>NC_080789.1:67733170-68933170 GCF_028018385.1 Neofelis nebulosa
AGACACCTAATCTTGGATTCCCGAGGCTAGGGCCTTGCACCTTGTCTTGAATGGAATGCTCCCTGCTCCTTCCCCTTTCACCCCACCTGACCTCTTGGAGTCTGAGCAGACACCCTCTGTGGGAGGAGGCCTGACAGCTCTTTGGGCAGGTGAGTCAATAACCTGGGCGTGGCCTCCTGCGGTCCTCTTAGTATGGCTTACCTCAGCTGTGGAGGGAACTCAACATCCTTTGCCACAGGCTTCCTTTCCTGCCGTGCCCGAGGCTCTGGGTGCCCAACCCCCCCCCCCCCCAGGCTCTCCCTCCCCTCCCACCAGCTTCGTGCATTCTCCCCACCTGAGGGGGCCGGGCCAGTGGGCCTTTCTTAAAGCCCAGAACCCACCCACCCTGGGGTTCTACTTCCTTTCCCTGCTGTTGTGAAACTCCCCAGGTCTGTGGGCAGAAGCGCTGGCGACACCAGCACAGAGCAAGTAGCTACAGGCCGAGGGCCCCAGTGCCCACTCCCGCCGCCAGCACTCTGCAAGCCCCGGCCGGGAGGTCTGTTTGCCCGGCTGCTGTGCCAGGCGTCCCTGCTCCCAGCCCCGCCCTCCCAGGCAGCTGCCCAGCGCGGCGAGGTGGGCACGGCCCTGGGGCCCCTGCACAGCCTGATGGTGGGGTCTCCCCCTTGTCAGACACCCTCACTAGCAGCTGGAGAGAACTGCAAATCAGAGCTTCACGGTGTTATCTTTGGGACTTCTAGAGGCCTGGAAAACTTCCTTGGGCAGAAGTTTCAAGACTAGACAGGCCGGAGGAGGGGTTGTTTTGCGGGAACCGAAGAGCAAAGTCTTTCTAAGTTGGTCAGAGTAGATCAGATGCCCGAGTCCCATGCCTGGAAACTTGGGTGTGGGAATGGCTCCAAAGAGGGGCCTTTCAGCATCTCCCAGCTTCCAACACTGGGACTGGCCACACAGTGCCTCTCACCCTTCCTCCCCCAATGTCTCCCTCGAGATCATGCGCAATGAAGGTGGGGGGAGAAGAGACCGGAATGAGCAGCCGCTCTGTGCTAGGCATGCATTCAGTTCTCAAAACAGCCCATCCTTCAAGGCAGGGGTTATCACTGCCACCACTCTGCCACCCCACATACACACGCTTTTCGGAGGCAGGAGCAACAAAGGGACCTTAGAAGAGTTATGATGGAACAAACTTCTTGGTTTGATTAATGAGAGGAAAGCCCAGAGAGTTCACACGGTTTGCCCAGAATCGTATCACTCGTTCCTGAGAACCCGGACTCGCTAATAATGCCTGAGCATCCCACCTCTCAAATCCTTTCTCCTCCTCTCTCATGCACCTGCCTTTTCACCATGGGAAACCCAGTTTTCCATCCGTGGGGTGGACCTGTGGCAGGAAGCACGCCCGCCCTGTGAGCTCCAAGGGTGAGGGGAGCAGCCCCTCCCCTCTTGTGCCGTTAGTACCTGGAGGAAGCTTTCACATCCCTCTTCCTGACCACCCCCCCCCCCCAGTCATCCTGACGGATGAAGAGGTGCAGCGGAAGCGGGAGATGATCCTGAAACGGAAGGAGGAGGAAGCCTTGAAGGACAGTCTTCGGCCCAAGCTCTCGGAGGAACAGCAGCGCATCATCGCCATCCTGCTGGATGCCCATCACAAGACCTACGACCCCACCTATGCCGACTTTACCCAGTTCCGGGTACGCGTGCTCGCCGGCTGGCCGGGAAGGATGAGCTGCGGTGGTGAAGAGCCACAGGGGGAGCCGGGGCGTGGGGAGTGGGCGCGGAGGACCACGGGCATCCATACCGGGGCACCGGGGGGGGGGGGGTGGGGGGGGGGTTGCTCCGTCCCTCTGGCACCGGGGAGGCCTCCCCCTCCCGTCAGCCTTCCTCAGAGCCCCTCCTGCCAGAGATCAGGGGCAAGGTGGGAAAGTGGCCCCCAAATGTGAGCCTCTGATCCCCCGTCCTTCCCTTCCAGCCTCCGGTTCGTGGGGATGCATGCGGAGGCGGCCGTCCCTCAAGGCCCTCCTCCAGACACACGCCCAGCCTCTCCGGGGACTCATCTTCCACCTGCTCAGATCACTACGCGGCCTCGCTTGGTGAGCCCACTGCCGCCCCCAGGGAGCCCAGGGAGCCCAGCGTGGGAGGAGGGCCCAGAGCTCCCGCAGCCCATCTGCCCTTGGCTGCGGATGGCAGGGTAGCTGTGTGCCAGTGTCCTCCGAACAACCCCCACCCTGCTTCGTTTGGGGGTTTTTCTTTTTCTTTTTTTCTTAAACAGAAGGCTAACTAGCCCGAGGGCCGGTGCTGGGGGGAGGCCAAGCCGGGGTCTGTCTGCAGAGTCCCTGTTCTTTCCTCCAAACAAGGCTTCTGCCCCTGCCTCCGTCCCTGGGGCTAACCTGGTTCCTTTAAATGGTATTTTGAGCCTGGGCCTCTCGGGGGTTCTGGGTTTTTTTGTTGGTTTTTTTTTGTTGTTGTTTTTTTTCCAGTTTAGTTGAGATATAATTGCCATGTACCGTTATATTCGTTTCAGGAATGCAACGTAATGATTGGATACCTGGAGGTGTGGCAAAATGATTACCGCAATAAGTTTAGGTCCTCTCCATCACCTCACAGAGTTACAAAGTTTTCTTTCCCTTGTGGGGAGAGCTTCCAAGATGGACTCTTTTAGCAATTTCCAAATATAGGAGACAGTATAGTCCTCAGAGCCTTGGAGGGTGGTACTCCAGGGGAAGAACATGTGGGTCTGAGCATAGCCTCCCCTCCCCCCCCCCCGCACCCCCCCCCCCCCCCCCGGAGCTCTGTGGGAACCACCAAGGCGCTGGAGGACCTGTCACCTCCAGCACTTGCTTGCTTTTCCTCTTATGGTCCTTTTCTACCTTCTTCCTTATCGTCCTGCCCCTCCCCTCCCCATCCTTCATCCCTCTGCCTCTCACCCAACCCTTCTGCCCTCTGTGTGAGTCCTGCAAAAGGACAGGGATGGGAAAGCCCCTTCCCTCTGGGGAACTAGAACCCTCAGATATGGTGCTTCTGTGCCCAGATCCAAAAGCATTGGGAGGGGTCTCAGTGCAGCTGGACGAGGATAGCCATGGAGCCAGACCATTGTGTCTACCCACCCAGGAGTGACAGGAGGGAGGTAGTGAGGGACTAAAGAAAAGCAGTGGCCATTTCACAGACTGACTGACCCTATGAACCCCTTGTCTTGTAGGGGTTCCTCCCGTGTGTTAATTTTCTGTATCCACTTAGCTGCTCTTGTCACTTAATTGCGTATTTTGCACCAATGAGGATCAGTCTGCATGTTATACATTCAGCTTTGAATAATTCCATACTATTTAGGAGTTTTGATCCCCTCAAAGGTTAATTGATTTGAGGTGCTCACCCCCACCAATGGTATGTTCAGTATAGCATGTGTTTATTTAAAGGGTTGCCTGGCTGGCTTAGTTGGAGGAGTGTGTGACTCTTGATCTTGGGGTCATGAGTTTGAGCCCCATGTTGGCCATAGAGATTACTTAATAAAAAAATTAAATAAATAAATCAATAAATAAATAATTCAAACTAGTTAACGTTTTTAACTTTTTTAAAATATTTACTTCATTTTTGAGAGACAGACAGAGCATGAGCAGGGGAGGGGCAGAGAGAGAGAGAAAGACACAGAATCTGAAGCAGGCTCCAGGCTCTGAGCTGTCAGCACAGAGCCCTACATGGGGCTCAAACTCACGAATCGCGAGATCATGACCTGAGTTGAAGTCAGATGCTTAACCAGCTGAGCCACCCAGGTGCCCCAAACTAGTTAACATTTTTAAAGCAAACGTAATACATGTTCATTAGAGACATTCAGAAAATATAAAGTAAATTATATATATATGTATATATATATACAATAAATATATATATTTTTATATGTAAAATCTTTAAGCCTACTACCCAAGGGTAGTCACCGTTAACACTGTAATATGTCTCGTTCCCATCTTTTTAAAAATTTAAATGCATATGTATATTTACGCAGTGGGATTATGCTGGACACAATATACGTAGCTTGCTTTTTTCTCTTAACAGTATATCATATTTTCCTGTTATTCAATATACCTTTATATTATGTTTAAAGCTGATTAGTATTCTGGGGTATGAATATACAATAACATATCTGGTCTAGATTGTGTCCCAGTGTTTCATTAAGATAATCATATGCTTGTAGCTGAAGATTTGCATTTATTCCAGACTTTTTTCCTTATGATGAATTTATGGAAGTGAAATTACTGGTCAAAGGGCATACATAATTGTAGGTTGCAGACGCCTGCTGTCTTCAATAGCTCTCTAGATTACTTGCATGAATTTATGCTTCCTTTAGCACCCCGTGTCACAAGGGTTGCCTAATTCCCTGCACCTTTACAAACACTGGCACCAAACATATTTGTTTCTAGTTTATTGAGGAAAAGTGTAGACGTTCTAAGTTGTAGATCTTTTTTTTTTTTTTTTTTTTTTTTTTTATTTTTGGGACAGAGAGAGACAGAGCATGAACGGGGGAGGGGCAGAGAGAGAGGGAGACACAGAATCGGAAACAGGCTCCAGGCTCCGAGCCATCAGCCCAGAGCCTGACGCGGGGCTCGAACTCACGGACCGCGAGATCGTGACCTGGCTGAAGTCGGACGCTTAACCAACTGCGCCACCCAGGCGCCCCTCTAAGTTGTAGATCTTGAATCACTAGCGAGGTCTACAACTTAGAACGATCTTTTCCATAAGTTCATTGGTTCCAAATTCATGTTTGATTTGGTCATTAGAAACACATGGTCTGTAACATCGTGGCTCAAGGAAGTCTCATTTCTTGGGGCATCTTTGATCTTTGATTTCACTGCCTTGCTCTGCTTGAAAGTTTTCTTTCAAGTTTCTTTTCAAAGTTTCTAGGATTCCCGGGGAATCCTAGAGGGAAGCCTGGACTGAAGAGTGACCTTGGAGAGAGGCAGTCACTATGGGATTCCTGGCCAGTGACCTTGGAGAGAGGCAGTCACTATGGGATTCCTGACCAGACCTGCTGCTAGGGCACAGGAGGTCCTCACGGAGCCAAGAAGGAGAGTGTCTGGCTCACGTATCCTCAAGAAGTTCTTTCTCTTTCCTCATCCTTCCTCAGATGTGATGGAGCCGACCAGCTTCTCCAATCTGGATCCGAGGGAAGAAGATTCAGATGACCCTTCTGTGACCCTGGACCTGTCCCAGCTCTCGATGCTGCCCCACCTGGCTGACCTGGTCAGTTACAGCATCCAAAAGGTCATCGGCTTTGCCAAGATGATTCCAGGGTTCAGGTAAGAAGAGTCAGAATCCTAGACTGAGCTAGAAGAAGGCCTGGAGGTCAATCCACTGCTTCCCAGAATAGAGACTCAGACCCTACCCCAGACCTCCTACAGCAGGATCTCTGGGAAGTACAGCCCATCTAGCATCACTCAGCAGGCCAGCACTGGAGAGCTATCCATACTCCCACAGTTTCTGGATGACAGAACAAAAGCCCAGAGAGGGTCGGTGGCCAGCCAGGATCATTTTCTAGTGTTAGAGTCAGTATGTGTCAGAGCCAAGGTCTAGAATTCCAAGTTCACTGCCACGTCCCCTCCAGCTGGCTTGGGTCTAACCCTCATGTTAATCCTTTAAATTAAACTTCCATTAATCTCTCACACCCAATGCTGACACCCAAATGAAGTGATAGAGAGGAGAAAGGTTTGGGCAAGAAGACTTGTGAAGTAATTTCAAATCCCAGAGGGAGACAGTTTTCCTGGCACACGTAACCGGGGCCTCCTTCACCCCAATTTCCATGAAAAGCCCTTTTCCTAACCATACTGAGACCTTTTGCCAAAACAGATAGGTATGAGGAGTTCTACTGGAGTAAAGATCCTCTGTTATGGATTCATTGCTACAAATTTCATTCATTCACCTGTTTTATTGTTTTGGTAATGATGGCACATATATTTAAATGGCCATGTAGTGTTAAATATTCTTAAAATAATAGAGCATTGACACTTTCAGTAGAATGTGGGGAGCTAGTTATATCTATACTGACATATGATTTATATCATTTGGAGCATTGCCATGCAATACGTACACAATGTAGTGGAGAGAAAGAAAGAAATCACTAACGTGCACTATAAACCATCAATTTCGGGAACAATAATTGCAATTGCAGCAGAAGGGGCCTCGGATGCTTTCTAGAGGCCGATGCTCAGATTCAGTGCTGGAATTCTGGGAGCCTAGAAAGACCTGACATTGGCCAGCTCTGGATGGAAATTAATGTGACATGCTATTTATTGTTTTGGGAATCTCTCTGCCATGCAAGGGTGCCATCAGCTACTGTCTAAATGACTGCATCGCCAGCTAGATGGTGACAGCTCACAGAGCCAAACGCAATTCTGCCCAGTGTGTACCTGCCCTGAGACGGCTAGCTCTCTGTTATTTTATGCCTGTCAGCAACTCAGATACCAGGGGCCCTCCTATGCTCTTCCCCTGGGAATGAACGTGAAAATTGTAAAGAAGAGAAAAACATGAAATGCCCTTACTGCAATGAGACACCCTTGAGACGCTCTTACTGCGTTGCATGTTTCGGTTGCCAAAGAATCCAGGGTCACCGTGGCATCCGGCAGGAATGAGCTGCGGAGTGTCACCTGTGAGCTGAGTGGTGCACTGGGCCTGGGATCTACCCTCCAGAGCCTTTCCTTGGAACTGACAACACATTCCAATTCCCGCGAGTTCCAGCTCCCTCCTACACTCTTCAAGATAGTGTTTGCAAACTCTCTCGGTTCCAGAGTCTTGTTTTGTGTAAACAGCTAGAGACAAAAACACTTCAAGGTGCCGATGGATACACGGTAGCACCCGGCTTCCACCCTAGTTCCAGGGAGCTGTGTGTGCAGTGCTCCTCTTTCCTGGGCTGGTGGGGAGCTGGGGGAGAGCACCCCTGAAGCTCTGTCCAGATGCTCACGTTTGCTGATTCTGAGTGGTGGCTGGGATTGCACACATGCGGAAACTGTCCTAAAAAAAGCCATCTGTTGAACCAGGTGACCCCAAGGCAGCCCCCTGAAGTAAGCAACCCAAGCCCCCATTTTTCTCCCATGCCCTTGGCCCCCATCCCTTACCCTTGCCACATACACCCTGACACAAATAGCATGACCCGCCGCCCCTTGGTGTCTCTCTCCAAGAATGAGTTGAAGTCTTCCCCGTCCTTCCATATCCAGGCTCATTTCCAGAGTTCCCTAGTCTAGCCCTGCATTCATGGCCACAGTAAGGTATAGAGGAGCAGACACTGAATCAATCCAGCTATTGATCCAAAATCAGTTACATTGATCCTGCACGTGCTTGGGTTGGCTTCTCTCTTCAGCCTGACTTAAGAAATCTCAGCATGAGGAGCACGTGGGTGGCCCAGGTGGTTGAGCGTCCGATTCTTGATTTCCGCTCAGGTCATGATCTCATGGCATCTGAGTTCAAGCCCCGAGTTGGGCTGTGTGCTGAGATCATGGAGCCCGTTTGGGATTCTCTCGCTCTCTGTCTCTGTCTGCCTCTCCCTCCCCCTCTCAAAATAAATGAACTTAAAAAAATAAAAAGAAATCTCAGAATGGAAGGTGTTCCAGTAAAAACGGAGCCGGCCTTGGCAAGAGCTCTGAGGGTGAGGGGAAAGGACACTGATGTGGATACTCCCAGGCTTTGGTGGGACCCAGGTGGGTCTCCAGCTCTGCTGGTTTCCCAAGAAGTGAGAGAACAGTGGCTGCATCCTGGCTTTGATCCTGTTGCCTGTAGTCAGGGGTGGAGGGTGTGGGGAGGGCAGAATGAGACTTCTGTGTGGGTGAGTGCAGGGGGATGGAGGGGAGAGGCTGAGACTCCAGCGCATACTTGGGACCAGAGTGGGGCGGGACTGAATGAGTGTGTAGGGTGTGAACTGCACGGTGATATGGCCTTGGGCCTGCTCCTGCTTCCCACCTCCCCTCCCTCAACCTCTCAGTCTGCACCCCACAAATCTCCTTCCCTCAGCACTTCAAAAGTAAGGCATGGGGGAAGTGGCATCAGGAGCGGCATCCAAATGGCCAGGAGCCATCTTGGATCTGAGAACCGAGGACCCCCAGGTTTCATTGCCAAGAGGTATAAGAGGGACTAGGCCAAACCAACTGGGGCCCAGCCTTCTGGGCAAAAGTGAGGCCTTTGACCTCACTGCCATTTCTATTCCCAGGGGATCCTTCCTGGGTCAAAGGCCTGGGGTCATAGTGCATCCCTCTTCCTATGCCTTCTGTTCTGTATTCCTTGTTCATTTCTGTAACAAATAGCTTTCTTCCTGTGAGGGCTACAAGTTGACTAGGACATAGTTCCTGGCCTCCAGGGTTCAGTGTCTGATGGAAGAGATATACACTGAGACAACTGCTATAAAGAGATAAGAGCCAAGAGAGGCCTGCTGGAGATACTGTGGGAATGCAAGTGGGGAGGGGCCGGGCTCTGCTGGGGTGGGGGGACGAGACAGTGGGTCTCCAGAGCACCTTGCAGATGCCCAGAAGCGGCCAGTTACTGGTGTGAAAACTGACCCGGGTATAAATATGACACAGGTCAGAGAGAGGAGACACAGAGCCTGAGCTGGTGCCTGTCAGCAGGAACGAGATCTCTTGCTGATATCCCCTTTATTTCCACCTGTACCCTGCCCACCACCATCCCCACTTCTGGCCGTGAATTGCACTTAAAAAGTCCCTGGATTTCTGGGCTGTAATTTGAGGTCGTTCTAGGTTTGTTTTCATAGAAGCAGTGTGCCTGGATCACAATTGGCAGGGTGCCACTGAACTCTCTCTGGCAAGGCTCACGTGGGATGTTTGTTCACTTCTGGCCATCCATTTCAAGTGGGCCATTGAACTAAAGGTTATGTACAAAAAATATGCCTCATGGAATTACTAAAAATAGCAAAAATTAGAAGCAACAAAAATGTCCAAAAAATAGGTGGATGGGAGACTGATTACATAAACCGCAGTATGTTGATAAAATACAATCTTATGCAACTCATTATGAACTGGGCTACAGAAATGCTCATGGTGTAGGAAGTGTGACACAAAACTACTATGAACTCAACCATGTTTTAAAAAGAGATTTCAGGGGCACGTGGGTGGCTCAGTCAGTTAAGCGTCTGACTCTTGATTTCCGCTCGGGTCATGATCTCATGGTTGGTGGGATTGAGCCCTGAGTCGGGATCTGTGCCTGCTTGGGATTCTCTCTCTCACTCTCTCTCTGCCCCTCCCCAGCTCATGCATGCTATTTCTTTCTCTCTTAAAATATGTAAATAAAAATTTAAAAAATAAAAATAAAAAGACTTATCTGCATTAAAAAAAAAAAAAAGATAGGAAGGAAATACACCAAAAGGGTCATTGTGGTTATACAGCAATTTTTACTCACTTTGATATTTTTCCTGTATTTTCCAAAGATTTAATAATGAGCATCTTTTATTGTCTAATGAGTTAAAACCAAAATGGGACATTAGTTTATATTTTCAAAATGTGAGTTGAGCATCGAGGGAAAAGTGACAAGGATGGTGAGATGCCTAGACCCCATGTCATTGTGGCTGTCTGTCCTGGAGAAGACACAGGGTCCCAGGGTAACTTTCAATAGTTAAAGGATGCCCCACGCCTAATGGAGAAGTCTGGTGCTGTGTTCCTTGAGAGGACAGAAGTACAAGCGATGGATGAGGGTGTCCTCCTGTGGGTGTAGCTCCATAGAAGAAGAAGCTATTAACCCAGGAGCTAACAACCCTATGGCTGTATCCAGAGACCATGAGCTTCCTGACCCCGGAAGGATCCTGCATCTGTTAGGAATGCGGAAGAAGGAATTGGAGCGCGTAGCCTCCATGAAGTGCCTTCCAACTCTAGCACTTTGAGACTTCTTTTTCAATGCAGACCCTTTGCGGCCATCCTCACCACCATCTGTCACCTGTTGACGCAGCCCTCTCATCAGTTAACATCTGCTTCCCACCTTTCCACATACCAAAGTGTGGCCATGGAGAGGATGACTGCCCTCCCACAAGATAGCTGGGTGGAAATACACAGTCAGGAAGAGAAAAGGAGGGAAAACTGGAAGCAAGTTGGTTTGCGGGTGCTGCTTTTTCCTTGTCATTGTCCAGGCAAGCCCAGCTCGTGACTCAGAATAGTGGAACCAGTCATTGGCCTCTTGACTCATCAGCACGTAAAGATGTGACCTTCTCGTTGTGCTCAGAGTTCAATAATCATTGTGTGGGCAACTCTAAGGTGATTGGGAAGTGGTGCTGGCCCTTAAGTAGCTTGCGGTGAGAGCCACACACAAGCATATGAAGAGAAGGGGTGAGGTGGAAAGAGCAAAGTAGGAGCATAAGCCACAGGCTGTGAAGAAATGGCACTAATACTTCTGAAGGTAACCAGGGGGTGGAGGGCACTGAGGGAGACCTCACTGGGTTCAGAATCAGGATGGTAAGGTGGAGCAGTAAAAGAAATACGTTCTTGGCTGGAGCTGTCCCACGCCCAAAGGCAAGGTGGTGTGAGAACACACAACATTGAACGTGGAATAGTCTGAAGTTGCTAGAGTGGAGGGTTGGAGTTTGTGAAGGGAGGAGTACTGGAAAGACGGGTTGGAGCCAAGTGATGGCGTATGGGCTTGATCCTGAGGGGGTCGAGAAGCAGTAAGGTTCCTCCGCACACAGGCGACGTCTCCCTGAAGCAGCAATAAGAAACACGAAGAGAGAGACTTGATTCCAGGGTTCTAATAAGAGGCCACTGAAAAAGATGAGGGAGCTCTGAACCAGAGCAGTCCTGATGGTAGTGGGAAGGAGGTCAAAGGCTCAAGAGATGTCCTGGAGACAGAGTTGGCTGAGCTGTACTTTTGAGAAGGACCAGAGGACATGAGGGGCGTTGAAGATGACCATGGCCACACCTTCTGCAGACCTCCGCATTCATGCTCTAACCCTCACAGCTTCCTCAGGCTCATCTTCCCTAATAGCTCTGGCTGCTTAGGCCTGGGAGGCACTGGCACGCCCCTGGGTTCTCCTGCCTTAGATGCTGAGCTAATTTACCTTCAGCATTGGTGCACAAACACAGGCTTGAGTTGTTCTCCCTCAAGAGACAGTTTTATCCTTTCCAGTCAGGCCACCAGCTCCTCAATGGAGGACCCAGGGCACATGCGGGTCACCTGGCAGGCACCTGTCAAAACATACACTGATTTGCCTGACTTGAAGTCCTTGACCAGTAACCTGACTCCTCCCTGCCCTCCCTGGCAGAGATCTCACTTCTGAGGACCAGATTGTGCTGCTGAAGTCAAGTGCCATTGAGGTCATCATGTTGCGCTCTAACCAATCCTTCCTCATGGACGACATGTCCTGGACCTGTGGCAGCCAGGACTATAAGTACCGCATCAGTGATGTGACCAAAGGTACATTCGGGCTCCACCTCCACCCTCCCCAGCGCCCAGACTCTGGCTCCACCCTTCCTGGGGTCATGAGCCCTGATCAGGCACATGGGAGGGCGCTAGACAGCAATGGGGAGACAAGGGTGAGACACAGGACCCGTCTAGGTTGGAGGCGGGGTGGGGTGGTTTGGGTGTGTGGCTCCTCAGCTCTGCCCACAGCATCTGGCCATCTCTCTCCTAGCCGGACACAGCCTGGAGCTGATTGAGCCCCTCGTCAAGTTCCAGGTGGGGCTGAAGAAGCTGAACTTGCATGAGGAGGAGCATGTCCTGCTCATGGCCATCTGCATTGTCTCCCCAGGTATGGGGCCCAACAGTGGGGAACGTAGTGACCTGGGAAGGGGGAATAGAAGGCACTGAGCCCTCCTGAGGGCCAGCAGGGCAGTCTGGAGGGAGGAGTGAGCAGAAGGAGAGACAGACGAGGAAGCGCCCACTTTGCTGGGTTTGCACAGCCCATATGATGTGTGTATATTGAGGGGTCCCTCACTGCCCTGGACCCTGAGACCATAGGTGATTCATAGGTGGAACTCTGAGGAACGAGATAAATGGGTTTTCTCAGGTCACAGACAGGTCTGGATATTCCCAATATGCAGGTTCTGCTCTTGTGTGAATTGGACTGAACTTTGCAGACCTACCTGAGATCCCCTGTGGGGTTGGGTACAAAAACTTGGGGCCTATAGGTGATTCTGCCCAGAAAGCTTGCCTGACTGATTTTGGAGGCAGTGTGCTGTGGCCCTTGAGCTCTTCTGTCTATTGGGTTTGGTGGAGAGAGAGAGGTTGAGGAAGAGGGAGTCATGGTCCTGGGGATGTTATATTGGTGATGAGGCCAGGCTGCCTCAGTCTGGACTATGCTGAGGGAACAAGAAAGTGGCCTCTGATCAGGGATGGGCTGGGGACCCATGGACATGGGTTACCCTCCCCCTGCCCATGGAGCATTCATTCATTTGTTCATTCATTCATTCATTCATACACTCAGCAATGATTTATTGAGCACCTGCTAAGTACCGGGCATTGTGCTGGGCATAGGGATTCAGCAGCCAACAGGACACAGACTTCTTTTCCACAAAGTGTAGGAGGAGACATCAAGCAATTACTATTCAATGACTAATTTTAATGTGATGAAAGTTTTAAAAATAAAGAAGTGATACTATAGCAGGGTATAATAGAAGGAGAGAACTTGATTTAGTCTGGGCCATGGAGGTAGGGGGTCATCAGGAATGGCCTTCTTGAGGAAGACCTGAAAAATCAGTAAGAGTCAAAGATACAAGAGCTAAGTTCCATGCAGAGGGAACACAAATGTGAGGTCTGGAGGCCAGAGAGCTTGACACATCAGGATACTGATGGAAAGATGGAGCATAGAGATGGAGGGAGAGAGTTGAGCTGAAGACAGGGCCAGGTGGGACCTAGGACTTGATCCTAAATGCAACAGGAAGTGGTTGAGAGGCTTTAGGGAGGATGATGGTGTCACAGGTCAGCAGCCATACAGGGGTGACCTAGGAGGATGCTAAGCTTGGGCGTTGGTCTGGACATAGGGGTACTGGAGAGACTGAATATTACAGGACCTGGCTCAGAGCTCCCATGCCTTCTCCCCCTGTCTCCGTGTACTCACAGACCGTCCCGGCGTGCAGGATGCTGCGCTGGTCGAGGCCATCCAGGACCGCCTGTCCAACACATTGCAGACCTACATCCGCTGCCGCCACCCACCCCCTGGAAGCCACCTGCTCTACGCCAAGATGATCCAGAAGCTAGCCGACCTGCGTAGCCTCAATGAGGAGCACTCCAAGCAGTACCGCTGCCTCTCCTTCCAGCCTGAGTGCAGCATGAAGCTCACACCGCTGGTGCTGGAGGTGTTTGGCAACGAGATTTCCTGACCAGGGAGACTGGCAGGGGCACCCGGGTGGTGCTGCTCCTCTGGGGCCCTGTGCCCTGGCCTGGGGCAGGCTGCTGCCCGGCAGCCCTTCCCACCCCATCTGGAGTTCAGCCCCTCCTCCCCTACTGCCCCTCTCTCCCCAGCCGCTCCCATCTCCTGCCCAACCTAACACCAGGTCTCCCTTTCCTGCCGACCACAGGCTGCCCCCAAGCCCTTGGGACCTCAGTCGTGAGGAGTTGCTGTTTATTTGACAAAGAAACTCAAATGGGGGCAGAGGGCAGAGGCCGAAGGTGGGGCCTTGCCCAGGGATGCCCTTACCGCTCCAAAAGTGACTGCTTGGCCGATGCCGAGGGGACAGTCGGGCAGGAGCAACGCACCCATTCCTCAGGGACAGAGATACCTGTACCTCCCCCCACTCCAGGCCCCCATGTCCAGAGCCTAGTGGGGATCTCCTTCCCCCTGCCCCGCCCATGGTACATGACTAGCCACCACCCCCACCCCCATCTCAGCCTACTGCCGGTCTGTGCTGTCTTGTCCCAGGCAGTGTGCCACCGGCGGGGCTCCTCCCTTTGCCTTCCCACCCTGGCCTGTCCAGGAGACTCACTGCCAAGGATGACCAAAAACAAGGTGACAGAGGTCACAACCCCCACCCCTCTCTGTTGGCCAAAGGGCACTTGCCCGACACTTCAATGCCCACCTTCATCTCATTGCTATGGTAACAGTCTCCCTGGAAGTCGCTATGGTAAGGTGGGCTTTCTCCTCCTGGCAGGGGCCGCTAGCCCAGAGCCCACCTGCTGAGAAGCCCAAGGAGAGAAGAGAGCAGGGCCTAGGAGGTAGGGGACAGGCAAACCCAGCCTCACAGGAGGGTGGTGGGTGGTGGCCACAGCTGTCTGGTCTTCAAGTCCACGGCTCCTTGACCTGGATCTAACAGGTTGGTTGAGCTGAGAGCTTTCCTTCCAACGATCCACGTGGCAAGACTGAGTTGCCCCCAGGTTGCAGAGAAGTGCCTAGCAGCGTCCTCACCCTCGCCCCGCCAGTGCCTTACCTCCCACCCAGGAGAGAGAGAACTGGTGGCCATGGGTGCTGGAGGAGCCTCACCCGAGGATGGTCAAGTGTGATGCAGAGATGGGAGCACCTTCCCAAACACTTCATGGTCTGGAGAAGCAGTGCCCCTCTGCGTGCCAGCAGGCTACCTCTTTTCCACTTGGTAGGGTAGGATGGAAGAGAAGAACCCTCAGACAGACCCCGACAGCCCAGGCCATGCTCTCCCCCCGCCCATCTGGGCGTGGTTCCCAGACTGCCATCCCCCAGAGACCCAGGAGCTAGTGCTCCAACACCTCGTTGTGGGAGGAGAGAGAGCGGGCTGGCTGCTGGGGACTAGGCAGAGGGAGGACCTGGGGGTGGAGTCACGTGGGGCTGGTTCCCTTCTTATTCTCACTCCACCACCACCCCCAAATCTGGAAGGGGTGGGGGGGGGGGACCTAACTTCCGACTCCATTTTCCCTTCCAGAGCTAGCCCAGCCCAGGAGGTGGGAGCTCTTGTTCTGTTTACTCTGGGGGGGGGGTCCCCGGGTACGTGAGTCATAGGTGTGTGGGACCACTGCAGACGGGGCTCTTCCGGGAGTCAGAGAGGGTCCCTCGGATCGCTGCTTGAGTTTGGGGAGCACAGCCGCATTCAAGATCTCAATGGTGGGGGGGGGGGTAGTCCCCGTCAGTCGATGCTGCCTCCACCCTCCTCTGTTCTCCCAAAGGCCCGGGAGCAATCAGACTCACACTGTGAGCACCATCCGTGTCCACCGGGCCCAGTGTTTCTTCCAGTGGGGAAGCATCTGAGAGCCACGTTTCTTACCGCACGATACCATCTGCATGGCCAAGTCTGACATTCATCAGCCGTGAGTCGTTTCCAGCATCAGACTCCGTTTTGTACTACATCCGAATGTAGCAGGTGGTAGACACCACTGATGAGGAGATATTTCTGGAAGAAACACTTACTCTGTAAAAATTCCATACGCCAGTTATTGGTATTGTCCTTGCTGTTCTTTTACAAATTAGGGCGAGAGCCTGGTTGGATTCTGCAGAAGACTTTGGTCTCACTGGCTAGTCGGTGGGAAAAAAGGTTTAAAAATCGCTACACTAGTTCAACTCCCTTGCTAAGGAAAATGGACGTTTAGAAGGAAGTGTGGCTGGCCAAGCTCAGACAGTTAGTTAGGAGGGGTCCAGAGCCGGCCTGGACTGTGAACCCCCAGACCAGTGCTCTATTCACAAACCACGCTCAAGCTCGGGCCCCTGAAGGCTAACCTGGTCCCTTAGGGGAAGGTCTGGATTTTAGACAGCAAACCTAGATCCTGGACCCCTGCCTTCCTTCCCTGAGTTGTCACCCTCCTGACCCATCAGGAGGAGGAGGAGGAGGGACACCTCAGCCTGTGTCTCAATGTGAATCAGACCCCCCACCCCCACCCCTAATGTGGCCCTGGCCGAACGGGGTCTCTGCCTCAGCTCTGTATCATGCTGTTGCCTTATCAATAAAATGCATTTGTGTTTGTAATGTCTCTACTTTCCCAGTTCCCCCTCTCCCCCTGCCTTCTCCAGGGCACCCGACCGGCCACCCTGGGAACACCAGCTGCTCAGCTCTGGGGCCCACAGCACCAGCTCACTACCAAAGGAAAGTCTAGGAGTAAGGGAGGAAAAGACTGGAGGAAAAGTGAGGTTTCGCGGGACTGAATTGGGAGAAAATATTATCACCTATTGTTTTAGAATATGAGAATGAAGGCAGACATTTCTAAGTCTAAAACCTTTAACGTATATTATTGGAAATGCTGGTGAGTGTGCACCAGAATGCCAAAGACAAGGTCCCGGGACATGGGAAAGTCCTGCTGGCTAACAAGAAGCAAGTTGGAGAATCCAGGGGAGGCCCACAGAGAAGCTTGGAATGTAAGACAGATCTGGTGCAAGGAATAAAGCAGCAAAAGAAGACTTTAACGAGTGTCTCTTGAGTGATTTCCAAGACAGTAACAATTTGCCAGAAATTTGTCAAATAAACCAATGAAGAGCGCTTTGCTTATGGGAACGCAATTGGCTTATACTTCACATACCACTTACTTTATGTCAAGAACCACTGTAAAGAAATGCCTTATGCAAACCAACTTGCTTTATCCTTCCATAGACCCTGGAGGAGGTGGGTTACTGCGACCCCCATCTGACAGAGGGGGTAACTGCCCAAATCCACACTGATGTAAGTGACAGAGATGGGATCTGAACCCTTGGCAGCTGGCTCCAGAAGCCATTAACTAACTGCTGCCCTATTCTGCTTCCCACTGAGTCGAGGAGCCCGACAAATGACAGACAGTCTTGCCAGCTCTCTACTAGAGAGGATGTAAGGGAGGTTCCCACTCCCCAAGTAGGTCCTGACAAGGGGAAATGGGTGGCGGTGGGTCAAACAGCGCTCCGCTCGCAGAGAGCACGTGGTCACGTGTGTTGGGTCCGAACAAGTGTGGCACTAACCTGAGAGCCTCAAGGGTGAAAACCACTGTTGACAAAAATGTGCCTCGCGTTCGACATGCGGTGCCGGTGACTTGGGGAATTGCAAATGAGTCCTGTGCCTACACAGGACTTCCAGGAGACCTGGAGGAGCCCATGCACCCCGCTCCACTCCCCAAGGAAGTGAGGTTTATGATACAAGCAGCACCCCCCAAACACAGCAAGCAAAAATAACCGACCAAAGACACAGCGCTGTGATCTGTGAGTGGGGAAATTGTGCTCAATCCGTGTGTTTATTTCAGGATAAGTCTGCTAGTCTGGGGACCTGTAGATGTGATTTACTTTAATTTTTCAGAAGTATCTGACAAGACGTCAAGTGAAGGGCTAAAGTGTGTCGCCATGAGATGGGATAGTAGGAGAAGAATTAGGGATCGAGCTTGAAGGCTGTTTTGTCATGAAAGACGAACGGGCTTAGAGAAGGAAATCGCCAGCTACATACAAGGGCGTCCTCTGGCTGGAGAAGTGTGAAGAGAAGGGGCGCCTGGGTGGCTCAGTCCGTTACGCATCTGACTTCAGCTCAGGTCATGATCTCACAGTTTGTGGGATCGAGCCCCACGTCGGGGTCCGTGCTGACAGCTCGGAGCCTGGAGCCTGCTTCGGAGTCTGTGCCTCCCTCAGACCTTACGGTTACTATAGAGCGATTTTAAGTTCTCACAGTGCAAGCTTTGGTTCTATACCTGTGCTCTTCAGTAACGTCACCAGAGGTGACTGTTTAAATTACAATTCATGAAAAAGTAAAATAAAAGCAGACGTTTAGCTCTTCCGTTGCACGGGCTGCGTTTCCAGCGCTCCATAGCCCCAGGGCTGCGGGAACGGACAGTGCAGATTCAGGACCCTTCCCTCGTGGGACAAAAACCCATTGCACAAGTGCTCGTCTGTGCAGGGCATTCCCGTCTGGTACCAGCCGTGGGTGATAGGCTTCTAAATCACAGCTTTATACAGAAGCTTCCCTTGACATCGAGCAAGGCTGTAACCGGACTGCTGTGAACAGGTCTGCCCCTTAAAAAAGACACAAAGGGAAAACACTCACAGGCCACGGGGTCGAGAGCTCAGAGCTTTACGTCGCATAAATAGGCCGGCGGTGTGCCGGGAAATATTGATTCCTTCGGCCCCGGGGGGGGGGGTGGGGGTGCAAGCAAACGGGGCCCGTCTGGACTGGCAGACAGAGCCTACCAGTCGGTGGCTCCTGCTTCATGCGCCAGGGTGCCTTGGAGTTTCTCTGCAGCTTGGGGCCCACCTCCCAGCGTGGCCAAGGGGATGCCTCATTCTGCCCATGCCCTCTCGGGGATTGGTGCCGGGTACAGGCAAGGACCCTGGGAGGCTCCCGGAGGAGCCTGTGCTCCAAGTGACCGAGAACCCCGGGGGGGAATGTGGGGCAGTGGCTGGTGGGGGGTCATTGCTCCAGACAACTGCTTTGAATCTCCGTATTCAGACACGTCTTACAGGATATGTGAGAGTGCGACTGGTCAGGTTCCGGGGGAAGCGGACCCTGCAATGCGGGGCGAAGTACAGGGACTTTCCTGAAGAGCGGAATCAGGGTCGCCGGCTTTGGCGGCAGGGAAGTCCATGGGATCGGGGAGAGGGAGAAGTCCGGCTGCCGCGCGGTCTCAGTCACGGCCTCAACTGACCCTTATGGGGAGTTCTGAAACTGGGACGACCCTTCACGTTGCCCCAAGTTGGGGTGAGGAAGCCGGCTCTCGTATTCTTGCATTAGGTAGTCATTGGATGCAGGCGGTCTCCAGGAAGGGAGCGTGACCTTAACGGGACCTTGAGCTAGGTGGCTCTTTTCAGCCAAGGGCAGGTAGGACGGGGGGGGGGGGGGGGGGGGGGGGGGGGGGGGGAGGGGGGGGTGTTTCTTCATATTTTGTACAACCAGGCAGGGCCTTTTAGAGCGGGCTGCTCGGCCTCGGAGTGGGGGGGAGGGGAGGGGGGCAGAAGGCTTAAAGGCCCTGCCTTTTGACTCTCTGTTAGTCCCCGAGGTCCCTCCGGGAGGAGGGTGTCCCCAGCCTCTCCCCAGCTAGAAACAATCTAGTGCTTTCTCCCAAATCATCTTGATCTTCACCACTAGGTGGCGCTACTGCCCTACAGGGACAGGTTTGAGCCACTTGCTTGGCTTCTCCTCCACCCCCCCCCCACCCCCCCCCCACCCCCCCCCCACCCCCCCCCCCGCCATTGCTCCTCCCTCTATCTCCTGCTCTGGCCTTTATCTCTGTGAAGGTGGCTGAGATCCAGCAAGGCTCTGGCTCCCTGCTGCTGGAGGCACCTGGTGCTGTTTACATCTCCTCATGCCAGGAACTAAGCAGGACGGACCAGGGACCTGCTGTCTGGCTTCCCAGACTGCCTCTGGAGTCACAGCCAGGGGAGAATCTGACACACCTTAGCCAAGAGCCCCCCCAAGGTTGAGCTCTTATGTCCTCTGGACACGCTCGATGCTGGCTCCAGTTTCCCTCTGAGATCCAGCCTGGTTGTGCAGTCCCCTTTAGTGCTTTCAAGCACAAGCACTGAGCTCAATGCTGGGGATACGGAGACGAATGACAGTCATTGCCCCCACGAGAGGTACAGTCCAATCAGAGAAGACAGACCTACAAACAGACCGTCCCCCAGCGGCACAAGCAGAAGCCACCAAGGAGATGTTAAGCAGAACATTCGATGTCATGAACAGCTGGGTCCCTGTCCCGGCTCTGCCACCTGCTACCTGTGGGAACTTGGGCAAGTTCCTTAATGGTTTTGAGCTTCAGAATCTTCCTCTATAGAAGGGCCACAAAACGGTGTCTACTTCTAGGTTTGTTGTTGCGATATGATCTGGGTAAAAAGCTTATCACGCTACCTGGATGCAGCCGTGACTCATAAGTGCCGGGCAGCATCATTACTACTTTGCAGAGCGGAGGGATGGTCAGATAAGTTTTCATTAGGAGCTCACATTGCTCCCACCCTCTGGCCACTCATCCAGAGGGACTCTCTGACCCCTCCTCCATATTTCAGCCTCTGGACTTGTGGGCACCTGCTCCTCAAATAGCTGTTAGAGCCAGGAGAAGGCATCACCGCCATCTGGCCACCAGAGGGCGGGTGTGCAACTTAATAAGCCAGAGCTAGCCCCTACCTACACAGTCGTGTCGGAGAGAAAAGTGTGGGGAAGAGACGGGAAGATAGGCACGTAAATCTGAAACTCATGGAACTCTAGTTACACTGTCCCCAACTTCTTTCCGTTATGGTCTTTCTTTACCAGTATCCGTTAGACACTTGCTCCTTTGGCAAGGTCCAAAGCCCACAGTGATCCAGCCTGTCTGCCTCCCATGTGTCACCGGCCAGATGTTGAAACTCAAGCTCCTACTGGGTCTGACCACTTGCAGCTCTCTGACCATGTGCCTCGGTGGTCTGCCTCCCCGCCAGTGGCTCTCAACGTCTTGGTCTTAGGACCCCCTTACCCTATTAAAAATAAGGACCCTGGGGCACCTGGGTGGCTCAATCGGTTGAGTGTCTGACTTCGGCTCAGGACACGATCTCGTGGTTCATGAGTTTGAGCCCCACATAAGGTTCGCTGCTGTCAGCCTCTCAGCACAGCACAGAACCTGCTTCGAATCCTATGTCCCCCCTCTCTCTGCCCCTTCCCGGCTTGTGCTCTCCCAAAATTAATAAATATTAAAAAAAAAAAGAGGACCCCCAGGGAACTTCTGTTTATGTGGGTTATACCTATCAATATTTGCCATGTTGGAAATTTAAACTGAGAAAATTTTAAACTATGTATTAAATTTTTTAAAATGTTAAATAACAATAATGAATGTAAGTTAACATAAACAATACTTTTTTTTATTACAAATAAACTTTTTCCATGGATGCTTGGGTGACTCGGCTGGTTAAGTGTCCGACTCTTCATCTCAGCTCAGGTCTTGATCTCAGGGTCGTGAGTTCAAGCTCCGCGTCGGGCTCCGCGCTGGGCGTGAAGCCTACTTAAAAAATGAAGTGAAATGAAATGAAATGAAATGAAATGAAATAATAAACTTTTTCCAAAGGAAAACAAATTTAGTGGCGAGAAGGTATTGTTTTACAGGTTTGCAAATCTCTTTAATGTCTGGCTCAATAGGAGGCAGCTAGATTCTCATACCTGGTTCTGCATTCCATCTGTTAGGATATCACACATCATGGAACCTCTAGAAAATTCCTGTGTACCCAGTGAAAGAATGAGAGTAACAAGGCAGACAATGCCTTAGTATTATTATGAAAGCAGTTTTGACCTCGCAAAGCCCCTAAATGGGGCTCAGCGGCACACAGGGATCCCCAGACTATACTTTGAGACCCTCACTGTACACTCTTCTATGCCCTCCATGCCCTCCTCTCATTGTTTATCCCCCCAGTTTTCTCATCTGAGCAAATTCCTACCACTTCTTCCGTTGCCAGCTCAGGCTTCACGTCTTTCACACGTTCTTCCTGGAACTTCACCATGCTGTTTTACCCTCTTTTCCAAGAGGGTAGAAGGGTGCACCTCCTCCCACCCCCGCTTTGTAGAATGAAGTGTTTCTTGTAGTGGGTTTTAAATTTCTGTTTTGCCTTTGGGGCTCCCTACCAGGCTAGAATAAGGGAGGGATTCCAAAAATGCAGCCAAATAAATGGACACATGAATGAATGCATCCGAGGCAAGGTGCTGCCCACCTTCTGTTAGCATCTAAAAGATCTGATCTTCACAACAGACGTCAAGTGAAAAAAATTCTGCTCGGGTCCCTGCTGGAAAATGAAATGCAAACGGACTTATGCAAATTTAAACACCTTCCCTTGAACTTTGGAAACTGAGAAGTTAAGTCCCTGTGGCTTCAGAACCCATACGCTCACTAACCACCTCTCCCTAAAGCCTCTGCCACGTCCCCCTCATTCTGTGTGTGGACAGTTTGTTTTTGAACCAAAATGCAGAACTTCGTACTTGCCTCTATCCATAGGTATGTGACTTGATTTATCCCACATCTTAGCCTGCTCAAGTCCTTTGAATCCTCATTTTGTCATTCAATATTCCGACCACCTCCCCTGGCCTTATAGCTTCCAAAACTTAGGTCGGCGGACCATGTGCTGAATTGACCAAGGCAGGGCCAAAGACTACGCCCTGCTGCGGTGGAGGTTAGCTCGCTGACCAGGAACGCTTCGGTTCAGTTGCTCACCGGGAGCGAGGGGAGGGGGCCGACAAGGAGAGATTGTGTCTCGGGAGACGGGAGTGGTTGGAAAGGCTCAGGCGCCCGCAGGAATTGGGGGAACTCGTCAGTGCTTCCACAGTCCACCCCTCTTTGGGACCCAACGTTATCACCCAAGCCTGAACATACCTGATCTGAGCCCTGGATCAGAGATCCCGGGATATCTGATATCGAGAATGCAGAGATGGATCACATATCAAATTCCCAGCTGGTCTGTTCTGCAAATTCCGTCTGAGCTGGGCTCAAGGCAGAAAGGCCTCATCTCCCAGGTGCTGCTTCTGAGGAGAGGGAGGCTGGAGGCAGTGGGCAGAGTTCTCCTTCGGCACCCACACCTCAGTGGAGAGTGGAGAAGTCACGAGTAGCCCCGTCCCACATTCCTCATTTGGCCTCATGAGGCCACCCCGCTGCCCTTTTCACCTGCACACAGAATCCTACAGGACACCTAGAAAGGCCCGGGCCACTCTGCTCCAACCCCACCTAATTGAAAATCCTGCCCATGCCTGTGGACATCTGCGGCAGCAGGAGGGTCAGGAGAGGGCTGCCCTTCTGTGTCTGTGCCCAGCTCCCTTCGCCCATTCGACAGGCAGGATGGGCCGGGCAGCTCAAGTAGCCCATCAGGAAAGGTTTGGCAGCCCAGGTCAGCCCGGCCTGGGTGCGGAGGACCGTGAGCACCAGGTTCAGAGTGCCAGGGAAACCCCTTCCGAGAGTGTCGCCTTAGTTTCCTCCAGCTACCCCCAGCCCCACCCCCAGTCCCTCGGATTTAAATTTCTTCCCCTCTCCCACCCTGGAGCCCTGGGGCGAGGGCTGCAGGGAGGGGAATGTGGAACAGCCAGCCGTGGGTAGAGTGGGGATGGAGAGAAGTGATAAAGGGGATAGGAGAGAAGCCAGCCCCACTTCCTCTCTGATAGGACCCACCCCAGGGGCTCCCTGCCTTCTGCCCTGTGTACAGGCAGGCCTCCAGGTGGCAGGGGAGTGGACGGGAGGAAAGGCAGGATACCTGTGGCCTTTGGAGGGGACCCGTGCTGGCCTGTTGGTTCATTCTTTGAGCAAATGCCTACCCAGGTCCTCCTACCCCAAACCAGCACAGTATTAGGCTAAGGGGGCAGCATAGACACAGGGAGCTCAGGGGGCTCTCCCGGCCCCTCTCCTGCCTTCCTGGCTGCAGGGAAGCAGCCAAGCTAGTGAAGCAGAGCACCCTCTTCTGTAAGCAAAGATAATAGTGATACTAACCGCGCAGGTGCTATGAAGCCTGAGTGAATGAATACATAGCATTTAGAATAGTGCCTGGCGCTATCCTCTTCCTTGGAAGGAGCACCCTCCCCTCACCGCGCATCCGTGGCCAAGTCATGGCTGGAGGAGGCCGAAGTTGGAACTCACAGGTGGGCCTGCCAAGGACGGGGCTGGCACTCCAGCGGTGCTCCCGGCCCTGCTCTCCCCCCACCCTGGCTGTAGCACCTGCTGGCAGGGCAGCTTTTGCTTGAGCGGAGCGCCCCCCCTCCCCCAAGGCAGGAGGAGCTGATGCACGAGAGCCGGTTGACCATGCCTGGCTCGAGGGCACCCTGTTCCAGACCAGGGCTCTGCTCCACCCCATTATCTCCTCCTGCAAAGCCTCCTCCACCCATCAACCCCCAACCGAGATTATAGACCCTCAACTGTCTCCAACTGCTCTGATTCCGGGATAAGGGCTGGACACTTGTCCCCACTCCACACACTCCCTGGCAACCCCCACCTCTATCACGGGGTGTTGACAGGAGGCTGCATGTTCTCTGGGAGCTAGGGAGCCGGCGGGGGGGGCAGATGTCCCAGGGACTGCCCCCGCCCCCCCCACATGGGGAAAGATCTAATGTCTCCCTCGGGTCCTCCTCTTGATTCAGGGCTGCTCTGTCTTTCTTGTCCCTGCCTCTCTGTGTCTCCAGGCTGCGTTGGCAGTTTCTGCCTCTCTCGGCTGCTCTTCCCCCACCCCCAGAGCACACCTGGCTCCTCACATCAGATAACCCAACCACAGCAGCTCCCCTCACCCCTACTCGGCTTCCAGTAGCCCCCTCCTTGCCCCTTGCTCTCTTCCTCCACCTCTTCCTCCCCTGCCTCCCCCACATCGTAGCTCCTGACTCACCTAGATTCTGGGGTGGGGGCAACAAAGCTTTATGGCCCTATTGGGTAATGAGGGTGTGAGAAGACAACTCTTTCTATCCCCTAATACACTCTCCACATTCTCTCTCTCCCTCTGTCTCCCTCCTTCTCTCTCTCTCTCTCTCTCTCTCTCAATCACACACACACACACACACACACACACACACACACACACGGTGGAAACTCTATACCCCTGTGCCCTGAAGGAAACAGAGTGGGGGGCAGGGACTCAGACTTGAGGTATGAGGAAAATCCAGCCTGAGGAAGTGAGGGGGTGGAGTGGGGGGGGGGGGTCGCAGAAAGGGGCTGCCTCTGGGGCTGGGGGTTCTACAGCTTTTAAGCCAGAGAAACTTCTTCCCTTTTCCAGGCCTTCTTGTTTGTGAGCGGTCACCTCTCGTCTGTCCTAACACCACAGGGCCTTCCCAGCAGGGCTTCCCTCGGGCCAGGTTCTGGGCTGGGGACACGCGGGCAGGTTCCATCTGGGCCATTCTCAGCCCCAGCCCCTGCCTCCCACATACCCCCCCCCTCCAACAAAGGCCAAGTAGGGAGCAGCTGGGGTGGGGGCTTGGGGAGAGCAGGTAAGTCATAGTGGGAGGGAGCAGTGGGGCACAGGGGCAGTGGGGCAGGGACTGGTAGGTGCCTGGGAGCTGGAGACGGAGGTTTTAATGCCTCTCGACAACAAGTGAATCATAGGCAAATTATGTGGAAATGAGGGCATAAATAAAGATGTGTTATTTCAAGGCCCCAGTGTGCCGATGTATTAAGAGAGCCGAGGGGGAGGAACAGCGGGCTGCCCGAGCCGGATGGTGCCTGTAGGTGGGGCCCAGGTAGAGTTCCTGTGGGGGCTGTGAAGGTGGTGGCCCACTCCCATCTCCTGTCACCTTCGAGGAGACATGAAGCGGGTAGGTGGCAACCACAGCCCACCAACTCCTCCCCCAGAGCAGAGCGGTCCTCCCATCCCCTAAGCAACTTGGTGATCCCCCAGCCCTCCCCTAACCTCCCCGGGGCCACCGCTACCCCCACACTCTGCTCCCTTTCCCCAGGGCCCTCGCTGGACTTCTCTGGGTCCTGTCCTCCGGAGTCTGCCCCTCCACGCCCAGGACGAGGCCCCTTCAGCAGCCCAGGGGCCGGTGAAGCTCCGGGAGCTTGGAACCCAGACAGGGGATCCAAGCTTCGCCCATGGGAAGAGTGCTGTGCGAACGTAGCGGACAGCACCCGGCACGTGCACAGAGCGCCATAAACAACCCCGCTGCCTAAACGGATCCGTGACCTCCTTGCCACAGCCCTCCTGGTCGCCCAGTCCAGGCTTAGGATCAACCTTCATCCCCACTCTCCGTCCCCACCGTGTTGACGATCAGTAAATGACCGGAAAAACATGTGTACTCACTCCCCTACATAATCAGCGCCTACTGGGTATTTCCTCTTGATCTTTGTCTTTATGTCCCTGGTGGGTTTTTTTTTTTTTTTTTTTAATACAGTTGCCACCACAGTGCATAAACAAATCGCTATTCTCCTGTGCTGCTCTATTGCGTTCATAAACATCTTTTTAACAGCTTCATAATTTTCTATTAAGTGGAAATATAATTTGCCTCACAACTTTCCAGTTGTAGGTGTTCAAGTTGTTTTGAACTTTCCATCTTCTACAGAGTGCGGTGGTGAGCATCATTATTCCACGCCCCCTCCTGAATTCTGGCTGTGGAAATCTAGTTTAGGGTACATTGGGTGGCATAATTGAGCAAAGGTATATAGCTCTTACTATATATTGCCAAATTGATTTCAAAAGGGTGAAAGTCATGATTTCAAAACACGTCAATGTCACCACACTCTCACTAATGTTTGAAAACAGTGTCTACCTTCATCTTATTTTATTTTTTGTTTGTTTTAAAGAGAGAGAGAGAGAGAGGCGCCTGGGTGGCTCAGTCGGTTAAGCGTCTGACTTCAGCTCAGGTCGTGATCTTGCGGTCCATGAGTTCGAGCCCTGCGTCGGGCTCTTTGCTGACAGCTCAGAGCCTGGAGCCTGCTTTGGATTCTGTGTCTTCCTCTCTCTCTGCCCCTCCCCTGCTTACACTAATTCTCTGTCTCTCTCTCTCAAAAATGAGTAAACACTAAAAGTTAAAAAAAAAAATAAAGAGAGAGAGAGAGAGTTGGGGGGGAGGAGGGCAGAGAGAGAGGATCTTAAGCAGGCTTCACGCTCAGCACAGAGCCCGATGCGGGGGCTCAATCCCATGACCATGGGATCAAAACCTGAGCTGAAACCAAGAGTCAGATGCTCAACCGACTGAGCCACCCAGGCACCCCAGCCTTCATCTTATTTTAATTGGCATTACTTTGATGACAATTAAGCTGAACATTCCCCTACCTCGCCTACTAGCTGTATTTCCTCTTTCCCTGAAGAGCCTTTGCTTTGCTTTGAACTTGAGTCTACCACTGTTTTCGTGTTCATTAGCAATTTGTGGGAGCTCTTTGTGTAAGAACAGCTTTAAAGCATCATCAGTTGCAATTGAGTGCTGATCTCTCCTCAACCTTCTCTTCCACTCTGGATTCTGACATGGCACTTCCTCTTGCTTCATTTAAATCTCTGACTGCTCCCTCTCAGCCTCCTCCCCTGGCTGCCACCCCCCTGCCCACCCAAAACCTTTGTTCTCTCAAGTTTCTGTATTTAGCCATCTTTCCGGTTCCCGTCCCCTTTCCCCCCTCTTTTCTCTGCTCTTATGATCTCATCCACTCCTACCTACAACTCCAGCTCTCACTGGTGATCCCAGATCTTTATTTTGCCCTCCCCTTTCAGACAACAACTGTCCATCCAACATCCCCTGAGTGTCCCACCGGCCTCTACACACCACACATCCACAGCTTGACTCTGTATTTCCTCCAGATTCACGTCCCCTTCCATGTTCCCTAACTTTGCCGACTGAATTGCTTTGGGTTTGGGGTTGTGTTTGGAAGGGGAAAGAGGAGGGTAGGAGGCTAGCACACCTGAAGAGGAAATAGGTTTCTACCAACCTGCGGCTTAGAGCAAGAGGTCTAGGAAGAGGAGGAGAAGATTGGCTGTCTAGAAAGAGGCTCCTCTGTGACTCAGTTTCCCTGCTTGCCTAAATGTTAGGACTTGGTTCCAGGTCTAGCGGTGGATGCTTGAAAATCAAAGTGGGGGGCCTCCCTCATAGGACAAATTAACCCTTTACATGGACCTCACTGGCCCCCTCCTCCACTTCTGGGGCCCCTTCCCCAGCAAGGGACTAGAAGGGCTGAAGAAGAAACTCAGCTACCAGCCATCTAGACCTCTTCTGTGCACTATAGCAGCCGCTGCCAGCCACATGGGCCATGGAGCACTTGAAACGTGGCCCGTCAGAACTGAAATGTACTACTTGCACGCGTAAAATACACATTGGATTCCAAAGACTTAGTATGCAGAAAGGATGCAAAATAGCTCATTAACAATTTCTTGTTTCAATTACATGCTGAAATGATAATATGTCACATATATAAGGTTAAATAAATATAGTATTAAAATTGACTTCATCTATTTATTTTTACTCGGTGGTGGTGGTGGTTAGAAAATTTAAAGTTACACACGTGGCTCACATTCTGTGTCTATTGGATGATGCTGGTCTAGACTGTTCCAGCAGGAAAAGCAAGGGGCTCCAGGCTGAGAGGCAATGGTAGGTCATGACAGATTCTGACACGGACCCCACTGGAGATGTGGGCCAGCCAAAGTTCCAAACAGATGTCATCAACCGGTCAAGCGCCCAAGGACAGACTCTCAGTGGCCAGTCTCCCGCAGGCAAGGCAAAGCAAAGCAACATTTCTGGGATAACTTCTTTAATCCTGGACTTCATGAGGCCCTCTGACCTAGGCCTTGGCTCTCTAGAGTACACCCTTTTGGATGCCCCGCTACTCCAGGAAAACAGTCACCCAGAGCCACCCCTGCACTTTGGATCACCTCACCCCAACAGTTCATGGAGAAGTTCTCCATCATTCCACTGGGCCAGGCCCCGGACCCCTCTAGCAGCCCAGAGGCATCCTTCCACCAGTTTAGAGTCTTCTTTCCCACCCACTTGGGCTTAGGCTCAGCCCAAATGTGGTCTGGGAGGGGATGAGAGAGGAAGGTGGGCTTGACATAACACTGGGCCTCTAGATACACTGCCTGCCCCGCATACATATTTTAAGCTCAGTTCCTAATGCCTGTCCTTCCTGTTGTCCCACTGATAGGGGAACAGAAAGGGAACAGGAGGGGGCCGGGGTGGTGGACATTGCCCCCTGGGCTGCTCTTGTCTGTCTCAGTCTCCCTTGCCTGTGCCCCAGCTGAGCCATAGGAGGGCACTGGGAGCGGGGCCTCAGTCTGCGTGGGTATGCCCTTCCCTCCCCCCTCCTGGATGGCTCCACCTCTCCCAGGTCCTGGCTGGGATCCGAAGGCCCCAGGCAAGTGGGGGAAGGGAAGCCACTCCTACTTTCCCAGCAGCTGCTGCTGCCTCTTCCTGTTTTGCTAAAAGCCTGGCTCTGGACCCAAAGGGGTGGGGGAAGTCGCCAGCCGCTCCCGCACCCCCCCCCCCCCAAGGTCAAACTCATCCCCCTGGTCTTCTTAGCTAGTTATTTATAGCCCCCTAGGCCCTGGCTGAGGAGCTGCATCTCTCCTCCCCCAAATGTCAGCAGCTGTGAACATTGCCCCAGGGATGCAGCCAGATGTGCAGATTGCTCCAGATGCACAGTGCCAGGAATCGAGAGAGGCGGCAAGGCCCTTTCTGCAGTGCGTTCGGGCATTCTCCGCAGCACAGTCCAGACTTCCCCCAAGTGAGCCGCCTCGGAGCCAACACCTGTATTTCGGGAGGGTCAGGAAAGGTTCCACATATTCTCCCCATTCCCACAGCCCTGCCAAGCTACTCCGTACATTCCAGAAGGGTCAGCTTGGGCTAGACTATCTGGATTTCTTTGCATAAATTAGGGCAGTATTTATTTTAAGACTGAGTTTGTAGGGGAAAACTGTGACTGAGAGGGCCGGAGGGACAGGACCCTGTCCTTTATTACTAAGGTCCGCGTTGAGCTCTACCCGGAACAGAGCCCAATGTGGGCAGACTCTTAATGAAGCGCTTCACCGGCCATCCAGTCGGTCCTCATGGCAACCCTAATGGGGCAGGCACTTTGGACCCCCGTCTGAGGATGAGGACATAAGCATCCCAGGGGTCAAATAACATCTCTAAGGTCGTGCAGTGGGCCGGCAACGAACTCCCGCCCAAGCAGCCTGACCCCAAACTCTTGCTTTTTGAACCACAACACAACATGCCCTCTCTTTAGCTGTTCCTTTACAGGTTTTTAAATGTTTCCTTGAAAGTTCAGTGTAGAGGAGCGTGGAGCCCAGCCTCAGGATCTGCCCAAGTGGAGAGGGGTGTCTTCTCTGCCTCCTGTGCCCTCCCACCCCTAGCCACTCTGGAAGAGCTAGAGTAAAGGGATGTGAGGGAGACAGAGACTTCTAGAATCACTGCTTTAGGCACAGAGGGCAGCAGGTCAGAACAAGGCCACTGCCCTAGCCCACCGGGACCCTGTGATCCATCAGCACCCTTCTAACATGGAACTTCTGGGACTCAGACCCCAGCACGTCCTTGACCACATGGGTGTCAGAGACCCTTGACGGTCAGCCAGTTTTCTCCACTCCGGGCTCTTTTCGCCAGCCATATTCTGCTCTCCAGGAGACACAGAATTCCTCAGTGATGGCGATTGTGGCTCCTTTGGCCTCTGTGCCCAATAACCTGGCACAGAGAAGATGCTCAATATATATGAAATTATGCTGGGTGAAAAAGAGGGTAGTGGTGGTCATATGTCAGTGGGGTACTTCAAGGTCCTAGCAAGGACACTCCATTCACATCCTGACTAGCTAGCCTCACCCCAGCTCCTCGCTCCTTTCCTGCCTCTACACCCCTGGCCCACAGGGACGCAGTCTAAATCCTGAAAGACACCTCTAGGGAAGATTGGTATATGTCCCTAGGCCAAGACGTCCTTAAGGTCTTCCTAGGGATTCCAGTGCCAGCGATAAGTGCTTCCAAAAAAGAACCATTAAGACTTGTAAAAGTCGACCCTGCCCTCCAGCCAGCGCAGCCACTGGGGCTACAGAAGGTCCAGCTGGGGGCATGTGGCAAGGCCAAAGCCCCAAGCTCACCAGTGGGTGGACCACAGCATCCCTGCGGGGGCCCACTGGAGCGAGTAATTGTGAGCTGGCTGCAGAAAGGCATTATGCAACTCAGACGAATTTCTTCTTGCTCATGATTAGAGTATGGCCCAGTGGCTGCCTCCCTGACCATAATCTCTGTTGGCACAGGCATCTCCGGGCCTGGGCAATGTGGGCTGTTAGAAGAAGCACTGATCTAGAAGCTGGGACACCTGAATTCTCTGCCTGTTCCCATCACTGATTAACCGTGTCATCTCTGGCAAATTATTTCCCCCTTGGGTCCTCAGTTCCCTTATCTGTAAAAGGAGTGGTGTGGATTCGATAGAGCATCCTAAACCTGACCATATCTTAGAACTACTTGGGGAGCCATAGATTACTGAGCACCCCCGCCCCAAAGAGTCTGATTGAGTCCGTGAGGGGGCCCAGAGATCTGCTTTTCACAGATTCTTCTAAGTGATTTTGTTATAATGTCAGCTTTGGGGGGCATCCTATAGACCAGATAATCTTATAAATCTTATAAGGAGCAAAGATCCTAGTCAACGGAAGAGTCATACCAAGAGGTTTGAGGGGTTTGTCAGAGGGCAGGTGGTGGGGAGTGGGTCTCATCAGGATCCTCATTGCTATAATTGCTATTTTGTTGCTGGTATTATTGCCATGGGGGGACGAGGCAGTGCCCCCATCTGCTTGTTCCCATCACTAATGGAGGTTCTGGCTTCAGGGGGCCCTGGCTTACCTCAAGGCTGGGAGTGGGGCTGGGAGAGGAGGGAAGGGTGGGTGGGGCCTCTTGGCAAGGGAACCTTTCTTTCCTTCTCTCCTGGGTGGAGTTTGGCTGGATGGGCTTTGGCACCCACCTCTGGGGCTGAGAGAGTGTCTTCCCACCCATATTCCTCCCCCACTTTCTCATCTCAGCTGCCTCAGCCCGGTGACTGCCCCTTCTCCTCCTCAGGTCCTGACTTCCTCTCCAGATTCCTTCAGTCCTTACCAACCTCATTCCTGAGCCTCGCTAATCTGTTTGCCACCCCCCTGCTTCCTCGCCTCGCCCTGCGCCCTGCGCACGCCATTCACCCTACCTGGAATGTCACCCCCCTAACCCCACACTGATTCACATCTCTGGGCTCCTCCAAAACCCAGCTCAAAATTCCCTACTTCATTCGGGCCGTGATCTGCTCAGGTCTTTCCTCTTTGCTGCGTACTCACTGACGCTTGGAGTAACAGGATTAGAAAACTGCTTTCGACTCAGAAAAATAAATAGATGTGACCTAAACCGGCTCCCCTCATTGGATAGATGAGAAAACTGAAGCCCAGAGAGGTTGTGACTTGGCCAAGATCACACAGACAGTGAGATTTTAAAAATAGTTGGCTTCACCAGAAGCTTTCAAGGATTTTAGGTTTGTTTTGTTTCCTCGACGCATTGTGATCAATATGAGGGCAGAGGCTGAGTTTTTGTTTTTGCCTTTAACGTTCTTTATCTCCACTGTGGTGTGTGTGTATGTGTGTGTGTGTGTGTGTGTGTGTGTTGTGTACCCAGGGGCAGCTGTAATATTTCTTATGCTATCAGGACAATAATTCTAAAACTCACAGTGGTACAAATGTTTGAATAAGTACTTCACTTGCTCTCAGAATCAGCCCTGCGGAGATACTGCTATTTTACACAGCAGAAATCTGGCACTTAGAAAGGTGTGACCCGGGAAGTGAATGGCAGAACGGGGTCTAGAACTCAAGTCCGCTGACTTCCAGCCCAGAGCCCTGATTCTCCTGATATTCCCGGTTGGGGACCCAGAGTAGTCAAGGGGGGACTTCTGCCATCTTCTGCATTCATTCCACTTTCTTTATCTTGGTGTTAAGGAGACCCTGTCTTTGGCTTCCTGCCCCTCCCCATCCTGTCCCACCGCTTTCTCCTTATGTCCCCCCATGTCGCTGGTGGCACATAGACACATATACGTATACTAAGAACTGCAGGTGTCTAGGGCAACAGACCACAGGGGAAACCACATCACCTTTGTTGACACTGGAGGGAGGCAGGGGCCAGGGTAAGGGACTTGGTGAGTTCTCTCCACCTGCCTTAGTCCCCAGCATCATCTGAGCCATCTGGGCTTGTAACCATGCCCCAGCCTCTCCTTGACTGATCTATCCACCTCATTCTGGCCCAGGAGGATGTATCACCTCTTCTCGCGCATCCGGAAATCCCACGTGGGGGTCTGGCTGGCTGCGCCCTAAAGCCCCACATACCCCCAATCCTACCTCGAATACTTACGTAGCCCCTCTAATCCTGCCTGTGCGATGCCAACAGAGACAGTGGGAACCAGGCAGGGGAACGCTTGGCTGGGGCCAGGAGGAGGTACGTTTAGCATCTAGAATGTCCCCCGTAGGTCAGCTGAGTCCTCAGGTAACCAGGTTTACGCTGGGGCAGGAGATCTGGCAGTAGCTCCTCCATTGTTCTGACCTGCCACAGAGACTGCATAGGCTCTGAATCAGACATTCAGGATTAAGTCACTTACTGGCTTTGTGGACTTAGGCAAATCATTTTGTCTTTCTGAGCTTAAGTTTGCTCAGTCCAACAATGTGGGCAATAATGAGATATGAGTGAAAGGGCCTTGAATAGCACACTCTGCTAAAGGAGACGCTCAAATCCTAATTATCTTCCCTCCGTCCTTCCTGCCTTCTTGCCTTCCTCTTGTTATATCTGGTCCCCTGAAACCCTTTCTTTGGAGTTGGAGACCTACCTCCCCCATCAATCTGCAAATCCCAAACCCCGTGAATTGACATTTGATCCCAGGTTCGGAAACTGGAATGCAAGGCCCAACCCAGTCCAATGAAATGGCTGTCCTCTGAGATTTCACCAAGGCCTTGGGGAATGAGCACTTTCTGATTGGCTTTGTGGGGAGTGTGTGGGAAGTCTGGGTGAGGGAGGGATCGTGGCTTTGGCTACCACATCTAGAAGGCTGGGACAGGAGTGGTCTCAGAGCCCTGAGGTTTAGACCAGATGACTGTTTGGAGCTTTGAATCCTGGCACAACGGGGGCACCCAATGATATTTGCTGAATGAATGAATGGCCCCATCACTTACCAGTTGGGTAACTTTGGTCAGATTTCTTAACCTCTGTGGGCCATACTTTAATCATGAGCATAACAAGGATTATTAAGGATAAATGATCTAATGTTTGCCAAAGAGGGTAGCATAGGGCTGCTACATGGAATATAATCAGTCAAAGGTAGCCAAGTAAGGGAAGGAGAGGAGAAAGAGAAGGTCAAGTAGGCCCAGAAGCCCGAAGAGAAGCAGAAGGGGTGTGTCCTCGGGCTTTGTACTGGCCAGAGACTCTGGGAAGACTCAAGGGAACTAAGGCAGGTCCTATGGGGCTAATCTCTTCTGCTAGGTGTTTGGCTGAGCAGCCTGGGAGAGGCCTGACTCAAGAGCGTAGCAGAGAAACTTCCCATGGCAACCACGGTAGAGAGACAGTGGTAACTTACGCTTTTCTGCCTCTTGTCTCTCAGGACCCCTGGAGGCTCCCTAACATATCCTAGCAAGGGGCATGTGACTTAGAAACTGGCTTAAGATCCTGCCTTGGGTGGGAGGGTGGCGATGGAGTGAGAAGTAACCTGGCCGGTGAAGGAGGGACACAGTCCAGCTTCCCTGAGGCAGGTCTCACATGCTGTCTTCCTGGCCCTACTTTGGGGACAGAGAGTCCTGGTGTGTGTAGGAAGGTGCTGGACACTTGGGGGATAGACAGAGGCAGGGGGAGATACCCTTTTTGCTCAACTCTCTGAGAACTCAGTGATTAGGTCAAAAAGAAAAAGGAGGCTCACGAGCAAATACATGAATGATGCACATGGAAGAAATGAGCAAACAAGGGCCCGATTTCAGTCCAGAAATAACTACAGGAGTCCTGGCAGGGGCATTAAGGTGGGGGGCATTGTGGGGCTAAAAGAGAGAGTTGGTGAGGTGGGCGGGGGGAGAGGCTGGGAGTCTGAAGTAACCGAGCAATTTTTCTGGAAGCCGTGGGCACAGAGGAGAGATCTGGAAGGAGAGTCATCTGGTTTGGAGGTGAAAGCTGGGAAGAATGCACCTGAGGTAGAACATGTGTCTTGCAGCGTCAGCATGGCAGTCATGGGAAAAAAAGGTGTCCGGCTAGGGGGATGGTCCTTGAAGGTCATGAACATCTGTCTCAATTCAACAAATAACTCATAGGGAGCTTGAATTCTGAGCAAGGCGCTTAGCAAGACACTAAAAGAAATGCACCCATGACTAAAGGCAGTAGCTGGGCTCAGGGAATGTCCACTCTTGAACATTCTTGGGAAGGAAGAGAGTTGAGACACATGGATGAAGGTCAGTGTACAGAGCAAGACTGTTGGTGGTGTGGGGGTGGGGTCCTTTAAAGGAGGAGAAGAATTCCTCTGGCTACGTGAATCCGGGAAAGCCTTCTCGAGATGGTGGTATAGACCTTGAGGATGGGAAAGATTTCAACAGGAGCAGCAAGGGACTGGGAGAGCATCACTTTTAGAGGAAACATGATGGGCCAAAGTAAGGGAGTAGGAAGGCACGAGGGCATGATGGGGAGCAGGCAGCAGCCCAGTTTAGCTGAAATAATAAGAGAAATAACAACTAACATTACTGACTACTAAGTACCAGGAGGCACTGGGCAAAATAGCGAGAAAAAAAATGAAGAAAGGGATGGGGCACCTGGGTGGCTCAGTCGCTTAAGCACCTGACGCTTGCTCGATTCCGGCTCAGGTCATTATCTCCCGGTCCGTGAGCTCAAGTTGGGCTCTGCGCTGACAGCTAGGGTCCTACTTGGAATTCTCTTTCTCCCTCTTCCTCTGTCCCCTCCACCCCACCTCACATGCACACACAGGCACGTGCTGTCTCTCAAATGAACTTTAAAAAAGTTCATTTTACTTCTTCACAGAAGTAAAGAGAGGGAGGCAGGGTGAGAGAGACAGAGAGAGACAGAATGTGCACAGCGTGTTGCCATGCTGTAGGAGGGCTTGGATGCCGGGCAAGGAGCATGTGAGGGTAAGTTAACATGAGCCGAGAGGTTGGATCTGCTGCCGAGTAAGCTGTGAGACAAGGAAAGCAACCGAAGCAGGAAGGCAGCTGCTAAAAACTCCAGGTAGCAACAAGTGCTGAGGCTGGAGCTGGGCTCACGCAAACAGGGGTCTGTGGTCAGAAGTTGGACCGGGCCATGGCCAGGCCCTCCTAGGCCACTGTGGACTCTTGCTTCCTATGTGGCATGGTGCCGCCTCTTCTACAGACGTTTCTCCTTCTGTAGAGTCATGAGACTCTTGGGGTTCCTCGGACAGAGGGAGGTAGGATGGGTAGGAAGTCAGAGGGAAGCTGCATCCTGCCTTCCAGAGGTGAAGCCTCACACTACAGGAGAGTCTACTGTTGTGGGTGGTGGACCTCTCCCTGTCCCAGAGGCATTGGCTCGGTCTCCCACCCAGCAGATTGCCAGAGGCCACAGGGTGGATAGGCTAGGCCAGGAAGCACAATGGAGAGGTCCTCAGCCCCTGACCCCCGAGTCTGACCTTCTGGTTCTGTTAAGAGTTGAGTGGGGGGGGGGGGGGGGGCGCAGAGACTTGCTGCGCAAAGCTGGCCCCGAGCTGAGTTTATTAGCTGAGGGAGGGCTGGAGGCGGCTGCATTCCGACTCACAGACTGGAACATTTCTGTGATCCGCTGTAATGCACTGGGAGACACTGGGCACATTGCTGAAGTTTGACTCATAGGGACCGGGAGGGGGAAAGAAGGGGGGAGGGTTGTGGGGGGAGAGGAATGGGAGGAAGAGAGGAAGAGGAGAGGAGGGAAGGAAATCCCTTGAGAAATTTCTTTAAAAAAAGAAAACTTTCAAAATCAGCACCACCCCCAACCCCTTTTTCTTTTAATAGGAACAGGCTGGACCCTTCTGTTCCCCTCAGCAGGCGTGGGGGGCGGGGGGGGGGGGCGCGAGGGGGAGGGCTGGGCAGTGATTCAAATCAGATCCTGGAACTTTCCTCAGGCAAGTCGTGTTGGGGAGGGGTATGGGGGACGGGTGGGGGGGGGGGTGTCCGTCTGGGATTCCTTGCCCGGGACTTGGGAGTCCACGAGCGTCCCACTGTCTCTGTGTGCGGCTGTTTGCTGGTGGGCTGTACGTGCACGCACTTGCGAGCGCGGGGGTCCCTCCCAGAAGTGTGTCTGTGCGAATGATTCTGCCCTGTGTAAACAGGGCTGTGCGCTCGTGTACGCTGTGTATGCAAGGCTGCGTGCGCTCAGGTATCTGGGTTTCCGGGAATTGTGCGCGGGTCGGCGCGCCGCGCCTGGGGCTGGGCTGCAGCGCGGCGGCCGCGCGCGGGTCGGGGCCGCGTCCCGCGTTCCGGGTTCGGCGCTGCCTCCCGGGCCGCGCGGTGTGTCCGCCCGCCGCCCGTGCGCCGCGCCGGGCAGTGTCTGCCGGGGTGGTGTGTCCCCGGGCCGCGAGCGCCTGCCCCCTCCCTCCCCTCCCCCTTGGCCCGCTCTCAGACTCAGATAAAGCATTTCCTTCCATTGTCATCCTACCCGGCCGGCCGGGCTGCCAGGGCCCTCCCCCTCCCGGCCCCCTCCCTTCCTCTCGCCGTCTCTCAGTCGCTCTGCAGCCGCCGGCGACTGGGGGGGATGTGAGGCCGGCGCCCCAGCCCCCCGCCCCGCCATGAGCCCCCGGCTCTGAGGGCCCCGGCCCCTGGATGCACAGCCCCGGCGCTGGTGAGTACTGGGCTGCCGCCCCCCGCCCCGCCCGCCCCGCCCTGCGCGCGGCACCCAGCGCCGCCCGCCCGGGCTCGGGCTCGGCTCCGGCTCCGCGCGGCCCGCGGGCCCGGCCTGGAGTGCGCCCCCCGACCGCGCCCGCCCCGCCCGGCTCCGCGGGGCTCTGGCAGGCCCCCGGCCGGGGCCGGTTCCGGGCCCGGAGGGCTCGGGCCTCCCGCGGGGCGCCCACATCCGCCCGCCCCGGGGCAGCGACAGGCCCGAGGGAGGGAGTTGGAGGCCCCGGGCCGCTGGCGCGCAGGCCCGGCGTCCCATCACCCCCAAGGCCGGGGAGGACCGACCGGTGGACCGGGAGGGAGGGACGGCCGCCGCGGCCCCGGGAGGGGGCGGTGCTCCGGGGCGGAAGGTTTGGAAGCGGGAGGGCAAAGGGCAGGACCCGCTGAGTTGGGGCCGGACTAGGGGCGCTGGACATCAGCGCCCCCATTCCGCGGGTCCGGGGAGGGCCGTACTCCGACCCCTCCGCGGCGGATTGGGGGGGGGGGGGGAGTGATCCCCGGGAGGGAGGGTCCGAGACTGTGAGGTTTCGCTGAGCACCGCCCCCCACCCTTGCTCACCCATCAGGGCGAAGAGACACCTGTGCCCAAGTGAGCTGCTGAGGTGCGGGCAGCGGTGCGGGAAGGTGGGGACCGCAGACTGTGTACTGAGGGGTGGGGGACAGGATGTGCGCGCCCCCCCCCCCCCCCCCCAGGCCTAGGGTCTGTTGGTGCTAGGGAGTGTGAGCAGGGGGCAAATCTGGCAGCTGGGCTGGGCTCTGACTCCCAGAATTTCTAGGCCCGTGGCTAGGAGAGAGCCCTCTGGAGCCTACAGGCCACCCAGTTCCCCCAGCCCCATTTCCTTCTCTCTGGCTGCCCGTTTGGATCTGACCTCCCCAGCCACTGCTGCCCCTCCCACCAACTCCCCGGCCATTCCCTCCTCTCTGCTGGCTGTCCTGCGTACACGGAGGCCTCCCGCTGCATCTGGACACTGGCTGTCTTGCTGCTGCCCATCCCATCCCACACCCACATTCAACATCTGCTTGAGGCCCAGCTCCGCCTGCCAGTTTTTAGGTTGAGAATGAGGCATTGGCCCTCAGTGGCCCTGCTGGGGACTCGACATCTGGACTCATCAGCCTGTTCCCAGAACTTGCACCAGGACCCACGGGGACCTTCCTCAAGACCATTGCCCAGCCACTGGGCTGAAAGAAAGGGGACTGTGACTCAGTTCCCTCCCCACTAATGGGGTACTTGGGCAGGCCATATCTCCCCACTAAGGACCCCATAGGCCAGGTCCCTAAAGTGCTTTGGCCGCACACACTCTTCTCTCCTTGCACCGACCCCCTTGTACTTGCTGAGCCCCTTCTCTGGCTTCTGCAAGCCACTCCTAGCTCCTCATTGCTTATCATCTCATCCTCCTTACTGTCTGCTCTGTTCTCTCCACCCACCTCAGTAAATAAGTAATTTTCTTCTTCTCTGGAGTCACTTCTGGGGGAAACTGAGGCACGAAGCAGTCCTGCTGTGTTGTACCCAGTGAACCTGGACTGAAACCAGGTCTGGACCCGCTGCGGCTCCTCCCTTGCCTTTAGTCCTCTGATGTTCCTCACGGCCCGGGAGAGACAGGCTCAGTGTGGCCTCTTGGTGTTACATCTAGAATGGCCTTGGGGCAGTGTTCTTCTGAGGCCTCTGTGTTCTTAGCTTCAGTCTCTGGGCCCGTGTCTCTCTGGCCACTTGGTCTTCGGCTGGGATCCTGAGTCTGGCAAGATTGCATTCAGGTCTTGCATTGACCCTCCCAAGACTCTAAACTGCTCGCTCTGCTTTGACACTGAAGCTTAGTTTCCCCGTTAGTAAAATGAAGACAAAATTTCAGGTGCGCTTCCCAGAGCACAGAGCGGGAGAGGCTGACCCTAAGGAAGTGGATTGGCATCCAGTGCGGGGGCCATTATGCCACCCCCAACTTTCTTCAGGCAGCTGGGTGGACCCCAGCGTTCATCCCTGGTGGCTTCTGGGAGTGAGAGTTGGGACTTGGCCTTTCTCCATCCTCTTCCCCCAATCCTCACTGAAAACCCTTGGGAATGGGAAACTCCTATGTGATGGGGGTGGGGAGTGGGGACCCTCGTATAGCTGTAGGCACGCTTGTGAGGGACCAGGAAGGCAGAAGCTGGTGTAACCCCCAACCTCCTCTTTGTCTTCTTCCTCCTGGCCTCTCATTAAGAGCTGGGTAATTCTGAAGTTGGCAGGGGCCCGGGAGAAGATCAGCGAAGGCGAGGCTCAGGGTCACCCAGCCAGGGAATGGTAGGCTGAGTGGGGCTGGAACTAGACCTTACCTAACTTTGCTGGTGCCCATTCTCCTGGCCTTCCCCACCCCTGGCCTGGCTTAGGTCCTGCCCATGCCCACCTCTCACACATTGGCCCTGGCGTGTTCTTAGTCATACCTGAGACTGGGGCCTATATTGACATATGAGCTATTGCTAGAAGCATGGCCAGAGTAAGGCCTGAGAGCTGGGAGGAGGGCATCTGTCCAGGACTGTGCATTTGTGTATGTTGGATTTGTTCACTAGTTGGGGCACTTCCTCTGGGGCAGGAAGCTTTGATTTCCTGTGGTGGGGGCGTTGGTAGGATTAGGAGTAGGGGGCTCAGCTCTGGGCCATCCCTGGTGTTGTTTAGAACCACAGAGGGGCAGACTTTCTGTATAAGGCTGCTTCCCCTAACCCAGGGGAGGCAGGAAGGAGAGCATTGGTGAGGAGGCCCAAGCTGAGGCCAGAGAAGGAGGCCATGAGGGCAATGAGATGGTGTGTGTGTGTGTGGAGGGGGGGGTGATAGTGGTGGGCAACACAGCAGGAAGCCTGGTCAGCAGGTGACCCTGCCGGGTATTGTGTTTCCCTGTGATATTTCCCCCCTGTTTCTGTGGTAACCTTCCCGGGGGACCCAGGCCTTCAGACTGCAGGAAGGTGCCCCCAGACAGCCCTTTCCTTAGAAGCCTAAGTGTTAGGAGGAGTCCCCAGATCGGGCCACCTCCCTAGCCCTTTGGCTTCCAAGAACCAGGACCTGGGAATCTAGGTGAGTAGGCTGAGTGAGCACCGATAGTGGTGGTAGGTGGGTGTAGGTCCTTTTGCATCTCTTGCGGGGGAGGGCAGGGACGAGGAGGGAGGGGCTGCTGGACTTGGGGGAGGGCTCAGAACCTCCCCTCATTCCATCTCTCCACTGTCCTCTTCCAGCAGCCCTCCCTCCACAAGGGGAAGGTGAACAGCCTGCTGCCTGGAGCAAGGGGTGAGGGCGGGGGCGGTAGAGGCGGGAGGGATGTTTTCATCGGCAGAGCATAGCTCCTTTGGTCCTGGACCGGTTCCCAGAGGGGAAAATAAGTTCAGGATAGTGTCTGTGTAGCGTGGGTCAACATGTGACGGGTGTGTGTGCACGCCGGGTGTGTCGTGGGGGTCTGTTCGTGTGCCCCTGGGCTGGGTATGTACATATGGTGGTTCCGTGGCAGTTTGGGATCCATGTGGTGGCTCTCTGTTGGGTGTTTTGGGAGTACGCACACGTGTGGTACAGACGTATGTTATCTGTACAGTTGTGCACCTTTGCAATTTGTGGCTCTGTGTGGGAATATGGACGTGTTTTGGGGGAATGTATACCTGTGTAAGCACGGCTTTTTAGAAGTCCAGATGTTTGCTGAAAACACGATCTCATCTGTGGTCCTCAAATGCAAGTTCCTGAACCATTTGCTTCAGTCACCAGGGAGGATGTTAAAAAAAGTTCCTTAGGCCCCATTCTAGACCAGCCCAGAATCTGCAGGGTTGGGCCTAAGAATCTGGATTTTAGCATGTGCTTCAGGTGAGTCTACTGCAAAGCTGTGTTTGAGGACCACTGATCAGGGCTAACCTTCCCATTTTTTCTTTTGAGGAAGCTGGGACCCGGAAAGGTATGTGGTTTGTCCAAGGACACAGGGCTATGAAGAGGAAGATCTAGGACAAAACTCAAGCCTTTCGAGACCAGTCCAGGACTTATCCCTGCATCCTCTCTGTGCATGTGTGCGCACATCCACGCTTGGCATGATGCAGTGGGCCAGATGGGGCTGATGTGGACGCTAACTGGGCTTTGACCACCACCACCACCCCCCCACCCCCCCCCGCCTGGGTCCTAGGCTTCCTGACCTTTCTCTTTCTGTTACATCCTGCTTTCTCCTCCCTGACGAAATCCTGGAACTGTTGAGCATCTACCATAAAGGTGATGTTGGCAGCCAGGAGGCCCCATTTACTGAGCCAGTCATTCAGCTATTCATCCATTCATTGGGAGGCTTACTCGCCTTGCTGGGTGCCAGGTACTGGGCACTAGATGCAGTAAACACATAGGCCTGAGCGTCTGACCTCAGGGAACTTGCACTTTAGTGGAGGAGACAGACAGTAACAAGTAAGCAAGTAAAGAAATGAGTGTATATATCTAGTTATACACTGTGATAAGACCTAAGAAGGAAATGAACTGGGTGCAGCAATAGACAATAACAAGGTGGGACGTCCTTAGACAGGGTGGCCCGGAGAGGCCTGAGAAGGTGACATATCAATGTCTTCTCTCACCGCCCCAGACTAGAAGAGGGCCCTCAGAGCTTCTGAGCAATGCTGGGGAACTGCCTGGATCCAGGTGGGGGACCTAGACTGAGCGCTGGCTCAGGGCTGAAGCCTGTTTCCCCGGCATAGAGGGCAGCAGGGCCTCTGCTCCCCAAGCAGCCCCCAGAGGTTGGCCGAGGGGGAGAGGAGGAGGGGAAGCTGGACAGGGCCGAGATCGAGGCTGCTCCGCTGCTCCGAGGAACAGCCTTTTCCCTCCGTGGGGCAGAGGCCAGGGCCCTCTGTAAGTGTTGGGTGTTGGGAAGGCGGCACTGTCTCCCCAGGAGCTCTCAAGCACCACCCCATTCTTGACACCAGCCTGCCTTCCTCCGGCCTCGTCCCCTTCCTCCCCATCTCCCCACCTGGGAACTCCCGTGCCAAGTCCCTCCTCTCTGGGTCTAGCCTGGCTGCCTCGGTAGCCGCTGGGATTTACTTGCCTGGCTTAGGAGTCACTGTGGAGGGAGAAGGTCAAGACTTAGAGAGGACCAGGCCCCGGAAGGGAGGATGGACCAGAGAGAAGCTCTGGGGTGCAGGCATCAGAGAGGACAGGGCAAGAGAGAGGGCTGAGCCTGGACAATCAGGGGTACAGACAGGAGAGAAGGCGTGAACGAGTCCTTTGGCCGGGTGCCCCAGAGCCTCTCCTGGGCCCTTGGCATCTGCTCCCTAAGCTGGATGAGACTCTCAGCCCAGGGGGCAGACACCAGCTAGTCCCCCTGCAGGTCCTACCCCACCCCCCTCTCAGGAGGCTAACTTTCACATCCAGGAGCCTCAGACCCTCTCACCTCCACGCTGTTCTGTGGGGGAAGGGAGAAAGTGGGGGTGTTCCCTGGTGGACCTAGGAGCTGAGGCTGCAGGGAGGTACAGCCCTTTCCTTAGAGACCTAGTGTTAGAGGAGCCCCCAAGTAAGAGCAGAGCCCCTTCCCGCCCCTTCCCCCTGCCGCCTCCGTTGGCATTCTACTCTGGGCCTCCTTCAGGCTGCTCAGTGCACAGACCCGGTGGACTCCTTGAGCTCCCAGGCCTTCCCTCTCAGGCTTAACCCAGGCCCCTCCATAACCCCCACAGCAGGATGGGGAGGGGACTTTTAGTAAGGAGGGCCCAGGGCCAGGCACTCCATTCCCACCCTGCCACCTCCCCACTTCCTTCTCCTCCCCCCCCTCCCCGCCCCCAGCCTGCAGGGATTAGAAACCCTGGTGGTCAGAGATGTTGGGCCTTCAGGAAGAACCTCTGCCCTGGGAAGAACCAGGGCTACCCTCTGCCCCCTCAGGAGTACAGCTCAGCTCACTTCAGAGCCCATTCCCAGGAGCCCAGCTCTGGCTCCTGCTGTCACTCCCAGCCCAGGAAGTCCCATTCCTGCTGCCCCCAGCTCCCAGGAAGGCCGGGAGAGGCGGGGCAGGCTGGGAGCCACAGGTTCGGAAAGAGTCTGGGGTGGGGGAATTCGGCAACTGGGCTGTAACCGTCTTGTTTTGCTTGCCCCACAAACCTGCCGGGCATCCGCTGCACCCGTCGGGGCGTTCAGGTTATAGAACTGCTCTCAGAATGACAGGCTGGTGGCACCCGGTTGGGGCAGGGGGTGGGGGTGGGGTGAAGGGGGGAGCCCCAGGCAGGGGGGGAGCTGGAGGGTTAAAAATAGCAGCAGCCGGGTTTCGGTTAGCAAATGTGGAGGCGGGGAGCTGGAGGCGGGGCAGGAGGCAGGCAGTGTTTGCCCGCCGCACAGGGCTGTGTTTCCCCTGGGTCCCAGGAGTGAGTCACAGTGGAGACGCTGATGAGGTGCTGGCACAGCACCCCCCTCCCCCACCCCCACCGGGCGAGGGGCTGAGTGCCGGCTGCATCTCCATGGTGCGAGGGATGTGCTTCTCTCTTCCAGACCGGCCGGGCCGTCTGGAGAGCGGGATTGTCTGATCTAGGGGCAAGAAGTGTACCATTCTGAGGCCAAAGACCTGGGTTTGATTCCAGATGCTGTGGAACCTTGTGCAAGGCTGTGAAGGCCCCTAAGCCTTCACTTCCTAGTCTTTCAAGTGGGAATTTTCTCAGATGCACATGTAAACACTTGGTGGATTCTAAAGCCCCCTACAGATGTGAATTCTCACCTGGGACCCTCCTGTGCCCATTGCAAAGCCCGGCAGAAGAGCCTTCCAGTAAGGGCGCAGAGGGAGCAATGGGATGACCTTGGCAGAGTCCCTATTTTTCCTGCAAACAGCTAAGTGTAACCTTGGGCAGGCACTTGGCTCTCTGTGCCTCAGTTTCTCCATCTCTGTAATGTGAAGGTTAGTAATGGTTTCGACCTCATGGAGTTGTTATGAAGATTAAGATAAATAATGTTAGTGCCATTCCTGGTATGAAGCCAGTGCACACAGAATATTCATCATTATTATTAATGTTATTGTTCATATTTTTGAAGGTCAGGGATAGGGAATGTTAAAGACATGAAGAACAGAAACTGGGCCCAGCCCCAGTTCACAGAAAAAACCAGGCCAAATTCACTCTTCCAGATTCCTCCACCCATAAGGGCCTGGGGTAGCAGGAGTCTGTAGCCAGAAGTCACAGGGTGGACCCCTTCTTCTCTCTTTCACTCCACTGCCCCGAGGCTCCCCCAGTGAGGCAGGATGCCAGAGGACCCAAGGGTCTCGTCGCCAGCTGGCACTGGGAAGGGTCTGGGATGGGACCGCCCTGATGGCCCTGATGTGGAATACCTTGGCCGAGTCTGCTGGAGTGACCTTTATTTTAGCCCCTCCCTGGCAGCTCTTAAGACGAACATGAGGCAGGGGAGGGATGGGAAGGTCAGTGATGTCAGCAGTGAGTATTCCCAGCACTGTGGCCCTGGAAGAGGCAGGAGGCATTTCTTTCAGGAAATGATCATTATTCAGCCTACAGGCATTCATTAAGTAAGTCCTGACTTGGTGCCCAGCTCTGTGCTGGGCCTTCTGTGTGATTCAGGAGAGGCAGGGGATGCTAAGCTGTAAATAATGCAGAACCTCAGCGATCATAGGGTCCGAGAATACACTGCGTCGAGTCCATGAAAGCCTGCTGTCCTGGTTCTCATGGGAAGCAGAAGTTGAACCTTGACTTTGCTCCCCATTGGCTGTGACATCTTTATACTTGGGTGTGTACCTGTACATATACATTCGGTCTTATTATTATGGAGGCAGTTCTTGTGCATCACAGGTGGTCAAACAACACAGACAAGCAAAAATTTTTAAATTGAAAAACATCCCAGTCCCAGCAGTCAGAGACCACTGCCACAATACCTCTTCACACCTCCCTGTTTCCTGATGTGCCTTTATATGTCATATTTTCTATGAAAATGAGATTATGCTGCATACGCCGGTTTTTCAGTGTGTGATCTCCACCTCCCACTGCAGTGAATTTTCATTGCACCAAATTCCCAGTTGGCCAGAAATTGTCCTTCACAGCTGGTCTGTCCAAATCAGTACTCAGGACCATGCATCTGGCTATGGAGTTCCCTGAAGGCTGTGCTGTGTAAAGCACCCTGGCTGGATTTGTGATCTGGAAAAACCCCGGCCGACCAAATCCCAAGGGCAGCCCTGGCCGCAGAAGGGAATCATGTCATTGGGAGAATCATGGCCCGATAGACCTGTGCCATCTTCCCAAAATAACAGGCAAAACCAGGGGGATTCCCGGGCACCACTGGGATGGAGATCTCTGGGTACTCAACTGTCATTAATATTAACGTGGGATCCCTATGAGTGCCAGCATTCATAGCTTATCGCTATTCATGGACTCCTATCCGTGATGCCCCCAGGCCATGGAGCAGGCCAGGGGCTCCACAGTGGCCCCTGCTTTCCCCTGCCCCAGGTCCAAATGGTACCGATGGCCTTCCGCCCTGTTCCTAGTCCCCAGGAGTCTGCCCTGAAGGTGGGTGCTCTGTTCCAGCACTGGTGGGTTCCTCCATGTCTGCTACCTGCCCACTGCCCTGCCTGTGTATGAGGCCTGAGGGAGAGAGACAGGGAGAGAGAGAAAAAAGAGAGAGCTTTTCCTCCCAAGGGAATTCACTCCCACGTAGCCACTCCACGGGTGACTTGCTCTGGCTATGCAACCTGCCTTTTATACAGCCCTCGACGGCTTCCAGAGTGCCTTCACACAGCGTTTGACCCTGCATGGCAGCCCTGGGAGGTTTGCTTGTTTGGTTGTATCCTGCTGGAGGCTGCTTACAGGAAACAATAAAATAGTAACGTGTACATTTAAAAAAAAAAAAAAAAACCAGGGAAAACACAAGATGAAAAAGGAACTGAAGATACGGTTGGGAGTGCCTCCTGGAAACAAAAGGCATGTGAAGGGCATAGGCAGAGATGATTATCTCTGTTTTTATTTTTGTTGCCATTGATGTTTTCTGGGTGGAATACTAGCACGCTGTGGGAACACGCCGCCCCTGGGAGTCACGCCCAGGCCTTCAGATGCTGTGACCCACTGTGTCCTGTGGCCCCTCGGTGGCCGCCCCTCACCACCTGGGGACGTGGTGGACCTGTGTGTCGGTGTAATGGTTACAAGCTTAGGCCCTAGAGCCCCAGAAACCCACTTACGCGAGCTGTGTGGCCTCTGCAAGTTTCTTAAAAACGCCACGCCTCAGTTTCTTCCTTTGTGAAAGGAGGTTGCTAAGGGTACCTACCATACAGGGTTTTTGTGAGGACCAAATGAGATAGTACGAGTAAGGTGCTTAGCATGGTGACGAGCACACAGTAGGCATTTGGTACACGGTTGTGGGTCATCACTGGCCTTACTCGTTAATAATTATAATTAGAAAATAAGTAGTGATCGTAATCTTATTAATCTTATAACTTCAACTTCCCCCTGGCAGTCTCTGGAGTGGGCTGAGTGGCCTCCTGGGTGGCATAGGTGGGCGGAGCCAAGGAAGACGCATCTCCTGGCTCATGTGCAGTTGGGCAGAGGCACAAGGGGGGGGCAAGCAGGAGTGGGGGACACACGAGGCCTGATCTGGCCAAGGAGGGCCCAGAAACAGCGGGAACAACAAGGAGGGCAAGGGAACGCATATGAGACCACGGAGGGAGAAGGAGCGGCTCCGAGAGGCAGCCCCAGGGCGGTGACCGTGCTTCCTGTTGGGGCAAGCGCTGGCCCTTGAGAAAGACTGTCTGGGGCTGGCTGCTAAGAGGGAGCAGCTGGTCTAAGTGGGGCGGCAGGGGCTGGGGGAGGGGACAGACAAAGGCAGAAACTGACAGAACCTCCACTCCTCTCCCCACATTACAGATGGGGCCCCCATCTTGACTGCTCAGGATGTTTTGCTTACGATAGGAAAGATGGTGGTTAGATACCATGGTGAACCTCGTATCTCAGGGATTGGAGCTGCTGGAGCAGGGGAGTGAGGGTAAGTGGGAACTTGGTCTTTGAGGGCTTTCAGGACCCGAGAAACCCTAAGGCAGTCTGACCAGGGGGCTGAGACTCCTGGAGCCTGTCAGCTCAGGAATTCCCTAGGTGCTGGGGGCAGGCCTGGCTGTAAGGAGAAGCCTATGGGTGACCGGAAGTGAATGCAGGCCCTCAGAGTCCAGCCACTCTGAGCGAATAGCTCTGTCCCCACCTTTGCACCTTTACCCAGGACAGGCAGGGGAGACTGAGTGGTGGTCTGGGAGGCTCCCGGAGGTGGGCAGGGCTCGGAGGGGCCCCTCGTTCTCGTTGCCAGAGGACGGCAAGGCTCCCCAGAGAGTGCCTGTCTCGGGACAGCTGCACACAACTTGGATGGCTCAGCTCCCCCTGCCTCAGCGTCCAGTGGGTCTCCAGCTAGGAGGAGAGGCCACAGGGTGGAATAGAGGACCTGGGCGGGGGGGGGGGGGGGGGGGGGGGGCAAGGAGCCAGGAAGGACGCTTTCCCACCCCCAGGGAGCTCGAGCTGCCGCTGCCATGGTTACGTCTGCTTCCTGTTTGATTCATCTCAAACAGCAGAAGGGGGGGGGGTGGGTACCGGCTCCCAGCTCGGGCCACCGCTGCGTGGGGCTGTTTACAACAGCCGCATGTGGGATTCCCAGAAAGAGACTCCAAACCGGACATCCTGCGGCTGCAAAATACCCAGGTGTCAAGAGCTAAAAATAGCTGCCCCAGGGCCCCAGGCGAGGGGAAAGGGGCACGCTCACCGCGGGGGTGGAGGGCCGGCCTGTGGCCTCACATCCAGCCTCCTGCGTGGCCCACAGCTGCCGAGCCACAGGGCCTCGATCCCCTCGCAGGGGGGGCTGACAGGGGGCCTCTGTCTGGGCAGGCCGCGGCCCAGGCCACTCACCTGTGAGCCCGCCCCCGCCCCCCCCAGCCCCTCTGCCTGCCCAGCAGAGCTTGCTCTGGGACGCCCATGAGAGCCTCAGAGGGAGTTGGGAGCCCCTAGAGAAAGGGTGTAGCCGGCAGTGGAGAGCAGGGAAGATGAAGCCGATGCTCTTCTAAGACCCCAGTCTGTCACCCCTCCTCGTTCCCACATGCAGTCCGAAATCAGTGCTTGGAATCTTTGAAGTCAGCGGTTGCCGTCTATAAGTGGTTCTTCAGGATTGTCTTCACGGGGGCCCCAGAGAGGAAATAGGCTGCTTTTGCTCCCTAACCTCCCACAGGGCTGGGGTGTGCCGCGGGTACTGGTCTCTGTGGGGCTGTGTGATTCTTCCATCTTTCCCCGGGCCCAGTAAGTCCTGCATTTGCTTCCTACCTGCCGGCCCGCGGGAGCGGAAGTGTTGGGGAGAGCCCTGGAGGGTATTGGTTGACAACACGGATTCTGGAGCCCAATTGCCTGGCTCAAGTCCCAGTGGCGCCACTTCCATGTGATGTGACTTTAGACGAGTTCTTTAATACTGCTGGGCCTCAGTCTACTGCCCTGTGTAATGGGGATAAAAACAGTAACCACCTCATACCTTTTGTTTTGTCTTGTCGTGAGCGTTAGATGAATTAGCAAATGTAAGGCTTAGAACAACTGTCACACGGTGAAGCATATGTTTACAAAAGTTCAGATGGAAGAGAAAAGGAGGGGAGTGTGGTGGGGGGAGGCAGGGTGTAGGAGATGGGGCAAGGAATGCAACGGGGAGAAAATGGACTGTGGTAGAACTAAGAGCAGAGGGTGCCACTGGGACCAGATGCTGACATGCTTATGCTGGGAGGGAGGCAGCAGGCAAGTTCAGGGACAAATGGTATTAATCATGACCCCTAACCACATGCTAGGTGCTTCACACACAGTGTTGCCAATCTCAGATGGGCACTTCCAAGTAGATGCGGTATTCTTTTTTTTTTTTAATGTTTATTTATTTTTGAGAGAGAGAGAGAGCAAACAGGGGAGGGGCAGAAAGAGAGGGACAGAGGATCTGAAGCAGGCTCCATGCAGACAGCAGAGCCTGATACGGGACTCAGGACTCTGAGCTCTCGAACTGCAAGATCATGACCTGCCCTGAAGGATGCTTAATGGACTGAGCCACCCAGGTGTCCCCCCCCCCCCCAAGTAGATATTCTTATTACCGTTACTGATGGGGCGGCCAAGGCTTGACAGCTTACCTTGTGTCCCTGGCTCTCCCTGCACGTCACTGAGGGACCAGACTTTGAACCCAGTCCATCTGACCTCAAAGCCAATGTCCTCTGTGCTGTGGACCCTCACGTTCCTCACTTTATGTGGCAGGAGTTTCTAGCCAGCGTGCAGCCCCCTGGGTTCTGGATAAATCTGAGCAGTAAGCAGCTTCATGCCAAGATAATGAGCAATAGAATTAATAATGAACAAGAGAATTTCTGGAAGGTGGGGGAGAGAGAAACTCTTCAAAAGGGTTGACTTTAAGGGAGTTCTGGGGAGTTGGATGACTGAGAATGTTCTTGTCTTTTACCTTTGGAGACTCTGAACATTTTTAGTATTGGCAAGTAGTCTGCTTTTTAATTTTTAAAAAACTGTGGGCTGCATTTTAAACTCCTTGAAAGTGAGAACCAGGTTTCATTCATGTTTCCATCTCTTCAACCCCTGGAGCAGCGTACTCACATGAAAGTACTTCATGCCTGCATTTGGGATTGACTTCTTGAGTTTCCCCTGCCCTGGTCTGGCCTGGCTGTACTGCTCACCTTCTGGGTGACCGTGACCTAGCCCCTTCCCCTCTCTCTTTCCAACTCTGTGAAGTGAGAGGGTTGGCCTGAATAATCTCCGAAGCCCCATCAGCTCCTAATGTTCTCAGATTCTGTGACCTGAATGCCTTCGAGAGGCGCTTCTCCTTCGTGCTCAGCCCTCACTCTGTGTCAGAAGGGCCTGGCAACCATGATGTTCTTTCTCATGTTTATTTATTCTTGGATCTTCCTGAAGCCGTTTCACCCCCAGCTTTCATCTTCTCTGCCAGCCCCCATGCAGAGTCTAGCTTTGTCCAGCTTGTGTCAGGGAAACAGAACCAGAACAGTAATGTGGGGTGTGGAGGGAGCCAGCCCTGAACCCAGGACCTGGCCTCCTGCCGCTTCCTGCTTTCCTCTTGCCTCCTGGGGCCCAGGCCTTCCTGCGACTCCTATTCAGCTAGTCGGGAGATCTGGAAGGTGGGGACAGCCTCACAAAAGCCATCAGAGACGTTGGCAGGGGGCTTCTGGGTGGCAGTGCTCGGGAAGCCCTCTTCCTGACAAAGGGCCTAAAACACCCTTTGTTTTAGGTAAGAGAGCAGGTAAGCAGGTAAGCAGGCAGGGCTCAGGTTTCCAGCCACCTTGTGCATGCCCTGGGGCACGGTCACATCTGTGGGGCAGGTGAGGCCCAGGCCAACCAGATAGGAGTGGGAGACCAGCTTGCCCAGGTGCTCAGGGGACAGAAGAGTGGCCCTGTGTCTGCTCTGGGGACTGCAGAGCACCGGGATAGACCAGGATTTGGGGGCCTCTTTGGTCAGGCGATCTGGTTTGGGAAGGTAGGCTCGGGTGCTCATTGCCAAGTAACCTGCCTCTTCAGTCTGATGGCAGTTGCTTCCAAAGAAGGGAGAAATGGGGTGGGGAGGGCAGCTAGGATTCCAAAAATCAGAGCTTTCCACCCTGACTGGGAGCTGTGTGGAAAAGGGTCCAGGCCTAGGCAGTGTTCTCAGTCCCTCGGGTCCATTCAGTCCTGATTTTATTTGTCTGGCCCCAGATTGGTGGTAACAGCACCCTGAGAGGGGTCAAGGAGAAGTGTCCCCCAAATCATTGCCAAGCCTGGGCCGTAGGATGTACACCTTCTGGTTTTTAATTCAGCCGTTTGCTGGGTGCTCTTAGATGCCATTCCTCTCTCTGGGACACGGGAGAGCTGCTCCACAGGTCTTATCTCTGTTGCTTTGGGCTCTTCTGCACTCATTGGCCATCAGCATAGAACCAGGGAGTTGGGGGAGAAGCGGAACTTTTTCCAGGAATTGCTTTTGGAAGCAGCTGCTGTTGGCAACACAAGCACACACATGGGTGCATGCTCCCAGCTTTTCTGAACAGAGTTTATATCATAGATTATCATCACAAAACATCCCTTTTGGGCCCGGTAACAAACACTACAGAGTTCAGGGCCATTAGTTTTTCTCCTATCCAGAGAGTGCATGGTGTCCTGAATCCACGGTTACCAGGGGAGCAAGGCTTGGCCCTGCTCCCAAGCGTGATTGCCACTGACCAGCCCTCAGGCAGGGACTGAGAGGAGGTAGGAGAGAATTCCCACTGGGAAGGGCTGGAGGCACAGGACTCTAAGCCAGGCACAGCCTGTGGGAACACACCCAGGAGCCCAGTTTAGAAACCTCTCTTGGGGAATCAGGTCCTGCAGAAGAAAAGAAGAGGGCCTAAGAGAGCCTAGGGTGGGGGTTACCATGTTCTGGGGATGGGCTGCTTCCTCCCACACTAGTGTTCCTTGGGGCTCACAAACCTTGAGAAATACCCATGCCACGTCCTAGGCAGGGGGCCGGGGAAGCCATTGCTGTTGAGTCACTCATTCCTACCAGAGCCTGTCATGCACCCAGCAAGGTGTTAGGTGCAGACTGGCGTGGCTTCCAAATGGCAGCGTGGAGACCGTGATTCGTAGACTCAGTTGAGGTAGTGGACACAGAGTGGGTGCTCTGGGAAGGGAGCAGGAGGGAGGTCAGGGTGAATTTTGTGAGGAGGCCCATCGACTTGTGCTATGCAGACTTTGGGCAGGTGGACTGGCCATTCCCTACCACCTGGAGCATGGGACACTAGGGTTTGAGGGCAGTGATGGGAGGCTCCCTGTGCCTAGAGTTCTCCCTTCCCCCAGCAGTGCCTGCCTACAGGGAGTTCTCCTTTTTTCAGCCTCGGGAAGAGGAACTTTGACTGCCCCTTAAACACAGACCCAAAAGAGCAGCACCCACCAGTTGCTATTCAGAAAATATCCCTTCTGCCCTGCATCTGGCCTGAGGAGGTCTTCTGTGTGTCCATCAGGTGCCCCTTCCAGGTGGCCTTCCGGTCTCCTAGACTCCTGTCCCCTCGGCCCTGAGCTGGGATAGCAGAAGGGAAAGGTGTCCGTCTTGGACAGGGGACCTCGGATCTGAACTCTGTCTTTGCCTACCCCAGTGGGCCTCTGGGCTCCTCAGGGCCTCCTGCCACGGAGCTTCATGGGTTCTGAATGGGACAGGGGGGCTCTGGGCTGGGCTTATGAGCCTGGGAGAGGTGACTATTCCCAAAAGAAAAGACTTCTGTTTCAGAAGTCCAAAAAGAAAAAAACTGAGAGCTTCTTTTCTCTGGGGGAACAGAGGCTGCAAGACACAGGACAGGGCCTATGTGTTCCAGATGCACCAGTTCACAGCTCCCATCATTTTTAAAAAAATTTTTTTTTTAATGTTTATTTTATTTTTGAGACAGGGAGAGACAGCATGAACAGGGGAAGGTCAGAGAGGGAGGGAGACACAGAATCTGAAACAGGCTCCAGGCTCTGAGCTGTCAGCACAGAGCCTGACACAGGGCTCGAACTCGCGGACCACAAGATCATGACCTGAGCCGAAGTCGGATGCTTAACCGACTGAGCCACCCAGGTGCCCTGCTCCCACCATTTCTGACTTGATCTTCAGGCCATGACCCTGTCCCTCCCCAACTGTGGAAGCCTCCCCATTTCCACCTGCTCCCATCTGCTCCCACCTGGGAGGCCTCTGAGCAGCCCCCAGCTACCCTTCTCTGGGCCAGCTTCTCCCCATCTCCCACCTGCCAGCCTCAGCAGCCGTGCCCTCCCACCTCTGGCCACCTCCCCTTCCAGTCCTCTTTCCCTCAGGGTTGTGGGAGCCTGGGCCCTAGGAGGATGGTGTCTGAGCACATCCAGGAGGGCTGAGGGCACTGTTGGGGGAACTCGGGCCTCCTTGGGCCTGCTGTGGACCGGGCTCCAGCAGGCTGAGATGTTTGAGTCACTGGGTGAGTTGAATGAGGAAGGGAGGGCTGGTGAGTGCTCTCATTCTGCACAGGGAAGTCGAGGAAAGGAATGGGATGGAGTCCTTGCTTTTTGGTTAGTTCCTGGTGCAGGTGCCAGTTTGGGAGCGCCCAGGCTGGAGTGGGACCTCCTGTAGTGGCAGGGAGCCTGCATGGCCTGGCCCGCTCATCCCTTCCCCACCCCTCCCCTGCAGCCCCTTCATGCCCTCTCTCTTCTCTCTACAGATGGGACCCAGGTGAGCCCGGGTGCCCACTGCCCCAGTCCCCCTGGCACAGGTAAGAGTCAGGCCCGAGGGAGCCCGTGGTGGGGAGTGAGGATGGAAGGGACACGAGAAGGGCGAGGAGCTGAAGGGGAGAGAAGCAGGGTAGCTGGCTGATGGGCCAGCGGGTTGGGAGGTTGGGGTTCTGAGGGTGGGGGTGAAGTTGGCGTAGGGGTGGAGTGAGGAGTGGGATAAGAGAGGCAGCCTCGGACCTAGGCTGGTCCCATTGCTAGGAAGCAAAACAGGAAAAGGAAAGGCACGATGCTCTTCTTGTCCTTGCTGGCTGCAGTGAAACAGGAAGGCAAGTAGGAAGCTACTGTTTATACTCAGACCCCTGCCTCACATGAGGCTCCGGGCGAGGCGCCGCGTTCTTGTTTGTTGGCTTCGGTCCTCACACGGGCCCTGCAAAATGGAAAGGTGCCTCCTGCTGCTCAGGCAGGAGGGGAGGGTCCCCTCTCCTTGGTTCTCTCACCTCTCCTTGCCTCTGCCGCTCCCTGTCCGCTGTGCTGGGACTTCCGCTGCACTCCCGTCTAGGACACGCCCGTGGGGCTGGGGCTGGAGGGGCTGAGGGCTGTCTTCCCCTTAGTCTCAGCCAGCATCTGCAGAGGGCCTACTGGGTGCCTGACGCCTAATGGTTACAGATGGTGGGGACAAATGGAGTCCGGGGATCCTCTGCGCCTCAGTCCTGGTTGTCCGAAAGATTACAGGCAGGTTGGGGAGAGTGGACACGCCAATAAAAAGGGAAGTGATAGGAGAATGTAGTTTGTGACCGGTGCCACACAAGGGACAAGTGATTGAGTTCATCCCTTCATTCAAGAAACAGATTCACCACCTGTTGTCACTTAGTCCTCCTAGATATGGAGATACGGAATTTTTTTTAATGTGTATTTAGTTTTGAGAGAGGGAGAGAGAGAGAGAGGCAGAGTGCAAGTAGGGGAGGGGCAGAGAGAGAGGGAGACACAGAATCCGAAGCAGGCTCCAGGCTCTGAGCTGTCAGCACAGAGCCCTACATAGGGCTCAAACTCACAAACGGCAAGATCGTGACCTGAGCCAAAGTTGGACAGTCAACCGGCAGCCACCCCAGCACCCCTAGACAGGTAATTTCTTTAAAAAAAAACACAGAAATCGGAAAAAGAAACAGAAACATTGATGAGCCCCATCTCTGTGCCAGGGTAACTTCCTAGGTGTTTTAGGGGGACGGACACAGAGATTTATTCAATTAATTCAGCCAGAATTTATTGGGTTCCTGTCCTGTGCTGAGTACCGTTCTAGGTGCTGGGATAGTGAGAAGGAAACAAAACCAAGTTCCTGCCCTTGGAGCTTACCTCAGACGGTACCTACCCACACTGTGCTTATAGGGCACAGAACTTCCAACATGATTGGAGTCCAGAGGAGGGAGGGACACGGGGCACTGGGCTGAGTCCCGGGAAGAGGGAGGATTCCAGCCGGACTTGGAAGAAAGGGTAGGATTTGGAAAAGCAGAATGTGAGGGGTGAGGACGGTACCACCAGGGGGTCGTTGGGAGCAAAAGCTCAGAGGACAAAAGGTACGTGGGCTTGTGGCAGGACAGGAGCTGATGGCTGAGACGAAGGCTTGTGTTGGGACGTAGGAGACCACGAGAAGCCAGCTTAGCACCAGACTGTGGAGACCCCCACGTGCTAAGTGACCTTCACAGGTGTTCTCGGGGTTGCCGGCAGAGCCCCTCCCACATTCTCAGCTCAGAGTCCATCTGCTCAGCGTAAGGGATGGGCCCTCGCGGTCTGTGTGAGGCTGAAGCGGCCAGCACCGCGTCCTGTGGCCTGCCTCAGGTTCCCTGAGGTCCCTCTTGCATCATCAGGGGAGTCAGCCCAGGAAGCCAGGACACCAGATGTGGGAGGACTGAGACCCTTCCCGGCAGGAGGGTGTTAGCCTCAGAGGCCTAGACTCCACCAGACTGAGAATCTGGGTTCCCTGGGTGGATGCGTGAACAAGGGGTGGGGACACGGAAGCCATGCATTGCCTGCTGCAGGGCACATCTGGGTGCACAGCTGTCCCCTCCGGTCTCTTAATATCTGGAGAGTTGCCGTGGGCACCTCCCTGCTTGTCTCCATCTCCCCCGGTCAGGGCATGTTAGAGCAGGTGCCCCTTAGCAACCTACCGCAGCCCTTCTTCCTTCATCCACTGAGAAACTTCCATGAGGGCTGGTGACTTCCTGAAAGTCCATGGGAAAAAAGAGCTAGAGCAGTGGCCTGGGTGGGACCAGAAGCCATGCTTGCTGTCTCTGTTTCCCGGGTGGCTTTGGAGAGGTCCTTTCACCCGAGCCTCAGTTTCCACATTTGGGATAATGAAATAGTAATAACTACCTCCCAGGGCCTATAGGGGATTTCAGGGTGAAAGTGTTTTGCAGACATGCGTACACATGCGCCATAGGTTTAAGGTAATGAGTAGTAATGGCTGAGTTGGGCCTGGAGACTGTGTTCCCTGGTGCTTTGTCCCAGTGCCTTCCAGTCCCCCTCAGCCTTGGGCCCTGAGGGAAAGTCATCCCCTGATGAGGGATGCGTAGCATTGGATGAGCAGAAGGAGGCTTCTCCAGAAAGGTTCCCCCCCTTGTGCGCTCTGTCCTAGGGCACCTGCTCTCACCCCTACCTGCTTCCCTTTCTCCAGGATAATCACCCTGCAGACACTCCACCTCTGAGCGTCCGCAGTGCCCCGTCCAGCCTGGTCCGGCTGGCTGTGTGGGCACACAACCTGGTCTGGTGGCTAGTTATAAATAGGTCCTGCACCCACGGCCTTGGGAAGGTGCTCCTGGCCTCGGTGCAGAGGGCACTTGAGAAGAGGTGGCTGAGCCTGCGGTTCTTACAGTGCCAGGCCCAGAGCTGGCCTGAGGGTGCCTGGAGGCAGGCCCCTGCAGATGGGCCCGGGGAGCTGAGGAAGCTGCCCTGCGAATAGGGCCGTGCAGGCTCAGGATGGCGGGGCAAGGCTAGCCGCAGGTTCAGGGCACTGCGTCTTTATCCTGTGGCCCGGGATAGAGTACCGGAGGGTGACTGCTGAAAGAGCCCATGAGGCCCTCTAGGGCTGGTGGCTGAACAAAGGGGACCGTTTGCCCGCGGGCTAGCTGTTTTGAGTGCAGTTCATTAGGGGGCAGTCCGGCCAAATCTTCATTCCATCCGGGAAGAAGAGAAGGAGATGGCAGGGCCCAGAATGTTCCCCCATAGGGCTTGCAGCCCGTCACTGAATCCTCCCAGCACCCAGCCCCTGCTCTGGAGAGGCAACATATTTAGTGGAAAAGCGCCGTGCTTGGAGTCAGAAGGCTCGTTTGGAACGCTACCTCAATAGCCTAACCTTTTATGGTTACATGACCTCCTTTCTCATGGGACCGGGGTGAGGACTGAAGTGAGGAAAAGGCACCTGAGGGTGTCTTGCCCTTGTCAAGTGAGCCTGGAGGAGGCTGCTTAGGTCCTAACCTTCTCCCTCAAACTTCCCTGCCGACCCTGCCCTCTCTGTGTGCCCCCAGGCCGCCTCAGGCCCCCAGCGGACACGCCAGGCCCTCAGCCCCAGCCCATGGACCTGCGGGTGGGCCAGCGGCCCCCGGTGGAGCCCCCGCCAGAGCCGGCGCTGCTGGCCCTGCAGCACCCCCAGCACCTGCACCACCACCTGCTGTTCGCAGCAGGCCTGCCTCAGCGCTCAGCGGAACCCATGAGGGTAAAGTCAGAGCTCCCCGCACACGCGGTGGCCTCGAGCTCCGCCCCCAGCCCCCCTCCCTCCCTCCCGCCTCCCCCAGACCCTCGGCTCAGTCTTCAACTCCTTGCCCCTTCCTGGGCGGCCGGCCCTGCCCACAGCTCCCAATGGACACGCCGGTGCCCCAGTTGCAGGTGGGGCAGCAGGAGCAAGAGCTGCGGCAGCTTCTCAATAAGGACAAGAGCAAGCGAAGTAAGGACCGCACGCCGGCTGGGGTGGTTTTGCAGAGTGTGGGCGGGGCCTCGCAGAAGGGGTGGGGCCACGGGCTTGGCTCTCGCCTGAGCAGCAGGCCAGGGCCCCTGGCCGCTTCTTATTATGGGAGGGGACGGGGCAATGGGCGGAGGATGCGGCAGGGAGGCCACCGTCCATCCACCCCCAACCCATTCGTGACTTCCCACCCCCATAGGTGCCGTAGCTAGCAGTGTGGTCAAGCAGAAGCTGGCAGAGGTGATTCTAAAGAAGCAGCAGGCAGCCCTAGAGAGAACAGTCCATCCCAATAGCCCCAGCATTCCCTACAGGTAACTCGCTCCCTCGTGTCCTCACCTCCTCTTCTCTACGGGTCAGCCTGTGCACGCTCGCTCCTACTCGCCCCCTCTGCCTCCCAGCTGCCCATCACCTGACCCTTACCCCTCGCCTCTAATTATAATGCTGTCCCCAAACCCCTCCCCCACCCGACACCTGCCCCCTTTTCTCCTTGAATTATCTCTCCCCACCCCACCCAAAGCCCTTCGTATTCCCTCACCGAAACCCCGACATACCACGCTGGCTTTCTTCTTCCGTACACGAGTCCCTTTTCTCTTTATGACTTTCCCTAAGCACCAAAAAAAATCCTGATTCCTGGAGCAGGTTCCTCCTGCTGGGACAAAGAGTTCCCAGTGTGACTGGGACCCAAGCAAGCCCTGGGACCCTGGCTCCTAGGCCTAGATCTGAGGCCTGCGTTGGAGGCTGCCTATAGGAAGGGTGGCCCAATGCTGCCACCTGGAGATGGCCCCTGTTCTTGTCCCGCCACACAGTGCCTGGCCCTGTCAGCTGCTGCTGCCTCCCCTAGCAGGCCCCGGGGGCCCCTGCTCAGGAAGAGCCCTTGCAGAGCCTTTGGCTGCCAGGTCTCTGGGCCTCTCCACCCCTCTGAAGCAACCTGTGCCTTCACTCCACAGAACTCTCGAGCCCTTGGAGACGGAAGGAGCTGCTCGCTCTATGCTTAGCAGCTTTCTGCCTCCTGTTCCCAGCCTGCCCAGTGACCCCCCAGAACACTTCCCTCTCCGAAAGACAGGCAAGTGGGACAGGCAGGGGGAGACCCTCTAGGGGAGTTAAGGGGCCAGGGCTTTGGACATGGGTTGGGAGTGTGGAGGGGTGGGAGGGTCTGGCTGGGGAGCAGAAGGTCAGCCCCCAGTGGCTTGCTTTCTCCCTGGCACTGCCTTCTCTCACCTTAACTCAGAGGTGACTGGGAGGAGGGAGGTGTGGGGCCAAGTAACACTGTGCCCCCACAGTCTCTGAGCCCAACCTGAAGCTGCGCTACAAGCCCAAGAAGTCCCTGGAGAGGAGGAAGAATCCACTGCTCAGAAAGGAGAGCGCCCCGCCCAGTCTCCGGCGGCGGCCTGCAGAGACCCTCGGTGGTAAGAGCCAGCAGGGTGAGCAGAGGTGGCTGGTGTTATCCCTTTGGGTCAGGTCCCACCCAGACAGGGCTAGTGTGCATGGTCATACAGGATGTGTCCCACACACTTGCTAGGGGGGTGAGTTGCCAACCCCCGTACTGTTGGCTAAGCTGACGTCTGCCCAGAAGAAGGGTCACCTTCAAAAAAGTGTCCAGAGGCACTGGAGACCAGTGGCTGGCCCTCTTCCTGCCCTTCTGGGAAGAAAGCAGGAAGCAGAGGCCGCCCATTGGGGAAGGGGGACTGGCCCTGCTCTGGCCACGCTTGGCCTCTGACTGTGCTTCCCTCCCCGTCCCAGACTCCTCCCCCAGTAGCAGCAGCACACCAGCATCAGGGTGCAGCTCCCCCAATGACAGCGAGCAAGGCCCCAACCCCGTCCTGGGCTCAGAGGTAAGGCCTTGCCAGGCTGGGCTCTCCAGGGGGCAGGGGGGCCGTTCTGAGGCTCAGCCTTCTTCTCAGCGAGCAGCCCTGACCAAGCTGGGGCCACAGGGTCTGGGCAGCCGGGACCCGAGCCTCCTGGGGGTTCTGGGGAAGGCGTGCCCAGAGGTAGAGGTCTGGGACCGGTGACCCCTGCCCTGCTCCCCATGGCAGGCGCTCTTGGGCCAGCGGCTGCGGCTGCAGGAGACCTCTCTGGCCCCGTTCGCCTTGCCGACAGTGTCCTTGCTGCCCGCAATCACGCTGGGGCTCCCCGCCCCTGCCAGGGTGAGTGGCTGAGGCGCCCTCCCCCACTGCAAGTCCCCAGCTTCTGTTCGCTCCCTTCTCCTACCACCTCACCCTGGCACTTTCACCGCTCTCTCTGGGAGGGATCTTTCCCCCCTGTGACTTCTCCCTTCTTCTCTCCAGGCTGATGCTGACCGCAGGACCCATCCGACACTGGGCCCTCGGGGGCCGGTCCTGGGGAGCCCCCATGCTCCCCTCTTCCTGCCCCACAGCCTGGAGTCTGAGTCTGGGGGCCCCTTGTCCTCTCGACTACAGCCCATTCTCCTCCTCGATCCCTCAGTCTCTCACGCGCCCCTGCTGACTGGTGAGTTCCCAGGCTTCTCCAGGGGAGGGGCTGGTCCCTACATCTTGCTAAGGGCCAAGCCCAGGAAGGGTCCCTTCCTTCCTGCCCCTCTGCAGTCCCCCATCCTGCGTGTCTCCCTGCTGAGTCCCTGCCGCCTACCACCCCAAGCCTTTGCTTCCTTCCCTTCCTCCCTTTGGTTCCCTCCTTATGCCGCACCCCCACCCCATTCTTTCCAGTGCCCGGGCTTGGGCCCCTGCCCTTCCACTTTGCCCAGTCCTTACTGACCACCGAGCGGCTCTCTGGGTCAGGCCTCCACCGGCCACTAAGCCGGACCCGCTCAGAGCCCCTGCCCCCAAGCGCCACCGCCCCCCCACCGCTGGGCCCCCTGCAGCCCCGCCTGGACCGGCTCAAACCTCACGTCCAGCTGATCAAGGTGAGGGCAACTGGGTAGGGGAGGTGATGAGGGGTTGCATAACTGGGCCCCTGGGGGCTGAAAGAAGGGAGGCTTAGGAAGGGTGAGGATCTGGTGGGCCAGAGAGAGGCTATGGCTCCTGAGGGCCAAGAGCTGCCTGGCTGCTAAAGCCCCAGCAAGATGAGCAGCCACCCAGCCCGGCCTACCGTGGCCCACTGCACACCTTGAATCCCAGAATGGCTTCTCAGCGGGCATCTCCCCTCCCCAGAGGCCAGCCAAGCCAAGTGAGAAGCCCCGACTGCGGCAGATCCCCTCAGCTGAGGACCTGGAGACAGATGGTGGGGGAGTGGGGCCGGTGGGGGATGACAGCCTGGAGCACAGGGAGTCAAGCCATGGGCAGCACGAAGCCAGAGGCCCTATTCCTCTCCAGCAGCACCAGCAGGTATGGCAGCGCCGGCTTCCCTGGGAAGGTGCAGTCGGGAGACTCTGGGGTCTGGCACAGACGGAGGGGAGGGAGCCAGGTTACCAGTGTGGGAGACAACTCCGGGACCCACGGTTACCGTATCGGATCCGCACCAAGGTGCAGGCACGCACACCCCTACACACATCCGGGCACAAGCGTGCGCGCGCATGCGTCCTCATACGCCCACGCCCCGGCAGCCCGGAAGCCTCAGGGTGCAGCCGTGTCCTTGTGCAGCAGTGAGGCTGGGCTCTCGTGGGGCCACGCGCATTCCTGCCCTAGTACATCTCCCCTGTGACCCGTTGTACCGTGTCCAGGAAGGCGGCTGGGGCAGGAAATGGGGCGGAGCCAGGGCGTGCTCACAGCGAATGCGTTTGCTAGTGCTGCTGTGACAAGTAGCACAAACTGGGTGCTTTAAACGGTAGTCATTTATTGTCTCACAGATCTGGGGGCCGGAAGTCCAAGATCGAGGTGCCCTCAGGGTTGGTTCCTTCAAGGGCCGTGAGGAAAGGGGCTGCTCCAGGCCTCTCTCCCCGCCTGCAGATGGCCACCTTCTCTCTGAGTCTTCAACCTCGTCTTCCCTCTATGCCTGTCTGTGTACACATTTCCCCTTTTTATAAGGACGGAAGTCATATTGGATTAAGCCTCACCCTGATGAGCTCATTTTAACTTGATTACCTCTGTAAAGACCCCATCCCCAAATCAGGTCATATTCTGAGGTACTGGGCCAGGGGTTAGGACTTTGTAAACAGGAAGTGGGGGGACACAAGTCGGCCCGTGGCACATGGTAGTAGTCCACACACGTGCAATGGCTCACACAGGTCCCTGTGTCCTTGGGAAGTTGGCCCGAGGCCCCTTACCTGGGTTCTGGCTTTGGAGTTCCAAGGCTCCAAGGCATTCTGGTGGAATAGCGTGGTCGTTCTGGGCTGCGGACCTTTGGGGGCATCGGCGGGGGCAGGGGGTTCAGCAGTCAAAGGCCAGAGCCCAGCCAGGAGGCAAGGCTGGAGGCATCCTGGAATCTCTCCCGAAGGGGTCCTGCCTGGAGGTTTCTGAGACCTTGGGCAGAAGCATATGGAGCAGAATCCTGAGACCTGGAATCTGAGGCCCCCTGTGTCCCTCAGGTTTTCCTCTGGGAGCAGCAGCGACTGGCTGGGCGGCTCCCACGGGGAGGAACTGGGGACTCTGTGCTGCTTTCCCTGGCCCAGGGCAGTCACCGGCCCCTGTCCAGGGCTCAGTCATCCCCAGCTGCGCCTGCCTCACTGCCAACCCCAGAGCCTGCCAGCCAGGCCCGTGTCCTGCCCAGCTCAGAGACCTCTGCCAGGACCCTGCCTTTCACCACAGGTGAGGCCTGGATTAGAGTGGGGGCGGGAAAAGGGGCTGGGGGCACACGGGCTCAGGCACGAGTCCGTGTCTGTGTCGTGATGTTGCTCAGGACATTTTTTGAGGCCACAGAGCGCTTTCTGGGTCTTGTTAGGTCCATGTGGCGTCCCATGAAGCAGGTAGAGAGGGTGGTTGTTCTCATCTTACAGATGAGGAGACCTGGGCGCCGGAGACCTAAGGTGACAAGGTTGCCAAATAGCAAGCTGACGGTCAAGCCAGGCCAGGAATCCGGGTCTCCTGGCACCCAGCTCAGATCTTTCAAAAGCAATATTTGTTACGGTTGCTCTGCTTGTAAAAAGAGCTTAAAAGCATTTTAGAAATTTTGTAAACCACGTAAAAACCTAAGAATGAAATAAAAATCACCAGCCAGTATCCCACCACCCCAAAGCAGCCTCTCCTGAAGGCTTCTCTCGTTCAGCCCCATCTTAATCCAGCTGTGTACAAACCCCGTCTACACACGGACTGCGTGCTGTGCCCTGCCTTGTTCTGTGAACGTGTTACGAACACGCTGTGATGCAACTCGCCCGTAAAAATGAGATTTTTGGACTATTTCGTCACAGTATTCTATCTTTATTTTTTTCAAGATTTCTTCCTGGTTGGGCTACTCGTTTTCCCTCACGGGAACGTCCTTGTGCATAAACCTTCGTTCACCCCTGGTGTTGTTTCCCACTCTTAAGGAGTGGCATTCCTGGGCCAAGTGGTGTGAAAGTTTCGCAGATCCTGCTGTCCTGAGGCGTGCTGGACACCCACAGTGTGCAGGACCCTCTAGGCATCCCCGCTGTTCAGGCCGAAGCAGTCACTTCCCCAAAACTGCATCTGTCTTGTCACATGGCTCAGTGTCACTGTAGGCTTCCCCCCTCTCAGTCTGGGGGTTTCTGAGGAATGTTTTTCTCCTCTCGTTCCCCCGTGGCCGCCTATTTGGGTCATGGCATCCAGCCTGAGACCCTGACGTTAGGCCTCCTTTTGTTAGGCTCTGAGCTCCTGAGGTCATGGTGGATGCACTGGGCCAGGGGAGCAGGGACAGTGTGGCAGGAAGGCATCGGCTGTGTGGCAGCAGCATTAGCTGGGGCTGTGTCGTGTGTGCGCGGGGTGCCTGAGGCTGCCTGGGTTAGCGACCGGGGTGGGGGTGTGTCTGGGTGTGAGGGGCCGAGGGGCAGGATGGGGTATGCGTGACGGGGGAGGGCATGTCAGGTTGGCTCCGTGTGTGTGCGTGCGTGTGTGCAGCCAGGGGCGGGGGTGGGGACTCCCTTGGGTCTGGGCCCTGAGCCCTGTTCTTGGCAGGGCTGGTGTATGACTCGGTGATGCTGAAACACCAGTGCTCCTGCGGGGACAACAGCAGGCACCCGGAGCACGCGGGCCGTATCCAGAGCATCTGGTCCCGGCTGCAGGAGCGGGGGCTCCGGAGCCAGTGTGAGGTGAGCGGGCAGGGAGGGGGCTGCGGAACCGGAGGAGGTGGGAGTGCTGGAAAGGAAGGGAAGGGAAGGGGGGCCCTGGAGCCAGTGGGAGGTGAGGGGCCAAGCGGGTGGCGGTGATGGCAGGGAGGGGGTGAGCAGGGCCTTAGGAGCTCTGCGGGCCCTTCCCCAGTGTCTCCGGGGCCGGAAGGCCTCCCTGGAGGAGCTGCAGTCAGTGCACTCCGAGCGGCACGTGCTTCTCTATGGCACCAACCCGCTCAGCCGCCTCAAACTGGACAACGGGAAGCTGGCAGGTAGGGGCCTCATGGTGCCTGGGGTCTCTGGGGCCTCCACTGGCTCACCCGGCCCACTCATCCCCTGTGCTCTCTTGCCCCACCCCTGCCCGGCCTGTGCCCCCAGCATCCTGGGCATCCCCAGGCTGCCCTAGTCCCTCCGCTGCCCACTGCCCTCTTGCCCTGCGTACCTGGCCCCAGCCCTCTGCGGGCTCTCTGTGCTCCCAGCCGGGCCAGAGCCGAGAGGATTCAGCTCACACACACTGGGCCTCTCCCTACAGGGCTCCTGGCACAGCGGATGTTTGTGATGCTGCCCTGTGGTGGGGTAGGGGTAAGTGTGCCCGGGGGTTCTTGAGCGGCCGTTGCCACGGGCTCTTGGAGCTCCTCCCTTCTGTTCTCCCAGGCCCAGCCCCTACCTGCTTGTTCTTGTGGTTCTACCAGACCCGTTGGGCCAGGGGCTCTCCCATAATGCTCCTCTGCCGGCTAGAAGCTCCTTGTGGACAGGTGTGTCCTCCACCTATCAGTGTCTCCTGAGTGGGGAGCCCTGTGCCTTGCACTGAGACGGTGTGTGGTAAATGTTGAGTGAGGTTCAAAGAGCAGGGGATCGCCTCCCTTCGTAAGACCCTGGTGGTGGTCGGGATTGTCCCTTCCACGCTGGCCTCCAGGAGGTCAGGCTCCACGGCCTGGGGCTGTGGGGGTGCCTCCGGTGTCCTTGGTGACCCAGGCAATTCTCTCCCACTGCCCACCTTCCCCTCCTCCCAGCTCGCCCAGCTTCAGGGGCTCTCTGCCTCCTCTGGTGGTGTCCCAGCCAGGAGTGTGCAGGCACGGGATGGAGGCCTAGTTCTGGAGGGAAGTGGGAGCCGTAGCTGGGGGGCTGTTTGGGAGCCAGTCAGCGCCCTGTTCACAACTTCCCATTTCTTGCCACTTTCTGATTTTTCCAACTGTTGTTGCTTCTGTTTTCTCCTCCCTCCTCTCCCTCTCTGTCTGTCTCTCTCTCTCTCTTTCTCCAGCCTCTTGCGACTCTCTCTGCCTTCCTCGCCTCTCTTGGTCCGCCTCGCCCTCCCCATCTCCCCATCATGCCCCCCGGCCCCTCCCTAGCCTTGAGGCCCAGGGACTGGGTTTGGGGGGCCTCCCAGCCTGGGCTAGGGGCCCTGAGTGGAAGACAGTGGTGCAGACGGCCCCTCGAGCTCCGACCGTCCCGCAGGGCCTGAGCAGAGTCAGCTGGGGCTTAAAACCCCCTCCCGGTCCAAACCCCAAGTCCCGCCCAGGTAACGCCATGCCCCCTCCTCTGACTGGGGAGGCAGGCGCGATGCTGCCGGCAGAGTGCTGGCCAGATACGGGCTGGTGATATGGACTGAAGCTGGGAAGGAGAAGTCATGCTGGGATTGGGGGACACAGGAGGCCTTGCCTTTGGGTGGTGGGGCACTGGGGAGGCAGCGCTGTCTGCCCAGCTCCCTGCCCCTGGGGTCCTGGCCGTGGGGTGGGCACCGCCCAAGTGGGCCCCGGCTCCTGTGGGGGGCCTCTGGTGACGCAGGCCCTGGCTCTGGCCCCCACAGGTGGATACCGATACCATCTGGAATGAGCTGCACTCTTCCAATGCGGCCCGCTGGGCAGCCGGCAGCGTCACTGACCTTGCCTTCAAAGTCGCTTCCCGTGAGCTAAAGGTAGGAGGTTTGAGCTGAAGGTGGGTGAGCCACAGGGGACGCTGCAGGGACAGCCAGACCCGGAGCCCAGACCTCTTGTTCCTCTGGGACGTCCCCACAAGGTTTTGGAAGGGAAATTGAGTGCTTGGGAGACTAAGCTGAGATTTGAACCTTAGGGTCATGTTGTTTGGTGGGGAGTCAAGCCACTGTGACCCTAGACCTCTGTCTCGAAGAGACACGGGATTATAATCGTTCAGGATCATTCAACACACAGACCCACGGGGTGACCCCTGGCGAGTTGCAGAGCACGTCTGGACCTTTGTCCATTGGCAAATTCGTTCTTGGCAATACCGAGGGTTTTTTTATAGGCCGGTTGGTGCCTGTGCTTGTTTGCTCTGGGCTGGGCACCTCACGGGGGCCTGTGCTGAGGCCCACGCACGCCCCTGTCTATGAGCTCGGAGCCCAACGTGGCCTCGTGTTCATTTCTTCTCCTTGGAGGAGCGTTGGCAGTTAAGGGCTCAGCCCTGGGTTGTAAATTTTGGCCTTGCCCTCCGCAAGCAGGCAGCTTCACACAAGTTATTTAACCGGCCTGAGCTTCAGATTTGTCCTCCTCTGTGAACTGGAGATAATCATGTTTATCTCGTGGAGATGTTGTAAGGATTAGATAACATTTACACTCATAGAGACGTTGGGATGAAACCTGGTGTTTGTAGAGTGCTTGGCACGGTGCCAGGCAGTAGATTTTGCCCAACAAATAGTAACTGTTGTTATAAAGTGATAACAGCCCGAATACACCAAGGTTGGTGGGTTGGGGGGGGGGGGGGCGGTTTGTTTTCACGTCCAGCCTAAAAGCAGAGGATGCCTGGCTCGGAGGCCCAGCACCGGGGCATCTCAGATCCAGCCTGGCTGTGGTCAGATTTGCGGACAGCTGTTGTCCTGTGACCCCTACTCGAGGGATGAGCCTCGGGTTGGGGGCAGCTTCACGGAGATGCGGCTCCGGGTGCTGACCCTTTGGTTGACGAGCATTCTTTCTGTTTCCAGAATGGTTTTGCTGTGGTTCGGCCCCCAGGACACCATGCGGACCATTCCACAGCCATGTAAGGCCGGGGGGAGGCCTTGCTGGGGGCGATGAGGTTGGGGGGGGGGCATTCCCCCTCCGTCCCCCGAGCCTTCTAGGGCTAGGCCAGGCCAGGGGCCGGCAGAGGAAGGAGGCTGGAGAGGTGGAGGTACAAGGGGGAAATAGGCTGGCAACGCCTCTCTCTCCTCCTCCCAGGGGCTTCTGCTTCTTCAACTCCGTGGCCATTGCCTGCCGGCAGCTTCAACAACAGGGCAAGGCCGGCAAGATCCTCATCATGGACTGGGTAGGTCCCTGTTCCTAGCCCCTTCAGATCCGTGAGCCCTGTGGAAAGAGCCCTGAGCCTGGCAGCAGAGGATATGGCTTCCTGTCCTTGTTCTGCATCAGCCTCCTGAGCCTCACTTTCCTTCTGTGTAAAATGTGGGTGAAGATGACACCACATCAAGGGGTGGGAGGCCCAGGGGCGATGGTGTGGGGGGAAGGCCCTCAGCCGTGACATCCTCCCACTGTGGCAAGAGACATTTGAGTGCTCTTTGGCCTCTACTGGCTTCTTTCTGCAGATCTGATAATTTCTGCACTTCCGGTACAGTGGTAATAATGGCAATAACAATGACCGGTAACATCAACATGCTCCTAATCACGTCTAGACGCTGCAGTTTTACCTGTGACGTGTTCGTTTGATCCCAGCTATAGCCCAGTTTCAGATGAGGAGCATGAGCCCAGAGAGGCTCAGTAACTTGCACATAGCCACACATGTAGTAAGTTCTGAGACTGGGATTTGAACTCCGGCTGCTGAGCCCTGGAGTACATGCATCCGTGCTAAACCACTCTGCCCGAACACCCGTGCATGGGACATTCCTCTGCAGAAGGTGACAGTGGAGGAACTTTCCACACTTGTGCCCGCGCACGGTCCTGTGAGTTACCAAGCGTCAGGCCACGGCTCTCCCTGGGAGGGGCAGCGCTGGGGTCCATGTACCTGCTCCTCTGTAACTCAGTTTGGGTTCTCATCACTCCATCTCCTTGGATCAGACACGGTAGTGGAGGTTGCAGACACACGTAATCCTGGATTCCTCCCACTTCTGCCACACATTTGTCGCTCTTCCTGGCTGGCTGGTCCTTGGCACGTCTCCTCCCCTTCATGGTCTCATGGTATATCCACCTCCGTCCAGGGCTGTGTACACACCTGTGCACACATGGAGAGAGGCTGAGGCACAGAGAGAGCCAGTGGACTGCTTAGGACCACTTAACAGTGTAGCTCCAGGAACCCCAGGCTCCTCCCTGCCAGTCTAGGGTCCTGACCCTCAGAAGACGGACTCTGAGATCCCTTCTAACCTCCCCCGGTCTTCCACCTGTGTGTTTTCAGGCCTTCCCTAATCCATTGTCCATCTCCCTGCACAGGATGTTCACCATGGCAATGGCACCCAGCAAACCTTCTACCAGGACCCCAGTGTGCTCTACATCTCCCTGCATCGCCATGATGATGGCAACTTCTTCCCCGGCAGTGGGGCCGTGGATGAGGTAACCACATGCCCCCTCCTGGCCCCGTTGACGCTTCTTCATGGCCCTGACTGTGCCTCTGTCACAACTAGCTGTGCGATCCTGGGCAGGTTGCTTAGCCTCTCTGATCCTCCGTTTCTCCACCTGGAAGTGAAGAGGCCAGATGAACTGGTCTTGTAGCACTGGCACCCTGGGATTTCTCTCCGGGGACTCTGCTCCCCTCCTGTCTCTCTTGCTTCCTGTTTTCCAGGTGGGAGCTGGCAGCGGTGAGGGCTTCAATGTCAACGTGGCCTGGGCAGGAGGTCTAGACCCCCCTATGGGGGATCCTGAGTACCTGGCTGCCTTCAGGTGAGTGCTCTGGGGGAACAGGGGAGTTATGCCCAGCAAGGCCACCCTTTCCTGCCCCTTTCCCAGCAGTACCAGGCTGGAGGTGATCTGTTGGTTTGGCAGCCCATCCTCATCCAATTACTGGACATTTTAAACCAGTCCCAGGGTGGGCCTTCCAGACTGAGACAAATGCAAGGAAAGGCAGTGTTTATGCCGGTCTCTAGGAGCCTCCAGCCCCCATGGGAAGACAGGAAACTCAGAATGAAAAAGCCAAGGGTGCTTTATAAAGTCACATGTTACCAAGAGCCAAGGTTGAACTGAATGCTGAGAAACAGGCAGGGTGGAGGGAGCACAGCTGCCACATTCAGTCAAAGAAAGCTGCCTGGAGGAGGTGGGCTTTGCACAGGAGAGAAGTAATTTATACTGTGGAGAAAGAGACAAAGTAGATGATGTCCATATTGGGGAAGTTGCTTTAGAAAAGGCAGTCTAGAAAAGAGGCTTTGGGCTCTGTTTAGGAACCCTTATGTGGTTCACTCCGGGGTCCCCATTCTGCATTTGAGAAAAGGGAACCCTGGAAGTAGGTTTCAAATACTTTTCTGGAAATACTCTCCATGAGAGCTGGACTGGGGTTCCTGGTATCTGTGTGCCCTGAGCCCAGGGCCTTGAAAGACATCCAAATGGACCTCAGACTTGGGTAAGGGTGGAGGGAGGCAGCTGTGGGGGGCCGGCAGGGGCAGAGGATGAGAGAGTGGATCTGGGTGGCCCAGGACGTCAAGAGAGTCAGCTCTCAAGTGACAAGTCGTCAAGTGTGGTCAACTCAGGCCAAAGTGGGTGGTAGCCAAGTTCTAGGTTTCTAGTCCCAGAGGCTTAGGGACCTGCCCCCACCATGGCCCCGCCCACCACACCCCGCAGACATACACAGGCTCACTCCTCTTTCCTTCCCTTTCTGTCCCATCCTTGACTCCTTCTGCCTCTTGCCAGTCAAGACCTCTAGGTGGCTGAGTCCTTAGGCTGTGTAGGGGACATGGGTGGCCAGCCAGGTCAAGGCGGTCACAGGGATCCATTTATCCTGCCGTTATTGGGCCTCTAGGAGTCCTAAGAACAGGATGCACACAGTAAAACTGTGTGCCTGTGCCCCCGGCAGCCCTGCACAGAGTGATGAGCCCCCACATCTGGCACCCTTCACAGGATGGTTGTGATGCCCATTGCCCGAGAGTTCTCTCCGGACCTGGTTCTGGTGTCAGCTGGTTTTGATGCTGCCGAGGGTCACCCAGCCCCGCTGGGTGGCTACCATGTTTCAGCTAAATGTAAGGAGGGCCCCCAGCCCAGGGGGAGGGGCAGGGAATGGGGCCAGGCTGGGAGCGGAGGCACTGCCCAGGCTGGGTTGGCAGTTTTTTTTTTGTGGGGGGGGGGGTAGATGGGAAGGAGCAGTACTCTCAGAACAGCCCGCTCAGCCTGCTGGGCCCCAGGGCCTGGGGGACAGAGAAGATGGTGAAGCTTAGTGGATAAGATAGGCCGGAGTCGATGCCCCGGGTTCCAGTCCTGGCCTTGCCACTTACTAGCTGTGGGCCTTATGCAAGTCCAGTCCCTTAGGCTCTGCAAGCCGTGACTGAAGCTTACGGGTAGGTTTTGCATGGGAGTCCATGGGAAGGCCCTTGAAGTAGAGGTGTATGCATCTGGTGATCATTTATAAAAAAGGAAGCAAGCAGGGCAATCACAGAGGTAGAGAGAGTCTGTCTCCCCTCCAGCCGCACCTCTCCTCTTCCTCCCCACCCAATCTTTTAGGTTTTGGGTACATGACCCAGCAGCTGATGAGCTTGGCGGGAGGTGCAGTGGTGCTGGCCTTGGAAGGTGGCCATGACCTCACAGCCATCTGTGATGCTTCTGAGGCCTGTGTGGCTGCTCTTCTGGGAAACAAGGTGAGTTGTCTGCTCCCGTCTGTGCATTTATAGGGCAGGGAGCCCGGCTCCCCCAGGACTGCCCCAAAGGGTAGGCAGATGGAGTGCTTCCTGGAGGGCTTGCAGATAGGGTGGGGGCGGCAGGCCTGGAATGAGGGGGACAGAGTGGGTGCCCCTTCCCCAGGTCAAGTCTAGGACCAGTGTTTCCAACGGTAGGCAGAGTCAGGAGCACATGAATATTTGTGCCTGGAAAGCCAGGGCCCTTGGGGTAGGAGAGCTGGGCCTGTGGGTCCCTGAGAGACTGGTGGCTGATATACTGTTTTCTTCTGTAGGTGGATCCTCTCTCAGAAGAAGGCTGGAAGCAGAAGCCCAACCTCAACGCCATCCGCTCTTTGGAAGCCGTGATCCAGGTGCACAGTGAGTATAGAGAGAGGATGCTCCTGCCCTCAGACTTGGGAGAAGCTCAGGGGCCAGTTGCCCTCAGTAACCTGGGCCCCCTGGCTTCCAGTACCAGCCAGGTGAGGGTCTCTGCTGCAGTGTTGGAATGAGCTTCCTATAAATCACCCCAATAGTAATGGTGGGACTGCCTCCCTCCCCATGAATGGATACTCTTGGAGCCCTCCAGATGGATCCAGTGAGGACTACCATGAGTCAGGGAACCCCTACCTCCTCCAGGCAGGACTGTCCTCCAATCTCCAGCTACAGCCCTAGGCCAAGGCCGGGCCAGTAGCAACGGTTAGGCCTTTTGACAAAAGCGCTGCTTCCTGCCTTGACCCTCAATCCTGGCCACAGGGTCTTGGGAGCGCTGCCTGCTCTGGGGGCTGGTTTTGGAATAACCTCACATTTGGAAAGCACTTAAAATTTTCACCTTCAACTTAGCATCTATGGAGCACTTTATATAAAGACCCATGTTCAATGCTAGGGATACAAAAGTGAATGAAATAGATTTCCCCACATCCAGGGCCAGTAGGGTGAGTATACATAACAGTGAAGATCCCACTGGTACTTTGCATGGGTACTTCACACACTGGGCCAAGCTCTGGGCTGGGCGTGTCCCATAGACATTATTTCTTACAACAGTCGGCAGGATGGTCATGTCCGTGGCCTAGCGGGGGCAGTGGAAGCCCGGGGTGGGTAAGTGACTTGCCGACAGCCACACAGAGCAGCCGTGGTGGTGGTCAGCTCTCTGTGCTCTGTCCTTCCCACCTACCACGCTGTCCTGTCCTATGTGCTGGGCTGAGCATTGCTAGGGACAGCACATGAGTGAGATCCCGTGTTCCAGGAGGCTGGAGCTCGAGATCTGTGAGATGACTCTGATGCAGACCCCATCTAGGAGAAACTGAGCCCTCCTGGTGCTCTTAGGAACCCTATACCTTTGGGAATGGGTCACAGGTGGCCTTTCACCCAAAGAGGTGGGAGAATGGCTTGGGCACCTGCTGGAGCCCCCTCATAGCCACGATGAATCTGCTCTGCTCACCCTGTCAGGGCTGCGGGGGGCCGAGTAGGGGAACGTGTTCTGTTGAAGGCAGAGGCCATGTGAGAGCGCTGACCCGAAACAGGACATGCCCACTGCTGTCGGGCCCTTGGCCTGAGGGGTCCAGCCTCGATATCAGTCTAGGATGCATGGTGTGGCAGGGTGGAGGGGCTCGCTTCCCCAGCCCTTTCCGACTCCGCTTCTTGTCCCAGGTAAATACTGGGGCTGCATGCAGCGCCTGGCCTCCTGTCCAGACTCCTGGGTGCCCAGGGTGCCAGGGGCTGACACAGAAGAAGTGGAGGCAGTGACCGCACTGGCATCCCTCTCCGTGGGAATCCTGGCTGAAGAGCGGTAATGCCCGACCCCTGGCCGACAGGCTCTCCACCCCTCGGACTCTTCCAACTTGAGGATCCCCGATCCTGGCACGGCCGCCCCAGCCTTCTCAGGCTTCCTGGGAGGCTAGGCTGAGGCCCTTCCTGCAGCCCTTGGCCCTCCGGCATCTCAATCCTTGTCTCTCCCCCAGGCCCTCACAACAGCTGGTGGAGGAGGAAGAACCTATGAATCTCTAAGGCTTAGAACGGATCTGCCTGCCCACCCTGCCCTTCGGACCTGGTTCTCTTCTAACCTCTGGCCATAGTACCCATTCCCGGAGTCTTCAGAGAGCCTTTGGGCAGGTAGTTGGGGCCAGAGAACGGCCCCTTGACAGTCACCCCAAGGAGCCTGAGAAGGGCCCTGGGTCTAGGATAGGGACCAGAGAGGACCCCGAGAAGAGGCAGGCTGGGCAGTCGGCCAGCCCTTGGTAGGGCTCTCTCAAGAACAGAGTCTACCCCTTTGGGGTGCAGGCCCCTGGCTGGGCCCCCCTTCCTCAGGACTGCACAGAGGAGGACTGGCTCAGTCAGGCTCACTGATAACCACTATTCTTGGCTCTGTAGACCCTGGGCTTTGCACACAGCCCCAGGCTCCACACAGAAATGTGAACTTGGCCTCAACCAGGGTGGCCCTTCCGAGGCTCTGAGGGCTAGGCCAGAGCGGGGGAGAAGGGGATGGGTAGGAGGAGGCAGGGGGTCCCCTATACCTGAGTGCAGGGGGAATCCCTCTCGCCTGCTTCTTCAGATGACTCTGGAAGCTTCCTCCCCCCTCCCCCCGCCACTGGGCAGGGAGACAAAGCTCCTTCCAAGAGAGCAGTCCTTGGCAGGCCTCCCATCTGGTCCCTGCCCCTGCCAGAGGTCACCCTATGTCCGCCATCTCAGTGCCCTGGTGGAGCAGACAGGTGCTCTTGGAGTTCTGTGCTTCCTGAGCCAATGGTGCCAAACTCTTCATCTCCCCTCAGTAGCACAGCATGACCACCAGGGACCCCTTGGTCACTGCCCTCCTCCATGAGACTTCTCTCTTTCTGGGGTCTCCCTCACCCAGCTCTGACTCCTGCCCTCCATAGGACCAGCTCGGCTGAGGGGAAAGGGGGTGGGAGAGTGGATGCGAGACATGGGGGAGGGGAGGCTGCCCTGGCCAAGTCTTCAAGGCTTCTGGGGTCCAGGCCTGGGGCCAAGAAGGAAAGTATTTGTGTGCTAGAGAGAGTGAGTGTGTGTGTGTGTGTGTGTGCGTGCGTGTGTGTGCACGTGCGCGTATGTGTGTGTCTTCCCGAGGACCACCACCCCCTGTGTATGTATGCATGTTTTTGTAAAAAAGAAAAAAAAAGAAAAGAAAAAAATGGAAAAAAAACTGAATAAATGTTTTATTTGCTTTAAAGGTGCCTGTGGAAGGGCCTCCTGGGGGTGAGGGGGGCACAGCGAGCATATTATGGCTGCACGGCACAGTGTGCGTCTCATTTGGTGTGGCAGAGGGACCAGGGTCGGGCTGCGGGCCGGCACGCCCTCCAGCTCCTTGCCCTTCTGTGACAGCTCCCTTGCAGGAAAAATCCATGCTGAACGCACCCTAGCGGCCCCCACCTGCCCATGGTGGGGTAATAAAGAGGCAGCGGCTTTGGTCTGGGTCCGTACACACAAGGCCCACCGGGAGTGTGGGGTACAGATACACAGACCCAGCTCACTAACACATCCGCAGAGAGTGGCGAATCAGACCTACCTGGGTTCAAGTCCCAGCTGGGGGCTCAGGTAAGTCATGTCACCTCCTGGGGCCTCTGGTTATCAGTTAAAGGCTCCAGAAATAGACGCTGTTTATGGTCCCTTCCTGCTCGAATGTACCATCCCTTCTTAACATACACCGAGCTTGGAAGAGACCATGCATGAGGCAACAGGCTGGGACAAGCTCATCCAGTCACCAGAGGGAAAGGTGCCAGGCTGCCGACGCCCATCGTTCTATAGTTCTGAGCCAGCCAGCTTCCTCCAGGCAGCAGGAGTAGCAGCCGCATCACCTCAGACCTGGCCCCGAGCCCTCAGCCTGGGAGAATATGAAGGGAAGCAGGTTCACCCCCTTCCTGTCTGTCCTGGCCTCTGGGGGGACAAGGCACTACCTCCCACTGGTGGCGCTGAAGCCGTGCCTCTGGGCATCCTCGCTCCTGCTGGGATGGGCTGAGAGCCAAGCCGCTGGGCTCCCCCATGCCAAGAGGGGCCAGAGGGAGAGGGCCTCCAGCCCCTGAGACACAGATCTCCCCTCTACCCTCCAGGGCACAACTTGAGCTAAGGAGACCGTTTAACTAGAGACCCTCCACCACCGCCCCTCCTGCCTACCGCTCCCACGGCACCTCCCCCACTCCCCAAAAGAAAGATTCCCACCCCACAAGGAACCACCAGAGGCTATCTGATACAAATGGCTGCTGTATTTCTGCTAAAGTGACGGTGACACAGATAAGGCAAAGAGCTGAAGGGCAGGACACATCAGGGGGGGAAAGGGTAGACCGTGCAACATGGCAGCCTAACATAAAAAAGATCTATGTAACAGTAGCTCCTTCCCTCCCGAGTTAGGTGAGCCCTTGTGCCAGTGTATAGGCAGAAAAGCAGATGTTGTCCTTCAGAAAGGAGATTAAAAAAGACAAAAGCTCTAGGTGAAGGGCAGTGGGCGGGGGCAGGGTTGGTGGGGTGTCTCGTGGCTAGGGATAATGCATGTGAGAAGGGATGGAAATGTAGGGCTGGAGGTGCCCGGGCACGGAGCTGAGGGGTTCCTTCCAGCCCGCACCATGCTGCCCCCTTCCCCAAAGCCCTTCTGGGGGCAGGGCACCTTTCCCAGACACTTAGTCTGGCCTCATTAAGGGAATCCTGCTTGGGGAGGGCGGTATGTGTAAAAGAGAGGGCTTGGGTATGGCGAATATGACTGGTTCTAGCACACTCATGGGAGACCGGCTCTGGGGCGATGAGAGACACTAAACTCTCAGGTCCCCAGGCCTTGGGAAAAGAGAGTCAAGTATTGTCATCCCTGGGATTGAGGAGTTAAGCTACCTGACTCTCAAGGACAACAGGATGGGGTGTTGGGGCTGGGGCCTGAGAGGCCTCTACTAGAGATCCCTTACTTGGCCTGACCTCCCAGGTTCCCAGCCTGGCCTGAGGGAGAGTGCCCCCAGGCATAGGTCGCGGCTCACTGCCCTACCCCTTGACTCATTGCCCTGGCCCTCCTTGCGAAGATTCCTCACTGAGCGCTAAGAAAATAGATCCATTTGAAAAGGTCTAAAGCTGCCCTCCAGCCAGGCTGAGGAGGAGCAACTTGGCAGGAAGGACCCCTTTCCGCTGCACCCAGATCTCCCCCACAACGGGAGCAGGACAGCTTCCGGGGAGACCGCAGTCCTCTTGCTGTGTATCTTCTGCCACAGAGCTAGGGTTTCCAGGGGGGTGTGGCAGGCCTGTCTGGTGTCTCAGAGGCTGAGTCCAGGTCCTGAGGACCTCCGGGGTCCAGAAACCTCACCCCTCGGGTCAGAAGTCGCTGAGGATGCTGATGTCGGCGAAGTCAGCCCGGTAGCGGTGGGCATAAAGGCTGAGCAGGAAGGCCCACTTGAAGGAGATGAAGCTCCAGACGCAGGAGAGGTAGTAGCTGTTGGGGTCTGTGAGGCCTGCAGGGGACAGGAACCCAACCGCGACTTGAGAGGGCCTTGCCCTGGACCCCAGCCACCATGCCGCCAGCCCGGGGCCACCCCTCCCCACAAACTCCAGTAGAGATGGAGTGTGATACCTGTTTTAAAGTATTCAGGGTTTGCAGGCAGGAGGCAGTGGGGATGAGGGAAGGTCAGGACTGGCCAAACACAGGTCTGTGTCCTGTACTGGGCCTTCCTGCATTTACCCTGCGCCGCTTCCAACCTGCTTGAGCATTAGACTCCTTAGGGGCAGGAAGGGCCTTTGCCTGCTTGCTGGTCGCAGCCACCAGGGGGCGCTCCCATCCCAGAGCTGGGCGGAAGGACTGACCCGTTCTGCTAATAACACCCGTCACTGCGGACCTCCAGCGCGCACACCCCCGCTCAACGCTTCGCACGCAGTTCACTGAACCCTGCCACCCCTAGGGGTGGGTACTCATTCCCCTCCTTAATTAACACTGAGAAGACCCAGGCACCGGGAGGTTAAGTGATCTGCCCGAGTCCCTTGGACACAAGCTTTGGAACCAGGACCAGAATCCCGGGTCTGCTCCTAAGCCCCCACCCTCCCTCCCAGTGGCCCTCCCATGACCCGCCCTCACTCTGGTGTTGGGTGACAGCCAGCACCAGGAAGGTGCAGAGGGTGGCGATAGAGACTGCCGAGAAGAGGACGCCCACGAAGAAGAAGCCACGCAGCCCTTTGAGCCAGGTCCTCCAGTAATCCTGCATGTACATCACGTGCGTCACCAGCACCCACAGCGCCAGCACACCTGCGGGGGACAGACTCGTCAGCCCAGGGAGGGATACACCGTTCCTCGCCCCGCCCCCCCCCCCAGGCCTTCAGCCCGGGGACCCCGGGGACCCCAGGGCCCTTTCTGTCCCAGAGGCCAGAGCTGTTTACATAATACTACTAAGATAATGTTGGCCTTTCACTGCCTCATGACTGCGGAGTGGAGTGTTCTGGAGGCTCCAAGGCCCCTGGCCAGGACTTGAATGCAAAAGCAGATTAAGAGAATCTAGGTGCCTTCTGTTAAGCCAGATGTTGAAGTGATGTGCAAAAATAGGGAACCATGCCATTCTTCTCCCTAATTTTTTTGTTTTGAAAAACACGAATATTTCTTACACAAAAATGTTATTTGTGGTGACGCAAGGTTATTTTTAATATTGCTTCAAAGTGCTTGAAAATGTTCTGGGTCTTAATTTCTAGTATGGTGCGTATGGATAGACAGAACCCACGTACACAAAATTTCCTCGGGGCTTCCCTACTTTTCAAGGGTGTGAAGAGGTCCTGACATCAGCAGGTTTGGGAATCAATGCAGTCCAGCCTGTTTTCTGAGGACCTGTGACTCCCTACCCTGAGGGCCACTGAGGGGGTAAGTGGCCCTCTCACCCTGATGCTCCTGCTCTACCTGGCCCTCAGAGGCCAAAACCCAGACACCTCGAGGCCTGTGGCTGACCTCTTGGCCCTTTCGCAACTCCCTGGACTGGTCTTGCAGAGTGAGGAAGCCCGGCAGGGAGACCCCCCAATGCCACCCAGCACCCAAGTGGCCTTCTTGCTCTTGGCTAGACCCGACCTCACTCCCTCTAGTTTGCTGAGAGGGCAGGCCAGACACCCCAGCCTTTCCTGGGCCTGCCCTCAGGGCAAACTAAGATGCCAGCTGCCACTCAGCCACTACAATGAGTGCCCTCTGTGCCGGGCCGTGCCTGCCGGTGCAGCCCCATGAGTGGAACAAATACCAATGCCATTGGCAAGGGTCTGGAGCAGGGCCATGGGGTCCCAGCAAGGAAGGAATGAGGAACGCGGCAGAGCCAGCTGTAAGCTCTCTACCTGGGTGTGGGCTACACGGGCTGCTGGATCCTAGGAGTCAGGAGACCTTTCAAAAAGACAGTCACACACACTACATGCAGAATAGCATATGTGCATAGGAAGGGTGGGCATCTGGTTGGGGAAAGTGGTTATCTTGGGCAAGGGAGAGAAGGAAGGGAAGTTGACAGGAGATTGGGGGTGGGAGAGTGCTTCAACTGAATCAGTGGTATTTTCTTAGGCCGGGTGTTAAGTAGAAGGGAGTTCATTAAATCATCTATCCTTTTTTACATGCCCAAGATTTTTCATGTATATATATTTTTAAGTTAGGAGGGAAAAAGAGGCTGGCAGGGGGGAGCATCATCACAGAACTATGCTCTGGTTATCAGCTCAGAAGCTGTCACAATTCAGGCAGCCTGGCAAGGGACAGCAAACCACGAGACTGGAAGCCAGGAAGCCTGGGGCCTGGCACCGCTGTGCTGCTCATGACCTCTCAGAGCCTTGTGTTTCCACATCTAGAAATGGGTGAACCCAGAGGTCCTGCCAGCGCGGAAACTCAGCGACCCCAGGCTTCCAGCCTAGAGAGGGCTCAGCCCTGCCAGCCCCGCCCCCAGCCTCCCCTCCCACCCTGTCTGACCTGCACTCTCCCAGCTCCGCTCCTCCCCACCCCAACCTTCTGCAGGGGTCTGGGGCCTGGACCATGGGCGCCTCCAGCCCTGAGATCAGGGCGAGCGGGAACAAGCGTCTATCCATCCCCGCCTAGACAGCAAGCTGGAGCAGGCCAGAGGTGGCTCATGACTTCGGCTTACATCTTATGCGATCTGGAGCAGGGCATCTGGCCACCCTTCCCAGAAGCATCTCCCAGACCTCTCACAGGCATCCTAAGTTCATCTGGGGATGCCACTGGGTTCTAAAGGGCCCTAGGAAGAAGGCATATTGTCACTGAGCGCATCCAAGAAACAGTCTAATGGGCTTCTGCATGGGGCCGCTCTGCTTACCCTCTTCCTCAGTCCTCCATGGAGGGGCCTGAGTAGAGAAGCTCTAAGATCTGTTAGCACTCAAGGATTCTGGAGCCGGCTCAGGAGAAAAATAAGGAGGTCAGAGTTATTCCTCTGTGACTCAGCAATTTCTGGGTTAGGAAATGCTGAAATAGGGGACTGTGGAAATGCCGTCTCTTAGTCCACTGGCCATGCTGCAGCAGGGCCCCCAGAACTCCCCCTCCCCCATGTACCAAAAAGTGCTAGGAAAAGGAAGATGGTCATTTTGGGTGTTCCACGTACTCGTTCTTTGTTAATAAGCAGGCACAATACCCACTTCTCACTTCCCCTGCACACAGGCCTTGACTCCAGATAAACACAAGCCACTTCTGGAAGCAGGCCCCCACCACTGCCCTTGGAACAGGGGCCTCTCCCAAGGTGGTCAGGAGCCTCCACTGGTCCCCTCCCACACCTCAGGCAGGAAGCAATTGTCCCCCAGGTCTGCTCTCTTCCCCAGGATGCTCTGGATTCCAGGAAGCCTGGTCTGTCCAATTCAGGGCAGAATGGACAGTTGCCCCTGCCTGCATGCCCACGCCAGACCTCACCCCTCACTCCTTACCCCACCTGCTTCAATGAGTGGAGCCCCTGCTCCACTTGGGGCTCACGGCTAACAGGATAAGGGCAAGGAAGGAGCAGAGGTGGTCAGTGAGAGTATCACCAGTGGCTGGGTTGGTGAGGAGCCAGGAGGAGGCCAGGGGAGCCCACAGAGAAATTCAGGCGACTGGGAGCGCAGGCCAAGGCTCCGCTCTGTTCTTGCACCCCTGCCTTCCACCCCTGCCCTAGGGGAAAGCGAGGCCCCGGGCCCCAGTGCTCCTCTCCCTCTCAGCTCATGTGGGCCATTTAGATTCCTTGAGCAACTTTTCTGTTCTTTTTATCTTTCCTCGGTCTACCAGACCTGGGACAAGAGTCTGTGTTTCCCCGGGATTCCCACAGCAAAACCATTTCCTCCGCAAATGCCTTTCCTCCAAGCCGCTTCTTCCCAGACACCCATCAAGGTGGACAAGGGTGGGTCTCCACCCATGCAGGGGAGAAGGAGCGTGCTGGGGCTGCCCTCTGGTGACTCAGCAGTTTCTGCGCTGGAAAATGCCAAGTCAGAAGTGGGGTGCTCACAAGTCAGTAAATCTGCTGATGCTTCACCCCCAAAAGAGGAAGGAGGCTGGCTGCAGTCTGTCAGAACCCACTCAGGGTGGAGAGGGCAGGGGAGGGGGGCCATGACCTGGCGACCCCTCCCCCCACCCGCTGCACCACCACCCGGCAGCCTGGCTCTTCTGTTGCCACCTCCTGCTCGGCTGGAAGGCCAGACTGTCGGGGAGGCGCCGGCACCCTGCTCCAGCTGCTGGCTGGCCTAGCACCTCTCCCGGCAGGCCACACCACAGCCGGCCTGCCTCAGAGGCCAAGGGAAGCCTTCCCAGAGGGAGAGAGGGCAGAATTTGGGTCAGAGGGAAACCCCACACTCCCTGGAGCCCAAGCCACAGGACCTTTTCCACAGCCTTCCAAGAGGCAGCTGCGAAATGAACACTGCAGAGACAGAGAGAAAGAGAGTGCTACACTAGCATTTCCAACCTGGAGGGGGGCCTCCAAGATCACCTCTTTCAGTGATACCTCCTCCCACAGGGGGAAGCTGAGGCCCAGGAGGCATCAATGCGCCCAAGTTCCCAAGTTCGCATGGCTAGGCGGGGCTCAGCCCCCCTGGGCCAGACTCTAACACACTAGCTCTGACCCCCTTCCTCCTCAGCCCCAAGCAGCCCCTTCATCTCAGGTCTCAGTGCAGCCACAGGGCCTGGCCTGAAGACACCCCTTCCCAACGGGAAAGAAAGCAGCAGGGCCAACAGGAACAACACAAAACTTCACGAAGAGAACCTTCGGGAACAAAGTAGCGGGGGGACAGGGGGCGCAGAGGGGGAGCCAGGGGTCTGTAGATAACTGAGCAATGATGGGCTGGCTGCCTCCAGGGAGGACAGAAACCCACAGATGGGGGGGGGGCATCTAGGTAGGCATGAGAGCATCCCAGCCAGGGTACACTGTGCCCTGCCTTGGTGCCCCCCAAAGGGCTCCGTTTGGCATTGCTTAGGCTGTGGTTATGTATGCTCTTTTAAGGCAGAAATCCCACCTCCCCTTCCTTCTCTACCAGGGATGGCACTCAGTAAGCTTGGTGGCAATGAGTAAATACAGTTACTTTCAGTACATTTAGGACTCTTTGGGGCAGAGGATTTTAAGAACGGAATCAGGTCACCACATGTAAAAGTAATATCCTTATGTGCATTCTTTCACAAAGTTCTTTTCCCACACATATTATTTCACGTAGCTGTGTAACCCTGGGCCAGCTATTTATTTAAGCTTCAGTTTAAGCCTTATCTGTAAAATGGGCACAATAATAATGCCTACATAGGATTAATGTAAAGATTAAATAAGATGATAGAAACAGGTTGCTCTACACAGTGCCTGACACACAGAAAGTATTAGAAAGCAATGCTGGCAAGTAGAAATAACATGTTTTGTCTTCACACCAATTGTACGACACAGAGAGGTTAGTTGCGTGCCCAAAGGTGCACAGCGAAGACAGCGCACTGGTGAGGACCCTGCCTCCACCAGCACCCTGACGTTCTCACTCTAGCTCTCGCCTCCCCTCTCCTCTTTAAAGCACAGAAAAGGCAGCCAGCGCGGGGTTCAGCAGACCTTGCCAGAGGAGCCACAGCCAAGGGGCGGCAAAGACACGCCGACGTGCTGGGAAGAAAATGTCCAGTTTCCATCAGATCCCTAGCGCGGTCCCCCACCCCCACCCTCCGGGTCTCCGCTGAGGGCTCTATTTGGGGGTGGGGTCCGCACTGGCTGGAGGAGAGGGGCTTCCCCAGGAACCCCCAGACCTCCTTTCCACTTACTCCTCCTCTGCCTCACCCGGCCGCCTGGCAAGGGGCGCTTGAGGAGCGGAGATCCCCCGGCACAGGCGTGTGTGTGTGGCTGGGGGGCCGCCTGGAAGGTGGCGGGGGAAGCCGGCGCTCGGGGAGGACGCTGTCACCCGGCAGCCCAGCCGGCGGCGCGGCAGGTTCGTGCAAACGGCGGAGGCGGGCCGAGGCGGGCAGGGGCGGGCTGGGGCGGGCTGGGGCGGGCATCGGCTCCCGCCGGCGCCCGAGCCCGCGCGGGGCCTGCGCTGCCCACGGACGGTTTTGGGTAAACAGCTCCCCGCCCCCGCCCCGGTCCCCGGGGCAGCGCGGCCCGCCGGGAGCCTCCGGGAGCAGCTGACAGCGCCTCCCGCAGCCGCGCGCCCGCAGCCGGGACCCGGAGCCCCCCTTCCCCCCCGCCGCCGCCGCCGCGCGCCCCGGGGTACCTGCGAGCCCCCCCATGGCCGCGGTCCCCGGCTGTCTGTACACCACGGTCCAGACGAGGAAGATGGAGAAGCCGGCCGCGGAGCTGAGGCCGGAGTACGCGGCGCGGAGACCGAGCTGCAGGCGGGACGGGGCCATGGGGGCCGCGGTCGCCGGGCGGGGAGGGCGAGCGCCGCGACAGTCACAGGTGCAGGGCCGGGGCCGGGGCGGCGAGCGGCGCGAGCCGGGAGCCGGGAGCCGCCGGCCGCCCCGCGCTCCGCCCCCGGCCCGCCCCCCGCGCCGCCGGCACAGCGCCCTCCCCGGCCGGAGGCCGCCCGCGCCCGGAACCTCACCGCGCGGGGCCGGAGCTCCGCCAAGCGAGGCCGTTGGGCCTCCGGGCTGGTTTGGGGGGCGCCTGGTAACGAGGCGGGTGCCGGGGCCCGTCCGCGGACTCGATATTTGGGCCTGGGCGGGGCCCGGAAACACGTGTACACAAGCCGGCGGCGGTGACTGCTTTAACATGTTTATCTCAGTATGAAAGTCTCGTTTAAAATTCCCTGTCAATTTCTCTTTAAAAATTAAGATATAAAAATTGGGAAATAGGAACGTGCACAGTGGATAGGATTCCTTCCACCCTGCCCCGAGCTACCAGATTCCCTCCCCCGGACTTTTTTACGCGCACCTCAGAGGATACTTCACCGTGAAGTATGAGAACGCCAGCGCTGTGACCGTCACCTTGTAACCTCAAACACCTCGCTCACCCTGACAGCTTCCCCTTCCTTTCATCTCCACGAGCCTCATCCCCGCCCCTACCCCAAATCCCTACCAAACGTCATCCCCACTCTCAGAATCTATAGCAGGAGTATATTGAACTACCACCGTGACCCCAACTTCCTACTGGGAGCTGGGAGGGAACATCAAACAGAACCCAGAGCCCTCAAACACATACGATCTAGGTGGGGAGGGCCATCACATACCTGCGCAAAAGTCGCCTGTATATCTCTATTAGTTTCCTTTTGCTGCTCTAACAAATCACCACGAATGTAATGGCCTCAAGCAACAAACATTTATTATCCCATCTTCTGTAGGTCAGGAGTCTAAAAATGGATCTCACTGGGCTAACATCAAGGAGATGGCAGGGGAGAATCTGTTTCCTTGCCTTTTCCAGCTTCTAGAACCACCCACATTCCTTGACTCAGGGTTCTCTTACTTTATCTTCAAAGCTAACAATCACGTTACCCTGACCTTTGCTTGTGTTGTCACGTCTTCTCTCTTGCTGACTCTGCTGCCTCCCTCTTCCCTTGTAAGGACACTTGTGATTAAGAACCTGGGTAATCCAAGCTGGTTTTTCCATCTTAGGATCCTTTAATTTAATCACACCAGCAAAATCTCTTTTGCCATGTGAAGTAACATATTCACAAATTCTGGAGACTGGGGCATGAACATGTCAGGGAGGCAATTATTCTGCCCACAACACCCTTCCAGAAGGTAAACTCCGTGAGCCAGGGACCTTCTCACTTCCCTTCCCATGAACACCTCCAAGAGTGCCTGGCACATAGTAGCCCCTTAGTGAACATTGTTGAATATAGATGAATGCGGTGGATGAGGGAAGCATTAAGTAACGGTAAATGTGAGGGGTGCCTGGGTGGCTCAGCCGGTTAAGCATCGGGCTCTAGATTTTGGCTCAGGTCATGATCAGGTCGTCACATAGAACCCCACATGGGGCTCCTCGCTGAGCGTGGAGCCTGCTTGGGATTCTCCTTCTCTCTCTCCCTCTGCCCCTCCCTCCCCACGCAAACGTTCAACCTCTCTCTCTCTCCAAAACAAACAACAGCAACAACTTAAAAAATAAATAATGATAAAGGTGATCATCACAAGGAGTCCAGGCAGGGCATGATTAATTGCCCAAGAAGTGATATAAACCATGGAAACCACGTTTGCCTTACTTCAGAATAGTCTTGGGAGCTTCTTAAAAAAAAAAAAAAAAAAAAAAAAGACCCTCCATCCACTCCATCCATGGCTTGGAAGGCATATTTTTATTTTTATTTTTTAACGTTTATTTATTTTTGAGACAGAGAGAGACAGAGCATGAACCGGGGAGGGGCAGAGAGAGAGAGAGACACAGAATCGGAAGCAGGCTCCAGGCTCTGAGCCATCAGCCCAGAGCCCGACGCGGGGCTCGAACTCACAGACCGTGAGATCGTGACCTGACCCGAAGTCGGACGCTCAACCAACTGAGCCACCCAGGCACCCCATTGGAAGGCATACTTTTTAATGAGAAGTAATTTTCATGTGGTAAGCTCAGCACCCAACCCTTCTTGGGGAGCCAGTGATGGAGTCAGAGGAGGGAGCAAGCCCCGTGGGCCAGGGTGCGCTGCCATAGGTGGCTTCAGAGCTGGCTTACAGGGATAACACTCCAGGCAGAGGGAACAGCATGTCTGCAGCCCAGAGGGGAGAAATAACATGGCAGATTCAGATTCAGGAAACTAGAAATAGTTTGCGGTCAGTGGATGGAGTGGTGGGTTTTGAAGTCAGAAAGGTTCTGAACATAAAGGGCCTTTGTGCTCTGCTCGGGAGGCTGTCCTCCTCCTCGGGGGAGGGAGGTAAGAATTCTGTGTTCTAGAAATGTGCCCAGAAACTAGCATGAGGATGAACTGCCTGTGAAAAGACTAGGAGTAGAGAGCTCATCTGGACAAGTCCTTCACCTGTCCTGTGCCTTAATGACCTCATCTGTAAAGTGGGGACAGCCGTGATATCTACTTTGAGTTTTGTGATGAGGAGCCGGTGCTTAGAAGAGTGCCTGTCACTTAGTAAATGCTCAATTAACTGTCAGCAAGTATGATTAACAGTAGCGGTATGGCTGCCAGGGCAAGAGATGAGGGGAGTCTGAAAGGTGAGAGGCAGTGAGAATGAAAAAGAAGTAACTGACTTGGGGCGTCTGGGTGGCTCAGTTGTTTAAGCATCCGACTCCTGATTTCGGCTGAGCTCATGATTTCGCGGTTCATGGGTTGGAGCCCCGTGTAGGGCCCCACACTGCTTGGGATTCTCCCTCTCTCTGCCCTTCTCCTGCGCGTGCTCTCTCTCTCAAAATAAATAAATTAAATTAAATTAAAAAGAAGGAACTGATGTCACGGCTATTGAAGCTATTTGAACTTTAAAGGTCGTATAGGAATTAATTAGCGGGGCAGACAGAAAGGAGGAGACCACAAATGTTATGAGTAGACACGGTGGGAGTATTGCAGAGCAGTGAGCAAACGTGTCATGCTGCAGTATGAGACTGTACAAGAAATGAAGGAGAAATAATGATCTAACCATAGCTGGCCCAGGTCGTACAAAATGGTTAAGAGCAGGCTGAAACTTCTTGATTGTAGAGGCAATGTGGTACCGTCGGAAGATCTTACACTCAGATGGGGTCACCACTCACTGCGTGACCCTAAGCAGGTTCCCATAACTCAACTGAACTTTTTGCCAAGAACAGGCCCTATGTCTACACTCTCCAAAATATTTGCTACTACATATACGCAGCTACTGAGTATTTGATACGCGGCTAGCGTGACCGAGGAGCTGGATTTTTCATTGTTTTCCATTTTAATTTAAATAGCCACGCATGGGGGCGCCTGGGTGGCGCAGTCGGTTAAGCGTCCGACTTCAGCTCAGGTCACAATCTCACGGTCTGTGAGTTCGAGCCCCGCGTCGGGCTCTGGGCTGATGGCTCAGAGCCTGGAGCCTGCTTCCGATTCTGTGTCTCCCTCTCTCTCTGCCCCTCCCCCATTCATGCTCTGTCTCTCTCTGTCTCAAAAATAAATAAACGGTAAAAAAAAAAAATTTAAATAGCCACGCATGGCTAGTGCCTACCGTGTTAGACGGCACAGGGACTTCTCAGGACTTCTGTCTGTATAATGGGAATGATGATGATACTTCATAGGCTTGTTATAACAACTGAGATATGTCGAGACACCGCAGTTAAAGTACTTGACACGGTAGCTCAACGAGTTATTGTCACCGCTCTTAAAATTGTTGTTATTGGGGCACCTGGGTGGCTCCGTCGGTTAAGTGGCCGACTTCGGCTCGGGTCGTGATCTCTCGGTCCGTGAGTTCGAGCCCCGCGTCAGGCTCTGTGCTGACAGCTCAGAGCCTGGAGCCTGTTTCGGATTCTGTGTCTCCCTCTCTCTGACCCTCCCCTGTTCATGCTCTGTCTCTCCGTGTCTCAAAAATAAATAAAACATTTAAAAAAATTAAAAAAAATTGTTATTGTCATCATTGAACAGACGTAGCATGACACAAGCCAGGCCTTAGGAAGGTTATTTAGACTGTGATATCCAGGTTAGATTTGACGGGAGAAGAAAATCGTAGCAGAGAAAGCATTCATGAGGCTATTTCGGTGGTCAGGTGTGGCATCATTAAGATCTTACCTGGAGAAAGGCCATGAGAATGGGAACGAATGGAAGGATTCTGTTCTGTTCTGTTCTGCAAAGTACACGAGTGTGCCCCACACCTACACGTCTTCCTACGTCAGCTTCTTTTTTTTTTTTTTAATTTTTTTTAACGTTTATTTCATTTTTGAGACAGAGAGAGACAGAGCATGAATGGGGGAGGGTCAGAGAGAGGGAGACACAGAATCTGAAACAGGCTCCGGGCTCTGAGCTGTCAGCACAGGGGCCCGATGCGGGGCTCGAACTCACGGACCGCGAGATCGTGACCTGAGCCGAAGTCGGCGCTCAACCGACTGAGCCACCCAGGCGCCCCCGTCAGCTTCTTTTCCAAGGTACTTTCAGAGAGCACATGCCCATCCCAACCCGAGACAGACGGCACTGCCCGCTCCCCCAACAAGACAGATAGCCACTCTCCCTGCTCACTGATGCTCACCATTAAGGGCTCTTCTTCTGGCACATTACCCATCATATTTGAACTTGGAACACTTCCCAGTGTCCTTGCCGTTAAATTGATGCCATGGGATTGAGTTCTGAACAACGGAATCAAAGTGGAAGCAACGTGTACCGTTTCCAGGCTGGACCCATGAATATCTTCCATGGGCCCTCAGTTCCCTATTTCCGTTCTTTGATGGTTTGAGGGACCGCATGTTGAAGATGGCAGCACCACATGATGGCAAGAGCCTGGGATCCCTGAATGAATGAATGAATGAATGAAACAAAACCACTCATTCTGTCCTCGTGCAACTGTAATGGGAGTGAAAACTACACCTTTGTTGTGCTAAACCACGGAGATTTGCAGGTTGTTTGTTACAGCTCACCTTGCTAAGCTAGTACACTCATCTCATTTCAGGTCATGTAAACATATCCCATTTGCATAACCTGTCTGGACTATCAGTCTCTCAGGAGTCACTTTAAATTGGGTCCCACCAATACTAAGACAGACGCTAAATCCCACCTGCAGGCATCTTGCCTCCTAAGACATTTCTTCCTCACTCCCCCAAAGCAGACACATTCCAGACATATATCTCCCCCCGCACTGTCCCACGTCAAGGATAACACCACCGAGCTGTATTCCAGTTGACCGAGTTTATTGGACTTGTCAGGGCTCCCTCCTCCCTCTCCCGGACAGAGGGACCTCTCCTGCCCTCTGGGGCATGTCCCTGTTTACTATGGCTCCAGCCCCAAACCCCAGCATCATTTCTGAGTCCTCTCTTTCCTTCACCCCCACATCCAATTCATTAGCAAGGACAGTCGGGTCTGCCCTGTCCTTCTTCTCCTTCTCCCGGTCACCACCCTAGTCCAGCTGCCATCATCACCACCTGCCCACTTGTAACGGCCTCCTAACCGGTCTTCCTGTGCCCGTCCTTTCCCTCCAGTCCATTCTCCTGCCAGCAGCTGGTATGATCTTTTAAAACTAACAACTGGAACGTGGTACTCCCCTGCTTAATCCTTCTGTCGGCTTCCCATCTCTCTTGGGGTAAACAGGTCAGGGCCTTGCCAGCCCCCACTAATCTGACTGCTCATTCCAATCCCGGCACACAGGCCTTCTTTCGGTTTCTCGCATGTGCCAAGCTTGTTCCTGCCGTGGGGTTTTTGGATATCTCTTCTCCGAGTGCCCATAAGATTGATGTCTCATCATCATTCGTCAGCTCAGACTCTACTTCCGCAAAGAGACAATGCAGTCCCTCCTGTCTCAAGTACAATCCGCCACCTGATTTTATGTCTTTCATGGCATCTATCACTATGTGAAATTGTGTGTGGTTTCCCTTTGACCCCCACTTCTGGAGCCACCGGAATATAACCTCCAGGAGGGCAGGGTCTTTATTTGTTAGGGACCACCTCCTCTTGCTTTGGGCCAGTCCTCTGGCCCAGGACTGTCCTGGTTTTACCACTAAAAGTTCCACATCCCAGGAAATCCCTTAGTGTAGGGTAAACAGTGATCGGCACGCTATTGCCTGCCTTCATTACTTCCGTATTCCCAGTGCCTAGTCTAACGCCAGGTGCATGGGGAGGAACTCGATAAAGATTTGTGCAATGAATATAAGAACGGCCGGCTGTCCATTAAGAATTCTTCCATCCTAATGGCTCCTGGGCTGGCTCAGTTGGTAGAGCATCTGACTCTTGATCCCAAGAATTCTTCGATCCTAGCTCTAGGGGGCAGTCTCCTCCAACCTTGTGTCCTGAGACCCAGAGTTACAAGGTTGAGCTAAAAATCTCCTGTGCTTGAATTTAGGTATTGAGTTCCACAAGATTCTCCCCAGACATCACATGGCCCCCTTGCCCACTCCCAGCTTTTGTGGAGTTCAAGGCTGAGAACCCTGAATAAGATCCCCACCACACTCCATTCCCACCTCCTGTAGCTTTGTCTTTCTCCTGAGGCCGGGCTCATCGACCAGAGTGGAAAAGACTGTTCTAGAGAGGAGGAGCAGGTGACCTACCGAATGGGGCTCATTGTCTGGCCCCATCATGAGCATCCCAGCCGTCCAGACTGCGGGAAGATATTCTGAGTTGTGGGCTCACCAGGGGTCACCTTGCAAATCTCACCGCTTGTACTCCTCCCTGGGGCTGGGGCTGACTTCTGCCCCTGGAAGTGGATGTCTTTGCTTCTTAGAGTGAGAGTGAAACTAATCAGAGTCTGACTTTTTGCGGAGACCCCACTTCCTCTGCCTGCCCACGGACAGCCTAGAAGTCCACACAGTGGGCAGGATGCTGAGTGAGAAGATGCTCAGCCCAAGCAGCAGGTGTCTGAGCTCAAGTGCTAAATTAGCATCAGAGGCTAAGCCAGAGGCAGAGGGGTGGGGAGAGGAGGAGTGTGTTTGCACCCGCAGTACTGCTTGGGAGGGCATCCTGGGGCCCAGGCCTGCTACTTTCTCCTAGCGTGCTCTGATGACCTCCATCTTTGGATCTGAGTCCCCAGTCACAGGTACCTGCTCCAACTCTCTTTCCCTTTCCCTGTGGGGTTGCTATTGTGTGAGGAGGGAGGGAGGGGTGAGGGAGGGAGGGCGTGCCTGAACTTCACCTCCATATAGACTTACTCCCAGAGCTGTGGGGAGTGAGGGAAGAGTAGGGCTGAGGGCAGGAGAGGAGCGTGCTGACCTTTCCCCACAGGACAAAGCCTGGCACAGAGTTGTATACAGCTTGTCCTTTTGATTGGAGTTTGGTGATTGGGTTGATTGACTGAGAAAGTCACCATAGAAGCTTAATCAATACATGTGGGTCCCACTCCAGTCCAGCTGCAAGGGCACTGGGTGAAGTAAAGGGACTAGAAATAAGGCTGTCACCTGCACTTGGTCCAGGGCACGGAGCCCAAGAATAGTGGCCTCAAGAGTGGCCACATTTGAGGGTGCTTCCTGGAAGAGGGAGGGGATGGACTAGAGATGGCCTGTGGCAGGGCAGGGCCAGGAATGGAGATTGGTCAAGAGCTGGATGGAAAGGTACCAGGAAGAAGACAGATGTGGGGGGAGCCACAAGGGAGGTAAAAAGGACCCACGCAGGAGACGGGGGTTGGGGGAGGTGGGGGATTCATTTACCTGCTGAACTCAAGAAACCTCTTCTGAGGACCTTCTGTGTTCAAGGCCCTGACTACAAAGGGTATGCTGGCCTGAACAAAGTAGAGCCAGTTCCTGCCCTTTGGGAGCTCACATTCTCTTGAAGGAGGGGTCACTAATAATAACTGGGAAGTGATTGAATTTGGGCTGTGGGGAGCATCCAGTGTGTGGCCCTGCCGGCCGTGGGGGCAGCTGGTTCCCAGGGCCCCGGAAGGCACCTGCCTTCAGCTAAGGCCTGAGGAGCAGGGGCCGGGGGAGAACCGAAGGCATCAGGGAGGATTAAATCAGGATTCAGGCCTCAAGAGGTCTCTGTGGAATGAGAAGAGAAATGCCAAGGGGGGCTCTGTGCCTGCCCCTGCATCATGTTTAAGTCGAGTACGCTGACTCTCCATTTCTCTGGAGGTAAAGCCTCTCGAGGAGGGGGCGGCGCCAAGGCCAAGGGCAGGAAGGACTTCCTGAGGCCCAGAGCTGGGGTGGGAGGTCTGAGCAGCCGGTGCTGCCTCTCTGTCCTGCAGGCCAAGACGGACACCAGGGGTAGAGGGAGCAACCTGTCTCTCTCTCTCAGTCACACCTGCAGATCTCCTCTCTCCTGTTTCCCTCTCTGGACCCCATCTTTGTAGCCTCCTCTGGGCTGTTACTGTGTCCTCTCTGGAGGAAAGAAATGGGCAGTGCTTCTGACGTCAGATAGTTTTTGGACTTTTCAGCTTCTTCTCAGGCACCAGCCACTCCTGACTGGGATTTGGGGACAGGATTGGGGTCTGCTCTGATGCCAGGAAGGGGCTTCTCTCCATGGCCTGCGTGCCTGATTACCCACATCCCTGCCCATCCTTGGCCAGTGCTCTAGATCCAGAGAGAACTGGGCATTTCACAAGCAGGGACCAGGGCCCTCCTAGGAGCCCTCCTTTGGGCCCCTGCACCTGCTCCTGCTAGAACATTAAAAACACGAGGGCCAAGTGGGTACAGCCTCTGAGTCCTGAACAAAGGCCACGGGCCTAGGATGGGGTGGAAGACTGGAGCTGTGCAGGGCTCCAGTGTTGGGAAGAGGCAAGGGGGAGGGGGCAGTGCAGGTGGTCAGCCTCAGGGAAAGGCAGGGGCAAAGGCAGGTGTGGGCTGGAAGTTGGGACAGAGCTGCAGGAGTGAAGGAGAAGGAGAAGCACTCTGAGCCTGAGGGACAGTGGCTACAGCTGGAATGGAGCTGCCGCTTCTGAACACTGATCACTCAAGGTCAGATGCAGGGTCTTCTGGGTATTCGGAACACAGGCGCGCGCGCGTGCACACACACACACACACACACACACAACCCTTGAGAAGCAGAAGCTGGCAGGGAGAAAGCGGCTACTAATTTATGCACATTCACAGAACAGCACATTTGCCTGCTGGGCAGGCCTGTTCCCTCCCACACAGCTCTAGACCTGTCCCTGCCTTCCCTCCTGCTCTCCCAGCCTCTCCTTACCCTCCGGCCACCACAGTCACCATCACGGGCCTGTTTTCTGTGATTGTTCCCTTGCCCCTGTCACACTTGACTGGTTTGAGCACCAGCCAGGAAAGTGTGGGGGTCCCTGTTCTTGTCTCCGTCAGCTCCCCACGGATCCCCAGCCCTATCCAGTCTTCCCTCCAGTTTGCCTACCTCCCCCACCTGGAGAAGGCAGGAGCCCAGTGCTCTTTTCCTCCCACTCCACCCCTGTCAAAGTGGCCCATGATCGGCTGGCTGTGACCTGCTAGTCCTGGGAAGGTTTGGCTCTGTGCCCATTAGCATTCCGCCTCCCTGCCTCTGTCCCCCACCCCCAGGAATGGGCAGGAAAGGATGGGGGAGCTGAACTGGAACCGCCCTCAGGGGAAGGTGCCTGGGCAAGTATTGAAGGACTTTAATCTTCCAGATTCCAGGAGGTAGAGCCCCCGTGAGGGTCCTGGGCTCTCATTCCTCCCGCTTGTGGATCAACCACAGCCAAGGTAGAATCCCAGGGATGCTGAGGGAAGTGGAAGCAGGCCCGGGTACCCCAGCCCAGCTCTTCCATCGTCTGGTCTCCCCTTGTCTGCAGTCCCACCCGAGGCCTGTTAGTTAAATCTTCCTCTATCTTCCCACTGTCCATCCCACCAACTGACCTAAATGACACAGGTGAGCCTGCCAGCAACGTTTGCAGTCCAGGACAGCAGAAAAGGGTCAGTGACAGCGAAGCAGGAGGGAGATGGAACAAATTGCCCTGGAAGCTGGACCACCTGGAGCTGGAAAAGTAGCTCCTCTCCCTCCCCTGGCCTGGGGTGCAGGCCCTTGGTGGGCACCTGCTGGTCTCCCACAGTTCCTATTCATTTCATTGCCACCCCTAATCTTTCTTTTTTAAAGTTTATTTGTTTATTTTGAGAGAGAGAGAGAGGCCATGAGCAGGGAAGGGGCAGAGAGAAAGAATCGCAAGCAGGCTCCGTACTGTCAGCACAGAGCCCGAGCCGATGCGGGACTCGATCCCGTGAACCGTGAGATCACGACCTGAGCCAAAATCAAGAAGCAGATGTTTCACCCACTGAGCCACCCGGGTGCCCCCCCACTACTGATCCTTACGTCAGGCATGGTGCTGGGCAGGGAGGCCTGACCAGATCCGTGTGTGAAGGAGATAAAGAAAATTCCGCTTGGCCTTGTGGTCCTGCAGCCCCCGGTCCGCCCAGTTGCAGATTTCCAGTTTTGAGCTGGATCTCTGGCACTCACGGTAAATGTCGCCGTGGAGTGAACCGAGGATTCCTGCGGCATCGCACGGGAAAGAGTGAGGAAGGCGAGGCTGAGAGTAGCGATGGGAGGCGGTACAAGACGGTGTGGAGCGTGAGCCCTGCAATCCCGCTGCCCAAGTCTGGCTCTACCAGACTCCATTGTGGGGCTGTGGGCAGGTTACTTCTCCTCTCTGTGCCTCGCAGTGTCTTCCCTTGCGAGCAGAGAGTGTTCTGAGGCTTAAAAGGTAAAGTCTGCAAAGTGACGTAGCACCGGCACACGGTAAGTGCCAGGAGAGGCCACCACCGTCCCACTGCAGTGGTGGCAGGGCTGGGGCATAAGGGATGAATGTAACAGATTATGCGTTGGTCGAATCAACCAGACCTGCTGGCTGATTTGACGTGGGAGAAGGAGAGACAGAGGAATCCAGTTCCTGGCTCAGGCGGTCGTGGGGCTCCTGGAGCAGGCAGCTGGGAGACGCAGGGCAGGAGGGGGGAGTTCAGACATGCCTACCTAGAGGCACGAGGGAAGATCGGGGAAGCTGTGGGTTCACAGCTCAGCAAAGAGGCCTGGGTGGGAGGAATGCAGCCAAGTCAAAGCCAGGGGCCCGGAAGCTCTCCTTACCCATTTACTCTCCCTGATTATTTTCTGGGAGCCTCTGCACTCCTCTGAAGGGAACAGGGCAGGGTTAGGAGAGGTTCTGTCCTGGCAGAGAGCTCATTGTCTGGATAGACCAGCTTCCTCATCTGTCAAATGGCCTATCTCACAGGATTGTTGTCATGCTTAAGAAAGTAAATGTATCTAAAGTATTAGGAAGAGGGACGGATGCATGTTAGCAATTGTTATTATTTGTCTGTCCTAACACTCTTCCAGGGGTGGAGGAGGTGTCTCATGACGTCAGGGGAGGGTGAAGGTTGTACCAGGGCCCGGCATGACTGTGCCCAAGATGTTCACTATCTGTCTTGGGATGTCTTACTCAGACACATTCCCCTAGTCCCCTGTCCCCTGCAGGCCTCAGCCTTATTTAAATATCTGCTGAGTGGTCATTTTACTAGCCAGCCCTCACCCGGGAATCCTGAGAAGGAAAAACCCGGCCCCATCACCTGCCTTGGTGGAAGGCAGGGGGCTTTGCCTGCCAGCAATAAGAATGAGACAAATGGAAGGCCCGGTTCCTGTGCCTGCCCTGGCCACCAGTAAACAGGCAATCACCCCAGCCATGTTCTCAGTCTCCCAGGAGAGGGGGAAATGGGGAAGAGATGTAAAAAAGAGAAAGGTAAGGAGAGAGTAGTGTTGAGAGAGAACATGGATTGGGGGAGGGGGTAGGTTTGAGACACTTCATTTTCACTCATTTGAATGACTTTTTTTGGAGACTTGCAACACCCCCCCCCCCTTCTACACACATGCTCCATTTCCCTGTCCATAGCTCCCTCTTTTAGGAGAATGAATACAATGTATGCACAGTGCAATACAGCACGAGGGGGGCGGGTTAGTGGAGCCTGGCAACCTGGGTTCAAGCCCCAGTTCATCATTTGCTAGCTGTGTGACCTTGGCAAGTCACTTAATACCTGAGCCTCAGCTGCCCCGCGCATATAAAGTGGGAATAACGCTAGCGTTACTTTCTAGGGTACTGGCAGAGATTAAATACATGAAGCCCCTGGAACAGTGCCAGGCACTTACAGTCTATTGCGGCCTGCAGGTACGCAGATGTCCCGCTCCATTTCCCAGTTCCTTTTCCACCTGCCCAAGCAAGGGCAAGTATAAAGAAGAAATGGGGGATCCCTTTCTGACCCCACTGCCGGTCCCTTGAAACTGCTCTGTCAGACCTTCTAGATCAAGTCACTAGCCCCAGCACCCTAACTTTAACTGCCCCCCAAGCCCCCCTCAGTTCTCTTCTGCATGCACCCCTGTGCCCCAGCCTGTTAGCCTTTCCTCGCAACAACTAAGCTGTTCTCCCCTCTTCCAAATTCCCAGAACTGGGGTGGGTGGGTTTGGGCCTGGGGCTTCCCTCCTTCCTGAAAGGGGCATTTGAAACTCCACCACCATTTCTCAAAAGGTGAACCCAGCAGGGGTACCTGGGTGGCTCAGTTAAGCATCACATTCTTTTTTTTTTTAATGCTTATTTATGTAGAGTTGGGGGGAGGGGCAGAGGGTGAGAGAGAATCCCAATCCCAAGCATGCTCCATACTGTCAGTGCGGAGCCCTGCTGGGGGGCTCCATTTTACCAACCATTGAGACAAGACCTGAGTCCAAATCAAGAGTCAGACACTTAACCAACTGAACCATCCAGGCGCCCCAAGGAACTGACTCTTGATTTCAGCTCAAGTCATGCTCTCAGGGTTGCTGAGGTTGCGCCCTTGCATGGGGCTCTGCACTGACCGCGAAGAACCTGCTTGAGATTCTCTCTCTTTCTCTGCCCGACACCCCGCCCCCCGAATAAATAAATAGACTTAAAAAGATGTGAACCTAGCAGATAACCTTGGGGCATTTGCTCAAAGTACAGATTTTCCATTTCGTGCCAACAGAACTGAATCTGAATTTAGGGGTAGGGAGGATTTTTAAATACACATTAAAACTGAGATTTTAATCACAATTAAAATCCGTCTCCAAGAAAATAATCATCGGTGGGAGGTAGGGGCTCAGCGTCCCAAAGCAGGCAGGATGGTTTGTTAGACAAGTGTCTTCCCCAATTCAGGCAGGCTCAGCAGCAAAGAGAAAGGGACAAGGACTGGGACCAAAAAAAAGTGAGTCCTAGAAAGCTGGGACAAAAAAAGTGAGTCCTAGAAAGCTGGGAGCGGGGCGTGTAACTCCTTTCAAACCCCTCATCAACGTCCTCACCAATTACTGGGTGCTGAGGGAGTCGCAGTCCAGGAGCCATGGTCTCTCCGCCTCTCAGAAGCTGAAGTGGGGAGAAGAGGGCGGCTCTGGGCCATCTGCGCGGGGGTGGAAACTGAAGCCCAGAAGGCGACGGGCCTTGGTACAGAGCTGCTGCGGACCTTGGAATCCCGAGGCTCTGCTTCCTGACCCCCTCCCCCCAACCCCCCAATCCCCCCCCCCCCCCCCCCGCCCCACGCAGGCAGCAGCCCGGGAGCACGAGGTGGGGGCGTGGCTCTCTAAAACCCTCTCTCATCCGAAGCTCAGCCACAACTCCGGCCCCACCCATCCTGGAGAGCAGTCCTTTCCTCCGGCCTCAGTTTCCCCACCCGCGCCCGTGGTGTGTGTGTGTGTGTGTGTGTGTGTGTGTGTGTGTGTGTGTGTCGGGCAGGGGTACGGTGGGGAGGGGGATTCCCCACGGGAAAGCAGCCCAATCCCTCCCCCGGACTGTTCGAGACCCTGAACCGAAACAGGAGGCAGGACGCCCCCGGCCGGGAAGCGGCCCCAGCCCGGATTTCCCTCCCGGGTGGGGCCGCAATGACTCACCCCCCTCCCCCTTCCCCTGGTTTCCGTGTTTGCATTTCTCCTCCCGGCCACGTGGCGGCCTGCGCGGCCACTCGGCACCCCTACCCCGACACTCCGGCCGCGGCCGCCGCGACACACAACCCTGGGCCGCTCCTGCCCCCCTGGGGTTTCTCAGGCCTCCGACTGGTGCCCGCCCTACAACCCCGGAGTCCAGACTCCACCCCCGGCCCAGCCCGCCCCCTTCCCTGTGCCCTCCCCCACAGTAAGGCCGGGCGCCTCCTCCCTGCCCTCCCAGCCTGTCCCGGGGAGGGGAAGGGGGCGGGCAGCGTAGGGGGTGTGACAGCTCCCGCCCGGACCAGTGCCAGCTGCAGCCTCGCTTCGGCGCCCGGTGCCAGCTGGCTCATTCGTCTGGGACGGAGGCGGAGGCTTGGGGCTCCTTGCCGCTGGGGGGGGGACTCCCCCCTACGCCCCCTGCCCTCAACCCACCCAAAAGGAGCCTCTACACCCAACCGGTCGCCCTGGCAGCCAGTCCAGCTAGGAATTAGCCCTGTTCCGCTTCGCCTGGGGCTTACAGCCCACACACCTCCAGGAGGAGTAGGGGTCTCCATGAGGGTCTCCCCCTCCCCAACCTTTTGCTAGAGCCTGCAGGGCTGTGCAAGCTTGAGAAGGACCATGAAGGTGGGTAAAGTGGGGTCAGGGTGGGGAGGAGCAGGAGAGGAAGCTGACAGGGTGGGTGGGGTGTTTGGGTGGGAAAGAGAGGGCTGGTCAGGGGTGAAGGAGAAGGGGCGAAGAAGGGTTGAGCTGCAGCTGCATTTCTGGGGGATCCAGTGAGTCGGTAGCCTCATACTGGGAGGTGGTGGAGATCCCTCCAGGGACATGGGCAGTGGGGTGGGGCAGAAGTCCAAAGAAGACCGGGAAGAAAGGCCCGATCTCCGGTCCGCCAGCTGGAGACCCCTAAGTGCGCCAGACCGGCAGGCCCCAGTGAAGGTCTTCCTGTCCCTCCCCCGGCTCCTGGCAGGGTTGCAGCACCTCCGCCTGACCAGTCCAGAGGACTCAGAGGAAGTGGTTCTGCCTGGGGCAGTTGTGCCCTGGTCCAGCTGCCCCAGTCCCAGTCCCAGCCCCAGCCCCATGGCTCTCTGCCTTCCTCCCTGCGTCACAGGTGGGCTGGCCAGGTGAGAGCCGCTGGCAGGTGGGCCTGGCTGTGGAGGACAGCCCAGCTCTCGGAGCATCGCAGGTGGGAGGCCTCCCGGACGTGGTGCCGGAGGGGACCCTGCTCAACATGGTGCTGAAGAGGATGCACCGGCCCCGGAGCTGTTCTTACCAGCTGCTGCTTGAACACCAGCGCCCCAGCTGCATCCAGGGGCTCCGCTGGGTAAGTGCCCATCGTCTGTCGGGCCAGGGCCAGGCACCAAGGACTGCAGGAGGGCCTGGACTGGGAGAAAGAGCATGCTTCTGGGGGTGTAGGGGCTCCTGCTGGGCTGGACAGTGGGTCAAGCAGCTTGGCCGCCGTGCGCGTGGGTGGCTCACACAGCTGCCCCGTGTAGGTCCATGTGCATGTGGTACTCGCGTCTTCCCGTTGTGGCATGGGGCAGGGGGAGAGGGATTTGTCATTTGTGTCACCTCTGTGTGCCCTGAGGTGGGTGGTTGTGTGTTCTCCAGGTGGTGAGGGGAGGCATGTGTGAGACGCTGGGGGCCAGGTCAAGGTGGGAGGTGGGGTAAACTTGTTTACTGCTCTTGGTACATCACCGTGGCAACATTCTCCCTCAGTGACCAACAGAACTGCGTCAATTCTGCTTGATCTTGGGGTGAGGTGGTCACGTGAACAGTGCTTGGCATCTGGCTTTGGGGGACTCAGCGGGGGGGGGGGGCTCTGAGAAGTTTGGAGACTGGAGCTGGAGTCTCCCTTTGCCAGTGAAGAACATCCTGGAGCTGCGAGAATGAAGGAGAGGGCGGAGAGGGCAGGAGGGGAAGAGCAGTGGGGGCGGGGTGGGGGACAGGATAATGGTCGCAGGATCCAAATCAGCGGAGAAGCTCTCTCCGACCACCCAGACCTCACCGAGTTCCTTCACCTGAGATTCAGTGAGATTCAGTTGTGTGTCTGTTCTGTTGCCCACGGGGACAGCATTGGCAGGCGGCTGGGGGAGGGGGCGCTGGTACCAGGAGGGAACTTGGGCAAAGGGGTCGAGGGAAAACCAGAGCAGACGACAGAATTGGGAGAGCTTGTCACTTATGTCTCTTGTCGTCAAGTCCCTTTGAGTGGAGTGACTACCACCGTCAGCCTCTTTCCTCCCACCTCTTGCCCAATGGCCTTTATATTTATCAAAATAGGAGGCTGAGTGAGAAAAAACAAGGTCTGCGGAGGTGATGGGCTCTTCCTCAGCGTCGGAACTGGGAGGATAATCTAGGTGTCCCTAGCTCTCCCCCCAACCCCTCCCGCACTCCCTCCCTGGGTCTTCCTGGTCAGGGCCCTCTTGGGCCTGGGTCCTTCTCAAGATGGGGCTCTGGAGGAAGCAGGGGAGCTGGCCCCTTCTGGGCTAAGCTGTCTCCCCCACCCCGCCAGGTCACTGGTAGTAGCTATTGCTTGGAGCCCGTGGGCTGGAACCCTCCCTCCCTCCTTCCCTCTCAGTCTATAATTACTTGTGCATTTCCTGTCCCCTTCCCAGCTTGTAGAGGCAAGGTGGTGAGTGGGGGAAAGGTCAGGTGCCAGGACAATGAGGTCACTGGAGGATCCCTTGGGACCCAGAGTCTGGGAAGGGGTGGAAGAAGCCGCCAGGCTGTCTCCTGACTCCCTCAACCCCCAGAATCGAAGAGCTGGGGTGCGTGGGGAAGCCAGAAGGGCGATGTGAGGGTTGCTGGAGTGTAAATAGGGTGAAAGTCACAGAAACACAGCCCCTCTCTAGCCAGGTGTGTGTGGGGGAGGGGGGGTAGGTGGGAATTGGTGATTAAAGGGTACTTAGATTTTTAGGGCTAGGGGCCTGGGCCACACCCCGCCCTGCTGACCGTCTCTGGGGAATGGGTGAGTGGGGTGGCTTCAGCCCGATGCGGCTGCATTTAAGAGGTTCTGGGGACCAGTCAAGTCGCTCCTGTCACCTGTGAGATGATTCGTCTGGCCTAGGAGGGGCTCACATAAGGGAAGAAGTGCTTGTCGGGGAGTGTGCACATGTAGGGTAAGGGGTGGATGTTGTAAAGGGGTGGAGCTTAGGCGAACAGTGCTGGGAGTTATTCAGGCCATGCCTGCCTCTTAGAAAACCAGGGGGAAACCCATCAACCTCCTGAGGTCTGAAGAGAGTACTTTCTGTTGCTACTAGATCAGGACAAGAGAAATGAAAGCAGGTTACAGGAGGGTGAGGTTAGACAGAGGACGGACTTACCATCGATGGCAAAAGTGACACTGGGATGGGATGGAAGAACATCTCCTTTGGGAAGCATGAGAAGGAGAGGAGATCTTGTCCAATGCCCAGGAGCCAGAGAGGGATCAATTTATCTAGAGGCAGGGGCAAGATCAGGATGACCTCTGGGGGGCGTCCCGTAATCTCAGAGAAGCCTGGGATGCTTCCCTTTGAGTGATTGTTTGGGGAGAGGTGGCTAGATTCTCTAACTCAGAAAACATGCTTTCACGCAAGCGTGTTCAAACAATGGTAGTAGCTAATAGTTGTATAATACTTGTGTCCCAGGTAGCATTATAAGGCCTTTACCTTTTTCGTGTCAAGTGAGCCGACAATAGCCGTGAGCTAGATACCGGTGTCATTGTCTCCTTTTATAGATGAGAGAACAGAGGCACAGAGTGGCTAAGTGACAGGTCCAGGGCTGTACATTGGCTGAGAGACAAAGTTAGGCTTCTGTCCCAGGTGACCTGGCCATGGAGTCTGAGCTCATGGTGCACTTTCTTTTGCTGTAAATGAAAACACTGACACCCCAAAGCATCACCCTTCCCCTTGCGTCCTCTCCCTGTCCCAGCACATACAGCCCTGGCCTGAGACCCTAGCCATGGCCTAAGGGAACTGGTCTGACAGGTCCCCACGAGGCTCTCTGGCTCTGTGCCTGCCCCTTCAGCGTGGCTCTGACACTGAGTGACAGGGAGGGAAGGAGGGGGGGCAGGCTATGGCGCTGGTGCAGGGAAGCTAGCTACCCCCTCCTCTCCTACCCTGCGTCCTTCCTGTCCAGGCGGGAGAGGAGGCAGTGGTCAAGAGCCTTCCCCCTACCCATACCAGCCACTTCTTTCCAACTGAGAACCCCAAGCTGACGCTCGGGGTTATCACATCAGAGAGAGGGTCAGCCAAGGTACAACACTTCTTTGCATTGTGTCCAGGTAATAGGCACCCATCATAAAATAACGAAGTTTAATCGAGTTGCTTAACATTTACTAAGCGGTTACCACAAGCCAAGCATCGCTTTGAGTGCTTTATGTTATTAACTCATTTGATCCTCATAATTACCTGTGACATAGCTACTATTATCACGAACCCCATTTGACAGATGAGGAGACTGAGGCAGAGAGGTCAATGAGCAGCCAGGGTCACACAACTAGCTGGTAATGGGAAACTGAGATTTGGCCGAGACACATGGATGGCAAGCCCATGCCCTTGACCGTATCCTGAATAGTACCCCCACTGCCAGCCTAGGAGGCTCCCAGTGCATATGGACATAGTCCCAGAGGGACTATGACAAACCCACAGAACTTTGTTTAACGCCGTGTCTTCCAAACTTACTTGCCCGTGGAACATTCCTGAGGGCAGAATTTACCCTTCCATAGCATGAAGTGGGACAAACATGAGGCAGTGGAGGTGCCTGGGAGATGGTGACCTGTGCTTTGGAATCAGACAGGCACAGTGTGAATCCTGGTGGCCCTGTTTACCCACTCTCAGGACAGGTTATGTAACCTCGGAGCCTCCTTCTGTCTAGCTGTGAAACAGCAGACAAACACCTACTTTCGGGGCCACTGTTGGTTATTCAGTAGGATCTTGAATTTCTGAGTAGTTGTGTGACTCAGGGTAAGTTACTTCATCTTTTCTGGGCTCCTGCTTTCCTTGGCAAATTGGGAGGGATGCCTTCAGGAAACTTCCTCACCTCTGATGGGTCAGAGCCTCCTTCTTCTGATCCTCCTGCTTATTCCCTGGGGCAGGGCAGGAAACGGTTTAAACAAGGCCTGGAGATCTGGGATCTGGGTTGTGAGCTGGCACCTCCCCTCCTGATGTGCCCTCCAGGGTCAGAATAATACCAGGAAGGGAGCATATGCTGGAGCCTGGGTCTTGGGCACCAGAGAGTTGGGGCAGGGACCGGGGCCACCTGAGCCTTTTGACATGAACAACAACAAGTCATTAGTGTTCAGCACTGTTTGTTCCAACACAGGGGGCTGGCTGGGTAGCATTCCTGCCCTTCCTCCTTCCCTGGCTCCTCCTCCTCCTCCTCCTCCTCCTCCTCCTCCTCCTCCTCCTCCTCCTCATTTCCTGTTGCTAAGTCTCCAGGGCTCTGTGTCTGGCACCAGGCTGGGCCCCATGACCCGGGCAGGGATACCCTTGGGACACCTAGCGACTTCCGCCCAGCCCTGGGCCAGGCGCCTATGCATGCCAGACCTCAGGCCTCTGCCTGGCACACAGTGGGAAGATGCCAGGATGAGCAGAGGGGGTTCTGGCCCCAAGTCTGGTTGTACCCCAGCTTCCTAGCCAGGTCCTTTTCAGGGGCTGAGTGTAGATGGGAAAGCAGGAGAGAGAGCTGTCGAGAAGGGGGAAGGGAAGGAACAAGGCAGGTGCGGTAGGTGGGGTGAGAACAAGAATGTGAGCACTTCTGGAATTTATGCACGGCTGTCTGGCCATCCCAAGTACGTGTGACTGAGTTACACGGGCTCTTCACCCCAAGACTTCTGTTTCTTAAGTCAAAGAGGACGGACAGTCCCTGTTCTGCCTACTTGATATCTGGTCCTATTCTGTAGAGAATCAGGACATCGTGGAGGGAGACATACTTTGTAAACTATAAAGTGCTGCGCCTTTGGGAGGGCTCATAGAGGGTAGGGCATCCTGTCCAGAGAGGTCCACAAATTCCAGTTTTCAGGTGGCAGCAAAAGAAGGATCATGAGGGGCGCCTGGGTGGCTCAGTCGGTTAAACGTCCGACTTCAGCTCAGGTCACGATCTCGCGGTCCGTGAGTTTGAGCCCTGCATCGGGATCTGGGCTGATGGCTCGGAGCCTGGAGCCTGTTTCCGATTCTGTGTCTCCCTCTCTCTCTGCCCCTCCCCCGTTAATGCTCTGTCTCTCTCTGTCTCAAAAATAAATAAACGTTAAAAAAAAAAATTAAAAAAAAAAAAAAAAGAAGGCTCATGAGGGGCTTTCCAGCAAGCAGCCCGCCCTCTGCTTCACAGATGAGTAATAATAGCTAACATGTACATACAACTCTATGCCAGGCAGTGCTTTAAACATTCGGTACGAATCACTCACATAGCCCTTCCCAAAGCCTCTGTATTGGTATTACGAGTGTTTTATAGAGTTTATGGACAAGGAAACTGAGGCAGGGAGAAGTTAGCCATATGTTCGGGATCACACTGCTAAGAAATGGAGGATCAGGGATTTGAATCCAGGCGTCTCAGCGTCTTGTGGTTGGGGACAAAGCCTGGCTCAGGATCAGGCCTTGTGACTCTGGCCCAGAAGCAAGGGTTCTAGGCCTCCCTTCCAAGCCACTCACTTCCTGGCCTGTCATGGGCCTTCCTTACCTCCCATCCTCATGCTCTTCAGCTCTCTCCCCTGCACAGGTGTGGTTTACCTGGGAGCCTGGGCACACCTGGGCCCTGAGTAAGCAGAAGGGGGAGCTCATCTGCGGGGGTGTAGTGCGTGAGTCTAGAAGGAAGGCAAAGTTCTGGTGATAGGGTGGAAAGAGGCAGGTGCCTGGCATACAGGGGTGGTCGGGGAGAACTAGTGTATTTGTTGACTGAGTGTTTGGAGCTGGGGACTGGGCAGGGACTGAGAGAGACGGGAGAGGGCCGAGGTCTAAGAGCTGGATTTGAAGTCCTGGCACTAACGTGCAGACCCTCCCCCTCCTCCCACCCCTGCCCTTAGACGCCACTCACGGACAGTGAGGAGTCCCTGGATTTCAGCGTGAGCCTGGAGCAGGTACCAGCCGGGAGGGGAGGAGCCGGGAGGGGACAGCACCGCCGGGGGTCAGGGCTTGAACCTGCTGTGCTGCCCCTGTCCTAGGCCTCCACGGAGCGGGTGCTCCGGGCTGGGAAGCAGCTGCATCGACACCTCCTGGCCACCTGCCCGACCCTTATCCGAGACCGGAAGTACCACCTTAGGCTCTATCGGTGAGTGGAGGCCTGAGCCGCCTCCTTGCCCACCCCCATTTTCTCTCCCTTTTGCTCTACTTTGGACATCGGGGCTGAGTCCTGCTTCTGGCCTCGGAAGGCACTTGTTTCTTTTTAAATTTTTTTAAAGGTTGATGTATTTATTTTGAGAGAGAGAGAGAGGGAGAGAGAGAGAGAGAGAGCACGCATAAGCAGCGGAGGGACAGAGAGAGAGGGAGAGAGAAAATCCCAAGCAGTCTCCATGCTGTCACCACAGAGGGAAGGCACCTTTCTGACGGAAAGTCTTCCTTCTGCCCTCCACCCTCCTGCCACTTAATTCTCCCTCCTCTTTGTCCCCTCACCTCTTGTAGGCAGTGCTGCTCTGGCCGGGAGCTGGTGGATGGGATCTTGGCACTGAGCCTTGGAGTTCATTCCCGAAACCAAGCCGTTGGAATCTGCCAGGTGCTCCTGGATGAAGGTGCCCTTTGCCATGGTGAGCCCGAGCCCAGGGTGGGGCCCCCGTGGGGCCGGCTGGTCCTGGGGAGCAGGCATCCGGGGGTGCCTGCAATTGCAATGGGGTCTTTGTACCCACGCGGCCTCAATTTCCTCTCCTCACACCTGGGCCTCTGCCCTGCAGTGAAACACGACTGGACCTTCCAGGACCGAGATACCCAATTCTACCGCTTCCCCGGGCCAGAGCCAGAGCCCGTGGGAGTCCACGAGCTGGAGGAGGAACTGGTGGAGGCTATGGCCCTGCTCTCCCAGCGGGGGCCTGATGCCCTGCTCACTGTGGCGCTTCGAAAGCCGTGAGTCGGGTGCCCTGCACCCCACAATCCTGGGCCTCACATGGCTCTCAGACTCTGTAGTTTCTCAGTTTCATCGCTGAGAGTTTCCCTTACTTCTCGCTGGGTCATCTGGAGTCTTCCTTCCCCACCTCTGAACCCGTTTCTTCCTCTGTAACTGTGGGTGGGGGGGCACAGCACCTCCAAAGACCTGTCCGCTCAGGTGCCGCAGTGGCTGAGACGGGGGAGCTTTGGAGCCTGCAGGCAGGTTTGGGTTCAAATTCCAGTTCCGCTGGCTACTAGCTGGGTGGCCTTGGGCCTCTCCGTGCCAGCTTCCTCTTCTGTCAAAGGAGGATAACGATGCCCACGTCAGGGGTTGTCATGAGGGCAGAAATGATGCACTCGAAGCGCCTAGCCCTTGTCTGGCACACCGTGTGCACTCAGTGGTGGCTGGCCTGTTACGGGTAACAATCCAGCTGGCCTCGGGCCCAGAGCGTGGTGGGTGTAGCGGCTCCCGTGCCCTCAGACCCACGGTACACCGTGTGCCTCCCGGCCCTTCCGTGCCCACAGCCCAGGTCAGCGCACAGACGAGGAGCTGGACCTCATCTTCGAGGAGCTGCTGCATATCAAGGCCGTGGCCCACCTCTCCAACTCGGTCAGTCTGCCTGCCCTCACACTCTCCCCAGGACCCCCTCTCCCTGTGAGCCCCTGAGGCCCCAACTGCTGGGCCAGAAGACACGTCCCTCGCCTTGTGCCAAAGGCTGGGAAATGTCCATCTGATTTCTTGTTCCCAGCATCCTCATCCAGAAATCCTTCTGCCTCTCTTAGCTCATTTCCTCCCCTTGCCTCATATCCTGCTGAATCCCTGGCATCCGACCTAGCCACATCTCTGCCCCCGAGCACTTGTGTCTTTGGACCTAACCCCCCCCACCCCCCCGCCGCTTCGTACCCTGGGCTCACCCCACTGACCCTCCTCTCCCCACCTCACAGGTGAAGCGGGAATTAGCAGCAGTTCTGCTCTTTGAACCCCACAGCAGAGCAGGGACCGTGTGTAAGTCAGACAGGGGATAGGAAGCTGGGCAGCAGGGACCTGGACGTGGCAGAGGCCATGGAGAAGTGGGGGATGCCCACAGGAGTGTCTGATCTGTGCTTCCCTCAGTGTTCAGCCAGGGAGACAAGGGCACCTCGTGGTACATTATCTGGAAGGGATCTGTCAACGTGGTGACCCATGGTAAGGTGAGTTCTTCCTGTCTCCCCAGCCCCTGGGTTGTACCGGCTTCCCTGGTCCAAGTCCTCCCAGGAAGTACCTTCAATGGACCCAAGGTTGCCAATCTCCAGCTTTCCTCCTGCCTTGGGGTTCTCCCACCGTGCATCTGTTCTGAGTGTTGGGGGGCCTGGCTGGGCTGTGACTGAGACCTGGTTGCAGGGGCTGGTGACCACACTGCATGAGGGAGATGACTTTGGACAGCTGGCTCTGGTGAATGACGCACCCCGGGCAGCCACCATCATCCTGCGAGAAGATAACTGTCATTTTCTCCGTGTGGATAAGCAGGACTTCAACCGTATCATCAAGGTGCCATTACTGGGGGTGGGGAGGGCAGGGGACATGGCAGGGACATGTCTCTGCAGAAGTGGTAGGGGGTAAGGTAAGGGGCGTGGACAGAGAGGGCCTGTAAGGAGCAGGGAGAGGTAGGAGATGGGGGAACTTGGAGGTGATGGCTGGAGTATGGCCAAGTGAAGAGGGCAATAGCACACTGAGGAAGTTTAGCGAAACCCAAGAACTCCAGCTCAGTGTGGGAGACCGTGGGGGAAGGGGGTCACAGAGAGGTAGGGGACTAGGGTGTGAGGGGAGGCAGTGTAATGGAAAGGGGGAGCCACAGAGGGAGGCCAGTGAGGGATGGGTAGAGAGGGGCTCAGGCTGCATGATAGACAGGACTGGTAGGGCAGATCCAAGGCCATGGGCATGGAATGGGGTGGGAGAAGGGCTGAATGCCCTTGTGGGAGCCTTGTTGGTCTGGCATGGAGGTGGAGGGAGATGCTCTAAAATGGGGGAAAGGAGCCATGATGTGTGCTGAGCACTGGGTATGGCTTGTTGTCCAGGATGTGGAAGCAAAGACCATGAGGCTAGAAGAGCATGGCAAAGTGGTGTTGGTGCTGGAGAGAGCCTCCCAGGGCGCTGGCCCTTCTCGCCCCCCAACCCCAGGCAGGAACCGGTAACACACCCGCCATGCTCCTTCTGCACCCCTTCTCTCTTGCCCACCTTCTCTCCTTCCGTTTCCCAGGCTTTCTTCCCTTCCTCCATGTCCGACCCCCGCCTGCTGGTCTCCTGGGGATGGGGGGAAGGGGCACCCAGGGATAAGATGTGCCCCCCTCAGAGCCAGCTTTCCCTCCAACCCCAAGGTGGGACAGAACTGGCAAATAGGGAAGAGTGAGATGATGTGATTGATTATTGATGTCTGTCCCAGATACGGGAGTGGGAGTGGTAGCACGTGTGCTATGGACTGGCTGTTTCTGCTAGGTATACAGTGATGTCTGGCACCCCAGAGAAGATCCTAGAACTGCTCTTGGAGGCCATGCGGCCTGATTCCAGTGCTCATGACCCAACAGGTAGGGGCAAGAGACACCCTGCCTGCTGTGTGACTCAGCGGGTGGGCAGTGTAGTCAGGGAGAGGGCCAGGCACCCTGAGTCTGACCTCACTGGCTGCTGGGCTGGTCCATGTGGTCAGTCGGCAAAAAGTACTCGTTCCTGTGCTCTTGGCTTGGGTGGGGAGAGCTGTCACGGCGGCTGGACGTTGCTGGCACGCCGCCCATTATGGGACCGGGAGAAGGGCTACTCCAACTATGCCTATGTCAGTGCTCAGTAGACTTGATCTCTGAAGCCTCCTCCTGTCCCCTTGTCCCTGCCCTACAGAGACATTTCTCAGCGACTTCCTCCTGACCCACAGCGTCTTCATGCCTAGCGCCCAGCTTTGTGCTGCCCTCCTGCACCAATATCCTTCCAGCCCCGGGGTGACTAGGATGTCGTATGGAGCAGGGGGAAGGCATCCCTCACAGCATGGCTGTGCCGAACCCTCTGAAGTACCAGCCTCATGCCAGGGCCAGCTTGTCAGTGGGCCCTGGGCATCCTTGCCCCTCCTTTCCCGCCGTGTGGTGGGTGGTCTGGTTGGATGTTGTGGTCCCCTTGACCGGTGCCCACCTTCCACGCGGAGCCCTCAGGAGGCAGTGAGCAGGAGCACAGCACCTACGTCTGCAACAAAAGGCAGCAGGTCCTGCGGCTGGTCAGCCAGTGGGTGGCCCTGTATGGTCCCATGCTCTACGCTGACCCCGTGGCCACCAGCTTTCTCCAGGTACGTGGGAGTGAGGCAGGGCTGGACTGGGCTGCCAGCGTAGACGCAGCCACCTCTGTGTTGATGAATCTTGGCTCCTCCCAGAAACTCTCAGACCTGGTGAGCAGAGACGCCCGGCTTTGCATCCTGCTACGGGAGCAGTGGCCGGAGAGGCGGAAACACCACAGGTAATGCCTGGCTCCCAGTCAACTTTCCATATGCATGCCAGGCAGTGCATCAAGGACTGAGAACAGCACCCCTGGGGCCAAACGTGTGGCTTGAAATCCAAGCTGCACCGCCTGTAGCTGTGCCGCCTGGGCACGTTCCTCCCTCTCAGGGCTTTGGGCTCCAGTCTGGAAAACCAGGAGAGATCCTATCTCAGGAGGACAAAATGTTAGCGTGCCTTAAGAGCACCGAGCAGTGCCTTGCACGCCCTGTGTGCTCCACGAGCGTCGGCTGGGGTTGCTCATTTGTCTAGACCTGCTCGTTCAATTAGCTGTTCTTACCAGTCCCCTTGCTGTCCACCTCACGTCATGTTCGTGCATTCTCCTGCATCACGCAGTCACTCCCGTGTTATTCTCATATCCCGAGTGCACCTGCTGTCCTCACTTCCTCCATTCTGCACATATTTATTACCAAGCATCCTCAGGGCTGGTTCCTGCTGGCCACGCCCGGTGAATTCCCTAGAGCTTATCTTGGCCCTCCCAGACATTCCCATGGGGGCAGGTGAGGTTCAGGGAGAGCTCACCTGCAGTGGCCCCTGCCCAGTCTGACACCTGGGGTACTTCCTTGAACTCTCCTTCCCCTGCTGGCCTGGGGAAATCCCAGAGTGCAGTCTCTGGGTTGCAAGCCCCCGCTTTGCCCCTCTCTAGCTGGTGCTTACCATGTGTGCAAAACTCTGAGCCTCTGAGGAGGGTGGGTGGGATCCGGAGCCAGCCCTCCCTGCCCTGCCCTGCCCATGGGGGCCCCTGGTCTCATCTCACCTCCCTTCTCATTTGCTCCCCAGGATGGAAAATGGCTGTGGGAATGCATCTCCTCAGATGAAGGTGTCTGCATATGAACTGGCTCCTCTCACCTCTGTCTGGCCCTGGCTTCTTCTCTCTGCCCGCCTCCAGGACCACACGGCCCCTCCAGCCCCCACCCCAGGGGCTCTGCCTGGGAAGGGATCCCCATGCACAGACGCACCCCCGGGGCGGGGACAGGTGTTCACAGAGCACGAGCCATGTGTGGCACTGGGAGCTGGCCTGATGGGAGACACAGAGGCCCAAGGTCACCTCTCCACCCCTCCCTCACCCCAAGGGGCTTCTGTTGCATTTGGGAGGGAATCCATGTTCGCAGAGCCTGTTAGCAGTTCCCTGGGAGGTGAGGGGTGGTGCCTGAAGGCAGCCTCTGAAGCCCAGGGTTCTGGGTGCCCAGCACTCTGGGAGCCAGAGATGGCCCATACCGTTCCTGGCGGGGGCCCACAGGGAGCAAAGGGGAACGAGAACAGGGGGCAGGAGCCGAGATTTCTTGAGGCATGGTAGGAAAAAAAGACTGGAAAGGTAGGATGGGGCTGGTTGTGGGGAATGCTGCCCTGGGAAGAACAACCAGGCTCTCTGTGCCCAGCTGCCTGTCCCCACTCATCCTCCTGCTGGAGACTCTCACAGTTCCTCCTCTTCTATGGGCAACACTTGTTCCCCCCTCAGGGTCTGGAACTTTCTTTCTCTGGTTCTTTGCCCACCTGCATCCTTCCTATCTTTCCGATCTCGGCCAAAATGTTGGTTCCCAGGCCCCCCTCCCATCTCCCTATCCAGAGCATTCCCCACTCCCCGCAGGCCCCCTCTCTGCTTCCTCCAAGGTGTCTTCCATGATTCCCTTCAAAGCATTATGACCAGGTGGAGTCGTTTTGTTTCTTTGCCTACTTGCTTATTATCTGTTAGTGTCGGTCACGTCCCACTAGAATGAGGGAAGGGCCTCTGTTTCCCCAGGGCTCCCACACTGCCCGGCTCGTGCCTGATGCTCAGGAACTAGTGCGGAATCGCCCCCGTGTGCTGGGCACTGTGCTAGGTGCTGACAATGCGGTAGTAGGGGAGAGCCGCCCCTGGCCTCGTGGGGCTCATAGTCAAGTGAGGGACAGAACTGCTGAGCAGTGTCACGATGCAGGACGGGAAAGGAGGGAGTCTCTGAAAAGGGAAGGGCTGACTCGGGTCAGGATCAGGGAGAGCGACCCCAGGAGCCGAGAGCTGCAGGGTGTGAGGATCAAGGCAGTAGAGGACTGCAGTCAGGTTCAAGGGGAAGGGAGTCCACCTGTTAGGGACCCTGCAGGAGGGAGTGTGAGAAGGAGCGAGGAGACCGGGGAGGCATGCAGGGGCCACAACATGCAGGGCCCCGTGAGCCTCGGTAAGGGGTTTGGTGCTTGTTCTCCAAACCGTGTGAGCAGCTGGAGGTGTTGGAGCCACGGATTGACAAGGTCAGATGTGTGTTTTGAGTAAGTCAGCTAAGGAGCCTGTGCTTTATCCAGCAGACAATGATGGCCTTGAAACTATATTAGGAAGCTTAGTCTGGCTCAGGTCAGGCAGATTGGAGGGGGAGGGCGGGAGGCGACCGAGGGCCGAGGGTAGAGAATAGTAGGGCCATTGTAACACATGAAGAGGGAGGCCACTGGCAGGTGGAACAGGAGGTTGGCCTGGGCTGGGAGGAAGGGCGCAGAGGAACCCCCAGAACAAGATGACAAGCTGCGGGGAAGCCGGGCCAGGGGCGGGGGGCGGGGTCTGAACCTGGAGGATCTGCCGCCTGCAGAGCTGGAGGAGGAAGAGTCAGTATAGGCATTGGAAGAACAGTGGGGTGGGCAGAGGAATTGCGTTCCGGAGGCGTTTGCCCATCAGGGCTGTCCCATCGGCCCAGTGTTGGGGTCCAGTGAGAAGCGGCTGTGGGACTGGACAGGGCTGGTGACACGGGGGAGTAGATCATTGGTGGGTAAGAAGGGAGGGAGGGAGGGAGGGAGGGAGGGAGGGAGGAGCAGGTTAGGATTCCAGCTGTGGCACGTACAGCTGTGTGGCCTCATGCAGGTTATTAACCTCTCTGAGCCTCATTTATCTCCTCTATAAAATGGGAATAAGAATGATGATATTTTCGTCAAAGGGCTGTTGTGAATATTTAGACACTTAGAATAAGCCTGTGCTCAGCCTGATGTGTAGCAAATAGCAGACTAGCAAATGTAAGCCAAAGGAGGAAGAGGAAGAGAAAACCAGGACCAACAGCTCAGGTGTGCTCGTATTAGAACAGCCCTGGATCTACTTGGCAAAGGGGGTGACACACATGTACTAGGCACTGGCTTGTTTGTAGCCCTGCTCTGGCTCTTCTCAGGGAGCCATGGCGCCCGATGCCCGCTGGGGCTCGGATTCCGGCCGCCAGCAGACCCCATGCGTGGGCCCCATGCTCCCGTGACAGAGTCCTCTCCCTGGCTCTGCGTGCTCTCCTCTGTGTCCTCCGGGCCTTACTTTCTCTCCCTCTTAGGCCAGGAACATGCCTGTTTGGCTCCCCGGCCAGGACCAGCCCCTCCCCAGCAGCAACTGTGCCATTCGAGTTGGGGACAAAGGTTGGTGGTCCCAGCCGGCCAGGGCATAGCCTGCACCCTGCCGTCATCACCCTTGACCTTAGTTTGCCTGGCCGAGGAGGGCACGCTGGACTCCTCGGGGTCTCTGTTCCAAGCTTCCAGACAGAGTCTGCCCCCTGTGTGTCCCCTCCGCATCTCAGGGCCTCCCTACCTACTCCATGCAGCGAATCCCCCCAGGCTTCCCCTTGTCACCTGTCCTGCTTCCTGGGGATCCCCCGCCCCCACTGCTACCATTGCTGCTTGCTGACTTCTGGGTAGGGGCACCAAGGAGCCCCTTCCTCCAGCTCAGCCCCGTCTTCCTCTCCAGTCCCCTATGACATTTACCGGCCGGACCACTCAGTGCTGACCCTGAAGCTGCCTGTGACGGCCTCAGTGAGAGAGGTGATGGCAGCGTTGGCCCAGGAGGATGGCTGGACCAAGGGGCAGGAGCTGGTGAAGGTCAACTCTGCAGGCGGTGAGTCGTGTCTCTGGGCAGGGTGGCCCCGAGGGAGAGGCCCCTCGGATCCGTGCCCAGACTCCCCCCCATATTAAGATCATCATTTTAATCATATTCATCGATGTTAATGATGGCTAGCATTTAAGGGCAGTTCGTTATGTGTCTTCAAAGTGATCGGTGTGTGGTGTTTAAGAGCATGAGCTCTGGAGCCTGCTGTCTGCATTTGAGCCCCTCCGTGTCTGTAGGTCCTTGAGCAGGATATTTAATCTCTCTATGCTCTTTTTAGCACCTGTAAAATGGGGCTGATGAGAGTGCCTACTTCATAGAGGAACTGTGAGCAGTGCATGAGCTCGTTTATTTAAAGGTTTAGAATGGCGTCTGACACAGCAGTTCGTACATAGGTTTTATTATTATCATGCTCATATATCCATTTAATCCGAGTAACGACCTTATTGAGATAGGTACTTTCATCCTGTTTGCAGACGGGGAAACTGAAGCTCAAAGGGGTTATGGGCAATTTTCCCAAGTCCACATAGTAAATGAGAGACTCTGGCTTTTGACTCTAGGTAGTCCTCATTCATTCTGTCAGCCGGCAAACGTATTTGAGAGTCAGCTAATGGGCCAGTGAGGTGTTGGGAGATAGAGGCACCATGGCAGGTGAGATAGAGGAGCTTGATGGTTAGGACCAGAAACAGGACTCCCGGACCTGAGCTGGGATCCCAGGACCCACTGCTGACTAGCTGTGTGATCCTGGTCTGAGCAGAGAGCTTATTGGATTCCTCGTCTGTCACATGAGTACTAAAACTGCACAGGACTGCTGTGGCCATTAGACAAGATAACGTATATAAAACATTCAGCACGAGGAGGCACAAAGTTAGTGCTCAGAACGGGGCAGCGTGAGAATTATTTAGACCTGCTTTCAAGGAACTTGGGCCATCAGAAACCGCTGCGAGTTCTCCGTGAAGGACACAGCCCCGGGGTTGACAGCTGGAGCCCAGGGTAGACAGGAATTCGGGGTACCCAAAGAATGGAGGCAAGGAGTGGAGGCCAGAAAAGCAAAACCTTCTCCCCCTTCAGGAAGTGGGGAGACGGGATGAAGTCATGGGTGCCTGTGCTCTGTTCTGGGAAGCACCGCCCTCTGGTGGCCACCTGGAGAATTACAGTTGTCCAAGGACTTGATTGACACCCTACTATGAGGCAGAAGCTGTTTAGAGCACTGACCTTCAGATTGTTTAGATGGACTTCCATGTCAGTGACTCATATTTTGACCACAAGCCCCCTTCTATGTGTATATTTGCTTGTAAGTCATTTGCACATAGTCCTATACTAACATCGTATCAAGCTGCCTGCGACGTAAAAATGCAAAACAGATGAGAAAAATAAATATGAGGTAATATTGTTTTGGACACATGGATGGTCTCGTATATCTGGCTTTGGTGGCTACTGGCCTACAGACTGGGGACTCGAACGTGACTAAAAACACAGTCTTGGTCAGTAGGAAGTGGTGAAAATCAACACTAAGACCTCTGTAAGGCATTTCCAGTTTTCAAAGGGCTTTTCTATGCATCGTATACTTATGGCCACTACTTCCATAAATTAGTTTATTAGACTCGTGAGTAGTCACGGTAAGTCTTGCTGTCTCCATGTGACCAAGGAGGAACCTCAGGAAGACTCCAATATTGCCCAAGCTCTGCCTGTCTCGCTAAGAGCCCTGTCTCATCTTCCTCGGGTGTGCTGACCTGGGCAGTGCGGGTGTGTGGACACCTGCCCCTGTGCATTCAGAGCATCTGCCCAGGACTCCAACCTGGCTGCTGGCAGAAGGGGCCTCCCAGCCTCCCAAATGGGGCCTCTACCCTGCCTTCAGTGGCTCCCTGGCCTCCCTCTCTGCACCCCTACCCCTCCCAGCCCACTCTTTGCTCTCTTTGCAGATGCCATTGGCCTGCAGCCAGATGCCCGTGGTGTGGCCACATCGCTGGGGCTCAACGAACGGCTCTTTGTTGTCAACCCACAGGAAGTGCGCGAGCTGGTAGGAACAAGCAGGGTGCCAGGGAGGAGCTGTGTTTTAGGGGTGGCAGAGGTGGGTGGAGGGGAGGGTCATAGAGAGGGGAGAGGGGGGCCTGGCTCTGGCTGCTGCTGGACGTAAGGGAGAAGAGGAAGGAGTGGGCCTCAGCGGATGGGAAGGTTCCAGTTGCTGGGGAAGGGAGAGAGCTGGTTGAGAGCTCTCAAGGAGAAACAAGACCCCCCCCCTTGTTGGGGGCTCCCCCAGGAGACAGGAGCCATACAAGGAGGGGGTCTCCGCACCGGGGAGCCAGCAGGAGACTAGATGCCTCTTTGGGAAGCCCTATGCCTCAGAGGCCCTTCCGTTCCTGGTAGCAGCCCTACCCGCCCAGACACCCCTTCAACCACAGGCACGGAGTCTCCGCCCCCAACTCTCTCCTTCCCTGCGCCTGTCCCCTGGGTTGCTCAGGCACCCCTCCTGAGCTCTCTTCCACCTGCAGACCCCGCTCCCCGAGCAGCTGGGGCCCTCCGTGGGCTCTGCTGAGGGGCTGGACCTGGTGAGTGCCAAGGACCTGGCGGGCCAGCTGACGGACCACGACTGGAACCTCTTCAACAGTATCCACCAGGTGCGGGAGCAGAGAGGGGAGGGGAGAGGCGCAGACGGCAGGGGCACCTCGCCCGGTGTGGGCTGATCTCCCCTGCTGTCCCCCATCCAGGTGGAGCTGATCCACTATGTGCTGGGCCCCCAGCATCTGCGGGACGTCACCACCGCCAACCTGGAGCGTTTCATGCGCCGCTTCAACGAGCTCCAGTACTGGGTGGCCACAGAGCTGTGTCTCTGCCCTGTACCCGGCCTGCGGGCCCAGCTGCTCAGGAAGTTCATCAAGCTGGCTGCCCAGTGAGTACCTGTGGGGCCGGTGGGTGTGTGGCAGAGCCCTGAGGCCACCTTCTCTCACATCCCCGTCCCTGCTCAGTCGGAGCCCCAGATCCCCACCCCATCTAGCCCCAGCCCCCACAGAGGCAGTGCTGGCCCAGCCTGGTCCTGGCCCCAGGCTGGCTGTTGCCTGGGTGTGGGGACTCCATGGGTGTGGCTGCTTCCCCCTGAGGGCCTCTGGGTCTTCCACTCACAGCCTCAAGGAGCAAAAGAATCTCAATTCTTTCTTTGCCGTCATGTTTGGCCTCAGCAACTCGGCCATCAGCCGCCTGGCCCACACCTGGGAGGTAGGTATGATCTGGCGAGGTGGGGGGGGGGGGGGGCGTGCCCATCCTGGGAGTCCCGGTTGGGGATGGGGCTCCCGTCCCAGAGCAGTGACCGCTCCATCTGCCTGTCCTTTGCAGCGGCTGCCCCACAAAGTCCGGAAGCTGTACTCGGCCCTGGAGAGGCTGTTGGTGAGCGCTGGGCCTTGGCTCCTCCTTCCAGAAACCCTGATTCTGGGCTTCCCAGCAGCCCTTCTACATGTCTTTGGTCACTTCCAGGGTTTCCAGCCCTGGGTCAGAGCCTGACTCTCTCTGGGCTGAGAGTCTGGGCTGCTGGCTGAAGGACGGAGTGTGAGCATTATGAGGGAGCTGCGCAGTGCATTATATCCCTCAGTGCGGGGAGCATTGGCCGTGGCTATGATGTCCTGTATGAAGACCAGGACAGGGCCCACGTGGGGTCTGGCCTTGGGCTCTGATGCACCAGGGGAACATCAGGGGATCGCTGGTCTCCAGCCGACCTGCCTCAGGACCCTGGAAGCAAGTCCTGGCCCCAGACCCCACGGTGCACCGGGGCCTGTCAGTGGCCCCTCAGGGGATGCGAGGAGCCCGTGGGCTAAATTAGGCCAAATGATGAGGGAAGAGTAGGGGAGCCGACTGCCTCTCCCACTCCTCCTCCCTGCTAGGAATTGTTGGGGGGCTAAGAGGTTTGGAGAGTGTTCTCTTGAGAACTGGCACAAAGGTGCTTTTGTCAGCCTGGCTCTGAGCTCTTGGGAACAAAATTCCCTTTGCAGGCTCAAGAGGTTCAAAGGAATTTACTCGCTAGAGAGGGACAGGGGCAGAAACGAGAGAGAGAGAGAGAGAGAGTTTTGAAACCTGGAGGGCCCCTGAGAGACTAATGGCTGTGAAGTTTGCTTGGGGGGCTAACCAGAGGCCAGGAAGCCGCGTGCGCGCTGGCTGGCCGAGTGCTTCAGGTCTCCTCCTGCCTCTGCAGAGCCCGCCGTGGTGAGACCTGGGGCCCAGGGGAAGCGGAGCTCCGAGAGGATGGTGTTTGCTTGTGTCGCGGTGCGTGGTGGGTCATGCTGAGCGGGGCCCTCCCTCGCTCACTGTGGCTTCTTCCCTCTCAGGACCCCTCATGGAACCACCGAGTCTATCGACTGGCCCTCACCAAGCTCTCCCCTCCCATCATCCCCTTCATGCCCCTTCTTCTCAAAGGTAATAGGAACAGAGCTTACCCTTCTGCCTCCGCCCTTCCAGTCCTGTGCCTGTCTGTATGTCTATCTGACCCTTGGGGTGCTGACACGTTGGGGGCACAAAGATGAGTGAGGAGTTCCCAGGCTAGAAGCAGTGTTGAGACATGCAGGCAAGTGCTGGTGACATCAGATGGTCTCTGATACGAGAGGCCTAAGGGATACAAGGAAATTGCTCCAGGAGGTCAGAGGGGAACCGGAGGAAGAGGGCAGTGTGGGGCTGGGACAGACCCAAGGCTCTCATTATTGGCCCTTCGCCTTTCCTGGGCTGCAGGAAGGGGAAGAGCTTTGGGGACCTTTAAGCAAAACCCATCTCTTGGCAGACATGACCTTCATCCATGAGGGGAACCACACGCTGGTAGAGAATCTCATCAACTTTGAGAAGATGGTGAGTTCAAGGACAGTGAGAGTCTGCCCCTAGAGTGGGCTGGGGGATATGACTGTGGTCGTGGAAGGAGGTGGGGGGTGGGGCAGGAGATAGTCTAAAGGTATTATTAATAATACAGCTATGGGGGTGCCTGGGTGGCTCAGTCGGTTAAGCGTCCGACTCTTGCTTTCGGCTCGGGGCGTGATCTCGCGGGTCGTGAGTTCGTGCCCCACGTTGGGCTCTGGGCCTGCAGAGCCTGCTCGGGAGTCTCTCCCTCTTTCTCTGTCCCTCCCCGGCTTGTGTGCTCTCTGTCTCTCTCCAAATAAATAAACAAACTTCAAAAAATAATACAAATACGAATACTTCTTTTAAATAGCCCCTGCTTCACTCCCTTGCGTAGTGGAGAGGACAGCCTTTATCACCTCACCCTGCAACCAAGGCCCTCCAGGCCTCTTCCGCTCTAAGCCCTTCCTGATCTCTGTTCTTTCTCGCACTGCCTGCTCCCCGCGGGGCCGTTGGGTAGGCCGGGGCAAAGCAGACATGGCCCCATCTAGTCCCCGGGAGCGCCCCGCTCAAAGGGGGCTTGGTTACCAGCTGACCCACGGGCCACACCAGGGTCCTGCCCCTCAGGCCTGGTCTTCTGTCCTCACAGAGAATGATGGCCAGAGCCGTGAGGATGCTGCATCACTGCCGAAGCCACAGCAATGGTGAGAGGGCTGATAACCCTGCTAGGAGCCCCCGCCCCACCTCGTCCCCTTCCAGGCTCCGGCTCGGCCCAGTCTCCCTGATGCCCCACCCCCCTCACCCCTCGCAGTGCCCCTCTCACCGCTCAGAAGCCGCGTCTCCCACCTCCACGAGGACAGCCAGACAGCCAGGACATCCACGTGTAAGTGGGGCAGGGCTGGGTGCTGACGGGTCAGCCACGGCTGGCGTTTACACGCACTTGCACGTACGATGCCCTGAGCTCTCCCCTACACCTCTGTGACGTAGGTAGAATGTTATCCCAGCTTACAGATGTGCAAACAGGCCAGAGCACTGAAGTGACTTGGGCAAGGCCCCACAGTTAGTGACTCCAGGCCTGATTTTTTCGGTTGGTCTTCAGCTGCGTGAAGTGGGATTAAATCATAAGCCACAGTTCATATAACACTGTCATCATCGGCCCTTTATTTTATTTTATGTATGTATATATTGTGATAATATGATGAACACCGCTGGGCCCCAGCCAAGTGTGAGCACATTGACAAGAGCTTCCTCTCCCTACAGACCGTTTCCTCTTCCTGTGCTGCTAGAATATATTTATTTAGATATATTTATAAATATATAGACATATATACACACACGTGTACGTGTACATATCTCTTTAACGTGCTTCGTATATATGTTATGAGCACAAAATATTCTTTTGTTTCAGTTGTTTTTGAATTTAGTAAAAGGCGTATTATGCTGTATGGAATCTTGGGGACCTGTTTTTTTCTGAGTCTGAGCTCTTAACCACTCTTCTGCTCCAGACTGGGGGGGGGGGCGGTGGACAGTCTTCAGGACTGGCTGTGGGAAGCGGCCGGGTGAGGGGGTGGAGGGCAGCAAGGGTCGTTTGCTCCTTGTGGGAGAAGGGATGGGCTCTACCGAGTGGCATGGGTGCCCCCCCCCACTCTCCTCCCCACCCCCACTCCCACGTGGCATGGGTGACCCCCCCCTGACCACTCTCCCCTACGCCCTCCCTTTCCCCCACCCCCACAGGCTCTGAGCAGTCGCTGAACACCCGGAGTCCAGCCAGCACCTGGGCTTATGTCCAGCAGCTGAAGGTCATCGACAACCAGCGGGAACTCTCCCGCCTGTCCCGGGAGCTGGAGCCGTGAGGAGGCTGGGGCCCGAGCGGGCACTTCCCGTCAGGAAAGCCAGGGCACGCCCGGGGCCAAGAGGCCCACAGGCTGGCCACAGCTGGGCAGGGCTCTCCGCAGAGTGGACTCAAGGCCCTGGAGCGGGCAGCATGGAGGCAGCTGTCCCCTGTGATGACGGGTGGCCAAGGAGGACCTCGGAATGGAATGAGCCGGGGCCCAAGGCCAAGGAATGGGGGGCAGAGAGGCCCTGGAGTGGGTGGGAGAGCAGAGCAGGTGCTGGGACTCTGGGTTCAATAGAGAGCTCTCCGCACCAGGTTTTTCCCAGATTCTGTGTCTTGTGGCTTTGTTGTCAGGCCATCTGTAGGCAGTTTGTTTTCGCAGCGGACAGAGAGAGCCTGTCACATCTGTGCTGCGGGTGTGTGGCAGGGGCAGGGTGGCCGCCTGGGGAGGGGTGCGGGGGAGGGGCCGTCCTGCTTTTCTTCCCAGAGCACAGGAGATAAACAGTCGGGTGTGGCCAGGGCTGTTCCTACGGGCAGGGGGGCAGGCGTGATGGTCCCTGGGGAGCCTTATCATTAACATGAATTAACCGGGATGCTGTGTTCCCAGGCCAGCCCTGTTGGGGCATGGCAGTGAAGGCGACACCCTCCCAAACTCAAGAGCTGAGGAGGAGGTGCTGTGCTCCAGAGTGGACCCAGAGAGGCTGACAAACGGTCCCGCTGGTCTCTGGAGTCCAGGCAGGGCGCCAAGATGGCTGACCGCCATCCAAACCTAACCCCCCTGACCACAGGGGCCGGAGCGGCTGCTGGAGTCTGGAGCCCCTGTCAGTGGCCGGCCGGGGCGACCCTTGGCTCTCCAGTGTGGTCTGTGAGCACTGTCACAGCCCAGCTGACTAACTTCCTCCACCCTCGCCTCCTGGCTGCACTTGCTGTCCCTCTCTGCCTGCAGCACGTCTCAGCCTGTTGGGTGGTCCTCACCATGAACCGAGGCCTCAGAGAAGCGGCAGGTGATGCGTAGAGAACACTGAGGCCGAGGCTTCGGAGGGGAGCCCATCCCTTTCTGAGCCACAGCCGGATCCCAGGAAATCCAGTCTCTTCTCAGGGATGAGAATGGTCCCAGCAAGCTCCGTCAGCATTCAGTCCTTCCCTCCCCTGCCCTGCAGCAACCCCCTCTCTCCCCAGGGCCTCCTTCCTCTCAGCGGGGCGAGGTGCCCTGTCTGGCCCGGAGAAGGATCTCTTGGCCTTGAGGATGACCCCAGAGTAGGTATTGAGCAGCCGGGCCCTAGGGCGTCTGGAGGCCATGGGCCCATACCTGGAGGTGGACTAGACAGCTGGTGTGGCTCCGTACTCGCTCAAGTCCTCCTTCCCACACCCCTGCACTGCCAGACCTCTCTTCTCCCTGTGGTCATGGACACACACACAAACTGCTTCTGGAGAGAATTAGAGCCCTTCACAGGAGGCGGCACAGCTGGGATCGTACCTCAGCTTTCTGAGTGAACGTGAGCAAGTTAAGGAACAGTTCTCCGCTTCCATTTCTCCATGGGTAAGGTGGGTGTGATGGTCTCAGTCCAGCTCTAAGTGAAAAGCAAGTCGAACTATAGCTCTGCCTCAAGGGCCAAGGAGACGGCCTCGGCCCGACGGGGTGGGTGGCAGCAACGGGGTGAAGCTGGGCAGAGCCCACTCCTCCAGGGAGAGCCTGGGTAGGGCAGGTGGCAGGGTGCCCCAGCCCGTTCCCTTGCCTGTGGGTGGAGATGCAGGACCACGGGGCACAGAAGCTGCCAGAGCTGAGCAATCATGACATGAGGCCCCAGCCTTGGTGAGTCAGGACTCCCAGGGGCTCGCTTCCCTCCTGAACGCATTGTCTGCTGGGTTTTGGTCAAAGGCCAGACCGGCCTGCCGGCCACAGCCCTTCACCATCCTCTCAGACCAGGGGGCAAGACCGGCTCTGCAAAGACAGCGTGGAAGCCAAGCGTGGTCGGGGCTGGTGTCCTTGTCAGCATTCCTACTTGTCTTCTCTGGGGCCACATCGATGTCCCTTCTGCCTTGAACCACCCCACAACCTCCCAGCTGCCTCAGTCCCTCGGACACGCCTTTCGAGCCTGTTGGGAGAGGCTTTGCCAGGAAAACAGTGTCCAGGACGGGCAGGAAGTCACAGACGGGGCTCTGGAGACCCTGGTACCTGGGCTGGGTCACCATGGAGGAGGGAAAGGCTCCAGGTCACGGTGGCTTCTTGCTCTGAGGGCCACACCACCTCTGTCTCCCTGACTGCCTAGGCATGGGGGTGCTGGGGGGCATCCTCTCGTGTCCTAGCCGCCCAGGCCGTGCTCGGGGGGCTCCCAGTTGGTGTCCCGGCTTCAGGACAGCTGTGGCGGGTGGAGAAACTCGTGGGACTGCTGGGAGAAGAAAATATAAGAGGAGGCCTTTAAAAAAAAACCCTCTCTTACCTAAAAGGAGGTAAAGCAGAGAGGGAATGTGCGCGCGTGTGCACACGTGCTCAGAGAGGAGGAACAGAATGTAGCAGATCACTCTTCCTCTCCAGTACACCCACGTACTCACCCCTCCCTCACCCCTGACCCCTCGCTTCCTTGTGAAGGCCGGGACGCTAATTGTGGGGTGCGTCCAGGGAGGGCCACGCCTCTCCAGCAGGCCGAGCAGGATCTGGTGAGAGGGTAGGGCAGGCCGGGAGCCCAACTGTCGGACCTTCCGTCTCCTCCAGCTTTTCTCCCTGGGAGCCAGCCCTCCTCTCTCTCTACGAGCCCTGGGCCTCTGGCCGCTAGGCTTCCCAAGCAGCAAAGGTTAATCTCAATATTGCTGTTACTCAGTAGTATTTCCCATGCTGATTTAGATTTGAAGAGTTTTCATCCTCTCCAGCATACTTTCACCTCTATTATCTTATTTTTATGCTGATAATAAGGCAGGTGTTTTTGCCCCACCCCACCCCCATTGTACAGTCAAATTGAGGCACAGAATGATCTGCCTAAGGTCACAGAGCTGGCTAATAAGCAGGTGGACTGGTGGAGACTGGGTGTGTTATCAGCTGGGCCTGTGCCATGGGCCTTAACTCACCCCTGCCCTTTCCTGGTGCCCCTGGCACTCCAGATGCAATCTCCCTGAACCCCAACATTTTCTTCTCTTATAGGAACGGGCCCAGGCATGGACATTCCCCCCTCTCTCACTTCATGTTTGAAATCTTACATAGTAGGGGCTCTGTGAATGAGACAGGCAGTCCTGGCCCTCATGGAGCAGACCACCCAGCCAGGCAGACAGACAGACAGACACAGAATGAGGCTGTCAGAAGGGACAGGATGTGCAGAGAACAAGACCAGAGGGTGGAGGGTGCCTAGGGCCATGCGGTCTCACTGCTCACCCCCAAGCATTTAGGCACAGCTCTGCCTCGCAGAGTTGGGGGTTCTCTCCACTTACCACTGGTGAGAGCCACTGCGTATCCTGAGCATCAGACAGGTATAGCGGCTGCTGGCCGGGGCAAACTCTGGCCTGACGGTTGTTCTTGATTCCTTCTTCCCTCCCACGGACCAATAGACCAGAATGTGAATGCATTTCCAAATGTATCCTCACACCCTGCCCCGTACACAAGTGCTAGGCTTCTCACACAGCTGCCGGAGGTGGGCGGAGGGGGGCATGGGCCTGACCTAACAGTCCCCTTAGGCCTGTCCAGTTGCCCCAGACAATCCAGGTATCTGCCCCTGAGATTCTAGACTCTTCAAGACCCGAGCCCCGCCCTCCTGTTGCTCAGCTGGACAGGGCGCCTTGTGGCCCCGGTGATGAGCGGCTGTTGTCCCTCCCTGTGATGACGAGAGCAGATCCCTCTGAGAGGCTGAGTCTGACTCAGCTGTGCTCTCAGAGCATCTTGTTAGTCATGCCTGGGGCCTTCCTGGAGCAGGTGGCCCCGCTGGGGCCAGAAGGGATGCTGCTGGTGGTAGGTGGAACACTGTGGAAGGAACATGGGCCCAGTGACTCCCAGAAGAAGAGGAAAGCTGCGTCCAGAGCTCAGATCCACTTTTTAAGGGAAGGTGTGGGATTCTAGTTGCTTGTATGTTTAGACTTTGACCAGCGTGGACGCTGGGTGAAGGAGCCCTATGTATAGGGCCTCATCTGACTCTGCCCGACATGTTCTCAGCCTTTGGGGAGAACTCAAGGCCTCAGTTGTCTGGCTGGGGTGTGAGGTGTGGGCAGCCGGAGCAGTTGCTGGGTTGCTGAATGGACAAGAATGCAGGCTTTCCTGGCACCAAGGGGACTGTAGCCACCAGACAGGTGGAGAGAGGGTGACTTTTTGCTGGGGTCATGACAGCAAGGCATTTTTAGCTTACTCTGCCTTCCAGAAAGGTGCCCTGTGTAAACCAGAGCGCAAGGCAGCACAGGTGGGTGTCAGGGCAGCCCTCTGTGGGTGGCAGCGAGTGGAGCCAGAGGGGCCTAGGCCTCAGCGGCCACGTGGCCTTGGGCAAGTCCCTTCCTCTCTCTCCCTTGCTTTCCCGATTTATAAACAGGGATATTGACTAGAAGGGTTTGGGTTGTATTCCCACTCTCAGTGTCTTGACTTAGGCTGTGCAAGGCAATAGGAGATGAGGGGGCAGTGACCCCTCTTGGTCATAAAGCTGCGACTCTCCGAGCATCTTCCTAGTGGTGGCCTCCAGCCAGGACGGAGTGTCAGCTGCGAGCAATTTTATTAGAAGGATTTTCAGAGAGTCCCCTACCCCTAAATATTGCCTCCTGCAGCCTGCCTGAGCTCTGGTTGTCTGTAGAAGGCCCCTGTTGTGTAGATACATAACTTGGGAAGATTCTAATGGTCTAATGGTCACGATTCTAATCCTTCTAATGGTCACTTCAAGGGAGAACTAGAAAGGAAGAGCCCTGAGGCAAGGCAGTAGGGGAGTTTTTATGACACTGGGCGAGGGGCAAGGCCCAGAGTATCACTTGGGTAGCGCAGGGCACCCCAGGGCGAGGCAGGTGGCCGGCTTCACCTGCTCAGCTTTGCTGGGGCTGGTCCTGCAGGGGCAACCCATGCAGAACAGGAGCCTGCGGGTCCCACGTGGACTCTGGTGGCTCACGGAGGAGGTCGGCCTTCTCGATCTCTCTTCTTCTCTTCGCTCTTGACTTCTGTGCTGGGCAGCTGCTGGGAATATCATCAAAGAGATCACAGAGCCATGGATTTGTTCCCCCCTGATGCTCCTAGCTTCCCCCAGGTCATGTCATGGGGCTGCAAGCCCCACGCCCAGAAAATAAGCCATCCCCTTTGGCAATCAAACCAGGTGAGCTCGACGGTGCGATTCATTGAAGTCATTCCCCCAAACTTGAAAATACTCAAAAGCGCATTACATTTTTAAAATACAAATTTGTTCATGGAATTCTAAAAAGAAATCACATGATGGAGAGTTTAGGTTAGGAAAACTGGCACTTTCTCATGCTTTATGTCTGTCTTAAATGTTATTTTTTCACAGAGGCGTCCCTAACTATCCTATCTAAATTAGATCTTTTGTGGCCCTGCATTTTTTAATTGAAGTATAATTAATCTACAGTGTTCTATTAGTTTCAAGTGTACAATAGAATGATTCAGCAGTTCTGTACATTACTCAGTGCTCATCATGATAAGTGTACTCTTAACTCCTGTCGCCTGTTTCACCCGTCCCCCCCCACCCATCTCCCCTCTGGTAACCATCGGTTTGTTCTCTGTCGTTTTTTATTTGTCTCGTTTTCATTGGTTTGTTCATTTGTTTTGTTTCTTAAATTCCACATATGAGTGAAATCATATGATATTTGTCTTTCTTTCTCTGACTTACTTCACTTAGCATAACACTTTCTAGATTCATCCATGTTGTTGCTAACGGCAGGATTTCACTATTTTTTATGGCTGAATAATATTCCATTATGTATATATGATGTATATAATACACACACACACCACTTCTTTATTCATCCATCTATCAGTGGATACTTATGTTGCTTCTGTATGTTGACTATTGTCAACAATGCTGCAATAAACATGGGGGTCCTTATACCTTTTTGAGTTAGTTTCTGTTTTCTTTGGGTAAATACCCAGTAGTGGAATTACTGGATCACCTGGTAAATCTATTTTTAAAATTTAGAGGAACCTCCATACCGTTTTCTATACTGACTGTACTAGTTTGTATTCCTACAGTGTATGAAGGGTCCCTTCTCTCCGCAATCTTCACTAACGCTTGTTATTTCTTGTCATTTTGAGTCTAGCCATTCTGACTTGTGTGAGATGATATCTCATTGTGGTTTTCATTTGCATTTCGCTGATGATGAGTGATGTGGAGCCTCTTTTCACGCATCTGTTGACCATTCTTATGTCTTCTTTGGAAAGATGTCTATTCAAGCTCTGCCCATATTTTAACTGGGTTGTTTTTACGATGTTGAGTTGTGTAAGTTCTTTATATATTTTGGATATTAACCCTTTGTCAGGCATATCATTTACAAACATCTCCAATGGTTTCCTTTGCCACGCAAAAGCCTTTTATTTTGGTGTAGTCCTAATAGTTGCATTTTGCTTTTGTTTTTTTGCCTCAGGAGACATATCTGGGAAAACGTTCCTATGTCTGATGTCAGAGAGATTACTGCCCATGTTTTGTTTTGTTTTTCTAGGAATTTTATGGTTTTAGCTCTCACATTTAGATCCTTAATCCATTTTGAATTTATTTCTGTGTATGGTGGAAGACAGTGGTCCTATTTTATTCTTTTACATGTAGCTGTCCAGTTTTCCCAGCACCATTTATTGAGGAGATGGTCTTTTCCCCGTTGCCTATTCCTGCCTCCTTTGTTGTAGATTAATTGACCATAGATGTGTGGGTTTATTTCTGGGCTCTCTGTTCTGTTCCATTGATCTATGTGTCTTTTTTTTTTTTTTTTTTTTAAACACACACTTAACCTGCTGTTGCTATGTGTCAGGCACTCTTCTAAGGGCTTTGCAAGGATTAACTCATTCAATCTTCGCAAAATCCTTGTCAGGCACTCCTACTTTCTCTATTTTACAGTTATGGGGAGAAACCAAGGCACAGAGAGGTCAGGAAATCCAGCCAGGCTGGTACAGCTGGCGAGTGGCAGAGCTGGGATTCGAACCCAGGCGGCTTGGCTTTTGAACCAGCGGTCTCGGCATTGTGTTCTGCTCGCCCAATCACAGCTTGCAGTGTGCTTTGTCCATGGTCTCCCTCCCCCTTTGGCAGCGGAGCTCCCTGCCCTCTCGTCCACTTTGCTCAGCAAGGTCAAGTGAATGAACAAAGGCTGAGAGAGGGGAAGTGCCCACAAGCTAACTACCCTAGACACTAATTATGATACTTTTGACAGATTGTGGATCTTCACACCATGGGTAGGAACCACTCCCGTCAGTCCCAACGTCGTCTTTGTGAGGGCGGAACGGCCAGCTGTGCCAACACACCTGGGGCAAGAGGCCAGTGAGGGGCCTCGTGCCAGTGCCTGGCTCCTGCTTGGCTGCTCCCGGCTCCTCTGTCTTGCCCTTGCCCTTGCTCACTCCCCTGCCAACTCTCTGAACCTCCTTATCTCTGTCTGCCTGTCTCATCCGCTTCTCTTGGTTCCTGTCTGTGCCTCCAGACCCTCCCCCAGACTACTGAGGTTTGAGGACACGAAATAGAAATTTTATTTCATGAACACTATTGGGCAGTGTAAAACCAACATCAGCACAGCTGGCATAAGATGTAGGCAGATGGTTACTTTGGGATCCTAAAAAGCAGTTTAAGTTGAGTTATCTGTTACGTCGTGGGTTCGGAAGCTGCTGGAATCCCGGGTCCTGTCTGACCCCTGCAGCGGTGGTGCTAAGGGGTGGCTTGGGGGGTTAGATGCCCCTAAGTTTCCATTAGTTCCAAACAAATGTGCAATAATGCCAAAAATGGTGTGTTTGCTACGAAAATGTAACTACCCAGGGAATGCCTACACCCCATTTCTACCCACTGCCCATAAGCTGCCCACCCTGTGCATACTCAGGAGCCTCCAAGCCTCAGACAGGGATCCGTCTGCTCTCTGTGTTGCTCATTATCTTCCATCAAGCCTTTATAACAAGTGGGGCTGGAAGGCTCGGTTCCTTCCTTCCTTCCTTCCTTCCTTCCTTCCTTGTCCCTTGCACATGTTAACATGGTTACTGAAGATACATTCAATGACAATACAAAGTGGTAGAGGGGATCCAGAAGGCAGACTCCCTGTCACAAAGAATTTCAGAGGTGAGCTGAAGAAACAACCTGTCTGGATGAAAAGTTAAATGGCAGGGCAGGGGCTAACCGACACCACATCGGCAATAACACTAGAGGCGTCGTGATATGCCAGACGCGCCCAGGACAAATATCAGGAGCTGAGTTCACAGGCAGGAGGGGTTACCCTGGCAGGAGGGCTGAAGTCAGGCTGTGTGGAAGGGTGGGTTTGTCCCGGGACAGGAGGTGAGTAGGCCATGGACAGTAGCGGGGAGGGCACTACAGGCTTGGGGTTTGGCCAGCAGAACCAGACGCACAGCCTGGGACTCTGACAAATGGCCCGGGTGGCGTGTCTGACTAATGCATCCGGGGCAGGTGGTGAGTGTGATGCTGAATATCAGGGCTGCCCACGAACCTAAAACGAAATGCCTGGAAATCCAATGGTGGCACACAACATACGAACCCATGCGAAAGAAAAACACACATGGAGCGGTTCTAAAACACATTCAGTAAGGCGTAACTACAGACTAGGGTGGTTCACAAGCGACCGGATGTGGGTGACTGTCTTGGGTCTCGACCCTGGGTACTTCCAGGCCACAGTGACATGGAGGCTGGAGATCTAGTACCTTTAGGTGCCGGAGGTCCCCTTGGGAGGTGACTAGGTCTCACCTGCGCTGGGCCAGCTGCAGGGCCCTTCCCGTTCTGGTCTTGTGCTGAAGTGACCCAGCCTCGGTTTCACAGAGGACAAGGATGGTGGGTAGGCTGGCCTTGGTCAGTCCCTCCCATAGCCTGTTGGTTCTGAGACCCACCCCCCCCCCCCCCAACCACCTTGGTGGCCCAGAGACGTGTGGGGTCTACTTCAATCAGCAGTCTAACGCTGGGCCATCTCTGTCCTCTGTCCCACTTAGAAACCAAGGTTCTAAGAACAGCTTTCCAGCCCAGCCTGAATCCTGCCCATCCAGTAAACGGCATAGCACCAGGCACACAGTGAGCGCTCAGTAAATACTTGCTGATGGAATGCTCATTGCTCACACTGCTGACAGCCCGCCTGCCTCCTGATCCTTGCCCAGGTGGCTTCGCCCTCTAAACCTTCCACAGCGGCACGCAATCCTCACTTCCTGATGGAGAGGAGGCCCCCCACGTTGATGCTCTCATCACGGGCGCACCATCTCCCGCGCACCTCTCGCCACCCCCTCCCTGCCCTCTGTCACCAGAATGCAGCCTCCTGGGCCTCCCACCTTGCTGGCTGGCCCCATGGCAAGAGCTTTCGATCAAGGGTGGAAAGCCCACGTGAAGACCCAGCTGGTGAGAGAACTCAGAAAGAGGAACAGCAGAGGTTTCTGTCTAGACCAGCTGCTGTCTGCAATACCATTTAATGCGTTCGTCTCTACGTACATACGTACATGCATCTAAGTTTATCTAGGAGGCGTCTTCGTGTGAACGTACAGATGTGTGTTCATACCTTGGCGGGTGGACTTTTTTCCTCCTGTCCTATACTTGTGGCCATGTCAGTGCGTCTTGGGTTGTAGAGTCCTGGGGTTTGGGGATCCGACCCGGGGAGTGGGGATGAGCAGCCCCGAGAGGCACAGAGACATTCAGGTGGAGGCGGGATAGCCTCTCAGGATTGCGTAAGGGCTTACAACACCATACTTTAGTTGCCACTGAGTCTGAGTGCAGACCCCCTTGCATAGCAACCCAGACGCGATTAAGTGGTTGTTGATGGGTTTTGTGAGACAACAGGACGTCAGTGCCCCTTAGGATGGCCTCTGGTGGGAAGCCCCACTGCATAGCTCACCGATGTGCTCCCGACTGTGTCTCCCAACCATTCTGGGCCTCAGTTTCCTCATCGGTGAGTGAGGATAACAACGGTACCGTTAAGGGTTGCAGGGAGAGTAAAGGAGAGGGTGCACAGGGGGCTTCGTGTGTGACACGTGACACATGCTTCATCGGTGTTAACAGTTGTCCTCAACATTGGCGTTGTAGTTCTTGCTGGGGGACCTGGGTCTGAAAGAGCCGGGTCCTCTGATGCACCCTCTGGCTCTATGGGGTCAGTCTCAACCGTCCCTGGCTCCCAGCCTTGCTCCTGGCCTACACTTCCCCTGTTGGAGGGAGGCGCTCCTGCCCCAGAAGCTCTGTCCCACATTCAGGTCAACTGGACAGTAGGGCCACACCGGCAGGGCTCGACAGCCTGGCCTTAGCCAGGGTTCACCCGGCCGGGCCCTTGAAGGCACCGTCCACCCCGAATTCCGAGGCGTCATTCTCCTGGCCCAGCCAGTGATAGTCTCCTTTATTCCCTAAACTAACTAGAGTCTGAGATCTGGGCCTGTGCTGCCCACCCCCAGAGGCCACGGGTTCTGGCTGGCGGGGGTCGCTGCCTGCTCTCGGCTTGTGCAGACGAAACTCAGGCAGGCCGAGCAGCCTTTCTGCTCCTACTCCTTCCACTGGCCTCCCCCCTCCAGGAAAGGGCCAGGCGGACTCGTCAGCTGTGCTTCTGCTGTGAGTCCCTCGCAAGGTGGCTTGCCGCAGGCTGTCCCCTGCACCCCGGAGACCCCACCTGTGGCCTCTTCTCCACACGGCACAGGTGGAAGACCGTCCCTAACCAGGGCCCGGGGCGGGAAGCCCCGAAATGAAGTTGGAAGGGATTGTCAGGTCCAACCCTGTCATTTCAGAGATGGGGAGACTGAGGTCAGAGAGGGGAAGTGTCTCACATTTCAAGCACACTGGCTGAGGGGGACATGCCCTCCTACTTCACCCCTGGCAAAAAGTCACTATAGAGTAGTCTCAATCGTTCATCAATTGTGCCTTTTCATTTGAGAGTTTTCTTCTATTGAGAGGGCAGAATCTCCATGCGGCGTTCTTTCTGGAACAGGGCGTTTTAGCAGATTTTACCTTCAATAGGAGGGAAAATCTGGCAGCCCCAAGTTCCTGCACTTCTGCTCTTGGACTTGGGGAGCAAGGATGCTGAGAAGCCTCATCTCTCTGGGGAGGGTCCTTGGGAAGACGAGTGTAAGTAAGGGATGCAGGGAGAAGGCTGCTGGGCCCCCAGGAGAGGAAGGGTGGGCCCTCTGGCTCCCTCTAAGGCCTCTTGCCCATTCCTGGCCTGGATGACCGTAAATCGGGAAGCTGTGAGAACCTGGAACATGTAAAACCTGAGCTGCTGACTCAGCAAGAGTTAGAGACCATTTGCACACTATTGCTGGGGTGACTGAGCTCTGTGTGGCTTGATGTTAACAAGGGGAGCCCCTCTTCCCGACCCACACCTCCTATATCTCTCCTTCCGCTGCCCTCCACGCTTGCCTGAGCACTTACTGTTTTTCAGACCTGTAATGACCACCTTTCTATGTTCCTCATATTAAGCCCCAGGAACTTAAAGATGAAGCAAGGCTATAGCTCCTTGGAAAGTCAGGCCTGTGGCTTGCAGGTGGGTCGGTGTTTGGAGAGCATCACCCAAAGATAAGCCCATCAGTGCTCCCAATTTGGACAGAGGAACCCCCCCCCCCAAACTAGATCCATCTTGCTGTGCCTGTTTGCATGACCTATTTTTCTGGCTACAAACAGCTAGCATTACCTGTTCTAAACATCTGGAATTACTTGCCTGCTTAGTCACCTTCCCTCTGGCTTCAAACAGCTGCAGGGCCCCACCCCCTCTCCACCTCCTGTCCATCTAGGGTCCCTCCCTCCCTTTTTTCTTCCTGGAAGGATCTGGAGGTACCAGATCCACAAGTTCTGATGCCTTTAAAAGGATCAGCCTGGGAAATAAGGCTCATTTGAGAGCTGTGACGTTCACCTTGACTCTAGTGAAAGTCCAACAGCCAGTCCCCTTTTGGCCTCCAACCGGGCACCATGAGGGCCTGCATGCCCTTGATAGTGGCCATGCTCTGCAGCCTGGCCTGGGCTGGTAAGTCGTTATCTGGTGGGGGTGAAAAGCGTCCTGCCTAGAGAAGCAGAGAGGTAGGGAACTTGGTAGAAAGTGAGGGTAGTGGGACAAGAGAGGGTCAGCTCTGTTCTACAGCCATGGAGCATCTTAGACCTGTCCGTGTTGGAGTATAGGAGTGATCTCTGGGGTGAAGGGGACTGTGTAAAGGGGGCTTCAGGGCTGATGGACTAATGTCATGGATGCTCCTTCTTGACTCTTTGGAAGACCAGCTCCAAACATCTCTTAGTCCAACCTGACTTGTGATCTCACCAAGGTTTTGTCTGCGGGCTCACTATGTGGTATAAGGCTGGGGCTGGGGCCTGCTGGGTTTGAGTGGCCTCGTTGCCTTTGGTCACTGGCTCCACTGCCTGGGGTTGGGTGAGGTTGTCTGGGAGCGGGGTGGGGGGGGTGGGGGGGGTGGGGGGAGGGGGGGGGACGGCTACTGGAAAAGCCCCTGACCAGGAGGTGGGCCATGTGCTCTCCCAGCTGTACAAGCGGTCAGAGGAATGGCTCTTTGACTCAGTGTCAGAGGGACCAGAGCACAGAGAAGGGTCCCGCCTGCAGTTACTAAGCGGTGCCGGAGGTGGGACCGGCGGCTTCCTGCCTGGTAGCTGTGCAAAATGCTGATGCCGATGTGTTAATTCACGGTTAATGGGTGAGTAGGAAAGAGTGCCAAGGGAGGGGGCTGAGCTGAGAGGTGTGTGAGGAATTCTCCCCTGCCAGAGGAGAAAGAAACAGAGCTTGATATCCATCCCACCCAACCCAGGTTGTTCCTATATAGGGTTGTTGTAAGGAGTAAGATAATGTATAAGAAGTACCTTACGCGGAGTGAGATCTCAATGAACTGGGTTTTAAAGAAAATTTTAATGTTTATTTATTTTAGAGAGAGAGAAAGAGAGAGCAGGGGAGGGGCAGAGAGAGAGGGAGGGAGACACAGAATCCAAAGCAGGCTCCAGGCTCTGAGCTGTCAGCACAGAGCCCGATGCTGGGGCTGGAATTCACGAACCGTGAGATCATGACCTGAGCCGAAGTCGGTGGCTGAACTGGCTGAGCCACCCAGGTGCCTCCAATGAACTGGGGTTTTGGTTATGATTGTGCTTATAAATATTCCTGGGAAAAACTCCCTCTTGGAGTCCTTTCCAGTCAGGTTATGTCTAAGGAGACCCCTAGCGGGATGCCCAAACGGAAAAGGTTTGGAGGAGAAAGCTATTCCCAGGCTCCCTGCACCGGGACGGACCGCCTCTACTCTGGCACCCACAGCAGAACAGCTGGGAGTCAGCTCTGTCTGGGCCCTGGGTGGTGGACAGCCAATAAGGGAGGGCATGAGACCTTTTAGCTTAGCGTGAAGGAGTGGCCGCTGGGTTGGCACATCCCAGTCTCAGGAGAGGAGAGCGGCTTGAGACATTTGGTCCCCGGACGGACACCCCTGAGGGCAGAGGCAACAGTGGCTTCTGAAGTGCAGGTGGAACCCTGAGTCTGGGATGGTGATCTGATCTGGCCGTGGGGTGGATGGGGAGGTGAGGAGGGGCCAGTGGGCGATGCCTTCTTTCCTAAGGTGGGAGGGAAGAGGCTCTGCTCTTGTCTCTCCTGGTTCCAACATCTCAGAACTGAGATTCAAGGATGTGAATCAGATGAAGGAGTCACTGCCGGCCTCAGGACCTTGGTTGTTTCAAGTGAACTGAGGCAGGAAGCTGGTCCTAGAAATGAATCTTCTTGGTTGACTAGGTCTCCAGGGAAACAGCATCTGGGGCTCCTGGACAGCCATGGATGTAGGATGCCCCAATCATCAGAGGGCCTAATATAATAGGGACATTCAGGCTTGGGACCAGACTCTCTTGGTGGGCAGCATGGATAGGGAGGGGGCATTCTGGCATATTGAAGTCTTGAAGAGTGCACAGAAATTTAACATTTCATGGGAGAGGAGGAGAGGGGGATGGAGGGAAAACCTGAGATAGAAAAGGCCAAAACGAAGAAAGGCAGAGGCTCGGAGAGATGAGGCAGAAGGGCAAGGGACAGATGGTTGCTGAAGCAGTGACTGCACCTGACCAGTGGGTGAGGCACACAAAGAGCCTTGTGTGGCCCGGAGGCACAGGGCGGGGATGCTGGAGTGAGGAGTCAGGGTGACTAGTCCACTGAGTGTCCCCAGGACAGCACAGCAAGGCACCTACGAGGAAAAGTCCCTCCTACCTCCCCCTCTCCCCCCTCAAATCCCCAGGTCATCTGGAAGAAGACGGAGTTTACAGGGAACCCCTGGAAGGGGGTTCTTACTGGGACAAAGTTCTTGAACAGAGATGAAAAAGTCCCCGCAGCCAGGGCCAGTGGGGGTGTTCTGAGCTCCCCAGAACAGACCATTCACTTGGGGCCTTCTCAACTGGTGCCAGCTGCTGGAAAGAAGTGAATTCTCTCCTTGGACTCTGCTGATCTGGCCCATTGTAAATGTTGCCCTGATTTGTCTGGATTTTCTCCCTTTGGATTCTGGGTGTACTGCCAGGCTGACCGAGCGGGCAGCTGACCAAGCCTTCCTCCTGGCCTAAAAATTTCTCCTTAACATCTCTGCATTGGGGCTCCAAGGGAGCATCATTTAGATTCAAGAGGACTTCCCCTGAGCCCCAAGGGACCAGTGGCCTTGGGCCTGGTTGTTTTAAAAAAAAATTTTTTTTAACGTTTATTTATTTTTGAGACAGAAAGAGACAGAGCATGAACGGGGGAGGGTCAGAGAGAGGGAGACACAGAATCTGAAACAGGCTCCAGGCTCCGAGCCGTCAGCACAGAGCCCAACGCAGGGCTCGAACTCACGGACCGCGAGATCACGACCTGAGCCGAAGTCGGCCGCTCAACCGACTGAGCCACCCAGGTGCCCCGGGCCTGGTTGTTTTTAAGGACAGTCCATTGGATCAAAGGCCTGCCTTCCTGGCCACATTGGAGGCCCTGTGCGCAACTTGAGGCTGCCTCAGGATCTGGTTAACCTTGACCTGACACCTCTTTGAGGTAAAGAACACAGGCTCACAGCAATGACGTCACCGTCAGCAACATAAATGCATCGACACCTCAGTCCAAGGGATGGCCCAGCTGAAACGTGGGGAGGGAGTCAGATAGATTACGTATGTCGACAGGGAAGACTGCTCCAGCCTGTCTGAACACTTGCCACGTTGAAGGTGGGCATGGAATATTGTCACTGTGCATTTATCGAACACACGCGGCCACTACATGTCATGTGCTGTCCAGTGCTTTACCAGTATCCACCCATTTCATTCTTTTTTTTTTTTTTTTTTTTTTTAAATTTATTTATTTATTTTTGGGACAGAGAGAGACAGAGCATGAACAGGGGAGGGGCAGAGAGAGAGGGAGACACAGACTCGGAAACAGGCTCCAGGCTCCGAGCCGTCAGCCCAGAGCCTGACGCGGGGCTCGAACTCATGGACAGTGAGATCGTGACCTGGCTGAAGTCGGACGCTTAACCGACTGCGCCACCCAGGCGCCCCCACCCATTTCATTCTTATAAATATTCTATGAGATGGTCTCCATCGTTATGACCCCTTCACAGATAGGGAAACTGAGGCACCGATGGTCAAATAACTTGCCTGAGATCTTGTAGCTGGAAAGCCAAAGAACCAGAATTCCAGCTCCCTGCCGTTTGGGCACCGGGGCCGGTTTCTCAACCTCCCTGCTATTCCCCCCTCATTAGCACAGGATAAACCCGCCTCCCGGACCCCAAACCGGTAACTGAATCCATATCCCTAATATTCACCTCCCACCTCCCACCCACTCCAGGCTTGAGACACCGTACCTGTGTGCAGTCACAACCGGAACCAAACCCCACATCTAATCTGAGGCAAAACTGGGATAGTTTCCCTTCTCCTGATCCTGACACATTCGTGGACCCTGAAGCGGTCTTAAACCCATCCCCCACATTCCTCACCCAAACGTGGAGACAAAATTGTTACCTTTATCAACAAATGTAACTCCAGCCCAAATCCCGGTGGTAGCTCTTCGTCTCAACCTAGCCTAATCCCAACTCTGGCCCAAGTGAGGTTTCCGTTTCTGAGTTCATTCAAATTCCGATGCTAATAGTCACTCTGACTCTGATCTTGACCTCCTCCGTAGCCCACAGCCTGGCCCCCAAGCCCAGCCTTCGCTAAATCCAAACCTCAGGAACCTCAAGTGGAAACAGAGACTCTGTAATTACCCTTAAAGCTCAAAGTGGAAGGAAGGGGCCCCCAAGGCCAGCTGTAACCCTGGTGGGGCTTGCGTCTTTAGGAGTGGTAGTGGGTTTGTGCCATTGCTTTCAAGACTTTTTTGTCTCACGCCCTTCGTGACTGAAAATTTGCTTCTGCAAAAGTCATCTGGCCGGAGCTAGCGATGTGGCCTGCAGTTCCATCACAGAGCCTATTCCAGAACCCAGATCTCACCCGTACCCTCCTCGTACCCGCCCCCGCCCCCCCAGCATGAGCTAATTCAAACGCATTCCAAAGGCTAGCAGAAACAGAAAGCTGGGACCCTGGGGGAAACAGGGTGTGGGGAAGACCGGATGAAGGGGAGCAAAGAACAAAGCAGCAGAAGACATAAAAGGGGCGGGATGAGAGGAAGGGGGTGGCAGAGGGGAGAGGGCAGGTGGGATCCCTGGGGCGGCAGTGACTCGCCTTCGTCCGCATGACCGGTGAAGGGTGGCCTGTGAGTCATGACCAGCCCACGGACCTCTTTCTTTGGTCTGCCTGACTTTTTTCTTTTCTTTTTTTTTTTTTAATCGGGAAATTTCACCTAGAAATGAAGGCTTCTCTTGAAAAACTAGAGGCTCGGGCAACACCGAGCCTACGTCCCGACATGGCAGCAAGTGACTGGAGCTGAGAGTGGCTGCCGATTTCAGGCAGAGCATCCCTGCCAAGTTTGTCACGGTCCCCACCTCTTCCTACCGCCCGCCGCACCCCTGCTTCTTTACCTGCTTCTACTAGCGGTCTGGTCTCAATAGGCACTTGAGTTTGTCAGCCTCATCTGTGTTACGAGCCCTGCAATACACAGTGGGTGGAAGGCGGTGAGGACGAGGCTTATGTCATGCTCGGGAGGCTACGCGTGTATCTCTCCCTTGCAGATAGCAATGATCTTCCCTGCTTCCCCGTCTGCAAACCCTACTGCAGGGGGCACCTGGATGAGGAGAATAGGAGCCTCACAGCACTGAGTTTGTGACCTTCACTGTCCACAGGAAAAATGGAGTCATGTGCGTCTCGCTGTAATGAGAAATTTAACCGGGATGCTGCTTGCCAGTGTGACCGCCGGTGTCCCCGGCACGGGGATTGCTGTGAAGACTATGACCAGCTGTGTACCGGTGAGGCTCCTTGAGGAGTGAGGGCTCTGGGAGGCACAGCACGCCAGGCCAAGTCCAGGCGCATGCCCAGCCTGCCTGAAGGGACGCTGGCTTGGGCATCCAGCGGTTCATCGCGGGGTTCAAGACTGATGACAGGGCTCAAAGGGCCCGAATGGGGACACTGAGGCACAGAGCAAGGGTCAGGGATTTGGCCACTATTCGTCCCAGGTATTTTAGGACGTCCCCATTGTAAAACCCCAACGTAAAGGAAAATAGATGGCATTTACCTGGAGTATATGTCTGAACTGTCAGGATTAACAGTCCTATCTCGGAAGTTTAAGTAATTCCCCCAACAGCAAAATGACAGCAAACGTTAATATAGTGTGAATTACGTTACCAATTGTTATTCAACACGTTAAATCGCAGAAGTGTAATAACGGCATCGAACCTCCCGATGTTCAAGCCACCGGGAAGACTGCGCGCGTCACAGTACTGTTGTGACTCACTCTACTTGTCCTATAATGAGTGAACCCAGTGGCTGCAACATCTCCAATCTGTCATTCCCTGCCTAGCGATTGAACGGGACACGCACCACCCTCAAAAGCCAATTGTTTCTCTGCTATGCTAACAACATAGTTTTAAAGGAATCGTTTGACAAAAGAATTTTGAATAATTCCCCCGCTTGGGTGCCTCCAATGTTGTAGAGCACCAGATAAATGGTCTTCTGCTTTGTGACACAAAGCCTTGCTAAGTTCACTGCCAAACCATGTGCCCTGCTTCTCAGTTTGGTAAACGTGATCACTGAAGCCAATGGTAGGTAATGGCCAGCAAGACCACCGCATACGGTTGTGCAGGTTGTGCACTGCACAAGGCCACCTGGCTGAGAAGGCAAGCTGGACCAAAATTGAATCGATACCCTTCTTGCTGAGCCATGTGCCCTGATGAAGAGCTCGGTCTGCTGAGAGGAAGGAGTACCTTTTCCTAATTTTCCCGAAGTAAATTCTGGTATCTGCTGACCTGGCCATGTGTTCACCGAGCTGCTTCCACCCTGAAGGAACCCTCGTTCAATTTACACAAAAACACCACCAGCAGAAGTTCTGCTGATCAGGCCCAGGTAGGGAAATCCCAGGTCCGGAGCTCACTGCCAGAATCAGAGCCTGCCCCTTTCCCCTGCCTTGTGTCCTATTCAGGAGACACAGGAGAGCCCGTTCACCTTGGACCATCGGGCTGGCATTTCACAGCAGAGACAATACTTAGCTTTGGAGCCAGTCCATCTCCAAGTCTCTGATTTGCAACGCAGAATCCTTTCCCCACAGAAAAAAAAATATAGACGATGCTCACGCTCCAGACTCTAAATCAGCCCTTGAAAGTCCATTTATCATAACATTGGCTGCGTCGAGAACCCTGCGGATTGTCAGCACTTAGAACACGCAGCCTGGCGCAAAGTAAGTGATCAGAAGATATCGGTTGGCTGAATGAATCAGCCGACCCGCGGTTCTGATGGTAATAACACAACACTCTCCAGAAAGCTCACTAACAGATTCTGAAGTACTTTGTAATAGTGTTGCTTCTTCCGGGCAAATTAGCGCCTGGGAGAGGAGCTCAGAGTCCCCAGGAGTAGCCTTCCTCCTCCTCCCCACCCCCCACTCTGCCCACCCTGCTCTGCCCAGAGCAGGGCTGCAGTCACACAGCCTGCAGGCCAGGGAATAGGGCAGCATTAAGAACGTGCTTTTCTGTACACGCCCTCCCCCCAGACAGTCTCTGTGGCCACTGCCAAGTGTTGTAAAGAAAGAAGGGAAGTTGGTATCTCAGCAAACAGTTCTCCGTCCTGGAGGGCCTGGGTGGAGTTCACCCTTGACTCTGACGGGGAGTTGTTATAGGTAAGAGATGTTCTAAGTGAGTGAGGGCCTTGTCATTTGGAGAATGTCAAGCCTGTCCATCTACCAACTTAGACTAAAGAAAAGTCATACGAAAATCAGAGTTTTCAGTCCAGAAGGCACCACCTCTGCCACCCCTCCCCTTTACACAGATGAACAAATACAAATAGATCTCCCGTTTCAGCCGATCCCGCCGAATACCTGAATGCTAACGTGGCAAGCAAGAGTTGTCCCCTGCGGAGATTCCTTTCGCTTTTTATACAGTCTGCAGCCATTTTCAGTCTGTCTCCTTCTTCATGTGGGCCTTACCCCCTGCGCCTCAGCCCGTTTTGTATTCTCTGCCGCTGCACTGCTTGTCCCTGAGGTTGGGGGATCTGAGAACCGAGATAAAGGGAAGGGACCCCACGGGGGTGGTTGGTGACTTTCTTTCTCTGACCTATAGTGGAAGAGGACCCCAATAAGCCAGAGCCATTCCTGGAGCTGGAGGAAGAGACAGAGGCCCCATCGAGCCGTAAGTTGGCCTTCCTAAAGCAGGGTCCTCAGGCCAGAGGATGGGGGGACATGAAAGGGTGACAAGGAGGGGTCAGCCATCCCGGTGGCCGCAGGCCCAGGCCTAAGCCAGATGGACACCCCCCGCCCCAACCCAGCACCTGGAGGTGGTGAGAGGGCTGGCCTCCGCAGCCTGGGCTGTAGGCAGGAAGGGAGTCTGAGGCCTACAGAGGGAAGGGGGGAAGAGATTTTATTTTTAGAGTGGGAAGATTATAAAAACAACAGGCCAGAAAGTAGAGTTTGGCCTCTCTGAAAGGGCTTCCGGACTGCGAAGGGTGTGCACCAACTTAGCTTGTTTGTTTTCCTTCCCTGGAGATCTGGAATAGGAGTGCAGGAGGGCCAGGGCGAGGGCGAGGCTGGGGGGTTGGAGAGGGCGAACTGGCCGTCGGATGGAGGGGCGCCCTCTAGTGGTCCGCCGCGGACACACACGTGTCCGCGGACACACACACACACACACACACACACACACAGATGCACACACACACACACACACACACACACACACACCCGCCCTCCCCTGTTTTCTCAGACTTGTACTCGGCGCCCAGCTCCTGCCGGGACCGCTGCCAGGAGGCCTTCGACAGGCACCAACCATGCCACTGTGATGCCCGCTGCCCAGAGTTTGGGAACTGCTGCAAGGATTTCGAGAGTCTGTGTGGCCACGGTCAGTCTCCTGCTCCCTTTAGCACAGCCCCAGAGACGGAGGAACTCTCCAGAGCAGTAGTTGTCCAGGGGGTGGTCCCTGGACCCCGCAGCAGCAGGAACACCTGAGGATTTATTAGAAATGCAAACTGTGGGGCTTCCCCCAGACCCACTGTCAGAAACTCTGGGGGTGGGGCCCCCTGACCTGTTTTAGCAAGCCTTCCAGGGGATTCTGGTGCATGCCCAAGTTTGAGAACCTCCCCAGAGGAGGGGGCGGTGTGGACACTGTGTGGACATTCTGTGGGCAAGGCCACGAGCTGATTTTAAGTATCCTTTGGGCCCCAGGCCCCTGCCCTCCAACCACAAGGGTGACCCATGCGGCCTGTCTCACTGGCCGCCGGCTTCTGGAAGTTGCCCAAGAGAGGGGGCACGCAGATCGCTGCCCCCGCCCCCGGGCCTGCCTTGGGCTGAGATACCCCTCCCGAATTCCTTCTAGAGGGCTTCTCCTACAGCAGTGACGCCATAACCAAGGAGGAGCTGCAGAGCATCTCCGAGAAGATCTACAGGGCAGACACCAACAAAGCCCAGAAGGAAGATGTCATTATTAACAGCCAAAACCGCATCTCGCCCTCGGAGACCAGAGACCAAGTGGACTGCTGCCCAGAGCCGTGAGTTCTCATCACTCCTCTTCCAGCAAAGCCCCCCTACCTGCTCCCACCCGGGCTTTGCTTCCTTCCCTGCCCCTGTTCTTCTCTCCTCAAGGCAGGAAGGATCAAAGGTTGAGGAAAAAAAAAAAATGTCTCCAGAGACAAATAAAGTCGTCTTGAGGGACTGTGGGTGTCCCGTTGAGAGGGTTGCTGTGATTGGGCCGATAATAGAACTGACCTTCCAAGAGCTGAAGGGGACGAAAAGAGTGACCTCACGTACACCCTTGGAGAGCGTCTCGAGGGGAGCTCTGCTCCCCAACCCAACCCTCCCCTGCCTGCCCTGGCCTGTCTGGCAGTTCCCGTGGGGGGTTTTTTGCTCCATGTTCGGCCTCTCACTGAGCCTCCCTCTGCCTTCCCCAGGCTCTTCACATATGTCAACGAGAAGCTGTTTTCCAAGCCGACCTACGCCGCCTTCATCAACCTCCTCAACAACTACCAGCGGGCCACGGGCCATGGGGAGCACTTCAGTGCCCAGCAGCTGGCCGAGCAGGATGCCTTCCTCAGAGAGGTCATGAAGACAGCAGTCATGAAGGAACTCTATGCCTTCCTCCATCACCAGAGTGAGTGAGCCTCCCCGGGCCCCAGGAGGCGGTGCTGAGGACGAGGGTGTCTGCAGGAGAGCCTGCCAGCCCTGGGGCTCCATGGTGGGGAGGCAAAGAGAGCAGGTGGGGACCATGTAGTGGCCAGTGGATGCCTGCGAGGGGCAGGGAAGGGGCCAGCGAGGAGCCCAGGACAGACCGTGGCCCTGGGGGGCTGAAGAAGGCCTCTGTCTGGCTTGGAGGTCGCCTCTCTTTTTGATCTACGCTTAGCTGCCTCATTTATCCCCGCCACTCACTGCTTCAGTCTCAGGGTCTCTGCAGGATGGGGAGTCACCCCAGTCCACACCACCGCAGCCGCTCCCAGGGGCAGCGCCACTTTCTGGGCACGTAGGGTCCCTGATTCTCCTCCCTCCTTTTTCTGGGGAAACAGCAACAGAAAACCACCAAAAGTTCAGAGAGGGACGTTCTCCCGGGAGGGGTTCTGTTTGGAGCGGCTCCAGACAGGGACACATTTGAATCAGACCAAAAAAAGGTTTGAGCCGCAGGACTTTTTGGCACGGGGTTGTGTTTGTTTGGGTCGTGCAGATGCCTCTCGTGAACTCCAGGCAGCCGGGCTCTGCCTCGTGGGCAGCTCTGTCCAGGTCTTTCCCCTGCCTCAGAGCCTCTGCATTCCACCTGCCCACCTTCCCTTAAGAGTGAGTGACACGCATTTTTAGGTAAAGCCGGTGACACACAAGTAATCCCTGTGAAGAGGGCGCGAGCCGGCACCGCCCCCTGGTGCTCCTCTGCAGTAAACACAGGAGAGAGTCTTGGAGGTCAAGGCAGCCCTCCAGCTTGTCAGAGGAGAGAAGCGGAGGCTCACACCGGCTGGGTGACCTGTCTGAGACCATGAGGGAAGTTGCGAGTTCTCTGGGACCCAGGGATTCGATACTGGGGCCAGGCTGTTCCACTACTTATCCTGTCCTCACCTCTCTCCCTGTCCAAATCCAGACCGTCCTTCCAGGTCTAGCTCACATCCCACACTGCTGAAGCTGCACCTGCCCCAGCTCACTGCTGGCTTTCAGCATCTCCTCAGAGGTCAAGGGTTTGCGGTGGGGGGGTGGTGGGGTAGACCCAAATCGCCTTGGGCCGGAGAGACCGTGCCACTTGTCGGGCAAATGATCTTCCCTGTTTGAGCCTTATCTGTGAAATGGGGTCTCGGCAGATTAATGCATGTAAAGCACCGAGGGGAAAGCCGAGCACCGGGTAAGTGGTAGCCCTTCAGATGGTGAAACCATTGTCTTATTTCATGTGTATTGTTTCTTGTTTTCCGGCTGTGCTTTAAGTCCTTGAAAGGAGGGAAGATGTCTGGTACCTCTTTGGTAGCCTCCAGCACACAATTCTGGGCGGCAGGCAGTCGATATCCGATGGCTCCCTAAATTAGAGCTCCAGCCCCAACTTTTCCCCGCTGCCTCTCTGACGTCTCACGTGGCTCTCATGGCATCTACTCAGAACTTAGTGGGGAGAGAACTCACGCTTCCCACCTCTTCTTCCAGACCTCCTTCCTCGGGCTGCGCCATCCCATCAGAGACACCACAGCTTATCCCAATGCTCAGGCCCAAACCCCGGGAATTATATTCAGTTCTTTTCTTTGCTTCACAGCTCCTCACCTCCAACTGCCCCATCAGTAATGTCCAGCACATCCTCCTTCAAGATCTACCTTCCTGCTTCTCACCCCTCCTCCACGGCTGTCACCGCGGTTTCAGACCTGGACAAGGCGTTAGCCTCAAAACTGGTGTCCCTGCTGGCTTTTTACATATACTGCCAGAGTGAGCCTTTTTTTTTTTTTTAACATTTATTTATTTTTGAGACAGAGAGAGAGAGAGAGAGAGAGAGAGCATGAACAGGAGAGGGTCAGAGACAGAGGGAGACACAGAATCCGAAACAGGCTCCAGGCTCCGAGCTGTCAGCACAGAGCCCAACACGGGGCTCAAACCCACGGACTGCGAGATCATGACCTGAGCCGAAGTCGGCCGCTCAACCAACTGAGCCACCCAGGCGCCCCCAGAGTGAGCCTTTGAAAACAAAGCTATCGCATAATTTCCCTGCTTAAAAACTTTTGGTGGCTCTTTGTCCTCTCAGAAGCTATGAAAGAGTCGAGAGACCAGTTGCCGTAGGTAACGATCACGTGAGCTCACGGGCCATATTTACCGGTCATTAACTGCGTGATCTTGTGTGAGTTACATAGCCTAGATCTGCCTCGATTTCCTCATTTCTAAATTGGGGATAATTAGTATCAACCTTATGTGAACCGTCAGTGTGCGGACTGAAAGCACTTAAAACATTTCAGGCACATAGAACGTACTCGGTACGTCTAAAATATTTTTGTACGATTACTTTTTGGCTGACACCCAGCTTTCTTGCCATGGCTTGTGTGGGGGCTGCTGCCTACCTCTCAGACTGCCTCTCCTACCACTCTCCCCTGCAGCCCACTATGCTCTGGCCACACTGACTTTTTCTTCGCTCTGAACACGAAGCCCAAGTCATCTTAGAGCCTTGTACCTGCTGCTCCCTCTACGTGGAAGAATCTCTCCCCCTGGTTTCACATGGCTGACTCCTTCAGGTCTCTGATTAGTGCTACCTTCTCTGAGAAGCCTTTCTGACCTTCTTTTCTAGAAGAGCCCCCTACCCCCACCCCACCTCCAGTCATCATGGGATGCTCTGCTTTATTTTCTTCATGACACTTATTTTCAATCATATTGTTTAATATTTGTCTCTTCACTGGAACGGAAACCATGAAGGCAAGGATCTTGTCCTTGCCTTTCCCTGCTGGATCCTCAGCCTTTATCTGGCTTGGCACAGAACAGAGGCACTGTGGATAGTTATTGAATACACAACTGAATACATATTTGATGGTTGAACCTGTGTGTCTCTTGATGTGCTGGAGCAGGCGACCCTTCCCTGCTTCCCAGGACCTGGTCCCACCTTCTCCTCTCCTGAGTCCTCCGTGTTCCTCTCCGCAGACCGCTACAGCTCGGAACAAGAGTTTGTCAGTGACTTGAAGAACATGTGGTTTGGGCTCTATTCAAGAGGCAATGGAGAGGAAGACTCAAGTGGCTTTGAACATGTCTTCTCAGGTGAGATTGTTCTGCTTGGAAAGAAACAGTTGGAGGAATGAAGAGAGCTTCCCTCAGGAGTAGGGCGGCATTGGGCACTGATGAATCGGCAGCCAAGCCAGCTAACGGGGAGGGACACGTCTGAGGAGCCGTTTTTGAAGAACGGTCTCTTCTGGAGTATCTGGAGAGGAAAGGAGACCAGATACTGGGGCTCCCCAAGGGCACACATAGGAAGGGAGATGTGTTTGGGGGGTATGACCGTCTACTTCTGGATGGTCCTCTGCTTTCCAAGAGGGCCATGGGCTTTCTCCCCACTGTCCCACCCCATGAAGCTCCTACCAGGTTTGGCTTGCTCCTGGGGAAATGGCTGAGAGGAGTATCCAGATTGATCACCAGGGCCAGCCAGGAGGAGGAATCCTCCCAAGAGCTTGAGCTGAAAGGGTTGGGGGGGAGGCTTTCCTAGGTGAGAGTTGGGGATGTGTGGGATGCTGGGAAGTCAGGGCAAGGGACTGAGCAGGTGTGCATGCTACAAGCCAAAGCCTGAAGAAGGGGGACAGCCTCGGCATGGGAGGGGCCGTAGGGGTTGGAGGGGAGGCCCAGATCACCCACCTGGAACTCTTTATTATAGGTGAAGTCAAAAAAGGCAAAGTCACTGGCTTCCATAACTGGATCCGCTTCTACATGCAAGAGAAGGAGGGCCTGGTTGACTATTACAGTCACATCTATGACGGCCCTGTGAGTACTGAGTGATGACCCCAAGAGCTGAAGAAGCCTTATGAGTAGTCAGACTTCCTGCCCTCACTCTGCACTCCAAATAGCCAGACTTGCCTCTCACCGTGACTCTCATTGGCCACCTAGTGGGGATTGTGAATATGACTTCCTTATCTGCTGGAGAGCACGTTTAGGCAGCTGGGACCCCGAGATCCCCTTCTAAACACTGAAGGCTCCAGACTGCAAAGGGCAGGAGGCAGACAGCGCCATCTCTGGATGCGAGGCTGAGGGGAGGGGAGGATTCTCAGGGCGGGGAAGACCACTCTCAAAGATGTGCCATTACCCCCTGCCTGAATTTCCTTAGAAGGTGGCCTTGGCTGGAAGTTTCAGCCTGGCTAGTCTGAGTTCAACCCCTTACATTTTATAAAAAAGAAATCTTTGCTGCCCTGTGCCAGGAAATAATTTGGGGGCAATACATTGTCCTCCTCCACACGTAATGGCCACAAGAAACAGAGCTCCGGCTGTCAGTCACAGGAAGGTTGGCTCTGGCCTCCCTGGGAGATGCACACTGGCAGCTCCAGACGGAGGGTGCCGACACCTTAGCGGGCCAGACTGTCTCCTTGGTCGACGTGAAGAAGCCAGCCTCCCCAGAAAACTCAGACGGGCCATCGCCAAATCTTGGCCAGCTGCTATCGTTTGCCACGTCTCTGTCAGACCCCACTCTGCGGTATTCACCAGGCCCTCTCTGCTACTCTCCACAGTGGGATTCTTACCCCGACGTGTTAGCCATGCAGTTCAACTGGGACGGCTACTACAAGGAAGTGGGCTCAGCCTTAATCGGCAGCAGCCCTGAGTTTGAGTTTGCGCTCTACTCCCTGTGCTTCATTGCCAGGCCCGGCAAAGTGTAAGTACTGGGCCGGCCAGGCCTGGGGAGCAGGCTGGGGCCACACGTCATCCTCAGCCAGGACCATCGGGAGAGCTGGGTTCTGTGACTCCGTGGCTCGGACAAATCACCCTTCTGGACCTCGGTTTTCTCACTTGTGAAATGGAGTTGTTAGATAAGACTGGTGGTTGCCAGGGACACCTGAGTGGCTCAGTCGGTTAAGCGTCTGATTTCAGCTCAGGTCATGATCTCACGATTCGTGGGATTGAGCCCCACATTAGGCTCTGCACTGACAGCGAGCAGCCTGCTTAGGATTCTCTCTCTCTCTCTCTCTCTCTCTCTCTCTCTGCCCCTACCTGCTAATGCACATTCGTGCTCTCTCTCAAAATAAATAAATCAACATTAAAAAAAAAAAAAAAAGACTGGTGGTTGCCAAACTTTACCTTAGCAGCAGAACCACCATGTGAAATCTTATGCAGAACCTTCCTATATAAAACAGTGAGGGGCGCCTGGGTGGCTCAGTCGGTTAAGTGTCTGACTTTGGCTCAGGTCAGGATCTCAAGGCTTGTGGATTAGGGCCCTGTGTCGGGCTCTGTGCTGACAGCTCGGAGCCTGGAGCCTGCTTTGGATTCGTTGTCTCCCTCTCTCTCTGCCCCTCCCCTGCTCTCTCTCTCTCTCTCTCTCAAAAATAAACATTAAAAAAAATAAAACAGTGAGAAAATGGAGCTGCCCTGGCACCCCGAGCCTCTCTCTTTGGCACCCAAGGCTCCTAGTGGGAACCTGACATCCCAGAGAGTATAGCTAGAAACCACGGGGCCCCATGCATTCCAACATTTGAGGATTTGGGGTCCTACTACTTCTAAAACCCTAACAAGACATTTCATTTCTGGGGGGTTCAGCCCTAGAATCTGAGATTTTAGAATAATACTGTTCTGGAGGAGATGAGGAGCAGTGTTCTTTAAGAAGATAGAAAATAAGGCACAGATTTTGAAGGGCTGCTTGTGCTGGAGGTAGTGGCTGAAATAAAGCTGTGGCAGGTCTCTTAAAGGCTGTTCAAGTCCGGGTGGAGCCTTTCTGCATGGGTCGGGCTTGATCTTCCTAGGCAGGGGATGGGTGCGGAGAGATGTGATGGGCCCCTCTGACTTGGTCGTCTTTCCCCACAGGTGCCAGTTAAGCCTGGGTGGATACCCCTTGGCCATCCAGACCTATACGTGGGACAAGTCCACCTATGGAAATGGCAAGAAATACATCGCCACAGCCTATGTGGTATCTTCCACCCAATAGAGCTTGGAGCCAGACAGGGGCATGAGGACAGTGGGAGCTCTTGCAAGACTCAGGTGCTATCTCCTCTGGGCTGGAGGAGGATGGGGAAGACTGGAGGGGGGATTCCCAAGTCTAAAAATGCCCTTATGGGAAAGAGGGAAAAGAAACAAGTAAGAGAAATGCAGAGAAACTGTCAAATCTTTGTGCTGTAGCATTTTGGAAATAGAGTCCAGACAGAGAAGATGGGAGCCCTCCATAGCCCTTTGCCCTGATGGAGACAAGTCCTTGACGTCTCTAGGCCTCATGTTTCCTTTGAATGTAAAGGGAAGGAGTTTTCCCCCTTTCCTTTTTGGGGGGGTTGGTGAGAGGGCAAACCTGACGGTATCGTCACCGTGAAGGTGTTTTCAATTGTTCTTAAGAAGAACAGCAGATAAAAATTTAAGGTCACTGTAACAGCTGTTATCGTACACAGCTTTGCAAACTGAAGTTCAGCCCTATGTCGGGGCCTCAAAGGACTCTGGTTGTGGAAATTAAGCAGTGGCCGTTTGGTCTTTTCTAGGGCTATATCCTCTCAGAACAGGGCCTGGGAGAACGCTGATGCCTGATGGAGAGGATAATGGGTTGGCACTGTGAGTGAACCTGGGAGGGAGTGAACTTCTCCGGGCCTAGGTGTTTTTGCAGCCAGCTCTGTGCCTGCATCAAGAAGCATTCTACTTGTTTAGTGCGGGTGCAGAGGTATATTTTGACCCCACATATTTTGTGAAAGAGTCCCCCAAATAGGAAGAAGATTTTGCATCAGAACAAAGAATTTACAGCTTGGTGGCATTAACAGTTATTTTAAGGGCTTATCCAGCAGCCATCATTTTACTCTGGAATTAAAGACCAGGGAGAGTGGGACTCCCTCTTCCAACCTCAGTTTCGCATTTCTCCCTGACCTCAGGGAGAACCAGATACTGTCTCACAGAACTAGGTTTGAATGATGGTTTACAGCATTCGAGTCTCCAATTAAAGTCATTAAGGGGCACCTGGGTGGTGCAGTCGGTTAAGCGTCCGACTTCAGCCAGGTCACGATCTCACGGTCCGTGAGTTCGAGCCCCGCGTCAGGCTCTGGGCTGATGGCTCGGAGCCTGGAGCCTGTTTCCGATTCTGTGTCTCCCTCTCTCTCTGCCCCTCCCCCGTTCATGCTCTGTCTCTCTCTGTCCCAAAAATAAATAAAAAACGTTGAAAAAAAATTTTTAAAAATAAAGTCATTAAGAAAACCTGAAATCTGTCCCTTCTTTGTATGTGACCCCACCCAAGTGTCTGTCTCCCTCCCTGCCTTTTCCCTGGAGCAGGGCTGGGAGCGATGCTGCTGGCTTCAGTGTCTCTTCAGGATGGTGTGGGAATGCGGTATCTTGAAGTCCTTGAGGACTCACCAAGTCTCTCTAGCCAACAGGGGAAGGGAGTTCTTCCTGGTGGATTTGTAATGGGAAGAGTGGAAGGAGTGTACTTATGGCTTCTGGTTCCACATATAAGGAGCCTGGAAGTTACTACCCCAGCCTACCAACAAATACAAAGCTGAACAGACTGAAATAGCAACAACCCTTCTTGGATCTGGAAGAGAGGAGAGGACACAGGCAAACAGATGTCCTTAAGATTGGAAAGTCAGGCAAATAAAGATTGGAATAAGTTTGGAAAGACAGCTTACTGGGGCGGAGACTCTCAGGCAGAAACCATTGCAGAAGGCAGTGACAAGACAGGAAAATCTGAACTGCAACTGATGAATTGCCTGATGGAGAGGCGGTACAGACTACTCTGAGAGTTAAAAACTCCAGGAACCCAGTCACAGGGGGATGCCACAGTATTGTGAGATTTACCTCTTGGAGTTCCGCCAGGTCCCATAGAGTGTATCAGAGAGAAACCCCCTTGGGCTTCTGGCATAGGGAGGAGAGGTGGAATCATTTTGAAATAATTAGAGCACTCTGTCCTTAACAAAGCCTGCCTTTGGGGGAAACTTGTTAGCCAGAGGCTAACCTGCTGAAATATTATTAGAGCCTAACTGATCTGGGGAAGGGAAATACCCAAATCAACCCACTTTAGCCATCCTCTCACACACAAAGGGGGAGAAAAAAACCTTCTGAGAAACACTTGTGAAATTCTCAATCCAGAGGCACAGGCTCACTAAAAGACTCAGCCACAATCATTGTAGGACGTTTCCCCTCTCCCCACACCTCACCACCACGTTACTAAAGGCCTATTTACCAAGCCTGGCAATCGGCAAAGCATACCAAAAGGCAAAGTAACATAATTTGAAGCTATAGGGCAAACATCAGAAACAGACATGGCAGGGATGTTGGAATCATCAGATAAGGAATTTAAAGCAACTGATTAATATGTTAAGGGCTATAATAAATAAAGTAGACAGCATGCAAGAACTGATGGGCAAAATGTGAGCAGAGAAATGAGAAGCCTAAGAAAGAACCAAAAAGAAATTCTAGAGATGAAAACACTATAACGGAAATGAAGAATACCTTTGATGGGCTTATTAGCAGACTGAACACATTTGAGGAGAGAATCTCTGAGCTTGAGGATAGCTCAAAAGAATCCCCCAAACCAAAATGCAAGAGAACAAAGGCTGAAAAACATCCAAGACAAATATCCAAGGCCTGTAGGACAACTACAAAAGGTGTAACATACACATAATGAGAATACCAGAAGGAGAAGAAAGGGAGAAAGGAACAAAAGAAATATTTGAAACAATAATGACTGAGAATTTCCCCCAATTATGACAGACACCAGAGATCCAGAAATTTCAGAAAACACCAAGCAGAATAAATGTCAAAAAAACCCAACTCTACTTTGACATATCATATTCAAATTATAGAAAATCAAACTTAAAGAAAAATTGTGAAAGAAGCCGGGGGTGGGGGGAATCTTACCTACAGAGGAACAAAGATAAGAATTACATCTGATTTCCTTTCAGAAACCATGCAATCCAGAAGAGAATGATGTGATATATTTAAAATGTTGACAGGAAAAAACCCACCAGCCTAGAATTCTGGACCCTGAAAAATTATTCTTCAAAATGGAAGGAGAGATAAAGACTGTCTTTTTTTTTTTTTTGAAGACTTTATTATTTTTTTTAAATTTTTTTAATGTTTATTTTTGAGACAGGGAGAGACAGCATGAATGGGGGAGGGTCAGAGAGAGAGGGAGACACAGAATCTGAAACAGGCTCCAGGCTCTGAGCTGTCAGCACAGAGCCTGATGTGGGGCTCGAACTCACGGACCGTGAGATCATGACCTGAGCCACAGTCGGACGCTTAACCGACTGAGCCACCCAGGTGCCCCTGAAGACTTTATTTTTAAGTAACATCTGAACCCAATGTAGGGCTCGAACTTACAACCCTGAGATCAGAGTCACATGCTCTTCTGACTGAGCCAGACAGGTGCCCCAAAGACTTTCTTAATTAAACAAAAATTTTTAAAAGAAGTTCTTTGGAGAGAAGGAAAAGAAGAAATGAAACGTGAAGATAAAGTAAAAACTTTTATTTCTCTTATTATTAATTTCTCTAAAAGACAACAGTTTGTTCAGAATAACAATAGCAAGTGCTCACTTCGGCTGCCCATATACAAAATAACAACAGCAATAATGTGTTCTATCACATATATTATGCATATATATATATACACACACACACACACACACTTATGTATACTTGTATACATATATGTATTATGGATATATATGTATATATTTATCCTTACATATAAATGAAATTAATAACAGGTACAAGGGATGAGAGGAAGGGATTAGAATTATTTTGTTAGTATAAGGTACTCCAATTACCCATGATGTGGCATAGTGTTATTTGAAAGTGGATATGGATTAATATTGTAAATGTATATTGCAAAATCTAGGATAATGATTTAAAAAAGTAAAAGAAAAAAAAAAGAAATATAATGGATCTACTAAGAAAGGAGAAAAAAATGGAATCACATGAAAAGCTCAATTAAGAATATAAAAGCCAGGCTCAGAGCCTGGAGCCTGCTTCAGGTTCTATGTCTCCTTCTCTCTCTGCCTCTCCCCTGCTGGCACTCTGTCTCTCAAAAATAAATAAATGTAGGGGCGCCTGGGTGGCTCAGTCGGTTGAGTGTCCGACTTCGGCTCAGGTCATGATCTCGCGGTCCGTGAGTTCGAGCCCTGCGTCGGGCTCTGGGCTGATGGCTCAGAGCCTGGAGCCTGCTTCCGATTCTGTGTCTTCCTCTCTCTCTCTGCCCCTCCCCCGTTCATGCTCTGTCTCTCTCTGTCTCAAAAATAAATAAAAAAACGTTAAAAAAAAAAAATAAATGTAAAAAAAAATTTTTTTTTTAAAAAAGAGCATAAAAGCCAGAAAAAGAATGGGAAACAAAAATAGGAACAAAGACCTAGGACAACAAATAGAAAACAGTAATGAATATGGTACATATTAATTCAACTGTATCAATAGTCACTTTGAATGTCAGTGGTCTAAGTGCAACAAATAAAAGAGATTGTCATAGTGGATCAAAGGGGGGTGGCTCAGTCAGTTAAGCTTCTGACTTCAGCTCAGGTCATGATCTCATGCTTAGTGAGTTTGATCCTTGCATCTGGTTCTGCACTGGCAGCATGGAGCCCTCTTTGGATCCTCTGTCCCTTTCTCTCTGCCCCTCCCACCCTCAAAAATAAATAAAACATTAAAAAAACCCCACAAGAATCAATTATATGTTGTCTACAAGAAACCAACTTCAAATATAAAGACACACATAGATAGAAAGTAAATGGATAGAGAAAAAAATACCATGCTAGCACTAATCAAAAGAAAGCAGGCATCACTATGTTAATTTCAGACAGACTAGACTTCAAGTAAGGAAAGTTATCAGGGGAAAAAAAAGAGCATTACATAATGATAAAGGAGTCAACTCTCCAAGGAGATATAACAATTCTTTGTATTTTTTAAAATGTTTATTTATTTTGAGAGAGAGAGAGAGAGAGAGAGAGAGAGAGAAAGAGCATGCACGAGTGGGGGAAGGGCAGAGAGAGAGGGAGAGAGAGAGAATCCTGGGCAGTGGGGCTCAAACCCACAAACCATGAGATCATGACTTGAACTGAAATCAAGAGTCAAGGCACTTAACCTACTGAGCCACCTAGGCACCTGGAAGATGTAACAATTCTTAATGTGTATGCATATTACAACAGAGCATGAAATTCCAAGAGGCAAATCTGATAAAATAGAAGAAACAGATGAGTCCAGTATCATAGTTGGAGATACGAATATCTTGTTCTCAGAAGCAGACAGATCTGGTAGGCAGAAAATCACTAAGGACAGTTAAACTGTCCATCAATCAACATTGAATATCATTGACATCCATAAACTATTTCATCCAACATTCATATTCATATGGGTCATTCACCAAGATAGACCACATTCTGGTCCACAAAATACTCTTTAACAAATTCAGAAGAATAGAATCCTACAATGTCTGCTCTCAAAAGATAACAAAAGATAACTGGAAAACCCTAAAATACATGGACATTAAATAACACACTTCTAAATAACACGAGTCAAGGAAAAAAAAATCTCAAGACAAAATTTAAAATATTTTGAACTAAATGAAAATGACAATACAACTTACCAGAATTTGTGAGATGCAGTGCTTAGAGGAAAAATTATAGCATTTAATGCATATATTAGAAAAGGAGAGAGATCTAAAATAAATCATCTAAGTTTCCACCTTAGGAAACTAGAAAAAGAAGAGAAAATTAAGTAAAACATAAGTAGAAGAAAATAAATAATAAGAATTAGAGCAGAAATCAATTAAATTGAAAACAGGAAACCAATAGAGAAAATCAATGAAACTAAAAGTTCTTTGAAAAGATCAAAAAAGTTGATACGCCTCTAGCTGGGCTAACCAAGAAAAAAGGAAAGGACACAAATTATTAATATCAAAATGAAAGAAGAACAACACCACAGATTCTATGGAAATTAAAAGGATAATAAAGGAATACTATGAACAACTCTATGCTCATAAATTCGATAACCTAGATGAAATGAATGACTTCCTTGAAAGACATAAGAAATAATAGATGATGTGAATAGGCCTATATCTATTAAAGAAGTAATAATATTAATAACCTTCCACAAGAGAAAGGACCAGGTCCAGATGGGTTTCCTGGTGAATTTTTTTAAATAGGTAAGGAAGAAATTTAACAAATTTTCTACAATCTCTTTCAGAGGATAGAAAAAGAGGGAATGCTTCCTAAGTAATTCTATGAGGTCAGCATTATGCTGATACTAAAACCAGACAAAGACATTACAAGAAAAGAAAACTACAGACCAATATATCTCATGAACATAGATGTAAAAATCCTCAAAAAAAATTAGTAAATAGAATCCAAAAAAAAAGTATAAAAAGAATTATATAAATCTTGTGATTTATACTTGTGACCAAGTAGAATTTATTCCAGGTATCCAAGGCTGGTTCAACATTCAAAAATCAATTAATATAATCTAGCACATCGACAGACTAAAAAAGAGAAATCACATGATCATATTAATAGGTGCAAAAAAAGCATTTGACAAAATCCAATGCCCACTCATAATAAAAGCTCACAGTAAACTAGGAAAAAGAGGAAACTTTCTCAACTTGATTTAAAAAATATACAAAAAACTTACAGCTAACATCACACTTAATACTGAGAAACTTGAAAGTTTCCCACTAAAATCAGGTACAAGGCAAAAATGTCCCCTCTCACTACCCTTTTTCAACACAATACTCTTTTTAATGCAATATGGCAAGAAAAGGAAGTAAAAGGTATGCTTATTGGGAAAAGAAGACATAAAACTGTCTTTATTCACAGATGACATGATCATCTATGTAGAAAGTCTGAAAGACTCAACAAAAAACCTCTTGGAATTAATAAGTGCTTATAGCAAGGTTAAAGGATACAAGGTTAATATATAAAAGTAAGTTGGTTTCCTATATACCAGCAATGAATAAGTAGAATTTGAAATGAAAAACAAAATACCATTTACATTCGCACCCCCCAAAATGAAATAAGTATAAACCTGACAAAATATAAGATCTTTATGAAGAAACTTAAAACATTTTGATGAATAAGATGTAAAAATAAGTAAAGGGATAGATATTCCATGTTCAGATAGGAAGATTCAATATTGTCAAGATGTCAATTCTTCCCAACTTGATCTATAGATTCAATGGAATCCCAATCAAAATCCCAGCAAATTATTTTATAGGTATTGACAAATCAATTCTAAACTTTATATGGAGGGGCAAAAGACACAGAAGAGCCAACACAATATTGGAAGCGAAGAACAAAGTTGAAGGACTATGCTACCCGACTTCAAGCCTTACTATACAGCTACAGTAATCAAGACAGTGTGGTGTTTGGTGAAAGAAAAGACAAGTAGTTCGATGGAACAGAATAGGGAGCCCAGACATAGCCTCGCATAAATATTGCCAATGATTTTTACAAAGGAGCCAAGGTAATAGAATGGAGTTAAGATATTTTCAACAAGATTCTGGAACAACCAGACATCTACATGTAAAAAACATCAGTCTAAACAAAGGTCTCATACCCTTCACAAAAGTTAACTCTAAATGGATCATAGATCTAAATGTAAAACACAAAACCATAAAACTCCTAGAAGATAACATACGAGAAAACCTAGATGGCTTTGGGTATGGTGATGCCTTTTTAGATACAATACCAAAGACATGATTCATGAAAGACAAGTTGATAAGCTATACTTCATTAAAATTAAAAACGTCTGCTCTGTGAAAAACAGTAGCAAGAGCATTGGTGGAGAAGTTACAGACTAGGAAAAAATATTTGCAAGATACACATCTGATAATAGACTGTTATCTAAAATATACAAAGAGGGGCGCCTGGGTGGCTCAGTCGGTTAAGCGGCCAACTTCGGCTCAGGTCACGATCTCGCGGTCCGTGAGTTTGAGCCCCGCGTTGGGCTCTATGCTGACAGCTCGGAGCCTGGAGCCTGTTTCAGATTCTGTGTCTCCCTCTCTCTGACCCTCCCCCATTCGTGCTCTGTCTCTCTCTGTCTCAAAAATAAATAAACGTTAAAAAAAAAAAACAACTAAAAAAAAATAAAATATACAAAGAACTCTTAAAACTCAACAATAAGAAAACAACTCAATTAAAAAATGGGACCATAACAAACACCGCCCCAAAGAAGATATACAGATGGCAAATAAGCATATGAAAAGATGCTCCACATCAAATGTCATCAGGGAAATGCAGATTAAAACAACATGACACCACTATAGACCTATTCGATGGCCAAAATCTGGAACACTGACAACACCAAACGCTGGTACTGATGTGAAGCAACAGGAACTCTCACTCATTACTGGTGGGAACACAAAATGGACAGTTACATTGGAAGACAGTCTGGCAATTTCTCGCAAAACGAAACATACTCTTACCATATGATCCAGCAATTATTCTTCTTGGTATCTACCCAAAGGATCTGAAAACTTATGTCCACACAATAACATGCATGTGAATGTTTATAGCAGCTGCATTCATAATTACCAAAACTTGGAAGCAAACAGGATGCTCTTCAGTAGGTGAATGGATAAACTGTGGTCCATCCAGGCAATAGAATATTATTCAGCGCTAGAAAGAAATGAGTTATCAAGCCACGAAAAAACATGGAGGAACCTAAAATTCATTATACTGAGTGAAAACAAGCCAATATGAGAAGGCTACATCTGTATGATTCCAAGTATATGACATTCTGGAAAAAGGAAAACTATGGAGACAATAAAAAAGATCAGTCGTTCCCAGAGTTGCAGGTAGTGGGGAGGGATGAATAGACATATAACAGAGGATTTTTAGGACAGTGAAAATATTCGGTATGATACAATGATGTATGTATTGTTGTTATAAATTTTTCCAAACCCACTGTGCAGTACTAAGAGTGAACTTTTTTTAGTTAAACTAAAGTTAGACTCTGGGTCTTAGTTAAACTAAGTTAAGACTCTGGGTGCCTGTGATGTGTCAATGTTAAGTTCATCTTTGGTAAAAAATTGCACTATTCTGATGACTGATATTGATAATGAGAGAGGCTAGGTATGTGTGGGCAGGAGGTATATGGGAAATTTCGGTACCTTCCTCTCAGCTTATTGGAACCCTAAAGCTTCTATTAAAAAAATAAAGTCTAAAAACAAAGATTGGAAGGAGCATTGCACATAGATTACAGGGTCCGGTAAATGGAGACTGGTGATCCCTAGCTCTTGTAACCAGCCCCCTTGACCACATCCACAAGGAACGTAAGGACGCTTCTGGATGTAGCTTCTGTGGTTGTGGGAGTTGACCAAAGTGAGGGAGGAGGGAGAGATAAAGAGAGATAAAAAGAGAGTTCTTACCTGTAAACAGATGATGTAGGTCACAGATGCTAGGAAAATGCCAGGTATGAAGGAATACCTCAGGCAAGTTAAAATTCAGATGGATGAAACAGGGCCTCATCTTGTCCTTCCTCAGGGGAGCTAACAGTCAAATGAACAAGACAGTGAGTCAGTAGAACACGGTGGTCATAGGTGCTGGCTCTGAAGTCAGAATGGCCAGGTACCTCACCAAACCCTGTCATTTGCTGGCTGTCTAGGCAAATTTCTTAATTATTCAGATCAGTTTCCTCACTGGTATGATGGAGATAATATTACCATCACGTTGTGAGGTAAAAAGTATAATACGCTTATTACTTACGATAATGCTTACCTGTCTCGCTTATTACACAGATTTCATTTTTCATGAAGAGAGGTAGCCCATGTTCCCTGCGATTAACCTTAACATTCATCTACTGGTGCCTAGTACTCATCCTCCTTACAGACCCCTTCAGAGGTATTCCAGGCAGTCAAGTGGGAGACAGAGTCAGAAATGGAGGAGTGATCACATCCCAGGGTCTGGATCTTAGCTTTGCTAAGGAGGGAGGGGCAGGAATTAATATTTAAGATCTCAAGCTGTCCCAGACTGTGCTAGGTTGGGTTTTTACATACATTTTGCTCAGTCTATTAGTTATTTCTATCTTTACCATTTTAATTTTACCTGGGCAACTAAGGCTTAGGTTAAGCCACATTCTCAGTAGGTAGCAGAACAGGGTTACAAAATTTAACCCTTTTCCTCTGGCTAGAGTGAGCTTGGATTTCTAGCAGTATTGACTTATTTATGTGTTTGCCATTCTTTCAAAGAATACTTATGAAGGCCTATGATAGAGGTTACTAATTTCCCTTCAATATCTGCTCTCCTCTTGTTTTTCCTGAATTGTTTTTAGATGAGCAACATGACTTCCAAGAGTAAAACTTCTCTTGCAGCCAGGAGTGGCCATGTGTCTAAGTCCTGGCCAGTGGCATGGAAAAAGGAGTGTTCTTAAAGGCCACTATTCCCACTCTGCCCCTTCCTGCTGTCTGGATTGCAGATACGATGGCTGGAGCTTAAGCATCCATCTTGAGCCACCAGGGAAGCCATATGCTGAAGATGATGGAGCCATAAGGTCGAAGGTGCCTGGGTCTGACACTGAAATTATCACACCTATGGAGAAATAGGTTCTACTTACATAAATGGGTTAGGAAAAAGCTTAGGGCAGAAAGCCACCACCGTGGGGCAAAAGCACCCGAGGCTAGGTAGTGAGATACTGTAATGGGATCATGAGTAAAATTCCTTTCCATCTGACACCAATGTACCTGATCACAAACTCCACTGGCCCCCAGGCACTTTGCTTCTTACATGAGTTAATGATTACTATCTGATAGTTTTCTTCACATTCACCATGTATGTAAGATCTTGAGAGCTCAATAAATATGGAGATGAAACCTCTGTGGGGGGCTCTTGTCTCCTCCCAGACATTAGCCTCTTTCATATTCAATTCTGCATCCACTCTCTTGCTGGACAAGAGAGAACTCCAGACTCAAAGTCTGTGACAAATACCAACCCTGGATTGCTCATATTCAGTCTTCTTTTATTTGAGAGAGAAATATTCTCTTATGTTTAAGCAACTCTTATACTGGGCTTTATCTCACATGCAATTAAACCCCATACATAAATTGTTTTATTTATTTTTTAGAGAGAGAGAGAGCACACAAGGGACAGAGCAAGGGAGAGAATCTCAAGCAGGCTCCACACTGTCAGCACAGAGCCCGATGTGGGGTTCTACTTCATGAACTGTGAGATCATGACCTGAGCTGAAATCAAGAGTTGGACACTTAACCAACTGAGCCACCCAGGAGCCTCTAGTATTCCTTTTCTTAAGATTTGTATTAACTTTCAGAGTGTTTCCTTATTTAGCTATTTTGAAGATGTCAATAATTTTTTCAGACATTAACACCATTGACAAAATTAACACCATTCATAATCATTAATTGCAGCATTTTACTCTTGCAATAATAAACATTTATATATACTTCCACTATTAAAAATTTTTTTTTTCAACGTTTTTTATTTATTTTTGGGACAGAGAGAGACAGAGCATGAACGGGGGAGGGGCAGAGAGAGAGGGAGACGCAGAAGTGGAAACAGGCTCCAGGCTCTGAGCCATCAGCCCAGAGCCTGACGTGGGGCTCGAACTCATGGACCGCGAGATCGTGACCTGGCTGAAGTTGGACGCTTAACCGACTGCGCCACCCAGGCGCCCCTACTTCCACTATTAGAAATTCAACATATAGAACACATAGAGACACCTTTTTGAAAGTGACTATTCAGATATTAACAATAAGTGCAACTGAGATGACTGGGGTTTGTTTTCCCTAAAAAGAAATTAATTAATGAGGCATAAAAGCATAATTTACCAACCTTGTTGAAAACTATTTGAAGACATGTCAACAGAAGTGGGGAAGTCTGCACTCTAGAAAAGAACTTACAATGGCCCATGTCTGGGCTCACAAGAGAGAAGGCGGTCATTACAGGCATAGCTGTTTTTGGTAGAACAATGTGAGCCTCAGAATTAGGTAACAAAGGCCCTCAAGACCATTTGATTTAACTCCTTTCACTTTGCTTCTGTACTCACTAAGAAATTGTCTATTATGTGACTTGAGAGGAAGAAAAATAGGAGGGAGGATTCACCCAAGGGTCTATGAGGTTTTACTAAAGGAGCCAGCAGCCCCCATCCCTCTCATCTCAATTGACTCTGGTAGAATTCATTTAAAAAAATAGATTGCTTTTGTTAAGAACATCCATAAATCAATATCTGTTTTAAAATGATTTATTATAATTAAAAACACAAAACCAAAAGGATCATTTCATTAGTAAATATGTTGATGATACACTCGATGATTTGACTATTATGATGTGAAAATACAAAGATACTATATAAATATACAGTTGGAAAGATGAGCTAATGATCTGCCCTTGTAAGAGAGGACCCCAGGGTGCGTTTTCATTGATGATTATCTGGATTAGTGGCTCCCAGTCTTAAATGAACAATTGTATCCTGTGCTTTAAAAAATCAGGATTCTCTGGCTGCACTAATTAAATCAGAATCTCTGGGGACAAAATCTAGAAATAAGATTTTTTTTTTTTTAAACGCTCCATAGATGATTTCAAAGTTCAGTCAAGCCTGAGAGCCACTGAACTGGATTTTGAGGCTAATGTCTGAGATCACTGAGTTGTTTCGAACTGACAGGTTTCTTTGCTTCCGTTTGTTTTCATGGACTTTTGAAATTATTTTTGTCTTACAATTTTAGAGTTGTCCTGAAAATGAAAGAAAGCTCACTCACACAGGAAGCAGACGCAAGAAATATTAAAAGGTTCACATTCTTTCTTCTTTGTAAGCCAGGGCACTCCAAAGAGAAACCTTAGTACTGACACACGACCAAGAAAGACTCAGAGTCAGATACACTTAGAAAAGCAGAGTTTACTCGCAAAGGTGAAGAGAGGCCGACTGAAGAATTGGTTTGTCAAATACAAGTACTTACAGGAAGCAAAACAAAACAACCTTGCACATTTGTCAGAGTCACAAGATTTCACAGTCTGTTCAGATAGTGAAACAGTAACTTTCTCAGATGATTATCGTACTTACAAAGGTCGTGACCTATAGACACCCGCAGGGCAAATATTCAGGATGAAATCATCTTGAGGGGAGTCCAAGGAAATAGTCAAGGAGTTATTATTTTGGCAATCAGAACAAGTCAGGATGATTGCAGTTTGTGGGTTATCTCCCGTGTAGTTTAGTTATATTGGAAGCAGGCAAGGCGTCTGATTCGGCTTTAACGCACCTGTCAATTCTCTACTTGTACCCTGAGAAAACCGGACACTGTGTCTGACCTTCTGCGCATGCTCCGCCCGGACGCTAGGGGGCGGGGCGACGGCACGCGAGGTCTTGTGGGAAAGCTCAGGAAGGCGGGGCTCGGCGTGAGTTGCTGCGAGCCTGGGATGCCGGCCTTGCGGGCAGTAACGGCCTGGTGAGGTGAGCTGGCCTTGTCGTTATCGCCGGCTTTGGCAGCCGACGGGGCTTTTGGGGTCGCGTGGCTCGAAGGGGGCGCGCGGCCGTGGGTCCGGGGTGAGGCGGAGGGCGTGAGGGCGTGAGGGTGGGCGGCGAGGGCGCGGCGGTGTCCAGGGTAGCGGTGTCCAGGGTAGCGGCGTCCCGGGTGAGCGTTCCGGAAGGGGCTTGCTCCGCGCGCCCGGGTCTGGACGACCTGCCCTGCTGACCGTCCCTCCACCCCGGCTGCCCGGGGTACTGGGCGGGTTTGCGGTGGTCGGACCGCAGACCCACTCTCCCGAGAGAACTGCGGTGGGGCACGCCCCCTGTCGGCGTCGGTGTGCAGTGTTCGCTCGGATATTGAGTGTAAAAGCGATACGCCCCGCGCTGGAAGTTTCTGGGTGCTTGCTCGACTCGAGCCTCGTCGCAGGTACCGTTGGGAGCCATTGCGCCTGCGGGAGCAGCAGAGGTGATGAATGAAATGGAAAAAGGTTTCGACGCTTTGCAGCATCACAGTGGCTTGCTGCGGCTTTATTCCTATTTTTGAGCCCCCAGCAAAGCACTATACTGGTTTTGCTTTATTTTTTTAAATGAGATCTACATATGTGATCAAACATGGGCACTGCCTGAAAAGAATCTTAAACTTAGTTTAGGTTCAAGGGCCAGGCTAGGGGTCAGAAGACCTATCTGCATTTGCAACCGTTAGAAAACTAATTTTTCTAATTTCTCTCTCTCCCTTTCTACTCCCCCACTCCTCTTAAGCTTTGAGTCCCCTCCCACCTTTTTGGGAACTTTGTCCCATCACTCACCCTTTTTCCTAGATCTTATCTTGTTTCTGTTCGCCAGACTATACTCCTGAGCAATCTTAGATTATTACAGAATCACGCTAATCCCAATATAATCTCATTTACTCAGCATCTCATTTTATTTCCACTTTTTCTTTAAATCTCAATAAAATTCTTAATAAATCTTTACATGACCAAATATAATGCACTTTCATTACTCTTAGATGATCTTTGTGTCATTTGGCACTGCTAACCTCTCTCACCTGGAACTCTTAAGAATTCTATTTGGTGAAATTACTCGCCCAAGTTTTCCTACCAACTCTCTAGTTGTTGCTGCCTAGTTTTTCCTATGTGTGTTGGCATCTCTTCCTCTGCTTGTTCCCCAAAAGATAGTGTTTTCCAGGTTCCAGTCCCTCCCCACCCAAACCTGTAGTCACAGTGATTAAGCATGTCCAAATCCATGATTGCAATTTCCACCTTTATGCTAGCGACACTCAAATTTGTATCTCTAGCCCTGTGTGACTACCTATAACTACCTACTGGTTATATCCTGATCTTCCATAAGCACCCAGTTCAGCATATCTCAAACTGAGATACTTGCCTTTCCTCTTGTCCTCCAATCCTGAAACTTTTTCCTTTTCTTTCTTTCTTTTTTTTTAAAGGTCTAAAGAAAAATTTTTAAACTAATCTCTACACCCAATGTGGGGCTTGAACTCATAATCCCAAAATCAAGAGTCACATGCTCCACCAACTGAGCCAGCCAGGTGCCCCCTTTTTTTCCTTTTAAAATTGTGATCCAGACTCAAAATGGCACTACTAATTTAACCAGGCTCCCAAGCCAGAAATCTAAGACACTGGTTAAGTCCTCTGCTCCCCCACTCCTTATGTGAATCAGTCATCATGTATCTTTTATTTTCCCACTATAATACTTTTCACATAGTTTTCAGACCTCATGGCATGGCATTTCAAGATCTGTCCCATAGCCACCTCGGCCTTCTCTCTCATCATTCTCTTTCTTAGTCCTTCAGTCTGCCTGCCCACTTCCCCATGGTTAATCACTTGGCTGGCCTGTTTGAAGCTTGGCTAGTTACAGCAACTTTGGGGACTCTTTCCTTGAACCCACCACCCTACCCACCATCTGATTTATGCCTGTCCTTTGTTGTCAGTCCCACAGCATCTCTGTGTACCTCTATTTAGCACAGTTGCTCTCAACCAGGAGTTAATTATGCCTCCCAGGTGACATTTAACAATGTCTGGAGCACTTTGTCACAGTCTGGAGGGGAGGGGGAATACCGCTACCTAGTTGGAAGAGATGTTGCCAATCATCTTACAATGCGTAGGACAGATCTCCTACCACAAAGAATAATCTGTCCCAAAATATTGATAGCCCTAAGGTTAAGAAACCCTGCCTAGCCTAATATTTTGTTGCTCAGTACTTGATTATTTTGCTTCCTTCTCCACTAGACGTAAGACCTTGTCTTGTTTTTACAGGGCCTGTCACATAGCAGAAGTTCAATAAATTTTGAAAAGGAGTAAAGGAGATAATTAGGATTAATTTATTTTTTTATTTTTTTAATGTTTTATTTATTTTTGAGACAGGGAGAGACAGAGCATGAACAGGGGAGGGTCAGAGAGAGGGAGACACAGAATCTGAAACAGGCTCCAGGCTCTGAGCTGTCAGCACAGAGCCCGATGCGGGGCTCGAACTCACGGACCGCGAGATCGTGACCTGAGCCGAAGTCGGCCGCTTAACCGACTGAGCCACCCAGGCGCCCTTAGGATTACTTTATAAGCTAGAGATGGGCAGACAGTCTGCTACCATGGGCTACTTGCTAATTTCAGCGATTTCCTCATGGCCTTTCATTTATATTGATTGCAGCGACTCCCAGACTTGTCTGTTTTTCATTTGTTCATTCAGCAAACATTGGTTCATCTAAAAAATGATACACTGATGTTTTCTTTCTTCAGCATCACTTTAGGCTCTCCTCTATCTATGTTTTTTGACCATTTATGAAGTGGTAAAAAGTAATTAGCTAAGCTTCAAAAAAATAAACCAAATATTTTTGTTTAATTCTTGTCAGAGATTGGTTGGTCAAAACTCTGCAGGCCATAATGACTTCGACAAATAAAGCAATTGAATTACAACTACAAGTGAAACAAAATGCAGAAGAATTACAAGACTTTATGAGAGATTTAGAAAACTGGGAAAAGGATATTAAGCAGAAGGATATGGAACTAAGAAGACAGAATGGTGTTCCTGAAGAGGTAAATTTCTTAATTAAATCCTACTTTAGCATCCAGCATAACTAATTTAAAGTGAAGCAGAACCATTAAAAAATTTTTTTTAATGTTTGTTTATTCTTGAGAGAGAGAGAAAGAGACAGAGCACAAGCAGAGGAGGGACAGATAGAGCGGGAGACACAGAATCCAAAGCAGGCTCCAGGCCCTGAGCTGTCAGCACAGAGCCTGACACGAGGCTTGAACCCATGAAGCATGAGATCATGACCTGAGATGAAGTCTGACGCTGAACTGACTGAGCCACCTAGGTGCCCCAAAGCACAACCTTTTAAAATGTTTTGTGAAAATACTGAATTTGAAGTGATTTGCTGCCTGTCGGCATTCTGAAAAATTCTGCTTTTAAAGTCTTTGTAATTATTTATATTAACTACATGAAGACATTTTAAGACTTAGCGAATAGTTCCTGAAAGGAAGGCCATGTGAAAATTCTTAAGGTAAATGAGTAACATCATATAATATTTAGTGTGTATATATATTATACAGATCATATATAATTATATATTTCATGATATATTAACATACAGTATTAGCATGTAATGTAGATGGTACAACCAAACGTTTTTCTTAAGAGTGTGCATTTAAATATGGATAGCTTTTTCATACTAATGATGTGGAGGCAGTTCAGTTTGCTGTTGTACTACTGCTAATTCATTATAGTAAGGCCGAAGAGCAGGCAGGTTTGGAAGTGTGCATTTAGGATTGCAAATTAAATGTATAATGAAACTTTCTAGATACTAACTTTTCTTGTGACTAAACAATGTTCAACATTTGTCAGAGAATGAATTTAACATTTCAGGCATGAATTATCATAAGTGAAGATGGTAAATTGATATTTTTACCTACTTAAAAAATAAAAAGTACTTCCTACTTGAAGGTATAATTTAGTGAGAATTTTAAACATTGCTAGTTACATAAAAATGTAATTAATAGAGCAGGGCTTAAAACATTGTGTGTGTTTTTTTTCCCCCTGTCCCTAGAATTTACCTCCTATTCGAAATGGGAATTTTAGGAAAAAGAAGAAAGGCAAACCTAAAGAGTCTTCTAAAAAAACCAAAGATGAAAACACAAAAAACAGGATAAAATCTTATGATTATGAAGCATGGGCAAAACTTGATGTGGTAAGTTAATCTACTCCTGTGCTTCTTAGTATTTGAATAAAATTATCTCAGAGTTAGCTAAGAGTCATGGGTTAAATGAAAAATAAAGTTCTTATGCCTGTTTTTGCCATTTGGATTGTTTTATGTGGATACAAATTCATTCATAGTGCTCTTCAATTTGCTACATTATTTTTTTCTCCTGCAGCCCTCTTTCAGCGTATAGTGGCTAAAACAGCCAGTGTTCTTTTCTTTTTTTCCTATTTTTTTCTTCCTTTTTTCTCTTTTTGCAAAAATAATATGTAGAGGTCCAGTGTACTCTTCTTCCAGTTTACCCCAGTGGTTATATCATCCTTAACTACAGTGCAGTATCAAAACCAGGAAATCGATATGGTACAACGTATGTATAGTTCTGTGCCATTTTATCCCATGAACACTTGGGTAACCACCATGGCATTTAGAACTCAAAACTATTGCATCGCCACAAAGATCTCTCGTGCTGTCCGTTAATACTTGCACCCACATCCCTCCTTCCCACCGTCTCTAATCCCTAGACAGCCAGAATTCTAAGATAGTAATAACTCCCAGAAAAGAAGGTCTCTGCTATATGTTTTTATAGACTGAAGGACCTAATACTGGCTGAAAGGGAATGCCTTAGTGTCTAGTCTTGGGGCTGTGGCTATGGGACAATAAAAGTAGGCCTCTCTTGATCCCCAGAGAATGGGCTTCACCCTTCTAGATGAGGGTAAATCTGTTTGCCTCCCATCTCCCGCACGTAACACATGGTATAACTGGAAAATTACCACCAGTACTCTGCCTCCGAACCCTCTACATAGTGCTTCAAGCAGCCATCATTAGGTCAGCCTGTGAAAGGCAATCTGTTGGTCAGCCTTATTCTAGACTCTTACCCACCTTAAGGGTTGATTTGGTTTGACTGATCTGAAATATATATTCCTTTTTAGTCTCTCTGAAAGTGTTAATGTAATAGTCGATTTATACAAAAGAGTAAGCGAAGATATATGGTCTAAAGCATAATAATAAAATGAATATGTGAGCCCACCATGTAACTTATAGAGAATTTTTCAGTCCTGTTGAAGCTACCAGTGTGCTCCTTTCCTACCCCATCTTCTTTTCTCCCCCTCTACTTCCATAGATAACCACTCTTGTGATTTTTGTGTTTGTTATTTTATTTGCACTTTACTGTTTAACATTTTTATTTGAGGTTATACATACAGTAAAGTGCAAAAATCTGAATTTTTGCTCATATGTATACTTGAGAAACCACCATCCACATCAAGATATAAGACATTTCCAGCATCTCAGAAACCTCCCTTTTCAGTTGATTGCCCCCCAAAGGTAGCTGCTGTTGTGATCTCTAATATTTTAGATGAGTTTTGCCAGTTAATGGAATTTCATATAAATGTATCATATAGTATACACTCTTTTTGTTTAGCTTCGGTTACTAGCATTATCTGACATTGATCCGTATTGTCAATAGCAGTAATTTGTTTTTTTCATTGCTGATCAGAATTCCATTATGAGAGTATATCACAATTTGTGTATCCACTCTTCTGTTGACATACATTTGGGTTGCTATTATGAACAAACCTGTTATGAACATTCTTGTATGTGTCTTTTGATGGATATAAGCACCCGGGGGGAATTTGCCAGGTCATACTTTATATACACATTTAGTTTTAGAAGATACTGCTTAGTGGTTTTCCAAATTAGTTGTATTTTTCTTAATGAAACCAAGGCTAATAGACTCAAGATGGAGCTGGCACTATTAATTAAATAATTTGCTATCTGTTTCAGTATTGTCCTGATGTAAGAGAAGTATGGTTTTAGGTCTTGAATTTATTATTGTGGGAAATGATACTTTCTGAACATGACTTTTACTCTGCTGAGTATTATATAGTCCGCTTTGCATTTTTCGTGACCTTACCCTTCATTATGTAGCCTTTTCCTTTTCATAAGGTGGTATCTTATAATGCTTTTTCTTGAAAGGCATCATCTCAGATCATTACCTAGAGAGGTGCTTTCTACACAAACGTTTGTTCATTCAGCAGATACTGATTGAACTGCTTTGTGTGGTCAATGCTGTCATGATGTACTGCATTGCTTGATGTCATTTTAGTGTATCTATGCAAGATAATAGGTGTTTACTTACCATCCGCTCTAGTTCAGATCTGAGCATCCTGCTTTAGTGTCCTGCTGCTGGTGGTATTATACACATATAAACATAGCAGGAATGGATAATCTTGTCTCGTTAATGTTGGTAGGGTGGTGGTATTTCTGGAATCTTCATGCTAACACACAGCTAAGCTTCAGTCTATCTCTTAATGTTCATTTAGTGTAACTAAGCATAGATTTTATTTTTTAATTTGTCAATACTTTTTTTTTTTTACATAAAATAGTATGCTGTTTGTTAAATGCAAAAACCATTTTGTTTACATAATTGAAGTTTTTGTTTAAATGAGCTTTAGTGGGGGTTCTTGGGTGGCTTAGTTGGTTAAGCATCTGACTTCGGCTCAGGTCATGATCTCACCATTCATGAGTTGGAGCCCTGCGTCGGGCTCTGCGCTGACAGCTCAGAGGCTGGAGCCTGCTTTGGATTCTCCCTCTCTCTCTCTCTGCCCTCCCCCACTCACACTCTGCCTCTCTCTCCCCAAAATAAATAAAAACATTAAAAAATATTTAAATGAGCTTTAGTGAACTCTTTAATGCTTACTAGTTTAAAATCTCTTTGTAAAAACCATTCTTTTATCATATATATTTAAAATATATTGATGGGGTTCATGAGATGATTTATTACCATGAAAGGAAAGTGTGATCCCAAAGAGATTGGGAATTGCAGGACTAGCATAATACATATTTTCTTTGATAGTCTGCTATATTTTTGGAATTCGCTGAGAAACAATACAACAGCCGCGGACAGAGGAGTCAGATTTGCCTGGGTTCAAATCCTGACTTGACCACTTATTAGCTGAGTGATGTTGAGTTAACAAACTTCTGTGTTTCGGTTCCTTGCAGTGAAAAATGGGTAACTATACTTACCTCATAGGTTTTTTGAAGATTAGGAGTTATTGTGTTCTACAAGCAGTTTTTAATGTTTTAAGATTAAGGAAGGAAAAAGCGTTTTAGTAAAAAACACTCTCTTGGCTATTGGTTGTTTATTATATTAATTTGGGGTTATTTGCAAACTTTGGTTATGTCAAGCTAATACCTCACTACTAATAGTTTGTGACTTAGGGGTGTTTTGTGGACCCTATTGACTTAGCTTACTTTATGTGTTCAAAGGTAGATTCTTTAAGTGGTTTGGATCTTGGTTTTCTAAGGGTACATTTTTCTCTGGATATAATCCTAACCATGAGGGGTTATTTGGGTTGAAAGCAACCTTAGACCTTTACGTCTTTTTTTTTTTTTTTTTTTTTAATTTTTTTTTTTTTTCAACGTTTTTAATTTATTTTTGGGACAGAGAGAGACAGAGCATGAACGGGGGAGGGGCAGAGACAGAGGGAGACACAGAATCGGAAACAGGCTCCAGACTCCGAGCCATCAGCCCAGAGCCTGACGTGGGGCTCGAACTCACGGACCGCGAGATCGTGACCTGGCTGAAGTCGGACGCTTAACCGACTGCGCCACCCAGGCGCCCCAACCTTTACGTCTTTAGGTGATAACAACCTAAGTTCTATTGAGTGTCCTTTTTTTTTTTTTTTTTTCTTTTTTCTTTTTTCTTTTTATGTCTTCTTTATTTTAATGGTCATGTAGTTATGAACACTAAGTTTTCCTACTTACAATTTCAGGACAGCATCCTTGATGAGCTTGATAAAGAAGAGAGTACCCATGATTCTGTGTCTCAAGAATCAGAGTCAGAAGAAGATGGGATTCATGTAGATTCACAAAAGGCTCTTACTCTAAAAGAAAAGGTATTCTTTAGGTTAGCATTAGTTTCCTTCATGTAAGCAGGATATGTAGAAAATCACATGGCTCCCATTATTTCTTCAACATAGTTTGGGGGGTATTCAAATTTTAAGTTTTTATTGGCTGTACCCATATCAAGAGAGAGTAGAGCTTGTTGATTAGGAACATATGCTCTGAAACCAGATTACATGGGTTCAGATCCTGTGACAAGTTCTTTAAATTGCTTGTACCTCAGTTTTCTTAACTGTAAATATCAGATTAATATTATTAGTAAATTTCAATGGGTTATTATGAATATTAAGGGAATTATTATATGTAAAGTGCATGGACTGTACAGAGAGTCGTTTTAAGATTTTTTGTAGTAGACAAAAGTAACTTAAAATCAGCGTGACATGAGTATTCAATTCCACTCCTCCATATCACAGGCCATCTTTGGTTACTTTTTGGAATGTTAAACATCCGTCTTTGGAAAAGCCTTGTTATAAAACTAGGCTTTTCAAAAAGCCTTTTGCTTTTCAAAAAGATGGAACTCTTTTCAGATTAAACTTCATCTTGATGCCTTTCTTTTGTTACATTTCTGTGGGTTATTGTCAGTAAAAAGTATATAATGCTAGGTGTGTTACTCATTTTTCTACCAGGGCTTTTGGATTGTGCCCATACAATGACTGTATAGTGAATTATCAGCATTTGTTGAAAGACCGTTTTGCTTAATTCTCTTTTCTTTACTGTTAACCTTGATTACAGAGCTAATGAGTTAGAAAGCTATGCATAATATTGAAAGCAAATGTCTCTGGAATTCTGTGCCAGTATGTATCTGACTCATATGCTTTTTCAGGGCAATAAATACTTCAAACAAGGAAAATATGATGAAGCAATTGAATGCTACACCAAAGGCATGGATGCTGATCCGTATAATCCTGTGTTACCAACAAACAGAGCGTCAGCTTACTTTAGGTTGAAAAAGTAAGGGATTTCCATAATGTGTGTGAATATTTTATGTGTGTGTCAACACTGATTGAAGAAAAGAATTTTTCATACACCCAGGCAATGACATAATATTCAGAGATAAAAAGGCATGAGTTACTAAGCCTTGAAAAGTCGTAGAGAAACTCCAGACACATATTTTTTCTTTTTTTTTTTTAGTAGTGTTACTGACTTTTTATTCTCATTACTAAGCATAGTAAAACAAACCTACAATCATTTGCTTTCATTATAATTTCTTGAACAGAAGAGCATTTGGCAGTATTAAGGACATAATCTTAGAGTAGTCTTTTAAATGAAATCAATTTGGCTTTATAAAAATTGCCCACATGGCCTTTCTTTTCCAGATTTTCAACATAAAGTGGTAAAAACTTGTCCCAAATTTTGGCATTTGCATGCAGAGTAGCATTTGGGAACCATACATCATAAAAAGATAACCGTCATCTTCCCTTGAAAATGGGGGTGGGGTCTTCATTTTTTTTTTTTTTCTTCTACGTTTTTATTGAAATTCCAGTTAACATACAGTGTAATGTTAGTTTCAGGTATAGAATGTAGTGATTCGTCACTTACATACAACACCTGATGCTCATTACAAGTGCACTCCTTAATATCCATCATCTGCTTAACCTATCCCACCACCCCAGCGTAACCCACCTCCCGTCCAGCAACCCTCAGTTTGTTCACGAAAGTTAAGAGTCTGTTTCTTGCTTTGTCTCTCTCCCTCCCACCCCAGTTCATTTGATTTGTTTTCTAAATTCCACATATGAGTGAAATTATATGGTATTTGTCTTTCTCTGACTGACTTCATTTAGCATAATATTCTCTGGCTGCATCTGTGTTGACACAAATGGCAAGCTTTCATTCTTTTTGATGGCTAAGTAATATTCCGTTGTGTATAGATACCGTATCTTCTTTATCCATTTATCAGTTGATGGACATTTGGGCTCTTTCCATAATTTGGCTATTGATAATGTTGATATAAACATCAGGGTGCATGTATTTAGTATTTTTTTTTTTAATTTTTTTTTCAACGTTTTTTATTTATTTTTGGGACAGAGAGAGACAGAGCATGAACGGGGGAGGGGCAGAGAGAGAGGGAGACACAGAATCGGAAACAGGCTCCAGGCTCCGAGCCATCAGCCCAGAGCCCGACGCGGGGCTCGAACTCACGGACCGCGAGATCGTGACCTGGCTGAAGTCGGACGCTTAACCGACTGCGCCACCCAGGCGCCCCTGTATTTAGTATTTTTTAATGTTTTGGGTAAATTTCTAGTAGTGTAATTGCTGGAATTTAGGGTAGTCCTCTTTTTAACTTTTTGAAGACCCTCCATACTGTTTTCCACAGTGGCTGTGCCAGTGTGCCTTCCCATCAACAGGGTAAAAGGGTTCCCTGTTCTCCACATCCTTACCAACATCTGTTGTTTCCTGCGTTGTTAATTGTAGCCATTCTGACAGGTGTGAGGTGATACCTCATTGCAGTTTTGATTTGTATTTACCTGATGATGAGTGATGTTGAGCATCTTTTCATGCGTCTGTTAGCCGTCTGTACGTCTTTGGAGAAATCACTATGCATGTCTTGTGCCCACTTCTTCGCTGGATTATTTGTTGTTTTGGGTGTTTTTGATCAGTTCTGTATAGATTTTGGTAACTAAACCTTTATCAGCTATGCCATTTACAGATATCTTCTCCCATTCTGAAGATTGCCTTTTAGTTTTATTGATTATTTCCTTTGCTGTGAAGAAACTATTTTTTTAAATGTTTATATATTTATTTTGAGAGAGAGCACAAGTGGAGGAGGGGCAGAGAGAGAAGGAGAGAGAGAATCCCAAGCAGACTCTGCCCTATCAGTGCAGAGCTCATCACAGGGCTCAATCCCATGACCACCAGATCACGACCTGAGCCAAAATCAATAGCCAGATGCTTAACTAACTGAGCTACCTAGGGGCCCCCAGAAACTTTTTATCTTGATGAAGTCCCAGTAGTTCATTTTTGCTTTTGCTTCTCTTGCCTCAGGAGACATGCGTAGTAAGAAGTTGCTATGGTTTAGGTCAGAGAGGTTGCTACCTGTGTTCTCTTCTAGAATTTTAATGGTTTCCTGTCTCACATTTAGGTCTTTCATCCATTTTGAATTTGTTTATTTTTGTGTATAGTGTAAGAAAGTAGTCCAGTTTCATTCCGCATGTTGCTATCCAGTTTTCCCAACACCATTTGTTAAAGAGGCTTAAAAAAAAAATTTTTTTTTTTAAATGTTTATTTATTTTTGAGACATGGGAGAGAGACAGAGGATGAGCTTGCGAGGATGAGCATGGGAGAGAGAGGGGACACAGAATCCGAAGCAGACTCCAGGCTCTGAGCTGTCAGCATGGAGCACAGTTGGGGCTCGAACCCACGGTACATGAGATCATGACTTGAGCCGAAGTCAGATGCTTAACCAACTGAGCCACCCAGGTGCCCAGAAGAGGCTGTCTTTTTTCCATTGGATATTCTTTCCTACTGTTACTGTATTATTATCAATGAGTTTCTTTAGGTTTGATATTAATTGTTTTACATATCTGGTGCTCTCATATGGGGGCATAAATATTTATAATTGTTAAGATCATCTTGTTGGATAGTCCCCTTATTATGATATGGTGCCCTTCTTCCTCTCTTGTCTTTGGTTTAAAATCTAGTTTGTCTGGGGGCGCCTGTGTGGCTCAGTTAAGTGTCCCAATTCTTGATTTGGGCTCAGGTTATGATCTCATGGTTTGTGAGTTCTGGCTACACAAAGCCTGCTTGGGATCCTGGGAATCCTCTCTGTCTCTGTCCCTTGCCCGGTTGCACACACGCGTGCACTTTCTCTTTCGAGTAAATAAACTTAAAAAAAATAAGCAAAATCTAGTTTGTCTGATATTGCTACTCTGGCTTTCTTTTGGCTTCCATTTGCATGATAGATGGTTTTCCATCCCCTCATTTTCAGTCTGCAGCTGAGTCTCTTATAGATAGCATATACATGGGTCTTATTTTTTTTTATCCATTCTGACACGTCTTTTGATTGGAGCATTTGGTCCATTTACATTTAGAGTAATTCTTGATAGATATGAGTTTAGTGTTATTTTATTGTTGTTTCTGGAGATTTTCTCTATCCGTTTCTAGTCTTTGTTGTTTTTGGTCTTTTCCCACTCAAAGAGTCCCCCTTAATATTTCTTGCGGGGCTGGTTTAGTGGTCACGAACTCCTTTAGTTTTTGTTTGTCTGGGAAACTCTTTATCTCTCCTATTCTGAATGACAGCCTTGCTGGATAGAGTATTCTTGGCTGCATATTTTTCCTATTTACCGTGTTGAATGTATCATGCTACTCCCTTCTGGCTTGCCAAGTTTTTGTGGAGAGATCTGCAGCTTGGCCTTATGGGTCTTCCTTTGTAAGTTAGGGACTTCTTTTGTCTTGCTGCTTTTAGGATTTTTTTTTTTTTTATCACAGTATTTTGCAAGTTTAATTACAATATGTCTGGTGTTGGCCTGCTTCTGTTGATTTTGATTGGAGTTCTCTGTGCCTCCTGGATTTGGATGTTTATTTCCTTTCCCAGATTAGGGAAGTTTTCAATTATTATTTCCTCAAATAAACCTTCTGCACCCTTTTCTGTCTTTCTTTCTGGGACTCCTATGATACAAATATTACTACATTTGATGGAATCACTGAGTTCCCTAGTATTCTCGTGATCCATAATTCTTCTCTTTTGTTCAGCTTTATTATTTTCCATTATTCTATCTTCTGTATCACTTATTTGTTCCTCTGCTTCTTCCATCGTTGTGGTCATTACATTCAGTCTGTTTCAAATCTCAGTTATTGCATTTCTCATTTCTGACTGTTTTTTAGCTCTTTTTTCTCTGTGGTACGGCTGTCCCTGACGTCTTTCATGCTTTTCTCAAGACCACCAAGTATCCTTTTAAGTGTTGCTTTAAATTTTCCATCAGGCATATTACTTATGCTTTTTTTCCATTAGATCTCTGTTCAGGATCTTTTCTTGTTCTTTCTTTTGGGATGAATTCCTCCATGTTGGCACTTTGTCTGAGTCTCTGTCTTCTTCTCTGTGTTAGAAAAGCCTGTTATGTTTCCTGCTCCTGAGAGTCATGGCTTTGTGAAGAAGAGGTCATATAAGTGTCCAAGGCGCGGAGCTTCAGGAAGTGTCTCTGGTGTGTGCTGCATGCACTCTGCTGCTGGGTTTTGGCTGCTCTGTCTTTCAGGTCAGTCATCTGCAGAGGCTCTCCTTGCCTGCAGTGGGCAGTTTTGGATTAGCCAGAGTATGGGGAGTTTTAACTAGGTGTGCTTTGGTCCACTTATTAAATGAGACCTAAGTCTACTTCCACTAGAACCAGAGCTTTGCAGAACTCTATGGCCAGTAGCTGTGGTGCATGCAGAGGTTTCTGCTGGCTTTCTGAGGAAGGGGCCCGCTGCTCTGCGACTTAGGCACTCTTGCCTGAGAAAAGCAGTGCCAGTGGAGCACAGGTGGGTGTGACTTGGTGTGAGCAGGTAGGGCAGCCAGTGTTGGCACCGTGTTGTTTACTGAAGTTGGTTTATGCTGGGTGGTAGGGGAGGGAACTGGTGTCAGCCAGCTCCTTTGTCCTCGGAGAGGGGTCTCTGTGCTCTCAGGGAAGCATTCCAGAAGAGCAAATAATTTTCCCTTGTGCATCCCAGGTGGTTTTCAGATTGCTGGTTTCATGCTCTTTCCATGTTGCCTGCCTGGAACAGTGCAGTGCACTTTGGGCTCTGTTGTAGCCAAGGCTGCTGACTTTTAAAACTCCAGACTTTAGGGACCTGGTCTGGTGGGGACCGTCGCTGGTCTTCTGGAGGAGGGTCTCACTGTGCTGGGATGGATGCAGTTTTGACCAAGAAGGGCAATCGCTGTAGCTCAGGGTCATGGGATTTGGAGCAAAGCAGGTTAAATAGCCAGTGTCTGGGTTAGCTGCCCTCAGTCAGTGTCTCTGTGCCTACGCTGAGAGGTGTGGGGGGATGGAAATGGTTCTTTCATCCCCGGAGAGGCCCCTTTTTGAAAGCCACCTCTCATAGATGTGCTCCAAGAAAAGGGAACAATTTTAGGGGATCCTCAGACCACCGTACTGTCTGCCCCAGGGTTGTTTGCCTGCCTGCCCTCCAGGAGTAGGGCGGTGCCCTTCAGGGCTCTATCGTGGCCCTGCCCTATGACCTCTAAAACTCCTGTCTTTGAGCCCTGCTGGTTGCAGAAACTAGAAAATTAGTCCCTTGTTTTCCAAACCAGTGGCTTTGGGGAAGTGTTCTCCCCTTGCGTTTCCCGGTGTGCTCTCCTCTCTCTTATCTTTCTTCACCACCAGGGCTTCCTCCCTGTATCCATTTTCCTGGTGCTGGATTGTTGGTTGCCTCCTTTCTTTCACTCTTTCCTTTTCTTCTCCCTCTTTCCCCCCCTCTCTCCCTCCCTACCACTCTTTTCTCCCTTCCTTAAAGCAGTGATAATGTTGACAGTTTTGTAGGTTTCTTGGGGTTGGGTCACAGGATGTATATATACGTTCTACTTACATGGTGATGACCAGTTAGTTGTACAAGTAATGCAAAGGTAGTTGTAGAAGTTTATGTTCTCATTAGGAGTGTGTGTGGATGCTTGCTCCGTGTCTTTACCAACACTGGTAGAATCGGGCTTCTTAATTGTTTTCAGTCAAGTGGGTGCAAAATGGTAATTCACCTTGGTCTTAATTTGCATTTCCACAACTGCTAATGAGGTTGAACATCTTATATATTTATTTGTCACCTGTATTCCTTTGTTTCCCTGTGAAATGCCTGTTTTGTCTTTTGGGCATTTTTCTGTAAGTCTGTTTTTCTATTGATTTTTAAGAATTCTTTCGGGATACTAATCCTTCAGTGTTTATAATAATTATTTCCCCCCAATCTGCAGCTTTGCTTTTTTTCTTTCTCTGTGAAGTCTCAATGAGCAGAAATTCTTAATTTTAATATATTTCAATTGTTTTTTTTTTTTTTTTAGAGGTTAGCACTTTAAAAAATATAATTTGTTACAACAGTAGTTTCCCATGCTGAGCTCATAATAGTCTTCTATATTTTCTTCTAAAAGTTTTTAAGTTTTAATTTTCATGTTTAAGTCTTTATGCTGAAGGTAGAAGTCTAATTTCGTATCTTTTCATATGACTATTTCAGTCATGTCAGTCTTATTTATTGAACATCCACACTTTCCCCATAGATCTGCAATGCCACCTTGTCGTATGCTTAGTTTGCATGGATCTCTTTTTCTTTCTTTTCTTTTTTTTTTTTTTTTTAATGTTTATTTACTTATTTTTTATTTTTTTTATTTTTTATTTTTTTAATGTTTTTTATTTATTTTTGGGACAGAGAGAGACAGAGCATGAACGGGGGAGGGGCAGAGAGAGAGGGAGACACAGAATCGGAAACAGGCTCCAGGCTCCGAGCCATCAGCCCAGAGCCTGACGCGGGGCTCGAACTCACGGACCGCAAGATCGTGACCTGGCTGAAGTCGGACGCTTAACCGACTGCGCCACCCAGGCGCCCCTTATTTACTTATTTTGATAGCGAGAGAGGGCAAGGGAGGGGCAGGGAGAGAGAGAATGCCAAGCAGACTCCGCATTGTCAGCACAGAGCTTGATGTGGAGTTCAGTCTCATAAACCATGAGACCATGAACTGAAATCCACTGAGCTCAACCCACTGAGCCACCTAGGTGTTCCACATGGATCTCTTTTTCATCATTCTGTTCTCCACTTGATCTGTTGCCTATCCGTATAACTCATTCCATACTACCTTTAATTGCTATAGCATTATAATAAGTCTCCATATTTGGCATAGGACATGTATTCTTACCTTATTATTTTTTGGGAATGTCTTGGGTATTCTTGGACTTTTGCTTATCAGTGTAAATACCGGAATCATCTTGTCAAACTCCTTGAAAAATTCTGTAGGTATTTTGATTCTAATTGCTTTGGATTTATAGATCAGTTTGGAGAGAATTATATTGCTATGGTTTTGTGACTTAGTATAAATCATGAATATGATATATCTCCACTTAAGTCTTTAATGTTTTTGAAGACAGTCTTCAAATGTTCTGCATAGGGGTCTTACATATCTTTTGTTAGATTTATTTCTGTTTTTTTTGTTGTTGTTGCTTATCTTTAGTAAAGCAGTCACCTTGCAAACTTTCGTTATTACTAACAGTGTCTCCAGATTGTTTTGAGTGTTTTAGGTAGACCATCACATCATCTGAGTTTTGTTCCTCTCCAGTCTTTTAGCTGTATATTTCTTTCTTGTGAAACTGCATTAGCCAGGACCTCTAATATAATACTGACAGAAAGCAGTGGTAGTGGGCATTCTTTTTCGTTTAGAGGGAATGTTACTTACATCTCACCATCATGAATTAATGCTTTTCAGTAGCCTTAAGTAAATAAAAGAAGATGGGATTTCAGAAACAAATTTTGAAGTTTTGGTTTGACAAATGAATATTATTAACTTCAACTTTTTTAAATTGCAGATTTGCTGTTGCTGAGTCTGATTGTAATTTAGCGATTGCCTTGAATAGAAGTTACACCAAGGCTTATACAAGACGAGGTGCTGCTCGATTTGCTTTGCAAAAGTTAGAGGATGCCAAAAAAGGTATTAATATTTTCATCTTATTATTATCTAAAACACTCTTTAATAGTTTAATTTAACAGATGCTATACAAAGAATACTAGGTAATCACAGTTACTACCCTCAGAGAGATTTCTGTATTTGAAGAAATCTCATTTTTGCTACTTTGGGAAGGAATGCATTATTTGCCACCAATCAGACTTTGGTTCAAATTCTTACTCCACTGTGTATTAGCTATATGACCAAGGGGAAGGTTGTGGGTCCCCTATGATTTTCAGTTTTCCCGCCGTAAAATAGGGATTAAAGCATCTTGTTGGATATCGTGAGGCAGAGAGGCACGGCACATAGAGTCCGTGACATGTTTTTCTTCATTTGTAAAGTCTAAGCCTTTAGTTACTCCATAAAATAAGTTTGTGTACTATAAATCATAAAATCTGAATAAAGTTGATAATCTAATAGGATTCTGTGTTTCTGGTTTTAAGATGTACATCTTAATGATAGTAAGTGTCCTTCCTGGGGCTGGTGGAAGAGGGTGATTTGTCAAGGGATTCTGTTAGGATTTTGTTTGTCTTGGTGGAGAATGAAGATAGTCCAGTAACCTCCTGTTGGTTAGTATTTCTTGGTTCCTCGTAATTTTGCTGTAGGATGCATGCCTGTTTGTCACATGTAGCAAATGATTGTTCTGTGGAATTTTTTAATATCTTGTCTTTCACATATTCTTTATCTTCAAATTTACTTAGATTATGAAAAAGTATTAGAACTAGAACCAAATAACTTTGAAGCAACGAATGAACTCAGGAAAATTAATCAGGTAAAACATAGTTATTTAAGTGCATTACTTAACGTTTATTTGATGAAGTAAAGGTTTTTGCATAGTCTTTGTACCATAGATTACTTAATATAGACTTTTTCTAATTTTAATTCTTTGTACTGTACAGTTTTACTAAACAAATTTGCAAGCTAGAGGAAGTAGAATAGTATTTCAGGATCCCTAGGAATCATCATTTAAAAAAAGTCATCTGAGAGACACCTGACTGGCCCACTTGGTATAGAGTATAAGACTCTTGATTTTGGGGTTGTGAGTTTGAGCCTCACTGTTGGTGTAGAGATTACTTAAAATCTTCAAAAAAAATCACTGGAGGTTTTTCAACTCCTGCTGCTTTATTTTTTCCCAGATGACAATTATTTTTCTTTATCCCCATAATTTTTCTTTTTGGCTTGTGCTTTTATTTCTGTACTAAGTTTTTGCATATTTCTTTGATTTTGTTAGTTTTATGTTGTTCTGTCTTTATAGTTTATATCTTAGCAAAAACAATACTAATTTTTTAACAGTAAGAAAATACTTAAAAAGTTTTTTGTCAAATTATACTGTACAGTTACATATTCCTTTCACTTTGCTGTTGAATCAGAGTGATAATTATTGTGCCATGCATTGAAACTTTGAGAAAAAAGTGACAATGATTGGGGAAAATCTGCTTTTAAATATTGCCATTACTTATAGCACATAAAATCTGTTGATAAATATATCAACTGTCTTATAATTGTGAACTGTGTTATATATTTTTGTATTTTGTCTGAGGTCAAGTAATGACTATGAATATAAAGTTTGAGGAATTTGGTGATGTCTTGATTATCCGTTTATTTTTGAAAATAGTTTCTAGGATGGTGCCTGGCCTGTGTAGAATTTCAGTAAATATTTGTTGGATAAATAAATGAACAACTACCATTAGTGATTTTAATTGGAATAAGATGTGTATTAAATTTATTATGTATCTGTTTTGTTTTGTAATTTGAATTAGATTTTGAATTAGAGTGAAAGATATTATTTCAGTATTAATTTGAAGTATGGTAGAAATTCTAATATATTTGAGTAATTTAGTATTTCACAGTGAAATATGTATGCATCTTGTATTACTTGTTTTATTTTAGTGGACTATTGTGTCTCCTAGGCTTTAGCATCCAAAGAAAATTCATGCCCAAAGGGAGCTGATACGATGATTAAGACAACTGAAGAAGAGAAAAAGCAAATTGAACAGCAACAGAATAAGCAGCAGGCCATTTCACAGAAAGATCTGGTAATCCAGAGGGATTTCAACATACATATGTTTTGTTGAATTTGCTCTTTGTTTCTTGTTCATCTGTTTCTGTCTTCTCTAATATTTAGATTCTTCAGTAGGAGTTGCAAATTACACTGAAAACCTCTGGAGCTTATAATTCAAAACTTGAGTAATTGATGACTTGGTACATAATTAAAAAAAAAAAAACATAGTTTAGGGAGCAAATTACTCTGATTATTTTAACATACTTACATATAGATGTAAATTTAGTGTAGAAATAAGTTACAGTTCATTCTTATATATAATTTTTTTTCCGCTAATTCACACTAGACTGTTTCTAATAAATTTGTTTAGAAATCGTTGACATTTAATTTAATATATCTGTAGTTTTTCATGGACCCACAGAAGATTTTTAATAAATACTTATGGAATGATTATTGGTTGTGATAAGCCTATAAATGAATGTTACAGGGTAATCTGGTATGCACATTCTAATATGGTTTAATTTATCCTGTGTTTAGACATGTTAATGTTACCAAAGAATGAACTGTACAATTTTGGTACTCTGTCCTTTCACAAAAATTACTTGGGTTATGAAATTCTATTGTGCAACCTTTGGTATAACTAGAGTGTAATATTTAAGCCTATATTACAATGTGTTTTTAAATTAAGCTTTAACATTTAATTAGTAGAATAATGGTTAATGCTGCAAAGTAGGATAGTAGTGTATGTTTCTTTTTAGTTCTGAAAAGAGAAGAATGCCGTTACAAAAAACCACCTAAACTAACATTCTAAAGCATATATCATGGACTAGATTTTTAACATTAAAATATACTTTAATTACTGGTATAATATTGTCGAGTATTCTCATAGTGTTTACTTAAGATTTGAATTCAACTAACTTTTTGGCATTTTTTTTCGTTCTTCTTTATATTTCTCTCCAAAATGATAGGGGAATGGATTTTTCAAAGAGGGGAAATACGAAAGGGCAATTGAATGTTACACTCGGGGGATAGCAGCAGATGGCGCTAATGCCCTTCTTCCGGCTAACAGAGCAATGGCCTATCTGAAGATTCAGAAGTAAGTGTTGGATGTACTTAATGCTTTTCAGGGTGAAAATGAAATTTACCATAAATTGGCTTATTAGATAGACAATTAAATAAAATACAATTTATTTACTCCTGAGCATTAAATTTATTTTTTATTAAAAAAAAATTTTTTTTAATGTTTATTTTTCACAGAGAGAGCGCGCGCGTGCGCGCATGAGTCGGGGAGGGGCAGAGAGAGAGGGAGACCCAGAATCAGAAGCAGCTGAGCATTAAATTTAAATGAGAGAGAGAGAGAGAGAGAGAGACTGAATATCAGTATGTATTCAGTAAATATTAGCTCTTGTTATTATTTTCCCACTATTTTTGTTTTTTTTAATGTTTGTTTATTTTTGAGAGAAACAGAGACAGAATGCGAGTGGGTTAGGGGCAGAGAGAGAGGGAGACACAGAATCCCAAGCAGGCTTCAGGCTCTGAGCTGTCAGCACAGAGCCCGACGCGGGGCTCGAACTCATGAGCTGTGAGATCATGACCTGAGCCAAAGTCGGATGCTCAACCGACTGAGCCACCCAGGCGCCCCTATTGTCCCACTTTTAATAGTCTGCCATTACACAATTTAACATTAATTGTTTCATGCGTGTTATTCTGAATTAATGATTTAAAAATTATTAAAAAAAATCTTTTTAATGTTTATTGAGAGAGAGACAGCTTGAGTGGGGAGGGACAGGGAGAGAGGGAGACACAGGCTTCAGGTTCTGAGCTGTCAGTAACAGAGCCCGATGTAGGGCTCAAACTCATAAGCTGTGAGATTGTGACCTGAGCCAAAGTCGGACGCTTAACTGAGCCACCCAAGTGTCCCTAAAAATTATTTTAACCTCAGAACCTTTTGGGCACATTTTTTAAAATTTTTTTTTTTTTTTCAACGTTTTTAATTTTTTATTTTTGGGACAGAGAGAGACAGAGCATGAACGGGGGAGGGGCAGAGAGAGAGGGAGACACAGAATCGGAAACAGGCTCCAGGCTCCGAGCCATCAGCCCAGAGCCTGACGCGGGGCTCGAACTCACGGACCGCGAGATCGTGACCTGGCTGAAGTCGGACGCTTAACCGACTGCGCCACCCAGGCGCCCCTTGGGCACATTTTTATCTGGAAGTGTTTTATATATGCATATCCATACATCACAAAAGAGAATTGTTGCCATTGAGATAAGCTGATTGATTATATATATACAGCTAAAACTTGGTCCTGTGGTACTAAACAACTGTTCGGGATGTACTCGGGGGTTCCAAGTTGGACAATCAGGATAATATCTGACAGCAGAAACTGTGTCTCATGGTTCTTTGTATCTGTTGTGATAATATTTTATACACTAGTGACAGAATTTAAGAAAAAACCATGTAAATACTTAAAATAGGGATTCGTAGTTACCTTGGTGCCATGGACCCCTTTGGCTGCATGGGGAACCTTCTTCAGAATAGTATTTTTCCATGTATAATTATACATTTGAGAGTACAAAGGAAATCAATTTTATTGAAACAGTTTTTAAAAATTTGTTATACAGTGATATACATACCACAACAAAATGAGAAACTACATTTAAAACATAGGCGAATTCGGGGTGCTGGGGTGGCTCAGTTGGTGAAGCGTCTGACTTCTTGATCTCAGCTCAGGTCTTGATCTCAGGTATGTGAGTTCAGGTTCTATGCTGGGCATGGAGCCTACTTTAAAAAAAATACAGGTAAATTTGGGGCGCCTGGGTGGCTCAGTCGGTTAAGCGTCCGACTTCAGCTCAGGTCACGATCTCGCGATCTCACGGTCCGTGAGTTCGAGCCCCGCGTCGGGCTCTGGGCTGATGGCTCAGAGCCTGGAGCCTGCTTCCGATTCTGTGTCTCCCTCTCTCTCTGCTCCTCCCCCGTTCATGCTCTGTCTCTCTCTCTGTCTCAAAAATAAATAAAAGTTAAAAAAAAAAAATTAAAAAAAAAATACAGGTAAATTTAAAGCTAAAAATGTTTTTGAAAGACGTAATGTGAAACTTTAGGTTTGGGGTGATCTGTGACATCTTCTTCCACATACTGATGAACTGATAAGTGTGGATAGGAAATACCCAAAAAGGTGCACAGATGATTGTGTTCCCAGTGTGATAACACGTGACCTTGCTCTTTGGCATCTGAATGACTGCTAGGGACAGAGTTGCCCAATAGTTGGCCAGTTAGGTCATAGGAGCATTTATAAACAGGGATTCTGTGATCACATACAAACAGCAGGTTAAATTACTACTGTAAATCTGAAATAGTGGTGAGCATAAATAGTATTTTGAGATGTTTGTAACAGTTGTAATGTGATATGAAAATATCAGTGATACTTATTAGTGTAAAATCACCTACTGCTTTTGCTACCGTGGTTTATTGTCTGCAGTTATAATGGAAAGAAAAGCTAAATCCCATTTAAAGTAAGTAACTGAAAATAAGCATGTAGTATTTTTTCCATTCAGCTTTTCACATCTCTCAAAGGACCTCAGGTTAGGAACTCCTGTCATATAAGTAAATTTTGTTTATATATATCCTCATTTAAACTAACAGACAAACATGGGGTGCCTAGGTGGCTCAGTCGATTAAGCATCTGACTTTGGTTCAGGTCATGATCTCGTGGTTTGTGGGTTCGAGTCCTGTGTTGGGCTCTGTGCTGACAGCTCGGAGCCTGGAGCCTGCTTCGGATTCTGTGTCTCCCTCTCTCTCTGCCCCTTGCCCACTCTCCCGCGCTCGCTCGCTCTCTCTCTCTCTCTCTCTCTCTCTCTCTCTCAAGACTGAATAGATACTAAAAATTAAAAAAATAGACACAATTAGAGATACATTATTTTGATCAGTGAGAGTGAATAATAGGTTGAGAGGTGAAAAATAGGTTGAGTGTCCCAGTTCAGAGTGGAAAAGTTCATGTAACTTCTGAAAGGGCAAGTGGTTCGTATTATGACTGTTATGCAGGGTCCAGTGATAGAGATAAGGCTGGAGAGCCAGACAAGCCCTTGGCTTTGTGCTCTTTAAAGTACTGTACCCTGGGGGCGCCTGGGTGGCGCAGTCGGTTAAGCGTCCGACTTCAGCCAGGTCACGATCTCGCGGTCCGTGAGTTCGAGCCCCGCGTCAGGCTCTGGGCTGATGGCTCGGAGCCTGGAGCCTGTTTCCGATTCTGTGTCTCCCTCTGTCTCTGCCCCTCCCCCGTTCATGCTCTGTCTCTCTCTGTCCCAAAAATAAATAAAAAATGTTGAAAAAAAAAATTAAAAAAAAAAAAAAAAATAAAGTACTGTACCCTGAAAAGTGTGGGGGCCGTGCTCATGTCTTGAATGGGAGAATGACCTAATCAGCAAAGTAGAAAATATATTGGTAGAGGCATAGGGCCTCTATATTTGCACATATACAGACATACTCTTTCTTTCATTGAAAAGCGAATTAAAGGATTAAGGGATGTTTAAGTTCATTAGAAATTTTATTTTGTTCTTAGGAGGTCTTGTTTCAAGGGTAGGATAGCAGTCATGTAGGCCTTGGGGAGAATGTAATCACAGGAGATTCTCCTGTTTTAGAATATTTTTATTATGAAATGTTTGCAGCTTTCACGAAAGTAATATAATAAACTTCATGTACCAAATCATCTAGTTTTAACAAGCCGTACTTTTTTTGTTACATTTAGCTTTTTTCCCTCTGAATTATTGTAAAGCAAATCATAGGTATTATGACATCTAATCCCTAAAGGATTTTTTGTACATAACCACAATACCATTATCATGCCAAATAAATTTACAGTAATTCATTAATGTCATTTTAAAATATAGGAGGGTCTTAAGTGTTTGCTTTTTTTTTTAAGGTCTCCTTAGCTTTTTGTTTTTATAGAGCACTACCCAGTCTGACTGAATTGATAGCTGGTTGCATGGTTGAGTAGAATTTATGAAAAGCGTTAGATGATATGCCATCACACATATAAGGAGTCCTAAGTCCCATGGTCTTGTTTTCCTTAGGTGGTGTCTATTGTGGGTAAATATGAATGAAGTTGTATTTGAAAATTAGTGCCAGTTCTGACTGTTAGCGTAGTACTTACGTGTACTACACGTAAAGTTAGAGGGGAGGTAGGCTGCCAGCAGTGGGATTCTTTTGTCTGCTCTGCTTGTGCTTTACCATCATTCGATTGCATCCTTCCAGCACACTTTTTTCTGGCTTTCTTTTAATCTGGTACCTTTTCCCTCCTTACCAGATGATCCCAAGTTTTGGTGAGGATGAAGAATAAAAAAGAAATGGTCTTCCTTCAAAGACAGATTTGGGAGTTTTTAGTTGAAATAATATGCCTGCTTTTTACATTAGAAACTCAAGTTTATGTGAAGTTTTTCTATAAGCTGCATTTTCCAGTTGGTAATTTTGTCGTGTTTAATAGATATGAAGAAGCTGAAAAAGACTGCACACAAGCTATTTTATTAGATGGCTCATACTCTAAAGCTTTTGCCAGGAGAGGAACGGCAAGAACATTTCTGGGAAAGTTAAATGATGCCAAACAAGGTACGACTGTTATATGACAACTGTCACTCACTTGTCCTGATGAGACTGTCAAGTTACAGAAGCAGAGTTTCATGTAGCTTTTCCAGGGTTCAAGAATACAGAACTTAGAGAAGTAAATTTTCTTTCACAGTTTAGATCATTCATAGTTTGCATATTTGGAGGAATATGGCTTCCGTAGTGGACCTGATTATCTTTTACTTTAATAGCATATAGTCTAATCTGGCTAACTGCCAGTGGAAATTAATGAGTAATATGAATTATCAGTGAAAAGGAAAAGGCAGAAAGAAAAGGGAAGGGGATCAGCTGTTCAGGGTTAGAGGATAATGTGGAATCTGGAGTGATGCGCCTTTTTATTCTTGGTACTAATTATTTTATTTTTCCAGGATCTGTCAGATTTTAAGTATTCATTCTGTTAGTTTCTTTAAAGAACCAACTTGGTTTTATTATGTGTGTTTTCTGTTTCATTTTATTTCTGTTCTTTCTTCAGCTTTGTTTAGGTTTAATGTGCATGTTTTCTAATACTTTGACATCAGTACTTAGATTTTCAGCCGCCTTTTCTCATATGTGCATCTAAATATGACAGTTTCTCTCTAAGCCTGGCTTTAGCTGTAGCTCATGCATTTAAAAAATGGTGGTAAAATATACATAATGTGAACAAAATTTACCATCTTAACCCTTTTTAAGTGTACAGTTCAGTAGCATTAAGTACGTTCACACTGTTGTGCAAGCATCAATACCAAACATCTTTAGAACTTTTTCATCATCTAATCCTGAAAATCTCCCCATTAAATAAGAACTTCTTGTCCCCCCTCCCCCTTCCAGTCCTTGGTAACCACCATTCTACTTTCTATCTATGAATTTGACTATTCTACATACGTTATATAAGTCGAATCATGCAATATTTGTCATTTTGTGTCTGGCTTCTTTCTTTTATTTTTTTAACGTTTATTTTTGAGACAGAGCATGAACGGGGGAGGGTCAGAGAGAGAGGGAGTGTGTCTGGCTTATTTCACTTAGCATAATGTCTTCAAGGTTTAAGGCTGAACAATATTCCATTATATGGTCTCTTAGATTCTATCTTACATTTGCCGAGTGACCCTGTCATTCTTTAGTAGTGTGTGTGAGAGCTTTGGTGAGTTAGATGACCTCTAGGTCTTATTTGTATCATCTGTAAAGTGGCGTTGTGATGAGGGTTACATGAGAATTCACATAAAGTAACTAGAATAGCACTTAGTAAATGCTTAGCTCTTACTGTTGCTCCCCTGTTTCTAGCATCCTGAGTAATAAAACTTCTTGAGATAAACATGGGTTATTAACTAAATGTATCATGTCTTGAACTCCATAAAGTATTTTCACTAATTTATTGTAGTTCTTAAAAATTCACTTTAGATTTTGAAACTGTTTTACTTCTGGAACCTGGGAATAAGCAAGCAGTAACTGAACTTTCCAAAATTAAAAAGGTAATGTGTTCTTTTCACCAAAATACGGTCTTATTTTCTGAAACAGAAACACATTATCTGTTAACATAAATAACTTGAGGATATTTTGATAGTCATGCTTACAAATTTATTTTCAAGGACTTAATTGAGAAAGGACACTGGGATGATGTTTTTCTCGATTCTGCACAAAGGCAAAATGTGATAAAACCTGTTGATAATCCATCTCATCTTGGGTCAACTGTAAGTGAAAAGCACTTTTCTTTCGTTTTTTTCCATTTTAAGTATCAGTATTGTATTAATAAGAGTTGGAAACAAACTGTTGAATTAATAAACTCTGAAAAGAAATGTTGAAAGTTCTTAGGACCATTTTTAGAATCTTTAAAAAACACTTCTTAGGATTATTGATGTAATAAAACTGGAGAAAATTCAGCTATTTAGAATTCTGGTATAACTTTTTCAGTGACTTAATTTAGCGGTATAAATTTAAATATTTCCATATGTTTTCTGATATTAAAGATATTTGAAGTCATTTTACAGTTTATAATTAAATATTTTTAATTGCTAGTACCATTCTTGTTGGAGATTATGATTTCATTATAAGAGCTTTGCATCTTGTGTGGGGTTTGATCTAAAATCAGCACCTGAGTTCAACCACAACAGAAATAAGGTGAATGTGCTTTGCATGTCAACTCCTACTGTTCACATCCTCTGCAGGTGGAGGTGGTAGGTGCACTCCCTGGGGCCACCAAGATGTGGGAGGTAGAGGTGGCTTGTAGCGCATGAATGGTGATGAGGGGGGGGGCATGGAGTAGGACGTGCAGGATGGTCCTGGTAAGGGAGGAAGTTCTCTTGCATCCATATTGACCTGCAGAACAGAAGTGAAAGCTATGTTGATATGACAGAAGAACCAATACCAGCAGCAGCTGAAACCCAAAAAATCAGGTGTCAGCACCTGCCACCTTTCCTACCACCGGGTTGCAAGAGAGCAGCATCAGTGCCAGAAAACGCTACCCTTCCCACTGGGTGTCACCTACAGCTTGGGGGAATAGATGCCAGGAGGTTAAACGACTGTCACCACCCGTCACTGCCCATGTTTGCGAATGTAGAACAGCAAGGGGTCGCATCCTAGAGGACGAACACAAGTAATTACAGACTAATAAAGTAGCATTTCAGACAGGCATTCGCATCCCTCCCTCTCCGTGGCCACAGAAGGTTGTTATTTGTATATTGAGAAGAGAACGAATGGGAATAAAAAGCCCATACTCTGCACGTGGAATCATAGCCACTCCCATGGAAAAGTTCTGCCTGTCAGCCCTGACCTCCCTCTGTGTCCCTCCCAGACAAAGAAGTCTTCTCTGGGAGTTCTGTCAATGGCCTCAGACCTCTGGTTGGATAGGGATGTCTGGAGTCTTGCAGGGGAACCGAGAACGTGTTTTCTGAGAGGAGCATGTTACTTATAAATGTCAACTAAGCTCAGCTATGTTTATGTTACTTTGTTAATTCTGATTTTTAAGTACACTGTGAGACACAGTGATTATATTCTATGGAAAAAGACAAAAATTCTAAATGATAGGATCAACACAGATGTGTTTCAGCTTCTAGTATAAAACTCCCATGATGTATCATGAGAGGTGGTATCCATTCTAACAGTGACTCAGGACACAACAGAATGTGCTCATGTGAACGCAACTGAAGGACTTTGTGGGGAACTGGCCCTGCAGTTTTAACTGATTTTCTTTCTTCATAACTTCCATTTCCAGTGTACGTTTTCTAGCACAAATATGGGACTTCTGATAATTAAGCATATTTTTACCCAGGGTACAACTGGAGGGATTCCGTGTAGTGCATCTGCCACCAGAGAAGGAGCAGTGATGAGTTAGGAAATTTACCTAAGACCATTCAAAATGGCACAAAGCACACAGTGTAAAGTTGGAGGGATGAGGTTTCACATTTTCCAGTTGTGAGGATTACCGGAGACATTCTGAACAGGTTAATTGTCTCACTGGAGACAGGAGAGGAGGAAACAACAACCATCCCACATAGAGGAGTTCTTGGGAGTCAGCCAGGCCGTGAGACTTCAGTATGGAGTGTGGTGCCATCCTCCTCGTGTTATTCCCAGAAATGCGCGGTAAAAGCCCTAAGGTCCTTGGCCTTTAAGTGCTTTTGGCTTCTGGAGGCACAACCAAGACAACAAGCTGAAAATCGAGAACCCTGGAGGCTCCTGAGCTAAGAGTTTGGACTTTGAAAATAAGTAACGCAGCAGACACACCACACAACACACAAAACAGAGGTAAGGCCAGGAGAGGGTGCTGTCCAGAAAGACGAAGGTTTCCCGGAAGAGTCACAACTGAAAATGACCGCAGCGTCTCCCTTGTCCTCTGTACCCTTGGTAGAGACAGAGCTGCTGTTCCTCACGGGAGCAGCACCAGCTTCTGGATCTGATAAAGGCCCTAGGAGGACTGGAGGCCTATTGTGATTTGCATAGATTGTGCAGAATTAAAACAAACCCCCATTTATTCCTTCACCATCTTAAACACTCTACTCTCAGGTCCCTGCTCAGAAGCAGAGAGTTTTTCACATGTTCAGGTGACCCCCAAGGATAAGGGGGAGACCTGTCCCTTTTACTTAGTGAAGACACCACAGGGCCCTGGTTCCGGTGTTTTCATAACTCATCAAACAACCGTGGACAGCCTGGGGCTCAGTCAGCTGGAAATAAAGTTAGAGGTGTGCCTCGTGGCTCGAAGAATCCAGCACATGGTCTTTGTACAATGCACATTTGCACAAGTGGTATGTCCACCTTGCTGTAAACAGCCTCATTCTTTCTGAGAGACACCTGCTCCCAGCTCTGTGTGGGGAAATGACACAGCCCATCGCATGTATGTCCTGAGAAACCTGAGGATCGTTAAAATGTCCTCAGTCAGGTATATTACCCTAACATTGCAAAGCCCTCAGTACTATATCTACACCTTAAAAAAAAAAAAAAAAATCACCTACGGCAAAACTGTAGTATATGCAAATCGTCCTTAAAAATATACCATTGCACATTGTTTTTGGTATACTGTAGTATTTTTCATTAAGTCCAACAAAGCCCGTTTTTTCCCCTTGCAATATTAGAAGGAATAGCTGGTGTGAATTTAACAATTTGTTCTGTGCTGGATCTTTAAAGTTATTCATTTAGGGCAAATGTATATATATATATAAATATATCTATATATGATATGACTCTATGGTAATTTCTAACATTCACATATACAGAAGAGTACACAAGACAAATTAAGATTTAAAAAATAATTATAAAGTGAACACCCATGAAATCAGCTAGGTCAAAACTTGAAAGGTGTCAGCCCCCAAAATCTCCCCGTGTGCCCCTCACTGCTCGTGATTCTTTCCCTGCCTCCTGGAAGTAACTGTTACGCATGGCAGATACTTTGAGAGAAATAATTTTGTAAGGAAGTCAAAACAGATACTTTGTCTTCCTTTTACAAAGGAAGAAAGGCAAAGAAAGTTTGTCAAGTTCATATTTCAGGTTAGTAACAGAATTTCTTAGTTTAATGCTTTTCCAGTGTTGTTTTTAATTCCACACCCAACGTGGGGCTTGAACTCAGGACCCTGAGATCAAGAGTTGCATGCTCTACTGATTGAGACAGCCAGGCGCCCCCTAGTGTTCTTACTGTGACTTTATTCTGAGACTGTACTTGTTCATATGCCAGGCATAAACCTAGTAGCTTTTATACATTGTATGCATTTTCATACATTATGTTAATGTGCTGCTATTCTGTTCTTTTCAGTAAAGGTGATCAGATGTTTAATTAAAAGTAGTTTAAACTTTTACATCTTTGTAAGATGTTTTCACAAAAATTAATTCACAAGGTTTAAAAAGCTTTTGTCAGACTTCGTTGTCCATAATTATAAAAACATTGACATGTAGTAAACCAAATATCTGTGTATGCGATGTACCATGGCCAGTGTGCCCTGAGGAGCTTTTATATATTTGTTAGGTTCTCTTCTCCCTCACTTTAAAAATCAGTTTATGTTAATAGTTTGAAAACGCAACATGTATTTAAATCTTTTGTGGGAAGAGCTCAAAACAAAACAAAACACCTCTATGAAATGAAACATCTGAGGTAAACCATTCTGTAAATGATCCCAAACAAAATCAGTATCCTAGCAGGGAAGGGAAAATTGCTGTTTATTTTTATAATAGGTCTCTATAGTAAAAAAGTGGGTGTTATTTAAAAAATCAAAGATGCAGTTTGATGTAATGTTTTTAAGAGTTGATTTTAGTCCCCCTTCAAAAACTTTGAAGTCTTGGGCCAGTTACCAAATCCCTGTGTGATGCTTACTTTTTCTCCTTGAGAATAACTCACAGGTTAGTTTAGATCAAAGGAAATAATACCGATTAACGCTAAGGCAGTTTTAGGTGAAATGAAAATTAATTTCCTTTTCAGGAACCTGATCACGGGAAAAGTGGTCAGGAAAGAGAGGAAAGCCCAGGACGTGGAGAGAGTCCTAGGATGATTTTAGTCAAGTGAGAGCCTAGGCCAGGGAAGTCTCTGTTTCAAGGGCTGACAGCCTGAGAGCACTTCTGGCAAATCTCCGGAGAGAATGTAGAAGAGCAGTGATGTAGATTATCTGGGACCTGGGGCTCCCTAATGGGTGGTAGTAAATGAAGCGTTTCCTGATCTCATAGCGTCTGCTGAAATACTTTATTTTCATTTCTCTGTTTTCCTGTAGCAAAACTTCACCTTTCTACCTGGTACTTCCCATCTCTTTCTCCCTTTCTGTTTATTATTTTTCTCTTCCTTTTCTTGAAATGGCCATATTCATATAGAGCTAAGTAAAATGTCATGCATCTAAATTTAATTTTAAAAAAATGGTTAATTGAAGCTTTCATATATTCTTACATCTTTCTGTAGTGATATCTTTTGTGTTTGACTCCTGTTAACCAGCATACTGTCATTCCCCCTGCCCCCCTAACCATCAGTAGCCCTCAGCAGCTCCCAGTGGGAGCTGCCTACACTTAATAGAGACCACCGATTAGGTAATTTTAAAATTGGGATCATGTTGACAGTGAAAGGATTTGGCTTTAAATGGGACTATATTGATTTAGTTCAATGATTATTGCCTGTCAGAAATGACAGTTTATTTTGCAGCACTAACACATGCCCATTCTTGGTTAATATCTTCATAGAAAACTGTTGCTGTTGATTTTTCTCAGCAAAGCGAAGGCCTTAGCTTAACGTAATTGCACTTTAAATAGAACTGCTACTGTGATTCTGTTAACAAATTTGCTAATGGCTTTTAAAAGTTATGTTCAACCAGTAACATTTGGTTGTTAACTGTTAGTCTTAGCTGTGTTAATAGAATGCATTTAACATTGAGTTTGTATGTCATTGAGTTCAGTATATATGTCAAAAAAGTTTTTTTTTTTTAAATGTTTATTTTTGACAGAGAGACAGAGCATGAGCGGGGGAGGGGCAGAGAGAGAGGGAGACACTGAATCCAAAGCAGGCTCCAGGCTCTGAGCTGTCAGCCCAGAGCCTGACGCAGGGCTTGAACTCACAAACCGTGAGATCATGACCTGAGCCGAAGTTGGATGCTCAACCAACCGACTGAGCCACCCAGGTGCCCCCAGAAAGTTTTTATATCTACAACGTTTTGATTTAAAGTTCAACCATACAGTTGGAATGAACACTTAGATTATATTGAAGAAAAATTTTTTATTACTAACAGAGTATTATATGTAAACTTAAGAAGAAATTGAACGTGTTTGACACAGTGACTGAAAGAGTGAACCCTATTTATTTTATTAAATTAAAAACCATATGGTCAAGTCTTACCAACTTCATGAATATCTTTGGCAGATCTTTAATCCTTCGCTGGTTTTATCCAGCTGCTACATATTAGAAAATCTACTTCGATTTTAATGTTAGTCTGTTTCATACAGAATACTAATTAACTGCCTGACCTTTTTCTGCGTGTCTTCAGTTAGCCCACTGTAGGTTTGGCTATCATTTTTCTTGGCTTTGTTGCCTGTAGGATGAAGTCCAAACTCCTTGACATGGCGCATAATTCCTTTATAACTGCCTTTAAGGAGCCTTTCAGGCTTTGTCCATACCACCACTCCTCCCCTTGCACCAGCCCCATTGGACTTCTCATATTTCCACTGACCATGCAGTGCCCTTCCACATTGCCGTTCATGTGTCCTTTTTCTGTGAAGCCTCCCTTGTTCTCTTAGCATTTTGTACTTCACCTTTTATAGCATGCATCCCATTGTCTTGTAATTATGTATAGGAGCATCTCTTCTTTCTCCCATTTAGACTTCCATATGGTAGGGACTGTGCATCTTTTTAGTCTTTATATTCTCAGAGTATGACTCCTGTGTGTCTAACCATCAAATTGAATTTACTTACAACTGTTAGTCTGGGAAATTAAAATCCAAGTACATTCTCAAAATACATAGCCGATATCAGCTGTAAGAACACTGCAACCTTTTAATTTGTGATCCTAAAATAGAAAACCCTAATACGTTCATTTAAAGAATTGATTTTAATTGTTTTAGAAACCACTCAAGAAGGTTATTATTGAAGAAACTGGTAATTTGATACAGACTATTGATGTGCCAGATACTGCTGCTAATAACATTACTCTGGCAAATGGGATAGCAAGTGCAGGCGCTACAAGTAAGAAAAATTCAAGCCAAGATGACCTTTTGCCCACAAGTGATATTCCAAAAGCAAAAGTACTGAAAATAGAAGAAATCAGTGATACTTCAGTCCGGCCGTGAGTAGAAGAAATACTCTTATTTTATACTCATCTGGAATGGTTATAATTCACTAGAAAGTTGATATTACTGATGAGACTTCTGGTTTGTGCTCATCACCAAAATTCTTTGAACTGCCCAACTTCACATTCTAGTTTTTCTTTTTCATATGTACTTAACTGTAAGAGAGGATTCATTTAAGGTGTGATCACTATTCCTATACCATAGTGGGAGAGTTAGAAATAAGAAAGTATCTTGAGCAAATTGATTCTGTGCATTTTTGTTCTAGAACTTCAGTGTATGTATTTCACTTTTTAATTTAGAAAAATCTTTAGTTTCTTTTTTATGAAAATTTTTAATGTTTATTTTTGAGAGAGAGACTGAGAGTGCGCACAAGTGGGGGAGGGGCAGAGAGAGAGGGAGACACAGAGTATGAAGCAGGTTCCAGGCTCTGAGCTGTCAGCACAGAGCCCGATGTGAGGTTCGAATTCATGAACTGTGAGATCATGACCTGAGCCGAAGTCGGACACTTAACTGACTCAGCCACCCGGGCACTCCTAAAAATCTTTAATTTTTAAAAAGGAAGCTTCATAAAAAGTGTAGAATTTAGTCATCGTTATTCTAGTCATTAATACATAAGATTATTTGTGGGCTCCTTAAATTATGCTTGGAATTTTAAAATAGTCATATGTATGCTTAATGGTAAGAACATAAAAGATAAATAGATTAATTCGGTTTATTTTGGGATGTTGAAGCTTTATTCATCCATTCTTGTATTGCCACTCAGCAATCCTATTAAAAGTTTTTTTTTAATGTTGAATTTCAGTGGTTTTATTTAAAGTGATAGTGATAAGTGATTTGAGGAAAACACTAAGTAGGCAGATATTTTTTTTAAAGGAGGAGGCACTTAGTGTCTTCGAGTATCTTTCTTGACACGTGCTAATTCAGATTTCGGAAAGGCTGAGTTGTGAGTGTATGTGATGTAGTAATGTCGTATATAGAAATGGTGTGCTTTAAAAGGTGACCAGGTTATATTAGCCCTATAGATGAGAATAGTTGTTATATAACCAGTATGTGAAAATTTGCAAAAGTATAATCTGTCTTACCAAAAATACAGATATTGACAGCTAAAAGAATTTGCTATGTGCAGAATATAAATAGTTACAATAATATATTAGTAAAGTCAGAAGTTAAAAAATCTCTGTTGATGTCTCCTTATATAAGCTTTGACGATTTGTGGTTCTTTTCTAATTGTTTGATGCCTCTGAAATATTTCAGACCCCAAGTCAACCTGAAACAGGATGTATGTCAGTCTTTCAGTGAGAAGACTTCTATACAGATAGACAGAGCACCTGCTCAGTTTATCACTACTGTTCTTCCTCCTGTTCCTGCAAACTCGTTTCAGCTTGAATCTGATTTCAGACAACTTAAAAATTCCCCAGATATGTTGTATCGGTATGTGAAGGTAAGAAAGAGGAAGCTAGCAGTTCTAGTTAAGTGAAAGGTCAGAGCTGCTTTTGTCACTATATAATAAGAGTACTGTATTTGCTCTTGTATAAGAGGGTTGTAGAGCACTTGCTGAATGCGCATATTACCCTGGCCAGACTATTTTAAGTACTTGCAACCAGGAAGCCTTTGGAAATAGGTTCTGTGTTAAATTTTATGGTCTAAAATAACTTAATCTAATTTGAAAAACCATAACCTAAACTTAATTCTTCATTCTTCTTTAACTTCTTTAAGAAGTTAAAATACATTGAGTGCCTTCCATGTGCCCCAAGCAACTGCTTGCAATATTTAGGCAATCGTTCTCCTGAAAATGAGCTCTTATTTGCTCCCAGAAAAAGAACAAATCTTAGGAAATTGACCAAATAATGGATTTTAGCATTGTCTTTCTCAAGTGTGATTACAGTAATAATCCCTTGCAATTTTCCAGAACGCAGTTACTTCTAAATACATTGTCTCATGTAATTCTATTTTTTAAACTGTCCGGTTATTTTTATTGCTCCTTGAGAGCACTCTCAAGTTTCCTGTCTCTCCTAAGGGGGTGGGGTGTACATCTCCATCTCTCTGTTCATGAGATTTTTCTCTGCCTTGAGCAGAGTGATTATCTTACAGTTCCTCTTTTGTTCTATCACAGTTACATTTCACTGTGACCTCATTATTACTCAGTAAGGACTAATGCGTAATAGTTATTCTTTACCATATTCACCTAAGCAATTGTTATATACATAATTTGTGATATGTGAATGTTGCCATAATGTAGTTTTCTAACTCTTTATATCTCTTCCAAGAAAATTGAACCATCCATGTATCCTAAGTTGTTTCAGAAGAATCTAGATCCAGATGTATTCAACCAAATCATTAAAATTCTGCATGACTTTTACATTGAGTAAGTTGAATTTTTTTCCCTTATACCTGCGTATTGTAATGTTACGCTGTTTCTAGTGATTTGGGAAAGTTATTCTCTTGGATTTCATTATTACTACCTTCTGTATAACTAAATCAGCTTTCTAGTAAATTTCAGCATTACAGAAGTTGTAAAAAGATGACAAGTGCAAGCAATAAGAAGAGAAATGACTAGGTAGGAGGAAAAAGGACTTAAAAATTAAAAAAAAATTTTTTTTTAACGTTTATTTATTATTGAGAGACAGAGACAGAGCATGAGCACGGGAGGGGCAGAGAGAGGAGACAGAATCTGAAGCATGCTCCAGGCTCTGAGCTGTCAGCACAGAGCCTGATGTGGGGCTCGAACTCACAAACCGTGAGATCATGACCTGAGTCAAAGTCGGACGCTTAACTGCCTGAGCCACCCAGGTGCCCCTTAAAAAAACTTTTTTTGAAGAAAGGAAGGTGTAGAAGTGACAGATGTGATAGCAAGTTAATAAAGTCTGTGCTAAGCTTCACATTTAGGAATATTGTAATTTCTTCAATTGACGATAAATCTCTTCATTTGGGCACTTAAAATATAGACTGTATCCAGGGAGAAAGATAAATGGAGGTCTTATTTCTATATAATTAGAAATACTGTGTTAGAAAAAAAACAGAATTAAATGAGCTACTTTTAATCATTTGTTTTATATTTGGATTATTTCAGGAAAGAAGAGCCATCACTCATCTTTGAAATCTTACAGAGACTTTCTGAACTAAAAAGGTTTGATATGGCAGTGATGTTTATGTCAGAACCTGAGAAAAAAAGTAAGTTCTGTGAAGAAAGCTTTTCCAGATCTCTTTATTCTGAGATGTTCCTTTATGTTTTCAACAAACAATAGGGAACATGTATTGAATATTTACTGTGTATAAGGCACATACATTTAAATTTAATCACAATTAAGTTAAATTGAATTAAGTGAAATAAAATCTTTTAATCCTGACAACAGCGTTATGAGTTGTAGGTGTGATTATGAGTTCCCTTTTACAAAGGTGGAAACTGAGGCATAGAGAGGTAAGGAACTTGACCAAGGTCACCTAGGTAGGAAGGAAGTCAGACCCAGGATTCAACCTTAGGCAGTCTGGCTTTATAGTCTGGACTCTTCCTGAAAATGCATCAGAGCATAACGGTGGAGAGCCTGCTGTCGTGGACCACGTAAAATGGTACCTACCACAGGAGCAGGTAACTGGGCATGAGTGCAAGGAGGTGGGACTCATACTATGAGAGTAATTTTCTTGTGTTTGATTTCAGCTGAATCCTCAGAGAAGCACAGGAGTTGATTAATGAAGAGGGTGGGGAAGAGTTTTGACCCAGGGAGTGACGTATGCAGAAGTTCTGAGGCAGGAGAGAGCAGACTGAATTCAGGAACTAAAACAGTACAGTGCAGCTGGATTATGGGGGGGAAATTGGCAGGTGATGAGCCTGCAGAATTGTATTCCTTATTTATTTCTACATCTTGGTCTTTACCATGAGGTGTCAGCTTAGGGAAACCTGACTAAAATTGAACTGTGCGGGAACTTCAATTACTTAGAGTTTGGGACTTTACTTAAGTTTTAGGAAAAAGAGAAAGGTATTAGAATACAAGAGTACCGGTTGTTTAGTTTTAAAAATAGCAAAAACTGTGTACCATTTTCATATACCTCCTGGACTAAACGTACTTTGGGCTCCTTTTCTTGTTTATGTTTCTCGCAGCAACATTGAGTCTGAATCACTAAGAAAAATACATTTTACATTGTACTTAGAGAAGTGGACATGTAATTTTACATGAACTTTTTGGGTAGAGTTTAAAAAGTAAAAGACGTTTCTGTTTTAGGTCAAAAATAGCCCCTGAAATTCCCCCAAAAATACTGGCTTCTCTTAATTACTATTCTAATCTTTTGTACTACTTTTTTTCCTGCTCCACTATACTGACTTTATATCTTTAGATATATCAAGCTAGTAAACTTATTTTGGCCTTCGGCGCTCTGCGTTTGGCCGTTGCCTCAGCCTAGAATGTGTTCCCCTTGCCTACTTCTTCATTTCATTCAGTTTTCACCTGAGGGTTGCCACCTCAGAGGCACCTTTCCTCAGTAGACCTACTCAGAATAACTGCTCCTCTGCCCTCCCTCATCACCTCTGGCTTCTTACCCTGCTTCACTTTTCTTCATAGTATGTAACTAGCTGAAAATATTTCCTGTATTTGTTTATTATTTTTCTCTCCCTGTTAGAATGAAAGCTCCCTGAGAACAGGATCTTTGTGTACCTTGTTTTCTAGGCCTCAGGGCGTAGAACTGTGCTTAGTGCGTAACAGCCTGTCAGTATAAATGCATTGAATAAAGGAGCTTCTTGCTACTGTCATGTGGGAAGTTCAAGTGTATTCAAAGAATGGGAGTTGGTTCCTTAGACTGGCCTACCAACAGTACTGTCTTGGTTGGGTCACCATTGCCAGGCAAGGGGAGCACCAGGGGAGCATCTGGGGAGCACCTGGAAGGGCTCCTGGCATGTAACTAAGCATTTAATTAATATTTAGCTGTTGTTATCTGTTGTATCATTAACAACCAGTAGCTGGTTTTAATGTTGAGAAATGTATGAACTATAATGGAGTTTTCCGAAGTGTTGAATATGGGCCATTCAGTGGTATGAAAGGTGATTTTATATGATTTATAGGCAAATTCTGTTTTACTTTTTTAAGTTTATTTTTTTATTTTGAGAGCGAGAGAGCACACAAGCAGGGGAGGGGCAGAGAGAGAGAGAGGGAAAGAGAATCCCAAGCAGTCTCCATAGTGTCAGCACAGAGCCTGACTTGGGGCTAGAACCCACAAACCATGAGATCATGGCCTGAGCTGAGATCAAGAGTTAGACGCTTAACAGACTGAGCCACCCAATCGCCCTGTTTTAACTTTTAAGGGTTACATATTTTATTAGATATTATAAAAATGTATCACTAACATGATTTTGTGATGTTATTAGGAAGTTTTAATTTACAGTAGTGATACAGAATTTTCTTTTAAAATAAAATGATTTCAGTTTGAAAAACAGTTAATTGAAATATTAAGTAACTAAAAGTATACTTGTTACACAGGCAAAAGTGTTTAAGGTAGTACAGAATCAGTTAAGTTTAATCTGCAAGTTTAATGTTATTGAGAAAGTAGGGGAATTTTTTTACAGAATATTCTGGTAAGAAATGCCATTAGTTTCCTGTGTTTTTTTCTCAGATAACCTTTTTAAATATCTGAATTAGAATTTATAAATAATCCTAATGATTATTGCTTTAAAATATGAAGATTTTTACTTGGCAAATCAGGTTATTGCCTTTAGTTTTTGTTTCACTTAGTTTTTAAAAAATGGAGATTAAAATGATTCTTTTCTCTTTTTTTCAGTTGCACGTGTATTGTTCAATCACATAGACAAATCAGGATTGAAGGATAAGTCTGTTGAAGAACTTAAGAAAAGATATGGTGGCTGATTTCCATTGTTTACTGAAATTATTGTCTTTGACTTTCATATGTAAATTTTTTTTACTGAAAATAAAGTATTTTGCTTTTTAAGAAAATGAAATCATACAGGAAAGGAGTATCTGTAGACGTAAGTTAATTGTACAGTGAACTGTGACTTAAGTAATGAGAAATGTCAAGTGAACTATTTATAAGTCATTTTCCAGAAATAAAAATATAATGTATACTTATGGAGATCAATATTTTACGTCATTTAAAATTTTAAATCTACATTCTTCAGTACCCCATAATTATAACAGTATTTTTATATTTTCATGTTTTTGTAGCCATGTGACAAGGTTGCTTCGTTAGCACATGAATAAAGTTATATTGGTATAGAGGTTAAGTAGATAAACAGTTTCTATAGTTTTAATATCATTATGCTAGTTAAGTAATATAAAATTATTTAATTGCAGGGTGTATAATTTTAGTATTTATGTTGAAAGGACACTGTTAACTAGACTCTTTGAACAGGTTAATCAAAGAGTCACAGCATCCTTCAGTTTTCATGCTGCAGTTTTTTTTCCTCCTGATATCCACATTTATGTCTTCTAAAGGCAGACAATTATCTAAAGTAAAGTGTAAGAATTTTAAAAACTAAGAATGTTTAAAGTTGTAATTAGCATGTAGCCTGCGTGTGTGTTTGCGTGTAAGTGTGGTGTCTGTAAAGCTTCTGAAAGCAAGGCTGGTGTTCTACTCATCCTTGTTTTACATACTACCTGGCACAGTCCTTTGCACATAATAAAGCACTCAATTGGTATTTACACAGTTTAATTCAGTTTTACCATAGGAATCAACTTTAGTAAATGTTTAAAGTAGCACCCTAGCAAATTTTGGGCATACTGTAAATGTTAAAACTAAGTTAATTTTAGAGGCCATCAGGTTGTTAAAATATTAGGTCACCATTCTGTAGCTGTTATCAGCATCAGTAAGACAAATTTAGGACTTTTATTTTATACTGTTGGTTATTTTGTTACATCGTACGTATGCTTAAAATTGCTTGAGTAATAATCGTACTGTGTTTACAAAGATAATTTCCCAGTTCATGGTATGCATTATTAAAATGATCATAATTTGTGTAGCTTCCGTATTTTACAATACACTTAGGATAGAGCTCGTTAGTGTTATGCATTGCTAAGTGTATTCTATTTTGGCCTATGGAAAGGCAATGAAATCGAGCCTTTTATGTATAGCTTATACATAAGCTACAAGTATTGAATTTTGAATGACTTTAATGATTTTGATGTACAGAAGTGCATTCCAAAGGCAAAAATGTTCTTTATTTTCTTGAGTGATCCTTGGAAAAGGCTTACAAACTAGTTAGGGCAGGTAGTGTGATTGCCTTTTTTTTTAGGTTTTTAATTTTAATCCCAGTGTAGTTAACATACTGTTTAACATACTGTATAACATAGTATAGTGTTCTATTAGTTTCAGGTATATAACAGTGATTCACCACTTCCATACATCACCCTGTGCTCATCACAAGTGTCATCCTTAATCCCCATTCCCTATTTCACCCATCCCTCCATCCACTTTTCCTCTGGTAATCATCAATTTGTTATCTATAGTTAAGAGTCTGTTTCTTGGTTTGTCTCTCTCATTTTCCTTTGCTCATTTAGTTTGAGTTCCACATATGAGTGAGATTATATGGTACTTACCTTTCTCTGACTGACTTCACTTAGCATTATACTCCCTAGCTCCATCCATGTTGTTGCAAATGGCAAGATTTCATTCTTTTTTTATGGCTGAATAATACTCTATTTTATATATACACCACATCTTCTCTATCCATTCATCTATCGATAGGCGATTGCCATTTTTAACACAAGAAACGGAGATTTACAGGGTAAATGGTTCCATGATTTCAGAGCTGAAAAAGAGCAGGACAGGTTCAGAATATAGTGTCTTCTATTTGTAACCTACAGCTATTTGAACTACTCCAACCTGGAATATTTATTTTGCATTACTTTCGTACAGACTGTGGACTGACTGAAGTATGGATCCCAAAATTTACTTTAGAATTTGTATTAGTTTTAATGTTAGCCTGTTTTCCCCCAGAGAAGATTTCATGTAGTGGTTAAGTTTGGAGTCAGACTTCTCATATTTGTATTCTGGCTTCATTCTTCTGGCTTTAGGGCCTTGGACCAATCACTTTGCTGTGCTTTGGTTTCCTGAGCTGTGGAATGGACATACTAGTAGTTTCTACCTCATTGGGCGACCGTGAGGATTAAAGGAATGGACACATTTGTGTTTGGAACAGAGTCCAGATATATAGCAAGCACTTTAAGTTACTATTGTTATTATTATTATAGTTACTCTCATTTCCTGAAAGTTGTTGGAATAAAGTATAGTCTTTAGGGAATGTCTTATTGTTGCCTTACTGCAAAATAGCACAGTGGTAAAGAGAGTCATTTTGTATTCCGAGTGTACATCCTATTTGCACTTAAATTGCTTGTGACTTCAGACACATTGCTCCACCTTCCTAAGCCTCAGTTTCTCCTTACATAAAATTAGAAAAATAGTAAGTGCCTCCTTCAAAGATTCTTGGAAAGATACATGTGCTGATACATACAAGCATTTAATACAGTGCCTGTCATATAGTGCTTAGTTATTTTTGTTAATAATAGTAATATCACTAATTGACATAAAAACACAAAAGCAGAACTTCCCAAGTGATTTCTTTCTAAAAATCTAGTTTCTCACTGTTAATAATATCTCCTTACTTGAAAGCAACATTTAAATCATAATCTTGCATTATTGACAGAAATACCATGCCGACCATTTATTGACTTCCCCCCAGTCTTTTTATTTGCATTAATTTCAACAAATGGGTACAGTGTACCCAAGTCCCTACCATTTCAGTAATTTATGTTAATGCATTTGAGAAAGATTTTACTCCCAACCTACAAATCTATTATTTGTGTCAAGAGAAAGCATTTCTGAACACAGTACCAAAGCTCAGTTTACCTTTTTATAATTTCTTAACGTTTGATATTTGTCAGAATTCTGTTTAACATTAAAACATTTAATGTTAATTAAACTGTTGTTTGACTTCCTTCCTTCCTTCCTTCCTTCCTTCCTTCCTTCCTTCCTTCCTTCCTTCCTTCCTTCCACAAGTATTTATTGAGTACACATCTAATGCCAGGCGCTAGTAGGCACTGGAAATACAAAATGAACAAACTAAAAATGGATTTTGCCTTCACAAAGCTTAAAAGGGTGTGGGGGATAAAATAAACAGTATGACAGCTGTTATGACAGGTAATACGAGGGGGTCATGGGAAACAGGAACAGATGCAAAATACAAGCCCTGTTTGACAAACTTTAATTTGGAGCATGGAGTGGGAGCTAGACAGCGGTAAGAAATGAAGCGGGAGAAGAAAGCCGGGCCAAGATCATAAGAGACGTGGACTTCCCCGTGAGCGAACTGGGAAACTAGGGAGGATTCATGTACAGGAGTGGCCGTCAGGTTTGTATCTTACAAAGTTTCCTTTGGCGGCTGTGGGAAGCACAGTTGCATGGGAACTCTGGAGTCAGGGCAACTTGGCAGAATTTTTGGGTGATTAAGGTAAGAGATTATGGTGAGTACTAGCCATAAGGAGAGAGAGAAGTGGTAAGAATGGAGAAATATTTAGGAAGTAGAATAGATGAGACCTGGCTCTGGATCCAGGGCCTCCACATTCAGCGCGTCACTCCAGCGAGCGCCCGTTCGCACCGACTGCCTAGGGAATGGCACCCCTGGACGTACTGTGAATGCTTCCTATCTGTGCAGCCTTCTGATCCTGTTGTGGAACGAGTATTGGGGTGAGAGGTCGAGAAGCAGAAGGAAGCATTGAGGACCATGCCCAGTTTTCCCCCCAGAGAGTGGTGGTTTCATTCGCAGAAATAGAGACCACAGAGGGTGACACAGGAATGTAGGGGACTAAGCACTGGGGAAAACCAGACACAGCTTCTACCCTCAGGTGACTCTCAGTGTAGCTAGGGAGTCCAAGAAACTGGCCGTTAACAGTACGGTGCTACGTCTCCTTTCTTCTGGGGCTGCGACTTGATGTGGCGTGGATGGCAGGTATTTTGTGACGGCTCGTTTTTACAGAGGTAGTTAAATCTTGTTTTCATGCTTTTAAAAATCCGAAATGGCATGGAAAGTAGACTTTCAGGAGCGTCTGCTTTTGAAAAAGGTGTGAGAGATTCAGTTTTTTCTGAAGTGAGTTATGAAGCAGGTCACATTAAAAAAAAAAGCAAAATTTTGGGGCACCCGGGTGGCTGTTGGTGAAGCATCTGACTTCGGCTCAGGTCCTGATCTCATGGTTCGTGAGTTAGAGACCCGCACTGGGCTCTGTGCTGACAGCTCAGAGCCTGGAGCCTGCTTTGGATTCCGTATCTCCCTCTCTCTGCCCCTCCCTTGCTCACACTGTGTCTCTCAAAAATAAATGTTAAAAAGAAAATTAAAAAATAAAGCAAAATTTCTAATTCACTGGAGAATCACACTATTCACAACTTTTTTCCAGAATAGTTACTTGAAAGGGAGAAGAGTGAAGCTGTACATGGTGCAGGTTATTTCGAAATCACTTTGATTATGTTTTGTCAAATAATTTGGGGCAACAATAGGACTTGATTAGCAATTCTTTTTAACATGATTGTTTTGAATTATAGATAGGTTTGAAAATTCAATTATTTCCCTCTCAAGTGAGGATGGAAAGCCTCCGTCTACATTAGCCCTAAGAGCAGCCTTTCTAACGAGATGGATCATTTGTTTTATATAGCAGGCCATGTGCACTGCTGATTCTAACCTGTTCATGAGGAGCCGAATTCTACATCTCTCTTCTGAAAACAGCTGCTCCTAAAGTCGGAGCACCTCAAGTATCTGCAAATAATCCTTCATTGGCTGATGCTTACAATGGCATTTGAAATTAACTAAAAAAGACCTCTGGGTAATTTTATCCAATAAATGTTCATCTATATTTCTCTTAGAATATCTATATCTAATAACAGAAAGGCAAGACATACACACACACCCTGCCATCAGCAGAAACAAAGCTTGTGTGTGTACACAGCCCTTCCCTGGTGCCACACTGAACTTCCACTCTGGAGGGGACCACGGGTAGCAGTGCGGGGTGGTGGTGGGGTGGGGGGGGGTGGGGTGGGCTTGGTCTGTGTGCCTCTGGGCCCTCCCTGTCCCGGGACACGGGGCTGTGGGTAGCAGATCTAAGAAGATACTCTGAGTTTTTGTTCATCTCTCTGACTGCAACCAGCCAGTCCAACGTGGGAGGTAGGACACCGTCGATATATGGAATCAGTACTGTGCCTTTACAGCGACTGGTGCTGTGTTGATGGCGGCAAAGCAAGCAGGACTGTGTGTCATGAAAGACCCAGCAGTGGAGGGACTTGACTGGTGATTCTGGAGCTGGAGATAACGGGGATAGGCAGGGAAGGCTGAGTGAGGAGGTCCGAGCGGCCTGGAAGGCCATAGAGGATCTGGTTCGCTAGAAGAGAGGTGACCATAGCTGCCAGGGGTTACGGATGGACAACAAAGTGGCAGCATGGAAACCGCTGTGACAGTTTCTGAATGGGGCAGCAAAGCCCAGTCCTGTTCCCTCCATGAGTAGTAGAGTTGTCCTCTGTTGCGTCTCCTGGAGGCTCTTGTATTTTTACATGATGACATTGTAGCATTTAAACTTCACACTTTTCAAATACCAGCCGGAGGGGTCAGAGAAAAAAAAATCAAAGGAAACAGACAGTCATGCAATCCGCGCGGATGGAACTACAAATTTAGGCCTCATTAGGATCCTTCTTTTGGTTTATCATCTCTTCAGGGAATAGCATAAATGAGGAAGTCCTGTCTGAGTTCTGTTTCAATCTACTTTACTGCTTGCCTTGCCGACTGACATTTAAAATCACCAAAGCCAATGAACACATTGAAGATGACGCTGAGGCTGAGAGTCAGAACAGTAGTTTCATAAAACTAGGGCATCCTTTGGGAGATGTGGGACCGAAGAACAGGATAAAATGAGATTAATAGAGATTGGGTAGAGACAGGAAGAAATATTGAAAAATATGTAAAGATGTCATCAATAATAGAAGATTCTCAGCTGCTGGTAAGTTACTGAAATCTATCAAATGCTTTTCTGACCTGGTCTGCCTCTCTTTTAGTAATGAGTCTCTCACCACACAAGCTTGCTTCCTCCCTCAGCATGGAGACTGACTTGCATAGAGCAGAGCAGAGTAGGCACTCGATTTCACTGATTGAAAGGTGAGTAAAGCTCAAGACAGTTGTCGCTGAGTCCTGTTCACCAACACCAGGCAGAAGCGATTGTAAATTAATTTGAGCTTACAAAAGGTGAATTCTAAAAGCAGCCATTCTATAGCCAGAGTAGTGGAAACACACAAGGGTAGATGACTCATTCTATTGATCAGGTACCAGAATGGAATTTGCAGTACCATTCAGAATACATCTGGAACTCTGTCTCAAAGAATCAGGGCCATAGTAGAAAGTGGGTTATTTATTTATTTTATTTATTTGTTTTTTTTAATGTATGTTAGAGTGCGAGCAGGGGAGGGGCAGAGAGAGGGAGACACAGAATCCAAAGCCGGCTCCAGGCTCTGCGCTGTCAACATAGTGGGGCTCGAACTCATGCCCTGTGAGATCATGATGAGCTGAAGTCGGACACTTAACTGAGCCACCCAGGCGCCCTGAAGGTAGAGTTTTTATCATACGTGCTCTGGTGCTGCATGCATTCAGTTGCTCCTTTGTGACCCTTGAAACTATCCAGTGAGATATATAGGGCAGCTGTTAGGTTAAATTACTTGCCCAAAGTCGTGTGAATTGCGACATAACTCAAAACTCTGTGGTGGTTCTAGAAACTTCAATTAGGTCCCCACTCATGGAATCCAGTAATGATCTTACGACTCAACTCGTAGCACCACAAACCATTGAGTGGTGGCTCAGTGGGAACTAGAGTTAGTCTGCATATCGGTGGGATTATAGACCTGTAATGTGATTTCTTTCAAGGGATGGTTTCCAAAGCACGTTACTTGGCACATAAAATGAAATTAATATTTGCTGAATAACTGAATGAATGAATTAAGCGCTATGGAATAAGATGAAGCCTCCAGGCGAATAGCCTTTTAATTGGCTCAAAGCACTTGCCTGAACTTTAAAGACCTTTCATCATCAATGAGGCTTATTTTAATTCTGTTTCGCAGAATTGTGTTCAGAGAACTTCACCCCTCCCCCAATGTTCTTTGAATTTTAAATGAATGCAGAGAGGGAATAGGAATTTTGTTTCTCCTGTGGAACTCTCTTATTGGTCATAACAATTCAAAAGGCTTAGTGATAATGTTAGCTGCCATTTATATGCATTCTGTTGTGTGTGCGGTAGGCACTGTACCCAGGGCTTTGCACATACTATCTCCGTCCTAGGAACAGGCTCAGAAAGAAGTTGTTCCGGGAAGCTGGGAGTTGAACAGAGGTTAGTCTGACTTAAGACACTCATACTCTTCCTTCCACACTTTAGTCACTGCCAAGCTCTCTCCCCAATAACACAGAAGTAGGGTGACTGGAGACACAGGCTGGCAGCTGGCATTTCTTTGGTATCACTGCCACCCACTGCATCTTCAGAAAATAGCGCATGCATGACAGACAGCATGCTGATAGGAATCCAAATGAGAGTGAATTTTAATTTCTCAGCAAGATGTTGGCTCCTCAGCGTCTGTAGAAATCTAACACTTTTAGCAAACGCGAAGGTCTAACTAACCTTTGATGGTGTTGTTCCGTATTGAAACCTGGGAGGAGGATATGGGGAAGGGACAGAGTGTGGCCAAGAGTTTGTTAAGTCTGGTCCTGCGTGAGTTCTTCAGTTCATCTTGTTGACTAACAGGTCCTGCAGACCTCCTCTGTGCCGGGCATCAGGGTGGTTGGCTTCGGGAGCTGGCACACAGGAAAGGGTATTGTTAGTGTTTGTTTGAGCCCCGTTATGAGCCATTGGATTCACTCTGTCTTGCCAAAGTCATCTGACATCCCTGGATGTGTTCACACTGGGAGGCTGTGAGGTCACTGGGCAAATGTCCACATCAAAGTCAGTGCCCAGCTGTGGCTACATCAGAGGCTCCATCTTTCCACGCCAAGCAGAATCCCTTTTTCTACAGCGTCACAAGATCTTTCTAGGGACTAGGAGGGTGTGCGTGGGGGTATTCTTCCTCCCTTCAGTACTTTAGTACCTGGGACCGGGATCTAAAATAAAAATAGACTGGACTTTGAAGAGGTCACAAAATGCAGTTAGAAATGAGTGTGTAGAAATGGTCTGTCCTTCCTTGGGACAGAGGACAGAGGAGCGTGTGTGTGCGTGTGTATGTGCGGTGGGAAATGGCTAAGGGTCTGTATATGATATTCAGGTCTGTTTTAGCTACTGGCCATCTGTTTCTCTTCTCCTTTCTTTGCTTCCCATTTTCCATCATCAAGAAATTGTTTTGATTTTTGCTTTACGGAGTCCATTTAAGTAATAAAATATGGTGATTTGGGTATTTCTCACTGGGATAATTTCAATGTGCATGTTCCATAACATCAGAGCAAAAACTATGATAACTATGAAGTCAAGGCAGATCCAGGATTATGGTAAACTGGTGCATTTGTCATGGCAAAAAGCCAAGTTGGGAAACAAGATGTTGTCATAGTTTTGTGGTCATTGGTTCGATATCCTGAAGATTATGCCATGTTCAATCCTCTTTTCTACTCTTTGAACCAAGCCTTTTGTGAGTGCTAAACATCCCTGAATTCTCTGTGATTGGTCACTGCTCATTGGGCAGAAATTAGCTTATTAGGATGGCAAAAGGACCAAAGGGAAGGACTCATCCATTTATTGCCTAGCAATAAAGTGATGTGCCAGGCTGTTTCTCCAGCTGAAGTTGCTACTGACCTGATTTTAGCCCTAAAAGCCTGTAATTTGAGGCCCAGGGCAGTATTATCTCTAGAGTCTAACAGTGGTAGAAACTCTGCTCGGTTATAGACTCAATCGTGTCCTCAGCCCTGGGCCTGGATTAGGCGGCCACCGAGAAGTGCCAGAGGGCCCCTTGCCAAGTACATCTCCCCACTGGCTTGCTGCAGTGCCTGAAAAACCTATTCTAGACCTCTTGGAGACAAACAATTTTACCTTGGCCCGGTCATTATAATTAGAAAGAGCTAATTGGCCCATTAACAGAGATGATTTTATCTCATAAAATCCATACCACCCTCAGGCCTTGGAGAGGATGATGCTAAAAGGATCCAAAGGCAGATTTGGGAGGCCAAAGCCAGGGTGAGATTCCAAGTAATCCAGAAGTGTAGGGAGTGACCTAACTAGGGCAACTGGAGAAGGAGAACAGGAAGGCAAATGGACCCTGTCTACCTCCCACAGGCTCAAAGTTTTGCCTGAGTGGGGCCTGGAGACACTGAAGTCCTAGGCTCACAGCCTTGATGTAAGTATCCATGGGTCTCCAGGGTGAGTGTTCTCCTGGGTCAGTTCAGTGTTAGGTACTCTGGTTATTGTTACCCCAGCAAACACTAGAGCAAGGTGGTGGGAAGGAAGTTTCAGTAGGATGCTGTAAATGGCTCCCATCTACCTTCAGCCCTATTGCAAACCAAATAGCAAGGCCATCTGAAGCCCTCACACGGCAGAATCCAGATTCAAATAGATTTCTGTAACTCACCAGGAGAACTTCAAGGGCTCCAGCTCTAGTGGGTCATCCATTTCTTTGATTTTCCCCAGACATAGCCTGAGCCTCCTACTTGTGTCCCTGGAAGACATCATCTTCCGTCGGGTCCCAGAAACACCCACCCTGGAGTGTTTACACGTGCACAAATCCATCCTGACTGCTCCTTGTCAGCAGCTTCTATGGACAGCTGATGCAGGCTTTCTGGCCATGGCCACCCTGTGACGACTTCTTCTGGCTTCTGCACCTCCCAAAGCCTGCTCAACCCAAAGTGTGGGCACAGACCTCTCTGTTAGCCTCCCAAACACAGGGGATACTAGAAGGCGAAGCTTAACAAGACTTCATCCAACATTTGAGGATGCTATCAGAACATTACAGGCCAGAAAGAGAACTTGAAACCAGGCATCCCCGTTCCTGGAGTCCACTGCTTCCTTGCATGGTGCCCTGCCTCAAGTCCAGAATTCTCTCCCAGCTGGCCCAAGCCAGACAAAGCAAAAACCAGGTGCCCTCCTCTAACAGTCTGTGCAGAGGGTTATTTTGTGAAGGTAGCTTTTACATTTGAAGGCTCGGCCTCTCATTCTGTAGCCTCTGCTCCTGGCCCTGGATTACTCCCATCTTCAGGACTTCTCAGAAAGATGAGTGGGTAGGCACTTAGCCTTAGATCTGCTTGACCAAAACGCAACTTGTCTTTCTCAGAGCAATAGGAAAAACTTCCCAAGAGAAAAACAAAGTCCAGTTAATACAGAATGCGCAGAGAATGCTTGTGATTCCCCAAATGTTGACTTTAATTAATTAATTAATTCATTCATTTATTTATTTTAGCCTTGTGTCTTACATTGGGTACCTGGGATTTGACTTAGCCCTTTTTACTCATCCTTTTCATCTTCTTTTCCACCCAAGAAAGCCTGATTTGGGTCATCAGAGTAAGTCAGAATGTTCAAACTGAGTGTATAGTCTGTCAAACTTTAGCCTTTGCTGTCTGAAATGTTTCTAAGTCAGGCTGCAGCGCCACACTTGATTTTGTCGTTGCTTTCAGTAGAGCAAAGCAGAACAAAGCTGTCACTAACTGAACGCACAACATCATTAACCGCCAGAGAACTGTGAATCCAGACCTGGTAGAGATTCAGAAAAAGAATAAAGCATCTAGGGGAATGAGGGTCCTTAGATGAACTTGGAAACTCATGTTAATAGGCCAAATTGACTGGTTTGTAAATGACCTGAATTCAGGATTAAGATTTTCATTACTATTGTGATCAATATTGATGTTAATGACATTGTCCTTAACATTTGTTAGAAGGAAAGCAGAGTCTCATTTGCACGTATAATTACTTTTTGTAGATCTGCTTTTCTTAGCTGGAGCTGTATGATTATCATTTTTTAAAGGACTGCATTATTAACTTTGATCCAGGAGATGGCAGTGTGCTTTTTGTGTTGCGACTTGGATGTGAAATCTTCTACCTCCTTTTTTCCCATGAACTGAAATGGATAATAGGGCAGGGCATTGTGAAATCCACGGTGTAATGTGTTCATTGGTTCACTACATTAAAACAATAATACAACATTGAGTCTGAGTTATAGGACTGGGATTATATTTTAAATTCATAAAATTAATGTGGTGGGTTTTTGGGGTTTTTTGTTTGTTTGTTTGTTTTGTTTTGTTTTGTTTTGTTTTGTTTTTTTATCAAGCAAATAGTCCATGCTTAATCCTGTGCCGGATTTTCAGCAGGTAGAGTAGAAATATAAAAAGCTATCATTGCACTAAGAGGCTTAAAACTTAGATGTGGAATCACAAGGCTAATAATAATAAAACAGAAGATAGTTATGTATTAAATGAATTAGGAGTTAAGAGGAAGGAGAGATTGCTGTGGCCTGACATCAGCAAGACTTTTCAGAGGTGGTAATTAAACGGATAGGTAGGGACTTTTGGATAAAGATGGTGTCTCAAGCACATTTAGTTTTCTTCCTCTCTCTCCTCAGATCTTACAAAAATAGTAGTAAATAATTACAAATGAATAAATCATAAACAGCAAAAAGAAAAGCAATTGGGGGTTAGGAAATGAGATATCAACGAATTTTGGAAAGATGAAGGCGGAGGGTGTTAGAGAAAGAATTTGCATGAAGGAGCATATGGAAGGTGTTGTGGCTGAATATGATGAAGTCCTAGCCCCCGGTACCTCCCAATGTGACTGTCTTTGGAGACAGGGTCTTTAAAGAGGTAACTAAGTTAAAATGTGGTCATTTTAATCCAGTGTGATTGTTGTCCTTATAAAGAAAAGATTAGGGCACACAGAGGGAAGAAGGACAACCACGTGGAGACACATGGAAGAAACAGCTCCCTACAAGCAAAGGAGAGAGTCCTTCGGAAGAAACCAACCCTACTGACACCTTGACCTTGGACCTCTAGTCTCCGGAATTGTGAGAAAATGAATTTCTGCTGTTTGAGCCACGTTATCTGTGGTACTTTGTTATGGCAGCCCTAGCAAACTAATTGGAATACATTTCAGAATGCTTGAGAGACTCTGAAACAGGGAAAGGGTAGGGTAGGTGTCTTTCATTAAATTTGGGAAATTCTTAGTCACCATTGCTTCAAATATTTCTTCTGCTTCTTTCTTGTCTTTCTGGTAATCCTGTTAAGTGTATTTTACACCTTTTGTAATTGTCCCATGTTTCTTAAATATTCTATTTTGTCTTTTTCACTCTTTTTTCTCTTTGCATTTCAGTTTTAGAAGTTTTGTGTTGTACATTTAGGTCTATGATCCATCTCGGGTAAGTTTTTGTGAAAATTTCACTGGCTAATTGCACAGACCAGATCTTCCAGCATTATGCTATATAAGACTGGTAAGAGGGAACATTCTGCCTTGATCCTGATTTTAGAGGGGAAGCATTCAGCCTTTCATTATTAAGTATAATGCTAGATGCAGGTTGTTTTTTTTTTTAAATGTAAATACTCTATTAAGCTGAGGAAAGTCCCCTCTATCCTCTATTTGTATTTCTGTAAGTTTTTTAAAAAATCAACAAGCGGTGTTAAATTTTTTTGAATGCTTTTTCTCTACTGATTGATAAGATCATTCAGTTTTTTTTACATTAGCCTTTTTATATAGTGGATTGCATTGATTATTTTTTGAATATTGAACTGGTCTTGCATCCCTGGAATAAAGCTCATTCATGGTATAGAATTCTTTTTGTATCATGTTGAATTCCATTTGCTAGTATTGTGTTAAGGATTTTTTTTTTTTTTACATTCATATTCATGAGGGTTATTGGCTTCTGTCTTTGTACTGTCTTTGTCTGGTTTTGGAACTAAGGTAATAGTAGTTTTATAAAACAAATAGAGAAATGTTTACTCCTCTTATATTTTTAGGAAGGGATTATGTAGAATTGGTGCTAATTCTTCCTCAAACATTAGATCAGATTCTCCAGTGAAACAATCTGGGCCTGGAGATTTGTTTTGGGGGGATTTTTAAATAACAAATTAAATTTCCTTAATACTATAAGTCTAAAGTATTTCATATTGAATGATAATGGTGGTTTGTGTTTTGATTCATTTCCTGTCAGTTGTCAGATTTGTATGTGTAGAGTTGTTTATAGTATTCTCTTATTATCCTTGAAGTAATTTCGATTATGTTAAATTTCTTAAGGTTTGTTTTATGGCCCAGGATATAGTATATGATTTGTGGGCACTTGAAAAAGCTATGGATTCTGCTGTTGTTGGGTGGAGTATTTTATAAACTCCCAACCTGTTGGTAGACGGTGTTGAGTTCTTCCATATCTTGCTGATTTTTTGTCTAGTCCTCAACAACTGTTGAGAGAGGAATGTTGAAATCTCCAACCATAATGGTGGATTTGTCTATTTCTTATTTCAATTCTATTAGTTCTTGCTTCACATACTTTGCAGCTGTCCTGTTTGGTACATACACATTTCAGATTGCTATGTCTTCTTTGTGGATTGATCCTTTTGTCATTAAGTAATCTCATTCCTTGTGTCTGGTGGTTTTCTTTGTTCTGAAGTCTTCTTTACTTAATATAGGCACTCCTTTGATTGCTTTCCTTTGATTAATGTTTACATGATATACCTTCTTCTGTCCTTTTACTTTCAAATTTCTTATATCATTATGAAGTGAGTTTCTTGCGATCAGAATTTGGTTAGGTCATGTTTTGTAATCCAATCTGCTGATCCCTATCTTTAAATTTGTCTGTTTAGGTCATTTATATTTAATGTAATTATTGATACATTAGGATATAAGTTTGGCATTTTATTTTTTGTTTTCCATTTATTCTTATTGTTTTTCATTTCTGTTCTCTTTTTCTTGCCTTCTTGTGTGTTATTGGAACATATTCTAAAATTCCATTTTGATTATTTCTGTACGTTTTTAAAGTTTATGTTTTAATAAAGCATTTTATTGGTTGCTTTAGGTACTGCATTATATATACACATAACTTATTGTAGTCTACTTGTATTGTCATGTTACCAATTTGAGTGAAGTATAGAAATCTTACCTCTCTTTATGTCTCTTCATACTCCCCTATTTATAGCATAACAGTCTTGTATATTTTTTCTACATATATTTAGAACCATAGCAGACAATGTTATAATTCCTGCTTCAACCCTCAAATATAATTCAGAAAGCCTATTGTAGGAAATAATGTTATATAGGAAAAATGTAAGAAAATAATGTAGGAAAGCCTGTTGTATTTGTTTAGTTTTTAATATTCCAGGGTTTCTTCTTTTATTGTTTTCTTTCTGTTTAGAGAATTTTCTTTAATCAATCTTTTTGGACAGGTCTCCTGATAAGACCTTAGTTTTCCTTCATGTGAGAATTTTTTGATATCCACATCATTCTTGAAAGATGTCTTCACTGGAATCTGGTGAACCTATTAGATTCTTGGTTGATAGTTCTCTTCTTTCAGCACTGAAATGTACTGTGCCTGTTCTTTTTGGTCTCTGTGGTTTATGATGAGAAATCCAATGTCATTGTAATTTTCCTATAGTTAAGTTGTCATTATTCTCTGGCTGCTTTCAATATTTCTAATCTATTAATTCATTTATTCTGTAATTTCTAATGTTCTATCTTTCAGTTCATTGTTTCTCTCCTATGTTTCCTCCTGCTGTTGAGCCCATCCACTGAGATTTTTATTCCAGTCATTGTATTTTTCAGTTCTCAAATTTCCACTTCGCTCTTTACATCCTCTGTTTCCCATTTTTTATTTGTTTCAAGCATGTTTGTAATTGTTTGTTGAGGTTTGTTGTCCTTTTCAGTTTGCGCACTTCCTATTTCTTTGTATAACCAGTGATTTTTAATTGAAACCTGGGCATATTCATATCATGTATGAGAATCTGGATCTTACTTAAACCTTCTTTTTTAAACAGATTTAATTTGACACTTCTCTGGCAGAGATGTGGGTGGGGGCACCACCACCCTGTTACTATCAGGTGGAAATAGAATTCTGGGTTCCCCATTCAGCCTCTATATGAGGATGGGGATTCTTCATACTGATGGGTGGATATGGCAGTGTCATTTCCTCATGTGGTCTCCACTGACACTGTGATGGGGCAGTCTCCTGGTTGCTGAGTGGTAGTCAAAGTCCTGATACTCCATTAGGCCTCCTCTGACACCATCCCATCTGGGAAGGGGAGTGGGCACCTCCTTATTGCTGGGTGGGGTTGAAGTCCAGTTGCCCAGTGGTCTCCATTTGATACCATGAGGGGTTGGCATGCTTGTTACTGGCCAGTGGGGATAAAATTCCTGGCCCCCTACTTGTCCTCCTCTCCTACTAGCCCTCTCAGGTGTTGGAGCTCCTCATTAGAGTCTGGTGAGGGTGTGAGCCTAGGCTCCCTACTTGGCTTTTTCTGGTATGGATGAGAGTGGAGCCACAGATTTTTCTGTGGTGTTTGTCTGGAGCAGAGCTCTGTTCTCTAAAAGTCGGTGCTTTGTTTGGCTGCTCCTTTCCTGGTCCTTGGCAAACTTTTGGGGGCCTTATTTTGATCTGTGCCCGTTGGTGTTTCTTGATTGCTGATCTTTTCAGCAACATGTTTGGGATGTGTGAGGCAAAAAGAAAACTCAAGGTATTCACTACTGTTTTCTTTGGGTCCCAAAGTCCCTAGTTGATCTGTCTCATTCTACTTTTCAATCTTCTTATATTTGATTTACAAGTAATGTCTAGGGATTTTATTTGTATTTAGCAGGAGAACTAGGGAAAGGTACACCTATTACTAATAGTTTTAAAATATTTTTTGTACTTTTAGAGTTAATCTCCTCCAGAAGTTTAAGTCAGAATCTCTGCATCATGTTTGGTTCCTCACTTTCCCTCATTTTCCATTGGTAAGTCCTCTTGGCTGTATCTCTGAAACATATTCAGATCCTCTTCTCTCCATGTTCACTTCCATTAGCCAAGGTCAAGTCAGGATCTCCTTCCTAGACCACTACGGATAGTAGTAGTCTGGTTTCCCTGCTTCCATTCTTGCCCCTACAACCTATTCTCTTACAATTATTACAGTAAACTTTAAAAAATATAAACCACTTCATGTCACTACCCTGATTCAGTACCTTTAAATGTTTTTTTTATTGCATTTTGAATAGCATGCGAACTCCTTATCCTACTTTGTTAAGTCTCCCAATGATCTACCCCTTGCCTACCTCTCTATCTGTATCTCTTCTACCCCTCCTTTAAGTCAAAATGATCCCATCTTACTTACCTCATTTTTCCTGCCCGGTACTTCTCTCTAGGACCTGCCTCAGGGCCTTTGCCTCAGGGCTATTACAGAGCCCAGAATGCTCTTTTCCCAGATCTTCACAGGGTTCTTTTGTGTATGTGGATTCTGTCTAAAACATCATCTTCTGGGAGAAGCTTTCCTTACCCCCTCTCTTACCTAAGTAACTTTCTATATCAATGCCCTATTTAATTTCCTTCAAAACATCTATCCCTAATGTTTTCTGGTATATCTGTTTACTAGTCATCAGTTCTCTTCTCCCTATGAGATATAAACTCCATGAGATCAGGGTTATTGCCTATCTTGTTTTCTGAGATGCACTGGAGACACAGTATCTAAATAATTTTTACTAATTGGATGAATTCAATCAACTCCTAGCGAGCTAGTTATGTACAGAGGTCTATGTTGGGTATAAGATAATTTTTCATATTGGACATATAGAATCTGACCACTGGCCTTTTGTTCTAGATATCTTGGTCATCTTTTATAAAGCTGGAAACTGAGGCTTGAGGAGACTCAGCACTTTTCCCAACATTAGTGAATTCAGTTCTACTGTCATTTACCGAGGGCCCACTATATGCCAGACACATACGTGGCTCCAGGAACACAAACATGAACAAAGCAGGGCTCTTACCCTCTCATTTCTCACAGTCTGGTGTGGGAGACAGAGCAGAAAGCACTAACAATACTACAATGCGATGTGTGAATAAACTGTGGTAAACCTTATTCTCAAGGTAGGAACAAAACACTAAGAGATAAAGAAATTGTGTGACTAATTTTGCTGGATGGTTGGATGAAGATTTTGAAACACTTTACAGAGAACACGCCATTTGAGCTAGGCCTTCAAAGATGAATAGGATTTTGCCAGGTGCAGAAGGGGTGATAAGAGCTTTCCAGACAGAAGAGGAGAGGAGATGTGAAAGCAGAGGGGCCAGTGAGCTGTTTGAGAGCAGGCTGGACTTTCACAACACTTACTAAAGTCAGCATTAAAGTGAATCTGGCCCAAGAACTGCATGAATAGACTTTAATTCTTTTCTGGGTTAATAAATATTTGATCTGTCTCCAAGAGTCAATGAACGTTTGCTTTGTCTAAGATTTTACTTCCGAAGTTGTTTGTGGTTTTCCCTCAATCAGCCTCTTCTGTTTGAATGAACTGTCGTTGCACCACGTGGAAGTGGGGATAGGATCATGGTAAATTCGCAAACGCCCTCGCTTGCTTTTTCCACAGGCTTGGCATGGGTGTGGTGGACTGTAGTTAGGGAAGGCTTTCTTACCCTCTGCTGGTATGACCACATAGCATGAAATCCCCGAACTAGGAACTCTTGGCTGTGGATTCAGTCTTGCTGGGCGGAACGCAAATATCACTGGGAAGAGAAATACAGAAAACCGTTATGAACATTAACATCGTCCTGAGAGTGAACCGCGAGCCTCTTCCTTCCGTGCTAGCCAGTGTCCTTCGGGAACCGAGGGAATGGGCACTTGGTTGTAGAGGGAAGACGAGAAGGAGAATATGCCAAATATATGCCAGAAATACACAGAGCTGGGTGCTCTGGTGCTTTTGGCATTTTAAGTTCCTCAGCGCTGTTCTAATTTTACAGACTGGGTCACTGGGGCACGTGGAAGTTGAGTAGCTCGACTGAGGTCATACTTCTAACAGTAACAAAACTGGAATTCAAAACCAGGTCTGTTTCCAAAGCTGGATTGCCTCTCGGCACCTGCCTTCTATAGTAGGTAGCGTGTGGTCACACAGGGGTGGGGGGGGGGGGGGTGGGGGTGGGTGGGTGGTGGTGGTGACAGTGAGCATGGTGGGAAAAAAAATGGCCAAGACATAGAGCGGGAAGCCACAGGTCACTCTGTTCACAGTCACACTTTGGGCTGACCCTGAGGAAGGATAGCACTGTTTCTCCAGTCCAGGAGTTGTCTCTTTGACCTCACTGATGTGCCACCTGTCTAGAGAAGTTGGAGGGACAGAGCCATTATCTGGATAAGCCAATAAAATTCTTGGCAAAATAAAACTGTACCAGATAACTCTTGAAAGCGGCCCGCGTGCTTGCTCCCTACAGTGAATCTGCGGCTTGGAGATAATCAGAAAACCTTTTCCATCAGATGTCATATCACAGATGAGAAGAACAGTGTGAAGGAAGGCAACGTGTGAATCAGGCAAACAGTGTTAGGTACAGGCGGGCTTAAACCCGTTGTCCCTCGTCCTTGGGAAGGCCAGTGTGATTCTCTGCCAAGTTCCCTTGAACTTGCTCATCCCTCGAAAGCATGAAGCAGGACTCTTCAGGACCTGTCACCCGGAGGCGAGGACTGTAGTCCACAGGGAAATGGCCTCCTGGGGGTGTTACGCACGTTCATCGTCCGGAGATTAGAGGAGATTGTGCCGCGCCGCCACACAAAGAAGCCATTGTGCAGCTTGTGGGTAGGGGCGCCACACGCACATGCGTGCACACACATGTGCCCGCACACACACACCTCCAGGGTGCATGCCCATCTCCCCCTTCTTGTATTGTATACACACGAGTGAGCCGTGATGCTGCAGTGCCTCTGGGGAGTGTAGCCCGCCCCACCAGCTGGGCTCTCCCAGCATGCAGCGGGGCTGGGAGGTAGAGGACTCTGCACCTTGGGTCAATGTCAGCCATCAGTCCACTTCTGGATACACCGTGTTGTGAAGTCTTCCTAAGAACCGGAAGCTAGGTCCCGTCCCCCTTTTCACTACTTCAAGGAGCGAGCATTTTATTCAGTTCCAGTGACATGTACCTTGAACACATCAGTGCTGTAGACTACGTGGCCAAGGAGATGTTGTTGTTGGCTCCTTCTTACACTGACAATAAACTCTCACTTTCAGCATCGGGTAGGATCTCCTTGTTCGTTTCACTCCAGCCACTTGAGCCCCCTTTCTGTTGCTCAGACATGCCTGAGGCCCTTGCTTGGAACTCTCTTCCCGCCTCGTCTTGCGGGCCTCAGCTCAAGGGTTGCCTCCTAAGAGAGGTCTTCCCTCATCATTCAGCCTCGGGTTTTCTCTTCCTCCCTGCCATACACCTGCTCTAGTCATTCTCTAACCAGCATATCCGCTTGCTTCTTTTATTGCAAGCTTAGCATTCATCACTGCCTGATTGATCTTGTCTATAAGTTCTTTGTTTCTTGTCTGTGTTCTAACCTCTGGAATGTTAACTTCTTGAAAACAAGGACCTTGTCTGTTTCCTGTACTCTTGGTATTTAGAATATCCCAGGACAGTCTGTGGTAGTTGTTCCATAAGTGTTTGTGCGTGAATCAGTGATCGATACCGTTCCTGCATCTGTGCTTTATAGGCTAGAGAGGCAGTGGAGCGTCAGAACTTAGGTTCGAGAGTCAGGAAGCTGGGAGTGTGAATCCTAGCTAGGGGGTTGATGACCCAAAGTCCCTGAAGTTCAGATTCTTCATCTGTAACAAGAAGATAATAGTAGCATGTACTTCACAGAGTGGATGGGAGGATTAAAGAAGGCAATTCATCTGAAGTGCTCGGCATTGGGTTTGCAACTTAGTGATGACAAATGTTGTATTTTATTATTACCGGGAGTGAATCTAATGAGAAGGTAATAAAATGTGTCGGCTGAGGCGGAGGTGGGCAGGCTGCCTCAATGACGTCTAGTGTGGGACCCGTTTCAGACAGGGGGAGCTCTATCCGGCCGATTATGCCCCTGACCCAAATCAACAGACCAATTGGAAGGAGAGGCATCTGTGATGATGGTCCTCACGGGCATCATGGTAACAGAAGGACCTTACTTGGGTTCACCTTGCCCCCAGTAGCCTCTTGTCTAACTTCCCCGCAGCTCGGGAATCCTGTTCCTTCTTAGAGGGGAGGCAACAGCCCTCTAGCAGCAAGCTCACGGTGGTTAGCGATGCCAGTGAGTGGCTTTAAAAATCTGATGTGGCTGAGATCACCTTCTCTCATTTAGAGTCTGGGTCACGTATAGGAAGACACATACTAGCCCTTTATCTACCGTCAATTCCGATTTCATGCTTCCTTCTGCATGTGCTATCTAAATTAAATCTCCACTCCGCTAGGGAGCCCTCTGGCTTCTGGCTCCTATTTTTGGAATAGTAGTGAAGACTCCTCCAGAAAAGGAGGCTCTCAGGCTCCTGCTGTGGTCTGGGCTCCCCCAGGCTCTGCATGTCTGAGGGTTAGTGTTTCTCCTTTTCTTGCCACGGGGATGTTTATTGTTCAGCTGGTGACACCAGTGGTGTCTTGAAACTAAGCCCTGGTCCACCAGTAATTCCAGGCCCTGTCCCCAACAGGCTCTGAAGCCAGAGTCCCAAGGACAGCTCTGAAGTTCTGCCTTTCATGCTCGTCTGGCTCTTTTTTTTTTTTTTTTTTTTTTTTTGCATGAGTAGATAGACTCTCAACAAAGAGTGACATGTAATAAATAGCAAGCGAGAGATCTGTAGGGGTAAGGGGGAAGAAATGGGTGTTGAAAGATTTACATACTGGATTGAGAATCTTGCCGAAGGCCAGCTGTTAACAGTGCTGAGCTCTGTCGCTATTTTCAGTAACCCCTGTGGGTAGAGCTAGGGGCTGGGCGATGCTCCTGTAGGCCAGGTGTGCGGAGGTCTCCCTCCCAGGGCTGAAGGGACCTGCCAGATGGGGGTGTGTGGCAGGACCAAGGGCCTGTGACTTGGTTTTCCCTTGGAGTACTTGTCCAGGATGGCCACGGCCACCCCTGGGCCTGGCTCCCAGGGTTGGGCGATTAAGCTTGAAAATTCAGGTCCACAAACAGATAGAAACTTCTTTCTTTGGTTCCCCTCAGCAGATCTCGGGCATACTGACATTTTCAAGAGGGCTTTACCAAATTCTTTTTTTTTTTTTTTTTTTTAACGTTTATTTATTTATTAAAAAAAAATTTTTTTTTTAACGTTTATTTATTTTTGAGACAGAGAGAGACAGAGCATGAACGGCGGAGGGGCAGAGAGAGAGGGAGACACAGAACTGGAAGCAGGCTCCAGGCTCTGAGCCATCAGCCCAGAGCCCGACACGGGGGGCTCGAACTCACGGTCCGTGAGATCGTGACCTGAGCTGAAGTCAGACGCTCAACCGACTGAGCCACCCAGGCGCCCCTAACGTTTATTTATTTTTGAGACAGAGAGAGACAGAGCATGAGTGGGGGAGGCTCAGAGAGAGGGAGACACAAAATCTGAAACAGGCTCCAGGCTCTGAGCTGTCAGCACAGAACCCGACGCGGGGCTTGAACTCACAGACTGCGAGATCATGACCTGAGCCGAAGTCGGCCACTTAACCGACTGAGCCACCCAGGCGCCCCTGACTTTACCAAATTCTAAGAGCAAACATAGAACACAAATGAAGCAGATATTGGAGGCAGACAAAGTTCAGCTTGCACAGTCCGGGGGTCGTGACATCTGGGTAGCCTGCAGCACTCTGCTGTCCCTTCTGGAGTCCCCTAGTCCCAGCAGCCGGACTGCCTCCATGCAGAGGGCACCTGCCTTCTTCTCTGATGCCACAATCTGCTTTCCCAGATGTAAGCACCTAGCCTCCTCGCCACTTTCAGTTCTTCAAGTTCAAGGCCAAGGGAAAATGCTAATGTTGCCTGTCCAGTAAGGACTTCCCACTGAGTTTTGGGTTCTGGTCCAAAGATGGGTCTTTCTCCAGCCACCTGGGAAGATGGTGCGTTTCAGGTGAAACCTCTGCTTAGAAAAAGCAGTTTTGTTCTTAACATGTCCAAGGGAGGAAATAATAACTAAAACTAAAAATAACTAAAAATAATAACTAAAACTAAAAACTAAATAACTAAAAATAACTAAAACTAAAAAATAAATAATAACTAAAACTAAAAAATAACTAAAACTAACTAAATAATAACTAAAAATAACTTCCTCCATTTACAGCTTTGTGGAGGAAGTCACTGATAAACGGTGCTCCGCTGGGAGATCTGAAGAGTAAAGGCCTGGAAGGACAAACTTCCATCCAGAGTTGGGCAGACTCTCTCTCTTCTTCAATGCCTTTCCCAGAGTGTCTGTTTTGGGGTCCTCCATTCACACATTTGGTACGTTTCTGGATTGTCACCAATTATGCCCATGAGTTTTGATAAGCTTCTCAGCAGGTGGGTTTTCCGCCTTTCATGGGGCAGGAAGAACCTTGTCTCTGGGGGGCAGGGGCTGGCAGAAGGTATTTCCTCAACTGTGAGATGAAGGGTGTGCTGGACGGGTGGGATGGTCTTCCCAGTGCCTCTTATATCTGAGTGAATCTCTTCTTTTCCTAGCCTTTTCTACCAAACCTTGCTTTCTCACTTTTTCTTTTTCTTTTCTTTTTTTGTTTTTTGCAATGAAGAAAAGATAGTCTTTTTAATTTTTATTATTTTTTATACAATTTATTGTCAAATTGGTTTCCATACAACACCCAGTGCTCATCCCAACAGGTGCCCTCCTCCATGCCCATCACCCACTTTCCCCTCCCTCCCATCCCCCATCAACCCTCAGTTTGTTCTCAGTATTTAAGAGTCTCTTATGGTTTGCCTCCTTCCCTCTCTGTAACTTCCTCCCCACCCCTTTCCCTCCCCCCTGGTCTTCTGTTAAGTTTCTCAGGATCCACATATGAGTGAAAACATATGGTCTCACTTTTTCCTGATTCCAGAACTTGGTCAGCCATTCATGTTTATGACATCACCTTACTATCTTGAGGTGGTGCAATTCCAGTGCAAAGCAAGGAAACTTGGATGTGTTAGTTGACAACTCTGTGTGCCCACACATGTGATCCCTGGCCCCCCTCCACCAAGGTGACCTTCTCAGAGGTTTTAAAGGGGACACCAAGTGAGGTGGCTGAAGGGAGAGCTGGTTGATGTGGGCCACAATGGGTCGGCACAGGCTGGCGTCATTGTGGGTAGTGGGGTTGTTATGCCCAGAATTCGTGATCCCCAAAGACCACCAGGGAGCCGAGTCTAATGCAAAAGCAAAAGAGCCTTTATTCGAGCTAGCTCGAGCTCAATCCCCTACCTGCACCGACGCAGCAGTGAGATGCCCGGGAGAGAGAGCGAGTTTCAAAAGCACAAAGGTTTTATTGGGGTCTAGGGGCAGTTGGTGAGGTAATGGCTGTGGCCTCAGCCGATTGGCTGGGGAAGGGTCGTGGCCTCAGCCGATTGGCTGGAGAAGGGTCGTGGCCTCAGCCGATTGGCTGGGGAAGGGTCCGAGTCCTGTTAGGCAGGTTGCCGGGTGTGTTTTGATTGGGAAGTTTGAACGGGTGAGGGGGAGGTTACTCAAGGGGAGGAGGCGTGGTCTGAGGTTTCTGCCATTTTCCCGGAAAGAGGGCATGTCAGGGACATAGTCACTCAAGGTGGAGGACACAGAACAAGATGGAGTCGGCTGGTGTAGGTCCGCCCTTTCAGGGTATGAACCCAAGAGTTATGCTTGACAGGTGTGGAGAGGCAGCAGGGGGGCAGGGCAACACTTCAGGGGGTGGTGCTCTGATGGGCTTGTGACCAGCCGTGTCAGGTTGTGGAAGCCAGAGATGAAAACAGAAGGGAATAGGTTGTGAACGTTCTCTGGTGCCAAACCCAGGAGCCCGGACTACGTTCCAGAGACAAAGGGGAACCTTTGGAGGGATCTGAGCTCTGAACTAATCTGATGAATCCGCCTTCAGGAAAGCGGTCTGGCTGCAATGTGTTAAGCCGATTATATTAATTTCAATGACAGAGTTGTAGACAGCAGTGTATCAAATGAGGAATTCATAACGTGTAAATAGTTTATTTGCAAAAGCATAGCTCGGACCTTATGTTGTAATGTAAGGCGGGAGAATATCGTAAGATGCTAATGGATATATGTGTGTTTTTTCTCCTGGAATTCACTTCTGACTCTTCCACATTTAGGCAATTAGTTGGTCCCAAAGGCCTGCGCCCCATGTCAGTGCAGCACCAGGACCACGGGACTCAAAGGGTCTTGTAGGCAGCACCCTGTTGCGAGCGGACAACTCGGTCACCAGAGGAAACCCTGTCCTACGGCAGCCTGGCACTGTGAGATTCCAGAGCTGTGGCCGAGCAGGAAGCCTGCACTTGTCCTCCAGCGTGTCTCCTCCTCTCTCACGCGACTGTCACACTCACAGTACTTCCGACACCAGGTGCGGCCAGGTTTCTGCACCAAGCAATTCTCCGACACCATCTACCTCCAGGTAGCACCCTATCTCACGGGCTGAGGGCTCAGTTGCCTGAGACTGCCCCTACTTCAGACGGCACTGCACGTAGTAGGTCTCCGGGTGACCCACACCTTCTGTCTGACTTGGCTACACATCAGAGGTTCCCATGATGTCCTCCGCCTTGGATTTGATTGTTTCCTAGAACAGCTCACAGCACTCCAGAAAACACTTACTTATGTTTACCTGTTTACTATATAATAATGGATGTGCTAAAGCACACAGATGAACAGCCAGATGAAGAGGCACTTAGGGTGAGGTCTGGGAGAATCCTGAGCGCAGAAACTTCTGTTCCTGTGGATTGGGTTGTGTCACCCTCCTAGTAAGTGACGTGGATGTGTTCACCCACCTAGAAGCTCTCCTAACTCCATACCTTGGGGCGTAGGCACGATCAATTATTAACTGCATATCCAGGCCCTCTCCCCTTTCTGGAAAATGGGGGGGGGGGGGCGGTGGTGGTGGGAGAGGGCTGAAAATTCCGAGCTTCTCATCATGGCTTGGTCTTTCTGGGGACTGGACCCATCCAGGAGCCATCGGGGAGTCCACCAAAAGTCACCTGTTTAGAACAAAAGACAATATTGCTCAGAAAATTTCATGGAATTGAGGACATCTGTGTTAGGAACTGGGGTCAAAGACCAACGATTAGAACAAAAGTGCTTTTATCACTCAGGTATCCACGAGGGTTTTAGGAGCTCTGTGCCAAGAACAGGGGCAGAGGCCAATATTTTCTATTTTCTATTATCTCACAGCGGCACGCCCCAGGGAAAGCATCAAGAAGCAGTGCTTCCACTTTCCCAGGAGAAGGAGGATTTAAAACAGAAACCAAGTGGGGCGCCTGGGTGGCTTAGCCGGCTGAGCGTCCGAATTCAGCTCAGGTCAGGATCTCATGGTTCGTGGGTTCGAGCCCCGGTCGGGCTCTGTGCTGACGGCTCAGAGCCTGGGGCCTGCTTCAGAGTCTGTGTCTCACTCTCTCTGCCCCTCCCCTGCGCACGCTCTGTCTCTCTCTCCCAAAAATAAATAAACATTAAACAAAATAAAAAATAAATAGAATAGAAACTAAGTTGAGTTATAAAAAATAAAGTTATAATTTTTGACACCAGGGTATATAGGTTGAGGTTCATACCTAATACAAGGTCAGTTTAGCTATCATGACAGACAGTAGTTTACATGGCTGTTTGAGTAGCTGATAGAGGCAGTTTTCTAGGATGATTTGCAAATCTGGTAGGATTTGAGGCCCTTTTCCTCAGGGTGATGGAAAGAGCCCTGGGCTTAGGGGCTCTTACAGTCCAACACTGCCTCACATCAGTACCACATCTGTAGGCTAAGGTTGCCCCCAAAATACAGGACACTCCATTAAATGTGAATTTCAGGAGCACCTGAGTGGCTCAGTCAGTTAAGCGTCTGACTTCGGCTCAGGTCATGATCTCATGGCTTGTGGGCTCGAGCCCCATGTCGGGCTCTGCTGCCAGCTCAGAGCCTGGAGCTGCTTTGGATTCTGTGTCTCCCTCTCTCTCTGCTCTTCTCCTGCTCACATTCTGTCTCTGTCTCTGTCTGTCTCTCAAAAATAAATACACATTAAAACAATATTTAAAAAATGTGAATTTCGGATAATGAATAATGTTGGGGACATACTTATACTAAAACATTATTTGTTATTACCTGGAATAAATTGAACTAGGTGTCCTGTGTTTTTCTCCCCTTATGTCTGGCCCCCTTACTTAGGGCAAGTCATTTAAACTCTTGGAGCTTCAGTTTCTTCATCTGAAAGATAGAGAGTGCTTTGCTATATGGTGCTGTGCTGATCCCTGCAGCAGGGGGGAAGTTTTTCTCTGCCTTCTTAGGGTCCCTGGCTGGGTCCAAAACTTGAACTGACAAGGGGAAAATCATACAAATTTATTGAAGATAACTCTCACGTGACATGGGAGACTTCGTAAGGAGAGGAAGGCCCAAAGAATCGGCTAGATCTGAGTATTTTTACATTAGATGTGATGAAGAGTGAACAGCCATGGAGGACTATGTTAGAGTGAGGTGTAGGAGGTAAGTGTAGGAAGCTGGGAAAACCTAGGGAGGCTTGCTTGTTAGGATTTCTCTCCAGGTCCCTTCTTCAGAGATAAGGGTGCTCCTTGCCTCCAGGGGAGGGCACCTCCCACAAGAGGGTTTTATGACCTGTTTCCAGAAAGATGGAAGGAAGATCATGGTGGCCTTCCTGCTCAAACTCCTTCAGCTTAAAATGTTGGATATGCCAAGGTGCCACATTTTAGGGTAGCATGTCTGGAACCCCATCATTCCAATAGTTAAAGTGATCTAGAATCTATAGTCTTATGTACTCCTAGAATAACTCCGGTCTGTGTGGAGTAGGGCAGATGCAAGTTTTCATTCTACTTAATAGATGTGTGTTCTTGGATATCCATCATATGCGATAATAGTACTTATGAAGTTTAAATGAGTTAACGAATGTGAAGTGCTCAGCTCTGAGCACGGTACGTTGTAAGTGCTCAATAAATAATACTTAGTTACTACCACACGTGCATAAATACGCTGCAACATTATCGGGCTAAATCAGGAAGGCTTGCTGAGTGCTCTCTCTGCACTAAGTGCTGCTGGGCACTATCTTTTCCTTCCAGTTAGTAATCAGAAGGGGACAGAAATTGGCAAGTTTAAAAGGGGAAGCAACTTACACCTCTTCCTAAGTAGGTTAAGAGACAGAGATAACACCTTTGTGAATATTTTTGAAGAGTCTAAAAAATTTTCCTGAACCTTGAATGGACTCCAAAGAAATCCAAAGCTGATGCCTACATTTTACCGCAGGCAAAAACATCCCTCATAAACAAACTGGGGGTTCGATGCAGCCTTAGATGTATCACCACCCCGAGGCTAAAACTCTGCCTGTTTATTAAACCAAACAGACGCAATCTGGGTCACAGAATTAGCGAATGGCGAGCCAGCCTGGCCTGGTGCTCTACCTCCCTGAGCACAGAGGGAGAAAAGAAATGCATCAAACAGAGCTCATCAGAGCAGTTTCGAGAGAGGCTCGGATACCTTTCAAAAGAAGAAAACGTGAAGATGTAACCACACGAAAAGGCAGAAATGAAAGCTAGGGAGTAGTGGCAACAGAAGCATCAGGTTTTAAATAGTTTTGAGCTTGTTTAAAAACTGGGAGTATTTGTGTAGCTGCCTCTCCACTCTCAGTGTTGGCTTTTCAGGGACCTCAGAGACTTACTGGAGAAGGGGACAGATAAGCAGGTGCCTAACCGTCAGAACCTGCAGCCGGCAGACAAACAGAAAACCACTTCCTCCCCAGTCCCTTTTCTGAAGCCCTGAGCCCACCCGGACTCCACCTGCAGGTTTCTGCAGCCGCTCTCCTTTCTCCCAATCTTTCTACTGTTTTCTTTACCGACCCTTTCCATCCCGAAGCTCTCACAGTCCAATCTCCATGCCGCTCGCTGCCTTGTGAGTCATTTTTAACATTTGGTAGGTTTCATTGCTGAAATAATCATGTCTCTCACGGAATGGAGGTGCTGGGCCATGGAGTCGAGTGAAGTGAATATCTGTTTACGGGGTGAAGAACACATTTACATCAATCACAAGCTGCATAGTCTGAGCTGACATATAAGATGTCCCTTGGGAGTGACTGCTTTTTTGCTTTTTTTTTTTTTTTTCAGTTGAAGTACTTGTCATTTCATTTCATATTTCTTTAGATGCAATCAAGGCATGTTAGCGAAAATGCATGAGTCAAACATTTCTTTAAAAAACAACTGCTTTCAGACAACATAGCCTGTGGAAGTCAGATGTATTTTCGTATCTTATGGTAAATACTTGCCTATGGAGAAGACTTATTATGTAAATTCATCTGCATATGCAGTGGTGAATAATTCCTTGAAACCGTTGGTTGGGTTATGAAATCGTCTCACAGGTTGAAAAATCATCATGCTTTCTGCTAAAAGTATGTATTGCCCCCTTTCTTACTTGTGGTTCCTGGACAGCAAAACCCAGGGTCCTCTGGGAAGCCTCCTGCGTTCATTAGTCTGGTTTCTCTGGTGACTCTCTTTAGATTCCCTTGTTATCCCCAAGCGTCTTTCAGTTTGCTCTTTTCTCATTTTCTCTTTCTTTCCCCCCAGAAAGCTTACATGAAAAGTCCATCATTAGAGAGCACAGGTTGACTATGTCCCATCATGGGCTCTGTGTGGTCTGGAGTTTGGGGAGTTGCAGAATAAGCAGTGACGGTGGCAGCCTGTGGAAGTGAGGCTGACCTGGTTAAGCAGGTGGATGTAACCAGATCAGTCACACCCTCACGCCCTCCCCTTCTACCCTCCGCCCTCCCACCTCCTCCCACTGTGCCCAGTACTTAAGACAAAGACACTAGAAAGAGCATGGATTTTGGAGTCACACAGACCTGCCTTTGCGTCCTGTCACCTCGTAAGCTGTGGGACCTGGTAAGGCACTTGGTGCTCCGGGTCAGGGTTTCTTTAGCTGAAACACGAGGAGGGTGCCATATGCCCTGCTTTGCCAGGGCCAATCTTGGTTTATGCTTTGTGTCCTGGCACACTTATGCATAGCGTCTCCATTCAACATCTCAAGCGTCCTGAGTAGATTCTATGGTGACCCTACAAAAGGGAGTAATTCTTACTTCCTGTTGTTGTGGTAAGGATGACATTTTAAGCGTCTACTATGGTGTCTGGTGCATAGAGCCTCGAGATGGTACCTTTTGTCGTTATTAACGATGATTTGAAATGATGCTCCCGCCTACTGTAAGTGATTTACTTGATGTGGTAAGTCCATACATGAGCTTGGAACAGAAAAGTCTGTTTCACACTCTGGAATCCATTTAGATTTTATGTTTTGTGTTAGAAATGGAATTAACTCCCACCGTGGTGTTTTAGGACCTCAATTAAATGTAAGATTCACAAGAATGAGTTCACCAAAGTCAGAAGCGGTAATGATCAGCTTGGATTGGAAAGGAGAAGAGAAATTAGGCACATTTTATGTCATTTTTTTAAAAGGAAAAAAAGTTCTATTTAAAACAAAAACAAAACAAATGAACATCCCCAGAAGGGTGGAATTAATCACAGACATAGATCGCTTTTTCAAAAGAAATTCTCCTCGCTGAACTCTTTGGGTAGAGGCAAGAGCTGAACACTTTGGTAACAAAGCCCAGAGGTCAGAGGTCTTCTAGATGGGTGAGGTGTCTTAGCAGAGAGGAGGGGCCAAGTACTGCTTAAGGCAAAACATATATATGAGAATTCTCTATAGTGGAAATGGCAGAGGGATTCATGGGAAGTTTGTTAGGGAGAAAACCAAGGGTTGGCGCAGTTTGTTTTTTTTCTAGAGTCGTGAAATAGCTGCCAGAAGTATTAACCTCATGCAGGTGCCAGACCCTGAACTAGACCCTGGTAACATGGCAATGTGGCACAAAGTGTGCAGACTACAGAGAAGGAGACAGACACATGGGCAATGGCAGGACTCTGCACTATGGTACTGGCATGCTGGGAAGGTTATGATGGGCTAGCTGCTGTAACAAACAACCCCCAGCCCATGACTCAGCTCGGTAGGTGTTTATTTCCCTCTTGTATTACGGAGTCATGCAAGTGGTTGAAAAGCAGTCATCATATGGCTCCAACAGTCTCCATGGCCTTGGAGTTTCTCTTCTGGGTCCTCAGCATCCAGTCAACAGATGGAAGGAAGAGAAAACTGGAGTGTTGCACAGGAAGATATTTTTGGGCTAGGCTTGAAAGTGGTGACCACAGGCCATTTGTCAGAGCTTAGTCACATTGCCTCCACATAATGCCATGGCTGGATAGCCACTTTCTGGAAACAATTCTACATGATGGAAGGGGAAGGGGAGTATTTGTCTTTGGCAAACAGTCAACTGTTTTTGGGACTTACACACTGAGGATGAGTGTGTAATGAGAGCTCAGAAGAGAAATAAAGCCAACTGTGTGTGTGTGTATGTGTGTCTGTCCATGTGTGTGGTCGGAGAGGGAAGGGAAATTATAGCAATGGATGGCTTCCCAGAAGAATTGATATTTAAGCTGAGTTTTAGAGAGAAATAAGATTTAAGTCAGAAGGGCAGGGGGAAGGGACAGTTTAAATAGTAGATGCAGCATGTGCAAAGGCACTGGGGTATTCATTCATCTAGCCAACAAATCTTTATAAAAGTGCCTTTAAGGTGCCTGGAATCCTTCCAAATGCTGGGAATGCATACATAAGATAGACAAGTTTTCCCCCTCGTTACCCTGTACTCTAGTGAAGGGAGACAAGCCGTCAGCAAACCAGCAAAAAGTCCACAAGTCAAAAACTCAAGTAGCATGTTACATGGGGGAGAACTGCATGTTCTTAAGTAGGACTAGAGCTAAGGGTGCATGTTGAAGGTGGTGGTGCAGGACGTGAGAAATGATGAGACCAGAGGAGATAGGAAAGGCCAGCCAGAGAAGGGCCTTTCATGCACGAAAGGGCATCAGGAAGAGGGGCTGGGCTCAGCTTTGAATTGTGGAGAGTCCACCTGCCTGCGGATGGACTTCAGGTGTGGCTGCTGGGAGGCTGATTGTGAGGCTGCTGGCATGATGTAAGTGTGAGGTGATGAGGCCAAGGTGGGGAGGATGGAAGTGAGAGCTGTGCCAGAGGTACAGGGATAGGACCAGGCTGTCACATCATGGGGACTAAGGAGAGGGAGGGTTCCAGGACGACCCCTAGACTCCTCTCCCCTCCCTCCCAGGTCTCAGGCAGAAAACAGTTCGGTCCAGTCATTCTAGTTTGTGCACACTTTTATTTTTTTTAAATGTACTTATACAACATCACAGAAAAAAAAGCCAAAAAAATAAAATAAAATTTCTACCCTGCCTGTTTTCTTTTATTAGATAGTTGTGGGTACAAATTATTAACTTAATGTTATTTGATTTATACATTTCAGTTAGTTGGCTTAACTATTTCCATTTCTTCCATCTGTCCTGGGTGGAGGTGGCCTTTAAAGTCGCCTGACCAGGGAACTAGCACAGAACAGCAGAGGGAAAGCCTTCTTCCCCACCATCTCTGAGCCAGGCTGGAGCCAGAAACACCCTCCTGGGGTGTTCCTTTCTCTTCACCTCTTCACATTTCACTTTCTTTCATCCTTCAAATGATATGGTCCAACATTCTTCATGGCCAAGACAGAATCCCAGCTAACATCTTTGATTTTGAACTAAAATTAAGAAAATAAATAAATAGCAATGGGTGGTTTATAACTGATTTGCCATTCTAATAGAAGTGTACAGATATATTTGGGGGCTAGGAAAGAAAAAGACTATTGAAGTAACAAATGCAATTATGACTACACAGAACAGCTTTCCTAAAGACCAGAGCTTCAATCTTCGTATGTTTTTAAATTAACTTACAAATGATGTGATTAAATGTGCCTATTCTCTGATTACAACGTTGTGTGCAGCCGTGGGTCCTGGCATTTTTAGTATGCAATGTTACAGTAATGCTTTGCAATAGGAACATGGCTGTCTTCTAAAAGAGATTTAAAATATTTCTCAGAAAAAATATGAGCATTAACTAGGAATAAGACTGTTAGAAAGAGAGTTCCATCTCCTAAGGCATATCATTAGTAGCAGTTGTTTTATGTTTAAGACTTTCCCCCCTTTAGGTAGAAAAATGGAACCACAGTAGTCAAGGCAGAACATTATGCTTGTCATCTTCTGGATTCAAATGATTGGGCTCTAACCTTAGTGTAGTGAAGTTTCACAGATGAAATGAGTTGCCAGAAGTGCAACTCCTTGGAGCATGGAGAGAGGGAGAAAAGGCATCAGAAGGGCATCCCATGACAACTGTACTCATGCCAAATGTTCTGGAAATGTGACAGATATTGCTGCTAAGGCAGGGGTTCAGGTTGTGGAGCATTCCCTCTGGGCGGCACCAGAAGATGTCACTGTGAAAGGAGTTGGGCTCCTACACCTGCGTGTTGGCAAAGGAAAGGAAGCAGGAACTTTGGAGACTCACATGTTTTCTTAGTGAAGCCTACCAAAGCTAGGCAGAGATCAGAAGCTTGAAATAAACAGTCCTTCAAAGTTCAAGGTGTCCAAGAAAGAAAACTCATTTCCTTTCTGTTGTGTGTTTTTACTGAGAAACTATGTGCTAGATATGATTATGAATTTAACACCAGTGTTATTGGTTGCTTATTTATTTATTCAGAACCACACTTATTGAGTGTCTACCAGGTGCCAGAAAGTAGATTTGATCCTAAGGATCTAAAGATGAATAAGGTATAGTGTTTTACCTTCCGAGGCTCAAAAACCCAGCTGGAAGTCATTTAAACATATAGGTTTAATTTGGTAAGATAAGTGCTAATAGAGGTATATATAAAATGCCAGGGGAAACAGTGCTAAGACCAGCTCAGTGAAGTTGGGGAAGTTTTCATAGAGGCTACGATATTTAAGTAGATAAAACTTATCTTCCCGTGTCTGTCTAAACTCCAGTGAAAGTCAATAAACATGAACAGATTTACTAATTCAGTGCTTCTTCTTAGCTACCCAAATCACAAAAGGACAAGAAAGTGGTTTCCAAACCTGGCACCCATCAGATTCACCTGTGGAGTTTAACCAAATTTCTGTGATGTTTAAACATATGAAAAGACTTTCAACCACCCTCACCATAAAATAAATGCAAATTATTTGTCAGATTGGTAAAAATCTATAAGACCCATTTTGCTTGTGAGACTTATGGGGGAAACAGATCCTTTCATGTGTTGGTGGTGGGAATGCAATCTGGTACTTAGCAGAGGAAGATGACAATACATTATAGAATAATAAATTAAGGAAGAATTTATTCTTTGGTCCAGAAATTTCACTCCTAAAAATGTATCCTAAACATATGCCTGCATAAGTACAAAATAACACATGTGCAAAAGGTATTCATCATGATTTTCTTCCTTCCTTCCTTCCTTCCTTCCTTCCTTCCTTCCTTTCTTTCTTTTCTTTCTTTCTTTCTTTCTTTCTTTCTTTCTTTCTTTCTTTCTTTCTTCTTTCTTTCTCTTTCTTCTTTCTTTCTCTTTCTTCTTTCTTTCTTTCTTTCTTTCTTTCTTTCTTTCTTTCTTTCCTATAATTTAAAAGTATTGGAGATAACTCAAATGAGCATCAATAGAGGGCTGGAGGATAGGTCATAATATGGCTACTCAGTGGAGCACTATGCAGCCATGAAAGGAATGAGGAAGATCTCCATGTTACTGATGTGAAGTGCCACCCAGAATACTTTAAGTGTCAAAAACAAAAAGCAGAATGAGGACCCGTTGTGTGCCATGCTACTTTTGCTCAAGAAGGGAGGATATAAGAATTTATGTATTTTTTTCTTTTTTTAAAATGTTTTATTTTTGAGACAGAGAGAGACAGAGCATGAGCAGGGGAGGGGCAGAGAGAGAGGGAGACACAGAATCGGAAGCAGGCTCCAGGCTCTGAGCTGTCAGCACAGAGCCCGACGCGGGGCTCGAACCCACAAACCGCGAGATCATGACTTGAGCCAAAGTCGTATGCTTAATCGACTGAGCCACCCAGGCGCCCCTACGTATTTTTTTTCTTAATTTTTCTTTCCACAAGCCATTGGAAGTTTAAATCAGAAACTAATAAAAATGGTAACCTATCTAAAACTTTTAAAAAGTCTTCTTTATTTCAAAAATAATCTCAAAGTTAAAGTAAAGTTGCAAGTCTGGGGCAAATAAGTTTTTTTCATAATCATTTAGAGTACATTGCTGAAATAGTGCTTCCTTCACCCTCCAAAATTTAGTGTGCATTTCCCTGAAATATAGTACAATCATTAAATCAGGACATTAAAACAGAAACATGTACGTGTGGATCCCTAGACCCCATTCAGTCTCTGAATGTCCTTTAGAACAAAGAATCCCTGCTGAGAATCACATGCTATGTTTAGTGTCAGGTTCGTTAGTCTCTTAAAGTCTGGACCAGTTCCTCAGTCTTTACTTCAAGACCCTCTGAAGATTTTGAATATTGCATACTCATTATGTCGAAGAATATCCCTTGATTTGGGTTGTCTGATGTTTCCTCATGATTAGGTTCAAGGGTGTGCATTCATCACAAAAATGATGTGTGTTCTCGTTACATAAATTTGAGCTGTCTCATGACTGATGATGTCAACTTTGATCATTTGATTGAGGGGGTCCACTATAGTTACTCTTTTTCCCTTTGTGATTAATGTGTAGTGGGTAGGCAGGGACTTTGAAAGTGTGTAAATATCCTGTTCCTCAACAAACTTTTGATTAATTAATTTGTATCATGGTTTCCTATTTTATTCATGGATTATTATTTGTTACTATCATTATTTTGAGGCTCAAACTGTGCCAAATTTGATGAGTAGGAGCCTCTTTAAGATGGCTTCTGGGTCCTTTTGAGATGGTTTCATTATTCTTGGAGTACTTCTTTGCTTTTTGGCACATGGTATTCTGATGTTGGATTTTTCCTGCCCAGCCCTGGAATCAGCCACTTCTCCAGGGATACCTGGTTCATTTTACTGGAGAATGATGGAGATTTACAAACTAAGATTTATGTGCTAGCTGTACTTGTTATTATTGGAGTGTTTGCTCTCAGGACAAATCAGTGGACAAATGAATATATATATATATATATATATACACACACACATATATATACATATATATGTTTGTATGTATAAATTTACATCTATATTTATTTCTATGTCTATGAATATATTTTGAAAACTGAGGTCAGCTTGATAGCTCCAGTTTCTAGTTAATATCACAGGATTCATTCTACTTTTCTCCCTTTCTATTGTTTGTTACTCCCTTCTCTGACACTGAGAAACTTTGGTTGCCATTTTCCTTAATAGAGTCATTTATTTGCCCAATCCACCTGTATGTGACCAATCTTCCATCTCCTATCTGCTTAAAGTAAAAGCTCTGTATTGTTAACTTTGAATTGGAAATTTCCATATGAACATATGATTTAAAAATATACATATGTATATTTCCCCCTGCCTTTATCAATAGAAGGGCCTGAAAGCATTGATGATCCAATGGCAGTGGGTACCCCTAGCACCCAGATTTTGGTTTCTAACTATCCATTCCCACTGAGAGGAACCAGGACTCTTTAGAGAAATGGTTGATTCTGGGCCTGGGTGAGCAAGGGAGTCTGGAATACCTTGCTTGCTAGAAAAGGAGCCAATTTGAAGAGGGGGCTTACAGGACAAAAATGGAATAATTTGAGCTTCAAAAAGAGTCACTGCAATGGAATGAAACATGCTGACTATATGAATCTGTAAGTCTATAAAATGATACTCAGAAAAGAGAAAATCAAAGACAGAATGAAACAAACAAAACACCATTTGTTACCTACTCCTTACTCTGAAAAGTGATAATTCAAGATAAATAATTATTTACCTTGTGTTTCCAGGAGGAGCACGTGATGAAATAAATCTCTTTCTCTTCTCTCTCTCTCTCTCTCTCTCTCATAAAGATAGCCAGCTCTCTCATAAAGATAGAATGAATGATAGAAACAGAAAAAAAAATCACATTTTTTCAACCCCTAATGAAGGAATTGATTAGGGTAAGAATCATCAGTGAGTGGTCAAGCCATTAGGCGATATATTGATGGAGAATTGGATACTTTAGTGCAGCTGAAGTATTACTCTACAGATGATCTGATGGTTTAAAAAGAAAATGGAACTTCACAATGGAGGGATGAAGCTATCTCTGGCTTACCAATAATGGTTCAATTAGATATGATATACCTCACGATGTGTTGCAATATCAAACAGCATAAATAATGATATCTCGCCTAAAATGTTTAACCTGAATGTAATCCAGGCTCCAGATCCAAAGTCTAGTTTACAGGGAATGCATGCATGAGAGGAATAAGTTACATGACACTACAGATCCAGAAAGTGGGCCATTCTGAGGGACATCTGGCCTGGTCTCTTTACCAAGTTAATGTCATGCTGAAGAAAGGGGGAAGGGGAGCATTGTTTTCAGTTACGAATGACTTAAGGGATATAAAAACCGAACATAGCATAGATTGGATCTTTGTAGTTCTAAGCTGGGTGTAACATACATTTTTGGAGCAATTAATAAAATTTGAATAAGGATTAGATATTAGATGATAATAACAAAGAATTATCATGATTTTTAAAAGCTATATAATGGTGTTGACTTTGCCAAGAAAAATGTTATCATTTATTTAAAATCCTTTAGTAAAAATTGATGAGTCAAATATAACAATGTGAACAACTCTCAGTCTAAATAATAGCTATATGGGAGTGATTATACTCTATTTTTCTATTTGCTTGAAAATATCCATAATAAAAAGTTAAAAATAATTCTGATTCCTAGTTTCCAATCCAGACCTACTGAATGAGGCTAAACCCTAGTTGGCATCTTATTTGATCAAATATGCTATCTCAGTGAGGGAATGGATGAACAAATGTCCTTTTCACTTGTGTAATCTTCAACAAATACTGATCAGGTCCCTACTGAAGGCCACGTACTTTTATAGGTCCTAAAGATTCCGCAATGAGCAAATCAGAAACAAGGGATCTTAAACCCAATGGAGCTTAGTGTCTTGCCTTCTCCATAGTGGAACTCTTTAAAACAAACAAACTTTTAAAAGTTGTTAAATACAACACAAACACAGAAAACAGACGGGCAGCTTAATGACTTGTTGGAGAGTACCACCCCTGCCCGATGCAGGACCCTGCCAGTCACCCAGACTCTTTCACGCCCCCAACCCCCAAGTCACAACCCTCTTCCTTCTCAGAAGGGTGGGTTTTAGAAGGCGATTATAAGGATTAAAGGCAAGTTAGATTATAAGGATTAAAGGCCAAGTTCAGAACCTTGCCCTTAGAATTCTTCTGAATATCCTCTACTCCTCCAAAGTGAGGTTTTGCATTTTTTCCTTTGGTTCAAAAGATGTTAATCTCAAAGTTTTAGCAAACAGTAAAATTCAGACATGCATTATTAGACAGGTGATTTTCACTTTATCTTATCAAGTAAATGGAGCAGCTCTGGGGCAGACTCACTCCTGAGTCACAGCTAATTCTGAGAACATAATGTCATGAGGGATCTTCAGATGCAAAGCATAATTCTATCACGGTGGGATGAAGAAATTAAAATGTTATTTCAAATAACCTCAGCGCCAGCTTCAAATGAATGAAGTTATGGTCTCAAGAGACTGTCTGCAGTGTTATTATGTTGTAGTGATGTTAGAAGGTGACCTGAGGCATTGCTCGTTACCTGGGCTGGCTGAATCAAATGAGAAATAAGGTTTTCTCTTTAAAAAAAAAAAAAAAAATCAGAGAACTTTAATCTTCTCCACATTTTATTTGAGTTTTTTTTCCTTTCCTAATTTAAGTCTTTCAGTTTCAGACCTGAAATATCATAAAGATGGGTGATGTGTTCCCTGCCCGACTGTTCTTGGAATGCCCAAATCTTGGTAACAACACGAGGATTGAAAAGGAAAGATACATGTCTTTCATTTGGAAGTTTCAAAGCTCTCATACTAGGGGATTTTATTTTTTCATTTTTTTAAAAGCTTATTTATTTATTTTGCTGAGGGAGGGGCAAAGAGCAAGGGAGAGAATCCCAAGCAGGCTCTGTGCTGACAGTGTGGGGTGTGGGGTGGGGCGCGAGGAGTTCGAACTCACCTGAAGCAAAATCAAGAATCAGATGCTTAACCCACTGAGCCACCCAGGTGCCCCATACTAGGTAATTTTAAATGCACAATCATGTACCATCATCACCAGGCTGTTGTGTGCACTGGATAAAATAAGCACGTGGTGCAGCTCGGGGTACCCCCAGGAGTCCAGGAAGAATTTGGGGGGCAGCTGAGGTGGAAGGGAAGGGTTGCAGACTGGGTGGGAGCTGGGTTCCCCTTCCAGCAACTCCATTTCCTACCCGCATGGCTGTGGGCCCATCTATCCATGGTGAAGCCTCAGTCTCGTCATGGGTAAGTGGGGGCAGATTTCTCACAGGGATGCTGAGGGGTTTTTTTTTTTATGTTTTTAATTATTTTATTTTATTTTATTATTTTTTAAAATTTACATCCGAGTTGGCATATAGTGCAACAATGATTGACCCATTTAGCCCATCCCCCTCCCACAACCCCTCTGGTAATACTGTTTGTTCTCCGTATTTAAGAGTCTCTTCTGTTTTGTCCCCCTCCCTGTTTTTATATTATTTTTTGCTTCCCTTCCCTTGTGTTCATCTGTTCTGTGTCTTAAAGTCTTTTAGATGAGTGAATTCATAGGATATTTGGCTTTCTCTGACTGACCAATTTCACCTAGCATAATACCCTCCGGTTCCATCCACGTAGTTGCAAATGGCAAGATTTCATTCTTTTTGATCGCTGAGTAATACTTCATTGTGTGTGTATATATATATATATATATATATATATATATACCACATCTTCTTTATCCATTCATCCATCGATGGACAGTTGGGCTCTTTCCATCCTTTGGCTATAGTTGATAATGTGCTACAAACATGGGGGTGCATGCATCCCTCCGAAACAGCACACTTGTATCCCTTGGATAAATACCTAGTAGTGCAATTGCTGGGTTGTAGGGTAGTTCTATTTTTAATTTGTTTGAGGACCCTTCATACTGTTTTCCAGAGTGGCTGCACCAGTTTGGGATGCTGTGAGTTTTAATGGGGACACCTACCATGACTTAGTGCTTACTGTGGCCCACTGTGCCCCCTCACACCTGCTGCCTCCTGTATTTTTCTCCATGTTTCTACCCTCCCCGTGTTACTCATGAGCCACTAGAAAACGTAGGAAGCTATGTATTTTTAAAAGGTGGCATTTGCCATATCGACTGCTACCCTCTCGGAGAGGAGGCATCTCAATTGCACCCTGAGTCCTCATTTAAGAGAGTTTTAATCTCTTTCGAATTACTTACTCTCTCGAAACCTTAATTTCCTCACGTATAAAATGAAGATAAGAAGAGTACCTCCCCACTGGGCTGCAGTGAGGATTAGATGAGAGAATGGGTTTTTGTTTTTATGAGTGGTGAGTCAGGAACATTTCACAAAGCCTTGAGTCCGGGGCCCAGCTGCCTGTGTGGGGAGAGGACCCCCATGTCACCCCTCTTGATATGAAGCCTGAACCCTGGTCGTGGAAGCGGCAGCTGGGGCTACAGGGTGATGAATGCGGCTTGCGGTATGCGACATGAACTCCTGCTCGGGGCCAGGCTTCCCACAGCAAGACCTGGAACACATCGGAGAGAGATGGGGAAGACACAATCCTATTACTTTCTCTTTCTATCTATCACTGTCTCTCTCTAGTCAATAAATGTCTCCCAGCTAGTGCCTCTCAGCAACTTCCTTGGGGTTTAGAGCTTGACACTTTAAGTTTTAATGAGGAATAATAGCCACATTAGGCTCCTTTTTTTCCCCCCTTGTGCAAAGCCTTATATTTGTTTGCTTTCTGGAAAAAAACACAAAAGTGTATCATGTTGTCAGTCTTGGGCCGGACATTAAATAAAAACAGCCAGATTGGAACAAAATGCCAGCAATAGGCTCTGAGGTGTCAAAGAGTGAGCTTCCTGGTCCCTGAGGCCCGCCCCCCGGAGGCCCTGGGAAGTGCGGCTTCTCACAGGAGGATGAAAGTCTTAAAGGGCCTGCTGTGCCAGGCCCTTGCCATTGGGCTATATTCTCAAGTTGTTTATTGCCTACATTTTATATCTCTTCCCGGTGCTCCTTTGAATGTGGGATGTGTGCTCTGGGGACCCTCATCTCTCCTGAATATCTTCTTTGCCTGCTGGCCTAAAGTTCTGTCACTGGCCATTATATCCAGAAGTCCCGCTGTTGAGGGGCTATCCGGAGGTGTTCTGTTCCAATGGCAAAATCCAGGGGAGAGGTCACACATTCTATAACGTTCTTTCTCACCTGAGAGTTTTAAGCGGTACCTGCAATTTCATCTAAAGGGATGGTGATGATGATGTTACCGCTTACACTTGCATGAACACTTCATTGCTTATAGAAATAGAACGGTCTCATGGTTTCATGGCATCCCTACGCAGCAGGCTGGCCAAGAGACGTTGCTCCAATCTTACAGATGAGAAAATAGATTGGAGGCTTACGCAGCTTACTTGACACATAGTGGTCAATTTGGGCTCAGCAAAATCATCAGACCAAGAGTATAAAGTAGGTCCTGAGTTCACTCTGGGGTCTAGTGGTCCAGAAAGAGAATCTTTGCTTGGGTGGAAGGAAAGTAGTAGTTATTGAGCCACCAGGGCACCAGTGATCAGCCATTTTACCTGTATTCTTTCATGGTGGGTGACCACCTTCCTTTGTTTTTATGTATGAATTATCCCTGCTCTCAGGAAGGTTATGTGGCTAAGAGGTGGAGGTGGATTTAAGCCAGTCTTCTCGGGGCGCCTGGTTGGCTCAGTTGGTTAAGCGTCTGACTTTGGCTTGGGCCATGATCTCGTGGTGTGTGAGTTCAAGCCCCACGTCGGGCTCTGTGCTGACAGCTAGGAGACTGGAGCCTCCTTCGGATTCTGTCTTCCTCTCTCTGCTCCTCCCCTGTTCATGCTCTATTTCTCTCTCTCTCTCTCAAAAATAAATGAACATTAAAAAAAAAAAAGTTAAACCCATCTTCTCTTACTTCGAAGCTCAGAACTGCCAGGGATTGTGGAACACAACTCTTGACTAGACTTTTCTAGTGGGGCCATCAAAACTGGGCTTCCCTCAAGCAAGGTGGTCTTGGCTGGGCACGGCTGTGTGCAAGCCCAGCCCAGCTGTCCCAATATCCACAAACGTTCTGTGATGAACTGTACCCACCGTCTTTATGGATACTCATGGCAATGCTGTGTTAACGTTACTGCTGACAATTTAATGTATTTACGCTCCAGGCCATATTTCTTCATGCAGTTGTCAAATCATTTAAAAAGACATTTATTTAGGCCTATTTATTAGTTACGCTCTGTCTGACTGATAAACACAATCTGTTAGACTGGCTTGTACCAAAATGTATTTATTATTAAAACATTGCTGAAATATAACCAATTTCCTGGTTTCTTGGGTTTACATGAAATCTCATAGTATTGATATATTATCCACTTTAATATGCGAATGTTTAGTTAGGCTCAAAATAAATCATTTTGTCTTTCTTTGTAACTCTTCGGCGTAAAGTTTGTTTGGCTTAATGGCTTGGTTAGATATCCCCATAGCAAACTTTTTTATAACTCCATATATTTTTTTCTCCAAAAGAAGATAGAAGTTATAAATATGCATGGAGCAGGAGGCTGTGGGAAAAAGCAATTTGCAGCTCTTGGTAACTTTGGGGCGACCATGCACAGCATCAGAGAATGGGGAAGAGTTGTCTTGTGGGCAAATGAGTATAGTTATTTATTGGAGAATCAGCACTTGGGGTAAAAGTCCAACAGATTTTTTTTTTTTTTAATTTGCCACCACATCCTTTTTCTTCAAAGTTTTGAACTATTTGATTCGCGAAGAAACTATATTTAGGCAGTTGCCGCTGAATCGAGTTTTTAAGTGGGCCCTTATGTCAAGTTTCTTTCCTCTTTAAGAATTTTGAGCTTAGGGAGAAGTGAAGAAATATGTTTCCATCCTCTTGATAGAGGTCGAAAAGGTGAAGTGACTTGTCTAAGGACACACAGCTGGTTGCGGCAGAGGCAGAATAGATATGGTCTCCTGACTCTGACAGGGCTATTGTTTCTGTTCCAAATGTGGTGAGCTCACCTGTGTAAGAAACAGGATCTTCACATACTGATTAATGGAAAGTTGCCACGCATGAGTGGTGGGTTACCCACACGTGGGTGACTGGTTATATATATTTTTATAATGGTACATAGTTGTAAAAATTTCAAACAATCTGATTACGTATTAAGTATCTAAGAATGAAAGCCCACCTCTTCCTGGTCCCTTCTGGTCTCACTTCCCAGAACTCATCACCAATAGCTTGGTCTATAGCCATCCAGATTTTTCTACGCACATTTAAAACTCTTCTCTGTTCCCCAAAACACACAAAATTTACTTTTTAAATGAAAATTAAATTGTTTATATATACCTAATCTTCTGTTGTTGTTTTTTTCTTTTTTTAATGTTTATTTATTTATTTTGAGAGAGCATGCAAGCGGAGGAGGGGCAGAGAGAGAGAGGTAGGGAGAGACAGAGGATCCCAAGTAAGCTCTGCACTGTCAGCACAGGGGCTCGATCTCACAAACCCCGAGCCAAAATCAAGAGTCGGACGCTTAACTGACTGAGCCACCCAGGCACCCCTGTTATTTGCTTTTTCATAACAAATTTTTTAAAAAGTTATCATGATCGATTTCATAATATATTTCAAGAAGGTAGATCATGGGCTTCTTTCCATGTCAGTATATATAACCCTATCTTCTTCCTTGTGTGGTTTTCCAGTAGGTAGAACAGAATATATTTAACCAGTGTCCTATTGATATAAACCTTGCTGTATTCTATTGCCAATTTTTATTTATTTATTTATTTTTATTTAAAAAAAAATTTTTTTTTTTTTAACGTTTATTTATTTTTGAGACAGAGAGAGACAGAGCATGAATGGGGGAGGGTCAGAGAGAGGGAGACACAGAATCCGAAACAGGCTCCGGGCTCTGAGCCGTCAGCACAGGGGCCCAATGCGGGGCTCGAACTCACGGACTGCGAGATCGTGACCCAAGCCGAAGTCGGCGCTCAACCGACTGAGCCACCCAGGCGCCCCTATTGCCAACTTTTAAAAATTATACATCATGACCATGGCATATGCTGTTTGCAGATCACAACACCATACAACCTGCCTTTCCCTTCCCCTTATAATTTTAAGAGTCCCTTCTACCCACCTATAATCATCATTCAGTCTTTGGTTCGATATTTCCAGTGAGGCGTTAAACTCACTGCCAGTATATGCTGGGTATAATGCAACGTGCGGCTCTAAGATTCTACTGGAGATAATTTGTGTTCCTGTAGTGATTCAGAGTTTTGCAGAGCTGTAGGCTCATTATTAAGAATAGAACAGCCATTATTCTGTAGAAGCCAGGCAGGGCTGGTTATTAGAAGCTCAGACTGAAAAATGTCAGAGTCAGTCATCAGGAACTGCACATCTGAAAAATGCTGCTGCTAATTCTTTGTTTACTTTCCTGTTTTAAATACAAGAGTAAAGGAAGTTAGTGTCTGAAATTAACAAACTTAAAAAATTCTACATATTAGCCCTTATGTCATTCATAATTCAACAGCCATTTATGGAGTGTGTACTCTATGGCAGATTCTGTATTAGACCGAGGCTTCAACGCACATCACACATGGCTTCCACCCCGAGGTGCTCCAGACTCTGACGCTTAAAAAGACATTGTGTTCTTTGGTAGATATTGGCTGCTTTGCTAATTTTTAAAAAAGGGAAGAAAGAGGGGCTTCTGGTTGGTTAATGACTTAACCACCCCGAAGACCCCATCTCCTAACGCTTACCCCCTTTGGGGGTAAGGATTCAACATATGAGTTTTAGGGGCACAAACATTGATAGCAATAGACACAGTCCTATCTGGTTAGAGTCAAAGAACATGGGACCCCATTTTTTAAACAACCATTTAATGGACTGGAAGCATTTCACCTCATTGTTACAGCTATCTTCTCTCTATCCCGTAGCTCTGGGTTTCCAGGCCAACATTTTGTATGAGGAGCAAATGAGCTTCGCCTTGGCTTGTCCATTCATGGCCATTGTGCATCCTTCAAGATTTTACTAACCTTTCCTCAATATGCGACTATATGACAATAGCTAGCTTTGACAATAGCTAGCTTTGGCTCAGGGTGAATGTGTTCCATGTGGATTCAAAGTTATTGATACTCATTTAAGTCATGTTTACCATTGTAGTGACTGTTCGCACTTCTATCATATCACATAATTATCATTTCTTTTTTTGTGGTGGGAAAAATTAAGATCCGGTCTCTTAGCAAGTTTGATGTTCATAATGCGGTACTGTTGTCTATAATTACCACACTGTGCATTAAATCTCCAGGGCTTATTTATCTATTAGTTGCACGTTTGTGCCATTAAACAGCATCTCTCCTATTCCCTTACCTCCAGTTCCTGGTAACCACTATTCTACTCATTGTTTTTAAGAGTTCTTCTTTCTTACATCCTTTGGGTAAATACCTAGTAGTGCAATTGCTGGGTCATAGAGTAGTTCTATTGTTAACTTTTTGACGAACCTCCATACTGTTTTCCACAGTGGCTGCACCAGTTTGTATTCCCACCAACAGTGCAAGAGGGTTTCCTTTTCTCCACACCCTTGCCAACATTGGTTGTTTCTCGTGTTGTTAATTGTAGTCATTCTGACAGGTGTGAGGTGGTATCTCATTGTGGTTTTGTTAAGCATCTTCTCGTGTGTCTGTGAGCCGTCTGGATGTCTTCTTTAGAAACATGTCTATTCATGTCTTCTTCCCATTTCTTACCTAGATTATTTGTTTTTTGGGTGTTGAGTTTGATGAGTTTCTTATAGGTTTTGGATACTAATCCTTTATCAGATATGTCATTTGCAAATATCTTCTCCCATTCTGTAGTCTGCCTTTTAGTTTTGCTGATTGTTTCCTTCACTGTGCAGAACTTTTTATCTTGATGAAGTCCCAATAGTTCATTTTTGCTTTTGTTTCCCTTGCCTTCAGTGACATGTCTAGTAAGAAGTTGATGTTGCCAAGGTCAAAGACGGTGCTGTCTGTGTTCTCCTCCAGGCTTTTGGTGGTTTCCTTTCTCACATTTAGGTCTCACATGGATTTTGAATTTTTGTATACCATGTAAGAAAGTGGTCCAGTTTCATTCTTCTTCATATTGCTGTTTAGTTTTCCCAGAACCATTTGATTAAGAGACTATCTTTTTTCCATTGGATATTTTTTCCTGCTCTGTTGAAGATTAGTTGACCATAGAGCTGTAGGTCCACTTTTGGGTTTTCTATTCTGTTCCATTGATTTATGTGTCTGTTTTTGTGCCAGTGCCATCCTGTCTTAATGACTACAGCTTTGTAATATACCTTGAGGTCTGGAATTGTGATGCCTCAGCTTTGCTTTGCTTTTCAAGATTCTTTTGGCTATTTGGGGTCTTTTGTGGTTCCATACAAATTTTAGGGTTGTTTGTTTTAGCTCTGTGAAAAATGCTGCTGGTATTTTGATAAGGATTGCACGACTAGGTATTTACCCCAAAGATACAAAAATACTGATTTGAAGGGGCACATGCACCCCAATGTTTATAGCAGCCCCCCTGGCCGGGAGTAGCTGAGTGGCCAACGTGGACACAAGGAAAGCAGTGGCCATCACCCACACTGGGTCGATGCCAGGCCAGACTAGTCTTCCATCAACTATTTTACAATGACAATAATTATTATGTGAATGTGCTCCAAATGTAGTGATTCTAACTTTAATAATTCCATTCAACCAGTTAATTTTTAAATTAAAGCAGCAATATCCCGACTGTTTTAATGACCTTCCTCATTAACCAAAAAGTGTATCAGCATGCTCTCCAATCCGTATGGATTTATTTATAAATTATATACCCATGCCACTATATCCATATGTTACCTATATTACAAGGTATGCATAAAAGAGCAATTGAAAAGGTAACAATAAAGATAACAATAAGTGACTTTTTTCTTATTTTATTCATTACTAGAACAGTATCACTCAACTATGATGATGAATGCTCTAGCTGCTTCCTTTTAAAAATGCCTTGCCGATCCTGATGACTTCATGCTCCCATTAGCTAATAATAACAGGCACAACACAAACTCAAGGCAAGGTTCATAACAAGTGAGATGGGAGGTAAATCTATATTTTAAGTAGGCTTTCTATTGAGTTTAAATTTGGGGGTTGACTTTTGGTCAGATAGATCAGAACCTTGCTTTACCTCATAATGTGGCTGATAAAAAAGCTGGCATGTTCTAAGATTCACAGCAATACATTCTATGCCATTTTCTTTTCTTTTCTTTCTTTCTTTCTCTCTTTTTTTGCTTCTTCTTATTTTTGGGGGGATTTATCTTTAATTCTCTCCATTTTGTGAAAGGTAGTTTAGTTGAAATCAGATCCTACGTACCATACATCCCCTGAGACACATCTGAACTCCAACGTGTGGCCATTTGGTGAAAGTGAACAACAACAACAAAATGTGTCAACTCTTTGCTTAGGGAACTTTCACTTTTCCCCCAAGATACCCAGAGAACCACAGGGTGGGGAGAGCCAGTTCCAAGCCTACGTCTCAAGAGACCATGTTCTCTCTCTGTCTCTTTGTCTCTTTTTCTCTCTCCGTCTCTCTCTTATGCACTCTCTTTCCCTCTCTTCCTCTCTCTTTCTCTTTTCCCTTCCCTTCTCTCCTCTCCTCTCCCCTTCTTCTCTCCTCTCTTCCCCTGTTTCTCCCTCATCCCTCTACCACTGTAAGAACAGTCCTGGGCTAGCCTGATGGAAATTGAGATAAACTTCATGAAGCAGAACCAGTTTGTCACAGCTGAAGCCATCCTAGAACTGCCAGCCCCCTCCATCTGTCCATGGACCCCAGTTGAGCTCCCTTGAGCCTCTCCCAGATCAGCAGAACCACCTAGTCATAGACCTGTGAGAAATCATAAGGGGTTGTTGGTTTTAGCCATTACGTTCTGGGGTGGTTTGCTATGTGGCAATAGCTAATTGATACAGAGGCTCAGAGATTTAGGTTACGTGATTGTTGGTGGCAGACCCAGGAGTCGATTCAGGCTGCTTTTTATTCCTGGTCTAGGTGTTTCTCTGTCATAGGATACTTCTGAATCTATCTACCTGCCTTCCCCTTGAGGATCTGAGCTCCTGTCCTCTGAAGGGTAACCGCTGCTGCATTCTATCCCCTCCCAGAGTCAATGGCGGCCACATGGATGCATAGGTGACATCCTCATGCAAAGAAGAGCCGTTTAGATTTTGTAGAATGAATCTCTGTCTTAGAAGACATATCAAACAGTCTTTGGTTGTTCTGTAACTGTCTGGTATCTCCATCTGCCTGTTTTTTACATAAAAATTGCATAAACCAAATCACATTAGCTCTATTTGATTTTCCTACTTAACATGTAGCCGTAAAACAAAACTGTGCATTGTCATCTAGAGGTCACGGAATGCATCAATTCCTGATGTTGTTATGACTCTGAGATGCCTTCTGGGAATGCTCTGAGGTGGAGCTTCCCCCACACTGCGCCTTGGCTTGCCACTTTACCTCGGGCTGTGGGACAAAATGTCAACCTACGGCTGATGCAAGGCTTGATTTCTAAGACTGGGCTCATCCGCATGCTTTGTACAATCTCATATCAATGTAGTAAGAAAGGTCACTGAACAATGAGACAATCAAGATGTTTCCACCCCGTGAATGAAGTTTGGTGTAAAAAGAAGCAAACCGAGTGCCAGAAATAAATTATCGGCTTATCAACATGTTTATTAAGTGCATCATACTTGGAGCACCAGATGTAAGAAAGACAAAGGCTAAATGCCAGCAGAAGGGTTGCTAAGTAAATTATTTGGCTTGTTGCTGGTAATGAGAGGCTGCATTTGGTGGGAGTTGCCATGAAATTATATGTTTCTGCCGTTTTGTTCCTCAATGAACCGTGATCAACTCTAGGAATTGTTTCGATAAGTTTTCCCTTTGGTGTTGAGAGAAAAGAAAATTCTCTCTAAAGGAAAACTTTGATGAGCTTCAAATTTTTTTTTTTTTTCTGAAGTCACAATTTCCTTATGTCTTCATTTTGGGTTGTTGGTTGCACAGCACTAAATGAATTAAACTGATTAATAAACGTATCAAATGTAATTTATGATTACCTCTAATTCTCCCCTTTTCTTTTTTTTTATTTTTAAATTTTTTTTTTAACGTTTATTTATTTTTGAGACAGAGAGAGACAGAGCATGAACGGGGGAGGGGCAGAGAGAGAGGGAGACACAGAATCGGAAGCAGGCTCCAGGCTCTGAGCCATCAGCGCAGAGCCCGACGCGGGGCTCGAACTCATGGACCGTGAGATCGTGACCCGGGCTGAAGTCAGATGCTTAACCGACTGAGCCACCCAGGTGCCCCTTCTCCCCTTTCCTTATACCTTGCAAAACAAAACAAAACAAAACAAAGCAAAAACTACTGTTGATTTGAGTTATGCTCGAAACTTAGAATGAGCAAAAAGATGAACCTAGAAACACGTTTTGTTAGCATTTTCAAATCATATTTCTGCTGGAGAAATGGGCGAATCTTACAATAAAGCTGCTGATTTGATTAGGAAGACTACTAATTACACACGGTGGCAACACCCTCATGCACAATCTTCTATTCATAGATCTAGAATTTTCCCCATTTGGTGTTTAGAGAAACATTTTCTGGCCGCGTTGAGAAGAATAAGTCATTAGAAGCTCCAGTAAACAATTCTGGGTGGGGTGTCCATTTGAGCAAGCAGCTGTCCTTTGAAAATTGCCTTTATTGTTTGAGGCTCCCAATTTTGCAGTCAGGAGGTCGTATAAAATCAATTAAGTCAGAGGATCCCTGGGTAATCAGCCCCGAGAGCTGTTGCCCCAGCTGTGATTATTTGGCGACCGTGGCAGCTTACGTCCTACCCCCGTGTCACTGGTGCCCACGCATTAGCCTTCATCTCCTGGCAGCACTGTGGTCCTGCTCCCCTTAGCTGCTTTCTTTCACCACCCTTGCTGGTTTAGCGCAGGCTGCTCTCTCCCCTTCCCCCCAGCTCCCCTCTCCAGAGATGCCAAGAGAATGTCCTGCTGGGTTAACAGGTTGTGGCTTTCAGTTCCTCCTCACTGGCAGGTAGGAAGCCGGGAGGAAGTACCACAAAGTGCTGCTGTTGCCACGGCAACCAGAGCTGCTCCTCAGAAAAGCTGTTAAAGAGGAAAAGCTTCTCTAGTCTTCTGATTATCCTTCCGTAGCTTCTCCTTTCTTCAGCCTCTTATTAGGCGCCTCAAGCCATCATTTCTCCCAATAACCCCATACACCTTCCCATAAGGAAATCACTCACACCGAGGCTTAGACCACCGAAAAGTTTTCCTCCTTGAACAAGATACAAATGCTTAAACCCAAAGAAGAAAATCTCACCGTATCTAGTATTATAATTTTATGCATCATTTGGCTGGGTGAAGAAGTACATTGATGTATATAAGGTAGAGACTTCATTCATTCATTTAGTCACCAAACACCAGGCAAAATGCTAAGCCCTGAGGATTCAGAGATAAATAGACACACTTTCTATCTCACAGTCTGGTGGAAAGGCAGATATGAAAATAGTCACAATAAGGTATTGCTGGTGTCTGATAAAACGTTTTCTGGCCCCATGGGGCGTAAGGGATGGGCAAGCCCTTCTGCCGGGGAAGGGGGTGAGAGTCAGGAAAGGCTCGTGACACAGACAAGTTAGGAGACGGGCACGTGTGTGCGGTAAGCACCTCTTAAACGCTCTCCTGAGTTCATTATCTTGGTTGAATTTATGGGGCCTTAGAAGGCCCAGGGAGTCTTCATGAGATAAAGTGTAAATATGATTCAAAGAAAGCTGGGGGTGTCTCACTTGATAGTACTTGGAAGGTGGAAATAGTAGGGATTGAAGCAGAGATGGTGGAGGCTGGGAAGGAGGGGAGCCACTCGGGGACCGTCTTGGGGGAAAGTCCTGGCTAGAGCACTCAACAGGACCTGGGGGAGGTAAGAATGGGGACAACTGGAGGCTAGTGTGGGAGGTGCAGTTGGTGTAAGGTAATGAAGCCCCTGGAGGTACGGGAGCCCGAAATTGGGTGGGGGACACAGATGAGAAAAAGATCCATCTGACTACTATTTTTTTTTTTAATTTTGTTAATATTTATTTATTTTTGAGAGACAGAGACAGCGTATGAGCGGGGAAGGGACAGAGAGAGAGGGAAACACAGAGATTGAAGCAGGCTCCAGGTTCCGAGCTGTCAGCACGGACCTCGACATGGGGCTTGAACTCACAAATTGTGAGATCATGACCCGAGCCGAAGTCGGACGCCTAACCGACTGAGCCACCCAGGCGCCCCCCATATGACCATTGTTAAGGGCAGTAGTGTAGTGACATGGTTAACAGCTAGGCTTTGGAATTCAACAAATGTGAGTTTGTCTCCATTCTACTACAACTAGCTGGAGCCTTTGAACAAATAGGAATCTTTCTGAGCCTATCTTCTCAGCTGTAAAATGGGGAATAGAGATCTGTTATTGGCTGAATCGTGTCCTCCTCCTAAATTCATATATTGAGGTCCTAACCTCCAGCACTGTATTTGGAGACAGGGTCTCCAGAAGGTGACCATATTTGGAGACAGGCTTTAAAGCGACGATTAAGTTCAAATGAGCTCATTAGGGTGGGCCCTAGTCCAATAGGACTGGAAGAAGAAGGAATTTGGACCCAGACACACATAGAGGGAAGATGATGTGAAGAAATGGAGAGAAAATGACCATTTACAGCCGAGGAGAGAGGCCTGGAGCAGCGCCTCCCCTCACAGCCCTCAGAAGGAACCACCCCTGTGGACACCTTGATTCCAGACTTGCAGCTTCCAGAACCGTGGGAAAATAAATCTCTATTAAGTACCCCCCAGTCTGTGATACTTTGTTACGACAGCCCTAGGAAACTAATACACGGAGTTGTCACGGGGATTAAATAATTTATACAATATACCAAAGCATGTGATAACGTTCAATATGTGGTACTTATTATTATCAATAAAAATAAAATTGGCTCTACTATAAACAAAAGTAAATCCTAACTCACTTGCATTATTGGGCTGACAAGGTTATCAAGATTACTTGATCTCTCTGGTTAACTGCGTGCCAGAGGGTCCTTTGTTTCCATTCTGAAGTTCAAATCTTTTAAATATGCCTCATCCACCCTTATGCTGATTAAAATTAAACCTTCTTTTGATTTACAGGCCTGAGTGCCTCTCTTTAATTGCAAGAGATTGAAACTGAACGTGTACTGCTTACAGAAAGAAGTTTTGTTTTGTTTTTAATAAGTCAGTTGTCAATGTTTTCTAATAACTTCCTTCTCTATTTTCACAACGGAGTGCTGAAAATTCCAGTTAACTTGAAGGTTCTAGGCAATTGAATAAATCCAGTGTGTCAACATTCTTTACTTTCCCCGGGCACATTCTGCAAAACACAGTCTTACATAACTGCTCTACATTGAAAGGACTTGAACTTGTGTCTGGAACTTTAATTATAATAAAAAAACATATGCAAATTACTATCATTGTCTCTATTTATTTTGGACCAGCTGCTTCGAAACAATTAACAAACAAATCATGTAAATGTAATTAGTTAAGAGAAATACCAGGCTCTGAACAGAAAACAGAAAAAACTGAATTCTGTTTACAATCTTCTAGATTATGCTTCTCCATTGCATTTATAGGAGCAGTAAATTGTACTTTATCATTGCCTTGATCTGACATTTCTACTTATCTTCTGAGAGTGAAATTTATTTAGTTTCTTTCTCTTCCTTGAGGAGAAGGTTATAAACCACAGAACAAGTGATCTTTATTGGTTCTTATCTACCCAAGAAAATTCTGTGCCTCGAATTTCAAGGAAAGAAGAATGAATAAGGAAGATTATGGGAAGATGTAACTCAGACTCAGGAGGAAGGAAAACAGGAACTTTAATGGGTGTGAGGATTAAAATGCCATTCCTCCCCACAGGAGATGGAGATTCAAGGTACTCCCTGAATCTGGGCTATGCTGGGCTGTACTTTGCAACTAGCTTTGGCAAATAGAATGTGGGTGAATAAACAGTGTGATTTCTGAGCAAGTCCTCAAGAATACTTGCAACTTCTCCCATTTTCTTGCATCATTGCTCTGAGACTGCCATGTAAAGAAGCTTGCTTGAGTCACCTGGAAAATGACAGATCACATGAAAAGAGACCCAGCTGAAAGCCAGCATCAACTGCCAGACATATGCGTGAGGCCATCTTAGATTATCCAGCTCCAGTCCCCGCAAGACCAGGAGAAGAATCATCTAGCTGAGTCTAGTCCATATTGCTGACCTACTGAATGGAGAGTAAGTTAAAGCAATATTGTTTTAAGTCACTAAGTTTTGGGTTATTTTTTACACATCAATGAATATCTGATACAAAAATCACATAGGACATTGACAAAACATTTTACAAAATCTAACATTCTGTCATGATAAAAACATCCAACAAAATAGAAATAAAAGCATAATTTCCTTAACCCGATAAAAGATATCTATGAAAAACCTTTGGTGAACATCGTACTTAACTGTGAAAGACCGATCGCTTTCCCTCTAAAGTCATGAAGAAAATAAGGATGTTCATTCTCACCACTTCCATTCAACATTGTACTGAAGATTCTAGTCAAGACAATTAGGGAATAAAAAGAAATAAAAGCCATCCATACTGTAATGGAAGAAATATGATATTCTACTTGCAGATGATATGATAGAAAATCCCAAGGAATCCACTAAAAAATTATTAGAACAAATAAACGAGTCTAGCAAGGAGCAAGATGCCAGATCAATGTACAAATATCATTTGTGTTTCTTTACAGTTGCAATGGAATCAGAAAATGAAATTAAGAAAACAATTCCATTGAAAATAGAATCAACAAGACTAAAATACTTATATATTTGTTCAACATAAGAAATCCGAGACTTGTATAACTAAAACCGTAAAACACTGTTGAGAGAACACAGAGATCTAAAAAAATGGAAAAAATATTATGTTCATTAATAAGAAGACTTAACATTGTTGAGATGGCAATACTACCCAAACTGATCTATAGATTCAACACAATCCTTATAATCCTTATCAAATCACAGCTGACTGTTTTTGTAGAAATTGACAAGCTGATCCTAAAATTCATATAGAAATGCAAAAGACACAGATTGGATCACACCATCTTGAAAAAAGAAGAGCAGAGTTTGAGGACTCATTTCCAGATTTAAGAAGTTACTACAAACCTACAATGGTCAAGATAGAATGTTCTGGTATAAATATGGACATGTAGGTAAGTGGAAGAGACTTGAGGGTCCAGAAATAAGCCCTCACATTTATGTTCGACTGATTTTTGACAGTGTACCTATAGAGTTACATGGAGAAACAATGGTCTTTTCAGGAAATGGTACCGGGACAAATGGATATACACATGCAAAATAACGACTTTAGATTCCTACCTCACACCACACACACAGATTAACTCAAAATGATGATAGAAGAGCTGAAACTATACATCTCCTGGAAAAAACATAGGAACAAGTCCATACGACCCTGGGTTCGGCAACTGCTTTTTAGACAAAAAATGGAAAGCACAAGTGACCGAAGAAAAAAGAGAAATGGGATTTTATCAAAATTAAAAACACTCGTTCTTTAAAGGCCAATGCCAAGAAAGTAAACGGAAAACCGACAGAATGTGAGAAAATACCTAAATTGTATTTCTGATAAGGGAGTTTTATTCACCAGGTATAAAGTAACGTACAACTCTAATAAAAAGAGAAATAACTCAGTTTAAAAATGAGCAAAGGAACTGAATAGACATTTCTCTAAAGAAGATACACAAATGGCTAATAAGGACAAGGAAAGATGTGCAATATGACTAGTCATTAGGGCAATCAAAACCACAGTGACACACATCTTCACACCCACTAGTATGACTATAATAAAAAAGACAGAAAACTAGTGTTTGGAAGGAGGTGTAGCCATTGGAACCCTTATACACTGCTGGTGGGAATGGAAAATAGTGAGGCCACTTTTGAAAACAGTTCCTCAAAATGTTAAACATAGAGTTGCCATATAAGCCAGCGATTCCACTCCTAGGTATATACCTGCGAGAAATAAAAATGCATGTCCACAGTCAAAAATGTGTACATTTCTATTCAAATCAGCGTTATTCAAAATAGGCAGAAAATAAAAACAACCCAAGTTCCTATCAGAATGGATAAACAACACGTGCTATAGCCACACATTGGAATATTACTCAGCTACAAAAAGAATGAACTACTGACATGTGCTACACCATGGATGAACCCGGAACCCCTTTCAATGAGTGGAAGAAGCCAATTAGGAAAGAGCACGTATTGCATGATTTTATTTATATGAGATATTGAGAATTGGCAAATCTATAGAGACAAAGTAGATTAGTAGTTGCCTCCGCCTGGGGGTAGGTGGGAGGGAGGGAGGATGGTGAGCATTGGCCGAGGCGTATGGGGTGCATTTCATGGTGATGAAAATGTTCTAGAATCAGAGTTTTGTGATAGTTGCACAGCTTCGAGAAAACTAAAAATAATCACTGAACTGTGCACCTTAAGTGGATCAGTTTTACAGCATGAGAATAATATGTCAATAAAACTATTTTTATTATTTTTTATTATTTTTATTAAAAAAATTTTTTTTTAACATTTATTTATTTTTGAGACAGAGAGAGAGCATGAACGGGGAGGGTCAGAGAAAGAGGGAGACACAGAATCTGAAACAGGCTCCAGGTTCTGAGCTGTCAGCACAGAGCCCCACGCGGGGCTCGAACCCACGAACTGAAGGATCGTGACCTGAGCCGAAGTCGGACGCTTAGCCGACCGAGCCACCCAGGCGCCCCAATAAAACTATTTTTAAAAAATTGCACAGGAGCTCACACCTCGATACAGTGTGTTTTTGCCACCGATGCCCCTGTCGCTTTCCCTTTTCAGTGTCCTGGAATGGTGCGATCTGGCCATCACTCTGTACAAGAGCTCTTTTGATGACGTGTCCTAAAGGGCCTCTCGGCAGATGATACCAAAATCTCGTTTCAGATAGCTGGCTTACCCGGGCAGGTCTAAGAGGACAGGTTTCATGGCTGCAGCAAGCTTCAGTCGTGTGTCCCCACGCCAGCCACTCTGATGAGTTGGGACACAAGGGTAGTCTGGACACAGTCCTTTTCCACCGGGAGCATCTGGCCATGTGGGAATTCAGACCCGCAGGCAGTTACTGGGCAGAGCACTATGGCTGCTGCTCCCTGGGCGGGGAGGGGGTGGGGGGTGTAGGTGGCAATGCAGAGGGTGAGGGACGATGCTATTTGGAGGAACCAGTAAGAAACTAAGAAACTAACTTGTGAGCCAGGGCTTGAGGAATCGATGGGGTGGGGAGGGGTGTAGTCTACACTGCTGGGCACGTGTGAAGAAAGGGCATTGCCGGAGCTATTTTTCCCCCACCCCTCCCCACCTCGAGTGGTCTATTTTATCCGCTCACGGCCCTTTTCCCTTGGAGTCATTACAGCCTTGCTGGTCCATGTCGTTTTGGGGAGGACCATGGATCTGGCCACACAGTGAAGTGAATATTGAGCCAGGTCCTGGTTGCTTTCACTGTCTGCTTCCGAACGTGGCCTTGTGTAACCTCTAGTCCTCGGGTAACTGCTGGTGGCAGTTTTTATTTATGGCCCTCTTTTACTGTTGGGACAGCCCTACCCCAATCCCTGAGTTTTAAGAAGCAAGTCTGACTCCAGGTCCCTCCCTTTGAATGAGACACTGTTAGTCTCTCTGATCCCACGGGACCTAAAATTTCTGGCTGTTTGCTTGCTCTGGGAACAGAGCCTGGCATGTCTGAGATTTTCTTCCTGCATGTCACTTTACCTTTCTTCACCACTTCGTGCCCTCAGAGGTGCTACTCTTGTTTTTCAGTCTGACAATGTTCTTTTAGTTTTCTTTTTATATTTTCATGCCATTTTTCAGTGTTTGGACAAAAAAAGTAGGGAGGGAAGGGAAACAAAGCATGCCCTTTGACTATACACCCCAGTCAGGATTTGATGCACTGGTAAATGAAGGCTAGTGATCTAGGATGATTGGATACCTAGATAAGTTACCAAGATAAGTTACAACATAATCAGTGACCTAAAAGAATGGGTATTAATTTTATGATGTGCTCCCTGATTAAAGAATTCCAAGGTCAAGGCACCTGGGTGGCTCGGTCGGTTAAGTGTCTGAGTTCAGCTGAGGTCATGATCTCACGGTTTGTGGGTTTGAGCCCCAAGGAGGGCTGACAGCTCAGAGCCTGGAGCCTGCTTCAGATTCTGTGTCTCCCTCTCTCTCTACTCCTCCCCTGCTTGTACTCTGTCTCTCTCTCCCTCTCTCAAAAAATAAATAAACATTAAAAAAAAAAAAAGAATTCCAGGGTCAAATACATTTGGGAAATGCTGCATAGTATACTCTACTCATAGAGATTCAAAATGAATATTATGTACCCCAATGTTTATAGCAGCACTTTCAACAATAGCCAAATTATGGAAAAAAGCCTAAATGTCCATCGACTGGAGAAGTCGATAGGACTTCTCCATATAGGAGAAGAATGGATAAAGAAACTGTGGTTTATATACACAATGGAATACTACTTGGCAATGAGAAAGAATGAAATCTGGCCATTTGCAGCAACGTGGATGGAACTGGAGGGTATGATGCTAAGTGAAATAAGTCAGGCAGAGAAAGATAGATACCATATGTTTTCACTCATATGTGGATCCTAAGAAACTTAACAGAAGACCATGGGTGAGGGGAAGGGGGAAAATAAAGTTACAGAAAGGGAGGGAGGCAAACCATAAGAGACTCTTAATAACTGAGAATAAACTGAGGGTTGTTGGGGGGTGGGAGAGAGGGGAAAGTGGGTGATGGGCATTGAGGAGGGCACCTGTTGGGATGAGCACTGGGTGTTGTATGGAAACCAATCTGACAATAAATTATATTTAATAGAAAACAATACAGTAAAAAATAAATAAAATAGAATACAATTTAAATTTCTAGTAAAAAAAAAATAAAGACTCTGGAAAGTTCTGTAGTAAATAAACTTCTTTGTCTTCATTTAATCTGGTGTTTCTCAAATTTTCTTGACCATGTAACAATTTTTCCCATAAAACCCACTAATAGCTCATGACACTTTGGCAAATACTGGCCCCGAAAATCCTCTTATTATCAGCATGTAGTCATAGCGCTTACATAGCTAGTTCTAGAAGATATAGGAGAAGGGGATACTATACGAATTAGAATGAAGTTTAGAGACTCAAAAGACTCTAGGCCCATTTAAAGTCTTTTGGCTTCTCTATTCACTCTGAACAAATCTTCTAACAGTCTCTCAGAATTCGGACATGGCTTATTCTGGAACTGCTCCTTCTCCATTTAGAAACCTTCCAGAGATGCCTTTGAATGGCAGCTCTGTCCTTCAACTGCTGTGTGCCTCAGCTTATGGGACAGCTGGCCTACTCTGCTTGTCTCTCATGGAGACTGCTTTTCACAATGAGCAACGGTAGGGAACATAGGAATTTCTCTTTCAGCTCCCCAATGGGTTCCAGACGAAACTGAACCCTTCAGCAAGATGACTGATGTTTAACACGGTCCATTTCTGAAATGCACATGTGCTATTTGCCCAAATATGGACTCGGCTACACCCAATGCATGATGGGAACATGGGGTTCACTTGCTTGTTCTCTGCTGTTGGTCCACCCCTTTCCCGTTTCCATTCCCAGCCTGAAGGATCTTTCAACATTTTCTGGGAGTTTAAGATAAGAGTAAGGTATCTCAGCTCACCATGCCGTTAGAAAATGCTTTTTATTTAAATGTTTGTTTCCCCTGCTGGCCACTGTGTTTGTAAGGATAGAAGCTGTGTCTCATTTCTCTTATTTCTTCCACAATAGGCACAGATGGTAATCCATAGCAGCTGCCCAATAAATAAATGTAATATGAATGAATGCTTTCCATAGGGGTAAAAATGATATTTGAATAATTTCAAATTTTTCAAAAAGTACATGTTCACACAGTGACGATTACCAAGGATTTGAAATAGTAGTTTCTCCCCAAACAGTTAGATGGCAGGGATTTAGTCTTTTTTTAAAATGTTTATTTTTATTTCGAGAGAGAGAGAGAGAGAGAGAGAGCAAATGCAGGGGAGGGCAGAGAGAGAGGGAGACAAAGAATCCCAAGCAAGCCCCTCGATGTCAGCACAGAGCCTGATGCAGGGCTTGATCTCACAAACCATGAGATCATGACCTGAGCTGAAACCAAGAGTTGGATGCTTAACCAATTGAACCACCCAGGTGCTCCCCTTGTTTTATTTTTTATTTTATTTTATTTTATTTTATTTTATTTTATTTTATTTTATTATTTTTGAGAGAGAGAGAGAATGCATGAATAGGGGAGGGGGAGAAGGAGAGGGAGAGAGAACCTCAAGCATGCCCTGTGCCCATCGCAGAGTCTGACTTGGGCGGGACTCAATCTCACAACTGTGACATCATGACCTGAGCGGAAATTGAGAGCTGGTCACTTAACTGACTGAGCCACCGAGGCACCCGGACGGGGATCTATTCTTAACTTGGGTCCATTTCTCCCCAGGCCCTTCTCTTCTCTCCTCACAACCACCAGCTTTTTCTTTTGAAAAAATTGTGAACTGCAGACAAGTTGAGAGAATAATTATAGTAAATACCTGGAGCCCCCAATAATTATCATTATTATATGCAATAAAATTAACATTGATGAATAACATTATTTGAGACATAGTCCCTATTCTAATTTCCCTCATTGCCCCTCTCCCACAATTCTTCGTAACTTTTTTTTTTCATTCAAGAGTCCATCAGGGATCTCACATTGCATTTGATGATGGAGACCCTGCCACAGGGAGCCACAGGGCAGGGGACAGCAACTCCTCCCTACTGGGCTGGGCCAGCTGACTACTCAGGGCACTATTTTATGATCTAGTGTACCTCACCAGGTGTCTGTCCTCAGTTTGTGCTGCCCACTGACACATAAACTATGACCAGGCCTGCCTGTGCTTTCAATATGTTAGCGTTTTCAATGAAATCATTTTTAAGATGCTGACATCCTAAGGTGAATAATTCCTACCCAGACAAAACAATAGTGACCTAAACATTCCAGATTTTATTTTCTTGTGGACAAGGAGTCTAAAATTAGCATGTTTCCTATCAGCCCTCTCCTCCATCATCTGGCATTTGTTCTCATGGTAGAAAATGGCTGCCAGAACTTCAGCCATCACATCTGTATTCCAGGAAGTAGGACTGAGAAAGGAAAAGAGAAGCTTTGGTCCCCTTTTTAAACAGGAAACCCCCTGCAAACAGCACATAATGCTTCTTATAATCTCAATGCCAAGCAAACAAACAAACAAATAAATAAAAACATAGTCACATGACCATAGCTATCTGCAAGGGAGACTAAAAAATGTAATCTTAGCTAGGTGGTAATGTGCCTGGCAAAAAATTAGGATTCTGTTACCAAAGAGAACAGGGTATTGGGTGACAACTAGCAGTCTCTGCCCTATGTCCCTCATTGGGGTGGGGCACAGGACCCATGTTGGCCTAGGCTGGTTCTGGTTCCTTGGGGAAAATACAATAACTGTGGGGACTTACATTTCCTATTTTATTTAACAACATCTGGTCTAGAGTGAGTAAATATTTATTGATCTATTTTGAATAAAAATTCTTAATCATTTCATTAAAACCATAATAATTTATTTAAGCGTGGTTGAAGAAGCCTGGACTTGGGTCAGACAGACCTGGGTTTGCCACATGCCTGCTGTGAGGGTCAAACGGTACATGTGAAGTGTTCAATAACTCGGCAACAAATAGTAACCGCTAGCCTGCCTTCCTGTCCTCCTTTCTTCCCTTCTTCCTCCCTTCCTCCCATCAGGGTTCTATGTCTTGGCAGAGAGATCCCGTTAAGATGTGCTGCTTTCCAATTGCTTCTTAAAACCAACTGCGTCCGGCTAAATTGGAAAGGATCTTTAGCTGTGGCCAGGGGACCGTTTGCTGACTTGCATACATCCCTGGGTGAGGCTGCCTAGCTCTAGAGTCTTAAGTAGGACACTTCTTATGTGAGAGGGGAGTTTCAGGAACAGCTTAGAATAAACATACCCTCTTTTTTTTTTTTTTTTTTTTTTGAACATAGCAAGCTTTCAGCTACGGAGACAGTAGGGATAGGTTCAGTGAATGATTTGGGTCTCCTGTGCCTCTGACTTTATATAAAGGGCACAGTCTTTCAGAGGCAGACCCACAGAAGGCCAAGGAACATCATCTTTAGTTCTGGACAATTCCCATCTCAGCTGCTTCTTTGGAAACTGCTGCCTTGCCTGAATCATGTAAGCTGCTGAGAACAAAGAGTAGAAAGGGAAGCATTTTTGTAAAACATCTGTACAGCGTCCACTTCAAGCAGGGATGAGGAGTGGTGGGGAAAATTAATGGTTGTTTTGACAGCCTGACTCTTTAAGCTGAAACACTAAAAGTACGTTTCACATCGTTAAATACAACTTCTCTTCCTTACTCAAAGTTGAGATGTGACAATGGTTGATTATTATGTGCAGGCTACTTTATTTGACTCTTTCTCAGTAGTTCACATGGGGGGATATTAACCACAGATGTCTTTTGAGGCCCAGATAGAATGCCTTTGGTCTTCTTAATAGGTTTGACATTAAGTTGGTGAAGGTGCCTGCTAAAATGTTGACAGCCTCATCCCATATTAGAGGTATTTATTACCTTTGGACATTTCAGGGGCTAAGCTGATTTTGGGGACTACCTCTTTACCAAGATGCCTTTTTTTTTAAAAAAAATTCTTTTTTTTAACGTTTATTTATTTTTGAGACAGAGAGAGACACAGCATGAAAGGGGGGAGGGGCAGAGAGAGAGGGAGACACAGAATCGAAAGCAAGCTCCAGGCTCTGAGCCATCAGCCCAGAGCCCGACGCGGGGCTCGAACTCGCAGACCGTGAGATCGTGACCTGAGCCGAAGTCGGACGCTTAACCGACTGAGCCACCCAGGCGCCCCTCAAGATGCCTTTTTAAAGGAGGGATAGATTCTTGATTCACTGAGTGGGAACTCAGTGCAGAACCAGAGTGGTGGAGTGGATAGAGCTTTGGATTTAGAGTTGGACCGTGTGGTCCAAGCCCCATCTTGGCAGTTGGAGCGAACTTGATCAGGGTCACCATGAGATTCACGAAAAATCATTTTGGGCATCAGGCACGGACTCTGGTGTCAGCTGTCCTCTGTTATTTAATTCTGACACTGATTCTAGGAGGTGCTTTTCCTTTCATCTCAGAAAGGTTTCGTCAGTCTCACAGGTGGATCCACCGGGCGTGTTCCCCTGTGCTGCGTGTCTTCACATAGGACGCTTGAGGCCATGTGGTCACCATGGAGACTAAATCCACCCACGGAAGATGGTGGAGGAGAGAGTGAGAAGCAGCGTAGGCCCATGATGACACTGTAGAGCGGCCGTCCCAACCTTGGACTGAAGAGCCCCGGACTTCTAGCAGCGTGAGGAAGACAGTCCTCTGTGTGTTTCAGCTTCCCTTGGTCGGGTCTCTGTTATCCGTGGCTAAAACCATTTCTAACTGATCCTGCCTCTCCCCCATAAATTGTGTATTGGGACAGCTCAGAACGGGGGACCGATTAGGCAAACCTTCATGGAACACAGGTCGAATATAAAGAAATGTGTTTTTCTCCCCCTCTCACTTCCTTTTCTGAAATGGTTGCTTGACATGTGTTTGTTACGACAGAAGGGATCGTGGTCGGAAAACAGAATGCTTTTCTTCTTTGCTATAATTTTGATGATTTCTTCATGTGTGAGGTTTTTTCCTGCTTCTCACACTTTGACGAAAATTAAAGATGACACCTTCCTTAGAGATCGGCAGCTGGTTGCTCCATTTATGACAAAAATCATTTAAAGAGGAAAATTGTGAAGTTATTTTATCTGACATAATTCTATTTGCTGAACAATTTGAGAACTTAAATCAAACTGTTCTGGTCTTAAGTGAACAAGGTTACCTACAGCTTTAAAGGTTATTGAATTAAAAAAAAAACATTTAAATTATCCTTAGAGATCTATAGATTAAAAGAGACTTTGTGGAAATATTGACCGGTTGCAATTTATGGACCTTATTTGGATACTGACTTGAACAAATAATGTGTTCAACAAATTTGTGAAACCCTGCAACAATAGGGGAATGTTAGTGGTTTTTATGGAATTACCATTATTTTTAGGTGTGGTGGTAATATTGTGGTGATATTTTGAAGTCTTTATCTTTTAGAGATATCTACTGAACTATTTATAGACAAAACGTCTTGGATTTGTCTATGAGTTCATAACATGGCCATGAGGTTCCTTGTTGATTCTGGGCGATGAGGTTCATTGTCCCAGTCTCTCAGCTGTTGTGTACCTTTGACATTTCCTGTAATAACAATATTGCAAACAAAGGCAATTAAAGAAGCGATGACATTACACAGGAAAAATTAATTGGGGGGTTCCATATGCTCTGTCCCAATAACGAGGAAAAACCTGAACAGATTGAAAAATCAACAACTTTCTAGAAGCTGTAAGAATGGTGATGAAACAGGGCTAATGGCTGCCCTCAAGCATGGCAACAAATACAGAGAATAACAGTGTACTGACCAGAGACTCAGAAACCACCATGGGAACCAGTGCTGGGGTAGGCAAACCACAACAGCAGTTGGCTAATTGCTGGAGCCTCTGTGTGGACAAGCGAGGATCTCTCTCTCTCTCTCTCTCTCTCTCTCTCTCTCTCTCTCTCTTTGTGAGATTTACCTCCAGGAGTTGTTCAGGTTCTCAAAGTAAATATCAAAGGAAATCCCCTCATGCTCTTGAGATACACCAGAGCACTCTGTCCTTAACAAGGTCTGTCCTCAGGAGAAACTAGGTTAATGAGAGCCTAACCTGCTGGGCTGTTTTCATAGCCTAACCGACCCGGGGACATTCTTGTCTACTCTAGCCATCTTCTTTCACACAGTGGGCTGTGGGAGAGAAAGAAAAAATTTAAACATATGTGACCATTCACAGTTTAGAGACATTGGCTTACTGAAGACTGAGATTTTAATCATAGGGCTGTAGAATGCTTCCCTTCTGTGCACACCTTACCACCACATTGCTAAAGGCCTACTACAGCCATTTCTTTTATGTGGTACATCATGTCTGGCTATCAAGGAAAATATTCTACCAAAAAGCAAAAAGCTTACAATATGAATAGACAGGGCAAGCACCAGAACTTGACATGGCAGGGATGTTGGAATTATCAGCCCTAAAATGTAAAACAACTATGATTAATATGTGAAGGGATCTAATGGATAAAGTAGATAGCATTGAAAAACATTTGGGTAATATAAGTAGAGAGATGGAAAGCCAACGAAAGAACCAAAAAGATATACTAGAGATAAAGAAAAAAAACACACTGTAAAAGAAATGAAGAATGCTTTTGATGGGCTTACTAGTGGACTGCACATGACTGAGGAAAGAGTTTCTGAGCTCGAGGATGTCTGAGTAGAAACTTCCAAAACTAAAAAACAAAGATAAACAAGTCTGAAAAAACAGAACGGAATATCCAAGGACTGTGGAACAACTATAAGGGTGTAACATACAGGTAATGGGAATACTGGAAGAGAGGAGAGAAAGAAACAGAACAATATTTGAATTATAATGACTGGCAATCTCCCTAAATTAACATCAGACATCAAACCACAGATCCAGGGAACTCAGAGAACACCAAGCCTGATAAATGCCCCCCAAACTACATGTAGGTGTATCATTTTAAAACTACAGGAAATCAAAGATAAAGCGCTGAAAGAAGGCAGAGGAAAAAACACCTTAGCCATAGAGGAACGAAGATAAGAATGATAGCTGACTTCTACTCAGAAACCATATGAACAAGAAGACAGTGCAGGGCAATATTGAAAGGGTTGAGAGAGAAAAAACCACCAACGTAGAATTCTGCATCCTTCAAAAGTGAAGGAGAAATACATTGTTTTCGAACAAACAAAAATCGAGGAATTGGTTGCCAGTACACCTGCCTTGAAAGAAATGTTAAAAGAAGTTCTTTAGACAGAAGGAAAATAACATAGGTCAGAAACTCAGATCTACATAAAGAAAGGAAGAGCATCACAGAAGGATTAAGGGTAAAATAAAACTTTTGTTTTTCTTATTCTTAACTGATCTCTCAGAAAATAGTTTGTTCAAAATAATACTACTAATATTTATAATTATCTACGCTTGTATATAAGTGAAATGAATGACAATGGCACAAGGGACGGGAGAGAGAAATAAAAATTATTTGTTAGTATAAGGTACTCACACTACTCATGAAATGATATGGTATTTGAAAGTGGACCTCTATGAGTTGTAAATGTATCTTGCAAACTGGGAAATCATTCCTTTGTTTCTCCTTTGTGCTCACACTATTATCACCCAATGTTTATAATACCAGTTGTAAGGGTTGTCTAAACATCAAACTATTTTAGGACATCAATCAGCTGGCTGTCCTACAATTTGATTTAATCCTGACACTAACATGAATTAGTCCAGAAGACACAGGTTAAGGGCTCAGTCCCATGAGACTGCCTTCCACGTTAGGTGCCAACCACCAATAGTAGGTCCACAGGTCATCCACAACTTCTGCTGACTTCGCTGCAAATTGGAGGCTTCTGTGACCCCCTCCTTGGATTCAGTCATTTGCTAGAACAGCTCATAGAACTCAGGGAAGCACTTACTTATGTTTGCCAGTTTATATTGTATAATAAACATGTTTATGTTCATCAGTTTCTATTGTATAATAAAGGATATGATAAAGGATACAGATAAACACCAGATGAAGAGATACATAGGGTGAGTTCTGGAGGGGTCTTGTTCACAGGAGCTTCTGTTTCTGTGGAGCTGGGCTGTACTGCCCTCCTGACACATAAATATGTTCACCAACCTGAAAGCTCCCTGAACCCTGTACTTTTGACAAATAAATGAATCTAGACATAGACCTTACAACTTGCCCTAAAATTAACTCAAAGTCAGTAAACCTAAATATAAAATACAAAGCTATAGAACTCCTAAAAGAAAACACAGGAGAAAATTTAGATAGCCTCAGGTATGGTAATGACTTTTTATTTATTTATTTTTATTTTATTTTATTTAAAAAAATTTTTTTAAATTTTTTTTAACGTTTATTTATTTTGGGGGCAGAGAGAGACAGAGCATGAACAGGGGAGGGGAAGAGAGAGAGGGAGTCACAGAATTGGAAGCGGGCTCCAGGCTCTGAGCCATCAGCCCAGAGCCCGAAGCCGGGCTCGAACTCACGGACCGTGAGATCATGACCTGAGCTGAAGTCAGACGCTTAACCGACTGAGCCACCCAGGCGCCCCTAAAAATTTTTTAATGTTTATTTCTTTTTGAAAGAGAGAGAGAGAGAGAGAGAGAGCAGGGGAGGGGCAGAGAGAGAGGGAGACACAGAATCCAAATCAGGTTCCAGGCTCTGAGCTGTCAGCACAGAGCCCGATGCAGGGCTCGAACTCATGAACCATGAGATCATGACCTGAGCTGAAGTCAGATGCTCTGACTTTTTAGATACGATACCAAAGACAATATTGATGAAAGAAATAATTGATAAGATGGACTTCATTAAAATAAAAAACTTCGGCCCTGTGATAAGTAATGTCAAGAGAATTAGAAGACAAGGGATAAATCATTTGCAAAAGACACATCTGATACAGGGCTGGTGGGAAGGGATGAATAGGCAGGGCACAGAGGATTTTTAGGCTGATGAAAATAGTTAGTGTGATATTATAATAATATGTCATTATATATTTGTCCAAACGCATAGAATGTGTAATACCAAAGGGAACCCTAATATGGATGGACTATGGACTTTGGGTAATTATGATGTGCCGGTGTAAGGCTCATCAGTTGTAACAAATATTTCACTCTGGTGGGGGATGTGGCTAATGGGGGAAGCTGTGCATGTGTGAGGATAGGGGGATATGGGAAATCTCTGTACCTTCCTCTCAATTTTGCTATGAACCTAAAACTGCTGTAAAAAAAAGTTTAAAAAAAAGTACTAAACAGACTGAAGTCAGAAATGTTACTCCCTTATTTAAAAAAAATCCCAATTTTCGGGGCGCCTGGGTGGCTCAGTCGGTTGAGTGGCCGACTTCAGCTCAGGTCACAATCTCACGGTCAGTGAGTTCGAGCCCCGCGTCGGGCTCTGGGCTGATGGCTCAGAGCCTGGAGCCTGCTTCCGATTCTGTGTCTCCCTCACTCTCTGCCCCTCTCCCGTTCATGCTCTGTCTCTCTCTGTCTCAAAAATAAATAAATGTTAAAAAAAAAAAAAGATTAAAAAAAATCCCAATTTTCTTCATTAGAATCTTCACAGAGCTAACCCAACCCCAAAAGACCTCTCACGTGATGCTTCTTACATTACAGCTGTTATTCTCATTTTCCAGTTTCTGGACTTCCATTTCAACGATGCTTTCTATGGTTTATCGGACACCCAGCATTTACAGTCCTGTGTTGTCTGTTATTATTTAACATGTATGTATTTCATCTCAACTAGATTAAAACCTTCCAGAAGGTAGGGACTTTCCCCTTATCCTTATTTATTTATTTTTTTAAAACTCTGCCTCCATGGGGGCGCCTGGGTGGCGCAGTCGGTTAAGCGTCCGACTTCAGCCAGGTCACGATCTCGCGGTCCGTGAGTTCGAGCCCTGCGTCAGACTCTGGGCTGATGGCTCGGAGCCTGGAGCCTGTTTCCGATTCTGTGTCTCCCTCTCTCTCTGCCCCTCCCCCGTTCATGCTATGTCTCTCTCTGTCCCAAAAATAAATAAATAAATAAATAAATAAATAAACATTAAAAAAAAAAAAAAAACTCTGCCTCCATGACTATGGTGGGTCTCAGATAAGAGAGGGATTCAGAAAAATATTCCTTCATTTGGTGGCCGGTTCTGATTGTTTTGTAGGGCTTACGTGATTACTTACATCTTAAAATTTTTTTTTAATTTTTTTATTTTTGAGAGAAAGAGAGAGAGACAGAGCACAAGCGGGGGAGGGGCAGAGAGAGAGGGAGACACAGAATCTGAAACAGGCTCCAGGCTCTGAGCTGTCAGCACAGAGCCCGAAACTTACATCTTATTGAATATCTGCTATGTGCTAAATCATTTTTTTAACACATTATCTGTAATCTTGAAAAGCCACTGGAAAAGGAGGTATTACAATATTAAACAGATGAGTAAACTTAGGCTCAGTGAGGTTAAAAACAGTTCGTGCAAAAGCACACAGGTGGAAGTCAGCAGAACTGCGCTTCTAATCCAGGTATGGCTAACTGCAAAGACCCAGCTCCCTGCACAGAACACAGAAGATACCAATATCCTGGGAACTCTGAAAGGCAAGGGTGGGAGGGGGCGGGGGGGGGCGTTCAAAGGAAAATTGAAGGTAGCTGCCTATCAGAATGCATTTCCTTCCAAACTAGTTGTGTATAGATGCCCTGGAGGCCAGAGGAAATACTAGCTGGACGCGCAAAGCCCACCCCACCGAGTCCGGTGCGTCTCAGCACTTTGCACTCAGAGGCTGAGCTCCTGGAGGGCTGCCACAGATCGCGAAGGGATTCCTTCTGAAATCCCTACCACTTCCATCAGACAAAGGCAGGTACTTGAGCTCTTTTAAGGTGAAATAGGTCTGTTCTTGAAAAAGAAAAACACCTGCCTGGAGGGTCCGGGGGAGGATGTTACACAGCACAGCGTGGGGCTTCATTGCCCCCAAATCACATGAAAGCTGCCCTCGAATGGTTTCCCCTCCTTCTCTTGTCATGTCTACGCTGCACTATCCCCAGTCTCTCTCCCCACACCACCCCCTTCCCAGTCAACCAACCCTCTGGCTAGGACCCTTTCTCCAAATATACAATCTCCGGGCCCGGCCTCCTTAAAAGAGACGAGAGAGAAAATGACTATAAATAACGTATTTATAGTTTAATATTTTTATTCTATTATAATTCAAATAATACAGAAGTGTTAAGTAAAATATTAACATTTATTCCTGCCCTCTTCTCCCGCAATCTCACTCAACAGATTTCCAAGATCACCTATAAAAGATGGCCTTGGAGCCTTCCAAACTCTCCTCTATTCAAATGTAATCATTGATTTCTAGATCTGTTTATAGTTTTAGCAGAAACAGGGAAAACTGATCTTTCAAAGCCGTCAGATATATGTGCCCCTTGTTCTAGGAATGGAGACTGATCTTTTGTTCAGGGAAACAAAACCCTTTCATGGGCTTTTTGAAAACGCGAGCCGGGGCGCCTGGGTGGCGCAGTCGGTTAAGCGTCCGACTTCAGCCAGGTCACGATCTCGCGGTCCGTGAGTTCGAGCCCCGCGTCAGGCTCTGGGCTGACGGCTCGGAGCCTGGAGCCTGTTTCCGATTCTGTGTCTCCCTCTCTCTCTCTGCCCCTCCCCCATTCATGCTCTGTCTCTCTCTGTCCCAAAAATAAATAAAAAACGTTGAAAAAAAATTAAAAAAAAAAAGAAAGAAAATGCAGAGCCAAGGTTGAGAGCCTAATCCACCGGGAGAGGTTGAGACTAAGCATCACTAAGCCGCTTTGCATGATAAAATAAAAAGATGTCCTCAGTAAGTGGAGAATGGTATGACCTTGGGCTCCTTAAGGATCTTTGAAAATATGGGGAGGCCACTGGAGTTGGGAGCCTACTATCCCGGCAGAGGACAAAGGCTTGAATCTTTCTCTGGACGTTGCAGGAAAGGGTGGCCCCGGAAGGTGGGAGAACTGGGGGCCAGTCAGGGCAGCTGCTCTAACTGGGATTGTGCTATATATATTCTTTTGCACGTTGGTGTTTCCCCTTAGCATTTAAAAAAAAAAATTTTTTTTTAACATTTATTTATTTTTGAGACAGAGAGAGACACAGCATGAACGGGGGAGGGGCAGAGAGAGAGGGAGACACAGACTCGGAAGCAGGCTCCAGGCTCTGAGCCATCACAGACTGCGAGACTGCGACCTGAGCTGAAGTCGGATGCTTAACCGACTGAGCCACCCAGGCGCCCCTCCCCTTAGCATTTCTATCTGAGACATCTTTCCTGCCATGTTTGGTGGGTTTATCACCACTTCTCAGTGATGGTGAGTGAAGAAGCCATCCAGGATACACAGGGTAGCTCATTAGTAGATGAAAATAAATGGATATCCCTGGGCAGGGAAGTAAATTAACTTTGCTTTAAATGTAAATGTTCCTGCAAGGAGCTGGAAGTGCATTTTAATGACCTTCTTATGGCCAAATATAAACCACATCAGCAGACCAGCCCTTGTCTCCTTTCCTAGACTTTAATTTCCTCCTTTGAACAAAGGGACAATGAGACATCTGATTCAGAACAGAATGTGTTACATGGCTGTTAAATTAAATGTGCAGGGACAAGATTGAGGCTTTAAAAATGTGTGCTCAATTTTTCCATCAACGGGAGGTCTCTGCAAAATCACCTGACTCAATAAGGACTCTGTTGTTGGATTATCAGATGCCCCGGGCCCTTGGGAAATGAAAGGACTTGAGGTCCGTTGCTGTCTGTTTGTGTCTGGGCCCCACCCTGACATCCTTGGCTGCCCTCTGGACTCTCTCTGCCTCAGTTTCCCCCCTTTTGTACACACTCGTCTCTCTCCCGAGTCCTGTTCTCAGCACATGTGGGCTTTCCAGAAACACTCCCCTGCTGTCCTAATTCCTGAGACCCCACTTTGTTATGAACAGAAGATTCACCTGGGAATTTAAGACTTGGGCTTGAGCCTTGTCTCTACCTTTCAAACTGCTTTATCCTCTCCTTTGTCCAACTGGGAAGTGGAATAATAGTAGGTCGTGATAACCTTAGAATGGTGATGGGTGATAATGTATGTGGTCACGCTTGCTAAGCTTTTGAGAGCTATAGAAGTGCGAGGCAGTTGGCAATAACAAAGCACCTAGATTTACAGCTCCTGTCATCATGGTGATGACTTCATAAAATACCCACTCTGGGCCTGGGACAGGTAGGTAAGAAATGTGGGTTTTTTTTTTTTTTTTAGGGATTCAAAAAGCATTTAACCCCCTGAATGTTGGATCTGGCAGGATCTTTGGAGATCATCAAGGCTCAAGTCCCAACATCTCGTTTTCGGATGGACGAATGAAGGCAGTAGCTGTCTGGGGGCAAGATGGGTCTCAGGTCACCTGACACACAGTCCACGGGCTCTTCCCCTCCATCCATGATGCCAGCTTCACCCTGCGGCTGGGGGGGCCTCGGCGAAAGGTGAGTACTCTCCTGATAGGATTTTCTCTCAGAGTAACTCAAGTGTTGCCATGGCCACCCAGCATTTATTACCAAATGAGTTATTTTTAAGGTGTTTAATAAGGGAAAGTGTTGGGGTGAGGGAACAGTGTCGGCTGAAGCTCCTCCTCTCCCTTCCTGTTAACATTGGAGACTGCGATCAGCAAGGTGACAAAGGTCAGGCCTGGGCTAGGCTGTGATAAAGGACAAATTGGTCTTTGGGGTCTCATCCAAATGTTTTGCTTTCTTTCTAAGTTTGGTGCCTTCTCTTCCTTCATCCACCCTCCCCCCTCCCCCCCCCCCCACCCCCACCCCTCCACTCCACTCCGTGTTGTGCTGGTGCTCCAAGGCAGCTTTTCACGAATTCCTATGGGTGCAAACCTTCCCTGGCTCCCTTCCTTTGTCCACATATTCAGTCCCCCATCACCCATCTATCCGGGACTCTGCTGAGGAAGGTAGTGTTCTGCACTCTTACTGAGAAAATAAAGGAGAATAATGGCCTAATGTCTTTAATGTTCCACACGATAATATCGTATATCTCTCTCGTGAATTTTATTTATTGTAAAGCAGTGTAATGAGAATAGTAAATGGAAAAAAAAAAAAAAGTCCACCACGGTTTCAGCCTCTCACATGCCAACTGTTTTCATTCTGGAATTCCCTGCTGGTTTTGTCCATATGCTACATATTTTACAGAGTAGGAACTCATAGCACATCTACAATTCAGCCCTGTGCTTTCGGAGTACCATTACATTAGTTTGCCATAGACTGCAGAATCATCATATTTAATGATCATGTAATATTTCACACCATGGTTATATTATGATCTATTTAACCATTCTCCCTCCCCCCTCCCCAATCTCGCTTTTTTTTGTAGGATATGTCGGTTATTTCTATTTTTCTCCACCATTGGCAACCTTGAAAATAGATACCTTCGATTCTTTTCTCCTTTTGCATGATTTCCAAAGAATACGTTCGGAACAATTGAATCGAGTCAAAGGCGAAGAACAATTTTAGGGATATGCAATTTACGTAACAAACATGTTCTGAGGATCGTTACAAATGCAAGTTGTAGAGCCTGCCCTCAGTATTTAGTGGCAAAAAAAAAAAAAAAAAAGACATCTGTTACAATAAATATCCCCATTAAGTGCCTGCTCAGCACCAGGAACTACACTGGCAGGTGTTTACATATGTTATGTTTATTTCACAATATCACAAAGGGTAGCACTGTTGCATTCTTATTTGGCAGATGAGAAAACTGAGGTCCAGAGAAGTTAAATTACTTGCCCAAGGTCACACAGCCAGTGAGTGACCGAGCTGGGGATTCAAACCAAGGTCTCCCTGACTTCAACGCTCATGGGCTTTTCTCCTCAGGCTCCCCAGTCCCTCTTCACGCATAGGTATTTGCTAAATTGTTTCCTCCAAAGAGCGTGCAATGTTGTAGCAATTTTTGCCAACGGTGTGAGACTTCGTGTTTCATTTCTGCCCACCGCATAAGGTATACTTATTTTCCCCACCAATTTTGTAGGTTTTTTCAAATGTAAAAGCATAAACATTATTATGCTTTTAAAGAGTGACTTTCAAAAGCTGGACTCAAAAGTATTGACTAATACAATGCTTCAGACAGCGAGGAAGGGCTTACCTTCAAATCTTGCTCTGGAAGCTGCCCTTTATTCCTAGGGTTTTGCCTTGATGAGGGCAGAACTCGTTCACATGGTTTCTGTAACTGTTCCAGATAACGTCGTCACCCTTACTGTGAGGGGATTTGTGGGATGTGCTCAATCATTATCAGATTTCAGAGGCGATGAAGATCTTCTGCCTATCAGATGTTCCAGGGCGTGCGAGCTGCATCGTGATACGTTTTGTTTGAAATAACTTTTATTATGTGCGGGATTATAGTCATTGTAGACAAATCATGTAATCAAATAAGCCAAAGTAGATAAAGAGCAGCCATAATTCCAACTCTGAGATATAGTATCACCATATGTATTTTATGCTGTGTCTCTTATATATGTATATATGATCTTTCCATACTAAGTTTCCTGTGAACTGGTTTCTGCATTCAAAATACTGCTGACACATCTCCCCAAGTCATTGAAGATACTTCGATAGCACTTTTCTAATGGCTTCGTGGTATTTTGTTCTGGCATAATGTACCCAATCAATTTTCTATGATTGGAAATTTAGGTGGATTTCATCTTTTTGCTACAGTGCTGCAATGAACAGTCTAATAGTTATATCTCTTATTCACATGTTCAATTGCTTTCTCAGGTTAAATTCCTATAGATACAATTACTGGGTCAGAAGGCATGTACTTTTGAAAGGGTTTCTATCAATATTGATAAATTATCTGATACAAAGACTATATCAACTTACACTTCCCAAACTCTTGGACAATACTACATACAGCACTTAATTTTGTTCCCGCCACCTTCATAGATCTCCACATGACCTCATTTTTGTTTTAATTTCTATTTCTTCAGTTAAAGTAACACTGAATATTTTTTCATGTATTGGCTAGCAAAACACATGTGTTATTTTATTTTTTTTACTTTATTTGATATTTATTTTTTTGGAGACAGAGTGCAAGTGAGTGAAGGGCAGAGAGAGAGAGAAGATCCAAGGAAGGACAGAGAGACAGAGAGAGAGTGAGAAGGAAGTGGGGCTCACCCGAGGTGGGGCTCGTGTTCACCTGAACTGATGTGGGGCTTGAGCTCGCCCAGTGTGGGACTCGAACGTGCAAACCATGAGATCATGACCTGAGCCTAAGTCAGATGCTTAAAGCCTGAGCCACCCAGGTACTCCAAACACACTTGTTTTAAATGCATGTTTGATCAAATGCCTGTTCCTAATTTACCGTGTTTGGTTCAGCTAGCCTCGATGCACCATAAACTCTGGAAGCTTCCATTCTAGGTGCCCGTTCTAGAGGTGTTTTGGAACATGGCGGCCATGGTGAGCACCTTGCAGAGAAAAAGATGACAGGGACAGATTTTTATGGAAGTAGGATTTTAATGTGCTGCTGTGGCTGGATTAAAATTATTGTCGAATGAAAAAATGGTGAGAGTCATAAAGTGTCTCGTGTTTAACCTAAAAGACCTTCAGCAGCTGTGAATTCTCCAGTGCAGTGTAGTTATCAACTATTACACAAGAGAGGGGCAGGTGCTGCTGACTTATTCATATACCATTTCTCTTTGTTGGTGCTTAAATCTGGCAATGTGTTGCCAAATGTTACTTTCTCCTCTTCTGGAGAGGCACACATTTTAATTAGTCAAGGAGGGAGTGGGATGTTCTGTTGCCTGCCAGATGACAAGTCTTGGCTAAGAAAGGAAATCAGTAAAAACATTAAGGCCATTTAAATAGAGTTGCCTCTGTTTCCGGAAATGAAATCTCCCAAGGAAGTCTTCGCATGACAAGACTGTAAAGAGGACTTCATATTTTACTTATGCTGATTTCAGTGAACATATTTAGAATTATGAACCAGAGGCAGATAAAGCTAGAGTTTACAGTTACGTGTGATGGAATACTATCAGCACAATCGGTGTATTTAGCGTGCAAAACTAAAAACTAATATTGAAGGCAATCCTTGCTATGAAAGCTATAGTTATGGTTGGCATGCCTCCCTCTTACTTCTCAACACTAGTTGTATTTTCAAGATGCCCAACTTTAACACTTAATCTTTCACTTATCTATTTGTTCAGAAGACAGGTTCCAGTGCCCAGTTTATGCCAGAGATTATACTAAACAGTGAAGACGGTAAGATATGGTTGCAGTCCAACAGGAAATTGTATCGGCAGGAGACAGCCAGATAGTCAAACAGCTGTTATATAAAACATGCAACAAATGCTGAGAAAGAGAAACAAAATATAAAGTCGGTCTGAAGGGGAAAAATTGCGGCATGAAAAAGTCAGCTTGATGCCTCGGTTCCTGTATTATGAGTCTAGGAGATTCCAGCAACGTAAAACATCTAAGGTAAAGTGCGTTAAAGGTGGTTGCCTCTGCAGGGTGGGTTGATAGGCAGAAGACAGGAGTCTTTCCTTGCCCTCCACCTCTGAAGAAGTCCTGACCCTGAGCCCGTCTGTGTCTACAGAAGTATCTGGATCTCCAGGGTGCTGAATGCTGGTGTGCCCGGGTGGTGAGTATTATGAGGCCTTATTTCCGATCTTAGCACCATTGGATCATAGGGAATTCTTGTGTTTCCTAGGTTTTGACAAACTCAGTTATACCCCAGTACCCCAGTTCAGAGGCATTAGACTCTATGAAGACCAATATGGACTCAGGAGTCTTTTGAGTGGCAGAATGCCAGGAGGGGAGAGTCACCCCTGGTATCTTGTCTCATACAAACGTCTGCTCTCAGAGCATTGCTCACTTCTGGTTTACAATAGGGACTGTCCTGTAGATCACTTAAGAAAAGCTGTTTTGTGGGGGGGCGCCTGGGTGACTCAGTCGGTTAAGTGTCTGACTCTTGATCTCAGCTCAGGTCATGATCTCACGGTTCATGAGTTTGGACCCCGCATCAGGCTCTGCACTGACAGTGTGGGGCCTGCTAGGGATTCTGTCTCTCTCTCTGCTCCTCCCCTGTTCCCTCCCTCTCTCTCTCTCTCTCTCTCTCTCTCTCAAAATAAATAAGCTTAAAAAAAAAAGAAAAGCTGTTTTCTGTTTTTATTTGCATTAAAGATGAAATATTATAAGCATTGAGTATTATATGTATAATTCATACGTTGGCTAAATGAAGTCATTGTGTTCTATTCCAGTGGAATAGAATTATGTTTTCAGTGTAATTACTGTGAAGAGAGTCCATAGCTTTTAGCAGATCATCAAAGGGGTCAGTGATCCCCAAAAGGCTGAGCTGAAGTTCAGCCCAGGTAGAGGTTTCTGGGCACAGGTAGGGGAGGGTTTTCTGACCGGCAGGATGCTGCTCCAAAACTCTGTAATCACACCAATATGACATCCCTGATCTTCCAGGTTAGCTCTGTCTGACTTCTGAAGAAATGCCATATACATTCTGTGTTGCTGCCTGTGAATTCTTGCTCCTATTTTCTTTTATTAGTTTGGACAATATGAGATTGCTGCTATTCGACTTTTTTTTTTTTAACTGCAGAACTGAATGCAAATGGTTCAATCCAATGTAGAAAACCAAGTATTTAATTTGAGCCCCTTTGAGAAGCAAAACGGAAATTGCTCTTAAATGCATTTGGGACTTTACCACCGTTTCTCGGGACTACAATGCCAAACAGCCTAATCACAGCAACAACCAACCCTCTGTTAAGGAGTTCAATAGTTGACTCTTAAAGGCAAGACTTTAACCATGAGAAGATGATCTCTGTGCCCCAGGACCAGCTAGAACAGATGCTTGGGTGAAGAGAAGAGAAGAGAATGATTTCATGTCAAAATCTTACTGGTTGCGCTGTAGGAATGTTAACTGTATGAGCTGGGAAATGCTCTGTATACTTTGTTTGACTTTAGTCTGGCCCTTATGCAAGTGCTTTGTATAGTTTATAGCCCTGCAACTTGACAGGTGAGGGGAAACAGGAGTGAGGACCATAGAAATGCTACACCATTGATTAAAGAGTCAGAACATCATTCCTTTGAATAAAAGGATAAAGGACCTGACGTTCTTTTGCCTAGAAAAGAGAATTGGAAGTGATTTAGTAGCTGTCTTGTATTTAAGGCACTCCTGGGACCACTGCCATGGTTCTCTGTCTCAAGAGAAATAGACTTCATCTGCAGCTGGGGACGGCTTCTTGGTCATTATGGCAAAAATATAAACAGTGCTAGGTGACCTTTCCAATGATCTTTTCCCAAGCAACTGTGGAATCTTGACATCATCCTTTCAAGATATCATCTCTGGTTCATCTTTATCGCCAACCAGTAGGAACAGGTGTCTCAGAGTGAGTCTTTAGGAATTAGGAACAGGCTGGAGGGAAAGAGTTTCGGCTGGGGGTAGAGACCTTTATGTTGTCTTAAACTGAATCACGCTTGAACTACGGTCACTCCTGGCTGTGGTAAAATCCCATAATCTCTCTGGATCTTTTCCCACTTGTGGATGAAAGGCGAATCAGGAAAAAATAATATCATCCTAGAATTGATTGAGATGAAATCCAGAGGACATAAAATTAACCAGGTTTAAGTGAATAATTCAATGGATTTAGCACACTCACAATACTGTGTAAGTACCACTTCTATCTAGTTTCAAAACATTTCCATTAATCCAAAGTAAAACCACTTAGCCACTTAGTCATTTCTCCCCATCATCTCGTCCACCCCCAGCCCCTGGCAGCCACCTAATCTGAATTCTGTTTCTATAGATTTATCTATTCTGGATATTTCATATAAATGGAATCATGCAATATGTGACCTTCTGTGTCTAGCTTCTTTTACTTAGCATAATGTTTTCAAGCTTCATCAACATTGAACCCTACAACAGTGCTTTATTCCTTACTTCATTTCAGTACTTCCTTCTTGAATGATGTTCCATTGCATATTTTTTAAAGTTTATTTATTTATTTTGAGAGGGAGAGGGGTGGGGGAGGAAGAGAGAGAGAGAGTGAGTGCACAAGCAGGGGGAGGGCAGAGAAGGAGAGACAGAATCCCAAGCAGGCTCTACACCATCAGTACAGAGCCTGATGCGGGGTCCAAACTCATGAACTGGGAGATCATGACCTGAGCCGAGATCAAGAGTCAGACACTTAACTGAGTCACCCAGGCGCCCCTATTCCCTTGCATATTTTTGCCACAATTTGCTTATCCATTCATCAGCTGATGGACACTTGGGCTATTTCTGCCTTTTGGCGATTGTAGACAGTGTTGCTATAAACATAAATGTACACATCCTTGTTGGAGCACCTGTTTTCAGTTTTGGGGGGTAGATACCTAGCAGTTGAATTGTGGGGTCATATAGTAATTCTATGTTTAACTTTTTGAGGAGCTCCCGGACTATTCTCCATAGTGGCCGAGCCATTCACATTCCAGTCAGTAAGGCACTAGGATTCCAGTTTCTCCACATCCCCATCAACACTGGTAATTTTTTACTTTTTTGCTACTAGCCATCATAGTGGGTCTGAAGTGGCTGGTTTTGATTTGCATTTCCTTAATGTTTAATGATGTAGATCTTTTCATGTTTTTGCTGTTGTTGTTGGCCTTTTGTATATCTTCTTTGGAGAAATGTCTATTCAAGTCCTTTGCCCGTTTTAAAAATTGGGTTGTTTGTCTTTTAAGTTGTTGAGCCATCTAATTCTCTACATATGGGAGTCTAATTCTCCTTCAGGATTTCTAGAGGATACTAAGATTTTTTTCCTTTGTCATGGATGCAGATGAGCCAGCCAGAGAGTTTGTGTTCAAACACAGATTAATGGCCTCCTCACCTCTCCCTTCCTAGATTTTGACTCAAGGGATCTGGGAGGAGGCCAAGAATTTGCATTTCCAACCAGCTCCCAGATGATGCTGAGGCTATCAGCCCATGGACCACACTTTGAGCAGCACTACTAAGATAGACAGCTTTTTGAGTGGCTGCCCCATCCTAAACTTCTGTTCTGAGACCTCCCTCTTATTTTTTCAGAATAATAGGTCCTGTGCCCATACATATACCCCATGATTGCTTCCCTCAGTCACAGACTGTTAGACTCCAAAAGCATGCCCGACCCAAGGTGAACCAGCCAGATTTTCAATTTTGGGAGTTTGTAATTGACACTCAGAGATATTAGTCAATTTTCTACCGGTCTCAGGAACCGAATCGTGTAGGGGCTAAGCTGTGGTGTGGCCTCCCTCTGTCATGTGCTTGTAGAGAAATTACAAAGATGATGCAGAGCCCCTGTATGTTTCACCCAGTCTCTCCTAATATGAACATCAAATATTGCATATTTGTCAAATTTGTCAAAATTAAGAAATTAATGTTGGTACATTACTATTAACTAAATTTCAGACTTTATTTGGATTTTTACCAGTCTTTACAGTAAATGATTACCCCCAGTTTGGGTTCCGGGATCCAATCCATGGTACCTCATTGAATTTAGTCATCATGTCTCCTTAGTCTCTTGGGGTTTCTGACAATTTCCCAGATGTCCCTTGTTTGTCAGGACCTTGACGGTTTTAAGGGGTGCTGACCAGACACTTTGTAGAATAATCCCAATTTGAATTGGCCTGATATTTCTCTTATGGATAAACTGAGGTTAGTGGTTCTTGGGAAGAATTCCGTAGAGTGGAAGTGCCCTCCTCATCATTTCATATCAATGGGTGTGGGGGGGGCAGTTATGATATCTACAAGATTTTTAGAGGGAAATGGCATGTGCTCTGCAGTGTGATCCCCTTGTGACTTGCCTGCCCCCAACCTTCGGTAGCGTTCCTGGAAACTGGTAAAGTCTTCTCGTCACTGGTGTAGGGTCAAGACAGAAGCAGACAGCATGCACATGGGGAGGATGATATCTAGGTACAGAAGGATGTAAGTAAGAAAAAGAAGCATGCATCAAGTTTCAAATTTTCCACAATGCACACATATGTGTTATGTATATAATAATACACAGGTTGACTACAAAGAAAAAGGCGAGCATGAAGTCAGGAGATGACTGACAAAACCCAAGTCTTTGCTGGGCCTTCACCTCACCGCACTCATGGAGTAAGACTGAGGTCCCTTCCTGAGTCGGCTTCCACTGCCCTAGGATGTGCCACGTGACTTGTTCCCGAAGGTCAGAAACACCTGCTGTGCCACCACCCTTCTCCTGCGTGATCCTGCAGCTCTCCTAAAGGGCCATTTCTCAGCCCCTGGGACTCTCTCCCTGCCAGCAAGCTGTGACGCTCCTCTTGGTGGTACTCACTGGGTTGCTTTGCCCACATCCACTGCTGGTGACAGGGCCATGGCTAAAATGGTAAGCTGGCCTGTTGTTTCCGGCCTCCTTGCACGTGCGCAGCGATGACGAGGCAAGATTTCTTGACTCCCCTCCCCCGGCTGGCAGCCCCCCTCTTCTGTGCCCAGGCTGGGCCGTTCTCCCTGGGGAGCTGCAGCTGGACCGCTCTGCTCTTCCCTGTCAGGGGGGAGAATAAGTCTCGTCCTGCAGGCCGGCGGGAACCTCCGCTGTGGCGGCAAAGGGCGTATCGCCCACTTCCCCGGATCTCCCCCCAAACTAGGCTGGTTTTTCACTGCAGTGGAAGAGAAAAGGATGCATTCCGTTACTTCTACAGGGATGTGTTCAAAAGGATACGTATTTCTAGATCTGCAAACTTATGACCTGATGAATAAGTTGAACGAGGGGAAAACAAAAATGAATATACTGAAAACACAGCACGATTACGAAACCAGGCAGTTTCCAGGATGATCACCCACGCCCCACGCTGCCGCAGCAAAACAGAAGGCAAACAGGCACTGCTGGACGTATCTTCACCACAGGCCCCCACGCAGCCTGTCCCTGCTCTGTCTACGCCCACCACGTGTCCTCTCAACTTCAACAAGCCGGTTCAACCAGCCAGGCCCCTTGGAAGTGCGGGACCAGATGATTGCCCTGCATCCTTCCTTGGGGCTCTGAGTCCTTCACCTTTTCCAGACAGCCCGGTGGGGAGCATCGGGAAATGGCATGACAGGACTGGAAGATGAGATTTGACTGGTACCGTATAGCTAGTTCTTCCTTGATGAGTGAGGAGCAGAGCCCCTAATAGCACAGCTTTTTCGACATTGGCAAAGGAGAGGGACCTTTGAGAAAAATGTCCCAGCTGAGTCAAATGCTCTGCTAAGGTGGCTGTAACGGTGGGCTTGGGAGTTGCTCATGGGTGACTTGGCTCAGACTGGATTTTGATTTCTCTGGGCCTTTCTCCTTCTCCTGCCTTTTTTGCCCCCTCGTCTTCACCCCGGACCTGAAGATGGTCCTCTCAGGCATTGCTCTCCCTGCAGGTAGCACTCAGGGCATGTGTGCAGAATGGGTATCCCAATGAAAGTACGTATGGTGCTCGGGGAGAGACTGGAAGGAAAAAAGGGGGCAGAGGTGAAGGGTCAAGGCACCCAGGACAAAGAAAAGCAGTAAAAACTTCTATGCAGCACTCTAAAATTGTTTGTGGAGAAAACCAAAGACCAGGCCCCTTATGGAGGCTTGCCTGGACAAATGCACTGGCAAAGCATTTGGGTAGCTAACATGTGATTTTAAGGATTTTGAGAAAAGTGACTTTGGTGCCAATTTGAGCTTCCAATAAAGGAAGAAGTGGAGTGACATCATAAACTCAGTGGCTGGATATGCTCTTCTGCTTTACCGGTTCTGAGTTCCTTCCTCTGACTTGTTGGAGGTGAGTCTTTCTCTTGCAGAGAAGCCGCACCCTTGGGGCCTGAGCCCCGAAGAAGGAGCCAGGCCAAGTCTTCCAACGAGGGCCTCCCCCTTCATGCCAGCAACAAAGGAAGTATGTTCCAAGCGTGGATTTTTCTGGCAGTCAAAGGACAGAGGATGGGAGGCTTTCTTGAATACGTAACAAAGGATGGTAGTCACGTCCATAAGGTGGGCTGGTTAGGCTGTCCTGTTGCAGGACTCGCTTGTGCTGCTTCATGTGTTCATGGGAAGGTTGCATTTAGGGCTCTACGCATAATTAGGGTCTTAGCCCCACAGCCAGGCCTCATGGGCACTGAGGCATGGTAAAACAACCACGCTCCAGGAAGACATGTGACCAACATCCCTCAAAATGCAGAGCCACTCTAGGATTTTCCGGCTGTCACTTGAGTGTTTCCAAGTCCCAGGGCCCAGTGCTTTGCTCTTCCTCTGCTCCTCTTCATAATACAATACGTAGAAAACCCTAACAACTCCACCAAAAAACCATTAGAACAAATAAATTCAGTGAAGTTGCAGGATACAAAATTAACATACAGAAATCTGTTGTGTTTCCATGCACTAACAATAAAGTAGCAGAAAGAGAAATTAGGAAAACAGTCCCATTTAAATTGCACCAAAAGGAATAAAATACCTAATAATAAATTGAACCAAGGAGGTGAAAGACCTGTAATCTGAAAACTGTAAAACATCGATGAAAGAAATGGAAAGCAATGCAAAGAAAGGGAAAGATATACCATTTTCATGGATGAGAAGGGTTAATATTATTAAAATGTCGGGGCACCTGGGTGGCTCAGTTGGTTGAGCCTCTGACTTCGGCATAGGTCATGATCTCACGATTTGTGGATTCGATCCCCATATCAGACCCTCTCCTGTCAGCACAGAGCCTGCTTCAAATCCTCTATCCCCTTCTCTCTCTGTCCCTCCCCTGCTTGTGCTCTCTCTTTCTGTCTCTCTCAAAATAAATAAATAAACTTAAAAAATAAAAAATAAAATGTCCATACTACCCAAGACAATCTACAGATTTATTTATTTATTTATTTATTTTTTTGACAATCTACAGATTTAATGCAATTTCCATTAAAATACCAATAGAGCCTTTCACAGAACTAGAACAAATAATCCTAAAATTTGTGTGGAACAACCAAAGACTCTGAGCAGCCAAGGCAATCTTGAAAAAGAAGAACAAAACTAGAGGTTTCATAATCTTAGATTTCAAGAAATACTATAGTAATCGAAACAGTATGATCCTGGCACAAAAACAGACAGATAGATCAATAGAACAGGTTGCAGAGCCCAGAAATAAGCCCATGCTTATTTGGTCAATTAACCTATGACAAAGGAGGCAAGAACATAAAATGGGGAAAGGCAGGCTCTTCAATAAATGTGCTGAGAACACTGGACAGCTAGCTACATGCAAAAGAATGAAAGTAGGCCAAACCATACATACAAATAAATTCAAAATGAAGGCCTGTGAGACCTGAAATCATAAAACTTTTAAAACATTGCAATAATCTCTTGGCAAATGAGACTTAGCAACCCTTTTCTGAATATCTCTCCTCAGGTGAGAAAAAGAAAAGCAAGAATAAACTATTATTGGGAACTACAACAAAATAAAAAACTTTTGCACAGTCAAGGAAACCAACAAATCAAAAGGCAAAACTACTGAATGGGAGAAGATATTTGCAAATGATGTATCCAATAAAGGTTAATATATAGCCAAAATATACAAAGAACTTATACAACTCAACACCGAAAAACAAATAATCCAATTAAAAAAAGCCGAAAGCTTTTCCACATTGAGTAGGAGGTTAGCCATGTGTCTGTCATACATGACCTGTCATATGTGATATGTCATATATGTCAAATAATATACTTTTTGATTTGGAAGGGATGTCGGAGACTGCCCAACTTTCTTGTTTTATATGTGTGGAAATCGATGCCCTTGAGTGCCAGGCATGAGGTCATCAGGGCAAGCTCCAGACATAATCACGGCTCTGCGCTCCTCCTGTCTCTAACTACTTTATTTTTCACCACTCTTACCATTCTATTCAGCATCCATCAAGCAAGAATCACTATTAGTTGGCATTTTCATATTTTACTTGCACCAGGATAGTTAAGGTTTCCAGTGATGACCCAAGAGATAAACAGGTAAAACTGTGTTCAGTGTTTGATTATTCCATCATTTGCCATTTCCTGAAAACTGAGCAACTCTTGTTACTATAGTTGGTAACACTTCCTAACCCCTAACTTCATTTTCATCTCATTCTATACTTGAATGGTTCAGGAGGTATTTTGGGAGGATTCTTCACTCTTTCTTCTTTGCTGTCCTCCTTTTTTGCTCGGTGGAACTTGGAATATTTCTTTTTTGGGGTAGGTGATCCTTTGGTCCCCCACATGTCAAGCTCTTAATTAGAATTTTTAGAAAGACCTTTATTTATTTTATTTATTTTTTTTAACGTTTATTTATTTTTGAGACAGAGAGAGGCAGAGCATGAACAGGGGAGGGGCAGAGAGAGAGAGGGAGACACAGAATCTGAAACGGGCTCCAGGCTCTGAGCTGTCAGCACAGAGCCCGACGCGGGGCTCGAACTCACGGACCATGAGATCATGACCTGAGCCGAAGTCGGACGCTTAACCGACCAAGCCACCCAGGCACCCTTAGAAAGACCTTTAATTGGGCAGTATGGATTAGACTAGTTTGGACTGTGCACAAATAAATGTTCAGAATCACACCTCAGGTTTTAAGAGTCCCTCAACTTTGCTCACAAGTACTGGCTGGATCATATTTCACTTTCTTGGTACCCCTCCCCCCAATCCACCCAGCCTTCCTCAATTCCCTTTAGTGGAATTCTCCAAGGCAGTATCTCTTCATATAAAACAAACACACAAAAAAGTTGATAGGAGAAACTAACTCCTTGGCTCTAACTATGTTGTCTCTCTCTGTCTCTCTCTCTCTTTTTAAAACTTCCAGGCTACTGGCTCAGACCTGTTCCTCCTTCTGATCTCTCATGGACCTTGCCCCTTTTAGGAAAATAAAAACCAACATAGATTGCTTTGAAACTGTGTTCCCCACAGAGGTGATCTCAGACATCTAAGTATACCTTGTTCCTTTCCCAGAATAGATTAGAGACAGTATTTTAATCAATCAGTAGCTATTACAAACACAATTAGTGTTTGCTCAGCACTGTGCTCAAAGCTGTGGGTTGACAAACAAGTATGAAGTATGATCCCTGCTCCTGTGTTCCAGAAGGGAGCACGATTTAGGGCCCCAGTTTAAAACCACTTACTGGGGCACCTGGGTGGCTCAGTCGGTTAAGTGTCCGACTTCGGCTCAGGTCACGATCTCGCGGTCCGTGAGTTCGAGCCCCGTGTCGGGCTCTGTGCTGACGGCTCAGAGCCTGGAGCCCGTTTCAGATTCTGTGTCTCCCTCTCTCTCTGCCCCTCCCCCGTTCATGCTCTGTCTCTCTCTGTCTCAAAAATAAACGTTAAAAAAAAAAATAAAATAAAACCACTTACTACTTGACCTTGGGCTTGCTTCACCTCTTCAAGCCGTAGTTTCCTTGCCTGTAAATGAGGTTAATAATCCTTCTATTCCATGGAATTTTAGGAAGAATTTAATGAAAGAGTGAGTGAAAATGCTTAATGTAGTGCCAGCTGCATACTAAAGGCTCAATAAATTTAGCTAAATTACTATTGTTATTTAGAGAAGTAGAAAGATATATTTGGGGTAGATGATGAAAACTGCATAAAGAACTTAGATTTCATGGGGTTTGGAATGTTAGAAGGGCATTTAATGCCTTCAGTCTTCCTCATCTCCCTTTAATGGAATTCTCCAAGGCAGTATCTGTCTCCCTCTCTCTTCCCTTCCTCCCCCCCCCCAGTCTGAAAATAAATAAACATTAAAAAAAACTAAAGAGAGATTACCTATAGAGAAGGAGTAAGACAACAAAAAAGGAGAAAACTTAAAAGCCATTCCTAGTTTGACTAAAAGGAAATAAAGGAACTGTATCAGTCAGGCCAAGTTATACTGTAGTACATACAGCTCCAGAATGTCGTGATGGAACACCACACGTTTCTTTTTCATTCCCAACACATGTCCAACCCAGGTTGGTGGGGGGCACTCTGCTCAACCTGGTCGCTCAGAGACCTCTTTGGACACAAGACTGCTGCTTCCTCATATGCTCATTGTCTGCATTATTCCTCTGTGATTCTTGTAGATTTCCTTCCAGTATCAACGACCAGCCTTCTCCCTATGGAGCCATATTCAAACTTTCGAAGAGAGGAAATCTAATCGACTCAGGAAGTCAAAACCCTTCCAATTGCACCGTAGGCCACTGCCCAGACTCCTGTTTGCCTTTTTGTCTAATTCTCTGTGGCCAAGAGGTCACGTTAAATTAAGTGACAGCCCAAAAAATTAACCTAAAGTCCTCAGAGCTTCAACTCTAGCCACAGGAGGTTTGTCCTGAAGCAGCCCCACTTACAAGGTTATTCCCAAAGGGAGACCATGGAGCCAGTGTTCGAGTGAGAGCCCAGTGCTTTTTAGGGGGCGGGGTGGGGGGGGGGGAGCTTGGTGTATTTGTAAACAGAATTCCAACTAATTTGCACTCATAGACGTGTTCTTGTTTTCCTCTTTTTCTTCAATTTCTAAAGTCATCTCAAGGTAAAAGCGTCTCTTTTTGTGGTCCATATGAGTGCAGAAAAAAGAGATAAGAAATGCTTTAATTTACTACCTTTGGTTTATTTGTAGTATGAAGGCAATTCAGGGAAAATACATAAACTGAGTTATCGTTGCTAGAAGAAATGTTGTAATGTCAACTATCATATTTGTGAATGTACAATGGCGAACAAACAAAGGCAATTGGAAATCAGCTGCCAGATGCCTTTCCGCTGAAACTCAGCGTCTCGAGCTCAGACACTCAGTAAATTAGAGGCCTGACCAGGGCCTAGTCCTACACGCAGCAGCCAGAGTGCTTTGCTACCTGGAGAGAAATGCCTTTCGTTTGTGCAGAATTTGAGAGCTAACAAACTGCTTTTCCCTTTTCCCTCACTGGTGTTATCTCCAGTCTTTTGAGGTAACCAGGTCTCACTTACCCTCGTTGTCAGCTGAGGAAACTAAGGCCAGAGAAGTTGTAATTTCGCCAAGATTTTGAAAGAAATGTAGACACACATTAGTATGCAGGCCTTTCTAATTCCCAGCGTTTTGTTCTTTGGCCTTGTAAGATGCTGCAGACCCAGCCCTCTCCCGCGCAGCACCTCCTGCAGGGACTAAAATGCAGATGTGGCTCTCAGCCCTGCCAGCTGTGTGACCTTGGACAAATCACTTGGCTCTCTATTCTTCATTTTCCTTCTGTATAAAATTGAAGTAATTATAACCTAACTCCAGGGCCTAATGTGATTTAGATAATGTCTTTAAAGTACTTAGCATATGCTAACCGCTTGCTAACCGGTGGCTATTATTACCATTAGACCGATCCCTTTGGGTTAAGCTGTTGCTGTTGTGTCAAAATGTAAATAGGTCTTTTAGCAGGTCAAGCACATTCACCTCCAGCCGCAGTGAACTTACTAAGAGGGAACTGAGGCAGGCAGGACAGCTGCGTTACTAGAGAGAAACACGGGTGGGAGACAGTGCCCGGAAGACATGTCCAGGTGGGGCTCCTCAGGTGGGGGCCCAGACAGCCAGCAGAGCGGTTAGGAAATTGGGGCATGGCGGCTCAGAGCCCTAAGGGGGGAGTTGGGGTCACGACAGAGATAAACCCCACACTGTCATCTTTTTTGCCATGGGTTGGCGTTTGCTGCTGGGAATCCCTGGGATCTCTTCAAGCGAGTGAGGTTAAGAATGTCTTCAGTCACAGCTCAGGAGAGGCCATTCATTTTTGAGGACGATTAAAGAAAAGTTCTCATTCAAATGAGGTGGGGACACACTTTGAGAACCACCAGGGACTAGTCTGCCTCCCCACCCCCCACCCCCAGCCCCGTTCCCAGATAACAGCTGTAAGGAGGTATGAAGTCAGGCTGGAGAGCAAACTTGTTTGGGGAGAAATAGAGACGACTAATGAACTGAAGAAAGTATTCTCACTCTCACTAGAAATGCAAGAAATGAGAAGCGTACTGATTTTTAGATTAATAATAACATACTTTGGAAGGGTTGTAACCAAGGGAGGATCGTGGTCAGAACGCTTCCTAAAAAAAATTTGCCTCTAACTCTCTGGTACGTCAACATGGAAATGGTCAAGACACAAAATTTGTATTAAAAAAAAAATAACAGAATACCCCAAACTGGTATTGCAGTCACTATAGACATCATGCTCAGTGTCTCCTCCACTCACTTGGATGTGCCTGCCTCCCTCTGTGCCTGGCCCGACACACCCCATCGCTCCTCCCTGAGAGATGGAGAGAGACAGAACATGAGTGGGAGAGGTGCGGAGAGAGAGGGAGACACAGACTCTGAAGCAGGCTCCAGGCTCCGAGCTGTCAGCACAGAGCCCGACGTGGGGCTCGAACTCATGAACCGTGAAATCGTGACCTGAAGTCGGACGCTTAACTGACTGAGCCCTCCAGGTGCCCCCCTTTTAGGTTCCTTGTCTGTGTTGCACAGTTAGAGCATTTCACCCACTGCACGTGTTGGAGCGCTTTGCAAACAAAGGCAGAAATCTCTGCACTCAAGTTGTTTACAGCCCACTGGAGTTGAAGAGAACTAGGTTACATGTCAATGTAACACAAGACAGAAGGGGGAAAATGTCCCATTTTAAATATAAATGAAATACTGTAGTCTTTCAAACAATGAGAAAGGTAGAGTTAGCTGTGAATGTGTTTTTTGGTCTCCCATTTTACAGAAGGTAGGGTTGAGACCCACAGGGAGAAAGTGATGATCTTTGGTACCAGGAACTGGTTTGGGTACCTGAACTCAGGCACTTCCTTTGTATCTGCCTTGGGGAGCAGGACTCTGAGTTGGCCGGGGTTCCAGTGAGCATTCTGAGGAACTCGATCAACCAAGGGGCTCCGCTTTGGTGGTCAAGTGTTTGGGAAATGTACGCCCTTTCCTGGGAGGGTCAGAGTGGCCATTCACACATAAAGTTTCTTAGAAGTTCAACAGAGAAGAAAGCTTTACTCAACCCGGAGAGGCTGGAGTCTCCCCACACACTTTCTGACCCCTGTGGACCCAGTCTTCTCTTCAGAGAGGCTACCAAATACCCCTGGAGAGGCCCTGTCTTTGTCAGTCACTCAATGACCCTTCCTCTTCCCTTAAGTTGGGAAACTAAGAGGAAAGGAGAGAAAAGCCTCTGAAGGTGAGCTTTTCCCGATTCCTTCCTCTGGCTAGCTTGCTTCTAAGGCACTTATTTGTGTTTTCATTACGAGTAATCTTTACCTAACTTTTTCGATGAAGGACATTTATCTCAGCGTGTTGGTTAGTGACAAAATTCTGGATCACGTGTCTGAGCCCATTTGCCATTACCCGTGATATAATTAATCCCTTCTCCGGGAACTTTCTATTTCAATTTTTTCTATTTAATTCTTTTCTGTTTAATTTTATATGCCAAAATAATGTGTTAGCTTTTATTTATTTTAATATTGTTTGTTTTTAAAAGAGGTAATACAGTCACGTGGCACCAGGTCCAAAAGTCAGAACAACAACAGCAACAAAAAACCCAAAAGAACACCCAATTTGTACTGTGTGTGTGTGTGTGTGTGTGTATTTTCTTTGCCTTTCTTCCCACGCAAATGGCCAGATACACATTGTTAGCTTTTCACTTCTTGCCCTTACAGCTGCATCTGGAACAGTGCGTTTTGAGTGCATAGAGTGTCCTCATTTGTTTCTCTGGCTGCACGATGCTGGATGTGCTATTTATTTAAACATAACATTTAGGTCATTTCCAGCCTTTTGCTCTAGTCAGTGCTGTAGTAAATAACTTGAGAAACTGAGGACACTGGTAAAGTCAGTAGCAGCCTCCTGCCCTCAAACCTATCCAGAAAGTTAGCTGCTGATCTATAAAAGCCCTCTTCGTAATGTGCAACGTAGCAAGGTGGCCTGGATAAACCAATAAACGGGGGTGGGAGAAATTCAGGTCATTCATGTGCACTGGTGAGCACACAGCACACAGGGAGCAGAAGACAGGATTCAAGACCCCCAAAGGGTCTGGGGGTTTTATTTCAGCGTGAGATGGAAGTGCCTCGTGGATGGTTACCAAATGCTCCCTGGGTGCTTAAATGGCAATGAAACTGTTCACGTAGTATTAATATGTACTGGATTTCTCAATTTTTAAAACTAAGAACGTTAAAAACTTCTCACTTTTGCACAACGCGGGGGGTTAAGGGCGCCAACCCCCTCACAGTTGAAAATCCGCGTGTAACTTTTGACTCCCCCCACCCCCCCAAATCTAAGTAATAGCTTACTATTGACCAGAAGTCTTACCAATGACATAAACAGTCAATTAATACATAGTTGGCGTTTTATATGTATTATGTACATTGTGAAATTGAATACATATTATATTCTTACCATGAAGTAAGCTAGAGAAAAGAGAATGTACTGAGAAAATCATAAGGAAGAGAAAATACATTTGTGGTACTGGACTACAGTTCTAATAAAAAAAGAAAATCTGTAGAGCCACATCCTTCAAACTGGTGGTGTTCAAGGGTTGACTGTAATTTTAGGGGAACCTGGATGGACGTTTTAGTCCGACTTTGGCTTGGGTCAGGATCTCACGGTTTGTGGGTTTGAACCCCATGTCGGGCTCTGTGCTGACAGCTCAGAGCCTGGAGCCTCCTTCGGATTCTGTGTCTCCCTCTCTCTCTGCCCCTCCTTGGCTCACATTTTCTCTCTCTCTCTCTCTCTCTCTCTCTCTCTCTCTGTCTCTCTCTGTCTCTCTCTCTCTCTCTGTCAAAAATGATAAACATTAAAAAAAGGGTTGACTGTAATTTTAAAAGCCATCATTTACTGAGCACTTACCATATTCAGACACAGTTATGAACACTTTACAGGCATTACCTTATTTAATCTATTAACATCCGATGAGACTGGCATTATTATTATCCCCATTTTAGAAATGAGGAAATTGAGGCTGAAGGAAATTCCGTAGCTCCATCAAGAGCACACAGTCAGTGGGAAATGGAGCCAGGTTTCTGAATCCAGAGCTTCCCCCCACCTTGGCCACTGCGTGGTACCTACTGTGGGTCTTCACTTTTAAGTCTTCTCCGCCTTAACCAACAGCACAATAAAAAGAGATTTGAAATTTTTATATTCCTAAATGTGTCATGGGGTTTTGTGGTCAGCTTTGAGGACGTTAAACGCCGTCTGAGTGGCCCATGATTCAAATAGATGAGCCATTGATTGTTACAGAACAATGGTTTCCTTTCCTCCTGTGTCGCTCTTTCTGCTTCATGTTGCCATGATTGTATTTCGATTCTTGTTTTTGTTCCCTCAAAGTAATCTGCTTGCAGCCCAACATGAAATCAACACTCTGAAAACGACTCTGGCATTTTGTTAAAGATAAATGTCCTTCATAGGCTGTGATATTGGGTTTATTCTTCCCACCACGCTCTTTCAAAGGCTGAATTTATCCTTCAAATAAGCTTCCAGCTGCTTTATGGAGGCAGATGGTGGTGCAAATCCCCTCTCTTAAGGTCCAGTGGGATCACCGAAGGCAAGGGACAAGTACTGGGAGGCTCACAAAGACGTCAGGAAAGATAACGACCAAGAACGGTTTACCAACAAAACGTAACGCCTCTCTGCGGGCTCGTTCTGACCCTGTTGGTGTTGGAAATTTGGACATCTCTTGCGTTTCGAGTAGGATTTGCTCTAATTTGTAAACCAAATTATTGGTGATTCGCGCCAGCCGAGACCGGCGGAAGCGGCGTCCTGCCGGCCGAAGGTAGTTATTTATCATCCACACACCATCCAATTCCAAAAAGCACTCGAGTGGCTACTCAAGTGAGCTAAGCATCCATGAGGTAGAGACTTGAAGACCTGTCGGTAAAACCAGTCCCACTGGAGGCTCCGGTCACATGTCCTCTCCCGCAGAAGGCCGCCTTTGGTCTTTCCAAGGGGAAGCAGTCTCAGCGCATTCTTGGGGAGCCCAAGTGCCAGCTTTCTCCTCCCTTGAAAGGAATTCCTTTGGCGCCTTTGGAAAAAGGGAAGTCTTTGTCAGATGCTCTTTCCGGTGTCATTCAAGGGCAGCCGGGGTCACGTGCTGGCACCAACGCGGTCCACTCTCCGTGGGCTTCTCCTCCCTCTTGGCTGCGCACAGCGCTGGTACCGGTACCGAGGGGGGCAAGGGAGGCAACCAGGGTCCCAGGTTTAATTTCAGGAGGCATTTTCTGTAGGGATTGTGTAGGCTCAAGGTCCATCTGCACGGGTCCTGGCCCTACCCGGCCGCCCTAAACTCCACGGACTTCAGTCCTTTGTTGAGCAGGATGCAGGTGCGGTCTGACCCGCGTCACCTCAGCAGCAACGTTACCCCGGTGCCGGTGGACACGAGCCGGAGGGATGGACATATTATTTCATCTCTTTGTACCTGGGCGTCCTCGTGTGTAAATGGGTTGACGACGGTAAAAAGCTAGCCCACCTTGTCGGGATGCTGTGCATTCAGACAGGTGAAGCTCGAAGAGCAGCCTCGGCACATGGTAAACCCCCAGTAAAGCCCACCCTTCTCCCCTCTTACTACTCTTCCGGTTCCCGTCTCACATACTTCCGGGCCACCGCCCCAAGCTGTAGATGTGGATGAAGCTTTCTAAGACGGTAGGAGGGGATTCAACAGAATTTGAAAGGAGAATTTTCAACTGTCAACCAAAACATTATTTCCTGGAGACTCAAGGGGAAAGGTCCCAGCAGCGAAGGGCTAACAGGAAGTGACGCACTTCCCGACTTCCTTTCTCTCCTTGGGCTTCCGTCCTCTCCCCGGGTACTCCCATTTTCAGTTCTTCGTTTTCTGGATCTTCTGCCACTGCCTGCTTTGCGGCAACATCATTCTATCCCCACAGAACTCTCGCCTCCAAATCCGTCCTGTTTCCCCAACTGAATACTTTCCCACCCCAGACTTTTCAGGCCAGAATAGCACCTGGAGCCATCAGCAGCCCAGTCCAGGGTGGGCACTGGTAGACCGTGTCCAGTCTCCTACGAGGTCCCCTGGGCAAATGTGCCTCTCAAAGGGACATTTTCTGGTTGTCCTCCCCATCTGCCTTTCCCCCTCTCTCACCAACACCACCTTGATTTTCTATTGAGGGAGTCACTCCCTCCCTATACTCAGCCCTGAAGTCAGGGTAAGATCTTCTCTTCCCTAGATCTAGCACTGAACTAAAGCCAACAAGTCCATTCCATACTCCTGGCTCTGGTGACTGGTTCCAGATAGAGCTCCATAAGGCTAGTCCCCAACAATGAGATAAGAGGAGACATTTGCTGGGGCTTCTGACAAAGCTGGCTTCTTCTGCAAGACTTTTTATAAAAATGTTTATTTATTTATTTTTGAGAGACAGAGAGAGCGTCCATGAGCAGGGTAGGGGCAGAGAGAGAGAGAAAGAGAGAGAGGGAGTCAGAGAATCCAAAGCAGGCTGCACAGAGTCCAAGGTGGGGCTCAAACTCACGAACCGAACCGTGAAATCATGACCTGCGTGGAAGTCGGATGCTCAACCAACTGAGCCACCCGGGGGCTCCCTGCAGGACATTTCTGAAGTGGCTTTTGACCCTCACAATCTCCCTCCCTCACCAGATATATATGAGGGGGGGTATAGCCTTGGAGTGCTGCAGCAGGAGGGCAGAGCCTGCCTAGGGATGATGTCAACACCAGATACACTCACACACACAGAAAGTGAGGTGAGGGAGGGAGAAAGAGAGAGAGGGACAAACAGAGACAGGCAGAGAGAGAAAGGGAGGGAAGAGTGTTGGGTTCTATATCAAGTCTCTTTTGACTGTTCAGTTATGTGAGACAATAGATTGCCTTTATTGTTGAAGCCAGAGTTATGTTTCCTGTTATTTACAGCATAGTGACCTAATTGATTTTGGTGTCTTTGTTTTCTAAGAGTCTAGCAGAGAGTGTAAGGGTCAAAATCAATCTCTCTCTCTCTCTCTCTGCCTCAATCTCTCTTCTTCCCTTCATGAAATACACACATTCCTTAGGGAAAATATTAATTCGTAGATGTTATAAAGTCACTGTCATTCATAAGAAGAAAGAGCAGCATTTTTTCGCTTAGCTTAGAGTCTTCAGGGCATTCTTGCCCAGAGAAATGATAGTCTCTGTACATTATTATGCACGACCATTTTAGTACATGTTTCTTATCTGCACCTCAAATCTCAACTTGTGCACTTGAGACCTGCCTGGAGTAAGAGACGAAGCCATTACTGAGCTATTCACTTCTTAATGGCTGCTTTGTAAGCTCCTTGGAAACTAAGTTAAAGCTTCAAAATTATAACTTGTAAAGGCCTGATTAGTTTTCCCACAAGGCCTTCTCTTCCCTAGTTGAGGAGGCTGGAAGGAACCTGTGTCCTTTTTTTTTTCCCCCCAATACTTCTAGTTATACTTATTCCAGAGGTCAAGTTGAATTAGGAGCGTCATCACATTGCCTGAAGAATTGTGCGGTCTGGTTGATCACATTTTCTTATCTACTAACCCAGGTTAACCAAACTTCTCTGAACACTTTTGATACTCAGGGCAATGAAAGATATTAAGCATTGTCCTTGACATCGACTCTGAAGTTTTTGCCCTTCCACAGTGTCTGAACTGGTTGCCCTTCCGGATAAGAATGCGGTTCAAGGACAACTTTCATTTCCCTGTAGGGCTTTGGAGAAAAATTAAACATTTGAGATAAAAATAATCCTCAGAATGCCATATTTTCATTCTATTTTACATTCATAATTCGGCAGGTCTGAGAAGGATGTGCCTATCTCACTTTAATGGAAAGGTTCTACTTTTGGAAAGCCTTTTGTCTGAATGTTGGGGAAAGTGTTATAAAAAGAGAATACATTTACAGCAAACCGGTTTGCGATGGTGTTAGCTATTATCTGTAAGTAGAGTGATGATGTCGTATATTGTGCAAAGCAAGCTACTTTTGAGGATGAAAGTGGGGAACTATTAATAAGGACATCAAGGAACACCTGGGTGGCTCTGTTGGTTGAGCATTTGGCTTTGGCTCTGGTCGTGATCTCCTGGTTTGTGAGTTCGAGCCCCACCGCGGGCTCTGTGCTGACAGCTCAGAGCCTGGAGCTGTTTTGTATTTTGTGTCGCCCTCTCTCTCTACCCCTCCCCCACTCATGCTCTGTCTCTGTCTCTCTCTGAAAAATAAATAAAAGTTGAAAAAAAAAACCCACAAAAAAAACAAGGACATCAAGACGTCCACAACTGGCCAAGATGGAGAACAGGGACAGATTTACCCTCCCACCTGAAACAACTAAACAACCAAACAAAAGATATGAAACTACAGTTTTTGAGACATTGGACGTCAGACAGTGAAGGGCAGGGATCCCTGAGACATAGAAAATGCATGACGTGAGCCTGTGATTGCCCCATATTACTGCCTGGAGAGAGTTTCTGGTCTGTAACACTAGGAGAGGGGACCCAGGTAGAGCCAGGTGGACTCCCTGAGTTGAGGAGACATTGCTGGGCGCATAACACTGTGCTGCTGAGTTCATGGGGCAGAGTACTAAAGAAGAAATAACTACAGAGAGAAAGGGAGAGAGAGAGAGAGAGAGGGAGAGAGAATGCACTCTGGAGATCTGTAAAAGGTCCCTGTTAAGTACTCAGCTGATGACTGATCGGTGCACAGGTTTGAGGAAACAACCCAAGGTCAGGGAAACAACGGAATGAATGGATTAAATGAATTTCTGGAGCTGACACAATGCGAGGGAATAGCTCTCCCTCTCATCAGCCCGAGTGGAAGACCTCATAATGCCTGGGGCGTCAGGTTGAGCACTCGGAAGATTTTTATCTCAGTAGTGGGGCGACGTTAACATTCTGCTTTGCGGTCCCACTTAAGAGAGCTTAAAAGTGAGGCCCGAGATGCCCAAATTATTTCCAGTTACTTTAGTTCTGTCTCAAAGCAAAGTGGAAGAATTTTTATAGAAATATGAACATATCCAACACCCTGAAAGATTAAATTCACAGCATTTAGCATCTAATTAAAACTTGCCAACATTCAAAAGAAGAAGGAAAATACAACCCAGGATGAGAAGAAAATCTATTTATTGAAACCAACCTAGAACTGATATAGAACTAGCGGACAAAGACAATAAAGCAGTTGTTATTACTGTATCCTACATGTCCAAGAAGCTTAGAGGAAAGATTTAATACAGTCAGTGAAAGCATAAAGAAGGTTCAAATTGAACTTCTAGAGATGAAAACTATAATATGTGAAAAGAAAAGTATCCCTGGGGTAGGAGAAAAGATTAGTGACTTGACAACATAGATAGAAACTATTCAAAATTATACACAGAGAGAAAAAAAGATTGAAAAGGAAGTGAACAGAGTGTCACTGAGCTGTGGAAAGACTCCAAATGGCCTAATATACCATTAGGTAACCACTGGAGTCTTCAAAAGGGGGGGCAGAAACATGATTTTAAAAAATGAGACAAAAGTCCTCCCATTCAGTGAAAACTGTAACCCATGAACCCAAGAAGCTCAACCAACCCCATGCATAAGAAATATCAAGAAAATTACACTGAGGTACGTTGTAATCAATTGGCTTATAAACAGTGGTGCAGAGAACATCTTAAATTTTTTTTTAACTTTTTTAAATTTATTTTTGAGACAGGGAGAGACAGAGCATGAACAAGGGAGGGTCAGAGAGAGGGAGACACAGAATCTGAAACAGGCTCCAGGCTCTGAGCTGTCAGCACAGAGCCCGACGCGGGGCTTGAACTCACGGACCGCGAGATCGTGACCTGAGCTGAAGTCGGCCGCTTAACCGACTGAGCCACCCAGGCGCCCCGAGAACATCTTAAAAGTAGCAGAGATAAAAGACACATGAAGTACAAAAGAACAAAGATGGGCATGGCAGTAAAAGAAAAAAACAACAACAACAAGCTTTCAACCTGAGATTCAAATCTACCTTCACCCTCAATTTTATTTTATTTTATTTTATTTTTTTTAAAAAAAAATTTTTTTTTAACGTTTATTTATTTTTGAGACAGAGAGAGACAGAGCATGAATGGGGGAGGGTCAGAGAGAGGGAGACACAGAATCTGAAACAGGCTCCGGGCTCTGAGCTGTCAGCACAGGGGCCCGATGCGGGGCTCGAACTCACGGACCGCGAGATCGTGACCCGAGCCGAAGTCGGCGCTCAACCGACTGAGCCACCCAGGCGCCCCTTCACCCTCAATTTTAAAAGATGGAGACATACAGGAGCTGAGAGAATTCACCACCCGCAGACCTGCCTATAAGAAATGTTAAAGGAAATCCTTTAGGCAGAAGAAAAAGGGTATCAGATGGAAATCTGGATCAACCAAAGGGCTGAAGAGCACAGAAATGGCAACCACGTGGATAAATATAAATACTTTTTCTTGTGTTAACAATCTCTTTAAAGATAATTGAAGGGCGCCTGGGTGGCTCAGTTGGTTGAGTGCCCCATCTTGGTTTCAGCCCAGGTCATGATCTCATGGTTCATGAATTCGAGCTCCACATTCGAGCGCAGAGCCTGTTTGGGATTCTCTGTGTCCCTCTCTCTCTCTGCCCCTCCCCTGCTCACTCTCTCTCTCTCAAAATAAATACATTAAAAAAAAAAGATAAGTGACTTAAATGTTTTTTAGATGTTTATTTATTATTGAGAGACAGAGAGAGACAGAGCATGAGCAGGAGAGGGGCAGAGAGAGGGGGAGACACAGAATCCGAAGCAGGCTGCAGGCTCCGAGCTGTCAGCACAGAGCCAGATGCGGGGCTCGAACTCACAAACTGCGAGATCATGACCTGAGCCGAAGTCGGGCGCTTAACCAACTGAGTCACCCAGGTGCCCCAAGATAATTGACTTTTTAATACAGACTATTAGCAGTGTATTGTGGGGTTTATAACATACAGCGACATGAAATGTGTGGCTACGATAGCACAAAGAAAGGAAGGAGAAATGGAAATACATACGAGTGGCGTAATATTACTAGAAGAGAGGCTGCATTGCCTTAAAAATATATAAACTGTAATGCAACACTAAAGATAACCACACAAAGTGATAGCTAATGTAGCAACAAAGTAGATAAAATGATATCATAAAAAATACTCAATCCAAAAGAAGGCAGAAGAGGAGAAAAGGAAAATGAATGGAGAACCTATGGAACAAATAGAAAAACGAATAGTGATTGTTGGGGTGCCTGGTCAGCTCAGGTGGTTGAGCATCCGACACTTGATTTTGGTTCAGGTCACGATGTCATGCATCTGGCTCTGTGCTGAGAGCATGGAGCCTGCTTTAGATTCTCTCTCTCCCTCTCCCTCTGCCCCACCCCTGCTCATGTGTGCTCTTTCTCTCATTCGCTCTCTTTCTCTAAAAAAAAAAAAAAAAAAAAAAAAAAAAAAAAAAAAAAAAAAAACAAACCTTGGTTGTCAGATTGGATAAGGAAAAAAACAAGAGCTGACCATATGCTGCCTACAAGAACCACTTTTAATGTAAAGAAAATAGGTTAAAAGTAAAAGGATGGGGCTTACAACAGAGGCTGGAGCCATGTCACCTGGGACGTGTGGGATTTCTCTAGGGGAGGGAGGCCACCTGTTCCACAGAATCATGAATCCTGGAATATGGCCAATTTCTCAGACTAGAGAAAACTTATCAATGAGAATCAGGAGCCCAGTCAGCTTCGAGTAACTGGGTTGACTTGGTGTCTTTTAGTGGAAACTGGGTGTGACATGTGTGAGAATGATCCAAAATTAGGAGGAACTGAAAAGAGAGAAGCTATTCCCGGATTGACATAATAACCATGTGCAGAGATAAACTACCAAAGTATGAAGAAAATGTTCCTCTAGGAACATTAGAGGATGTTATTAGGAAATAACAGATGAATGCAAGAAACACTTGCACATGGAAACAGGAGTTGTATCTTGTTTGAGGCAAGGATTAAGATACTTTATAAAGAACATCTATACTTGGGTGGTGCAGTTCAGTATATCTATGATCAAAGTGGATACTTGGATGTAAGGCATGCAGAGGACAAACCGATTCAGATTTGTATGGAGAAAGGAGACAGAACGCTTCCTAGGAGGGACTTGTCAACACCTTACTCTGGATGAAAGGAGCCATAGAAGGGCAAGGAAGCTGTTTGTTGGAGAACGGAAACTGCTGATCACAACTGACCAGCTGACCATTTTGATGTTCAAGGACAGCTTACAAAACCTAGGGGCACAAACAGCCCAGTGGTGCTCTCTTAAAACCAATAAACCCTTCAGAGGTCCTGAGTGTGATAATTAAACAGGAATTACATCATTTCCCCTTTGCTTTCACATTGTGAACTCGAAGCTAGGCTCTTTCTCCTTGGCTAGATCATCTGGTCAGATTTTTTTAAATGAAACAAAACTGGTTTTGACATGAGATAAACTGTGAAAGTGTGGATACATTACATTTATGGAATTCGTTATGATTCGTTTTCTTTAACGAAATCAAGAAGAGTGGTTCAGTAGACCTGTGTTGGCATAGACATCCAACCACAACCTGCATGAAAGCTTAGTCTTCCAAATTATGACGACTTAGCATATTGTACCTGAATATTACCCTGAGGCTTTAAGTCAAATATCTACTAATGCCATCATTGCCCTATAAGGAATAATAGTAAATAACATAAGCAAGCAAATGGAAGACACTTCTGCCCACCACCCTTCTTTTTCCTTATTTTGAGGCATTGGGGAGAAAGCCTATCATTGGATATGCTCCCAATTACTTACACAACTTTCTTGTTCAAAGACAACAGTCTTCATTTTACAGAAATGAAAGTCCACACCTTCAATTCACGCATGTTTAGTGCTTTTGTCTAGTTCCTTGAAATCACCTTTGTTCAGAGTCTTTGTTTCAGGTTCTGTGTATCTCTGTGAATGAAAAGGTGGCTCCAGCTTGGAGCAGAGTGCCTAGGCTAACTCCCAGCATCGCAGGGGGGATAACAGGGCTATGTTCTTTGATGTTCATGTTCCAAAAGGGATGGTTCCCAGGACCTTGAGGTTGTAAAACTGGCAAAAATTTACACCCATGTCAAAGGGAGAAAGAAAGGATTCACCAACATTAGGCTTCTCACAGAAATGCTCGTAACAAGAGAGGAGAGGATTGAAGCCTCTTTCTCCTCTGGCATTTGGAAAATTCTAAATGCTTTTATTTGCCCCTACCTTACCCAGAAACCAGCTGGACAGGGGGACATCGCTGTGGAGAACAGAGGAGGCAGGAGACCAAGAACCAGGAATAAGCCAAGTCCCCTTCTCCCAATCATCATGAGGATACAGAAATCCCTTTCTTAAACTTCCAGGTGTTTATCTGGAAGAACAGCCAGGGAGGAGAAGAAAATCTGAAGTTCTGAGCATTTATCCTGATGATATGAAGTTTCCTTAAGAGATTATGCTTAAAGTATTAGCTAGAACTGAATTTATCAGACTGTGCTATGTTATTCTTTTGCTATTCAATGGAATAGGAGTTCATGGAAAAAAAAAGAACAGTTATGACAAACATAGAAGTAACATTTTCTTTACCACTTTGTATCTGATACATAGATTTGTGTTTCTGCTGGACAGCTATCTATAATTCACTTGCACCATTAATTAATTAATTAATTATTATTTTTAAAATTTACATCCAAGTTAGTTAGCATCTAGTGCAACAATGATTTCAGGAGTAGATTCCTTAATGCCCCTTACCCCTTTAGTCCATCCCCCCTCCCAGGACCCCTCCAGTAACCCTCTGTTGTTCTCCATATTGAAGAGTCTTTTATGTTTTGTCCCCCTCCTTGTTTTTATATTATTTTTGCTTCCCTTTCCTTATGTTCATCTGTTTTGTATCTTAAATTCCTCATATGAGTGAAGTCATATGATACTTGTTTTTTTCTGACTAATTTCACTTAGCATTATACCCTTTAGTTCCATCCACGTAGCTGCAAATGGCAAGATTTCATTCTCTTTGATTGCCGAGTAATACTCCATTATATATATACCACATTTTCTTTATCCAGTCATCCATTGATGGACATTTGGGCTTTTTCCATACTTTGGCTATTATCGATAGCGCTGCTGTAAACATTGGGGTACTTGCACCATTATTTTTAATTTGCATAATTGGACCTGGCTTGGCTCATGTGTGGGAAAATCAAACCAAAACATAGCAAACAAAACCCAAAAAACTTTTAAGTACAGGATGAATCACTTAAAACTCATCTATGCATGGCTGTAGTATGAAATAAATACATACGCTTAGGAGTTAATATCAAGTCTTGAACACTGTGGACAGAGTTCAATATAAGACATTCTTAAGGTCTTGTTTGCCCTTTTCCAAGACTCTCCTTCTTTCTGCATACAAACAAATGAACAAAAATTTAAAAAACATGTTATCATACATATCCTACCATATCAGAGAGGAAGAACAAATATTATGTTGAAATATTTGTTCAGTATTTGGTTTAAACAAACTTCCCAACATCAAAGGTTCACAGCAAAAGGGGTAAAATGTTGGTGAAATTAGCCAGTGGAGCAAAGAACTCTTAAGTGGAATCCCATTTAAGCAAAAAGAAAAACACTTTCAGAACGAGTTACATGGAACGAAGCTCCCTAGGGCAATGCTTTTGGTGTAATTATTTGAAGCTTCCTATTAAACAGCAATCACTCTGGAGACTGAGTTTGCCTGTTGTGTCCCAGCTGAGAGAAACCCACACTAATGGCCTTCCAGCTTCCAAATTGGGGCCTAAAACACACAATACTGAGTGTAGCCAAACCTTTCCAAAGGACTGGTTGCCAAATCTTTTTTTCCTTTTAGAAGCAGTGAATCCAATTTCCTAGGAAGTCTAGAATAAACTGCAAGGAATAGATGGGATTTTTATATTAAAAGAGCAGTAATTGGATTGTATGCAAACAGCTTCCTAGGACCCTGTGGCTCCACACTATTTAGAGAGGGTTGTGTTCAATTCATGTAAGTCATAGTCTCTTTGCTCAAGACATGGCAGTCAGTTGATTCCAGAAAGGAGACGAACACATTCTGCAGGCATGTGTGGAGGCTTAGAGCTGTCTAGTCTTAGGAACTGGTCCTTGATTTGTGCCGACTCGTTTTGTTCAGAAACAGTAAGGGGATTTAGATTTATGCATGTTATGCCCAGAATTCGTGATCCCCAAAGACCACCAGGGAGCCGAGTCCGATGCAAAAGCAAAAGAGCCTTTATTCGAGCTAGCTCGAGCTCAATCCCCTACCTGCACCGACGCAGCAGTGAGATCCCAGGGAGAGAGAGCGAGTTTCAAAAGCACAAAGGTTTTATAGGGGTCTAGGGGCAGTTGGTGAGGTAATGGCTGTGGCCTCAGCTGATTGGCTGGGGAAGGGTCGGAGTCCTGTTACGCAGGTCGCTGGGCGTGTTTTGATCAGGAAGTTTGAACGGCTGAGCGGGAGGTTACTCAAGGGGAGGAGGCGTGGTCTAGGTGAAGGACACAGAACAAGATGGATTCGGTTGGCGTAGGCCCACCCTTTCATGCACAAAGTGTCTCCCATTCAAGAATTTTGAGAAGTTCTCAAAAATGAATCACACTGTTTTAATAAATCTTACAGAAAAAAAAACCAAAAACCCACTGCCAAACTCAAACTCCTAGACAAATCAAGAGACTGATTTATTGAACTTTGTCTTGGTTCTTGGCCCAAGATGATTTTGTTATTTTTAAAAGGTGAGCACAGCCCATCCAGAAACATCTCACAACGTTGAATATTAAAAACATTTCTTTTCTAGGCTGCTTGATTGAGAAAGTATTTGCTGATAAAACCTCTTTGTTGCTGTTGCTGCCGTATTATATGATGAAAGGGATACATCCTGCTACTCACAGACTAAAGACTTGGATTAGTTCACAAGCTTGTATTTGACTCCAAGATGTGTCTCTGGGACAGTGAAAGACTTCTGTGTCTCTGGGACAGTGAAAGACAGCCATCTGTATATATCTAGATATATATACATATAGAATGTATATATGTATAGAATAGATATACATATATCTATACGTAGCTATATCTATCTATAGCTATATCATCTATAACTATATCATATATCTAACTTGGTAGAGATTCCTGTGATTATTTGCTCAAAGAACATTTGTAATTTCATTCCAAATTCTGCTTCTAAGAGACCAAAACTCACTATTGTTACTAATCAAAACCCAACATTATGTCTGACAGTCAGAAAGGTGTTCATTTTTTTTTAACTGAGTAAGAGAGATTCCACACTTAACTTTCATTGGCTACCGCTCCTGAGAAATTTTGGAAATGGAAGAGGGGAGTGGTGAGAGAGATGACTGGCACTGTGATTTGAGGCCTATCACTAAAGCACATTTAACACTAAGCTCCACAGTACAACTCTACCCTAGGTACCAAAGGTGGCCATCAAAGGTTTTCAATGTGGAAAAGAGGGATGGGATAGGAACAGTATTTTAGGAAGAGTAATCTGGCCTTTAGAGACTTGAAATTTTCAATTTCAGTGCTGGGTGTAATTTAGGCATGGAAAACAATTGATCTACCCTGTGTCACAAACACAATTCCCTTTATCATCTCTCTGAGCCCTGTAGGGTCTTCTCACTGTTTCCAAACATGCAGAACTCATGCCCACGGTAACACCCTTGACCTTGACATTCATTCCCTTGGAACGTACTACTTTTTTATTGGCAAATCCTACCATTTCTTTAACTCTGCTTAAGCCTCAGTTCCCCCCAAGGAGTTTTCCCACCCCCTAAACACATACACTACTGTGATCTCTGTCTTTAGAGAACTCCAGTAACTCTTAGCTGCACCATTTCCAAAATGCTATCACAAACTACCTTGTAGTGCAGACTTTGTGTCTCTGGAATCAATGGACTACGGTGTCTTTGAGTGAAGGGACTATGACTTTGTGAGTTGAACATGGCCCCTCCCCCAACATTAAACTGTAGGTAGTACATGAGCTTGATGGATGCCGTGTGCACAAATATTAACTGATTGCACCCCCACCCTTACCCTAGATACTCTGCTTGTCTTTTCAATGTAGTCAGAAACTAGAGATAAGAATCTTAGTCTCTCCATCACTTTGTACGTTTCATGCTCTCTGCAACAAGGTGGCTTTCACTTTCTCTAAGGAGGATTATATTTCAATAGTAGGGACAGAATGGCAATATTAGCTTGCAGTTCATCCCATAAAGAAGTAGAGTCTATTTCTCTCCCCTTGGAATTTTGGTTTGGCCATAGGGTTTGTTTTGGCCAAGGGACATTAGCAAGCATGGCATAAACAAAAGTTTGGCAAGTGTTTGTTCACTGGGACTTGTTCTCTGTCTTGTTGTTTTTGGAACCAAGCTGCCTAATAAAAAAAAAAAAAAGCCCAGAGGAGCCTGAAAGACACTGGAGATATGTGACCCAGTTACTCTATGGCCCCAGCCAAACACCAGACATGCAAGTGAGCCATGCAGCACCAACCAGTCCCTGGCCGGTCTACCAGTTGACTGCAATGGCATGTGTGCTCCTCAGTAAAATTAGCAGAGGAAGTCTAGTCCAAATGAGTGATCTACGGAGTTACGAACTAATAAATAATCATTTTTAGTCTCTAAGTTTGGGATGTTTTGTTACACTGCAAAATCAAACTGATTTTGTATAGAATACAAAGTTGATTTCATATATAACAAAATCAAGAGATTAAAACATCTCCTTTTCATGCATATTTGTAGAAGTCAGCTGTGCTTTGAAAAAGAGTGCACACAAGGGGCACCTGGGTGGCTCAGTCAGTTGAGCGTCTGACTCTTGGTTTTGGCTCAGGTCATGATCTGACAGTTTGTGAGTTTGAGCCCCACATCAGGCTCTGTGCTGACAGTGTGGGTCCTGCTTGGGATTCTCTCTCTCTCCCTCTCTCTCTCTCTCTCTCCCAATCTCAAAATAAATAAATAAACATTAAAAAAAAAAGAGTGCACACAACTTCTATAGAGCAGCCTAAGAATTAAGTTATTATCTATAGCTGAATCTAAGGAAAACAAACAAATGAACACACAAACAAACCGCAAAAGAAACCCATGACTTAGGCAAGTTCATTACTTCTAAATTCTATCACAGAGAGGCAGGAACAGCTTCTTTCCTCTCTTCCTAGAGGACAGAGTAGAGATAAAAGCCCTATACCATGGAAGAAAAGAACAGATTGCAGCTGATATGGTTCTTTTCTCCACAAATATTTCTTTTTGGTTGCCCCAATACTTCAGCAGCAGACAACAATGTCAACAGAGCTAACATGGCCCAGGCACTAAGCTGAGAGCTCTTCATAGATGGTCTTACTTAATTCTCTCTGTTATTCTATGAAGGGGGCAATGCTCTGATGTCTGTGTTAAGGATGAAGAAATGGATTTAAAGCACTGAACTAACTGAACTAACTAGCTCAGGAGATTATTGAACTAGGAAAGTGGTGAAGCTGGAATTCAAATCCAGGCAGTTTGGATTCTTAACCAAGATCTACACTCTTAAGGTGCTATGCTGCCTCCCAAACAGAGGGCTTAAACAAACACCCTGCAAAGACTGGTTTGTATTTTAGTATCCTACTTTGGATAATGATACGTGATAGCTTCGCTTTTATTTTAACTATAATTCGTAGGCCTGGAAGCTAAAAAGAAAAGGTATAATCATTAGGCTACTTTCATGTTGGATACCATCATTTTCCACTTTCTACTATTTTAAATTATTTCCTTTTTTTTTTTTTTTTTTGTCTCTATGTGTAGAATTTCAGCCATAGCAGGAAATGATGTATCTTCACAATAATGAAGCTTTGGTAAATATCGGGATATCAGAGAAAATGGCCCCTTCTGTTCCAGAAGAGTTATAGCTATAGGATCCAAAGCATAGGATTAAAGAGGTTTACAGATCCATGCGAACACAGACTTTAACACTATAGAATTCACTTACAACTCAGTTTACTAAGCCAACTAAATGAATTCACATATTTAAAGTACTCTGTGTGTTGTAAAGTGTTATACTGGGTTTTGTTTCTTTGTTTGTTTGGGTTTTTTTTTTTTTTTTTTTTTTTTTTGCTAAATCAGTTTTTCAGAAATGTAGACACAATAGGGAAAAATGATGGCAAAGCCTAAAGGGTAACAACGATTGTACTTCGTTAGTGCTTTTGTTATGAGGTTTTGCCTTATAGCAAAGCATCATGGAAATATCTTTAGGCACCTTTGACTGCTCGATGCCAGCCTAACAACTCTGTTACATGACAAGCTGCATCCTTGAGTCATTCTGTCGAGCTTATGTAGTGTTCTAAAACAGACAAGCATTTACATTCTCTTATCAAGTCATTTAGATTTTCGGAGCCTCAGTTTCCTTCGCTGTAAAATGGGCCTCATGAGATCATTGTGAGATAAGGATTAATGTATATGAGGATGTTGCTATAAGAATCCATGCATCTCAACATTACAGTCACTTTATGTGACAAATATGGACCAACCCAACACAGCAAGTTCAAAACCACCAAGTCAGTGGTCCCCAAAGGCCTCATAACTATTCGTTTGCATCCAAATTAGAAAGAAGTAAACACTCTATCCTCAACAAATTCTCTCTGCCCTTACAGTGTTTCCTGTGTTTTTCTCTCTCTTTTCTCTGCCCTGTCTTTTTCAAAGACTCTTTAGCAACTACAGTTGTATATCTAGCCATCATTAATATTTTATTATCACAAATAGCACTCTGTAACTGTCTCTCTATGACCTTTATTGTCCCTTGTTCACAGAAATGTACTGAAAGATGAGACAATCCTGGCCTAATATGTGAAATATGGTGAAAATATGATGTTTTCTCAGAAACTGGAATAGAGAACAGTCCTTGGTTAAACCACTCTTTATACTCAAGATCTGAATGTCCCTTTTATTTTATTTTATTTTATTTTATTTTATTTTATTTTATTATTTTATTTTATTTTTTTCATGTTTATTTATTTTTGAGAGAGAGAGAGAGAGAGAGAGAACAAGAGAGAGCACACACGAGTGGGGGAGGGTCAGAGAGAGCGAGAGAGAGGGAAACACAGAATCCGAAGCAGGCTCCAGGCTCTGAGCTGTCAGCACAGAGTCCAATGAGGGGCTCGAACCCACAAACTGCGAGGGCTGGAACTCACGAACCAGCCCTCACGAGCCGTGAGATCATGACTTGAGCTGAAGTCGGCTGCTCAACTGACTGAGCCACCCAGGTGCCCTGGAATGCCCTTTTTAAAACTTACAAAGAATGTGTGTTGCTATTAATAAACATTCTCTGAGTACTGATTGAAAAAAGCTCTCATAACATAATGTTTAAAGTCTGACAATGTGCTACTGGTTAAAAAGATTATCTAGGAGGAGCTGACTTAAAATAATCAAGTCCACTGGGCCACAAATGAGAAGCTATTTGGGAATTTGGGAAGGTGTATTTCTGCTGGATCTGTCCTTGGAAGAGACCCTCAGAAATCTCCTTATCTTTCCATAGCAGGAATTACCCGAAGCATCAGTAATGACAATGATTTTGCTGTGTGTGAGACCTGCTCTCAGGTACCCTTCTATCTTTCTCACTGCTCCCGGGGGGCATTATTTATTTTTTTTACATGGTGACAGTCTACAGGTCACTGAGTCAGTAAGAGATGAGTAGGGACTGAACCCAGCACTCTGACTCCAAAGTTCTGTGGTTCCTCTTTGACATAACCTCCTGAAACTCCCTTCCTCATGGGAGGATCCTTCTCAGCTGTTTTCCAGGGCTGATCTTGGCCAACTGTGATGTCTTCTTCAGTACTCTCCTCCTTGTCTTTCTCCGTTCCCTTCCTTGCTCCTTCCCTTTGCTTGATCTGGCATCATCCAGTCTGCCCCCTGTACCGTGACCACTTAGCTGTCCTTTACAGGCTCTGGCAGGCTTGGACCTCTCAGATTCTACCAGGAGGGAGAGCTTCTCCATCTGCCTTCCTCCAGATCCGCTCCTTCGAGGCTACAAAACTCACTAAGGGTCAACAGCAGCTCAGTGTCATTCTTCTTGGGGGTTGTTTGGATTTTTCAATAGGAGATAGAATAATGGCAGAGTTAAGCAGCGAAGCAGGCAGAGATAGCTGGGACAGGGCATTCGGGCAGGGGAATTGCCCTAGCATGTGTTAGTTGGGGCAACGGATGCTTTGACACTGGAAAGAGTGTTGCAATCAACTGGTGATGCCAGCTTTAGCCAAGGGTGTGGGGTATAGATAGGGGTAACTGTGGCAGGAGCTGAGGCTTGAAAGATGTGTACCTCAAGGCATGTTTGGTGCATTGTGAATACTCAATTTAGTTGAAGGAGTCTTTCTGCTATAGTCACTTCTGGTTTTTGCCTATCTATATCTATATCTATATCTATATCTATATCTATAGATATATAGATATATAGATGTATATATTTCTTCTTGCCTCCATTTTGACACTTGGTTGTGCACAGATCTGCAGCCCTGGGGCAGGGGGGTGGGGTCCAGCCATCCATCCATTCCTGGGCCTGTGGAAGAACATTGTAGGTAACAGACACCAAGCTGGCTGTGAAGCCTGCGAGGATGAAATGGATTGGGAAGAATAATCATAGCCCTATTCGTTAGGACTCAAAGAATCAGGGTCCTGGGAAATTCTGTGGCTCTGTGTAGAGGGAGGACAACAGGCCCATTGCTCCAGAGGGCCAGTGGGCACTGCTCGGTGCTTGTAATGCTGTTTCCTGGTGGCTGACCCGTCACCCTCTGGGACTCCCCTTTGAGGGGCAGGAGCCCAGAGATATGTGCAGCCTGTCCCCTGGAGATAAATGACCTTGGGATGATTCATGCCTTGCTTTCCTGCTTCTTCTCATTTTCATATCACCTGTCAGTTCAGTTTTACATGGTGCTTCCTACTTAAAGCATCATTTCACCAAATAACGGAACCATTTCCCACCCCCTTCCCAGTGTTATGCCTAAATTTGTGGGTTTATTTTATTCCAAAAGTGTGAGTAGAGGTCCATTATATCCCTGTCTTTTTCAAATATGTAAAAAATAACAGTTTCTCTATGATTCAAGATAGCTGTCTACAATGACAAAAGCAGAAAAATAAATAGATGGGATAGAAAATAAAACTTATAGACGTATTATATTCTGTCCAGAAGGGCCTCCGTTTCTGGATCATCAGCAAAGATTTCACCTAGGTCTAGATGAGAAACAGACTGGTCAGTGGCTTTCATTAATTTATTTTTTTTTTGGGGGGGGAGGGAATATTTGTTACATTCTTAAAATACACAATGTTCTGAAGACAACTATAAAATATTTGAGGTATGGATATAAGCCTGGGAGAAGATGACAAAACCATGATTCTTCTGCTGAAGCCTCTTGAGATACAGAAAATATTTTCCTCTTCCTCAAGACTATCTCTCAGGATAAATCCACTGGGATCACATCATGAGAGAGAATTATTCAAGTGAACTGAAGCTAAGGAGAAAAATAGGCATTAAAAACTTTTCTGGCATTCTGTCTTCCTAAAATAGAACGCTAGATACACAGGCTCTTATGGAGTATGTTAAACACGATGTGGAGATACGATTACATTACAGAAGTAAAACATAAGTCCCTTCACCTTGTGAGAATTAAAATGTCACAGGCTAAATTATTTCTGCTTGCCACCCAAATGCCAGTGCCCTCTGTACAGGAAGACTTTTCTGTGTATTCTTACATATTTTTACTTGCGTTTACAAGCATTTGGGTGATAACATTCTGCATGTGTCGTTCCGCAACTTTTTTCCATCAACAATGTGCCTTTGAGATATTTCCATGTGAGTATGTGCAACTCTCTCTCATATAACGTATACCCCACATCACACACATAAATGTCAGTTATTATTTTTGAACTAATCCGGAATGTACCATAATGAGTACATGCTTAGGTTATGTGACCATTCAGCTCCTGATGGAAAGACACATGGGGTGTTTCCACTTTCACTCTTACGTGTCTTCAACATGCCTTTTCCATCAGATGTGCAAAGTTTCTTTAGGAAGATACTGAAAAACAGATTTGCTGGGATATAACATAGGTACCATTGTGGATTCTGTTAGCTGGTGATCAGAATAGATATTTGCTTACGTTCTCTACCTGCACTAATATTATCATATGTTTAAATGTTAGCCAATCTGATGGGTTAAAAAACGATACGTTACTGTTTTCATTTTCATTTTCTTGATTTCCAATTGAATTGAGCACTGTTTTTGAGGTGCTTCATGCCGTTTGTAGTTCCCTTCTGTGAGTTGCCTGCTCACATGTTTTGGGACTTTTTTTTTTTTTTTTTTTTTTGTCTGTTTTTACACTGGGTTATTTGCTCTCCCTCCCATTTTTAGAGATTTTTTTCTTTGTCTATTCCAGAAATCAATCTTTTACCTATCACATGTCAAAGTATCTTCTTCTAGTCTATCATTTTTTAAAACTCGTTTTCTGCATGATGTTGTCATGATGTTATATTGTCATATTGGAAGTAGCTAAGTTTATGAGTCCTTTCTAATGATTTTTTTTGTTTCTGTATCCCACAAGGACCTACCTCCCCAAGGTCACGAATGTATTTTCATTTACTTGTTTTGAATACTTTCATGTATTTTGATCTTATCTTTAGGACTTTACTCCAGTTGTAATTTATTTTGTAACTAGCATGAAATGAAAATATATCTTATCCGTTTCCCAATGGATCTCCAGTGCACCTAATGCTGTTTATTTTATTTTTTAAAATATTTATTTATTTTTTGATAGAGAGAGAGAGTGTGCGTGCATGTGAGCAGGGGAGGGGCAGAGAGAGAGAGGGAGAAAGAATCCCAGGCAGGCTCCAAGCTGTCAGCGCAGAGCCCGATATGGGGCTCAAATTCACGAGTGGGGAGATCATGACATGAGCCGAAATCAAGAGTCGGATGTTTAACCTCCTGAGCTACCCAGGTGACCCAACACAATACTATTTATTAAGCAACCTTCCCACTGATTCGAAATGCTTTCTTTTGCAAATACGAAAGAAATTTCCATATGTGTGGAATTTCTGTTCTAGTCAGAGGCACTTTATTCCTGTTCCAATACCACATTGCTTAAAAATTACTATATCTTATAATAAAGTTTGATACTGGAAATATCAAAAGTCCCAGAATTTGTTCTTCATTTCCAAAATTACCTTGATTACTGCTTGCATTTACTGTTTCATGTGAATTTTAGCATGATCTTGCCAAGTTACATAAAAAGATAATTTGAGGATTTTCATTAGAAGCACGTTGCATTTACAGATTAATTTGTGGAGAGTTGAATGCTTACAAACACTAAATCTTCTTGTTCACAATCAGATATATTATTTTTTTTAATGCTCATTTATTTATTTTGAGAGAGAGAGAGAGAGAGCAAAGTGACAGAGGGGCAGAGAGAGAGGATCAGAGAATCCCAAGCAGGCTCAGCACTGTCAATGTAAAAGCCTGACGCTGTGCTTGATCCTGTGAACCATGAGATCATGACCTGAGCCGAAATCAAGAGTCGAACGCTTAACTGAGCCACCCGACGCCCCACAATCAGATATATTCTTGAGTAATACTTTTGAATTTTCTTTAAAAGGGTCTTGTGCATCTTGGTAAGTTTATTTAGATATTTTATAGCTTTGTTACTGTTGCAAATAGCATATTTTTCAATTGCTTTTTGCATGTGTTATAGGAAAGGATAGTACTTTTAAATTCTTTTTTTCGTAACAAGTTCCCTATGCAAGGAAGACTTACTCTTTTCAGTGCTGGGAAAAATGTATTTGAAACTTTAAAATGTCTTTAAAGCTTTAAAAGAGTGAGCAGAAATGCATACAAACATTTTTTCATCAAGAAGTTGGGTCTGCTTTCACCAACTGTTTGCAGTAACGCTGGGAGTTACCTGTTGTTCTAATTGTTTTCAATACGGATTCTGCTGCTCCTCTCATTTCCCTTAAGAAGGAGTTCTGATGTTTAAGTCAAATAGGGTCAAATAGATATTAATCTTGAATATATTAGCCTTAAAGCAAAGTAGATAGATTTTTTTTTTTTTTTTTTAGATAAACCAGTAAATATGGATTGGAAACTTTTTGTGCGAGACATAGTTACTGTGAAACATATAAAAATGGATCAGATGTTTCCCCTGCCCTCAAGGAACCTACAATGGAGTTAGCACTGAATGTGTTCTCAAGAAGCTTAGTGGCCACAAATTCAGCAAAATAATAAGAGCTAAAGTTACTGAATGAGTGAGTACTCTATGCCAGAAACACGTATTGCTTTATTTAATCCTTATAACACTCCCATGCAGAGGACATATTACTATTCCCATTTTAGGGATGAATCTTTTGAGTATAGGAGTATACAATAAGTGATTTGACTGGCCTTTGTTCTTCATTCCTGGGAGGGAACTTGTAAACCCTTGGAATTTCCTTCAGTAATAGAAGAATCTTTGTTATTCACAGTGGGTCCTCAGATCACAACCAAAAGTTTATGACAATAAAGTGACTCACGAGGGCCCCTAGGTAGTTTGCGCTAAGAAGATGACTCAACACGGGGGCTGGCCAGCCAGAAAGACCAACCATGTGATGAGAGGGTTGAGGCTCTGAGCCATGATGTTAGTCTGACGTCCAAGGAGACGAGGGGCCTGGAGATTGAGTTCAGTCATCTTGCCAATGATTCACTTAGCCATGCCTACGTAATGAAACCCCAACAAAAACTCTGTGCACTAACGATCCAGTGAGCTTCCATGGTTCGGAATACTCTGAGGATTACCACAGATCGTAGCCAGGAGGACGCAATGCTGTCCAGGACTCCACGGAGAGAGGATGATTGGAAGCTTCATGTTTGAGACCCGCCCAGAACTCACCCTATATGTCTCTCCCTTTGACTGGTTTTGATTTGTATCCTTTTGGTATCACAAAATTATAATTGTAAGTATAGCACTTTCCTGAGTTCTGTGAGTCATTCTCGTGAATTACGGAACCTAACAAAGTTCGTACAGACCCCTGAATCTTATAGCCAGATGATTTGAAGTGAGGGTGGTCCTGGGAATCAAACTTGCTGGTGTCCGAAGTGAGGGCAGATGACCGTGCCCCTCACCTGTGAAGTCTGGCCCAATTCTGGGTAGTTGGTGTTATAAGTCATTGCAGGAAGTTCACTGCTTGCAGAGACCCCCTTGTGCAAAGTAAATGACTCCCCTCTAATCAATCTCTCTCTTTTTTAAGTTTATTTTTTAATTTATTTTTAAATGTTTTATTTATTTTTGGGAGAGAGAGAGAGAAAGAGAGAGAGAGAATGAGCAGGGGAGGGGCAGATAGAGAGGGAGACACAGAATCTGAAGCAGGCTTCAGGCTCTGAGCTGTCAGCACAGAGCCGAACGTGGGGCTGGAACTCGTGAACCATGAGATCATGACCTGAGTCGGAGTCAGAAGCTTAACTGACTGAGCCACCCAGGCACCCCAACTGTATTTATTTATTTTGAGAGAGACAGCGTATGTGGGAGGGGCAGAGAGAGAGAGAGAGAGAGAGAGAGAGAGAGAGAATCCCAAGCAGGCTCCCCACTGACAGTGCAGAGCCTGATGCAGGGCTCAAACTCCTGGACCGTGAGATCACAACCTGAGCTGAAATCTAGAGTTGGATGCTTACCTGACTGAGCCACCCAGGCACCCCTCTAATCTACCTTTCTTAAAGTTTTGGTCTTTGTGTAGTTGGTACCCAGCTGGGAGAGGGGCACATTCCCCTCACTGTTTTCCATTCTCTGCGGCAGAGGTAGCCACACCACAGCCTTCATGTGCGTAGGCGGTTGGGGATGAGTAAGGGGAAAAGCTCCCTCTGTGCTAAATCTCGGTCTAAAGGCTGCATTTTCTGTTTCGCATCAGAGTGTGCCAAAGAAAACCAGACATCAGGGCTGGTGGAGAGCTGGATAAGGACTCCTTAAAAAGAAAACTCCCAGACAAGGATTCTGTGAGCCTCTCAACCCATATTCATCTTGTACCTTAATTAATAGGCAGCTAAGCACAGAATGTGTAAAATGCAATTAAGATGCAGACGTGAGTCAGTTTTACAGCCACTGGCTTAGAAAACATATGCTTTCCTAGTTGAGAGCCACAGGATTTTTTAATACTGTGCAGCAAGAACTACACACATTAACATTTTTTTTTTAAGTTGGTAGTGCCTGTGAACAATGTTCAGTCTACACTGACTGACCCCAAGACGCATGCGTGCCCTCCATGTGAACAGCAAGCAGTCCCCCCTCCAACACCAAACTGCCCTCCTAGGGCATTTTCCTACTCAGAGTGGTCCAAGAATTTTAGTTTGTCCAAATGTAGTTCTAGAAAAAGAATTCTGAAGAAATTCTCCTTTCTTAACTACTGAAAGTTTCTCAAAGTGTCATCTATGTGTGAGCTCTTGGGCAGGGTTGGAGCTCCTGTCCATTTCTCTGGGGGTGGAAATGGCACCGATGTCTTTTGTGAGCAAAGCCTCAGCATCACTCAGTGCATTGCTCTCTCCCATGACTGGGGCAGCAGAAGCTATTTCTTCCAAAGCTGGAGGGTCACAGCTGGATTCTGTGCCTCATTCTCCATAGAGGGTTGGTTTGAGGACATCTCTGAGCTGTGGCCACCATGCTTGTAGGAAGGAAGGAACGAGTAAAGGAAAATCTCAGTATGTGACATTTTGTATTAGTTTTCTAGGGCCGCTGTAACAAGTTACTACAAACTGGGGGCTTAAAACGAGAGGAATTTATTCTTTCACAGTTCTGGAAGATAGACAAAATTAAGGTGTCATCAGGCCACATGTCCTCCAAAGGCTATAGGCCAGAATCCTTCCTTGCGTCTAGTTTCTGATGTCACCAGCCATTTCCTGGCTTGTGGCTCTATCACTCCAAATTCTGCCTCTGTCTTCATGTGGCCTTCTTCCAAAACTCCCTCTCCTTTCTCTTATAAAGACACCAGTAAGTAGATTCAAGGCCCACCCAAAATCTAGGATGATTTCGTCTCAAGCTCCTTAACTAATTACATCTGCAAAGATCCTATTTCCAAATATAGCCACATTCTAGGGTTCCGGGTAGACGTGAATTTAGGGGAGGGGGACACTGTTCAACCTGCTACAGCATCCAAAGATGCAGGTTTGAGTGATGCATTTTCCTGATCTCATCTTTCTTGAGCCTCAGCCCTGATTTGTAAACCGAGTCTGCTAATGACCCTTACTTACCCCACTACCACCAACATTGTTAAGATTGAATGAGATAGTTGATGTGAAAATGCCTTGTAGGCTATCACAGGAGTAAGGGGATAAATACGTAATGCAATATCTTAATAGCTGGCGATAAGATGTACTATTTTTGTTCTGGGAAATATTTTGATAGGGCTGCCCGCCGCGGCCAAGAATTTGTTGTGGGTGGTAACCCAGGTAACAAACGCGGGTGCCCAGACTGCCCTGTATATGTCAAGAAGAGGAAGATTGCATTTTATTTTATTATCTTATTTTATTATTTCATTTTTTATTTCCCTTGAGGAGAGTGTGAGCAGGGAGAAGCTCGGACATAATCTGGGTTTAAAGGCTGCGCCTAAAAGCAGGGGAGCTGGGAATTCTTAAAAACGGAATGTGTGCTTTAAAGTTATTTGCTCTGTTGGTGTGTGATGAGACCCCTTCCCATGGTGCTCAAGTCCTCAGAAATGTCAAGTGCACTCAAGGCTGCTTTCGGGAGGCAGGATTTGGGGGAAATTTGGGGGGAATCATGTCAGGAGATCAGTTTCAGGCTTCGGCCAGTGTGATCTCGGACAGAAATTGCATACGTATAAACTGAAGCCATGAGAATATCATCTTTTCCCACATCCCTCCAGGAATTGGCCAAAAGTTGATGGTTGGTCTTCAGGCATGCGATTTGGGGCTGAGCCCAGCTTATCTAGAATTCCCAAGACAGGACCTCCCTAGGTGACACTGTGTTCTACAGCACCGGATATAGGTATTAAGGAACTGAAATGGTTTGCAGAGAAACAGAATACTTACAAGCGGTAGAGGTAGGTCCTTCCCCGAGACTGCACCATTGTGCTCAGCACTGGGCTCACAGCTACGAAAGGCACTGTTCCCAATCCAGAGAAGCTCAGGGTCTAGAAGGAGAGCTGGATCTGTGAACAAGCAGCCACACAATAGTAAGCACGTCGCCAGCGATAGGTAGAGGCTACAGAGGCAGCAGGCGGGGCCCGGGTCGGACACCTAATTCAAGGTTGGATTTGGGGTAGAGGGTTGTCCTGACGGCTTCCGGGAAGCTGAGAATTTCCAACAGTCTTAACTAATGAATGATAATTGGCCAGGAAAAAAGAAAGTGGGGGAGATCCTTCCAATACCCCCGGCCCAGCCTGCTTATCTTTCGGTACCTCACTTTTCAGTAGGAATATCAGGGGCTGCGTGAGGGCTGTTTTGGAGATGGCAGAGTCTGGCTGTAGCCCCTCTGCCTATAGCTGATGATCAATCGCATTGCAGTTGATTGATTTTCACTTCACAGGAGCCAACACGAAAGGTGGCCTGCTCTTCCAGTTATAGTTACGATAAAGCAAAAAATAGTTCCAAGGCAAAACAGAAGTAATAAAAATATATTACTATTAGAGCAGGTTGTAAAAATCCATTAGGCAGCCAAAGAGATTGTATGAGATAAATTACTGATATCCACTAATCACTTGCTTAATTATGAAGGAAATTACTCCTGATGTTTCGAAAGCCTTGTAGCACCAAGTTAACAGTCCTTCTTATCGAATTGTGCCTCATTACTTATTCAGCTTGGATTGCACCAAATGAATTATTAGTTGTCAGTCTGGATCCGGTTGCCATTTTCTCCAGAGAATGAGGCTTCTACTTCCAAAAAACATGAATATTCTGTGCGTGTGTGTGTGTGTGTGTATGTGTGTGTGTGTATATATATATATATGTATATTAGTTTTATTCATATATATGTATGTATGAATAAAGCTAATATTTTACAAAAACATATAAAAATACACCATGCATGTAGTCAATCCTCATTATTTGAGGATTCCTTATTTGAGAATCTGCCTACTCACTAAGATGTATTTGTAACCCCCAAATCAATACCCTCACTGCTCTCCTACTGATTTGCAGACAGGTGCAGAGTGGTAGAAACTTTGAGTTGCTTGAACAGGCATGTTCCCAGCTCAGGTGCAATAAGGCAACAGCTCCTGCTTGTTCTGGTTCTCCTGCCGGGGTGACCAGAGGATGGTGACTGTGGGGTGGTGCAAGCTCTTGCTCTGGGGCCATCTGGGCCAGGTTTGAATCCCAAGTCCAGTTCCTGCTCCTGGGGAGCAAGGCACTCAACATTTTCTGAATCTTGTTTTCACCTCTATAAAATAAGGAAAATAGAATCTACCAAGATGAGTTGTTTTTAGGATTTAAGATGATAATCTCTATGGGGGCACCTGGGTGGCTTAGTCAGTTAAGCATCCGACTTCAGCTCAGGTCATGATCTCACAGTTCGTGGGTTCGAGCCCCACATCGGGCTCTGTGCTGACAGCTCTGAGCCTGGAGCCTGCTTCGGATTCTGTGTCTCCTTCTCTCTCTGCCCCTCCCTCACTCGTGCTCTTTCTCTCAAAAATAAATAAATATTAAAAAAAACTTTTTAAAAGATTACAATCTCTGTGATACACAGTATATATAGACATGTATAATATACAGATTTTTTTAAGTTTATTTATTTATTTTGAGGAGGGGCAAAGAGAGAATCCCAACTAGGCTTCGCACTGTCAGCTCAGAGCCCGACATGGGGCTCAAGCTCACAAACTGTAAGATCATGACCTGAGCCGAAACCAAAAGCCAGACACGTAACCCACTGAGCCACCCAGGTGCCCCAATATTTCCTTTAGATACAGTTAGTTTACAGAACATAATGACTGAGAATAATTAGAATCAATGATACACATTACGTATGTATGTATATGTATGGATTTACACACGCATGCACATGCACAGACATGCATGGGGAGAGGCACACGTATACTTGAATGTTTATAAATGAAGATAGAGTGTGTTTGTCTATTTGCTTATTCTCAAATACATACAGATATAATCAATAGGATATTGCTCATGGCTCTTATCTCTTCCATTTTCAGAAGTGAAGAAATTATCTCTCAAAAGAACTTTCCTCCTTATGAAAAAAGAGTAAATTGCTCACTTTTTGTAGGTACATTAAGTCTTTTGGGGAAAACCTACCTGAGCCTACTCAGTAAACTACCTCTTTTAACACACTGAATGATATCCCATTAGTCTTACCAAGTTAATGCAGCTTCAAAAGGGAAATAATTTACTCCTCTTTCAGAAAGATGAAGAGAACTATAATGCACATTTTCCCCACTATTTTTCTGTAGTTTTCTATTCATTGGCTAGGATTGCTAGCTGAGACTTCCATTTTTATAGTAAAAGGATGGCTTCCCATGACAGGTAAAAAACGATGCCACTGACCTAACAGTAGCCTAGGAACTTTGAGAGATTTTTTGCAAAAGTGATAATGGGTTTGTTATATTCCATTCCTGTTCTTCTTCTATGGCTCTTGATGAACAAGGGAACAGGTTTGCCAGATGGCTGGAAAGTACCGGGCCATCCATCCTAGGAACTGGGCGAACAAACTATGAGAGATATAGACTTTCAGTCTTGACCTCTTGGAACCCAAAATACAAAGCTATTGACCCAGGGAAAACATTTTCAGAAATGGAAGTGAGGTTTTTAACCTGTTACAGCCGAGGGCAAAACCAGGTATTTCTGTTTGATGTCAAGAAGAAAGAATCTCCATCCAGAAGTCTGCAGTTTTTACTAGAAAAGAGCTAGAGCTGTTTGCATTCCAAATGCTGTATTGGCTGAGGTAGATTAAGTTCAAGAATAAGCAGGCCCCCAAATTGATGATGACTCAAACACAAGATAAATGAACCTCTCAGTCATGCAAGAGTCCAAATGGTTGCTTCTGGATGGCAAGCATATTCCCTCCATACAGTGTCTCGGGGATCCAGTCTCATTCTGTGTCTGTGTCACCTCCTAGGCCCTCATTGTCATCTGCATCTAGCCGGCAGGAGGAAGAGTGTGGGTTGGCATAGCCACTTTGTAAAAGCTTTGGCTGAGAAGCCCCGGCCATCATGTGCGTGTTCCATTGGCTAGACCTCAAGTCTGTGGCCGCCCCAAACTGCAAGGGGTGCTGGGAAATATAGTTTACCTATGTACCCAGGAAGATAGATATCATGGATTTTTGTGAGCAGCTAGCCATCTCTGGCATGATGTTGTTATGCTACTGAATCTGGAAGGGGGCTATAGACAACCCCTCACCAGAGGTGGAGAATAAGATCTCAGAAAAGAGGTGGGCCATTTGTGGTATAAGTACCCTGGGGAGGATGCTGGTTTCTATTCAGAAATAAGAACTGAGACAAAAAGGTCAAAGGCAGAAGGTAATCCATTTCTGTCTCTCAATTTTCTTTTAATCTTAGAATTGACGGGAAAAATAGTTGAGATGTTTAAAAAACAGTTCCTCACATGAAAGTGAGGAACCCAGGCAATATGTCTATGAAATTATGCCAGCAACTTGAAGCTAGACACTTCTGTCTCCTGGTACGTGGAAAAAAGTAGTGACATTTGTGGGTGTAAGAGGACATCCTCATAGATTTTTAATAACTTCTTCACATTTTTGTAGTTCTTCATCTACTTAGAGTCCATCAAAGGTAGTCGTATTTTCCAACCTTCCTTGCCTCTGGGATGCAGAGGTGTGCCTTTGATTCTCCAAACAAATGCATGGGGGTGATTTGGAGACAAACTGCCTGAGGGGAACGAGCAGAGCATTGGGGCGTCTGTGTTCCTGGTGAGAGTTGTCAGGATAGGGTATTTCTGGGATCCTCAGTGATGGAGGCGACCTCCTGATCACGGAAGAGGAAGTCAGTGGTCACAGCTACTCTGTTACCAGGCCAGCTCTGCGGGCTGATCCTGGGAGTTGCCCTTGGAAGCTTAATCTCACACTAGTCCTCCAGATCTTCCAGTGATTCCGTGAGCTTTTTAATATCCCTTAATAAATGTCTAGCATCAACTGGCTGGAATGAATTCCATTGTCTGCCTGCGACTCATAACCGAAACGAAGCTGGCTGTAGTAGAACCACATTCATTGCTTTGTCTAGAAGACCACTTAACGTTCCTTAAACTCAGACTTCACATTTTCTTATTCCACCCAGAATCAACACGGAGCTAAAAATATGCAGATGAAAAGCTCTGTCTATATTGTGCCTGAATATTAAAGCTAGAACGGAACACACTTGGAAGATTCATGGTTGTGGCAGGACAATGTCATGGTGGGGGGAAGGTACATTTCAGGAAACTAAGTCAGGGCCACTTATTTGGCTGGCCCTCCACACCAGGGAATTATTCTTCCTGAGTTAACCCGGAAGGCTCTGGGGGTATGATTTATTAAAAGGGATAAATTCCTTTATAGATAGACTATAAAAAGAAATCAACTACTCTTTTTTTTATTTAAAAAAATTTTTTTAATGTTTTATTTATTTTTGAGACAGAGAGAGACAGAGCATGAGCAGGGGAGGGTCAGAGAGAGAGGGAGACACAGAATCCGAAGCAGGCTCCAGGCTCTGAGCTGTCAGCACAGAGTCTGATGCGGGGCTCGAACTCACGAGCTGTGAGATCGTGACCTGAGCTGAAGTCGGACGCTTAACCGACTGAGCCACCCAGGTGCCCCTCAACTACTCTTTACAAACGGGTATCTCTAGATACCAAGATGGCAATGGTTGCTTGGATCTAGTGTGTGGAAAAGTTATTTATTTTATTCAAAAATTTTATACCGCAAATAATGTTTCCAGGGAAATGCCGGCCTAATGGAGCCCTAGACCAGGGGTAAGTACTAGATATACAGAAGTGGCCGTGGTTTGTGAGAGGAAACTTGGTGCAGTAGGAAGAGCATTTGAGTTCTGTTATTTAAAAGCTGCGTGTGACCTTGGTCAAATTACTTGACTTCCCTGAGCTTCATTCCTCATCTGTAAACTGGAGGTAATAATCACAGGACCTTACTCACAGGATTATCATTAGGCTTAATTAAAGGAATGTCATGATTCTTTGTGACAGGCGATAGGAACCAACCCTGGCTGACATCGGCAGAAAAGCAATTATTGGAGGCTATTGAGATGCTCACAGAATTGACAGGAGGGTGAAAAGAACCAGGGTCAGAGAATGAGCGGGCGTTGGGGAAAGGTGGGCAAAAGAAAAGAGTCAAGGTCACCAGCAGGTATGGTTGGTGGAGCCCATCCCTGGCTCCTCTACCACTGACACCAGTTCCTGCCGTGGCTGCCACCTGGCACTGTCAGTCACTGGTGCCAGGCTCTTCCCCGAAGGTGTCTAGGCATCGTCCCCTGTCAGAGCTGTACCGCACGGGAATCCAACCTGCTCGTGAGAGACAACCGTGAACCATTCAGGAGTTTTGCAAAATGGGTGTTGAAATATTTGTCGTTTGAAATCAGCCACTGTAATCAACACCACAGAAATTAGCAAATGATAAAAATCAGGGCTGGGTTTTGTTTTCCCAAGAGACCCAGTTTCCCAGCCCACTGCTGCCTCAAATACGGAATGTTGAACGTTGGGCGTGAGCACCTGATCCCTTGAGTCCTGGACACATGGCTGTACATCAGCCCTAAGGGGATGGGGAAGGGGAGAGATGGCCTTTTAGATTGCAGGAGGAAGTGGCCGCTCCCTTACCAAGACTGAAACCAAGAATCCAAGAGGATTCTGCCCAAAAGGCTGGAGATTTCACTGCTGAATCACCTCCCCAAATTTCAAGGATTTTCTACGGTATAGAAAGGGCTCATCTAAAGCTATGCCTTTACTCGTAACAAGTTCCCAATACGTGCTGGGTCCCTCCTTCTTTCTCTCTTTTCCCCAGTTTGGCCACATGTATACCCCTTACTTTTCTATTTGGTATGTGTTCTGAAATTCTGGCTGTAACAAAAATGAAGCCTTAGTAAAGCCTTGCCCTAAGTTGTATGAAGTTAAGGAGTTAAGGCCAGCTCAGAGGTTCCAACATTAAATCAATAACTGTAAACATTATGTTCTCCATTAAGGAAATGAACATCTTTTGATGGAAGAGTTATTGTCTTTAAATCTGCACATTTAAGTATTTTTGAAATAAAAGTAACTAATATAGGCAAACACTTGAAACAAGATAAATTTCTTGCGAAGATACTAAGGGTCTGAGGTGCCTGGCTGACTCAGTAGGGACAGCATGCGACTCCTGACCTGGGGGGCATGGGCTGGAGCCCCATGTTGGGTGGGGAGCCTACTTAAAAAAAAAGATACTGAAGGTTTTTCTGTGTATTAAGTTATACAAAATCCTACTGGGAGAATTTTTACTTGAAAAAATGAAGACAGAGCAGAGAAATCTTCCAAGTGAGAAGACATGGCAGACAGTCCTCTTTTTCCTTCACATTAATAAATAAGTTACCTGGTTAATCAGCCAGAGGTTAGAAAAAAAATGTTCATAAATTTTCATGAAATTGCTTATTTATAATATCAGCTACAAATGATTTCTGTCCTAGGACTTGAATGAAGAGGAGGAAAAAGTGCTTTTCTAATAGAAATTGCATTGCCCAGCATGCTTTTTGCATCTTTAATTTATGTTTAATTCATGTTGCATATTCAACCCTCTGCGTGTATAGTTGGAGGGCGCCTGAGCTCACGTTGGAAATTAGGAAAATTTGCCACTATTCAGAGTCAGCTTTAATTTTTTCTAGATGGTTCAAGAGGAAGAGACTTTTTTTTCCCTAGGTGGAATAACTCATTCTGAAAGAGGCATTTGGAAGTTCCTTTACCTGCAGCTTTTGCTCAAGGGTCTGGAAGGGAGGATGTGGGGGTTGAGGGCAGGAGAGGCACCACGGGCTGGGAGAAGGAGCTCCACTTGGGACTCAACCCCAGTGTGTTAGTGACAGGAGCAGGTCTCCTGGCCTCCTTCGGGTTCCCCATCTGAAAAATAAGGGTGCATTCGGTAGTTCATTTCTATTTCCGTCCCCCTGAACATTTGCGTCCCAATTACTGATTCTGATCCCACCTCTCAATCGAAAAAGAACCCTCCGTTGCTTGTAGTTCAGTTGGACGTTAATGCAAAATTGGCAAACAGACATGAAGGGATTTTCAGTCAGTGGTGCCCCAGTTCACACCCGCATTTCAGAAACCCCTGCTTGTGACCATTCTCAATGAGTACACACGGATTTTTTGGTAGTGCTGGCCGGGGAATAGCGTCTCTGTAGAAACCAGGTGAATGCTTCCTTGCAATTAAATATCTTCTCGACATTTGCGTGTCAAGTTAATTGATGAAACGGGGAACTCTTCCAACATCTCCAAGTCCTTCTGTCAGCTTACGAGTCAAATCCTAAATTAGATACAACACCTGAATGGGGCCTGCAAGCTGAGAGGAGCCCTCAGTGTTGTCATGACAACAGGGAAATGCCAGGTCTCCCCACACATGCATATTCCACTGTCAGGTTTTTACACACCGGTTGTTATTATATTTTCTACCGTGAGCAGAAATGAAGTAACATCTTGGGTTTTCCCTAAGGGATTCAAAGCCATTTGTATTCTTGTGGTCGGTCTGCTTCCTTCCTCTTCTATAACCCCCAACCTGGGTGTTTGCAGAGTTGCGGCATCTGCTAGGACTCAGCTACCACAGGGCATCTCTAGAGGCTCCCAAGCAACATTTGGGGGCTGGGACCGGAGCAGTGCAGATCTAGGGAGCCTACGCATTCATACTTCCGAGTCTAGCTTCTCTGGAAACCACCTTTATAAGATGGTTTGAGAATAAATAGAAATAATGGAAGCCCCCAAATGCATCACTGGTGGTAGGGCTATTACAGCCAGGAAGAGATTTCATTCGTACCCAAACTATAGGGCTAAACTAGGTAACACACATACAATGTTATTCCATTTCCCCCCCTCCAGCCCATAATGTATAGATGATTGTAAAATTCCAGAGTACTACCTGTCTTTTGGAGGATGGTGGAATGATAAACTCTGGAAGGGAACATTTTCTGATGGGTCAAGTCCAGTTTCCTTGCACCTGTTACATTTGAAAGAATCAAGAGGCTAAACCCCCCTAAGGTTTGGTTTGGAAAGCCAAGCAGGGTGTGTATCAAGGCACTGTGATAGGAAGATGTATCTTATTATAAAGAAATTGATGTGCCGAAACTAGTCATAGTTTTGTGCCGAGCCCTTTGTTTTGAATGTCGGGTGAACAGGGAATCTCCATTCAAGAGAGATCAAGACTTTCTGACCTGGGGCTGTGTCACAGGTAGGTTTAGATCAGTTTAGAAATGTTGGTTTGATTTTTCACCCTGGAATGCTCCCGGTGCTCTGACAAGAAGAGAAACACGCTTTGTTCTGAAGCATATGCCGTCCCAGCTCTTCAGGAAGGTTTGAAACCAAGAGCCCAAATGGATGCACGCACTGTTTTTAATATTTTGTAGCAACGCATGTCTCCGCATTCACTCCAAGCTGGCTCAGTTTTCCATTTCCTGTGTAGATTTATTCTCAGACTGGGAACAACTTCATCATCTACTTCTGCAGATTAATTCCTGAGTCATGCACAGTTTCTCTTGAAAACAGATCACAAAGTCTAGATTTTGAGAACTGGAGTTTGACCATTTCTTAGTCTCAGTGTTCCAGGATAGGATGATCCGTGAAGATCTACTGTGACAGAACCACTTCTGATTTATGAGGTGGCCTGAGAATCTCCAATGAGGCAGAGAAAAGAAACAATGACAATTCCATAAGACTGCTACCGATTATTAGGAATCTGCTAGATTCCAAGCATTTTGTGTATCTTAACCTCACTTAATCTGCATCTGTGCATCTGTGCATTTGAACTCGTTTTCGGAGGGAGAAACTCATTCCAGAGATGAACTTGCCCCGATTACATGGCTGTGGTTTGCTAAGATGCAAACCTGAGTGGGCCTGAGTCTTATGCCCGACAGTTATACACTAAGCAGTGCTGTGTCACTAGTCAATCAACCACAGAGCATGGTATATTTCTGTCTGTACCTGTAAGCTTAGTAAGTATTTTTAATGTTTGTGTTCTAGAAGACCGTGGCTCTCTATTGCACTGAAGGCCATAGAATCTATCATAATAACAGAGAGGCAAGCCCTTGATGAATAGAAATTGAATAGCGATAAATTGGAATAATACTATGTGGAAAGGAAAGAAGATATTTCTTACTAACTAGATGAGATTGTGTCCAGGGATGTAAGAGCCGATCCTTCAGTATTTATTGGAATGCCAACAGAAGCAGAGTCCCGTATTAGAGTCGTTAGCAAAAACTCAGTACAAAACCTTGGCTAACAGCTACCGGGGTTTCACTTTTCATGAAGTACAAGCGGAAGGTAAATGTTGCTTGTGCTTTGTCAAGTGATATTTACCTTGTTTGAAAGGGTCTGCCGACATCAGAGGTCAGGAAAAGAACGAGTTGCTGGCAAAGGAGACTGAAAAAAGGGAAGCGCCAGTGAAACACAAGGCAAACTATGAGTTTCGTGTCCAGGATGAAAAATAAGAGGAGGGCTTTAAGGAGAGACAGATGCTTGTCATGTGCTGCTGAGTATCGGTGAAGTCCAGGGATTCCTTCCCTCTGTATTTTCTGAAGATGCTTCCTCCTCCTCAGCCCCATGACTGCTTCCCTAAATACATAGATACAATGTAAATTCATAAATACAACAAAAGTAAGTTCCAGAGTTATCTCCTCTCTAAAGTCTCCCCTGACTTTCTCTGAACAGATTAGGCATCGTCCATCTTAATATCCTGTAACTTGTCATATGTATCTTGATTGTAGCACCCCATTTGTATTATAGCTGATTTTTATTGACATTAGGATACCAGCTGCTACCATGAAGCCATGAATTCCTTAAGTAGGGACCATGCCTCCTCTTGTAATGTCCCCAGGGTTGTGTACAGCATTTGATTTCTTATGCGAAGCTCCACAAGTATCCACTGAATGAATAAGACGTCAAAGACTTCATAACAATCTGCATTTTCACATTGACTCTACTTTGGCAAAGCTTTCTCTCAGGGGATTAGTCACTTATTAAAAGTCATGGCTAATTACTCACCTGGCTCTTACCTTGCATGCTCCGGGTGAATATACTGCCCAAATACTCCCAGATTTGGTCATTGTTCTGTTTTGTGATTCATCAGGGTACATTGTTGATCATTTCTTGCAGGGGCTCACAACTGTGAGCCATACAGTTGGTTCCTTATATTAGGAAAAAAAAAAACCCCAAAACAAAGCCACTTGTCTCATTTATTGAAAGCTCAGAGCGGTGTTGCTTTAATTAAAATGAGCCAGTATTTGTCAAAGTTCCTCCAGCTACAGAGAGCATACCTTGAGACATAAGAAAACTTACTCTATTAAGGCTCCACATAAAAAATTTTTTTTTACTGAGGGTTGATGGGGGGTGGGAGGGAGGGGAGGGAGGGTGATGGGTATTGAGGAGGGCACCTTTTGGAATGAGCACTGGGTGTTGTATGGAAACCAATTTGACAATAAATTTCATATTAAAAAATAAAAATAAATAAGTAAAAAATAAAAATAAAATTTTTTTTTTACATTTATGTATTTTTGAGAGACTGAGAGAGACAGAGCGTGAGTGGGGGAGGGGCAGAGAGAGAAGGAGACACAGAATCAGAAGCAGGCTCCAGGCTCTAAGGTGTCAGCACAGAGCCCGACGCAGGGCTTGAACCCATGAATTGTGAGATCATGACCTGAGCCGAAGTCAGACACTCAACCGACTGAGCCACCCAGGTGCCCCAAGGCTCCACATTTTTATTAATATAATTTTTAAAGAAAATACCTTATATAACTTAGCTGTAACCCATCTAGAATAGATATAAGGAGGAGAGGGGAGTAGACTACATTAGTTTAGAGTTGCAATAGTTTATTGAGATTTATGGAAAGCACAACAAAATCAGATTCTGGCATTTAAGTACATTCCAGTAGAAAATATTTTAATATTTCCCTGACACTAGGTTGCATAATATTATGAATATGATCATCTCTCTCTTGGTTTTTTTGTTTTTTGTTTTTTTTGTCTTGGCATCTATTAAAAAAAGCTATTTCAAGATCTATTTACTGCTAAAAGATTAACAAGATAAAATTCAAGCTTTAAGTGTTATTAAAGCATGCATTTTGACCTCTCCAAATTTGGCCTTTTAGATAAATTCTGGCCCTTCCCTCTGTTTTGTCAGCTGTTACTAAATTCATACCAGAAGAATGAGAATCTGTCCAACTTTTAGAGGCCTAGAAAAGAAATCTCCACCAGGAACTCATTTGAGTATACACTAACCCTCTAGGACTTCTTTCTCGTGTCTTCTCAAAGCATGTCCCTATGCTTCTGCCAAAGCCCTCTGCCTTCTCCAAACCTGAACACCACCATGCATAAACCCACATCTTCTATGGGAGTGCTTGGACTTCACCTAACAGAAATCTGAATTCAAACAGCCTTACACAGTCAGAAAACTTATCACCTCTCATAGCAGCAGGTCAGAGGGTGTGTGGGCTCTGGACTTGTTTGATTTGGTGGCTCAAGAATATCCTTGAGGGCACAGATCTTTCCATGTTCCCTTGACCATCCCCAGAGCATGCTTCCATCTCAAGCAGGCAGCAAGATGGCTGGACAAGTCCTGAAGATAAAATTCAGAGGGAGAAGAGCGGTTACTTCTTCCTATATCTCCTTAGAAGAGAGGAAACCTTTTCTAGAAATCCTCCTGCACACTTCTCCTCGTGCTCTTGGTCAGAATAGGCCATTCTTGAACCAGGCACGGACAAAAATGATATGTCTATGGTTGACTGATCACGGCTGGAGTGAATCACAAAGGCCACCACATCTGCCTGGCATTCCTCTGGCATTCCTCTCTGGCCTCTGGACCTCTCCCATTACCCTGTGCCATTTCCTTCAGTGAGCGGGAAGAGAAGGACCAAGGAGAGGAGGACAAGAGAACACAGAGAGGAAAGCGAGGGTCATTCAAGATTCTACTAGAGATTAACAGCTTCAAAATGGAGAAGAGAATTGATTGGAACAAATCCTTTTGCATATTTATTAAGAGAGTTAGCTCATGTGATTGGAGTTCCTATTTAACTCTAAAATGCTCGATAGGAGTCTGGACAGTGAACTTAGACAAGCGTGTGTGTCTTAAGGTCAATTAGTTTCATTGTGTTGAGCCTCTGTTTCCTCATTAGAAAAATAAGAGTAATAAGCATCCTGGGGGGTGTCATGAGCACTAGAAATATTTTACAACAAGTGTTAGCATCACACCTGGAATTTTATATGCAGGTAGTTAATATGTGACAGCTGTTGTTTATAATAATAAAGAGAAGGAATTAGAGATGCTAGGACAGTTACCAGTACAGTCAGCAGCAGGGGCCCCAGGAAGGCAGAACACTTTTGATTGATTATCATGAGATGGTAACTGTCAATATTGAATTATTCATTGTGCGAACTGCATTATTTATCCTGTCTCATTTAACTCTTTGTTGCTCTTCTCCTTTTAGAGATGAGCATTCAGAGGGTCACAGGGGTGGTGAGGGGAAGAGCCTGGTCTAGAATCTGGATTTACCTTGGGTCAAAGCCCAGGGTGTTAAGCATAACATGATAGTTTCCAGACATGAATCCCTTTTCTCAAGGTCACCTGGCTTGTACATTCTGAACAAACCACACCAGCATAGTACTCTCACTTTTCTATTTCTTTGATTTTGCTCTCTTTATCCCATTTTGAATCTTTTAAAATTGCATGTATGTTGATAATCTGTTATCATAGACAGTCTGTTTTCACTCCTTGTCGACACAAAACCTCTCCATAATCCCTACAAAGAAATCTGCTGGCACCAATGATTCGTGAGCAAAGCAAATTTCACTAAAGACTTTATGGCAGGGACAGAAGGGGGGGATTATATTATACACTTCCCAGCAAGCTATTGATGATTCTCAACCAACCCATCTGCTCTCAAGATTCTTTCTTCGCCACCGAATCTGCAGTGTGGTGGGTTATTCTCCTCGGTCCTTCCCCGTGTCAAAGCCCTCTCTGCGTCTTATCTCCTTTCACTTGATCCCTCATCTCCAATCCAATGATCCCATCCCCCTTTTCTTTGCACGACATTTAGCACTTCTCCGCCTTCAGCCTTCAACTTACACACCCGGCCCATCTCTGGAATCAGCTAAAAATGTCTCCTCCGCATAGGAACCCAACGTCCTTAGGAAATGGGCAGGGAAGAGAGATAAATAAGAATTCCTTGTCTTTTAAATGTATAAACTGCCTCAGATCATCTTGGGTTGAAGTGGGGGGATACATAAATAAGTATCTCATTTCCTTGGTTACACATGCTGGCCAGGTTCGCTCTCCAGCACTTATGGCCTCTGGCTCTACTGACCTGCTTCTTCATTTGTTATCAGGATAGCCTCCTGGAAAATGTTTATGAGATTATGCGACTATTAGAAGAACAGTTATCCTCTTTATTTCCACAGGTATTTATATATCTTTTAAAAATATTTCCTCTGACTCTCCAGGTAGTACATGCTCATTATACATTATACGGAAAATCCAGGAAAGTATCATGGAAAACATAAAAATGACTTACAATTCTACTGCCCATAGTGACCCTCTGTTAACATTTGCGTATATTATCTTACAGATTTTTTTTTCTTTTCTGTCTCTCTTTCTGTCTACCTTCAGACCTCTTAAAGAATTAAAGAAGTGTTCAAGAACAGAAAGCTCCCTTTCCTTCACGGTGGAAGATGAAAGGAGAAGAACCAATTCGACAAATGATCTCCAAGATGAGCATCAGAACGACTCTTTGCTCTCTGCGATGAGAAGGGGAAGCCACACAAGATTAAAGAGAAAACTACAAGGGCACCTAATTTCTATAAGGACAGTCCCCAAATTCCTGCCACTCAGGCAGCAATGGTAGAATGCAGAAACACAAGAAATATGTGGGTAATTTTTACATTTTTTAAAATGTTTATTTACCTTTAAGAAAAAGAGAGACACAGAGTCAGCAGGGGAGGGGCAGAGAGAGGGAGACACGGAATCCAAATCAGGCTCCAGGCTCTGAGCTGTCGGCATAGAGACCCACACAGAGCTCGAACCCACAAACCGTGAGATCATGACCTGAGCTGAAGTCGGACGCTTAACCGACTGAGCCACCCAGGTGCCCCAGTAATTTTTTTTCAAATAATTTTAAGAGTTTTATTTATTTACTTATTTTTAAAAGATGATTTATTGTCAAGTTGGCTAACATACAGTGTATACAGTATGCTCTTGGTTTTGGGGATAGATTCCCGTGATTCATCGCTTACATACAACACCCAGTGCTCATTCCAACAAGTGATCTCCTCAATGCCCATCACCCATTTTCCCCCTCTCCCCCGTGCCCACCAATCAACCCTCAGTTTGTTCTTTATAGTTAGGAGTCTCTTATAGTTTGCCTCCCTCTCTGTTCGAAACTATTTTTTTCCCCTCCCCTTCCCCCATGGTCTTCTGTTAAGTTCCTCAAGTTCCACAAATGAACGAAAACACGATATCTGTCTTTCTCTGACTGACTTATTTCACTTAGCATCATACCCTCCAGCTTCATCCACGTTGTTGCAAATGGCAGGATTTCATTCTCATTGCCAAGTAGTATTTCATTGTATATGTAAGCCACATCTTCTTTTTTTTTTTTAATTTTTTAATGTTTATTTATTTTTGAGAGAGACAGAGAGACAGACAGAGCATGAGCAGGGGAGGAGCAGAGAGAGAGGGAGACACAGAACCTGAAACAGGCTCCAGGCTCTGAGCTGTCAGCACAGAGCCTGACGCGGGGCTCGAACCCACAAGCCGTGAGATCGTGACCTGAGCTGAAGTAGGATGCTTAACCGACTGAGCCACCCAGGTGCCCCTAAACCACATCTTCTTTATCCATTCGGTGCCCCAGGAATTTTTACATTTTAAGAATATATAAAACAAATATAGCAATCATCCTGAACCTGTGATTTATTTTTATTTTTTATTTTATTTTATTTTTTAGTTTACTTGTTTATGAGAGAGAGAGAGAGAGAGAGAGAGAGAATGAGAGAAAGGGTTGAGAGAGAGGGAGAGATAGATTCCCAAGCAGTCTCTGCACTGTCAGCACGGAGCAAGCCCAACATGGGGCTCAAACTTATGAAGTGTGAGACTATGACCTACACTGAAATCAAGAGTTGGATGCTTAACTGATGGAGCCCCCCAGGCCCCCCAAGATCTTAAGTTTTGATAATAAAAGCACAGCAATAATGAATTTCATGAAACCAACAAACGAAATGAACCCCAAATGTCTTGTTTGGTCTCCTGTAGGAGAAAAATCTCTTTTATTTCTTCACTAATAAACTCTAACTTCTTTTTTAGTTTGAACTCCAGTTGTTTTTTTTTTTTTTTTTTTTTTTACTGACTTCCATCCCCTCTCTTCAGCCATATCAATGTATTACACATCTTTTATCCATACCTTCCATTTCTGATCATGCCTATCCTATTGCTACCTTACCGGCCTTGTCTTTCCTTCTTTTCTCCTCCCATATAATTCTGAGACTATCTTTTCAGGCTTAGTTCAAATATCTTCTCTTCTGTAAAAATGTCACAGACTAACAGTTCTTGCCATACTCTAAACTCCAGTAGCAACTTTGGTCTAATTTCCCATCAGTTAGGCATTCATTCAGCAATTATTTATGTTGGACGTGATACCTTAACATTTGACGTGTGTATACACTACTTCTTCAAATGATTGTAAAATTTTTCAGAACTGGGCCTATGCTCTATCCTTCTTTGTCCTCCTAGCCTCTTTCTCCTCCTTGGTGGCCACCTCCTCTACCAGCAGCTGGAATAGCACCTTGTAAAAAGTAATCAGTTAGCACTCGATGGATTGATTTATTGACCACAGTGACATTCCAGGAGACAAGACAATAATGACCCTTTTGAAGCAATGCTTTACCTTGGGTGAAGGGGGCTGTATAAAAGCCAGTGTAAACCCCAGGGGTGGTAGTTCATCCATGTTTGGGGCTTGATGTGAAATCAGCAGAAGTTATGCCAGCCCAGGTAGCTCTCAGAGAACAGAGATAATATAGATGCCATCACATGGGACGCTCAGAGCAATCCATTTCTACCGACATTTCTACAAAGTCAGGCAGTTTTTCACTATTTCAAACTTCAACGACCTGTTCTTATGATTAAATGTGACTCATTACACATATTTAACGAGTTCCAGTCAAGGGGGAAAACACCTCGAACTGGCAGTGGTGCACGATAGATGCTTAGAAATCTTTCCTTTGCCCCCTTAGCTTTGGGTGGCAAATGTTCTGGTTGTTTCCAAAGATGGCCCCTCTTTACCCAATTCCCCACTCCTGCCTCAGAGATTCCATGGGATGAGTTTTGGGTTGTGGATGACAGTTCTTTATATTATAGTGCTTTATGGTATACTAAACCACTTCCAGGTGCACGATTTCATTTGGGTGTCACATGACTCCAGTCAGATGGAGATTATTAATCCCTACTTTTCTTTTCTTTTTTTTAAATTTTTTAAAATGTTTATTTATTTTTGAGACAGAGAGAGACAGAGCATGAATGGGGGAGGGGCAGAGAGAGAGGGAGACACAGAATCAGAAGCAGGCTCCAGGCTCTGAGCCATCAGCCCAGAGCCTGACGCGGGGCTCAAACTCACGAACCGTGAGATCGTGACCTGAGCTGAAGTCGGACGCTCAACCGACTGAGCCACCCAGGCGCCCCAATCCCTACTTTTCAAGTGGGAAAATTGAGCCTCAGAGAACTTACATGGCTTGCTTTTGGTGAATAACTTGAACTTGGATTTTCCAATTTAACCAAGGAGAAAGAATGAAAAGAAGGAGAGGAAGTTTTGTTTTGTTTTGAATGGTATTACCTTGAGAATACCACGGTGGTGGAGAGACTGCTGATGGTCTCGTGAATACAGGTAGATATACCATTAAGTGAACGTGTTGAGTGGGGCTGGATGTTAGGGAGCCTCAGAGAGCCTCAAACATTTCATGGTTTTCCATTAGCACAAAGGTAAAGATGTACCTCTGTAACATGGCTCAAATGCTCAACAGGATGTAGCCCAGCTGTCCAGACCCATCAAAAGCTGAAAACCATGAAATGTTTGAGTGTGGGGTGCGAGGAGAGCTATAATCACATAGGCCTTAAAAATTAAACAAAACAAAACAAAACAACCCACTCCTTATTGGTGAGTAGTATTCCGTGGTGTAGAAATACATAGCTTATTTAACCATTTACTTACAGAAGGACGTTATGATTATTGCCAGTTTTTAGCTATTACAAATAAAGCTGTTATGACCAAGCATGTATAGGTATTTGGGTGGACATAAGTTTTCGTTTCTTTGAGATAAATGCCCGGGAGTACCATTGCTGAGTCACGTGGTAGCTCTATATTTAACTTTAAAAAAATCGGCTCAACTATTTCCCGGAGGGGTTGTATCATTTTACAACACCATCAGCAATATATGAGAGATTTTGTTTCTCTCCACCCTCGCCAGCATTTGGTATTGTCACTACATTTGATGTTAGCCATTTTTATATCTCATCGTGGTCTTAATTCGTACCTCCCTAATGGCTAGTGACGTTGAAAATCTTTTCATATGCTCAGTTTCCATCTCTATATCCTCCTCAGGGAAATGTGTCTTCGTGTCTTTTGCCCATTTTCTAATTCTATTGTTTGGGTTTTTTGAATGTGAAGTTTTGAGAATTCTTTATCTATTCTAGGTCTGAGTCTTTGTTAGGTATGTGGCTCATCATTTTTGTCTCCCGCTCTGTGCCTTGTCTTTTCATCAAGGTTTTTCACAGAGCACAAGCTTTAAATCTTGATGAAGTCCAATTTATTAACATGTTCTGTTATGGTGTCATGTCAAAGACCTCTTTACTGACCTTTGACTCTCAAAGATTCTCTTCTGTCTAATCTTCTAAAATTTTTATAGTTCTTGCACATTTAAGCCTACAACCCATTTAGAGTTAAATTTTTTTTTATATATGAGACAAGATGTGGGTCAACCTTTTTATTTTTGTTTGGTCTGTGGATATCAAATTGCTCTAGCGTATTTCTTGGCAATGCTATCCTTCCTCCATCAAACTGCTTTTGCACTTTTGTTAAAAGTCAGGGAGCCATATTTTATGGAGCGATTTCTTGGTTCTCTCTCTTCAGTTGATGGACGTGTCTTATCCTTTTGCTAATAGCATACAGTACTGACTACCACAACTACATAACAACTCTTAAAATCAGGTAGACTGATTCTTCTCACTGTTTTCTTCTTTTCCAGAATTGTTTTAGCCATCCTAGTTCCTTTATTCTCTCCACGTAAACTTTACAATAGTCTTGCCGTATCTACAGAAAATCTTGCTGGGATTTAATACAGATAGCGGTAAGCTGTATATCAACTTTGAAAAATGGACATCTTTATTATGTTGAGTCTCTTGATCCAGAAACAGAGAATATCTCACACCATTTATTTTGATCTTTGATTTTTTCCCACCAGTGTTGTGTAGTTTCTGGTGTACGAGTCCTGGACATGTATTTCACTTAAAAATTTTTTTTAAGTTTATTTATTTACTTTGAGAGACAGATAGCAACCCAGGGAGGGGAAGAAAGAGGGAGAGGAAAAGGGAAAGAGAGAGAATCCCAAGCAAGCTCCACACTGCCAGTGCAGAGCCTGACAGGGGAGGCTCGAACCCATGAACCGTGAGATCATACCTGAGTTGAAATCTAGAGTCAGACGCTTAACTGAGCCACCCAGGTGTCCCCATGTACTTCACTTTTTAAAGCAGTTGTAAATGGTTTTATATTTTTTGATTTCAGTTTCCAGATGGTCATTGCTAGTATATAGAAATGGAATTGATTTTTGCATGTTGGTTTTATATTTTGTGACCTCGCTGAACTTGTAAGTTCTGGGAGTTTTGTGTAGATTCCTTGATATTTTGTATGTAGAATATCATGGAATCTTCAGATCTGGGCAGTTTTATTTCTTCCTTTCCAATCTGATGTGCTTTATTTCCTTTTTTTTGCCTTATTGCTCTGGACAGATCTTCCTGTATTTTGTCAGACAACAGTGATAAGATTCTTCATTGTATGAGGAAAGCATTCATTCTTTTATTGTTAACTGTAATGGTAGCTAGAGATTTTTTTGTAGATATCTTTTACTAAGTTGAGGAAGTTCCCCTCCTTTCAGAAAGTTTTTTTAAAATCATGAATGGCTATTGAATTTTTTTCAAAAATTTTTTTTGCATTTATTGATAAAATTATGCAACTTTTCTCTTTTAGCCTGTTAATGTTGTGATTCACATTGATTTAATTTTGAATATTTAACCAGCCTTGCATTCCTGGAATAAAGCCCACTTGTGCATAGTATATAATTCTTTCTATATATTGCTGAATTCTGCTTGCTAACATTTTGTTAAAATTTTTTGGACAAATACTAATGAAGGTTAATTGGTCTGTACTTTTCTCTTTTTTTGGAACTGTCTTTGTCTGGTTTTGTTATTAGGGTAATACTAGCTTCATAAAGTGAATCGAGAAGTTTTCCCTTTATCTTTTATTTTGTACATGAGATTGCATAGAAATCTGTGTTCATTCTCCTTTAAGCATTTGGAAGAGTTCTTCAATGAAATTATCTGGGTCTAGAGTTGTTGTTGTTGTTTTTTTTTTTTTTTTTGGAGAGTTTTAAAATTACTAAGTCAATTTCCTTAATAGTCATCGGGCTATTCAAATTGTCTACTTCATATGGGATAATTTATGGTAGTCTGTGTTTTTGAGGTATTACCCTTTTGATGTGTACAGGTTCTGACCGGCATTCCATTTCATTCCTGACACTGGTATTTTGTGTCTTCTCCCTTTTTTCTCCTTCTCAGTCTTGCAGGATGTTTGTCAATTTGATTGATCTTTTCAAAGAACCACCTTTTTGTTTCATGAACTTTCTCTATTGCTTTTCTATTTTTAACTTCATTGATTTCTGCTCTTATCTTCATTCCTTCCTTCCTTCTTTCTTTGGGTTTATGTTGTCCTTGACTGTACGACATCACTGTAAATCAGCATCTCAAAAGACAGGGACCACCCGACTTATGATTGGGTAACTGGAAGCCCGGGAAAACTGAAAAATATACACACCCCAATCCACTTCTCTCCCCTTGGGTAGAAACTGAGAAAGATAAAACCCTTCAGGTAAAAAATTAAGAGTTCTAGACAATAAACTCAAAACATTGGCAAATTTCTGCATAAAAGGAGTTGTCTTTAAGAGTCACTCGGGGGTGCCTGGGTGGCTCAGTTGGTTGAGCATCCAACTTCAGCTCAGGTCATGATCTCGCGGTCCATGAGTTTGAGCCCCGCGTCAGGCTCTGTGCTGACACCTGGGAGCCTGGAGCCTGCTTTGGATCCTATGTCTCTCTCTCTCTCTCTGCCCTTTCCCTGCTCACACTCTGTCTCCCTCTTTCCCTCTCTGAAACATAAATACACATCAAAAATTTTTTTTGTAAGAGGCATGCAGTTGGCCCTGAGCTCATTCTTTATTCTTTTAGGGCCCCAGAAAACACAATTTGAAAACAAAGAATGAAGGAAAGAAACCAATACAGCTCCACGTAATAACGTGACATAGTCATTCCATTGTGACATGCTCGCTGTGAGAGAGGTTCTGCGACATGCAGGCTGTGCGTGTGTTCTCCTTTAGCGTCAGCAGGATGGTACCATCAGAGGAAGAAGAGCTTCAACTCAGTCAACCGACTCTTCTGAGCATCTAGCATGAGCAGGACACTGCGGCAAGGTTCGCGTATGGTACAAAAAAAAGAGTTTTAAAAGTCAAGAGGGGGTGCTTATCTTTAGCCAGGCATTAGAATCCTAGGCACTAAAATGGCGAGTCCAGCTCCAAAATCACAGTCCCCTGGTCTCTAATCCACCAGCGTATAAAATACCCCAATCCTGGCAGATAACTGAGGCAGGTAGAACACGCCAGTGCTTCTGGATCCTGTGAGGAGTGGGCCCAGGGAGTACCAAATCAGGACTGTGAGAAACTGCTGGTGAATATCTGTCACCTGCTTGGGAAATGGCTGAGGATGAAGTGTGGCTGTCATTGCCTTTCTTTTACTGTTATTGTTCAGCATGCTCCTCCAGAGCTAGCGAGGAGGAGAAAAGGCACAACATCCCGACAACATTTGTTAACACTTGGAGAGCTAGATGCAGCTCCCCGGGGACTTGTAGGTGCTAGGTGCTTCGCTATGCTCTCTTCCCACACTAGATGTCATCTCGGATGGGCCTGGGTCCCCCAGCTGGCTTGCAAAAGTCTTGCGACACTGGGGGCACATTTCATGGCATTCCCCTCAGAAAACTCTAAAGCCAGTATACACACTGGAGAACCGTCCTTCATTTTGTACTTGTGCTGTCCTTATTCCACAAAAGAGAGACCTGAAAATGTCAGCGGTTGAATATAGAACGGGGTTCTTAAACATGGGTTTAAAAATGCATAATGGCAAATTTAAGTTCACAATTAAGGAAGGTCCAGGATTCTGCACTTAGTAGCAATTAGATCTTCCAGACTCTTTATTTTGAAGTGCATCACCTTGTAAGGACTGTAAGAAAGACGTCCCCTGAGCCGGGGGCATGAAGATATACATCCCCAGGGAATTCACAGAAAACACTGAGGAGGGTGTTTAACTGTCTAGAGTCTGTGGGAAAGGTAAGGTTTTGCACATTTCAGTAAAATCCCAGAGCTAAATAATAGCTACCACTGAGTACTTACCCTGTACCGGCACCGGCATTAAAAAAGACCTCAGTCCAATAGGTATTAGTATCATCCCCATTCTCATGATTGTAACGTCGAGGGCTGGAAAGGCTGGGTAACATGCCTAGTGTCAATTAGCTAGTACATGTTTACGCCCAAATGAAGCCCCAGTATATTTGATCTCACTGCATCTTCTGACTAGTGCTTCATAGTCAAATAAATAAAAGAGCAAGGAATCCAATTACCGATTTTTTCTATAAGTTGTTACTCGTGGTGCCATATCTGTGCCCCAGCTGTGCCTGAGAACATTAAAAGCGGACCACTCTTGGGGCGCCTGGGTGGCTCAGTCGGTTGAGCGACCGACTTCAGCTCAGGGCCCGATCTCATGGTTCGTGAGTTCGAGCCCCGCATCGGGCTCTGTGCTGACAGCTCAGAGCCTGAAGCCTACTTCGGATTCTGTGTCTCCCTCTCTCTCTCCCCCTCCCCTACTCATGCTCTGTCTCTCTCTATCTCAGAAATAAATAAACACTTAAAAAAATGTTTAAAAAAGAAAAAAAAAGTGGACCACTCTTTCAGACCAACAGTGGTACAAATCTACAATAAATTTTATTTCTACCTACTCTACCCCATACATTACAATTTTTCCAGGGGTCACCTGGTTAGCTCAGTTGGCCGACTCTTGATCTGGCTTAGGACATGATTTCATGGTTCTTGAGTTCAAGCTCCGCATCCAGCTCTGTGTTGATGGTATGGAACCTGCTTGGAACTCTCTCTCTCTCCCTCTCTCTCTGCCCCTCTCCTGCTCGTGCTCTCTCTCAAAAATAAATAAATACACATTAAAAAAAAAAAAACTTTTCCAAAGCACAAAACCTCTTTCAAAATGTCCCTTAAATTAGGCGGGTTTCCTCTTCCTGAGCATCAGCTGTGGTATTCTCCTTCACGCACAGTATCAATTGCCATGGTGAACTGCATTCTGGAAGCCCACGGGCCTCCTTCTGACATACAGTCTGAAGGTCAATAGTAGCCTTGGGCTACGTCACAATACGACATCATTCACCTCACTCATCTCATCATTTTATCCTCTCACATATCATCACAAGAAGAAAGGTAAGTGCAGAACAATAGGATATTTTGAGAGAGAGAGAGAGAGAGAGAGAAACCACATTCCTAAATAACTTTTATCAGCATGTATTATTATACCTGTTCTATTTTATTATTTCTTATTGTTGTTAATCTCTTTCTGTGCCTAACTAATAAATTAAACTTTACCCTAGGAACGTATGTATAGGAAAAATCATAACGTATATAGGGTTCAGTGCTATCTGGTTTCAGGCACCCAGTGGGGGTCTTGGAATGTATCCCCCGCAGATAAGGGGGGCCCACGGTACTTAGAACTAAAATATTCGTGTCTGTTGGGGAGTACAACCTCAATTCTTAACTGAATGAGATCAAAAGAGATACCGGAGTGGCTTTGTTCTTTTGCTGTTTTCTAGTTAGTGACACGCCAGCCTTCGGGGCTCATGACTTAAATTGGAGAATGTTCTCCCACTGCCTCAGGAACTTGTTTTCTGTCATCTATAAGAATCTTAGGGACTTTACTTGTACGGACAAACTTCTTTCATCGATGGCATGAATATCGACAGAAAAATGTATAAACAGACCGGGACGTACTCTGATTTAGAAGGTAGAACAGAATAAAACAAAGTGAATATAAAATTACCTCTGGTAGTTAGTACTATAGTCTTTGAAATGGATTGGGGGCATCTCTGGGGAGAGTGAATTAATAACAATCCCTATTTATGGTGGTGCATAATAAGTAAGAATAACTAAGAAAATGAATATGCTGCATGGAGTCCCCCCCTCCTTTTTTTTTTCCAGTGGACCCACAACACTGGGTGATTCAGCTCCTGCTGGAGCTGGATTCTTTTCCCAGGATCAACTGTGGGCCTCCCTGATGACACTTTAATAGAACAAGTGGGCACAGAGTGACAGTTGATGATGGGAAGCTCAGGCACAAAGTAGAGCTACCGTCGCCTGGGGCTAGGCAAAAATTATACTGTTTAAAAATTCAGAGTCCAATAGCTGATATGTTGTCCACAAAAGGAGGAAAGGCAGAAAGTTTCCACTAAGAGGGGTAAGTTATAAATGCCAGGAAGTCATGAAGTGTGTATTTTTGATTGAGGCAAAAAGAGCCGATATAGAAAAGGAAACAGACTGAGGACAGATGACTTCCTGAAACCCTCACACATTGTGCCATGGAAACAAATGTGGTTCTGGGGACTCACGCCTGCCTGGGGGCCGAGAGGCCTTTGAGAAGGTGACTTTGTCTTTGCAGACCTCAGCCTCCTCACCTTGACATTGACATCCTCTGATGTCCATGGCGTTGAAAGAGGCTCCTTGGAGAAGCTCCTCTCTACAAAATCACCTGTGCCAAGGAAAGAATTCTCGGGGAAAACGGAGCTGACTTGCTGTTCGCTCTAACAAATGGCTTTAAAATGCATCCAGAGAAAGATGGAAAGAGGAAATGCCACTGTGGCAATAACAGGTCTTCATGACGTTCTTCCCCTGATAATTTAAGTGAAGGGAGAAACCAGGACACAGAACTTTTGTCACAGATGGAAAGAGGAAAATGGAAGCCGGTCATTTTGTTCTAATTCCTGTGCATTAAAGAAAAAAAAAAAAAAAAGAAAGAAAGAAAAGAAAAAAACATCTCCTTCATGGTTTCCATAGCTACCCCACCCCACCAGTTTTCATTTGCAGCCAGCCTAACGCAGAGGTCAGGGACTCGTGGCATCACAGCTTTCTCACCCTCCCCACAGCGCCACATGCCCTGGGTGACACTGATCAACACCCCCGGATGTCACCCGAGGAGGGCAAAGCAAATTCAAACTGCTAAACAATTACCCTTTTCCCTTTTAGCTCTGAAATTCTTACCGAAAAGTGGCTCGAGAACGTCCTTCAAGCTAAATGCAAACTAGAGCACTGAGGTAAACAATGATTGTCTGTAACAAGGTAAAAACATAGATTTAAATATTGCCAACAAATATGTTTCGTAGCCACAGTTTGAGGCACAATTTAAGATAATATGTGTTTTAATATTGCAATACAACAATGAAAAAATACTCTGAGTGACAAGATCAATTTTTCTCCTAGGGTTCCCTCCCTGAGTAACCAGGAACATATTCTCTGGTGTTTTCCTGGGCTTCTCACACCTTCTGTTATATTACTCCTCAGGGCTGTTTTCTGTCCCATTGACATTCCAAGTGTCGATAGAGTCCACAGTCTCCATGTTCCCAAGCAGAGTAGGTCCAGACAGGGATGTCAACCACCTTTCCGGAACGTTGGGAAATGCTGGATCTTGGGGCCTTGGGGCCCTGAATAAAACCTCAGGGTCTGTGCCTGGTTCCTAGCAGGCTCCCACACGACTCACCCTCCCATAGTGAGAAAGCTGTGGAATGAGGGTCCTCAGCCCAAGACGGCTCCTTGCTTCCAGTCCAGGGCAAGAAAATCCACCTGAGCACGCTCCCAGTTCTTCGATGAGAAGCTCCTCCTCTGCCCTCCTCCCCGCTGAGACATGCAAGAGCAGATGATCTTCCAGGAGCCACATAAGTCTAGACGTACATTTAGAGGTTTCCTGATTAAGGATGGTTTTCTGATCAAAGACCGAACACACACGCTCATCTTCCTTCCGAAGGTCCACTGGAGAGATATAAGGAAGAAACACCAAAAGTTGCAGCTCCAATGGCGAAGCGAATGGAAGGCAGCCTCAGTAGGAGAGTTATTTGAACAGAAGTCTGAAGGATGTGAAGTCAATGGGGAGTGTGAAATGGACGGAGGAAGCCATAATTTGCATTGTTCACAAAGGGGCATCTAGACAGTCTGCCCCATAAGCCAAGCAAGGACCTCCTGCACATTTGAAGGCACCCGCCAACAGGGGTGAGGTGGGGTGTGTGGGCCCAAAAGAAAGAATGAACATTCAGGGAGAAGAACGGATGTTTCAAATGAAAAAGAAACTATAATAACTACTCATGGTATAGGAAGGTCTCCTGGAAGAGGGTTGGAGCAGGTCTTGCGTGAGCCAGTCTGAAATCTCTCCGTTCTACAGGCACGCAAAATAACTCAATCTGACGTTGAGTCAATTAACAAGTATTGATTATCCATCTTTTGTGTGTTAAGCTCATCCTGGGCATTGATGGTAGCCTATTTTATTTTTAATGGCATGTGATCAATTATATTCGTGGCACTAATCACTTTAATCTGTCCCTTGGCTCTTTTACCGAGTGCAGTCTGCCCAACGGGGAGTGGGAATTATAGGAACAGAAGACCTCCTTCTCCCACACAGACATTGGAAACAGTCCCTGCAAGTGAAATGATGGAAAACGGTAGAACTAAGTACCACCTGACCTACTCCGTGATGCTTCAGAGCTTGCGAAAGCACTTCTTTATCTCACGTTGTCCCATAACGCTGTAAAACAGGATATTTTTCCAACTGCGCTTTCCCTCCAAACCAGTGTTGAACCTACTGGGAAACGTAAAGATCGGATGATGTGATGCCTGCAAAGAGCTCCACGAGCCTGTGGTACCAGTGCCTGGTAAGAGGCGGCGGCTACAATGAGGCTTGGGACACAGAAAAAAGGAAAGTGGGGCAAAGTTTGCCTTTTCTTGACATCACTCCCCCCTCCCCGTGCTTGCATGACTTCCTCTTTCTCTCTGTACCCCAATGTGTCTAGATTTTTACCCCCGGGTGCCCAAAGTCCCTTAGGTGCCCCCCACCCAGCCTTTAACCTCTGCTCCTACCTCCCATTCAAAATACATCAGTCTTGGGGCACCTGGGTGGCGCAGTCGGTTAAGCGTCCGACTTCAGCCAGGTCACGATCTCGCGGTCTGTGAGTTCGAGCCCCGTGTCAGGCTCTGGGCTGATGGCTCGGAGCCTGGAGCCTGTTTCCGATTCTGTGTCTCCCTCTCTCTCTGCCCCTCCCCCGTTCATGCTCTGTCTCTCTCTGTCCCAAAAATAAATAAAAAACGTTGAAAAAAATTTAAAAAAAAAAAAAAAAAAAACAAACAAAATACATCAGTCTTACATCTTTTCTCTTACTTTTCTCCCCCCCCACCCCCACCCCCAGACTATCTGGTATTTCTGCTCTTAGCTTTGCAATCCCTTTGTGAAGGCAAGGGCTAGACTTGACCATCCCTGCCAAAGCAGACTGAATCCTTTTTACACAAGTCATAATAAAATTTAATCCAGGGCTAATGGCATAGACACCCTTTCAAATGAGTTGGAGGAAAGGAAACAAAGTTCAGAGATAAGGAGCTTCTTTTAATGGTGACAGTGGTTGATCCTGGATCCCGAAGGTTTGTTTCAGAATCACAGAAGAATCTTCAACATAGGACATTTCTGTCTTTTTGCAAATGGAAAGTCGCAATTATTCGGGTATTCGGGAAAGGTCGGGGTCTCTTGGCATTGGAGATTGTACCGCCCAGGCAGGTGGGTGCCTGCTCTGTGGGCCCAAATAGCTTGCCACAGGATTAGCTGAATGGAAGAAGATCCAGACTCTCCTCAGAAATATGTGTCGAGGGTTGGGGGGAAGAAAAGGGCTTTCCCTAGAGATTTAGCCACTGACCTGTGGAATAAATTTCAACTTTCTTCAGAACTTTTTTTTAATGTTTATTTATTTTTGAGAGTGAGAGAGAGAGAGAGAGGGAGCACGAGCAGGGGAGGGGCAGAGAGAGAGAGGGAGACACAGAATCTGAAGCAGGTTCCAGGCTCTGAGCTGTCAGCACAGAGCCCGACGCAGCCCTCGAACCCGCGTCACACATCGCCAGATCATGACCTGAGTCGAAGTCGGAAGCCCAGCTGACTGAGCCACCCAGGCACCCCAAATTCAACTTTCTTCAAATAGGGGAAGCAGCTTTAAGTCTTTTCCACAACAAACTCCACCTCTGAGCCTGGCACCACATCAAATTTCCTAGACTGAATATATAATTTTTACAACTACGTGGTAGAAATTTGGGTGAATATACGGTAGAGACCTGATTCCCATACGAAGACTGCTTGGTGTATAATGTAGGGTGGGTGCTGTTGCTGAGTGATGGAAATGGTGAATCTGAGTGAGTGTGTGTGTGTGTGTGTGTGTGTTCGTGCATCCATCTGCAATGAAAAGGAGAGTGAGACAGTGGAATATTTACCTACAAAATTTGGCTTCAACCCCCCTCCCCCCGCATTCTATTTTGTTGTATATTATTACAACCATTTTCAGCCAAATAGGGCTTGTCTCACTTGGATTTTACAGGAAATAAACCCAGCATCCCGTAGTGGTGGGTGGTTGTGGAGGGATACTGTGATAGGAATTAACCATCTGCTGAATGGCTAAGCAAGGATCGTTACTGCCCAGATTCTAAGTCAGAGCTTCCTGTGGGGTCAGATGATTTCAGAATTTTTATGGTGAGAATTAACTCTGAATGGCCCATCTGCCCACACTCCCTGGTCCAAATGAGAGCTGCCTCAGCCACACTGATCAACTACCTCTGAGGTGAAGGGATCCTCCTAAGTTACTGGCACCAACTGGATGTGGACCCTGAGTGCGTCACAGTTAGTTTTGTTTTTTTTTTTTAACATTTATTTACTTTTGAGACAGAGAGAGACAGAGCATGAACGGGGGAGGGTCACAGAGAGGGAGACACAGAATCTGAAACAGACTCCAGGCTCCGAGCTGTCAGCACAGAGCCCGACGCGGGGCTCGAACTCACGGACCGCGAGATCATGACCTGAGCCGAAGTCGGCCGCTTAACCGACTGAGCCACCCAGGCGCCCCCACAGTTACTGTTTTTATCTCCGGTGAGCTATGGTCTGCCTGTGACTATATATTAATAAAAGGAAGAGACAAAATGATTCTGTGCAGATGATCTAATTTTCCCTGAGAAAATCTAAAAGAATTAATTAAAAGGTTAGAACACAGTAGCTGAATACATTAAAATCAACATGCAAGATTGTGATGAGGAAAATAGGACAGACCTGGCGTAACCAGGATGAAGTCTAATGGAGGGATACCATGAGCCATTGCCCGGGGACAGCCTGTCCTCTGAGCTCCCTGATAAACGCTCTTGGTTCAGGGAAGAATCCATAAGCAGTTAAATTCTTTCCTTTGATAACCCTCAGCAGCCTATTCAGGACAGACTGTCCAGACAGACTCCTTTGCTAGACACGAGCTAATCAGTTTACTAGGAAATGTAAATAAGATTCCCTCTCCTCTTTCTCCTATAAATTCTGAAATTTTTGCCTTCCTTCCAAGACAATAGTCGATCTATTGTTCTTGCTCTTATGAGTAAATTTGCATGCTTACAGCAAACTATTATGCCATATCAATAATCACTTGGAAAATACAATTTTAAAAGAGGAATTGCAGTGGAAAAAGCAATCAGTCGAAATTTAAACCTGCTATCAATTTTAACGAAAGAGGATATCTTTTTTTTTTTAACGTTTTTTATTTTTGAGACAGAGAGAGACAGAGCATGAACGGGGGAGGGTCACAGAGAGAGGGAGACACAGAATCTGAAACAGGCTCCAGGTTCTGAGCTGTCGGCACAGAGCCCGACGCGGGGCTCGAACTCACGGACCACGAGATCGTGACCTGAGCCAAAGTTGGACGCTTAACCGACCAAGCCACCCAGGCGCCCCAAGGATATCTTTTTTTAAAGGTGTACATGGCGGCTATGTTTTCATTGCTATGTAATAAGCAAACTACCCCAACTTGATGACTCAAAACAGTGCCATTTTATTTGTTCGTGATTCTGTGGGTTGGTTGGGACTCGGCTGGGTGGCTCTTCTGTTGTCTCACTTGGGGTTCTTCATGCCGTTGCAGTCAGATGGTAAATGGGGCCAAAACATTCAAGATGGCTACACTCACGTGTCTGGAAACATGGAGTTTCCATGTTTCACCAATTCATGGGATTGGTGAGGACAGCTAGAAGGCTGGAACCTCTCTATCTGTCTTTCTTTCTCTTCATGTGGCTTTCTCTGTGTGGCTTGCTTGGGCTTCTCTACATGATGGAAAGGCTCCCATGTGCAAAAGCTTGCCAGTCTTCTGCTTACATCATACTTACTACTCTCTCAGTGGATGAAGTCTGTGTGGGTGGGGTCTATACAAGAGTGTAAATACGGGAGGAATGGCCAAAGTATAGATCTACCACAATGGCTCTCTGCTCAGCCTCCAGGGGCATTGGTCAGCGCTGTAACTGCTAGTTTCTTCCCAGACTCTAAGAGCCATGGGTTACAGTCTTGTTTAAATATATTCAGAACCTAGCATAGTACCTGGTCAGTGATAAACACCCATCCGTTGAATGAATGAAGGGATGAACACGTAGAGTAACATACTCCAGTCCTTGCTGGGAGAACTAAAGATGAAGACATGAAACCAGCTCGTGGTCTCTAATGTCTCTAGTTTCTACCCTGCATCCTTCCTGTGCCCGCTGTGAGGTGGCAAAACATACAGAAAGGAGTGCCTTCCGCTAAGTTCTGTCTTGCTTTTGTCACAGCTTTACAAATCTCTGCGTCGTATCTCTCCTCAGTGCTTTCAGGAGACAATCGAATCCTGCAAACTATGGCATCCCGAGCTTAGCAATTTTTCAAAAGACCAGTTGAAAAATGAATTCTAACACCGGCCCAGAATGAGGCTGGCCGGGGCCACCAGGCACACGGCAGCGGACGCAACGCGATGACTAGCGAAGGATGAGGTGTTTCTCACAAGACGGGGTGGTACTCGGAAGAAGCCCGTTGCGCCTGGCCCAGGGAATTCTCTTTGAATATATTATTCAATCCTTTTGAAAGGTTGCTTTAGTTGAAAGGATGAACCAGTATCAGGAACCTAGATTTGGGTGTCAGCAATGAGATTGCCTTACTTGCCCTCGTGATACGGGCTGGCGTTTTCCTTGTCACGGCCTGTGAAGTGAGAGGGGAGGCCGGCTCGGGAGCTTTCCCCCTGCGCTCCTGTCTGGGTACCAGGGAGGCGTCCGGGGGGTTGAGGGGCCAACCTGACTTCAAGCAGGCCTCCTCTGCTTTCATCTCTCTCCTGTGTACGAACATGTTCTTTCCGCTTAATACTTTGTTTGAACAAAAGGTCCTGCTACTCAAATCCATCGTCTTTTAAAAAATTCCTCTCATCTCTGGAATTCTGTGGCCCTTCTCAAAATCCACAGACTACTTTGAATAATCAGTTATATAATTTCCTGTTGCTTTTCTTTCAGGGAAAGAGAAAAAAATAGGGAAAGAAACCACATTAGAAAAGCAGCCCCCGGCTTTTGATGTTGTTTTGTGTTTATTATGACATCTATAGCAAGGGCTAGGTGGGTGCTGACCCAGCTTCTGGTCTCCAGGACGGAAAAACAGTTTGCAAACGTCCCTTTACAAGCCCTGTAACAGGGCTTGTACTTTCCAAATAGTTACTTTCCAAATTATCACCAGTTTCAGAGCCTTTGGAATCCGAAGACTACGCTATTTGTGTTTTGTATTCTCACATAGTCTCTCCTTCCCAATATTTTGGTTATGTAGGCTTATTAAATAGAAGATTTTGTGGTGTCTGAAGGGCCATCTTTCAAAGCATGTCTCATTTTCTGATTGTCAGGATTCCCTCCTGGCCGTCGTGTGCAGAAATGCTTTCATTTATTCAATCAATTGAAATCAATTGAATTGAATTCAATCAATTGTCACAGTATCTATGTGACAGATACTGATCTCAGCACTGGGGATGCAGCTGTGAATGAGAGTCCCTGCCCTCATGAAGTTTACAACCTGCATGCATGAATAGGAGAGGGAGACAACAAGGAAATAAATCACGTACTTTCAGATATGAAGAAAAAAAAAAAACCCAGTAAGGGAAAGATCATTGGCATGATATGGTTGTAGAGTAATCAGGGAGGACTCTCTGAAGAGGTGTTCTTTAGTTGAAAGATAAAAAATGAGTTCAAAGAGCTGGGGACATGGAAGGGGACTTGGTGGGGGCGGAATGTTCCAGAAAGGGGAAGCAACGAATCCAAAGCCTGGAATAGAAATGGAGCTTTATATTTTTGAAGGACAGAAAGAAGGCCAGAACAACTGGAGATTACTGAAGGAGGGACAGAATGGTAGGAAAAAGGTTGGAGGGAGGCCAGATCATGTAGGGCCTTGAAAGACATGAAAAGGAGTTTGGATTTTATTTCAAGTACAACGCAATTGACAGCCGGGGTGTGAAATGAGCCGATACCCATTTTTAAAAGCTCACTTTGGTTGCTGAGTGATGAATGACTCTCTCTATGTCAATGCCCTATTTTATCTTTTTTACAGCATACATCATAATCTTTAAAAAATTTTTTTTAATGTTTATGTATTTTTGAGAGAGAGAAAGAGTGTGAGTGGGGGAGGGGCAGGGAGAGAGGGAGACACAGAATCTGAAGCAGGCTCCAGGCTCTGAGCTGTCAGCACAGAGCCCGACGCGGGGCTCGAACTCACGAACCATGAGATCATGACCTGAGCCGACGTCGAATGCTAGACCGACTGAGCCACCCAGGCGCCCCGCATACATCACAATCTTAAATTAACTCGCCTGCTTATGTATTTACTTGTTTAGCGTCCGTCTCTTCTACCTGTACACTAATAAAATGTAAAGCCCAACTGTGATTAGTTTCCCTCTTTTGTTCACTGCTACACAGCCCAGTGTCTAAAATAGTGCCTGGCACATAGTAGGTGCTAACACTTGCTTGTCGAATGAAAGAGTGACTAGATAACTAAACCTGAGAGGAGCGTTTGTGGTATACGGGTGGGTGATAAAGTAGGAAACGATGTTATTTTGTGACCCTTTCCTAGTTGTACCTGGGGGCAATGATTCCCTGAACACCCCTCACCACTCCTGCATCATATACAGGTGCAGTAGGATCACAGCGGATCTTAAGTCTATTCCCGGGGTGCAGGGACATACGTGTGTGTCTTCTCACAACACTTGAACTATGATGAAACATGGAGAGAGCAGACACTGGAAACAGGACAGGTGTGGCATCCAATTTCTCCTCTGGCTCTTGCCAGCTGTAGGGTTTTGAGTCAATTGCTCTAAAGTCACCACCACCCTGACCTCATGACTCTGTCACGAGTGTTTTCTATGAGGCAGTTACCCTGTTCTGTGCTTAGTAACCACACGAACCGGAAACTTACTCAGACAAGTGCCACTTCCCAATGGGAGGAAGGGGCTTGGGTGGGGACGGAGAAGTTGTAAGGCAGTTAGAGGTGGGGGGCAGCCGCCAGGTGGGGCAGTTATGTCAGCACGACTAAAATTGGGTCCCAGCTGCATCACACCTGCTGCCTTCAACCACCGCCACCAGGTCCACCGGGGCATCCTGGAAAGGGTGAACCGGGGCCACAGAACCTGTGGGTTCTGCTTCTTGAAAAACCAAAGCTGGGGATCCTCGGGATACCAAACATGCATCGTGATAACAGATACTCGCTGTGCCAGGTGCGGTTCTAAGCATTGCTTGTAGCGACTCACTTGGTTGGTCCTCATAAGGATCCCCCTTTACTGTGCAGCTGAGGGAACTCAATTACAGGGTTCAAGTTACTCACCCAATGGCCCAGAGCTGGGATTTGAACCAGACCATCCTGGCTCCAGAGCCTTACTCTGAGCCACCCTGCTCTCTTCAGACCCCCGGGGAATGAGAGGTGGACTGACAGGTTGGGAAGATGGAAAGTCTGTAACCCGTGTCTGTGGTCTCCAATGGTATTAGCACCCCCCTCCCCTTAACATCTCCAGGACCCACTGCAGGGCCAGGCTCCTGGACAAGCACACCAGAGACGCTTGTCTGTAGAGTATTTGCTACGTCCCAGGCCAACCGCTGCAGAACGGTCCCAGTGTGCCACACCCCGCATTTGCATCTAGGTGGGCAGAAAAGCACACGGTTTGCAACGGCTGGTGTCTGTCGCCGTCTGCCACCTCCTCCGCACGGCAGGGGGGCGCCTTCCTCATGACACCTGTGCTGCCGTCACAAACAGCTTTTAGTCTGTTGCTGTCTTCTTTCACCTCCCATCTGACTCGGATTACCCCGCACGCAGAGTGCCCCGCACACGGTAGGTGCTCAGTAAATAGAAAATGCCAGGGGCGCCTGGGTGGCTCAGTCGGTTGAGCGGCCGACTTCGGCTCAGGTCACGATCTCGCGGTCAGTGAGTTCGAGCTCCGCGTCCGGCTCTGTGCTGACAGCTCAGAGCCTGGAGCCTGTTTCAGATTCTGTGTCTCCCTCTCTCTCTGCCCCTCCCCTGTTCATGCTCTGTCTCTCCCTGTCTCAAAAATAAATAAAAAAAAAGAAAGAAAAGAAAATGCCAGAAGAAGAGAATTTCGGACCACAGTGCAGAACCGTTCGGGACGCGGCGCTCCTGCCCCCTGCAAGCCCGGGAGGTGCGCCCTGTGAAGGGCTGACGTTCTCTCTTAAAGAGAACCCCCTTAAAGTGCGATGGCAAATTTAAACCTTAGAGCATGAGGAATATTTTTATTACTACCCCTTGCCAAATGGAACTCGATATAAAAATTGATAGGAAGCAAAAGGAATGAATAAAAATAGAAAAGAAATCACCGAGCTTTGAAAGGAAGTACATAAGATGAAAATGGAATTAAATCTACCTTGACTAGAGGAGATTACATAAAAATGAAGAAATCGACAGTAAATTAACAGGTAGCACATCTACACTGTCTTGAGGGAATAACAGGAGATATTTTTATTACCTCCATGCAGAAGTTCGGTTGATTCCCCCCCCCCCCGCCCCCCCCCACTGGCTCCTGAAATGAGAGGTTTCGTTTTATATAGAAACAAGTGGTGTGCTTTGCCCAACTGCCGGGGAGTCTGAGATGTGTTTCTGTCTCAACCTCCCTGGATTTTCTTGGATGAAATTTTGTGTGAAGCTGACAGCAATTGCCTAGGGGTTGGAGTGTGTGTGCACATGTGTACGTGTGGGCGTGTGTGTTGTTTGGGGTTGTGGGAGACGAAACATTTCAGAGTTGAAACCCTCAGAAGTCTGATATGGCAGCTGCAGAACCTAATGAGGAAGCGGAAGACCGGGTCCCTTCTCAGAAGCTTACAATAGCTTCTGTCGGGTAAGTCGCCTCATCTCTGGGTCTCAGTTTCACTAATTATAAAATGAAGATGCTAATTGCTACTTTCCCCATCTCATTTACGAAGATCAAATGAGATAATGGACGTGAAAGTACTTGGAAGAGTCGAAATACGAGGCTAATGCAAGGAATTGTTTTATAATTTCATCTCAGTAATACAATTATTGTAAGTGCAATTTCTAAGACAGCAAAGGTTTATTTTGAAAAAGCAGAGGAATGGAAGTACGTAGTAATCGCTTATATTTATAAATTACCCTGTAATTTGAAAACGCCACAATCCGCATTCACCTACCAGGTTCACCCAATAGTCCTGTGAGATAAGCAGCTCTTTGGACAGATGGAGAGAGGCAGAGTAAATTGCACCAAGTGCCCCGGCTCTTGAGCGGTGGAACCAGCCCTAGATACTCACATGCTGCTCAATGAACAGCAGCATGTGAGATACTCTCACAGCTGATCCAATAGCTGCCATCTTGAAGTCGTTGCCATTCTTCCTATGTGTGCGAATAACATTTTTGGATTAATAAAGACGCAAAAGAGTGGATGGTTCCATGCTTTCCTTCCAGTGCTTTCTTCTGGACACCTCTCTCTCTCTCTCTCTCTCTCTTTTTTTTTTTTTTTTTTTTTTGACATTTGGTGACATTTTTCAATAAATATGTACCATACCGGAGCCCAAGATGGCTGCGTGGTGAAGAGGTCATTGCCTTGGTCTTCAGGAGACTTCTGATCTAGAGGGGAGGAAGGACATATAAACGGTCTGGTGCACCAGGTGACAGATGTTACAACGAGGCAAGATGACTTCTGGGTGCCTGCCCCGATTCTGTGCGGGCCATAGGGGGCCTCCAGAGACAAGTGGTGCCTTGGATGAGACTTGAGGAAGGGCAGTAGCCGGGCAGGTCAAGGAGGAAAAAGCGTCAGGCAGAGGCAGTTTCAAAAGCCTGCAAGGAGAAGCAGGATATTTGGGAGACAAAGTATTTGAGAAAGGCTGAGTGTAAAGTGTGGGTTTAGGGGAAGGAAGGGGGGGGGGCTGCTGGTGAGAGGTGAAGCTGAGACACAAGCCGGGGTGTTGAGATCTTGATCAGTTTGGTCAGGAGAGTGACAGACTATTCCGGAAGTGTGCAGAGAATGGTATGGACAGGATTCAGTGAGCAAACAAGGAGATAAGAACAAACAAAACAAGAAAGGATAAGGGCCTGAACTAGAGTGAAGGCATGGAATGGAGGACATTTGAGAGAGATTGAACCTGTTGGAGAAAGAACGAGAAGTCTTTCAAGGACTTCTCTTGAAAGAGAAGTCAAGGATGACACCCAGGCCTGCAATCAACACATGCGGACGGTTCACGTATTTGAAGACATCTCAGCAATGGATTGGCTTTTTCACGAAATGTTATGATTGCCTGGAGCTACAACCCCCTAGAGGCCACTTTATTTTACTTCCGTCCAAACTACTGAGCAAAACATATGAGTGGGAGCGTGATTGCCTCTGCCTTCCCTCTTTTCCTCCTAGGGAGACAAATCCACTGCTCTCCCTCCTTTCCCATCTACCCTTTTCTCCTCCCTGACGTCCCCCCCCCCCCCCCCCCCCCCCCAGTTCTTAAGCTGCAGGAATTTAAGCCAACCCATCATGGACTACTTCTATTTATATTTGGAAGAGGATTTTCACACACAAAAAAAATCTGAAGAGAAACGAAAACGTGTGCATGCAAAGACTGGTCGTGAATGTTCATGGAGCCGTATTATTCAGATCTCGAGACAGTGCAAATGTCCATCGACAGGTGAGCGGAGAAGTAAAACACGGCGTATCTGTGCCATAAAAAGGACTGAACCCCTGAAACATCCACGACATGGATAAACCTCAGAAACAGTCCGCTAAGGGACAGAGGCGAGGTGCAAATGACCACATATGATATGATTCTATCTACATAAAACGTCCAGAAAAGGCAAATCTATAGAGACAGAAAGTAGGTTAGTGGTTGCCTGGGGATGGGGGTGGGGATAGATTGCAAATGAGGGATCTTTTTGAGGGTGCTGGGAATATTCTAATGCTAGAATGTAGTGATGGGTGCACAACTCTTAATTTACTTTTTTAAAAAATCAGTAAATGTCAATTATTCTTAAATAAAGCTGTAAAAAAAACACTGGCGGGGGAGGGGGTGACTCAAGGAAATGAATGATAGTGTGCACTTGAAAGGGCCAGCTGTTGGAGAGGAGGTCTGGGTCTTAAATTAGATTTTCTCACAGGTGTGAAGGTGGCAGGAAGCCAGAGTCTAGGCCAGCTAAGGAGTGCTTCAAGGAGCAGTTAGTCTCTCAGGGTGTGACAAACTCTGCTCCCATACCTAAAGGACCACGGAACAGACGGTTTGTCCTAACATGGGCAGCGATCAGTGGATGTCCGTGAAAGGATAGTCAGGCAGGCTGAGGGACTGGGCTGTGCAACCTCAAGGTGCCTCATTCTGGACTGGACTCCAGAGGAGTTTTTAGACTTTGGGGATGGCTACTGTCAAGGACAAGGGCACAACCCTGCTCCCAGGTTTCCAAAACCAGACTAGCTGAAGAAGAGGGAGAAAACAGGCCATAAGCATTGGAGCATCGGGGGAGGACGGGACTCAGAAAGACCAGCAGAACAGGTGTTCAGAGTCAGGGCATTTGAAGATCCACACGAGTCACAGGGCCGTAGTGGAGGGCTGTGGTCTGTCCACCATCAGGTGAACGCCAATGATCAGAACTGGGACGCAAGGGCCTAGGCGGACAGCGGTGACCACACTGAGCTCAGACTGAGGCTAGTGAGCACATTTAATACCCCTGCTTCAGGTCAGGGACAGGTTAGGGACTCCAAATGCTCACTTTTTCCACCCCTACATGGAATTCAAAATACAACAATACTGAACCTGATCATAAGTGTGTGGAGGTCTGACGAAATTCTGATTTTCCTTATGATGACCACATCAGTACTTTTTAAGAAAAAAATCAGCATTGTTTGTGACCATTCTCCAGTTTCTGGCTTCTTCCTACTCTGTTTTCTTCATCCTCTTCATTACATTTCATCATTTTCTTTTTAAAAAAAAAAAATTGTTTTAATGTTTATTTTTGAAACAGAGAGAGACACAGAGTGTGAGTGGGGGAGGGACGGAGAGAGAGGGAGACACAGAATCCGAAACAGGCTCCAGGCTCCGAGCTGTCAGCACAGAGCCCGACGCGGGGCTCAAGCCCACGGACCGCGAGATCGTGACCTGAGCCGAAGTCGGACGCTTCACCGACTGAGCCACCCAGGCGCCCCTCACTTCATCACTTTCTAATATACTATATAATGTGTTTATCTGTTTTGTTTGTTGTCTGTCACTAAAATTTAATGGTATAAACTCACTGCTGTGCTTCTAGGGCCGAGAACAGTGCCTGGCGAAGTAGTACTCCTTAAGTACTTGCTGAGTGAATGAATCAAACATAAAACTCCCCATTTTTTTCTCCTCTGCCTTGCAGATGCTTTGAGAATAGCTTAGGTTACAAGTTGGGTAACTTGGCACTGCCTCAGGTCACAATATGTCCTGAGAACTGATAGCCGGGCCCTTCTGAGCCCGGAGTGAAAGATCTAGTGAGTGCTGGCAGAGGGTGGAGTGGAGAGGGGCTGCAGAGGCCAGGAAGTACTGATGGTGGGATCTCAGTACCTGAGGCAGGCTGGTGGGGGGCTATTTATGCGGGGCGTTGTCCTGGCCTTTTCAAATGGCACCAGCAGGGGTTCCATTGTTGTCACTGGCAACCCAGACAGGTTCCCACCTTTGGCAGACGAGCCTAGGGATGTCAGCAGGAGCTGTCTGCAAGGAGGGCAGTGAACATCTGGCCAGAGTTCCTCTGGGTTCCATCCTTCCCATTTTAGACAATCAGGAAAAAAAAAAAAAAAAGGAAGGTAGACATATGGTAAGACACAGTTGCTCTGCTAGGGTCTTTAAAGAAAGAGGACAGTCTGATTCAGTGGGAGTCTCAGGATAATTTTGACAGGCTCAGCAGAGCACTGGCTTCTGTTACATGCGTCACGTTATCTACCCCAGACGGTCCCTACCCAAGTTTTTGTTACATTGCTCACATTTCAGATGTTCTAATAAGTCTCTGAAGTTTAGCAGTGATTGATTCCTATTTTTTTTTTCTTTTAGTCGAATTAAGAACATGAGTGATTTTGTATTATGGGAGGAAAGGTTCATTTGTTGGCGAACGAGGATGCATTTTTGGAATCTCTTTGGGCACCAAGGATGAAGTCATATATCTTCAGTAGGCAGAAGCTTTGACATTTGACGAACATCTTTGGTTCAGAAGTAATTGTTTAATCTTCTCCAAATGTCTCGATAACATTTTTGTTGAAGTAAACTTTTTATTGAAGTGTATCTCTGCTCATTCAGAGAGGAACACAAACGCAAAGAATTTTCCTGAAGTGAACACATTCGTGTTACAGTGTCTGGACCAAGAAACAAAAAGACCAGCTCACTGAAAGCCCCCTGGAAATTCCTTCCAGTCACCATCCCCCTCTGTCCCCCCGCCCTCCATCATGGATCACTACCATGATGGTAGTTTGCCTGCTTGAGAATTGCTACAGGAATACAGGCATACAGTATGCATTCTTTTGTACCTGGACTCTTGCTCAACAATTTATTTGTAAAGACAAAGTTCTGGACCTGATAGCGAGGGAGGTAGAGGAGAAGAAAGGGCAGACAGTCTGGTCTAAAGGCTGGTAGACCTGGGATCAGGCAGACGGTGGCCTCGGGCAGAAACAAACAATGATAGGAGAACCCAGATTTGCATCAACGCTATCCCCATTCTACTCCTCCGATGCCACTGACTCCTCCAGTGCCATTTTGAATATATTTGAAGGGACACCTGAGAGGACTCCCTGAAGGAGTGATTACAAGTGTGGACAGGAAAGGGGAGACATCAAGGATGATCCTTTAGGTCCCACTTGAAAACCGGGTTGCTGCTAATTACTGAGCTGGGGAAGACTGCGGGAGACACAAATTTGGAGGGAATGTTAATCAGCTGTCTTGTTTTGGCTAAGATAGGTTTTGAGATACTTCTTAAAATCTAAGTGGGTCTGGAGCTGGGTGGGAGCGGGAGGAGCAAAGTTTGAGTTGCAAATTTAGGGATCATCAGAATGAGGATGATTTTTAACTCTATGGGAGGTCAGGGAGCAGTGTTGATATCACCTGGGGAGAGACAGAAGAATGGAGTGAACAGCAACATGGTGCCTCAGGATGAAATCCTGTTTCTGTTCTTTCCCATCAGCCTTCTCCATATACTGTGCTTGCCTTGCAAAGTGCATCCACTCAATCCCCAGGCCTAAGACCTCCCCTTGACCTCCTGCCCCTTCAGTTCCTCTCCTCCCCCACCCCTTCCTATGTTTGGTATCACACAAGTCCAAACAAATGAGGAAGAGGAAATTTTCTTGAGAAAGGGGGAGGGTGGGAGGGGAGGGAGGAGGGTGGTAGGTCTGGCTATTGGAAAACTTTTTTTGACTAGAAGGAGGAAGAAAGCCTTAGTACACATACCAACTCATACTGGCGTCCATGCTAATATTTTTATATTATATTAACCATGTTTTTATTATGGTGATTCATATGCACGAGTTGTTCCCAGAAATTTCTTAAAAGTTGTTCCTCCCTGTGTTCCAAGACAGTTCTACTATGGTGTAAACCAAATAGTTTAACAAAATATATTTATTGGATAAATTTTCTCCTTGCCAAAAGGACTAAATTGCTTATTTATATATTTATTCCAATACTTACCAGTTCAACTGTAGTAAGGTAAATATTTCCTGGGTCAATGTGTACATGTGTGCGTGTGTGTGTGTGTGTGTGTGTATGTGTGTAACTTAAGGAATCATAAGTAGACTCCTACATTGTGTAAGCAGTGGTATTTGGGAATAGAAAAAGAATCCTTTCAGATTAGACTTCCTCTTCATTGTTTAAGTGTTGGCATCCATTGCTGGTTGAGTACTTATTTTTCATCCAGGGATAGGACGCTGGAATGAAGCCCTGGCAATCTCTGGTGACTAAACCCAAGAACAATATGTGCCTTCCCCCTCAGATATTTTTGGGGATTAATTCACTTACATGCAACCTCTAACGGATGTAGCACTTGGGGGGAAAACAGAACCCTTCTTCATGCCTAGATTTCTCTTCTTCTCATAATTAAACCATAAAGAAAATAAAAGATGAGATGAAATATGCATCCTTGCCTTAAGAAGACACAGAAATGCTGAGGAAATGGCACAATGGGGGGACTGACAGACTCCCTGGGAGTCCGCACCTTGGCCAGCCGCCAGTCTGCTGCTTCTCTGACTACCACCTGCCTCCCTCCTCTTTGAGTCTCCACGCAAAGCCCTGACTTGAGTCCCTGGGCTCTTTGTCATCTCTGCCCTGATGGTTATTTCTCTTTCTCTTGTATAACTAGTATTTTCACATTTCCTCAGGACAGACTGAGAAATAAGATCACATTAAAAAAAGAAATTCTATATTGTGCCAGCAAAATCAGAAATTGACAAGTCGATGAGGGCCCAAGCAAGTTGACTCGTAAAAATGAAGTCATGGACAGTACCTTCCTTTCAGAGAATACACATGCATGTTTTGTTTTCTTTTTTAACATTTTTTTTAACACTAATTTATTATCGAGAGACAGAGAGCATGACCAGAGAAGGGGCAGAGAGAGAGAGAGAGACACAGAATCTGAAGCGGGCTCCAGGCTGAGCTGTCAGCCCAGACCCCGACGCGGGGCTCGAACCCACGAACCACGAGATCATGACCTGAGCTGAAGTCGGACGCTCAACCGACTAAGTCACCCAGGCGCCCCAATGCATGCATGTTTTTAACCTTTGAGACTCTGTGGGGACCCAAAGACATAGGATAGGTGGATATAAGATAAGTTTACTCACAGCTGGGGACCAAGTGATGCTCCACAGAATGAGAGGTCTAATGAGCTCTAGGAGTCACATACCCTAAAATATGTCTCCCACTTGCTCTGTGACTAAAATTTCTACTTGAGAACAATATTGGTAATGCCTTACACTTGATCAGTGTTGTGAATCCTCCTGTTGTGAATATATTGTGAAGCTTTGCATTTGTACACACCTGTCTGGTTCATTGCTGCTTATGAAGGGCCTTCCTTATGTGGCCCTCACTGAGCTAAAGAATGGTGTCCCCTGTCTTCCCTGGTTCTCAGAACCACCCTAGAAAGGGGGCACGGTTTAACCGATGCCCATTTCACAGATCAGGCAACTGAGGTTCAGAAAGAACTTGTCTAAGTCAGGCCTCTTCCATGTGGTGGGGCCAGGAGTTCTGACTCATGCCTCTGGACCCTCCTTGCCTTCTAACCCAGCAGGGAGCTGGCAGTTTTAGCCATTTGTTGAGGACACGGATGTATGGTTGCCAGGGAGCCCTGACTTGTTCATCAGACTAGCTTTATTAGAGGACCACACCCTCAGAAGGTGGGAGAGGCTGGATGGGAAATAGAAGGGCAATCATGGCAGGCAGGGAGGGAGGAGGAACGGAAGGCCAGATTCACGTCCTGGATCACCACGATGTACCCAGGATCTCCCTGCACATAGATGAGAGTGAGGAGGAAAGAAAAATGGTATACTTTTGCTGGAATAGGCATCCTTCTTTCAGTCAAGGTGACAGGCATTGTACAAGGGTCCTCTTAGACCTGGGGAAACCCACAGCCCTTCAGCCTTCTGTGGTTTCAGTCCTCAGTCTGCCTAGAACAGCGGCTGACCTCCTTCACTGTTGCTGGGGAGCATCGTCTGCCAGGGTGTGGGTGTGTAAGGACAGCCCAAAGGAGGAGCCGCACATCAGCAAAGACCCCAGCAGAGGGACCCGTCACCGGCTCAGCTCTGGTCTGATCTTAACTGATCCGCAGCTACCTCTCTGTCACACCCTCAAATGTGGGAGGAGGGGGCCCCCGCGTCCCCTTTGCCCATCTTTCTCTCTCCTTTGGGGCTCCAGTGTCCGTGATCTCTGATGCTGGCCCCTGTGAATCTGCCCGCAGCACCTTTGCACTACAGAGCAGAGAATAGCTTTGCGCTATGTCCTGTTCAAAGGTCCATTTTCTCTCTTTCTTTTTCCTTTTCTTTTCCTCTCCTTCCTTCCTTCCTTCCTTCCTTCCTTCCTTCCTTCCTTCCTTCCTTCTTTCTTTCTCTCTTTCTTTCTTTCTTTCTTTCTTTCTTCTTTCTCCCTCCCTCCCTCCCTCTCTCCCTCTTTCTCTTTCTTTCCTGCACATTTTCTCCATTATAAGATCCACTACTATGTAAGCCACATGGAAGAACCCTTGCTTTCTCACACAGACCATCGCTTCCATATACTCTGGTAGGTAATAAAATTTGAATCTCCAAATAAGGGATTTCCCATAACTGCTGCATTTCTAAAGGTTTCTCTTTGTTGTGGTGGATTTTGTGGTATCTATTGCAATGTGTGCTAGGGAGTGGTTTTGTTGCCTGGGTCACGCGTAGATCCGTCTGCGTGATCAAAGGCTTCCTCACATTTACTGCGTGTGTGTGATGATCTGCCCTATGGTTACCGGCGTTGCCACCCTCTTCAAGAAATAAGCTACTGCTCTGCCATCCAGTCCCTCGTGTTGAGGGTGTGGCTTGTAAGTGACCATTTCCTGCATTCATGCTTTTAAATGGATTCTCTGTCCTGAGATTTCTCTGATTTCCAATAAGGTACAGGTTCTGCCTAAAGGGTTTTCCACAGTGATTACATTTAAAGGGCGTCTCCCCAGCTTTTGTTTTTTGATGTTGAGTAAGGACTGAGTTCGTGTACAAACTTTCCGGCACTCGTGACACACAGAGGTGTGTATTTTCACATGCATTGTACGATGGGATTTTTCCGGCATGAGTTTCCACAGTCACTGCGTAAGTAAGATTTCTTCACTTTTCCAAATTTTGAAATAGCAGTGTTATTCGCAATCGCCAAAAGGTGGAAACAACCCTAATGCGCATTGATGGATGAATGGATGAGCAAAATGTGGTATGTACCTCAGCCCTAAAAAGGAAGGAAATTCTGACACGTGCTACAACAGGGTCGAACCTTGAAGATATCATGTTAAGCTAAATGAGCCACACACCAAAGGACAAATACTGTATGATTCCACTAACGTGAGCTTCCTACCACAGTCAAACTCGTAGAGACAGAAAGAGGAATGGTGGCAGGGGCTGGAAGGTGGGAGGAATGGGGAGTTATTGTTCAACGGGAACAGAAGTTCAGCCTGGGATGATTAAAAAGTTCCGGAGATGGATAGTCACGGCAATTGTTCACCAAGGTGAATATACTTAATGCCACTGAGCTGTACGCTTGAAAATGGTGGGGGCGCCTAGGAGGCTCAGCCGGTTAAGCGTCCGCCTTCCTCTCAGGTCATGATCGCACAGTTCGTGAGTTCGAGCCCCACGTCGGGTTCTGTGCTGAGGCTCAGAGCCTGGAGCCCGCTTCGGATTCTGTGTCTCCCTCTCTCTCTCTGTCCCTCCCTGCTCACACTCTGCCTCTCTCTCAAAAATAAATAAACATTAAAGAAATTTTTTTTTAAATGGTTAAGGTGGTAAATTTTATTATATGTAGTTTACCACAATTTAAACAAAGAGTACAAGAGCTTTATAGGATCCTTCTTTCAAAATGCTGGGATTTTTCTCTAATATCGTTTTTTTTATAGACTCTTTCTCTGGTGGGGTTTTCCTTCTCTTCCCCCTCTGCCATCTTTTAGAGCAGCCCCTGTCTTCCAGGGATCCTCCAGAGGGCCATACACATCACCTCTGCACACATTCTGAAGCCGACAACCCCTTGGTCTCAGTGTCGTCGGCCCACTCAGCAGACAGAAAATGCTAGCTTTGTCAGTCTTAGGGACTCTCAGTTCCCTCAGTCAGTCTTAGGAACTCCCTCTTAGCTCTGTGAGAAAACAGAACTCTGGGTTCTTGCAATTTAGAAATCACAGCTTCTCTGAAAGGTGAAGAGGCCGGGGAATCTCGGGTTTTGCTATTCTCCAGCCTCTCAAGATACAACCTTTCCTCTCACATCCTCAAACTTTAAGGGATCCCCACACAATTCATGTTCACTGCAGTGGCCAGGTCCCAGAATTCCCAGAACAAGAGCCTGCTGTAGCCTGGCAGAGCGAATGGTGGCTATTACTGGAAATCCTGGACTTTCCCCGAAGCCTGGGGGATCAGGTGCAGCAATTTACCTGAGTCCTAAAATAACCTGCGGGCTCTGGGACTGGAGTGAGCCCGGGGGCCCTGCAAAGCTCCCCTCCGTGCCATTTGCACTTTGAGAAGGGATCAAGTTCTAACGGAGGCATTTCAAGCTGGAACCAGCAGGTGGGGTTGTATTTCTTCTGGTAGCAGCGCCACTGAATTTTACCTATTGCCACCTGCACGTTGGTGCCTCCTCCAGAAGTCACAGATGCTAACTAAGCCAGAGCTAGTCATGAGACTTGAGTCTGAGCCCCTGGTCTGTCCCTAACTATCAGGCCTCGGGGGTGTCATTTAACCTCGTGGATCTGCTGGGGCTACACGCTGTCCACCTGCCTAATGGGGCTGCTGGGAAGATAAAGAGCTATTTCAGGAAAAATGGGGAAATCTGTAGAGCTAAGCTTTATAGGGGTGTGCATGCAAATCGGGAGCTTTTTGTAATGCTGCCCATATTGTATTTGAATCATTTATCTCTTATAGCTGGGCCACATACTGGCTGGTCAGATTTACGGGAAAATGTAGCTAGGCATGGCTGGAGATGGAAAATAGGATGGGAAGGCTAGGGCACAGTGTGTCCTTTGGGTCAGATTAATGGAGGTAATTTCATAATGTGTTTCGGTGACTTCTTAGGACAACACGAAAACAACATCAATGGCTCTGCACCTTGGTTCTGGGCGGATATACAAGGGCCAGGAAAGCGGTTGGGGGAAAATGGTCTCACAAAGGTCCAGCCAGGGCGCTGCTGGTCTTCTCCCTAGAGATGGCCCTGGTGGGCCAAATGCCTGGCTGTAAAACCCCGTGTGGGAACAGGATGAAGAACTAATGAGAGGGGGAGTCAACAGCACCCTGTGTTACTTTCCCATTGCTGCCGTAACGAATTACAACAAATTCCGTGACTTACAACAACATAAATTTGTCCTTTTACAGTTCTGGAGGTCAGAAGTCCTAAGCTGGTTTCACTGGGCCAAAGTCAAGGCATGAGGGGAGAATCTGGAGGCGCCGAGGGGAGAATCTGTTTCCTTGCCCGTCCAGTTTGTGGTGGCCACCTGGATTCCTTGGCCTGTGGCTCCTTCCTTCATCTTCAAAGTGCATGGTTCCAATCTCTGCTTCCTCATCTCATTGACTTTTCCTTTGACTCCCCCCTCCTGGCTCCCCCTTATAAGGATATTGTGATGACATCGGGCCCATTCAGATAATCCAGGAGGATCTCCCTATCTCAGGGTTCGGAATTTAATCACATCTGTGAAGCCCCATTTGCCAAGGAAGGCAAGATTCACAGTTTCTAGGGATTAGGATGTGGACATATTTGGGATTAGCTTCTGTTATTCTGCCTACCCACCCCCTCTTTAATCATTAGTAGAAGAGTGAGAGAAAAAGCTGACTATGGATTAAGAACAGAATGGAGTCCCCAAGACATTTTACGCTAAATTGGCTTAAGACCAATTCACTGCGTTTCAATTTCCCAATGACCAATTTAACTAACTTTTAAATTTTATTGATATTCAAAAGATTGTCTTTTTAATTTTTTTTTAAGTTTATTTATTTATTTTGAGAGAGAGAGAGAGATAACATGAGCATAAGCCGAAGAGGGGCAGAGACCGAGAAAGAGACCCAAGCAGGCTCTGTGCTGTCAGTACAGAGCCCAACACAGGGGCTCGATTTCATGAACTGTGAAATCATGACCTGAGCCAAGATCAGGAGTTGAATGCCCAACCCACTGAGCCACCCACATGTGCCAAAAGATTGTCTTTTTTAATGATTTGAATGTCATTTTTCTATTCTTCAATGCTTAGTATTCTTTGTCAATTCCTCAAATAGCACGTGAATGTTAATTTTGAACTTCCAGCAATTAAAACGTAATTATGTTACATTAAGTCAAATTAGATTAAAACTGTAAAGGCTTAAGATAAAGGGATGAAGTTTTAGCTGGGGATTTTCGGGAAGAAACTGCAGATACAGTTGTATTTAAATTTAAACTTAAAATTTAAATTTGAGAGCAAAAAAATGAGCGGTAGTCCAAACTACCCTACAAAAAAATGATGGCATTTTAAATTTCTAAGAAGAATCAATTGAGACAAAACAAACCAAGGCAGCAGAAAGGAAGTGAGGCAGCCCAGAAGATTGTATCATAATGATTTCTATGACCAGTGCCTCAACTTTGATATTCACTGACTGTAAACACAAAATACAAAATCCTAAAAAGCTGGAGAGATTGGTAAGGTGAGAAATAAACTGCAAGCTACAGGAACAATCACATCACACAGTAGACTTGAATTATTAAATTGTTGGAGAAGTTCGGTTGACAACATACTTGAGAAATTGGCAGAATCATCACAAAACTGCTGAAATGTTTGCAAAACCAAAATGGCATGAAAGAAATCAGTACAAACTGAAAAATTCTTGCAGGAAGCAAGCACTGATATTTCGGTTATGGAATGATTTCTGAATTTGAAATACAGTTCAGAAACACTTGAAGATTTCTTTAAATGCCTCTATGATGACAGAATGAAACCTTGTCAATAAAAACTACAGAAATCCTCCTAAACTACTAAAACTGTTCCATTGGAGACAAATTAATTTACTATGATGGTTTATAAATAATTAAGAGAAGCAAGTTTTGTTTTTGTTTTTGTTTTGTAGAAAGTTACATTTGATGAACTGATGATTTTACAAATTATTTTTTGGCAGACTAAGCTTCCAGTAATTTGAGTAACCCACCCTGTTTCCCTTGGTGAGTGGGGTTTCTAGGCAGTGGGTGGGGGGGGACCAGTAGGGGAGGCCAGAACTGCTCTGAATTCTCTCTTCTCACTTCCTGGGTCTTTCTCCTGGTGCCTGAGTTGACTGGGGGCTTTTCCACTTCCGAGGTCTGGTCCTCTCCTGCCAGTAAATGTCTCCCTCCATGATATCCGGACCATCACATGCTTCTATCACATCTCTAACACTTGATTACTCTTGTTATTTACATGTCTGTGTCCTTCAACCAGAACTTGAAGCTCTTGGGCTATGGCAATATCTCATCCAACATTTCCTTTCTGGTCCCAAACCTTGTGCCTAGCATGTTGTAAGTGCTTAAAGAGTGATTATTGAATGAACGGATAGATGGGGGAAAGACTTTTTATTTTAATAATGTGTTAGTTCTCCAGGAGTCAATTCCTAACTCCTTGCAGCTGGATTCCATGTCCCTGTCCACCTCCTCCTCACTAAAGTAGGGCAACTCTTTTCAACTATACTTTTTTTTTTATGTCTATTTATTTTTGAGAGACAGAGAGAGAGAGACAGAGCATGAGCAAGGGAGGGGCAGAGAGAAAGGGAGACACAGATCTGAAAAGCAGTCTCCAGGCTCTGAGCCGTCAGCACAGGAGCCCGATGCGGGGCTTGAACTCACGGACTGCGAGATCATGACCTGAGCATAAATCAGACGCTTAACCGACTGAGCTGCCCAGGTGCCCCCAACTATACTTTCTATAAACAAATATGGGCGCCCGGGTGGCTCAGTCAGTTAAGCATCTGACTCTTGATTTCAGCTCAGGTCATGATCTCACAGTGTGTGAGATCGAGTCCCTCCTAGAGCTCTGCACTGATGGTGTGGAACCTGCTTGGGATTCTTTCTCTCTCCCTCTCCCTCTGCCTGAACGCGCACTCTCTCTCTCTTTAAATAAATAAACTTTAAAAACAAACAAACAAATAAAAGCAGGGCAGCCTTTCTCTCACGGTGCCTCCCCCGACTCAGCAGCAGTGGGCCCTCAACATACGTCAGTCTAAACTAATTATTTAATGATCTGAAGTGAGCCTCCAAAGGTCAGAAGGAAATTCTCTGTGCGTGGTATTTCCAACACGACATTCCAAACTCTTTTTTAATGTAGACATCTTGAAAGCTGACTTTTTCCCACTCATCTTATTATTTATTATCTTTTGACTGATAAGCAACCAACTTAATAGCTTCTTCTGAATCTACTTTGTGCTACAGTCCTAAGCAGTAACAACAGTTGTGAATAAAACAGATGCTCTCTTTCATAAATATTATATTCAGCAATTTCTTTTGTTCTAAATATTTTCTTACTAAAAGCAACTTTGTTAGAAATAGCCGTCCCTATATTTTCCACTCCTACTGTCTTTGTAACATGAGTGGGATTTCCCAGATTAATCTTTCATTTTTTTATGGCTGAAATGAACACACTACAAATTTTTAATTGCTTAGTTCACCCATGAATATTGGAAATAATTCATCATCATCAAATGAGATGTTTTCTCATTTCTCTCTTCACGGAAACAAACCGTTAATGTTAAAAATGTTCTCTCTCTTCTCTTTTACATTTTTCATTTAATATTTGAAAAACCCTTGTAGTGTTAAAGGGGCATGATTTTGTCATAATAGATTCTAAAAACGCTGCTGGTGTAAATCCCGAGTTGCATTTGGGTGAATCAACATGATGACTTCAGGTTTCTATAAATATTTTCTGCAAAGGCCTTTGTATTTTCCCGAAGGCCTTTTCCATGAATCTTTCTTCAAGTTCCCATAAAGTGTCATGTATAGTTCTATAATGGCACTTCATGCACAGCCGTTATTATTTACTTGTTTCCCTCCTTTGTTAGATTGCATGGATCTTACCCACATTTGCATGCCCAGTGCCCCGCGCACAGAAAGTGCGCCACGGGCATCACGGCGTGAAGGAATGAATTCACAGAGACGTTTTCATTTCTTTTAAAAATAATAATACCAATGTATTAAAAATAATAATACCAATAATACCGGTGGTGGCCCGGGTACCATGGAAGGAGACATTTACTGGCAGGAAAGGACCAGACCTCTGCAGCTAATGTTCAGTGGCTACATTCTCTGTGCCGGGCATTAAGCTAATCTCACTGGATGCATTATTTCCTTTAATCGCTACTGCAGCTCTATCTGTGGTGCAGATATTCTTATTATCTCCCCCTTTTACCAGGAAGGAAACTGTTGGAGATTTAGAGAGGTTAATTAGCTTTCCAAAGGTTACACAGCAACAATGACCCAGTGGGATGCGAGCCCCCATCTGATTCACTGGAGGCTCATATTTTAACATTACTCTGTACTGCAAAGGCATTTCAGTTACCCATAACTTGAAACTGTTTCAGAAGGCTTCCTCTACTAGCATTCTTTTTATATAGGACACGGATGGCTGCATTCCATGGGCATCTGACCAGTGGCCTCAAAACAAAAGCCAGTCGAAGGGGAAGAACCCAGAGAAAAAAGGAAAATAGGTGGCAAAATAAAGGGGTCTATTTGGTGCTAGATGGGGCACGGAAGTGGAGTTTTTACCTAACCATTGTGATGTTTCTATGTATCCATCCCTAAATGCCTGGTGATTATATCCTGATGATAAATGAGAATTCTTATCTTTTTTCTAGGTATGTTATTCCAAAGATTCAGCCAAATTAAGGACAGAGAGGAGAAAAAGAAGGCAGGGAAGGTAAGTAACCATTTACACAAGAGTGTATCAAACTCAGTGTTGTTGACATGTTAGGCTGCGTTATCGGTTGACTTGTGTCCCCTCCCCCCAAGTCATACGTCGAAGTTCTTCTAACCCTTAGTACCTCAGAAGGCAACCTTATTTAGAGATAGGGACTTTACAGAGGTTATCAAGCTAAAATTAGGTCATTAGGGCCAACCAAGCTGATATGACCGGAGGCTTACAAAAAAGGGGAAATTTAAACACAGAGATGCACACGGGGAAGACAACGTGAAGAGACACAGGAAGACGGACATCTGCGAGCCCTGGAGAGAGGCCTGGAACAGATGCTTCCCTCACACCCTTAAGAGGAACTGACACAGACTCCAGAACTGTGAGACAACACATTTTTGTTGTTCAAGGTGCTCATGCTGTGGTACTTGGTTCTTGCAGTCCCCGCAAACATGTGTCGATCGGATTTGTCTTTGTTGAGGGGCTGTCCCGTGCGTTGTAGGATGGTTAGCAACATCCCTGGCCTCGACCGGCTAGATGTAGTGGCACCTCTTTCCCCCAGTTGCCACAACCCCAAATGTCCCCAAACACTACCAAATAGCCCCGTGGGGCAACCGGTCTAGACTTTCTCTGGCCTTGAGGCAGACGTTGCTGTCAGACATCCGAGGCAGATCCACGGCTAATTTCACAGCCTTTCTGCAGGCCCTGGTGATTTCTCATGCAGAACAATATACTTAATCTGGAACATTCAACTTCGTCTCAACAGGGACCCCTCACAAATCATGCTGTAAGACCGGAAAAGTTCTCTAATCAACTGGAGGTTGAGATAAGATAGAAAAACCCTGAGTCATGCTCAGGGAAAACTCCTGAAATTTGGACAGCGTTTTGTCTGAAGACCAAGGAATCTGCAGACGTCACCGTTTTGAAAGGGTGTTAGGCTTGCCATTGTACAGGAGCAATTCAAGAAGGGTAGTGATGCTTCTGGGCTTATGTGAAAACACAGACAAGTCACTGCTTCAGCGTAAAAGCTGTGGGAGAAGGATCTGAAGAGAGAGTGGAGTATTAGGCAAGTATTTTAATAAACTAGCACAAAGGCTTTGATTAAGTTGCTATTTATTTACGTGTGAGAGGCTAGTTGCAGTGAATGGAGCGGAAGAACAGAAACAAACAGCAGCAGGCACGGCAGTGATGCGGCCAAATCCCTTTTGCAGCCTGTAATTCCAGAGGGATTCTAAGAGGTCCCATCTTCAGAGCTACCATAATTTACGTTCTGTCCAGAGCCAACTCTTCTTCATGGCTATGCTGCAAGCTGTATTCAGGTGGCGAATTTTTTCCCAACAGGCCAATGCATCATTTGTAACAGAAAACTATTTCTCTTTTGCTAATAGTTTAAGCTTGTTGACAAAGTCTAGGTTATAAATCTGTAAGAGATCCTTTTAAGTAGGGACACCTATGAATTTAATTAACTCCAGGATTTACTTGATGGTACTGGTCTGTAATTGATCAGGCATTATTTATCTTTTTCCCCACCTTTTAAATGCGTGCTTCTTTCTCTTCTCATGCATGCAAATGCACACACGAGTATTTGTCTCTGTGCCTGTATGTTTTATCATGAGTGACTAAAAAGACTGAGACATTCCGATCCCCGATCCCCTCTATCTATTTGACTGGGGAGTTCCCCAATATGACCCCCAGCTCATCACCCTATCACTTCTAGATGTGGTGGAGTGTAAGGGTCACAGAAGCAGGAGACAGATCACATGATTAGGTTTTGGCTCTTCTCCAACCTGGCTGTGTTTCTGAGCTCCTCCTTCTTCGTGTGGAATAGACGCACTGATCCCCATGTGCCCACCTTGTATGACCGTGAAAATCAGAGAGGGGCAGTCCAGATAAACACGGTTTGTAAACTGTCACATGCTTCCACATGGAAGATACTATTGTTGTGTTAATGTCCCAGTGAGTAGGGAGGTCACAGGCCTATGAAAGTAGAGTTGGGGAATTACAGACCCAAGTCTCCTAGGAGTCAGTCAAGTGCTGGAAGGAACTAGGGCACCTTGTAGACACGTCTCTCTGGCCCATCAGGGCTGGATTTAGGCTCCCGAAGTAGAAATTCATAACCCTCTACTCGGAAAGAGGAACTTTCCAAAGCTTTGAGATGCACAGTAGAGAAATTGTTAAGATACTGAGATACAAGGCAGGTGGCCCTAAGAGATACGTGTACGCCCATGTTCACTGCAGCCTTGTTCACAATAGCCAAAAGATAAAAGTGCCCTAAGTGACCATCAACAGATGAATTGGTAAATGAGACGTGACACGTACATACACTAGAATATTATTCAAAAGGAAAGGAATTCCAACACTTTCTACAGCATTGGACGAACCTCGGAGACCTTAAGCTAAGCGAACTAAACCAGTCACGAAAGGACGCATGTTGTATGATTCCATGTCTCCGAGGAGTCTAGAATAGCCCAGTTCATAAAACAGAAAGTAGATGGAGGTTGCCAGGGGCCACAGGTGGGGAGGTATAAACAGGGAGGTGTCATTTAGCAGAGATAGAGTTTTAATTTTTGCAAGCTGAAAATGTTCTGGAGATTGGTTGTACAGCAGGGTGAATATACTTAACATAACTAAAGTGCATACTTCAAAATGGTAAAGAGTAAATTTTGCATGACGTGTGTTTTACCACAATTTAACAGAGAAATTAAAAAAAAGAAGTTAAGACACCGCTGCAAAGTCAAATAGCCAGAGTTAAAATTATTTGAACTCTACCTATGACTCAACGTCTGTAAAGCTTTGCTGCACTACAGGGAAGTGAAAAAGAAAAAAAAACCCAAAAAAACCAACCAAAGGGGAGTGCAGTGACCCCACCCTCTCCTCTTCCTTTTCATTTTCAAAGTAGTGGAGTTCAGTATCTGGAGAGTTCTAGAACAGAACTCCTTTGAAAGGGGTGGGATCATAATATACCTCTTTCCTTTCCCTTTGTGTTATTGTAGATTTTCTTAGATTTCTGTAATGACGTTGGATTACCTTTGTAAGTGGAGGCAGAAAGTACCGATCCCCTTCTAGAACAAACCATGGTGCACAAACCTCTGACATGCTTGAGTGATTACAGCTTAACAACGTTCTGCTGGTGTTTCCTGTGTGCCACCAGGCCAACCCCAGGAAGGGTCTGGCCTCATCACATGGCTGCTCTCGTTGTAAGGAAGAAAAAGAGACCCAGAGATGGTGAACGACTTTCCTCAAGCTCCAAACCAGTTGTACCAAGTCAGGGCTTGAAGTCAGCTCTTGCAACCTCCACCCGGTACCCTTTGCCCGACTTCACTACTTCTCTGAATCTGAGGTGCTCGGTGTTATTAACGTCATGTTTACATCTAGGCCTGCCCCATTTACCTCTGGGGTTTCTCAGCTTTGACGCTATGGATAGTGGGAGCCAGATAATTCTTTGTTGGGGGGGGCTGCCCTCTGTATTGTAGAAAGCTTCGTAGCACCTTTGGCCTGTCTCCACTCTTTGCCAGTAGCACCCCTGGTCCCACTCATGTGACAATAAGAATGTCCCCAGATATTGCTGAATGTCCCTTGGTGGGGGGGGGGGGGGGGCACAGTCATCCCGGGTTGGGAACGAGTGATCTACTCTTGGTGAAAATGCGTATTTATTCAGCGGACTTCTCCTTTGGACCTTTGTCCTACCTGTTCATAGTTTACTAGAGTCTGAGAGGTTTATGTCCAAAAAAGAAAATCCTGCACAAACCTCTGGCCTGTTCCTTGGGCTTTACCATAGCTCAACCCTGCTCCTGCTGTGTGGCTGCTAAAGGGATCCTGGGGGGTCAGAGTAGGAGGTTGCGTGATGGCTTTGCCGCCTCTGCTGCTATCCAGTTCCAGTCTCATCCTTAGCCAAGCTTCCTTGTGTCTCACCTGCTTTACCAAGGTCTGGGCCCTGCCCACCTGGAGGCAGCCTTTGTCCATTTCTCTCCCCGTGGTGCAGAGACCCTGTCTGGATGGCCCTGGCTTCAGGAGTAGAGGGACACCCCTTGGGTAGCCCTGCGGGGGCAGGGAGCCAGCACTGCACTCGCATCAGATAAATCTGCCTGTGACTCCTAGCCATCTGATGTGTCCTACCTTGTAGGATTGTTGGGAACACAAAACGAGATGATAGATATAAAGGGTTTAGTGCCATATCTGGTCAAGCCACCCTCGTTGTCATCACTGCCACAAAGCCACTTGACCTTTCAGGCCAACATCCTCATCTGAAAAACGAAGGGATTGGGTTTGGTTAACTTCTAAGGTTTTCTTCAGCGTCAGCTTTCAAAGACTATTTGGTCGCTTCAACTGTAAGACGGAGCAGTTATAACTCCTTGCGAGGTTGTGGCACAAATAACATACTATGGGAAACACTTTGCCAACTGTAGTCACGTCATCATGCGGTGGAAGGACCGTGGTCAGGCGGGACGGACACCAGGTCATGGGGCTGCTGAGCCTCAGGGCCCACGCTCCGGCTGTTCAGGCCAGTGGTGGAATGAACCTCATCTCCCCCCACCCCTGCCAGTCTCTCTGTGGCTCTGCATACGTGGGCAGCCTCCTGGAACCTCTAGAGCCATGGGAAGTCAAAACGAACTACCAAGATGGAAAAGAACCGAGGAAACGCTTCTCGGTCATCCCTCCACAGAGAACTCGTTTTCCCATTCTCAGAGGGCTGAGGGGGGCCAAAGTGGAGGCGATATGTTCCTGGAAGTGATGAGAGGTTGCCCAGTCCACCGGGAGAGGCCAAATTCTCAGCAAGAGAATGAAGAGATCTGAGTGAAGCAGAGAAGACGCCCAACAGCTCCGACAAATCCTTACAGAAGAATGCTGTTCCGACTGATCATATTCTGGCTCTAATGGCCATCAACCAGGCGGCACCAGTGAAGTCTTTCAGTTTTTATGAGAACAGTAGTACCACGATTCCTTCTAACAGTACCGGTAAGGGTACCACTTGTAGTGTGGCACTTGTGTCAGTGGTACTGGTAATGGTGGTGATATTGATGATAATGGTGATGATGGTGATGATGGTGATAGTGAAGATGATGATGACCACTGACTCCACCAGTGGCTGTTTTAAGGGCTTTACGTATGTTACCATTTGAATCCTAATAAGAGGATTTAGGTGTTTTGGTATTAGCGCTCCCAGTTTATAGAACACAAAGCCAAAGCCCAAAGGGGTTAAACAACGGGCCTCAGTTGTCTGGTGCACACCAATGGAGTTTATCTTGAAGCCTTCAGCGGGCGTTGGACGAGAAAGGTTACTACCATCTCCCATGTGACATTGACCTTGTGTGGAGCTGCCACCTGTGCTGGGTAGGCCTTCCTTCTCCTCCAGTCTCCTTTTGGGACTTGGGCTTCCAACATTTAGGACTATATTTATATAGATTGCTACGTTTTGGCAATATGAATGTAACTCTCGATTCTGGCACCAGAAGCGTATTTCGCCGCGATCAGTCTATTTTCACGAAACCTTTAGTAATGTAGAGGACTGCAAAAACCAGTTGAAGCAGGCATCGTGGACCTAGGCGTCTAAACAGGGTCGACTTACGAGCGCTGGCATCCGGGGCCAGACAGCTCCCTCCTCTCCATCTTGGTTTCCTTGGCTGTACGTGGGAGTGAGTGGTTTCTCCAGTAGGTCGGTATGAAGTGCCCCTGATATGATGGATCTAAAAGTTCTCCATAAAGAGTAAATTCTCATCAAAAGGCAAGGCATTCCTTGTCCTGGGGGGGGGGGGGGAGAAATCTTTTATTTTTGCTTTCCTATTACCAAATCAATACTAGTTCACATCATTATTATTCACACACAGAAGGAAAAAAATCTATAATCTCTTCGTGCAGAAATAGCAGGTAACATTTTAGGGTACATGGCTCCTTCCTGACTTCCTATGGAAACGAAACGTACTCTTGTCTTGTAATTTTAAACAACGGGTGCAGATGAGGTAGAGGGGGAGAGCGTGAGAGGGCAGCAGGTGGCCCTATGGGAGACGAGGCTGTGGGGGAGCCGTGGACACATGTCCTCGGAAGATCCCAGACCGGCAACTAGTCAGGTAATCAGTTATAGTAGATATTCAGTAAAAGCAGGGAGACAGTAAAAATGAAAAAACAACGTGACTATTTTATTGAAGTAAAACATCTAAATATACCTTCATGTAACAATATTTTGAAAGGACAAAGCCCCGTCTTCAAGTGTGTGACAGCTGACTGAAGTTTTGTACAGACTTAAAAAAAATTTTTTTTAATGTTTATTCATTTTTGAGAGAGAGAAAGACAGAGCCTGAGCAGGGGAGGGGCAGAGAGAGAGGGAGACACAGAACCGGATCCAGGTTCCGAGCTGTCACCACAGAGCCTGATGCGAGGCTCAAACCTATGAACTGTGAGAGCATGACGTGAGCTGAACTGACTAAGCCACTCGGGTGCCCCTGTACAGACCTTTAAAAAACTAAAAGTTTCTGGTCCTAACAGCTCTTTTGTAGAAAAAAACCCAAACAAACAAACCACTTTTTAAAATATTTATTTATATTTATTTGTTTATTTGAGAGAGAGAATGAGAGCGTGAACAGGGGAGGGGCAGAGACAGAGGGAGACACAGAATTCGAAGCAGGCTCCAGGGTCCACACTGTCAGCCCAGAGCCCAACACAGGGCTCCAACTCATGAACCACGGGATCATGGCCTGAGCCAAAGTCAGAGGCTTAACCGTCTGAGCCACCCAGGCACCCCAGAATCTTTTTTTCCCCTTTTAATCTTTATTTATTTTTGAAAAAGAGAAAGACAGCAGGGGAGGGGTAGAGAGAGGGGGACAGAGGATCCAAAACAGGCTCTGCGCTGACAGCACAGAGCCCAATGCGGGGGTCAAACTGACAAGCCAAACCCGGAGATCGTGACGTGAGCTGAAGTCCGGCGCTTAACCGATTGAGCCACCCAGGGGCCCCCTGGTCTCAACTGCTTTAAAAAGTAGAGAGACGACTCAAAGATAGTCAGGAAACCATTTGAGTTCAGAATCTTCTAGATTAAACAAAATTTCCCAATTATTGTATACTTGTCTCACCCTTGCCAGTAGTAAAGCTACTTTCCTTCTACTGTTTAGTAAAAGCATTCAGTGTGGCTTTTACACAATTATTCTTTTCCTCACGCATCTTTCATTGGTTCACAGAATAACAAAAACAAGTTCAATTGGCCAAACCAGCGTGTAAACAAACATACGTGTCTCTTGGTGATCCCAAACTGTAGGGGCAGAAGTGCCACGGTGACCCTGAGTCCTGCTTCCCGGACACACACATTCATGCTGCCGTTAGACCGTATGTTTAACTGAGCACAAGGTGAGCACTGGCCGCCTGTTTGAAGACTTCTAATATGGTGTAAATACAGGAAAACAATTGTGTCCATGAAGATGCTTTCGCTGCAAGTAGCAGAAATCCTGACTTAAGCTGGTTTTTTAAAAAAATAAGGCGATTTATTGTCTCAAATGACAGGAAGTTTAGAAGTAAGATGCGCTTTGAGGCTGGCTGATTCAAGGATTTAACAATGTCATTGGGGCCCCAGATTATTTCCATCTCTCTCCACTGCTGTTGATAGCATCGGCTTCGTTTTGCAACCGCGGCCAATACTGGAGCGTTAGGTTTCCTTCTTCTGGTTAAACGGGAGAGAGAAACAATGGGCGTCCACCAATGGGATCAAGTCCTTCCCTTCCATCTGATTGGCCCAACTTGGGCCCCCTGCCCCATCCCTGGACTACTTACTAACCATCATCAGAGAAATGGCGAGCGTGGATTGGTTTCGAATATCAGATATGACCTCACACCTGTCAGAACGGCTAAAACGAACAACTCAGGAAACAACAGATGTTGGCGAGGATGTGGAGAAAGGGGGACCCTTTTGCACTGCTAGTAGGAATGCAAACTGGTGCGGCCACTCTGGAAAACACTATGGAGGTTCCTCAAAAAAATAAAAATAGAACTACCCTACGACTCAGCCATTGCACTACTAGGTATTTATCCAAAGGATACAGAAATGCTGATTCGAAGGAGCACGTCCACAATGCTTATAGCAGTGCTATCGACAATAGCTAAATTATGGAAAGAGCCCAAATGTGCATCAACTGGCGAATGGATAAAGCAGATGTGGTATATATATATATACAATGGAGTATTACTCGGCAATCAAAAAGAATGAAATCTTTCCATTTGCAACTACGTGGATGGAACTAGAGTGAATTACGCGAAGTGAAATGAGTCAGTGCAAGAAAGACAAGTACCATATGATTTCACTCATATGTGGAATTTCAGAAGCAAAACAGATGAACCTAGGGGAAAGGAAACAAAAATAAGATAAAAACAGAGAGGGCGACAAACCATAAGAGACTCTGAAAGACAGAGAACAAACTGCATATTCCTGGAGGGGTGCTGGGTGGGGGGGATGGACTAAATGGGTGATGGGCACTTGGTGGGATGGGCACTGGGTGTTATATGTAAGTGATGAATCACTAAATTCTACTCCCGAAACCAGTACTATATTATATGTTAACTAACTTGGATTTAAATTTTTAAAAATTAAAAAAAAAAAATCAGCATCCATTCTTGGAGCTGGAGACGAGCTCAGTTTCCTATTCCTGTGAATCTCATGAGCTGGGTGAACCCTTGAGCAAACTGGATTCTATTTTGGAAGAGGAAGGGAGGAAGGGATGCTGGGAAAGACGTAGTGACTCCTACAATAGGCTTTCCCTAGTTCACAGTATGGCTGGAGGCCAGCGCTGTTTCCTCAGATACCAGAAATGTACATTCCTGAAGCCTCTTTGGTCCTGGTCAGAAGTCCTACCATGGAATCACCCACTCTTAGCTGTAGCAGCTCAAAGTGGCAACGTCAAAGTATGGAAACTAGTCTCACTTTAATTCATGACCACAAATAGGGATGGGCTCTCCACAGTGCCAGGCGACCCACCCACACGTTCCTTGCTCCTGCAAGGAAGCACCTCACAGCTTCTGTCCCCATCCACTCCAACACCTGTTTTCGTCTCTTCTCACATGCTCTGGCTGACACCTTTCTGTCAGATCCACTGAGAAAACAGAAGCTGCCAGACTGTTCCGTGACCACCTCTGCCATGCGGCCTTCTGTGTGGGACTGTAGATGGCCTGGCTCCTGGCTCAGGCCCGCCCTCACCCTCCACTTGCGCCGGGACCCTCTCCCTCCCCACTCACCTTCTCAGGACCTCGCTCTGGCAAATAGCATCCCCCCCCCCCCCCCCCCCGCCCCAACCCTGTCAGCATACAGAGCCTCCGGGAGCTTGCATCTTAAAAACAAAGCAAAACCACTCTTCCTGGACAGTCTTTCCCACTCTTTCCACAACAGAACGTCTTTAAAATGTGGTGTGGAGTCACTTGACTCCACTGTCTCGATCCTTCCCCTCTCAACTCACTGCCTTTGACCCTCTCACCACCCCTCCCCCATGCCACTGAACTGTTCTAGGCACAGTCAGGAGTGACCAGGATTTTACCAGAGCCAGCCGCTTGCTACATTTGTCAGACGGGATCCCCAGCGCTTTCCTCAGCCTGTCTCTGTCTTCTCTCAGCTTCGACAGCACATGCTCTCCTGGGAAGATTTCCTCAGTGTGTTTCCTAAATCACTTCTTGTGTCTCACTCTCCCCTCTGAGCATTCCAAGTTTGACGTGGGGCCTTCTTTTCTCCTTCCTTCCTCTCCTCTCTTGTCCTTCCTCTCTCTTCCCTCTTTCCCCCTCTTAACTCCCACATTCATTCACCCCAATTTATATGCTCTGCTCCCCTGTTTAAATGCCATTCACTGGCAGGTGATGGGCAGATTCAAGTTCCAACACTGAGCTACCCACCAAGCTTCAGGCCTATGGAACCTACCAGCTCCCGGCACCGTCTTAGAGCATCTCCAACCTGCTGTGCCCCGCATGGAACTTCTGGTTCCTCCCCTCCCCCAGTGTTCTTCAAACGTGTTTCTCCTCACCTTCACCACCTCAGTGAATGACACCACAATCTGTCCCCTGCTCCTCCCTTCATATATTCATCAAGTCCTGTCATCCCTTCCCTAGGAAAAGCCTAAATCCACCTGCTTTTCTCCAGCCCCAGCTCCAAGCCACAGCCACCTCCCTGAACCGCTGTGATAACCTGCCTGTTCTCGCCTTCTGCACAGGGGCCAGAGTGAGCTAAAAATATTAGATCAGATCATCTCACTCCCCAGTGTAGACCCTCCAATGGCATCCTGTTGTGGGCAGAACAAAATCTAGATACCTTATCATGGCCTGTGAGGCCCTAATGGATCCAGTCATGACCCCTCTCTGCCCTTTTCTGGTGAAACTGGGCTCTGGGCACCTGGACCCTCTTCCAACCAGACTCGTTCCCATGCAGGGCCTTTCAACTTGCTCTGCTCCCTGACTTACATGACTGGATCTTTCCTGTCACTCAGACCTCAGCTTAAAAGTGACTTCCACAGAGACCTTCCCTGGCCACAGAGTCTAAATTAGCCTCTCACTCCCCATCACTCTTTACCCTTAACCTTGTTCTGTTTTTGTTCTAGAATGTACCACCATTTAAATGATCGTTTCACTTATTTATTTGTTCTCCATCTCTTTCCCCTTCATATTAGACTACACCCACCAGGGAACAGGATGCTTGATCTTACTTTCTATGTGGTCTCAGCACCTAGAACAACAGTAGGAGCCAATAATAATAATAATTTAGTGAATGAAGAACTCCGTTTGCCCCACTTACATCTGACTTTCCTGGGAATGGTCAACCGAGGTTGCAGGACAAGTAGCTCACTCTTCTTTCAGTCGCCACTTAACCCATGTAGCAAATATCACCAGGCTGTATGCTTGGACCTGGAGGAAGCCAGGTGGAGAACTTCTAGAACCTGACTTCGAGCCCTCACAAATAGGTGGGTGGCGAGAGACGAAGCATGAGAAAGTTTGAGTGCCGTAGTATGGCAAATACCAGGAGAGGGGGAAGCACAGGGCGATACTGGAAACTCAAGGAGGAGCATCGAACACAGGAAGGTGAGGTCAACGGTAGGAGTCAGCCAGGTGGAGAAGGGATGGAAGGTAACACTGTAGCAGAGGGAACAAGGGAGGCTCACAAGCCTCGGGAAGCCATGGGAGACACGCAAGGAGGTTAGGAGGACTGGAGACTGAGTTCAAGGAGGACAGGAGGAGGGCACGGAAAGGTAAGAGAAGGGACCAGTAGGAAGAGACCATATCATAAAAGGCCTTGTAACAACAGCCACCGCAGCTAACATTGACCGAGAGCACACTATGTGCGAGACACAGAGTTAAGTGCGTCACGTGTGTGTCCCATTTAATCCCCATGACAACCCTGTGAGCTAGGTTCTATCACTATCCTCAATTTACTGGTGGGAAATGTTAAGTTACTTTCCTGAGGACACACAGCGTTGTGGAGTCAGCATGGAAGCCCATGGAAGCATACTGCAAATGCTTTGAGACATAAGCCCTGGGTCTCTTATGACGTTTCTTAATTTCTCTCTCTAGAGCTTAGTTTTCTCACTGATAAAATGGGGCTGATAGCAGTGCTCCTACCACGCGGAATTTGTGAGAGCAAATTTGTGAGAATTTAACGAGGGCGTTCATATAAAAGTGCTTATCACTGAATCCATATTAGTCCCTGTTCAATAAATATGAGCTACTACTGTTATTATTAAAAATGTTTCTGGAGGGGCGCCTGGGTGGCTCAGTAGGTTAAGCGTCTGACTTCGGCTCAGGTCATGATCTCATGGTTTGTGGGTTTGAGCCCCGCGTGGGGCTCTGTGCTGACAGCTCAGAGCCTGGGGCTTACTTCAGATTCTGTATCTCCCTCTTTCTGCCCCTCCCTTGTTCTCTCTCACTCTCTCAAAAATAAATAAACATTAAAAAAATTTTTTTTACATTTTTTTGGAAATATTGATACAGAAAGGCTACTATTTATACCTGGGGATTTTTTTCCTTGCAGTGGAAACAGGACTTGACAGTTCCTAAAGTTTGTGGCTCTCCTCTTTCATTATGATTCAGTTTACTCATCCGTACCATATTGTGAATGTCTAACTTTGGTCACTTTTCTCCTCTTCCTCCTCCTCCTCTTTCTCCTTCATCTTCTTTTCCTTCTCCTTCCCCTCCCCCTCCCTCCTCTTTCTATTTGCTAACATCTTTTTAGATCCAGATTGACAGGTAAAAATGTAGAATTGGTATTTCCATGGAAGGGTTAATGGCTTGAATTTTTGTTTTTTAGCATAAAATAATGCATGCACAAGTTTAAAAAATTCTAACAATACAAATGGATAAAATATGAAATGTAAAAGCCAACCTCTTTACCTACACCCTCATACATAATGTAATTGCAGCTGAACATAATCATAGCTATTATTTCTTTTTTCCCAGAAATTTCTATGTGTGTAAGTACATGTATATAAATATATGTATAAAAATGTGACCCTTGGAGTTTCATTTATAATAATACTGTATTCTGCCTTATTTTTTCACCTTAAATAATTTAGTTTGGATAATTTTTCGCATCAATATGGATAAATCTACTGATTCTTCCGAATAGCTATATAGTATTCTATTTTATAAGTTATTGTAGTTCATTTAATCCTTTCTTGATGGGCATTTAAATTTTGTCTAGTTTTTTACTCTTACAAATAATATTATTTGTAATATTATAGACTAATTATATTACAAATGTAATATATTACAAATAATATAATTATTTGTAATACATGCAATTACAAATAATATAATTATTTGTAATACATGCATTACAAATAATATAATTATTTGTAATACATGCTGCCCCAGTACAGTATATATTTGCCTCCTTGTGCAAGTGTTTCTGTGGGCAAAACTCCTAGAAGGGAAATTGCTGAGTTAAAGGAAATGTGCTTTTAAAATGTTAATAGTTATTGCCAAATTGCTTCCCAAAGATGTTGTAGCAATTTGCATTCCATTAACAATATGTGAGAATTCGTATGTTTCCCATACCCTTAAGTATGAGCAAAATTAAATTTTTACAAAGATTCTAAGTAAAAAGTGATATCCTGTTTTATCTTTATCTTTTCTTTGACAATTTAAAAAGCTGAAAAAAATCTTTTCATATGTTTATTGTCTATTTGCTTTTTTTTTTTTTGCCACAAACTATCATTTGCCTATTTTTTTCTTGAGTGTTTCCTTTTCTTTTTGCTGAGTGTTAGATCTGTTTTTGTATTAAAGAAATTAATCTCCTTCCTGTTATATAAATCGCAAGCATTTTTTTTTCTATCCTGTGGTTTGTTTCTTAACTTTGTGTATGGTATTCTCTGTTTTGCAGAAGTGTTAATTTTTATGTAATGTTGTCAGTCTTGTATTATCTGTCTCCTGACCTTCTCCAGTTCAAAATCGGGGGAAAAAAATTACCTGTGATTTTTCTAGAGTTGTTATAATTTTGTGTTTTATGTTTAAGCTATTGATCCATTTAGAAATTATTTGAACTGAAGAAAGGAGGTACTTTAGCATCCCCACCCAACCTTGCCTTGTCTGTCACAACATTTCTAAATTATTCATATTCTTCCATTGGCTTAAAATACCATTTTGTTTATATTCAAATGTATTTGGGTCTATTTCTGGGATCTCTGTTCTCCACTAACATCTTTGTTATTTCCTGTACTTTCTGTGTAATGTCTTTCTGTGTTTCCTGTAATTTCTCTACCTGTAACATGTCTTAATGTTGGGTATAGTTAGTTGTCCTTCATTATTCTGTTTGTTCTCATACTGGCTATTTTCACTCCATTATTATTCCACATGAGCTTTGTATCATTTTATCAGATTCTCAAAGAAATCCTACTGACATTTGGATTGGAATTACGGTTGTTCCAGGGAGAGGAAGCTGTGTTGTTCCATTCACTCCTGTCTTCTTTTATGTTCTGAAACTAATCGGGATAGGATAGGCTATGCTGCAAGAATAATTAAAGCTTTAAATCTCAGCAGATTAATTCAACAAAATTTTGTTTCTCACGCATACAAATTCCAATGTAGCTCAGCAGCTCTCCAGGATAGGAGTCCATTTCTGTAGTAATTTGATTTTTTTTTTCTTTTTGAGAGAGAGCAAGCAAACACATGTGTGAGTGGGGGAGGGACAGAAAGAAAGGGAGAGAGAATCCCAAGCAGGCTCTGCACTGTCAGCACAGAGCCTGACGCGAGGCTCGAACTCACAAACTGTGGGAGATCATGACCCGAGCCGAAATCAAGAGTCAGGTGCTTAACAGACTGAGCCACCCAGATGCCCCAAGGCCAACTTAATCTTATAGCTTTGCTTTCTCAACACGAGGCCTCCATGGACTGTGGAAGAGACATTTACTGTTCAATGACTATCCATGTGCTCCTTTAAATTTCTAGCCCCAGAGTACTTAGGTGGGGACATAAGACTAATTCTGGCCAATGGGTTTTGAGCTAAAGTGATGTGTGTCACTTCTAGGTCAAAACTTAGAAAAACAGATGTAAATTTCTCCTGTGATCTTTTCCCTTGTTGGACAGTTGCTGAGACCATCAGCTGAGATGATTTGGCCAAAGACAGATAGACCCCTCCTCAATAATTGAGTCACTTCATGGAAGGCAGTTGCCCTGGAGAATTACCTGGCTCATAATCAAACCTAGTATGCATATGAAATAACCCTTATTGTATCAAAGCCACTGAAATTCTTGCCATAAGTGTGTATGTATATGTATATATACACACCTATATACACATATATATACATATACATATATGTATGTATACACACATATGCATATATATGCACTCGCATATACCCATGTATGTACACATAAACATAAACATATGTATGTGTATGTAATATATGTATATGTGTGTGTGTATATGTATATATATACATATATTATGTATATATATGTATATATATATGTATTGGTCAAGATAGGTTTCATTTTGTGTGTGTGTGTATATATATATATATATATATATATATATATATATATATATAAAATAAAAAAAAAATAAGTACCAAAAGTGATACACTGCTGAAAAATACACTTAAAATATTGACTTAGCAATCAGTTGGTAGCAATGGGAAAACTGATATCAGAGGCTGGGAAGAAGGCAAAACATTCAGTAAAGGTGTTGCTTTTGATTATCTTGAAGGTGGTTCATTTACCAAACTCATAGTTCAGTGGGGGAGATGTCAGGAAACAGAACCTTAGAACTTATGCGGTTGCTACTGGTTATGTTTGGAAAAGAATTGAAAGAGAGAGAGAGAGAGAGAGAGAGAGAGAGAGAGAGAGAGAGACTAAGAGAAACAGAACGAGTTGGAGAGAGTTGGGGCAAAAAAGCAAAGGAATAAAGCTCATTTAAGAAGTCCCTCAAAGAGAATATTGATTGTGGTTCCTTGCTCACGGAGATGTCTGGACACAGATAGACAGAGCCTACTGCATTTTTGAGAGAGTTGTAGTGACTGCCAAAGAGGTCCCAACCTCAATTCCTGGTAGGAAATGGGCTACGAGAGCTGTGTGGCCCTATGGAGGGACTCCTCCAGCCCCCACCCCATGCCCACTTCCAATTTCACCAGGGAAGGTAATCGAATAGGAAGGACTTCCCAGATGTGGCACCAAGGAGCTCTGAGAACTGCCCCACAGCCCAGGAATGGACCAGGAAGGTTGTGTTTGTACCCATGGTGTGCTGTTTGAACCAGTGTAGGGCAGTTGTCCTGCATTTACCTAATCTGATTCTATCAGAAATTTTGAGACTGGGACCGAAATGTTCCTGTTAATCTGAGAGGCTTTCTTGTTTTGAGGCAATAAGAACTAAGGCTATTGTGGGGATTGGCCATCTCTCATCCATCAAGCGTGCTGAGAATTCTGTAGAGAAAGCTGATTTTTTCTTTAGAGAAAAGAAAAGAAAAAAAAAAGCTTTTTGTGCAGAAGAAGAGATAAGAAACCATATTTATAAGGGGAGGAGAGAAAGAGAGAGAAATATGATGTGGGTCCTTGGGAGCTTTCTACTCCCCCGGCTACCCCTAGTTCAAGTCCCCAGCTATATTCCCAGGAGACACCCCTGTATCATTATAGTCCATCTCCTTTTCTTGTTTAAGTTTGATTGAGTCAGTTTCTAGTTCTTAAAATTAAAAAAAAAACGTAACAGAGGAAGTTCCCATACCTTATCACTGCAAAACATCTCCAGGAAGGGACCACCCCTTCCTTCCTGCTGCATAGGTTGTGGTCACAGCCATGCCCATGAGATTTCTCAGACTGGTCTGATTTCAAAGTCAGTATGGGGGAAGCTGGAATATTGGCTCATGCTTCCATCCCCACCTACACTGGCCAATTTTAACGATGGCCCCTTAGTAACAACATTGAGAAAACTAAAAATAAAGCATAATGATTCCAATTTTCCTTGGAGGAAACTCTCTTCTTTATTTCCCTTACGCATTTGCTTTCCTGTCCTCTAGAAAGTTAATTTCCTACCATCTCCTTTCTTCCCATCTTGCAACATCTCCCTCCCCTTCCTTCCTCACTGTCACTTGATGACCTTACTTCTTATTCCACTGAGGAAAAATAAGAAATAGCTAGAAGATGACATTCTTATCCTTCCAGACCAAATTTGCCAGACTACCATCAACTGTACCCGTTTTCTCTGCCCTCCCTCCAGCGCTTATCAGCACTGTCCAAGAGAGCTGTCCTTGATGATAGAGATGTCCCGTACTGTCTCTGTTCAATACACCAGTCCCTTGCCACATGTGGCCATGGAGAACTTGAAATATGGCTGGTGCAACCTAGGAACTGAACTTTACCTTTTATTTGATTGCAATTAATTTAAATTTAAATAGCCACATGTGGCTAGCAGCTGCTGTGTAGAACAGCACGGGGATAGAGAACTCTTGAGTTCTGCCATGAAGCGAACAAAGAAGTGAATGGGATGGATAGTCACAGAGGGATGGGGTCAGAGCTGCATTTTTAAAAAGATGGATAAATAATATTTTAGCCAAGCTGATGGAAATAATCTAGCAGAGATAGAAAAATAGATGAAGCAGGAGAAAGCAGAATCAATTATAGAAACAAAGTAGATCCTAGGCAGGAGCAGGTCATTGCCTATGGCGGCACTGTCTCATACGGCAGCTGGTGGCGACCCGTGCCTATTTAAATTTACATTAATTCGAACATAATGAGGGGCACTGGGTGGCTCAGTTGGTTAAGCATCCGACTTCGGCTCAGGTCATGATCTCGCAGTCCATGAGTTCGAGCCCTGCATCAGGCTCTGTGCTGACAGCTCAGAGCCTGGAGTCTGTTTCAGATTCTGTGTCTCCCTCTCTCTCTGCCCCTCTCCCACTCACGCTCCCTCTCGCTCTCTCTCTCAAAAATAGATAGACTTTCAAAAATTTTTTAAAAAGGACACAATGACATGTTAAATTTATTTCTCAGTCACACTAGTCACATTTCAAGTAACTTCCATATTGGATATAATTTCCATCATCGAAGAAAGTGCTGTTAGAGACTGCAGCTCTACACTTTCTGTCTTCATTTCATATTACATTTCTCTTTCTTGCATTTTTAAAAAAAGTTTTTAAGGTCAGCTTTATCCATGTTCATAGTTTTGAGAGCCAGAAAGCCTTACAATTTGTTTTTTCATTCCTTTCCCCATTTTCTACTCTCCAAGTAACTACATTCAACTCGTTCAGCTTTTTAAAGAATGTTTGTGTCTCTGATTCTAAATAATTTTCTTGTACTGCTTCTCAATTGTTTTCCAAGGTCTGGGCATTGCTGTGATTTCTTTATGAAACGTATGGATCTAGCCTGCTTACACCTCTCCCCATGTCACTGCTCACGTACGCGTGAACACTTCCTGCCCCTAACTCTCAATGGAGTCAAGCAATTTTTATGGTTAGGTCAGTATTTAGTGTTTTAACTCTCCAGCAACTTTTAATCACATTGTAAAACCCCAAATCCTTACCCTGATGTGCAAGACCCTCCCTGATCTGTCCCCTGGGCACCTTTTTCACCCTTGTTCACCACACGTCGCCCACACTACAACCTTGAAGTACCTCTGACACGTTTCTATTTCAGGACCTTCCCACTTACTATTCCCACTGCCTACAATGTTTGACTCACAAGGCTTTCCCCTCAGGCCATTCGACTGTCGCCTCCTCAGACAGACTGTCCCTGGATACCTTACAGGATGGAGGAAACTCTGTCATTCTCTATCCCTTTGTTCTGCTTAATTTTTTTTTTCTTATGATCTTGAATAATACCTGGCCTTACATTGTTGTGTACCTATTTTTTTATTTTCTCTGTTCTCCACCAAAATGTACGCTTCATGAGAGCAGGATCTTAGACTTCTGTTTCACTCCAGTGTCCCCAGCACCTAGAACATTGTCTAGCTCATAGTTGGTGCTCAAAAATTACTTGTCCAAGTAAGTGATGAGTGAGTAAATTGATGAGCTTAACAGTTTAGAAGCTGAGCCCATTTTGCATTGGCACTGGTGGGAAAAGGGAGTTCTGTTCAGGCAAACCCAGGGAAACAACTCAAATGTTGGCGCACATCCATTTCCCACGGGCCAGGACGCTGTCCTGAGCAGCTAGAGGGTGGCGTTCTGACACGTGATCTTGTTGGCTCCTTAAGATGACCTCTTAGAGGAGCACAGAGCAACTTGTTTCTTGGTTCTTTAAAAATAATCCTGTCCTAGGAGCCCCTGGGTCGCTCAGCCCATTAAGCGTCTGACTTCAGTGCAGATCATGATCTCGCGGTTTGGGAGTTTGAGCCCTGCGACAGGTTCTCTGCTGTCAGCGCAAAGCCTGCTTCTGATCCTCTGTCCCTCTCTCTCACTGCCCCTCTCCACTCCCTCCTCTCTCTCAAAAATAAATAAACATTAAAAAAATAATAATAATCCTGTCTTAATTAGGAGGTAACATGGAAATTCCTTTTTCATCACGGATCATTGGTACTTTGCCAGAAGATCACTTGTGCAGCTACTGCCCATGCTGGTACCAAAGTGTGATAGATGGTGTTCACTTCCTTGCTCTCCACTGGGCAGAATTCAATGTTATAACAACATCCTGTCCATCCCTCCCAATAAACCAGAGAATGTATTCAGTGAAGTTAGGACAAGTGCCCAGCTGTCCAGAAAGGTAATCCAGCCCCAAGGTTATGGACTTAATAGTTCATAAAATCCCACAGATCCTATAAGTGTACTTAATTATCAAATCTTCTTGGCTAAAATATGTATATAGGTCTTTGTTGACTATATAATTCTAGTGCTCAGTTGGGATACTTTCTAAAATCTAGTACAAAACATATTTAAAAGGTAACTTCTATTTATTTTTGCACATGTAATTTTATTTTTCTTACATAAGTAATACTTTTTATTTTTGAAATCTTAGAAACTATAGTTAAGCAATCAGAAGAGAACTGAAAATATCTATAATTACTACTGCACCATTGACATTGATTTGTATAACTTCCAGGTCCTTCTGAGAATACGTTTTGATGTAGGCATAACATTATTAAGTAGATAAGCTTCACATTCTTATACTGAGAAGATCCCCTGGAAAATACGGGGGTTAGAAGAAAGAACAAATGCTTTTGGGTAGATATGTTTTAGCAGCATTAATATCAAACTGACTGTTCACAAAAGTTCTGCCACTTGAATATCACTTTAGCCATTTTTTGCAAAACAATAAAAAAAAAAAGAAAGAAAGAAAGAATGAGAAAAAAGAGAAGGTGTGTGCTGTGTGCCAGGCTGCTGTGATGCAAATACCGTCAGTCGACATAAAGTAATGGCCAGAATGAAAACCCCAAACACATATGGCTGGTAGAATATCTGTGGCTAATAATTATTTTTAAGGTTTTTTTTTTTTTTTGAGAGAGAGAGCGCGCACATGCATAAATAAAACATTGAAAAATAACAGTAAGTCCTTTTGAACTTACTTTGCTTAAGAAGTAGTGGACCAAAGGGAAACATTCAAATATCATCTGGATTGAGTCTAAACCAAACTCATAGTCCTTTTCAATTTCTGCTCTGAGGATCTGTGAGACTGAAGCAGGGTTCTCCACATTTGCAGAGACAGATGAAGGGTTTCTGGGTCGTGCCGTGAGCGTAACTGGTCATCAGAGGAAGTGGTACAGTCTGTCCATAGGCTAGAACACACAGAGCGATCTCTACGTGTACTTTGTATCTGGTGCCGCAAAGGCTTTAGGGATATGGGGTGAACAACACAGAAATGCATTCCACCCTCCTTGAGTTCACTGTCCAGTGAGATGACCATTAAACAAACAAGTACTTAGTCCCAAAGGAGAACAAATGACTTCAGTAGTGAATAACTGAAGAACCAATCTTTGTCTCCAAGCTTCAAATGAAACCTCCCGGAGGATCCAGTGGAATGCCAAAGGTGAAGGAGGAGTTGGTCCCCACCTCAGCCCTTCCCCGGAACTTCTGGCAAGAGGCAACCGAACACCAAAGGCTCAGAGGCAGACATTCACAAAACTATAGGAAGACCTCTGTGGCTAAAGAATAAGTGAAGGAGAGGTAAGTTCTTGGTTCATTCTACTGCTATACACATAAACACCATTATAAATAGGGGGTGGTGGATATTTACGAAGAGAATCATCAAACTATGGTGTTAAATCGACAGAATACAAAATTCAGCCCCTTCTTTCTATAATTCTGATCAGCCTTCCTCAGTCTCCCTTCTTTGTTCCCACTTTGAAGGTTGATAAACCCCATAGTTCTGTCTTTGGTCTTGGTCCTCTTTTGTTCTTATGCTGCACACTCTCCTTGAAGATCCCTGGTGTTTCTCAAACAAGTCTGATAGCCTTTGCCCATCCAGGACACTCCTCCCCTCTGTCTTCTCATGGGTTGCTCTCCCTTCCTTTAGGTTTCTGCTTGGATGTAACCTCTTCAGAGAGGCCTTCTGTGATCCCTTACCACTCTCTGTTCCCTTAATGTCCTGTATTTTTCTTGAGAGCACTGATATATCTGGCATTGCATGCTATTGTATTTCTTATTGTGGGTCTCCTTCCCACTCGAATGTAAGTTCCATGATGCCAGAACCTTCGTCTTCTGTTCACTGCTGCGTAAACATTCAGCTACCCATACCATGTTGCTGGTATAAAGTAAACAATAAATATTTGTGTCATGGATAGATTAATGGGTACATGAATCAAGGATAAAATGCATTTCATGCTGTCAATGGATTGAGCTACTACCCACATGCCCACGACTCCAAGACCCAGACTTCCTGCCTTCTCTCTCTTGAGGGCCAGATCCACTTATCCAACTTCCTGTGGGACATCTGTGTTGTCATGATCTAGAGGCACTCAGATTAGCATACCCCAAATAGAACTCATCAACCCCAGTAACCTCATCGTGCTCTTCCTCTTGCGCTCCTTTCTTTTGTGATGTGAGTGACTCCCCCGTCTGCCCAGTTGCCCAAGCTAGAAGCCTGAGAATCCTGTTCCGTTTCTTCCTCTCCCTTATCCTCTGCATTCGGTCACTAAATCCTGCTGATTCCGTCCTTTTGACTTGATTCCATTCCTGTACAGCCCCATGGACAGCATATGATTCACCTGTTTCTCATTTCTTTCCTGAATTATTGCCCCTGACTAGCTGGCCTATCACGAATCTTGTCTCCACCAAATTCATGCTTTGCCATGCCGTAAGGAAAATCTTTCTACGGTACAATTGCAATCATGCTTAACATTCCCCAGCGGCTCCCCTTTGCTGTAAGGTAACAGTCAAGCTGCTATGTATGGTGTGCAAAGCCAATTAAAATTCAGCCCCCATCTAAATTCTAAAGCGTGTCTCTCACTAAGTCTCCTTTTGTCTCCATCTTGTTCCGCCACCACCATTCACACGAGCACAATGACGTGCCAGAAATATTTCCAATAAATATTTCTGGGTCAATTCTCAAAAAAGTATGTTTTTCTTGGCTTCTTGGTTGACCCTTAAGTTTCTGGATAAAGGGAAGGGTCCTTAGAGACAATGTGGCTTACAATGACCTCACTCCCGGCTAAAACCTTTCTGAAAGTCTGCCTCTTTGTGGAAGGTGGAGAGCTATGCTCTCTGGAGGAGCCTGATCAAAACTGTGAAAGGAAGACCAGTCGTGTTCTCAATTTCTTCACTTCCAGGGAAGAGGTAAGCTTTCAATTTGTAATCAGGGGATCGTCCTGACACCGAGAACTTCTCCATCTCACTGACATGCCTCCGTTGATACTGGAATTGTTTCCTTAAAGAAACATCATGCCTATCTCTACATGGGTCCACACAGCTTTCAAGCAGAATAGGGTATCTGGTTAGTCTTTATAAATCTAAGTGGAATAACCAGGACCCACGAGTAGAAGCTCCAGTCATGCCTATTCATTCCTTGGACTTAATAAAAGGGATACATCCCTGGAAATTCAAGCTGTCCAACAAATGAATGAGCCGTCTGGCAAGGTAATGAGTGCCTCATCATTGAGGATACGCAAACAGAACATAGATATCCACTCCATGGTTATTAGATGTTTCAAAGGAATCTTACATCTGAACAGGTGTTGAGTCAAATGAGCACAGATGTCCCTTCCTTACTCTGATATTCTTATTTGTCTCTGAGTCAAAGGATAATTACACGTCCTCCATTTTACTTTGGCTGTAGAGACCTAGACTTTGGTTAACAGATGGGAAAACAGACTTCGAAACTAAAAGCCCAGGAATTATTGTGCCTATTTTTGTCAGTTGGTTTTGTATAATCCTGAGATTAAAAAAAAATACTCCAAAGAAAGTTGTTTGTAGAATGAATTTCATCATAGCGAGTATTGTCACAGTAAAACATTTCCATGGCCAGTATATTGTCAAATCGCAAATGATGAGGCACTGTGATAAACTGATGAACACTTTTCAATGCATTAAATAATGTGGGCCTGTTTTTGAAGTTTACTGGAGTCTGACAAGAACACCTTTTTTTTTTTTTTTTTTTTTTTTTTTTACATTCTGTTGGTTGATTCTGTGAAATGAGCAGCTGTTTGATACAGACTTTTCAAGTTCCAGGTTTCAAAATTAAAGATCGTAGAGAAGCTTTCAATTAGTTTAAGGATTCAAGCTCGGACAAATTATATATAGTATTCGTTAGGACATACTTAGGGAAAGAGAAACCGTTTAGATATTTCAAACAGAGGGAACTTAATATAAAAATTGGTTCCAAGGGCGGGGGAAAGGCTGGAGGAGCAAGAGGGGAAAAAAAAAATCAGGTTACTGAAAAGAGCAACCCCAGGAAAGCAGTTCCTCCCCAAGCCGGGGCCGCTGTGACTCAGGAGTCAGGAGTGGACACCCCAGAGCAGGCCTTGCTGGGAGCTGCCAGACCACTGCTGCAGCCGTGGGACTCCCCTGTCCCCCACCAGGCGCTGGGCCGGCTGCTGTAGCTGCTGCCACTCTTGCTGCTGCCCCTTCCACCCAAACTGACAGCCAAGATGGGAAGAGAGTCAGTTCTCTACTCTTTGTACCTTCCAGGGTCCCTTGGAGCCTGCATCCAACGGGAAGCAGGGGACAAGGGCCCAGGAAAGCACGGCCGGCAGGATCTCAGCCCCTAACTGTCCAGAGCAATGCACAGAGGAGCGATTGAGCTAAGGGCACAGGGGCAAATGTCACTAAAGCTTAGAGGCTGGTGATTGATTTGAAAATGTTGGGGTTCAGAGGAAACGGCTGCTAGGAAAGAATTCTTGGGACACCGTCAGTGCAAAAAGGTGGTTTTATTAAAGTGCAGGGACAGGACCCGTGGGCAGATAGAGCTGCACGGGGGTTGTGACAGGTGACTGATTACATACCTTCAAGTTGGGAGGGGGTTAGGGACAGCGAAAGTCTCTGAGGAATTTTGGAAGCAAGGTTTCCAGGGCCTTGAGGGAGTTAGTTATTGTTTGGAAAAGGTCATTTATTACTGTTTAGTAAAACCTCCATCATGAGACCCTTCAGATGTGTATCAGTGGGCCAGATGCTGGGAGGGTGATTCCTAATATATATCTTGGAGGTAGAGATAAAGGAAGTTCCCAAAGGAATTTCTATATGTTAAAGAAGACTTACAGGGTCCTGGAGATGGGGATAATGTTAAGCTAACATTGCCTTTTGCCCTTAGCAAAGTATTAACATCGAGGTAGCTGAGTTCCTAGAGGAAGGTCACTCCGCCTATATTAAGGACTTGTCATTGGGCTGTAAGTAGTAAGGAAATTTAATTTTTTCTTTTGCCTTCGTTTCCCACATCAGTGACTATTGTCCTAATTTTCAAAGAGGGGCTAACAGTGATTTCTGTCAAGAGTAAACCAATTAGAATGCACCAACCTCTAGCAAGATTCTAGAATGGGTGACTAAGTGATTGTGGGACTGTTATTTTATTGTGTTTAATACCTCTGGAAACCAGAGAATTGCGAGGGCCAAATCTTAGCAATTCCAAAAATGGAAAATATGGGCCATCTCAGGGTACAAGGGTCTGAGAAACTTGTCTCAAATCCGAAAGCAGAGATTCTATAGGAGCATAGAGTCCCCTGGTCCATTAAAGTCCATGTATATGTAACATTTCACAGATGGAGAGGGCTTTTGAGATCTGGCAAGACCACCGAGATCTCCTTTATCTCTGTAGCAGTGGCTGGGATTCAGATCACTGAGCGCCTTGTCTGAGGTCACACAGCTGAAGTTGTCGAGGTGGGTGTACAAGTCAGCTTGCTGTCAGTGCTCTACTCCACGCCAGTCCCCACAAAGGATGGAACACTATGCAGCTAGGTGGCATCTCTGTAAGGATGATTATTGTCTTTGCTGTTGAGATGGAAGTTTTGCAGGGAATCATCCAAACGCTGGTTCTCCAGCCACTGTGTGACCGATGGCAAGCTTTGGTGAAGCATTGCAGGAGTCGGGAATGTGGTTAAGATGTGTCTTTGACATCAGGGACATGCCTGGGCAGGCTCGAGCCTGCTGGGTTCCCTTGGTTCCGTATCCCCTTCCTAGTTGGAACTAGAAACTGTGTTTGGAGTCTACTGTTTACACTAAAGGTATTGCTTCCTAAACTTATTAAAGTTTGCCTGAATAAACTTAAGCATCACTACTGAAAGTAGCACCTAGTTCACCTCTAGGAAAATTTAATTAAGTCAAAAAGAAATTTGAAAGGAAAAATAGCCATGCCCACTGTCTTCGTTCATTGGGGCTGCTATGAAAAATACCACTGACCGGGTAGCTTATAAACAACAAAAATGTACTTCTCACCGTTTTGGAGGCTGGAATCTGAGATCAGGGTGCCAGCGTGGACAGATGAGGGCCCTCTTCTGGGTCATGGACTTCTCCTGTGTCCTTGCATGGTGGCAGGGGCTACAGAACTCTGTGAGGTCTGTTTTATAAGAACATTAATCCCATTCATGAGGGGTTCAGCCTCATGACCTGAGCACTGCCCAAAGGCCCCACCTCCCAGACCATCACATAAGATGTTAGGATTTCAGCATATGAATTTGGGGAGATGGAGGGGACACAAACGTTCAGACATACGCAAACCTAGCATCCACTTAACTGTCATTCACTAAACTGCCCCTTGTACACCTGCTTTGTGCCTGGCTCTGACTCTGCCTTTTATATGCATTGCTTAAAGTCCTTAACCACACTTCTAGGGGCCCCTGGGTGACTCAGTCAGTTGAGTGACCAACTTGGGCTCAGGTCATGATCTTGCAGGTTGTGAGTTTGAGTCCCGCCTTGGTCTCTATGCTAACAGCTCGGAGCCTGTGTCTCTCTCGCGATCTGCCTCTCCCCCACTCTCTCTCTCTCTCTCTCAAAAATAAACATTAAAAAAAATTTAATAAATTCAAATAAAATCCTTACCACTCTCCTGTGTAGGTATGATGTAAGGATTGCCTGTCCTTTAAGGATAAGAAACAGATTCAGAGGGTTATCACATGCTAGTAGTGGTGAGGTTTGGGGGTGATGGGGGGGGCGGGTCCGGAGCCGGTGGCCAAGAAAGAATTCTTGAAAACGTCTTTGGTGCAAAAAGGTGATTTTATTAAAGCACGGGGACAGGACTTGTGGGCAGAAAGAGATGCACTGGGGTTGTGAGGAATGGTTGGTTCTACACTATGGAGTTGGGGAGGCAAAGTCAAAAAGGAGACCTCCAGAGGGACTTTGATATGCCAAAGAGGACTCCTAAGATACCTGACGCCTTGTTATTGTCAAGCCAGTAAAGCATCAACAGTAGGAAGGTAGGGGGTTCCCGGAGAAACTCTATACTCTGCATTTGCCCCAAGTGTCTGCCGATGGGCTGCAGGCCATGAGGAAATTCAACTTTACCTGCCATTTTCCTCTTGCCTTTGTTTCCCATATCATTATTGAGGGGTGATGTTGGAGTGTGTAGGTTTCTGGAGATCAAGCTATTGACAAGATCACCTTTTTCTTATAGCTTACTAAGTTATTTGTAAACTGATGGAGACCCATGTCCTGTATGACTGTGATCTCTGTTGGCTGGCCATTTGTTTTCTTTCCTTTGTCCTTGAGGAGCCAGGGGTGCCTGGGGAATATCACACCTATCCCACCTGGGGAGGAGGGGTGCGGCAGCTTGCACTGAGCCCTCAGCCCGCCCCACAGTGCCTCATCAGTAGAGGAGGAAAGTCTGAGAGCTGAACCGAGTCCCTCTGAGCCCAAAGGGCGTCCTCTTCCCACTCGGATACACCTGGTTTATGTCATTTTTTTTTTTTCTGGAAAAGTCACAGGAATTGTACCTCAAGTATAGTACTCGAAAATGCATTTGTTAAAGAAATAGAAATCCATTTATAAACACGGGTCGATGTCACGTTCTAATAAAATAAAACGGGCTCTTAGGTGCTTGCAGTGAACTTCTGAAATATTTATGTGGCTCCCAGAGAGAGGTTATTTCGCCACTGATGAGATTCTGGGACTTCATTAACCTTAATAAAATTACGTCTGATTCTTTAAATCAAGCAAGAATAACGTAAAACTGAGGACAACTTCTGGCTTAGAGTAGAACATTGCCCATGGCTGGGGGACATGTCACTGTAATGATACTAAGTATTTGGAAGGGCTGGTGAACATTTGCAATCTGCACTTAGCGGGAGACCAACCGTAAGGCTAATGTGTTACTGTGCTAGGAATCTATTTTATTGAAGACAAATGATCTCTTTGGGTAGATATTTTAAGAAAGGAGATTACATTTTTTCTTGTTGCATTTATTTCCAAAGTATCCCCACTAACTGCAGCAGAGGTTGGCTATTTCTGCAGAGGAACAGGGAGTACACATTTAGGCTTTGCAGATCACATGCTTCTGTTGCACCTATTCAACGTTACCACTGTAGCGTGAAAGTACCTCAGACAATAGGGAAAAGAATGAAAATGGCTGTGCTCCAATAAAACTTTATTTACCAAGTGGGAGGCCAGGGAGAGGACTATAGTTTGCCCACCTCTGGACTACAGTGTTAGAAGGCACCATCATAAAAGTTACTTCTACCTATATGCTCAAGAGACTATCAAACCAAAGAAGCTTAGTGACATTTATTAATTTTTTATGTCACTGTACCTACTGGGACATGCAAAGCCAACACAGAATATGACGTTTATGTAATGTGTTGCCGTACTTAATTTAAAGGATTTGGATGAAATCTTTCGTGTTAATTTATCTGTTGTATTTCTTAGTGACTTTGCATAAAAACAAAAGAATCTAGACGCAAGTGATGGAAAGAGGCCAGGATGAGTTTCCAGGTGTTCAGAATCTAACAACTGATGGCAGTGCTAGATCAATATTCAATTAGGAGATAATGAGTATCTTTCCAGCTTCCGTATTCTACCATCTCTGAGACTAGAATTGTGCAGGTTAAGGGCGGGCTGATTTTACTTCAATAAGTTATTAGAATTTTCTGTGACCAAAGTATATGCTAACTCTTCTAAAGTGTTAATCAAGATTAAGCAATTTTGGGGGCACCTGGGTGGCTCAGTCGGTTGAGCGTCCGACCTCGGCTCAGGTCATGATCTCATGGCTCGTGAGTTCAAGCCCCACGTCGGGCTCTGTGCTGACAGCTCAGAGCCTGGAGCCTGCTTCATATTCTGGGTCTCCCTTTCTCTCTCTCTCTCTCTGCCCTCTCCCACTCATGCTGTCTCTCTGTCTCTCAAAAATAAATAAAAAAAAATTTAAAAAATTTTTAGAAAGATTAAGCAATTTTTCATGAAGTTTCTTGGTTTTGTGTCTATGTTTAACCAATAAACGGAAGTATCATCTTTTAGACAGCCAATAATAACATATTCAATAAGGTTTAGTGACAATAATAAATTAATTCAATTATAGGTCTTTTCCTTAGAGATTTTTTAAGGGTTATGTTTCTTATAAAAAAATGACACTCATTTTACATATTTTTCTTAGTTATGATGGAGAATTTCTATGATAATATGAAAAATTCATTATATCATTCCTTGGAACCTTGGTTATCAATCTCATTACGATGTCATAGCAGGTTAGATGTTGGAGCTCAACTGTAGGTAAAGAGAAGAGATAACTTTGAAAATGTAAAAATCATTTTGAAATCAAAGTTATTTTCTAATTGAATTTAGTAATAACAGTTTGACTTCATGCAGTGGATTAGCCTTTGCCTGTTCTTTTCCAACTGTGACCTCTTCCGCTCGGCAATATCCAAAGGCAGTAGGAAGGCTGTGGCCATCCTTCACCCTGTGTACTCTGGGATGCAAGGCTCACGTCTTCCACTTCTCCCTGGGTTCCTTGGCCTTCGAGTCAGACTGTCCTTGGAGGTGGCCAAGCCTAGCTCCTCCAAAGGCTTTCCAGACCATGGCTTGAGAATGAATAAGGCTGATGGGCCCTTCTGATCAGTGTCCTGCTTTGCCTCCTATGCCTACGGTGGCCCTTGCTCTCCTGGAGCAAGGGACCAACACTTCTTACAGAATGTGACAGCTTTACTCACTCGGCCCACAGACCCCTTGCCTATCCTGGCTGGTGGGGATGTGTGAAAGTCAGGCGTGTGATCAGTAGGGACAGGGGTCACTTTCCGAGATTGTGGTGATTTCAGCCTAGAGTTCAAGAGAAGACAGAGTGATCTGGAAGACATGCTGTTCCCTCTTTATGCTATCAAATTCCAAACTGTGAATTTTATATGACCCCCAAATGGAATACTGTTCACATGTTCTGGAATTCCCTATTCTCCCTACGTGAGACTTGCATTTGTGGCCATTATCAGTGAAGCACAATGATGACTTTGTGACAATCATTGGAAACCAGTAATCACAGATCACAGGATGCGTGTTCCAGGACCATGCGTAAGTGATATAACAAGGCATTGAATAAGTGCAGAGATGAGATTCGTATGGTTTCAATATAAACAAGTTCCAAAGGATCGTAACATTGTGAGTAATAACAACATTGCAACCCTTTGCTGTAGTGGAAAATAAAAAATTATCCAGAAGTGGCACATCCAACAATAAAAAACGTGAGTGATGATTCCTGGACCTTTTCAGGAAAAGATGGTCCCTGGACATTGGCCAGACTGAATAGTAAATACACCCCCAAAGTATCTCTTCCACTCCTTCCCATTATTCTGCATCTTTATTGATAAATTCCTATACTTTCCAGGGGCCTACACATTTTGTAAAACTATTTAATCAAAGTCCTTAGTTAGACAGGGCCTTGCAAAAAAATTTTCCCTGGGTGCCATATTCCGCACATGGGGCAGCTCTGCTTAGTTGTGACCTTTTCTTTCAGAGTGAATAAGTATTAATTGACTCACTGCACTGTACAGTGTTCTATGACAAATGCTGTGAGGCCACACCTTATCAAAACTTGTAGGATGCAACCACTGCCCTCAAGAGCCATGGTCTTTCTGGCTACACACAATTAAACACATGAAGCGGATCAAGGGAACTAGAAGACCAGACATTAGTTGGCACGTATTAAATCTCAAAACACGGCAGAAATGGTTAATGCTTGGGGTTCAGGTAGGGCCAAACTCAGGCTGGGCTGGTATCTCCAGGAAGGCTGGTGGCACTTAACACAGGCCCTAGGCCTAGGCTGGGTGTAGAAGACCTCAGAAAGATACAGGCGACAGGTTGGGCAGTGGCAGCAGTGGGAACCCCTTGAGGAGGGAGCCCCACTTCAGGATTCAGACTCAAAGACATTCTGAATCGAGGAAGGCATGGCCCCTGGCCCTGAAGAGCATTTGACTGGCCTGGAGTGGGGGTGGTGAGCTATTAGGAAAACACTGTGAACAGGAGATATTGATAGAACTCCTTTTGGGGTATAAGTCTCTCATCAGAAATATCTTGGTCGGGGGCATCTGGGTGGCCCAGTCAGTTAAGAGTTTGGCTCAGGTTATGATCTCACGGTTTCGTGAGTTAGAGCCTCACGTCCGGCTCCGTGCTGACAGTGTGGGCTTGCTTAGGATTCTCTCTCTCCCTCTCTCTCTGCCCCCCCCCCATTTGTGTATGGTTGTGCTCTCTCTCAAAAATTAAAAAAAAAAAAATTAAAAAAAAAAAAAAGACATCCTCTTGGTGGTTTCTTCAACACCCATTTCTTGGCATAGACCTAGCCCAACAACCACTCTCTTCCCTGTCTCTCTCTCCACCTTGTTCCTATCCTCCCACCCCCTACTGGCAGGGTGTGATTTCAGTGCTTTTCTGCCTGCCATGTTCTCTAAGCATGAACGCTGGTTTTTCACCTTGCACTCCTAACCAAGCCTCACGGAGTGCTCATATGATGGCATGAGCCCCAGACGTGACATCAGAAGACCGGTGGCCGAGACTAGGTCTGTCACTTGCTGGCTCTGTGGCCTTGGGCAGGTTACTGGATGCCTCTGAACTTCTGTTTCTTTTTGCATGGACATGGTGATGCTTTACTACTTACTTTACAGGGCATGGTGAGGAGCAAATGACGTTCTTGAGCTTAAGAGAATAGTTTCTAATACTTAAATAGAGCTTACTTGGTGCCAGGCAATCGTCTAAGGGCTTTAGATATACTAAGTATTTTAATTCTCACAATAACCTTGTGAAGAAGAAACTATTATGATTACATGTGCAGTGGGGAAGCTTAGGCACAGAGAGATTAAGTAATTTCCCAAAGATTACCGCATTCATTCAGGGTAAGCGCTGGGAGTTAAACCCTGGGGAGTCTGGTTCCAAAATCTATTCCCTTAACAAGCACATTATACTGTTTATCTAAAAACAATACGAGAGAACACTCAATACAAGGCTCACTACTTGTCCGATACTGTACCAAAGGCCCAATTAATTCATTTAATCCTCACGATAGCCCTTTGAGGTACCTATGAGGTGGGGGCATTACTAACTATTGGAAAATGATTTGTAAAAACTTCCACATTTAGGAAGGGAGAGTAGATGAAGCCTTCCCTATTCTTCCCACTGAGTACAACTGAAATCCTGTGCAGTGTATATAAAACAAACACAAGAAGACTTTGAAAGGTGGAGATGAGAAGGCAGATCAACTGGGGACCTTGGAATCAGAGGAGCAGGATGCTTCGAGTTACCTGAGTTTTCTGTTTTGCCTCAACTATCCCAGAGCTGGGGCTGAAGAAGCTGGCAGCCTGGAAAGGCCAATGAGTGTAGCCCCCGAAAGCCCCAAAGGAAGCCTGCTCTTGGGAGCCAAGGGAGCAGCCTAACAAGACAGAGACCTTTATCGACAATAGCTGCTCTCCTGCAGCCAAACCCTGCACAGGAATCTGGGAGCCCGCTCTCACCCATGCCAGTGAGGCCCAGAGGGAAGCCTGGACTTCTACCCTTGTGAGGCTTTAACAAGGAGCCCAAACCTCTCTGCCGGGGATTTCATCCCCCGAAGGTAACGAGCCCCCTCTGTGTAGTCGTGTCAATGGAGACCAGTTGGGCACCCTAGACTTCCGTCTCCATCCGGAAGTGCTGAGGCGCCTCTCCCCATCCCGACTGGGATGGTGTCAGAGAAGGCCTCATGCAGAATCAGGACTTTCAGCACTGCCCAGCGGTAGTGAGGCCCCTCCGGACATGCCCGCCATGATGTCAGTGGAGACCATGAGAGGAGCGGTGATGAGGCACCCCCTCTTCTGCCCGGCTGGGGCGAAATCAGTGGAGGCCCAATCCACCGCGATTCTCCCATGCCCCGCGAGCTGGGGGCATCAACAAAGGCCAAGTGGAAAGCCTGAACTTCACCCTCAGCTGGCAGTAATGAAGTTGTCCCCTCATCTTCCCCTGCCAAAGTAGTGTCAGAGGAAGCCAGAAAATATGAAGGTTTAAACAAGATTCAGAGTCTCATCACAAAATAGCCCAAATGTCCAAGAAAAAGAAATTGCTCATTATACCAAGGGCAGGGAAGAGCTCAGACTAAATGAAAAAAGACAAGCAATAGATACCAACACCAAGATGACAGAGGTGCTGGGATTATCTGACAAAAATTTTAAAGCAGTCGTCACAAAAATGCGTCTGTGGCTTATTTCACTTAGCATAATGCCCTCTGGGGAGGCCTTCCTTAGGAAGGAGAGTGAAAAGAAGAAAATCAGGTCCACATGTGCTCCTCTGCCTTTATTTTTCCCTCTAATATCTTGAAGAAATGTACGTACTTTGACAGTTTTCTGAAATACAGTGTTCCAAGTGTTCCCTGAACGTAACCGTCAGGATTTCTCTAAATCCATTTAACTAATCTCTTAATAATTTAAAATGTATGTGACAGGGGCATCGGTTCAAAGATATTTCCAGGTTTCTCATGGATTTGCTTTCATTTTCTTATCAACAACTCATTTGACACAATTTGCCTCTTTCATTCCCTCACATTTCTTTTTCTGATTGTTTCAGCCTAAGGTAGAATTTAACAGGGTTGTACCCCTGAGATTTCCAGTCATAGCGTCATGCTGTTCATCCCTGTGGGTTTTGTCTGTTACCTCTACTAGAGGAATTAGTAAGAACTCCTGCATCTTTGAAGAATCTTGGAGATCATGAACAATCTCCTGTTTTCCTTGCCGGTTTTATATCTGTCCTCCACATCTTTCTCAAACTATAATCTTGCTTTGCCGTCCTTTTCTTCTTTATTTCCATCATGGGATTTTGCTGGTAGCCTCTTCCTGTCATTGCACTGGAAACACATTATTATTTTTATTTCTTGTCCTTGAGAATAATAAAAAAAAAGATAAATATATTTCAACACCACAGGACACTTTCTTCTTTTTCCAAATTGCCTTAGAACTAATGTTTCACATCCAATGCCTTATGGAACACAAATCTCAAAATCAATTAAGAAATTTTTTTACTGAAATTACGGGTGCCCGAATGATTATATAGAATCTTCTTTCCTATTCTCGAGTACTTAGAAAGAAATGCCTTCTAAGCAGGAATGGAATTCAGACATATTTGGGATTAACATGAGGTCCCTGTGGAATCGTATATCGTGGAGGTCTGCTGTGTCCCGAGAGTCTTGCAATAGATGATTTCAGTTGCCCGACCAGTGCCAGGCATCCACACTGAAGTGTGTTGGGACAGTGTTGGTTGAAGTCTGAGTGCTCTCATCCTTCATTTTTCTGATGAAGCAGCCTCAGCAGTGAAGCAGTCTTGAGTAACCATCATATCTCAGGCTGTGAGACTCTGAGGTATTTATTCATGAGATTTGATTTTATTCTCCCAGAGCTGGCTGCTGATTCAGAGAGCAAATTCCACTCCACTCGGCCTGAGCATAAAGAACTTATTTTAAGTTCTAGACAGCTTCTGGAATCCTAGGGAAGTCGGGCCTCCTCTGACAGGAAGTGGGAGCTGGAAATCCAAGGAGCTGTCTCCAGATCTCTCTCTCTCCTGTGGTCTCTCATGTGTCTATCTGCTCTCCCTGTGTCTCACTCTTGCTCTCTCTCCTTCTCCCTGTCATTTCATTCTCTTTCACTGTGAACCTGTACCTCAAAATGTCCACCAGCCCCAACAGTGCATCATCTCCTTCCTGCCCAACATCCTCCTGTAGCCTAACTCTGTCTCTCAGAGTTCTGATTCCAAATCCCCGAGGAAGAAATTCAGTCTCGACACTGTCTTTTAGAGCCCTGCTGTAAACTTCTAGAAAGCCTATCGATGTGATTTAATCAGTGACTGCCTAAGATCTAGGGCTTTCTCATTGACTCAGAAGCAGTGCACAAGATTAGATTATATGAAAAAAGATGGGGCAATTGATTAAAAAAATTTTTTTTGAGAGCACGCAAGTGTGGGAAGGGCAGAGAGGGAGGGGGGACAGAGGAACTGAAGCAGGCTCTGTGCTAACAGCAGTGAACCCAATGTGGGGCTCGAACTCACGAACTGTGAGATCATGACCTGAGCTGAAGTCAGTTGGACTGAACCACCCAGGTGCCCCCGGGAAATTGTTTAAAATACTAGTGTGTTCTCTAAGGACACTTACATTTTTTTTTTTTTTTTAGGTTTGTTTATTTATTTTGAGAGAGAGAGATAGATCATGCATGCAATGAGGGAGGGGCAGAGAGAGAGGGATAGAGAAAATCCCAAGCAGGCTCAACACTCTCAGTGTGAGCCCGACTTGGGGCTCGATCTCACGAAACAGGAGATCATGACCTGAGCTGAAATCAAGAGTCAGGTGCTTAACCGACAGAGCCACCCAGGCACCCCACTAAGGACACTTGTTTGTTATATTTTGGTAATACCTTTCAATAAGGCTTAATACTTGCTGTACAGGGTGAAGTTTCTTACAATTCAGTCTGAGCCAGACGAGGACCCTTTATTCTCTCTTGCAGTAGAGTCTGTGGGAGCTGCTATGTAATTGAGAGGATTATGGCATTCGGGGGATTGGACTACTGGAAAGAGCAATGGGTTGATACTTGGGAGCCCAAAGATTATGCCCAGGTCCCAACATAATACTAATTTATTAGATTGCTAAATACAAATTTATATTTGTAAATACAATTTATATTTAGTATTACTAAAATACTAAATACAAATCAAGTCATTTTCTGGGCTTCTTTCTTTCTTTCTTTCTTTCTTTCTTTCTTTTTTTCTTTCTTTCTTTCTTTTTTCATTTATAAAATGATGGGGCTTGTGTTAGTCAGTGATTCTCAAATTTTTGGAGTATGAAAACTTTTCTTAATTTCAAAAAGTTATAGATAACACGTGATATGGTGTTGATTTTGTTGCCCAGTGAAAGAAATTAAAACAAACAAAAAACCTGTAAACCCTGGTTCCAATACTTGTAATAATTCCAGAACCTCTGGGAGTCCAAATCTCCGGGGTTCCACAGCCTGGAACCCCCGGTTTAGCTGAGTTTGAGGTCCCTCCAGGCTCTGATATTCTCATATTCAAGTCAAGCGAATATGGGCTCCTTAGAAAAACATTCATTTATTCAAGAGGAAAGCTGACATTCAATACTACCAGATCTGAGAAAAGCACGAGTTTTTGAGAGAGGTGAATTGAGGCAGATTTCAGGGTGTACGAATCTGAGCTGAGAAGATGGGAGGAAGAATCAATACTAGTCGCAGTGGGAGTGGGGTGACATGATGGCGAACAAGGTTCCAGAATGTGGCTCATGCCAGGAAGAGGGTCAGATGCCATGATCACTAACAGAAAGAAGCAGAGGAGAGGCAATCTCACCCCCAAGGCAAGGTGGATTAACTCTTCCGGCCTTAAAAGTGAATATATTATATATTAGTATATTAAATATAAAATAATATCTTTTTTGTTTTCAATGTTTATTTTTGAGAGACAGAGAGAAACAGCATGAGTGGGGGAGGGGCAGGGAGAGAGGGAGACGCAGAATCCGAAGCAGGCTCCAGGCTCTGAGCTGTCAGCACAGAGCCCCACGCGGGGCTCGAACTCACAAACTGTGAGATCATGACCTGAGCCGAAGTCAGATGCTTAACTGACTGAGCCACCCAGGCGCCCCAATAGAAAATAATATCTTAATGTAATATGATAATATAAGTAATAATATGTACTCATATGTGTTATGTCAATTAATATTCATCTGTAAAACACCAGGGCAGTGTATGGTATAGAGTAGGCTGGTCTCCCCGCTCCTCCTTAATCACAACGACAGTTGAAGTGTTAACGAAAGCCTTCTAGTTAGACTTCTCTAAAGACGAATACCAACTGAGTTGACGTCACGACGTTACTGGCAATGTCTTAGGGTAATGTCTGCAATATATGTACAAGAGAGAGGCTCACGGAAAAATACATTCTTGAAGCATGCCCCAACACTGTCCCTTTTATGTTTTCAATACTTTGCATGCTTCATATCAAAGAAGAGATTGATTCTGAAAGACATTCTGCCTCACAGCACTCTTCATGTATTTGAAAGGAGATCTGAACTTGACAGTGTACGTTTCCCAGAGTTACATACAGATTTGGGTATTAGGTTGAGGATATCAGGTCAAATTTCTACCCAGATAGTCATCTAACTGCAAGGAGAAGCAAGATGGGCAAATAGGGAAAATTCTTGACAAATCTTTGAGGCTATTAATTCTCAGGGTTTTAAAAAGTTACTAATATTTCAATTCCCATGTTCTAATAAACATTCCCTCTCTCTCCATGCTCCAGCAACCTCAACTGTAGAAACTCTAAGAGGGGCACCTGAGTGCCTCAGTTGGTCGTGTCCAACTCTTCATTTCCTGAAGTCGTGATCTCACAGTTTGTGAGTTCGGGTCCTGTGCTGGGCTCTGTGTTGACAACACGGAGCCTGCTTGAGATTCTTTCTCTCCCTCTCCCTCTGCCCCTCCCCTGCTGTCTCTCTCTCTCTGTCTCTCTCAAAATAAATAGATATGTTTTTTTAAAAAACACAAAGTTTCTAAGAAAGTGTCGGTTCAAATGCGAACCAAACCGAAATGTGGTGATATTCTGAGCAGCCATGGGATGTAGGAAAAGCAGAGCCTCTGCATATTCTATTTCCTTTCTAATATGAATCAAATCATATTACTTTAGCGAAGTGATGAAAAAAATGTTCAGTGAACACTTCCGTGAAAAAAGTTTGTATATTCATCTATCACGAGTGTTGCGTTCTGTTTTCAGAATCAACCGGTAGGCAAAATATGTTCGAAGAACAGAATGTGTTTTAATCTAATCATCGAAAACTGCAAATTGATGCTATGGCTGATAGAAGTTGAAAGTGGAGAGAGGAGGAAGAAGAAAGGAGAGTTCCAGAGGGAGAGAGAGAGAGAGAACAGAGAAAATAATGGGGAAAGCTTATTAAAGAAACAGAAGAAAATTTCCCCCAAATAAAGGGCATGTCTCCAGCCTGAAAGGTCGGACTGATTGTTTAGCTCAGTGAATAAAAAATATGTCCACCGTAAAGCTATGACACTGTGAAAGTTCGAATCCCCAGGGACGGAGAGAAGATTCCCCAGAACTTCCAGATAGAGAAGGAGAAAATCAATGTACGTACACAGCATTGGTTATAAGAGTGGCATTGTTTGTAGCTTATAAATCTCGCTACTCACAGAGAGCTTTTCTTCCACTTGAGCTGATACTGTGCTCCTAAAGACCTGTCTTCTAAGTTTTACCTCTGATTGCTTCTCTGACAGTCCTTCTTATTCCCCGCCCCCGTTGAAAATATTGCTACAAGTTTCTATCAAATATTCAACGTGACCTCTTCTCCCTTTGACCCATTTCCAGATCTGACACAAGTGTGCACTGGCCTGGATCCGTCTCCTCTTGGTTAAGGAGCCATCTCTACAGTCATCCTCTGTCCTGGGCAGTGGCACGTGTGGATTTTCTTAGCCCAGGCCAGCTGACCTCAGACACCAGCGTATCTGCGGAGACCGACCCCAACCTGCTCTTGGCACGCGGAGATGTTGACAACACCTCTTCTTCTGCTGCTGGAAGCAGATACAGTCTGCAAACACCATCACACCATCATGAGAATTCTCTCGGCCTCTTCCCACACCACGGACCCGTCCACACAGCATTACCATCAGGCAGGCAAGCTGAGGCAGCAAGAGTCTGCTTATGCTGACAGCCGACGCGTGGGTGGGTGGGCACCGTGCCCTAGAAGCAAGTACTATTAAGGCTTAAGGATGCAGGCTTGCATTTATATATTTGTATAAGATCAACCCCCCTCCTTCCTTTGTTCTGTCTCTGCGCTCCCTCATTTCCCTTGAATCTCTTTCGTGATGGTGGTACAATAGCACCTACTCCAGGGTGCTGTTAGGCAAGGATTTCTCCTTCTTCCCCTTAGCATTTCATTGTTCCATAGATTTAGGTGTTCCTGTGCCCTGCTAGTCTGAGGACACCAGAAACTGTTCCCATGGTCACTTCTACCAGTTCGTGTTTACTACATAACAAATTGCCCCTTGATGGCTTAAAATAACAACCAGTTTTTAGCTCACAACTCTGCCGTTTGGCCATTTGGACTGAGTGCATGTAGATAGTTCTGGGTGGGGATTAGCTGGTTGAAGGGCCTCAGTTGAAATGGCTTATCTCTACTTTGCACGGTTTCTCATCTTCCAGCAGGCTATCCCAGAATGGTCACCTGGTGACTGCAGTTTTCCAAGAACAAAACATCGGAAGTTGCAAGGCCTCTTCCCCCCCCCCCCCGGTTTTATTGAGAAATAATTGGCATATATCATTATATAAGTTCAAGGTGTAGCACATGATGGTTTAATTTACATATGTCATGAAATGAGCGCCACAACAGGTTGAGTTAATATCCATCTTCTCATATAGATACAATAAAAAGAAAAAAATTCTTACGACGAGTGTTCTTAGGATTTACCATCTTAACGATTTTCCTAGATAGCATCCAGCAGCGTAGGTAAAGTCATCATGTACATTACATCCCTAGTGCTTATTTATCTTACTACTGGAGGTTTGTACCTTCTGACCACCAATTCCCTCTCCCTTCCCTCTTGCCTCAAGCAGCTACAAGGCTTTTTCCATATCTCTTTTCTCACGAGTTTGATTTTTAAAAAATTTTTCATTAGAGTCTACGTATAAGTGAGATCATACAGGATTTGTCTATCTCTTAATTCACTTAGCATAATTTCTTCAAAGTCCATCCGTATGTTGTAGATGATAAGACTTCCTTTTTTTATGGCTTACTAACCTTCCATTTTACACACACACACACACACACACACACACACACACACACGTATGCGTGTGGGCCACCTCTTCTTCATCCATTCATCCATCAGTGGACACTTAGGTTATTTCCAAGTCTTGGCTATTGCAAATAATGCTGCTATGAACATGTCGATGCAGATATAGTTTCAAATTAGTGTTTTCATTTCCTTTGGATATATTCCCAGAAGTGGAATTGCTGGATCATACAGTAGGTCTATTTTTAATTTTTTGAGGAAACTCCATACTGGTTTCCATAGTAGTTGCACCAATTTCCAATTCCACCAACAGTGCACAAGGGTTCCCTTTTCTCCACACCCTCACCAGCACTTGCTATCTCTTGTCTTTTTGATGATGGTCATTCCATCAGGCATGAGGTAATGACTCAGTGTGGTTTTAATTTGCATTTCCCTAATGACCAGTGATATTGAGCATCTTTTTATGTACCTGTTGGCTTTTTGTAGTTTTTCTATGGAAAAATGCCTCTTCAGGTCCTTTGACCATTTTTTTAAGTTGGATTATTTGTATTTTTAACTATTGAGTTGTAGGAGTTCTTTGTGTATTTTGGACATTAGCCCCTTATGTAGTTTGCAAATATTTCCCCCATTCTGTAGGTTATCTTTTCACTTTGTTGATGGTTTCTTTTGCTGTGCAGAAGCTTTTGATGCGGTCTCAATTTATTTTTGATTTTGTTGCTTGTGCTTTAGGTGTGGTTTCCAAAAACTCACTACCAAGGCCCATGTCAAAGAGTTTTGTTTCTGTTTTCTTTTAGGAGTTTCAAGGTGTCTGGTCTTATGTTTAAGTCTTTAATTCATTTCGACTTAATTTTTGTGAGCAGTGTGAGATAGGGGTCTGGTTTCATTTTGTTACATGTGAATATCTAGTTTTCCTAACACCATTTATTAAAGAGACTATCATTTCTCCATGCTCAGCACAGAGCCCGATGCAGGGCTCGATCCTATGACCCTGCAATCATGACCTGAGCTGAAACCAAGAGTTGGATGTTCAACTGACTGAGCCACCCAGGCACTTCTTGTCCCAAATATTTTATGTATTACTTAAGTTACACACGAGAATAATAATCTCCTGACATGTTGAAGGATTCATGATTTTGAGTCAAAACACCTAATTCAGGGTATGTCTCCAGACCTCTTTTAACTATATGTAAGGCCAAGTAATGGCAAGTATTATGAAATCTTCAGCATGGGGCTCAGCACATAAATGCTTAACAAATGTTTGTTGAATCTGAATGAAAAGATGGGAGCAAAAATGCTATATAAATCAGAGGAAATTAGCCTGAAAACCTATCCCATTAATTCTGTGTTTATGATCAACTTTTATCATGGAAATTTGGAATTTAATAGGTGAGAAAAAAGATTCGATTTAACTTCCATACTTGCAGTATGGGCTGTTGGATGGAACAGCATCATGTCCATTGCTGTACGTAATAGTTGGGAATTATAACGAAGGGCAGAATGAAGAGGGTCCTTAAACTTTAGTTCACTAAGTCACCAACTGAATTAAGAAATCACGTATCTTTACAAATTCCAACAATGTTCCTCAGCTATTTCAAGCGGGACCTCGGAGAAGCACCTAAACGAACTATTTTTTAAAAACCTCCTTTCTTTAGAAGTTGCAACACAAATTGGCAAGAAGCAGAAAGTGACCTCTTAATTTTGTTTCATAGGCCCCATATTCAGTTTGGTCTGATGCTCTTTCCAGTCCTGTTTCTCCAAATTAAAAATTGATCAATAGAAACAATAAGAATACATTAGAGAAATTTTTGCAGATTCTTAGTCTAAATATATTTTCCTAAGTCCTATTTAGTAAGCAACTGCAAGAGTAGGCTGGCTATTTACTTAATGACCATGAGAAGCCATCCTGACCCTTCCCAGGAAGGTCAAAGAGCAGCTTGTTTTTTGGATGCCTAATTTAATTGGACAAAGGAAATTGCTTTCATCATTTTTGTTTTGCCCTTCCTAATTGGATTGAATGTCAACTTTCCACGCGATGTTCCCCAACATACACTCATGTTCCTAATGCAACCAGATTAGATCAATCTGCATCTGTCTTCATTGTACCCTGGGACTGCATAAACTTTGAATACATATTTATTTTGTGGATTTCATTTCCATGTTAATTAGAATTCAGGTTCCTGGAATTTCCATTCTGAGTATGATAATCTTCTTATAGTCAGCATGATAGAAACAGCTGCATTCATTTACTTTATGAAAAATGGTGTTTCTGGCTCAGATGATCATTGGATATATACTTTCTAGATCAAAGATTGTGCCTCCATTCCTTCCTATAGATTTATCAGAATGTATTAATATATTGAGAACTTTCAAACTCAATTTTATGAGGTCACTGTGTTTTTTGGAAGACAAAGTGAACAACAAAAATTATTGGGAAATGATACTAAAATGATCTCATTGCCTTTTCTTCTACTGTAATCACTGCTCTCCAAGTAGACTTTTTAAAAAGATTAACTAGTTTCTTAATTATAAAAGTTGTCTACTACTGTTAACGTTTTGATGGCTTTCTTTTCATATACATATAGTAGATTTTTGTAAAATGTTATTACTCTAAACAGATAAATATGATCTCTGTCCCAAAATGTGTTTTTCAACAGCCATCTTTCTAATCTAATCAAGAATTTTTTAGACAACCAGGGTGCCTGGCTGGCTCAGTTGGTAGAGCACGTGACTTGATCTCAGGGGAATGAATTCGATCGATCTCCAGGTTGGGCATAGAGCTCATTATTAAAAGAAAAGTGAAAAACAAAACAAAAAAAAAAAGAATTTATTAGACAATAAAATAAAGGAGATTATTCAATCCAACATCAACATGTGCTAAAGATTTACTATATTACTATGTCACCCGCCTTCCTCTTTGATGGGGGAGAAGGGCACGAAAATAAATAAGACACATCCTTGCTTTGAAAAAGTTTGTAAACTACAGAAAAAAAAACATGGTAAAGTAATTATGTAAATTATGTAAATTACATAGTAAAGTAATGATATCAACCATTTACTGGGCACTAAGTAGGTACCAGTTACCTTTTATTCCTCAGGACATCTCTGATGTGGGGACTATCACACTCCTCATCTTACAGATGAGGAAACTGAGGCTGAGCGATGTGGAGTATTGTGCCCCAGACCGCACAGCCGGTTGGTGATAGAACTGGGAGTTGAATCCAGCAATAGGGTTTCAGCCAGGCCCTTGATCACTGCATTCCACCATAGGGGAGCACTTCAGTTATAACATGCCTTCCATATACTGGAATAAATAAAATTCTCTCCGAGTCTTCTTGACGTGAAATATAGATCCAAGTACTCTACAGGGTCTGTGCACGGTACCTCACTCTCATTTTCTCAAGAGAAGGGACTAGAACATTTATCGTTGAGCCTGTCGGTCTATAGAGGAGATCCCATCCTTGCAGTAATGGAAAGGATAAAAAAGTCAGATGGCCTGGTATTTCGCCACCCTCAGGATCTGGGATAATTTTCCCTGGGCCTGTAGAGAGTGAGCGCAGGGCAGTTTTATTGTTGGTCTGTGCCCAGGGCACACTCTGCCCCACCCTGGGCGCACGATGGTTAAAGGAGATAAGGAGTAATGAGGCCCGCTATTACATATAGGGCTCCCAAGGACCATCTCTCTCATAAGGTACCATTGGCGCAGAGACCTGAGGCAAGTGAGAGAAGGAGCCACCCACTCTCTGGGGAGGAGGATTCCAGCCAGCACCAATGTTCCGAGGCTACCATGTGGCTGGTGTGTTCAAGAAACAGCGAGAAGCCGGGTGGCTGAAGCAGAAGAAGAGAAGGGAATGCAAGAGCTGATGAGGTTAGACAAGCAGCGAGTCAGGACGTAGGGGAGGAACACAGGAATGCTGGAGGCACCGAGTATCTGTTTGTATCACATTCTTTCACGCAGGTGATGGGAGCCCTGCCCGATGAAATTACACGGAATTCCCTGTTGGAAAACTTTGCTTGAATTAAATAGCTCCCACTCAATAGGACTCCGTTTTTCCAGCATAGAAATTGAGAATAATAAAGCCTGTCTCATGGGGCATTGTGCTTATTAAATGAAATAAGATAATGTTTGTGAAAGTGCTTTGTCATCTGTAAGGCACTGTGATAAAGACTACTCTTGTTTTTGCTGTTAAGAGAAGTCGATGGTTAAGTTGCTCAAGAAGCAAGGGAGTGGAGACAGTTCTAAGCTGAGTGCCCTGGATCCTGTGGTCCTCTTCCTTAACTGTTCCCTCCGTTAATTTCCAGTGTCTTTCCCAGTCTCCCCTTCAGCAGGAGGACTTGGTGAGCAAAGGCAGATAAGCAAGCTTCTCATCGGCATGATAAGAGGTGCATAACCACCCCCAGTGATAGCCAAGCCACACGGTGTTAAGATCACCTTCGTTTGCAAATTTGACCTGCAAAATTACAGTGCGGTGCTCGTAGTGGGGGTGGGGGGCCTCAATGAAGCTCAAGATCGTTATTTCCACATCTAATATCAGCCTCTGGAAAACACAGTACATCTGTATAATGACAATGTCAAAGATCCCCGTTTTTGTGTGTGACACCAGCACCCACACAGAACAGGAATCACTCCAGAGTAGGAAGGTAGACATCGTTCTCTGAGTGGTCATGTCAGATGGACATATCTGAGTGTTCAGCACATATCAGACCAGACTACCGTGACGTCATTTGTTGCAATTACTGATAGAAGTCTGCCCAGGTCCAGCCCCAGCGGGTCCAGGGGTTCCCGAAGGATGAACGGCGTGGGCGAGAATGCAAACAGACACAGACAACAGCAGTGTGTTAGACTGGCCGCTTTATTGTGGCAAACGTGGCATTGTATTTGTTAGCAATTTCCTTGTAGAGGGCGTCATCTATGTTTCTCCGCATTACCTAATTCTAAAAATGTTCCTTTGTGTAATCACCCATTAAGGAACATCACGGTTATTTCTTTGTAACGTTCCCTTCTGCCTTTTTGTTTGTTGATTAATTTCTTCTTACTACTTTCATTATGCATCTACATTTATTTATAGTTTATAAAGAGTTTGCTTCCCTATTGTCATGAAAGGTCATCTAGCTCTCAACACCTCAAGTGGAACAGTTACAGGGACATGACTTCTTAATTGTTCCTTTGAACCGTTTGCTGCATAAGGAACAAAAGTATTCTCTTTGGTCTGGGGTGCCCGGAGGGAGCCAAGAGGGCCCTGGGAACCCACGCCTTATGTGCTCCCAGAGAGACAATGTATACCTAGGAACTAATGAACCATTCTGTAGCCTAACCCACCAGGTCCAGTTACCATCTGGAATGCCTCCTGGGGGCCAAGTGGACCTAGGGGTTGGAGTAACTTGTATCCATAGATACATTCCTTTGTTGCAGGAGTGGGGATTTCGAACCCATTTGTCCCCCTCCTTGGCTGGGAAATATATGGGGCTATCCTTCCTTTAGGTAGGGGACGGGAAGGCGGGGGTGGCACCGTCTGGATATAAGGTTTCATTTTTCATCTTCGGAGTCTCATGGTTTTTCCCTCATCCCCAGAATACATCCCCGAGTTTGCCCCCATGGGTTTATTTTGAATCATCAGTGCCAGTTAGACCAGGGGGATGGCCATGATGAGTAACAGGAGGGATACCAGTAGCTTCCCATTTGGAGGGTCGCTGTGCTTTGCCCTTGTGCCAACCACCCGGGCTGTGCCATCAGGAAGGCTGGATGGATCGGCTCCCGGCAAAAGTCATTGGAAAATACTCGCTAAAACTGAAGGAAAGCATGAGTTGTCTTTCCATTCTTTTTCTTTTTCGTAGGTCAGAAGAAAGTGTGCTTCGCTTGAAGAAATACTCCCTTACGTAAATCAAGTAGGGAAGATGGGGATGGGAGGAATCAGTGTAGGAGTAAGAATTTGTCCCAGGAGAACTTGGACGGCATCTCCCTTACATCTCCTATTTATTTCTGCCTCCTACGAATTTACTAAGGGGTCTTGGCTTCCAACAGACCTGGGTTTGAATCCTTGTGCACCACGGACTTGTGAGGCCTGAGGCAAGCTATTTAACATTTCTAAGTTTCTGTTTTCTCCAGCGTTAACAAGAGGTCTGTAGGTAAGCATTAAGGACCTACCTAACAAGAGGTAGGTCTGTGGTAAGGATCAAATAAGGAAACGTATGTTAAGTACACTGTGGTGTTGGGCATATGGCAGGTATTGAATAAATAAATGTTAGCCATTTGTGTTATTATTGGGAAGAAATTACTGACAAAGGTTTATCAGAGGGAAAAAGCATAAGAGTGAGGGAAAAATAGTCAACTTGAAGAATCACTGCTCGTTTCCTAGGATTTATCTAACATATGTGTATCTGTTATAATGCTTAGTCTAGGTGAACTTTTTTTTTTTTTAATGAGCTTATTCAATATAGAGCGTTTCGGAATACATTTGGTTTTCAATTTCGAATACAATAAGATTCAGGATAATGTGAACTATTATTTAAGAAAAGCACACGTCGGGGCTCCTGGGTGGCTCAGTCGGTTAAGCCTCTGACTTCGGGTCAGGTCACGATCTCGCGGTCCATGAGTTCGAGCCCCGCGTTGGGCTCTGGGCTGATGGCTCAGAGCCTGGAGCCTGCTTCTGATTCTGTGTCTCCCTCTCTCTCTGCCCCTCCCCCATTCATGCTCTGTCTCTCTCTGTCTCAAAAATAAATAAACGTTAAAAAAAATTTTTTTTTAAAAAAAAGAAAAGCACACATCATAAAATTTAAATGATGGCATTAAGATTTCTAAAGCAAACATTTCTTTTTATACTACCAATAGAAATAATATTTCTCAAAATCTTATTTGTATGGAACCATGAGTAAATGAAGAACATACCACATAAGTAAAATTTCCAAGTTACTAAAACCAAACCCTTAACATAAAAAAACTTTAAAAGTATATTTTATGTTATAATAGCTATCATTTATGATGACACATGCAGATACATAATATTTTAAATAGCCATTTGGACAATATCCCTTCTTGTTAGCATTTTCTCACTGACTGTGGTTCATTGATCTAGACATCAATTATTGCACAATGCGGAAATAGGCATTGCCCTCAGGAGCTAGTAGAACTCATAAGATAGAAACTCACCAATCCAAATAGCCTCGCACTGAAGAATTTTTCAAGAAATACAATTCAGGGGCACCTGGGTGGCTCAGTCGGTTAAGCGTCCGACTTCGGCTCAGCTCATGATCTCACAGTCCGTGGGTTCCAGCCCCGCGTCGGGCTCTGTGTTGACAGCTCAGAGCCTGGAGCCTGTTTCAGATTCTGTGTCTCCCTCTTTCTCTGACCCTCCCCTGTTCATGCTCTCTCTCTGTCTCAAAAATAAATAAATGTTAAAAAAAAAAAAAAAAAAGAAATACAATTCACATTGCTTTGTAATCGTTTCAGGAAGGCAGGAAGGAAAACCTTTTCCCCTTCGGGTCCATAGCTGTGCCTGAAAATTAAACTGGCCAAGATAGATTAACAGGACAAACGCATGCAAATAATGCTGTAAGTTTCACATGACACAGGAGGCTTCATAAGGAAACGAAAACACAAGGAAAAGGTTAAGCTTGGACATCGTTTATACTAGATTTAGTAAAGAGAAAAAAGTTATGGAAAAAAGTAATAGGACAAAGGAGCGTGAGTTCAGGACAGTAAACTGGGAGAAATGAGCAAAGTCTGTTCATTTCGATTTCCTCCATCTTTGGAGATGAGGGCGCTCCTTTCTTCCAGGTACAGGGAGGAGACCTCTCACAAGTGGGTCCTACACTCTGCTTCAGGGGAGAAGGGGAGGGGTCAGAGAGCTTTTCCTGCACCTGCTGCTCTCAAATTCCTTTAGCTGAAAATATCCAATATGCCAAGGTACCATATTTGAGAGTAGCATTTTTTGAACCCCATCCACATCCTTTTCCTCTAGCGGAAAGAAGAGAAAAAACCTTTTTTGAAAGACAAATGGGACAGGGGAGCTGCACGGTGGCCCCCTCTGTGTTCTTCAGGGTCACCACACTGCCACACCATCTTCTAGGCTCCAGAATTCAAGGGTGATTCTATGCCTTCCTGAGCACTCCCAGTTCTCATTTCTGAGCTTTCTCTAACCCAGCTATTTAGAGAGTCCTTGTCCTAAGCATAGGATTCACTAACACAGAATGCAGCTGGGTGACGGAGGGTTCCGACTATCTTTCCAAGTCTTAGAATATTCTGCCAATGTGGAACTCTGAGCTGATCATTATAGGCCAGCACATATCATTTCCGTGACCATAAGCTACTACTACCATTAGTAAAGTGCTTGTGGCTTTTTAAAAAAATGCTTATTGATTTCTTTATTTATTTACTTATTTATTTTGAGGGGGTGTGGGGAGGGACAGAGAGAGGGGGAAAGAGAGAATCCCAAGCAGGCTCCACACTGCCAGCACACAGCCTGATGTGGGGCTCAATCCCACGAACTGTGAGATCATGACCTGGGCTGAAACCAAGAGTTTGATGCTGAACTGACTGAGCCACCCCGGTGCCCCAAAGTGCCTGTGGCTTTTTAACACCAGCAACATAGCAGATAGTCAATGTGTCTTAGTTGAATTGGGTTAGAGGGTGATCTTTCTTTTCATAAAAGCGTCCATAAGAGAATACTGAGAAAACTGTATTATAAATATTCACAATTGAAATAAAATAGACTAATTCCTTGAAGAATATAAACTATCAAAAGCCAGTCAAGATGAAATATATGTTATCTTATAGTTATTAAAGAAATTAAATTTACAGTTTAAAAACCTCTGGGGGCGGGGGGAAGTCTCCCAGCCTAGATGCTTTCACTGGAGAATTTTACTAAACATTTAAAGAAGAAATGACACTGTTGTACATATCTTTTCTAGCAAGTAAAAAAGGGGAAAACATTTCTTAACTTATTTTTTGAGGCCTGCATCACGTGGGTACCCAAATCAGACAATGATAGTACAACAAAAGAAAACAACAGACCAGTGTTCCTTATAAACATAGATACAAAATCCTAAAAAAAAAAAAATGTGAACAAGTTAAATCCAACATTATTTAAAAAGAATAACACACCATGAGTTGGGATTTCTTTCAAGAATGCAAAGTTGGCTCAATATTCAAAATCAGTCAATCTAATTCACCATATTTTTATTTCGAGCTGTCTCTGCGTTTTAAACATAGCACCCAGCATGTTACAGAAACACCATTCATAAACCCCAGTCACGGGTGTCGGATGGGAGCAGGGTACATGTATAAATAGCCTGTGTATGTCAAACAAAAGAAAAGAAAGGAAGCTTGGGGAATAAGGTGGAAATCATCGTGCCCAATTTAAACCATATTTACAACCTAATTTACAACCCTCCTGGAACGACTCCTCCCCAAAAAGGAGAGAACATCAAATAGAAAATTCTACATAGGCTAACATCCTCAGGTTGAACTAAACAGAACAAATGAGGCTCTAAGTATGTTGTTTCACTTCCTGGACCCTGGATGTGCCAAGATACAGAGTAGGCACTGCAGCGTTTTTGGGACTCGGAACCATTTGAGGTCCTGAGGAGAAGGCAGCTTTGACACTGTGGACCAATTGATTTGCATCCATTGATTCCGCGATGCTTTGGGATTGATAGAAGGACACTTCCCCAGCCTGATAAAGGGTGCCCGTGAAAATTCCTCGGCTAACATCATACTGGATGGGGAAGGTCTGAATGGGGAAGATCAGTGACAAGACAAGTGTAATTTTTTAGGGGTGCGTACTTAGGCAGTGAACTCTAGAGCAAACTCTTCAAGCCAGGCTAGCGGCTCCCTCTGGGAAGGGAAGAAGAGGGGCACTTGGAACTGAGAAGGGACACTCAGGGGTTTTCTGGGCTCTGGCAGAGGTCTATGTGGTTTCATGGGTGTTTACATTACAACAGCCTGTGAGTTGTATATCTGTTTTATGTACCTTCTACATTTGCATTATTATTTCTCAGTAAAATGCTATAGAAGAAATAAAATTGTTTAGAAATTTTAAATGTTAGTTTCTTTAGAAAAACAGTTTAGCCCCTTATTCCTCCTAACTCCCTATGTTTTTAATATTAACACTAACAGTTAATAAATAGTTGAAATAAAGAATTGCTCTCTGGAGCTTTTATGGCAATCAAACCAAAATCATGTTTGTTTGTTTATTTTTTAATTTTAGAGAGAGAACGCTCATGAGCAGGGGAGAGGAGCAGACAGAAACAGAGATGGAGAGACAGAGAGAATCTTAAGCAGGCTCCATGCTTAGTGCAGACCACGATGTGGGCCTTTATCCCACCACCCTGGTATCATGATCTGAGCTGAAATCAAGACTCAGACACTCAACCCATGGAACCACCCAAGTGTCCCCCAGATCATAGTTTTAACTGCTCAGCTTGGAACTTGCTTAACTTAGTTTTGATGTCATCGCCTGCACGGTGAGGGGTGGGTTGGGATGTCTCCCCTGGGTAGGGGTAGCTCCCATACTGGGCAGACCACAAGAATGTTAGCTTTAGACAGCAGTCTCTGTTCTCAGCTTCAATCCAAACCTTCTGACTGAAAAACAATGTCAAAAATTAGCCTTAATTACCTAAAAGCTTTTTATGTAAGTTCCTTAGCAGATTATTTATAGCAAAGCCATTTAATATCATTAAGATAATTCCATGTGCATTAAAAAAAACTTATTTTAAGTTTTAGCGATGGCTCAAACTGTCTTTCCTAATTTTTTAGTTTTCCCTTGCTTAAAATAGTGCTTAGAAATAAAAATGTGGAGCAAGGGGCTAACAGGAATTTTGAAACACAAGCATGGATAGAAAAGAATGGGTATAAGTCCCATAACGACATCCTCACTTATATCACTACTATGGAAAAAAACATAAAGCAAGGTAGGCAGGCTTCAGCAAAAGTGCGTGATAACTTCAGCTCTTTTTTTTCCAGAACTGGAAAAAATGATGTAAAACTTGAATTTTTATTATGAGCCCTCATTTACTCTAAAATTTAAAAAGTTCTTACTTTGAGAGAGATCTGGGGGTTTTCTTAAGTATATGATATAGTAGCCTATCTTTGTGTTTTACCTGTGGTTAAGTTTTAAATGCGTATGCAGTAAAAAGTAGAATCCCCTTTTTTGTGATTCCTTTTTATCTTTTCTTTCTTCTTTTTTTTTAAATTATTTTTAACGTTTTATTTATTTTTGAGACAGAGAGAGACAGAGCATGAACAGGGGAGGGGCAGAGAGAGAGGGAGACACAGAATCAGAAGCAGGCTCCAGGCTCTGAGCCATCAGCCCAGATCCCGACGCGGGGCTCGAACTCATGGACCGCGAGATCGTGACCTGAGCTGAAGTCGGACGCTTAACCGACTGAGCCACCCAGGCGCCACTCCTTTTTATCTTTTCTATGCCTAGAAAGCAGTTCCGCATCTTTTTCTCATCCACCCAATTAATCTCATTCATTTACTTAATAAATATTGAGCATCTAACATGTGAGTGTTCTGGGTATAAATCAGAAAACAAAACAGGCACTCTTTCCTGCCCTCATGGAGCTTATCTATAGAGGAAGGAGACAAAGAGAAAAATTAGTCAGTATGTTGCATATTAGAAGGTAGTTAAGGGTGATGGGGAAGAACCAGAGCAGGCTATGAAGATGAGTGCCAGGACAGGGGCTGGGAGGTCGGGACTTCTGGCAATTATAAACAAGGTGGTCACAGTAGAACACATTTGAGGAGATGACTGTTTTTTTGAGGAATGAGTAAGCCATGTAGATATTTGGGGGAAAATCATTCCGGGTGAAAGAAACAGCATGTGCAGACCATCTGAGACCAGAGGGCAGCTGGAGCATTGAAGGAACGGCGTGGAGTCCACTACAGCTGGACCAGAGGGGGCCAGTGAGACAGTGGTCCGAGATGTAAAAGGGATCTTGTGGGGCATTGTAAGGACTCTGACATCTACTCTGAATAAAATAGGAGCCATTGGAAGGTTCGTGATCTACTTGGGTTTTGACAGAATCACCCTGGCTGCTCGGTTGAAAACAGATTGTAGGACACAAGGGTGGAGGCAGAGGGGCTGTTAAGGGGCTATTACAATAATCCTGGTGAGATGTGATGATAGTTGGACCACAGTGTAACAGTGAAAGTGGTAACAAGCAGTCAGACGTTGGATCTATGCTGAAGGTAGAATTCCCAATGGAAGGATGGAGTTGTTGCCACCTGAGATGAGGAAGACTGTGACTAGAGAAGGAATGGAGAATATTAGCTCAGTTTCTGACACGTCAAATTAGATGCTTATTTGACGTTAATGACAATGCCCAGTAGTGTAGTGGATTGACTAGCATTCCCTCAAAATCATGTCAACCGTGAACGTCACAGTGTAACCTTGTCTGGACATAGGATCTTCACAGATGTGATCGTTTAAATTAAAATGAGGTCATACTGGATTAGGAGGTGCTCTAAGTCCACTGACTGGGGTCCCTAAAAGAAAGACCCACAGGGGAGAGAGCGCAATGTGAGGACAGAGGCAGAGATCGGAGAGATGTGTCTACAATACAAGTCACTCCAAGGATTGCCTGTAAGCAACAGATACTGTGGGAGAGGCAGGGAACGGCTTCTCCCTCCAAGCCTCCAGAAAGAATCAAGGCTGCTGACACCTGGATTGGGGATTTTTGAAGGAATAAATTTCTGTTTGAGGTAATACGTTGCAGCAGTCCTCGGACACTAAGCCAAGTAGGTGTTTGAAGACAAGAGGGTGAAGTTTAGGGAAAAGGTTGGATTGGGGGTATACATTTGTGATCTGGAACAATCGCAAATTGTTCCAGGGCCCTCAATATTAAGAGTCAGGGAAGACGAAGAGGAGTCAGGCAAGGAGAGGGACGAAGCAGGTAGGAGAAAAAGCATGAGTGTGATACGCTACAAGTCAAGTGAAGAAAATCTTACGGGTGCCAGTATATGTACATACGCATAAATAATGGAATATTAGTCAGCCATGAAAAAGAATGAAGTCTTGCCATTTGCAACAACATGGACAGATCTAGAGAGTGTAACGCTAAGCAAAATCAGTCAGTCAGAGAGAGACAAATCCCATATGAGTTCACTCATGTGGAACTTAAGAAACAAAACAAATGAGCAAAGAAAAGGAAAAAAAGAGAGAAAGAGAAGACAAACCAAGAAACAGACTCTTAACTATAGAGAACAAAGTGGTAGTTACCAGAGGGGAGGTGGGTGGGGGGGATGGGTGAACCAGGGGATGGGGATTAAGGAGGGCACTGGTCGTGATGAGCACTGGGTGATATATGGAAGTGTTAAGTCACTGTGTTGCACACCTGAAACTAATATAACACTGTATGTTGACTCTACTGGCATTAAAATAAAAAACTCAGGGGTGCCTGGGTGGCTCAGTCGGTTAAGCTCTGACTCTTGATTTCAGCTCAGGTCATGATCTCACAGTTCATGAGATTGAGACCCGCGTTGGGCTCCATGCTGACAGAGTGGGGCCTGCTTGCAATTCTCTCTCTCCCTCTTTCTCTCTCCCTCTGCTCACACACACTCTCTCTCTCAAAATGAATAAAATAAACTAAAAAAAAGTCTTTTCAGTTGGCGAATCAGCTAAATCATCAAGCAAGATGGAAAATCAGAAGGTAGCAGTGAATTGATTAATAGAATGGACCCTTGAGAAAAAGCATTTTGGAATGCTAAAGGACAAAGCCTGATAGGGTGGATTTAGGGGAGATTGTGAGGGAAGGAACTGTAAACAATGACTAGAGATGTCATTTTTCTTTAAAAGGAGCAGCCCAAATAGGGTTTCTCAAGAAATAAGTGGGGTCAGGAGAGGGCTATTTGAAAATGGGGAAAATTATAGCACACTTCTATGACAAAGGCAGTGACCCAGGAGAGAGGTGAAAATTGGTCCATGCGGGGGAGTCAAGGAACGGGACATGTCCTTGCGCAGTGGAGAAGGAATGGGATCCGGGCTGTACTGACCGATACGGGTATGAGGAGCCACCGGTGGCTGCTGAGTATTTGAAATGTGGAGTCTAACTGAGATGTGCTGTCAGCACGAAATACACATGAAATCTCACAGATTTAGTAAAGGCAAAAGCATGTAGTTTATTAATAATTTTTATGTTGATTACATGTTGAAATGATATTTGAAATATATTGAGTTAAATAAAAGATATTATTAAAATTATTTTCACCTATGGGCACCTGGGTGGCTCAAGTCGGTTAAGCATCTGACTTTGGCTCAGGTCATGATCTCGTGGTTCATGAGTTCGAGCCCCGCATCGGGCTCTGTGCTGACAGCTCAGAGCCTGGAGCCTGCTTGGGATTCTGTGTCTCCCTCTCTCTCTGCCCCTCCCCTGCTCTTGCTCTGTCTCTGTCTCTCAAAATTAAATTAAAAAAATTAAAAAAAATTTTTTTGTGTATTTCTTTTTACCTTTTTTTATGTGGCTACTGAAAATTTTTAAATTCCACATGTCATTTACTATTGGACAGAATGGCCCGAGGGCCCAAGTTAAAAAAATGATAGAAGATAGAAGCAAAGACAGTTTGTCTAAAAGAATAAAAAGAAAAGCAGAGCATAAGGGCAGAAATGCTAGGGGATAAGTAGAGGGGGTGGTGGGTATCTGAAATGGCTTCAGTTTCCTCAGTGAATGAGGGAGGAAGATGATCCCTAAGTTGAGTCCAATTAATTTGTGTTGGATTTATTTTGGTATAGAATCTAAAGGTAAGAATTGAAATCGATTTTTCCCCAAATAAAAGACCCTTTGTCCCAGTACCACTTACTAAGGTTTCTCTCTTTCTCCCCCTATGCTTGTTTGTTTTGTTTCTTAAATTCCACCTATGAGTGAGATCATATGGGATTTGTCTTTCTCTGACATATTTCACTTAGCATTATATTCTCTAGCTCTCTCCATATTGTTGTAAATGGCAAGATTTCATTCCTTTTTATGGCTGAGTAATGTTCCATTACATATACCCAACATCTTCTTTATCTATTCATCTGTCAATGCACACTTGGGCTGCTTCCATAATTTGACTACTGTAAATAGTAATGCTATAAATATAGGGGTGCCTGTATCCCTTTGAATTAGAGAGGAACATTCTTACCCCAGGAGACTAGAAGTCAACATCAAAATGGATCTGTACAAACAAACCTCCTAAAGTGACTGATCTTCCGTTAGTTTCCCCCATATATTTCCTAGTCACTCTCTCACAGTTTATTGCCCCTAGCACAAACCTCTTTGTCTTGTCACTTCTCCACAAATTTATTGTTTCTTTGTTTAAAATGTATGTAAATTCTCAGTCCTAGATGCTTCTTTGGGTCTTCAATTTCCTATAAAACTCCCATGTGCATGTAAAAATAGTAAATAAAATGTACATGTTTTTCTCCTGTTCGCTTGTCTTATGTCAACTTAATTCTCAGGGCCAGCTACAGAACCTAAGAGGGTGGAGGAAAGATTTTCCTCCCCTACATTATGTAATATACTCTGTATGTTAGGACCATCCCTCCCCTCTCTTTCTTTTCACAAATATTCTTCACTATACTTGCTTATTGTGATTCCAGATGAAGTCTTAAGATATTTTTGCCAAGTCCCCAAGATTGTAAGCTAGAGATTTTGCCTGGAATGACCCTAACTATATAAGTTGATTTGGAAAAAAGTGACATCTCTACAATACTCTGTTTTGCCATTGAGTATCTTAGTATACTTTTCCATTTGTTGAAGTCATTTTTCTCTCTCTATAACTTTCTAATCTCCCTCATATAGGAGGCTCAGATTTCTTTTTCTTCCTTGGGATTTTTGATTTGAGGCTTGTCATTTTATTTCAAATGTAATCCTCCCCCCCCCCCCACTATATTCTTTTCTTTTTAATTAATTTTTTTAAGTTTAATTATTTATTTTGAGAGAGAGAGAGAGAGAGAGAGCATATGAGCGAGTAGGGGAGGGGCACAGAGAGAGGGAGAGACAGGATCTCAGGCAGGCTCCGAGCTGTCAGCACAGAGCCCAGCATGGGGCCCGAACTCATGAACTGTGAGATCATGACCTGAGCCAAGATCAAGAGTTGGACACTTAACCAACTGAGCCACCCAGGCACACTCCCCTTCCCCCCATTATAATTTCTAATTGGTAAGTTCTGGTGTGCTGGAAAATTCTGGACTTTTCTATATGAAACTTGTATTTATTCTCTGCCACTTGTCAAGGACCTACCATGTTCCAGACCACGTGCAAGTGCTAACTCACGACTACTTTGAGGAAACTGAGATGAATCAATACATTATTGTAATCGTTTTCCGCTTGATTCTCTGAAGTTTTCTCTATATGTAATTACATCATCTGTACCAGATGTAACCACATCTCTTTCTTTGCAATAATTATACTTTTCATTTCCTTTCTTTGCCTTCTTTCAGGGCAAACTGAACAGCACTTAAGCCTCTTTTTAATGACTCGGGCACGTCGCTACAGAGACTGGCAATGTCAACAGATTATGGGCTGTTTCGTCGCTGGGCTTGAAATTGTTGCCACTGGCGGTATTCTCCCGGGTACTACATCTGGTTACTAGCCTCCTGCTGCTCTACCCCACCTAGTCTGTAGCTTTTAATCTGACAAGTAGTAAACTGCTAAATCGGTACACTTCATTTTAGATTAACTTCCAGGCTGTGTGGTTGGAGGCTCCTGTTGGAAAGTGGTAGCTGATAGCTGTTCTATGTCCTGACACTTCCCTGCTTTCTCTAAACAGTAGAGGTCATGGAAAGCCTGCCCTCTGGACAAGGGAATACTTTTGTACAACTGAGTGTTATTTAAAAATCGCCAGTAGGGAAGCTAGGAGATATGGATTCCCCAGTTTTATTGACTTGCAATATTTGTCACTTCTGCCCTCTGGCTCTCATCTATACCTACCTGGGGGGTAGGACAACAATATTAATAGTTTCTGGTTCTAGAAGTGTCGCGTCACAGGTTTCTGAACTTTTAACACACATTATTTCATCCGTTCTTTCAAATAACCTTTGGAAGTGATCAAGCCAGAGGCCATCATTCCCACTTTACAGATGAGAAAACTGAAGCCCAGGAAACTGAGTTGTACAGACTAACAGAGGTTTCTAGAGGTTGTGCGTGAGCTAGAGACTTGGTTTTCCAGTTCAGGGCTCTCCCTTCTACTCCATGCTTTTGTTACGCATAGGTGCCTTAAAAATCTGTCCAAGTATATTCCCTTAATATTTCTAGTTAGCTGATAAACCTACTGTTGATAGATTTTAGTCTGATTTGCAGGGGGATATGGAGCACAGTGTCCCTCATCCCCCACTACCAATGCTCTAAACTGGGATACTCCCAATCTCAGTATAGATTGTCCCCCAAGAGCAAACTAATTCCTTATTCCCAGGGTCTGGGGTCTGATCTTACTGACGGAGTGCATGTGAGGGCTTTAGGAGCAATTGCAAAGGTAGAGGGCATAGTCCCTGAGACTGTCCTCCCTTCTGACACCAACCACAGTTCAAGGGGTTCCCAAATCATCGTCTGGTTTGGTATTCTCCAGACTTACAGGACTCACTGAAAGCTGGTAGATTCACAGTTATGGTTTATTACAAGGAACAGATACAGATTAAGATCAGCCAAAGGAAGAGACAAATAGGACAGAGTCCAGGAAGGTTCCAAATATAGAGCTTCTGTGGGCTTTCATCCAGGGAGGCAAGATATGTTGTGTGATGCCAATGCGTATGTATGCACAGGGTGTTGCCAACCAGGGAAACTCACCTAAACCTCAGTGTTCAATTTTTATTGGGGCCCCATTACACAGGTATGGTGGAGAGATTAACTGATTGCATGTTGCTGATATCAGTCTCCAGGCCACTGATACTGGGAGACTCAAAGCCTCTGCCCTAGGTCATGTTGTTGATCTTTCTGGGGTGGCCAATCCCCCAATCTCAATCACAATGGCAGCCTCTCCACTGCACCAGAAGAATGACACCCGAGATTACCCCCCCCCCCCGCCCCGTTCCCCCTCCCACCCGGAGTTGAGAACAAAGGTCAGACCTCTTTAGAGGGTGGTTCATTCTTCACCTCACGGTGTAGCTGACATTTCTTTGCTTCCTGTGTAGTTAAGAACCGAATGCAAGAGCTTTGGCTCAGAGGAGCAGACTTTTGGAAGAGGGTTCACCTTGGCTGTGCCTGAAAGGCACGTTCTCTAAGGGAGAATGAACCCACCCTGCATTGGAAAACAGCCCTTAACCAATCAGCAGCACAAACAGAATACTCCAGGAGGCCTCAAATCTCTAATCAGCAACCTGAATCACGCTGAGGAAATTGCCCTTAATGTGTCATCCAAATTTTAAGTAGCCCCAAATGTTTCATTTAAATGTAAAACGAAGATAACAGAGTGTATCCTAGTGAAATGCGCCTCTCCTTCAATCAGGCTGCTCTTTCCCAAGCACTCAAAATTCCAACCCTGCTGAGAGGTTACCCTGCATCACCTTCCAGATAGCAAAACCCCATTAGGGGAAGCCAACTATTTTTTTTTAAGTTTATTTATTTTCTTCTGAGAGAGAGAGAACGTGGGAAGGAGGAGCAGAGAGAGAGAGAATCCCAAGCAGGCTCTATGCTGTCAGCACAGAGCCGGATGTGGGCCTTGAACTCACGAACTGTGAGATCATGACCTGAACCAAAATCAAGAGCCAGAGGCTTAACCAACTGAGCCACCCAGGCTCCCTGAAAGCCAGCTATTTTTAAAATCTTTCCTCAGTATCCAAAATCTATAAAGAGCTCACCAAACTCCACACTCGAAAAACAAATAACCCAGTGAAGAAATGGGCAGAAAACATGAATAGACACTTCTCTAAAGAAGACATCCGGATGGCCAACAGGCACATGAAAAGATGCTCAACGTCGCTCCTCATCAGGGAAATACAAATCAAAACCACACTCAGATATCACCTCACGCCAGTCAGAGTGGCCAAAATGAACAAATCAGGAGACTATAGATGCTGGAGAGGATGTGGAGAAACGGGAACCCTCTTGCACTGTTGGTGGGAATGCAAATTGGTGCAGCCGCTCTGGAAAGCAGTGTGGAGGTTCCTCAGAAAATTAAAAATAGACCTACCCTATGACCCAGCAATAGCACTGCTAGGAATTTACCCAAGGGATACAGGAGTACTGATGCATAGGGGCACTTGTACCCCAATGTTTATAGCAGCACTCTCAACAATAGCCAAATTATGGAAAGAGCCTAAATGTCCATCAACTGATGAATGGATAAAGAAATTGTGGTTTATATACACAATGGAGTACTACGTGGCAATGAGAAAGAATGAAATATGGCCCTTTGTAGCAACGTGTATGGAACTGGAGAGCGTTATGCTAAGTGAAATAAGCCATACAGAGAAAGACAGATACCATATGGTTTCACTCTTATGTGGATCCTGAGAAACTTAACAGAAACCCATGAGGGAGGGGAAGGAAAAAAAAAAAGAGGTTAGAGTGGGAGAGAGCCAAAGCATAAGAGACTGTTAAAAACTGAGAACAAACTGAGGGTTGATGGGGGGTGGGAGGGAGGGGAGGGTGGGGGATGGGTATTGAGGAGGGCACCTTATGGGATGAGCACTGGGTGTTGTATGGAAACCACTTTGACAATAAATTTCATATATTGGAAAAATAAATAAATTTTAAAAATTTAAAAAAATAAAAAAAAGTAAAATCTTTCCTCAGTGCATTTCAGATATAATGTCAGTCAGTCAACAACCAAGAACCCACTTGGGGACAGGCACTAGATTCATTGTGGAGAACAGAGAGGCGAATCAGGGGTGCAGCCTGCCCTCTGGGATCTGACAGTCCGGAAGGGCAAGGAAACACCTGTGCAAATACTCCAAGGACGGTGGGAGACATGGTGCCACATAGACTCACAGGGAAGAAATGGGAAGTTCCTTCCTCAGAGCCTGGGACACGGGCCCACATCTTGTCCTTTCTGAGGCCGGGAAGCCTTTCTCCATGACCATTTAGTCTTGGAACATCGGCTTTACTTGGAAATCAGGCCTCTGGTTTCCAATATGGAGCAATTCTATCCATGGGAATGCATTTCCACCAAGGGGTCAGATTTTCTTAGCCATCCCTTTCCTCTAGACTTCTCAGGATGTCACCGTTGCCTGTGGAGGAAGGCACCAGCAGAAAGGCAATGGGATTAGGGGTTGAATGATTGGAGCCTTGTCGGTGGAGCTGCCTCAGAGCCCTGGTCTTTGAAGAGTCGTCAGAGACAAAGAAATTTGTGTGTCTGGGAAAAGAGGAGCGAGCGCTGAGCTAAGACGCTCCCTTCTTCACTGGCTTAATGGATGATAAAATTAAGTTCAAGAGTAGAGAATGAATTGTTTTATTTATTCCATTTTCCCAGGCATTTCCATATTAGATGACCTTTTAATGTTTATTTACTTTTGAGAGAGAGAGAGAGAGAGAGAGAGAGAGAGAGTGCAAGTGGGGCAGGGGGTAGAGAGGGAGGGAGACCCAGAATCCGAAGCAGGCTCCAGGCTCTGAGCTGTCCACACAGAGCCTGACGCAAGGCTTCAACTCACGAACCGTGAGATCATGACCTGAGCTGAAGTTGGATGCTTAACTGACTGAGCCACTCAGGCGCCCCTTAGATGACCTTTTTAAGAAGCCCAGAAATGGTTTCATTTTTCTGGTAGGACTACATGTGGTTAGGGTGGGGAGTAGGATGGGACCGCGAGGAGCTGCCCCTCATGTTAAAAACAAGAGACTCAGAAGGCCAGTGTTAGTCCGCATGCAAAATTCGAGAAGTCACTTAGCTGCTACCTCAGTTTTCCTATCTGTGAAAAACAACCCGTAGCTCAGGCCACCCACCCCACCCCCACATTACCCACATCAACTTTCCACTACCATCATTTCCACTGGGGCCAGTCTTAGTTCCTAAAGGGCTGACAGGGAGTTTCCTTCCCATGGCCTCTGGCTTCCAAGGCCGAGCCCTCCTACGTGCTCAACCTCGTAAACCAACCCAGGCCTACTGCCTAACCCTGTTCCCTTCCACGTCTCAGCAACCCTCCTCAACTCAGCAAGACGCATGCTCACCTATGTCAGTGCCCTCTAGCGAAGACCACCAGACGCACCCCTGTACAAACCATGGGGGTCCCAGTGTGTGGATGTTAGGAAAGCCTATAGGGCTTAGGCTCGCATTTGCTGATTTGGGGGAGTGTCTGAGGAAGAAGGGCTGGGCTCTAGATCGGGCGTTGTCAGGAATCTGGCTCCTTCTCTGATTGGCGTATTGATAAATGTTAGGTATGGGGAAAGTACGCTAGGGGGGAGACCAGGAGGGTTAACTGATAAAGAAATAACCATCCTCCGTTATCAGCCGGGAGAGAAGTTTGGTAGTGTGGCCTGGACAAGATTTGAGTTTTATCTGTGTTCAGACAGGACTGTGGAGTGGTTTTGTTTTTATCTTGATCCATCACAATCACAGAGCGGCCCTGGCCGATGCTGTTGGTCGCGGATATTGTGTGCCTTCAGTAAAAGAGCACCAAGGCCCAGCTGACCGCACCAGACCAGCCCTCCGCTGTCGGGGCTGTGGTTTGCTTCTTCAACCAGTAGGTCTCCTTGCTCTCTGCTGACCACGTCAAATTATGCCCATCCTTAGTGCTGGGACTAGGGTGAGGCCAGAGAGGCAAGAAGTGCACACAATTTAAGGAGGCATCCACTCTCAGGTACTGACCTTGCCCTGGCGCGACCCCAACAGGGAGCGCTTCCTTACATTTCATGCCTGACCTCCCTACATCGCCTCACCTCTGTCCTGCTCTGTGAGATCCCTTGCCCTTCCTTCTTCTTTCACCCTAAATCCTACCCAGACCAGACGCAGACGTGATGAAATTTTGAGGTGATGGTGGGGTGGCCCGGAGCCGAGGGCCAAGAAAGAATTCTTGAAGATGCCTTTGGTGCAAAAAGGTGATTTTATTAAAGCAGGGGGACAGGACCGGTGGGCAGAAAGAGATGCACTGGGGTCGTGGCGGGTAACTGATTATACACCTTCAGATTGGGAGGGGGTTAGGGATAGAGTCGGTCTCTAAGGAATTTTGGAAGCAAGGTTTCTAGGACCTTGAGGGGTTAGCTGTTGCTGGGGAAACACCATTTATCACCATTTAATAAAACCTCAGTCATGAGACCCTTCATGTATATCAGGGGTCCATAAGCTTGGAGTATGATTGCCAGCATCTATCTTGGGGTAGTTCAGATAAAGGAAGTAGACCTACAGGATCCTCGAGTTTGGGACAACGTCAAGCTAAGATTCTCTTTTGCCCCCAGCAAAGTGTCATGCTTGAGGCAGCTGAGCTCCTAGAGGGAGGTCACTCTGCTGGCTTTAAGGACTATGTGTGGGCTGTAAGCAGTAAGGGAATTTAATTTTTCATTTGCCTTAGTTTCCCACATCGCCATGGCAAGCACTTAAACCCCTTTCCTTTGTTCTTGGGTAGCCAGGAGTGTCCGAGGAATATCACACATATTCCACTGGGACGGGGGGTGCCAGCCTGTATTTTGCCCTCCACTTGCCCCATGCTCCCTCATCAGACATACGGAGACCACAGATGGAGTTCAGAGCTAGTCCCCCAAAATATGGCACACGACCATATTGCATATTTTAAGCTGAAGGAATTTGAGAAAATGGTGAAAACAGGAAGATGACTCTGACCTCCTCTCTGTCTCAGCCTCCTTCCCTGAAACAGGTCATAAAATCTTCCTGTGAGATGTGTGTCCTCACTACATCCAGATACCTGGAGGAAAGGGGGCAAGCTTATCTCTGATGACAAAGGGATGCCAAGAAGAAGCCTAACAAACTGAACTTTCTAGGTTTCCCCCAGTTTGCCCCACTTACCTCATACTCCTCACTCGATCATATTCCTCCGCGACTGTCCAACCCCCCCATCAAACCTGGCATAAAAGTACAAGGTCTGACTGTTTCTTCCTTTCCTTACGAAGGCTCCTGTGTCACGTAAGACTTACCAGTGAATAAATTTGTAGGCTTTTCTCTTATCAATTTGTCTTTGTCCGTTTAATTTTCAGACCCAGCCAGGGACGCTAAGAGGATGGAGGACAAGTGTTTCTTTCCCTATCCCAGATATAGCTTTCACCCCCTTGGCCGTTAATGCCCTCGTGGCCATCACCCCCTCATTGTAGCCCCTAATTATTTGCTAATTGCCTCAGGTGGATTTGTTTTCTCCAACTGTACTATAGACCTTAGCCTGACTGGTTCTTTCCCATCATTCATGTCTCAACTTAAATGAGCCCCTGAGAGAGGACTTCCCAGTGCCTCTGAACGGAAATACACCCAGCTCCAGTCATTCTCTCCCTTTGCCTTAGTTTGCTCTCTTCATTCATTGATCACCATCTGAGATGATTTTAATGATAATGTTATTTTCTGTCTCCACCAACCGCTCCGATGTTAGTAGTACGAAGGCAAGTCTGTCTTACTCATTCCTGTATCTGCAGGGCCTTGCCTTGTTTGTTTTTGACAGTCAATGTGCATTTGTTGTAAGTCCACGTACGGGATATAGTGAGTGCGCTGTGTATACGTGTGTGTGCAGAGGGCAAAGGAGGGATGTTGGAATAGAACAATAGAATCCTTGCCTTCCTGTGGTTTACAGTCCAAGTTCATCAGTGCTTGAATTGTGTGGGATTCAGCAAATAGGTGTCAGCAGATGTTCATATATGAATACTGCTCATTGATTCCCTGATTGCCAATCATTTAAAAAAACCTAATGATCCTAATTAGACTAGTTAAGTTGCTACATACAATCAGCAATTAAACTGCACTTCGGAAAAGGGAGTTTTGAAAATGAGACTTTTCCAATTTTTCGAAATTCGTGAATGTTTAAATTATAAACCAGTGAGGATTCCATGCGGTGTAAAATTCCTGATTCAACCCTCCCCTGAAGAGTTTTAGGTGATGGGGCCAGAATGGAAAGAACAATAATTGTTGGGGCCAGGAGGGCTGTCGAATCCAATTTTTCATTTGTTTGTTTAGGTCTTCACTTTCCTACTATTGTCTTGTGTGACTTTTTATAGTTGTTTGTGGTGAGGGAACTTCCATTGTCATCAGCTGACCCTGACCTCTATACTGGTTCAGTTCAGCTGCTATTTATCAGGTAACATGTACAGAGTTCACAGCACCAAACCAGGCTGCAGCCAAGCCATAGATCATGTCTGCTTCCAGAATAAGGGGTAACACCATCCAAGTGCCTCTTTATCCTTTGGCCAAATGATTTTTTTTTTTTTTTTTTGGCCTTTGAATTATCTGCTAAATTCTTAACCCTTAATAGCCTTCGGCATTCTGTGTGTGGAAATTGGATGCCCGTATTTCTGAGATGTGAAGAATCTCACCTACCTACTTTGGTTTAAGTGGTTGCAGGTTGCTAAGTGCTGGATAGGGCTGTTCATTTATACAAAACTATCAAATGGAACGCCCCATATGCATAGAAACAGATCTGGAAGGCTACCCAGAATGCCCTCTGGGTAAGAAGCAGGATTTGGGAAATAGAGTCAAGGCAGACTTTGGCTTTACCTGGACTGTTTTCATTTTTCATAGTGAGAATACATTTGTATGTTAGTTATATAATAAAGTAATTTTTGGCAGAGCTATTAGGCAAGAAAAGGAAATAAAAACAATCCAAATTGGAAAGCAAGAGATAAAACTGTAGCAGATAACATGATATTATATACAGAACTTTCTAAAGGCTGCACCAAAAAGCATGTTAGAACCAAAAATGAATTCAGTAAGGTTGCAGGATACAAAACCAATATACAAAAATGTGTTACATGTCTATACACTAATAACTATCAGAAAGATACATTTTTTTTTAAAAAAATCGCATTTATAAATGCACCAAAAAGAATAAAATACCTAGGAATAATCTTAATGAAGGAAGTAATAGACTTATACATTGAAAAGCATAAGATATTAATGAAAGAAACTGAAGATGACACAAATAAGTGGAAAGATATTCTGTGCTCATGGACTGGAAGAATTAATATTGTTAAAATGTCCATACTACCCAAAGCAATCTACAGATGCAGTGTAATTCCAATCAAAATCCCAACAGCCTTTTTCACAGAACTGGAACAAACACTCCTAAAATTTGTATGGAGCCACAAAAGGCCCCAAATAGCAAAAGCAATTTTGAGAGAGAAGAACAAAACTGGAGGCCTCATGGTCCCTGATTTCAAACTATATTACAAAGCTATAGCAGCCGAAACAATATGGGATTGGCTTTAAAATGGACACATAGATCCATGAACAGAACAGAGTCCAGAAATAAACCCACGCCATATATGGTCAATTAATTTATGACAAAGAGGCCAACAATATACAGTGGGGAAAGGACAGTCTTCTCAATAGATAAATGGTGTTGGGAAAACTGAACATCCACGGGCAAAAGAATTAAACTAGACCACTATCTTACACCACACACAAAAATGAACTCAAAGTGGATTAACGACTTGAATGTAAGACATGAAACAATGACCCTCCTAGAAGAAAACATAAGAACAAAGCTCTGTGACATCAGTGTTGGTGATGATTTTTCCGATCTGACTCCAAAAGCAAGGGCAACCAAAGGAAAAAAAAACAAAAAAACCAGTGCGACTCCATTAAACTAAAAAGCTTCTGCACGGTAAATGAATCCATCAACAAAATGAAAACACAGCCTACTGAATGGGAGAAAATATTAGCAAATCATGTATCTGCTAGGTAGTTAATATCCAAAATGCGCTAAGAACTCCTACAACTCAACAGCAGAAACCAAAACCAAAAACAATCCAACTAAAATAGGCAGAGGATCTGTATAGATGTTTTTCCAAAGAAGACAAACAGATGGCCAACAAATACATGTAAAGATGCTCAACATCACTAATCATCAGAGAAATGCAAATCAACACCAGAATGAGATATCGCTTTACACCTATCAGAATGGCTAGTATCAAAAAGAAAAGAAAACACAAGTGTTGGTGCAGATGCGGAGAAAAGGGAACCCTTGTGCACCGTGGGTGGGAATGTAAACTGGTACAGCCACTGTGGAAAACAGTATGGAGGTTCCTCAAAAGATTAAAAATAGAACTACCCAGGACGCCTGGGTGGCTCAGTCGGTTTAAGCGTCCTACTTGGGCTCAGGTCATGATCTCAGGGTTCGTGAGTTCACGCCCCGTGTCAGGCTCTATGCTGACAGCTCAGAGCCTGGAGCCTGCTTCCGATTCTGTGGTCTCCCTGTCTCTCTGCCCCTCCCCCGCTTACGCTCTGTCTGTCTCTCTCAAAAAGAAATAAACATTAAAAAAAAAAAAAAAACCATAGAACTACCCTATGATCCAGCAATTCCACTTCTGGGTATTTATCCCAGGAAAACAAAAAACACTAACTTGAAAAGAGATATGGATGCCCATGCTCGTTGAAATATCATTTACAACAGGCAAGAGAAGGAAGCAGCCCAAGTGTCCATAGAAGGATGAGTGGACAAACTAGTTGTAGTATATACATACAATGGAACACTATTCAGCCATACCAAAAAAATAAAAGAAATCTTGGCATTTGTGACAGCATGGATGGGCCTTGAGGGCATTATACTGAATGAAATAAGTCAGACAGAGAAAGACAGACACCACATGACCTCACTTTTATGTGGAATCTAAAAACCGCAACAAGAATGACAACAAACCAAGTTTATAGATATAGAGACCAGGTGGTGAGGGATGGGTATTGGGCAAAATGAGTTAAGGGGGTCAAAAGGCACAAACTTCCAGTTCTAAAATAAGTAAGTCACGTAACTATGTACGGAGATGGATTTTGACTAGACTTGTTGTAAAGATCACTTTGATATGTATATATCCAATCGTGGTTTATACCTGAAATAAATACAATGTTTTATATCAATTATTAAAGACAAAATAATTTCACAAAATAAGTTTGAGAGAGAAAACACACCATGAATGTCGTATTCTCAAATTCTATACCGGGGAAGTAAGAAGAAAATCTCCACTGTCGGTGAGATCGTACACGTTTTCACGAAATTCAGAAGTAAGAGAAGAAGTGTTCCTGGACGTCTGTGGTGATTCCTTTGTGTGAAGCTGGCTGTTCCCAGCAGGTGTCTCATTGATGGCTCTTGGTCTGCAGCTCATTCCTCAAACACTCTCAATTCCCAACCGGATGTGTTTCCATCTCTTCCTAGTGCTGCTTCTCGTCCCCCACACCCTACACAGCTACCACCTTGTGTCACTGCATTTCGTGATCTTCCCCTTCCACTGCTGATAATGATGGGAGATTAATCTCCACTCTTGTCAGTCACTGCCAACATTCCAGCCACCCTGCCCACAAGTCCCTAGGCACTCCTGAAGGAACTGGGTGTTTCTGAGCTCTCTTGGGATGACTAGATCCAGCTGGATCCCTGACAGGGGCAGTCAAAGTCTATAGGCTGGTTAACGGCCCATGAGGTATTCTGACATGAAAAGCCTTTCCAAACAAGGATAAATTGGCTCTGGCCGTCTGGCTTTCAGGAGTTAGAATGGAGAAACAAAAGAATGGGGCAGTTTGCAGTGCAAATTGTACAGAATATGCAAAAGAAAGAGCCTTGAAGAAGAAAGGGGACCATGAGGACCCATGAGCAAGTTGAAGTTGAGAAAAGGCAGAATCCATGGGCACAGAGAGACTGTATGAAAAGACGGTGAGTGAAAGGTGGGGAAACCAGTTGACAGTGAAAGAAAATCAGAGAAGCCCAGAGAAGCAAAGTGCAGAGAATAAATTGGTCACATTACTGGTGGGGGCCTCCCAGAAGACCAAACAATTCCACCACCTGAGCTCCCAGAATGGTCTCCCCGTCTGTATGACTTTCTCATTTCAGTCTCCTCGAGCCTAATTCTGATGTCGCTTCTACGCTTCCTGAAACTTGGTTCTTCTGCTTTTCCTGGGTTCCCTGGGACTTGGCCATGAGGCTGAGGTCCCTGCTTCCTCATTTCTCCACATTCTCCATTGTTTGAGTGACCTGAGTCTTATTCTTAAAATAGAAAGAGCCTAACTCAAATGGTTAGCTTGCCACTCAGGTGTCCCCTCACCACAGAAGGTAGGATGGGCACAGCTGAACCGAGTGGAAAAGGCATGGTCCTCCAAGCATACTGGTCTGAACAGCAGTCCAGAATCTACCAAAGGTGAGTTGTGAGGATTTAGGCAATTTACTTAACTACCTCTGAGACTCATCCTTTCTACCTTGAAATGCCTATGGCTCAGGACTGCTATGAGACCCAAGCCTGGTGCATGCAAGCAGCTGGCGTGGTGCCTGATGAGAGTTAGCACTTGACACAAGTCCGTGCGTGCCCTTTCTTCTCTCTGGATGCTTCCTGTCTTGCACAGTAAAGCCCAAACCACCCATCCCCCCCCTCCCCCCCAGCAGCTATGGTTAAAATTGTCTGCTTCCTGTTTCCATGGGCTCTACTATTTTAACTGTTTTGTGCTTAAACACTTAAAGAGTGATAGTCAATCTGTCCAAAGCTATAAACATGGATTTGAGGTGAGCTAGGGCCCATTTCTTTGGTATCTACTGAGAGTTCATTAGAAGAAAATGTTAAGAAGCCCCACGATGGTGCAATCAACTGTGCAGGCCACTGGGGCGTGGGGTGGGGTATTAACCTTTTTTATGCCTACACCCCGTCAGTCTGCCATCTGCAAATATTTATTGCGTGGCTACTACGTGCAAAGTTACTGTCAAGATAGAAGGACCACAACGTTGAACGTGATGAAATTGCTGTACAGAAAGATTAAATTACGGTAAGATTATTTTGAGTTCACTTATTTAGGAATTGCAGATGTATGCTAGACGTTAGAACAATGTAATAAACATCATAAGGGTAGGGCCTAACTCTCTTTATTAGCTCTTAACTAGGACCAACTAAGATTTGATATAAAAGTGTCTCTTGCATAGTGCTGAAGTGTCTTGCTCCTAGATAGGGCTCATTAAGTATTTATGAATGACTCTAGATGCTGCAGGAATCTGCAAATATCTGTAAATCTTGCTGAGCTAAAGTATGGTGTTACTATGTCGAAAAATCTACGGTCATATTGTGATTATGGTCGTACCAAATTATCCTAAAATCATAAGTTTTAGAGGCATCCAAACACATATTCTTCCTCAGAAACTAATCTGCCTCTTTTCCCTGTTTGGACCTCTTTTTCCTATGAGCCTACAGATGGTAATTTTTGAAAAGGGATAGGTATAAATCTTTCTGAAGCTGTTTGCTCTAAATTCTATTTTCTAACAATCTCAGGGAAGGGACTTTCTGTGCCCCACTGACCTTCATCTCACAACAAACACAACAGCAACAACACCAAAAACCCCACAGACCAAAAAACTGAGCATCCCCAATAATCGAATTAGTCAATGTGAAAATATGGATATTCCACAAGTGCTGTCAATTTTTTTTTAGGCATAAAAGACAAATGCAAGTATCATTATTCTGCCAACTTAAGGATCTGCTTTGAAAAATACAAATCACAGCATGAACAATTCTCTGAGGATAATGAGATGAGGAAGAATCTTTCATGAAAAATCAGAAAACTTGTAGCTAATTCACCCTTCCTACCAGAAACAAACGTTTCCCAAAAATATATGTCTTAAGTCACTGTAAATCTTAAGCCAGTAATCAGGAAAAACAATATCTCATCAGCAAGAAGATCACTACGATTCTCAGGTAAGTAATGAAAAATTAGGCAAGGGAAAGATCTAGAACCTAATTATATTCACATTCTCCGGAAGCATTGTTATTTGTCATGTAATATCCACATACGTTCCATGCCTTGATCTAGTGGTTGGGCAGAACCTGTTTCAATCAGCCAAAATGGTAATTTTTAAAAAATGAAATGTCTGAGTTTTCACATTGAAACCCTTCATATGAGAAATTCTGCTGCAAGGAACAACCTAAAATAGCTTGGCTAGGTGACATCACATGCCAGTACCCAAGGGGAGAAAACACCTCATCAAGAAAAGGTCAAGTTAAACCAGGAGAATAGATGTGGCATCTAATTACCATTTCCTAACTCAACACTTAGTCGCTAGGTAAGTGCCATCAGACAAGATAACAGGCGGAAAGGAACATCTTAAAGGGAAGAATCAAAATGACCAAAATCGTTCAAGAAAGACAATGACTAGGATATTGCTTTCAGGATCCACACCATGAATCCCATGTCCCTACAATGCTTCATTCAATGAAATCCAGTTATTTCTCCTGATTAAATAATCTGGGGTGGGGACCAAAACACACCATTTCCTCCTATTTCATTTCATTTTATTTTTGAGATACTTTCTTTCCTTCGTCATCGGCATTGTTGTCAATATTTAAGGAATTACTGTGTGCCTCATAAGAAGAGAGGCCATGATGTCTACCTGCTAGCATAGTAAGGTTCCTTCCTGCTACTTCAGCTACCATTGCTATTTATTTTCTCTCCAAAAAGACCCTTTCTGTTCCATCTGGCAATGGTCCTGGACTGCCTTGGGTGTAGCGTGCTTCATATGACTCCATCATGCCGAAAGCCGTTCTGGGTCTTATGCTTGCCACCTGCTATTCTCAACTCCTCCGGGTCGGTGCTGAGCAACGTCGTTGGCTTTCAAAAGATACTGACAGAAGTGAAATCAATCAAACACCTTGGTTACACAGGTCTCCTGTCAGTATTTTTTTTAATGTTTATTCACATTTGAGAGAGAGAGAGAGAGGGAGAGAGTGTGACAGAGGGAGGGACACAGAGAGGGAGACACAGAATCTGAAGCAGGCTCCAGGCCCGGAGCTGTCAGCACAGAGCCCGATGCGGGGCTTGAACTCATGAAACGTGAGATCATGACCTGAGCCGAAGTCGGACACTTAACTGACTGAGCCATATAATTAGGGATGTTTTCCTTCCAGAATCCTCACTTTCATTTTCTGTGTCTCAGGAGTGGGAATGCCTTCTCTCACATCAAGAATTCATCGAATGACCTTTACAGACTTTTTGTTCAAACAAGTCATCCTGAGTTTTTCTCTGAAGTGCCCTTGTTTTCTCAGAATTCTTCTGTTTTATGTTCCTTGGAGTAGCCTTAAATAGCTGAGCAGTGTTTGTGTGCCTGTTTATTGAGCTGTCTCTATGGCTCCCACCTCTCTTCTCCTAGAAGTCGAAGAGAGAGTCTCTGTGCAGAAAGAATCACTGTGTGTGAACAAATGCACTGCCTGGCACAATGAAGAGCTCTGTGAAAAGGCAGCCTTTCTTTTTATTCAGTGAGATTAATCTCATTAATTAGAATGCTATCGTTTTTTTTTAAATTTTTTTTAACATTTATTTATTTTTGAGACAGAGAGAGAGTATGAACAGGGGAGGGTCAGAGAAAGAGGGAGACACAGAATCGGAAACAGGCTCCAGGCTCTGAGCTGTCAGCACAGAGCCCGATGTGGGGCTCGAACCCACGGACCGTGAGATCGTGACCTGAGCTGAAGTCGGATGCTCAACCGACTGAGCCACCCAGGCACCCCACGCTATCGTTTTTAAAAACAGCACATCAAGAAGACAGGCAGAATGAGACGTAACACTTTATGGGGTTTTAGAGTTGCCAAACATATTCCCAATACTCCTGATTATCATCTCCAGAAAACTGAGGTTCAGAAAGCAGTTCTTTGCCTCCAAATTGCTGTATTTTACCCCGCGTTGGACGGTATAGAACATGCCCTTTCCTCCTTAAAGAGCTCCCAGTGAGCCAGCTCTCTTGTTCATTTCTGTCTGCCTAGATGTGGTTATTAATAACTAATTAGTTCAATGACTTGTTAATATAATCACTCAATACCTGCTCCCAAACGCTGCTGCTCACTCCAGAAAGCATTTAAGGCAGATTGTCATTATTCATGGGGATAAACAAAGGGACAGTCTTGTTCCTCCGCGTTTCTTCGCAAAGCCCTCTGTCCCCCAAGCTGGGCTTCTGTTCCTTGTCTAAGCCAGCAAGCAAGGCCTGTTCTCTAGAGATGGGCCACATCTTTCTCTACTAGGGCTGCTGTGGAGTACTGCCCCAAGCCCCTCCTCTAGTGCTGCACTTTCAAGATACAAGGTTTCTAAATGTCTCCTTTGAGCTTGAAATCCACATATACAAAACATCTGATCTAGAAAAAGATACTTCAAGCAGCTTCCCAGGAGCCTTCCCTTAGAAATATTTTCCAGCCTGTACAATGAATCCAACTCAAGACAAGCTACATCATGGGCTCTACCTGTCAGAGTTTGTTCACTGAAACTAAAACTGATAAGTAGAAATTCACCTATACAATTTCCATATATGCTTGTTCATTTCATGCGTGATATCTCTAGAATGCTTGCTCTTACAGAAATATGGCTGTTTTGTTTTGTTTTGTTTTGTTTTGTTTTGTTTTTACTTCACCCAGTGAGTCTGAGTTCCTCCTGCCCAAGATCAAACATTATTTTCATGTCTTCCCGTCCATGTTAGGAATATGCCTCTAGTATTCCCAGGGATATTTTTCCAATGGGAAGAATTCAAAGAAAGAAAATAGCTCAGTTGATCAACGTGATCATCTTTCACTTCAAAATGGACATACTCTTTCCCATATGTTGGGAATTACAGACAGATTCTTTATCATCCCATTATACTCAGCTGTTGTTTACTTTTTGTGTGTCGAATGTTGACAATTATAGTTTGAGAAGTTTTTTTTTTAACAGCATATGCTGAACAAGATAAAATATTTAGAACAACTTACTTTGGACTTAGTAATTATGCTACATTCTTTCAGCCCATTTATGACTAAATTAGAACATTTAGTAATGTTTGGCAACAACTCCCACGCTTCGTAAGCACCAAGGGGAAAAAATATAATTTATTTAATTGGTTTTCGTTTGGAAGGGAAATAATCCCATTTCAGGCATCTCGGTGTTAGAAAAGACGCTATATTCTCCATGAAAATACACAGATGCTCATACATTTGGGAAATTAACATATATCTTCCTCGGGGAAACTTGGAAAGACTGTTCCATTACACTATACCCATTCTTTCACCCATATATTTTTGTAGGATCACTCTCTGTCACCTCATACTCACCTCACATATTCTTTACAGAAACCCTAAACTTCAGGAGGCAGGAATGAAGCTATTAAGTTATTGTGGACTTTTGTGCCGTCACAGACAAGTGGCATCATACATTCAATAGGCACACAAGGAAGGCCTACTCTACTGTGGCAGGCCTGTGCTGGGCACTGGGATGCTGAACTAAATGTGGGCCCTTCTTCAAAGACCTCATGACTTAAAGGCGGAGACCACGAGGAAAATGCACAATAACAGTTCTGTAGTGCAGAGGGGGCACAGAGGGGCTTCTCAATCAGCCAGAATGGGAAAGGAGTCGGCAGCAGAGAAGCTGAGAAATATTAACCAAGAGCAGACAATGTTTGAGTGAGTCAGGGAGAGAGGGCACGGCATGAAGCATCCCCCTCAGAGGCCCGGAGGCAGGAGAGTGCACCCCCGATTAGTGATGGCTACTGTCTCAGTGGTGACCTGAGGCGAAAGGGGATTCAGACGGAAAAGTTATGCGCAGGGTGGGTGGCGCTGGGCTTTGCACTTGAACTTTGCTCTGAAGGCAGTGGGGAGCCCATGAAGGATTCTGCATTTTTTTTCCCCGGTATACGAGAGGGTGGAAGGAAGGTAGACAGAAGGCAGTCTATGCTATGTGAACCTAAACCAGGACTGTGGCAAAGGGATGCCGAGGAGAGGACAGACTTGAGTGAACTTTCAGGGTGGAATTGGATATGCTTTAAATGTGGAAAAGCTCGTGTGTAGGGAAGCCTAGATAGAAAAACTGAGGAAAAGACAAAACTGCTTCTTCCCTCTTCCATGCTGCCCTGCCATGCTGGGTTCCAGAACTGCACATTCGACTCTAATGATAGGTGACTATCCAGGACTGACCACACCTGTACTAAGCACGTTACACCGACAGGGATCAGAATACGCCACCCGAAAATGTGCTACATTGGCATAAGGTTACTCTGAATTGAAGGCCAACTGAGAGTCAACAGATCCAGGAAGAGTTCTCTGCTCTCCACTTGTCGGTCAAAGTGTGGCATAAGTTTTCCTTTATGAAGTTGTCCCCTCCCCCCATCCCTAGGCTGTATTCTCTGTAATCTTTGGAAATGGAAAATCAACACTGAGACGAGTCTGCGGAAACAGACCTTGCTAAAATAACCCTCATCTTCCATTGCTTCCCCTACATATCTCCTAGTTCCTTTCCCCCAGTTTATCATTCTTTGAAGCCCAAACTTCCTTTCCTTAGTTAAAATGGTGGGTAAGCCCCTGAGTCTGACCACTTCTCTGAGCTTCACTCCTTTTCTAAGAACTCCCATGCATGTAAATATTAATAAAAATGATGTGCCTCTTCTCTTGTTAATCTACCTTTTGTTAGCTTAATTCACAGTTCCCCAAATACGAAACAGAAGAGTGTAGACAGAAAATTTTTCCTCCCGGACAACATACATCATCTCGCTGAACCCTCATCCGTCTCAGTGGGGAAGGTACTGCTCTTATCTCATTACACTGATGCCAAAACGAAACCGAGAGATGTTAAGGAGCTGGTCCAAGGTCAAGTAGCTAATAGGTAGCAGATCTGGGATTTGGATCCATGGGTCTATGGCTATACAGCCTGATCATCTAATAACTGCACCGTAATCCATGCAGGATGGAAAGACACTCTAATAGAGCCAGGAAGGATGGATTAGGGTGCCAGGAAATCCATAATCTAATCCTGGTCTTGTCACTACCAACAATAAAGTTAACCATGTAAATATTCATGTTGTCCTCTGTGGTTCAGATAATAAGATAATACTAGTCATCTATTGCATGAGATGCAGTATAACTTTGAGCAAATCTCGTCCCCCAAACTTCATATGTTGAGGCCCTAACACCTGCTACCTCAGAATGGGACCTTGTTTGGAGATCGGCTATATTAGAGTGAGCCCTAATCCACTGTGACTCTTGTCCCCAAAGAAGAGGAAGTCAGGATGCAGATTTACATGGAGGGAAGAATGCGTGAAGACACAGGGAGAAGACAGCCATCGACACAACAAAGACCTCAGAAGAAAGTAACCCTGGCCAGAAAAAAAAAAAAAAAAGTCTTGATCTCAGACTTCTAGCCTCCAGAATTGTGAGAAAATAAATTTCTGTTGTTTAAGCCACCCAGGGTGTGGTATTTTTACGGCAGCCATGGCAAACTAATGCAATCATATATAATCTAGCTATGTGCTGGCAAAACACGGTTTTCAAATTCCTATTATGTCCCAGGCCCCATTCTAATCCTTTTCATCCACCTTGAAATAGCAGTGATCACCACCCTCCAACAGTGACCCCATAAGCTACACCATGGATGTCTAAATTCTGTGGTTGCAGGAAAATGAAACAGAGAGAGGTCCTTCCAGTTCTGTTAAATCCAAAGCAAACACCTACGTGGGCCAGGTGGGGGCTTCAGGGGCTGCGTTTGGACTTAGGCGTTAGCCAGGGTAACTAAGTGGTCACTTGCTCTCAACTGAGAGGGGAAAGGGAGGCAGCAGGGTTCCTGCTGATGACCTTATTTTGAGCAGGTGAATACCCCCTCCTTAGCTGGGTAATTTCACTGCCTTGACTAAACTGTGATGACCGGGTTGGTCGCATTAATGCCACTTAGCCAATCTTGAGGCCCGGAGTGGTCACCAGGAGAGCCCCAAGGAGAGCCAGCTTTGATAGGGAAGGTGAAGTCCCCATGACTTTTGGACAAGGCTTTTGTGGAGGGGACTCAGAGAAAGGGGTGGGGGAGCAGAGCACAGCCAGTGAGGTAGAGAGAGAGCTCAGCAGGGAGGAGAGATAGGGAGAGTCATGGCCATGGCGACTGCTGCAGGAGAGAAATTTGAAGAAATAAAGAGAACGCAGAAAGGTTTTGTTGTGTGATAGGTATACGAATCCCTCTTTAATCTATGGACAAAAATGTGAATCAAATTCCTCCTTGTTAAAGGTTGTGCTGGCAAGTTGCCTGTTTGTACTCAGACCCATTCCCTGCCTGTGTTCCATCCGTCTGACTGTCACAAGCTCTGATTCTCAGGCCCTCTTGACCACCAGCTCTAGACTAGGTTTGCCAGCCAGAGGTGTGGCTGGAGATTGGAATTGGGGAGGAAAGGAGAAGCCGGGGTATCTCTCGCCCTTCTCCTCTGCTTCCTGAGGCCTATCCAGCAATAACTGTAACTCCTGTGTGGCTCCAGCTCCTGCCTAAATAGGTCCCTACGATGCTAAGGGTCTACCAGGTGGCCCCAGCTCCTGGGCTCAAATAATACCACCTTCTTCATTTGTCCCTCCAGCCCTAACGATGGGTAATGGCTTCCCAGTTGTTAGTCTTTGGGATGCTTCCTTCATCCAGGATATTCTTTCAGCCACTCTAACACCTTTGTAACCAATTCCCTGCGTTTCCTACCCTGTATTTAATAACCCTGACATGCATTTTGCTTTCCTGGAAGAACCGTGATTGATACAGGAGAGAGGAACCTTTCTCTTCTCCCAGATTCTATAATGAGGAGTTCCCTAAACAGAGGCCTTGTCTCTCTTTACCCTTTTACTCATTCCACCCTTGGGGCACCGGAGTGGGTAATCTGATCATAATTTTGGAAGAATTACTGGGCCTCTTGGTTCAGCTCTGCTTCCTCCTTTTTGGAGCAAACCTTCCAAGAGAGTACAATATCTCTTTGTACTGTCTGTCTTGCCTGGGCCTGTCCTGGTCCAGCAAATGCTTGCCTATGGGCAAGTCTGTCTAATTTCAGCCCACTTGACCATCAGACCTAAAGCCTAGTCTTCCAGCCTGGTCTCTAGCAGTAACAAAGTTGATCCCCATTTGTTCTACCTGTATTTTACTTCCTCAGCTTGTTCAGAACACAGGTGGGGAAGAGGAGTGCTATTTATTGAGGTTTCTTCAAATCTTAACCTTATTCACCAACTTTTTTGGGAACTGCATTTATGATGTTTTGTGGTTTTTGTGCTTTTTGTTTTTAGCTGTTAAAATAGCTGAGAAAGGCTAATGGCAGGGGAATCTGGTCTTAGCTGATTAGACAGTGTTCCCTTCCTCAGCAATTTCTGGATCACTCTAGTTGGGCTCACGCGTGTCCATGGATCAGCCCTGCTTACTGCTGACTTCCTGATTTCTCAGTTTCTCACCTGACATGTCTACAGTGGTGCATGGAGCTAGAATACTGTTCCTAAAGCCAAGTTGATGGGACCAAAATTGACATCTGCCTTTGAGGTTGGAATCCCACCATATAATTTTGCTGTTAGAGATAGAGTCCTGCTATACTTGGGTTTCAGTAATACTGACTAGTAAGAAGTGTAAGGCTCCTTGTGATTCCTAGAATCACCAGTCCCTGAGCTCCCAAGGCCAAAGACTTTCCTTCCTCATGGAGTGTTCTCCCTCAGTGGTCCCCATCGTTCTCCTTGTAATCTGGCTGCTTTGGAACTACTGGCATGCTTTGAATACACACATGTGCACGTGTGCACGCATGCACATGTGTGCACGTGTGCATGTGTGTGTGTGTGTGTGTGTGTGTGTGATCCCCTTGGGTATACATGACTCAAATCTTCCTAGGAAGCTCCCATGTAAATCAAGGATTCAAATATACATATTAAACTTTCTCCAGAAGCATCTGAGCCTCAGCCAAATGACCTTGTGCCAATGTGTATTTTAAAAGTTGAACCCAGGGTTGAAGAGTCTTGCCTTCTAGACACCACCTCAGCTATTTTTCCATCCTCCATTCTCTTTGGTCAATTCGTGTGAGTGCAGTGGAGGAAATTTGAGCTCTTGGAATGAAGTCAGATAAGAATATCTTACAAAAGAGCATATTTCTTCACCATTCTCTTCGAATCCCATGATGCCAGGATTCCAGGACAAGAGGTAACTTAGCCGAGACCCAGATTGGAACTCTGCTGCAGTGGAGTTCTTGGGCCCCGTCCTGATGAGTGAGTTCATTTGTGACTGTTCTACAGAGAGGCCCTGCAGACTGAGTAGAAGCATCTTACGTTTATAACAAAATTCCAGAGATAGGGAATGATCTGGAATGTAGACTCACTTCCTTATGCATCTGTAAGCCCAGCCCTAGTGTAGGGGGCACCCCTTAGGGGAGCAATTGATGATGAATGAATGAGTGATGTTTAAAAGGATCTGCAGATGGAGCATAGACACCAAGCCTGGTGCAGCAACCCAAGACCATCTGCTAAAAATGCTGAGTTAGCCTTTTCCTCCTATTTCTCAAACCCGGATTTTTCTTCCCCCCTCTTTAATCTCTGTCCTCTTATTTTACTTCGTTCTCCCTTTAGACTCTTTTCCATAGGCAGCAAACTTCTTGGTATGTGATATGACCGGAGAAGAGGGAATTCTTTGCTGGTGCATGGACTCCAGAAAGAGTGGCACAACCCTTTCCACCACCACCATCCTGCCTGCTGTTGGGCAAGGTGCTTAGCCAAACTGGAACTCAAAATGAGGTCAGCAAGTGCAGTTCTATGAATCTCCTGGTGGAGCGTGAGTGGACGATAGAAGGACGATTGTGAACTTTCTCGAATGTTGAAAGATAAAGGCCCCGTGGCTCGTGTGCTGATCGTTGTTTCCACGTAACCAAAAAAGGCCAAGCGTGCACAGTGGAGCACGGTGAGAACCCGCTAAAGTAAGGCTTCTTTGTCTGAGGTCCCGGGGCTCCCAGAGGCCCTGTGGGTATGCGTTTGTCATCAGCATTTCATCCTTTCCCGTGAAAGAGATGGGAAAACGTGTGGTTCTGAGGAAGGTTCAGGAAGGGAACGCCTTTTCTCCAATGTAAGCGGGGATTACCTGGGAGCTGGGAAGAGATGTCCCTGCATGGCTCTGGGTAATGTTGTGTGGTGTGGCCACATCCTTCTGCCGATAGAGGAGAAAAAAACCACTGAGAAAGAAAATTGAAAGGTATTTGTGAAAGTGGGGAAGATCGACGGTGTGCGGTGATGATAGCCTCAACTGCTGTCATCAAGTGTCTGCCACACGCCAGGGGTTTTACTCAGCTTTGTGCTCTGTTTACTTTTCATCGTCCCCCAGCGCTATGGCTTAGGTGCCCTTCCTCTTACTCTGCAGATCAGGACACAAGCTTGGAGAAGATTTTTGCTCCGTGTCATGTAACTACCACGTGATAGAATCATGATTTGAGCCTGGATCAGTTTTAACTCTTAAGCCTGGCGGGGGGGGGGGGGGGGTTGTTTTTGTTTTTATTTTCTACTTGGCGAGACTAAGTTTTGCAAGGGAAAGCCATTGGTCTTTGAAAGGCAGAGAGGAGGAAAAGATGGTAAACATACCGAGAAATGTTCCAACAGTCTCTGCGTATCCATGGGGAAGGGACTGTGTCTTTTCACCGTTGTATCCTCACACCTACTCTTGGCACAACATAGGAGCTCACTAAGCACGTTTGAATAAGCGAGTGAACGAGTAAGTGAGTGAAAACGTAGGTAAAATAGCACAGAGACTTCCTGAAGAGTACAGGGGGGAAAAAAAGGAGCTTTCTAAAAATAAGAATTGCGTCTTGAGAGGAGGTATGGGAGATCGTAAACAGTAGCTAAGACGCAGAACAGCCACCTGGGGAATGTGATAGAGAAGCCAACAAAAGGTCAAGTCAAGATGGCTGAGCAGTGAGGACAACTCTCCAGAAGCGTGTATGAGTTTGACAATTATTTCTGAGTTGCACTCTCTTAGGCGGCTTTAGAAAAGGATTTGGTGTTGTACTCTAATCCCGCATCATCTGTTACTGCTATCATTAATTTAAAAAAAAACAACAACAAACACTAATTAAGAACCTGCTGCACGCAGGATATTTTATAAAACGATGACGATGAGAATTACGATTTCAATTAAGTCATTGAGGAAGTTAATAAAAGTGCTGGATTGAACTTGGAGTCAAATCAGTTCCGCTTCAAACACACACCTTTAAATATCTATTTAAGTAGTAATTATTGCTCTATATTTTCCATTGCACCCGTAACTATTTCAGTGCATATCTAAAAAAATAGCCACAAGACAATTATCACGTGAAAAAGAAACTAATAATTATTTTAATAGCATCCAATATCTATTCAACGTTCAAAAGTCCCCCAATTTTATTTTTTACACGCATTTGATAAAATTGGGATCCAAACGTGATGCATTCATATGTTGCAATTAATTTATATGAATCTTTCAATCCATAGGTTCCGTCCCTCTTTGTCTCTTTCCCAACTTACATGTAAAGAAAATTAAATGTATTGTCTGTTAAGTTCTCCACAGGCTGAATTTTGCTGATTGTGCTCCCACAATGTCATGTGACATGTTCCTCTGGTCTCTTGTTTTATCCCCAAATGGTATTTAGTTATAGAAGCTTGAAGAGTCTTGGTTTTTCTAGCAAGAACACTTCATAGGAGGTGAAGTGTGCTTCTATATGGAAGGACCTGGACATCTCTTTATGAGAAATCGGCATCTGTTGATGATCATGGCTTACGCTCATTATTTTGTTGAGGAGTGCAAAATGATGATATTCTAATTTTATTACTCATTCATTTGTTGGTCGAAGTTCTCCTACGAAGAGAGGTTACATCTCAATCTACTGGTTATGGGAAGGTACAGTTTATACAGATAAAGGCGGGATAAATGCCTAATTCTACCTGTTTATCTTCCATTTTAAATAATAGTGGGTTGGTTCTCTAGCTTCCTTCAGAGGTTATCAGTGAGGGTTTTTGTTGTGGTTGTTGAATTCGTTTTATTTCTGTTTTCTGAGCACAGACTCTGAAGCCAGACTGCCTGTGATCAGAATCTCAGTTTTGTCACATGACTTGGGGCTAAGCAGTTACTCTTTTGGGGCCTCGCCTTCCTCACTTGTAAATTGAGGCTACTTCAGGATATCTTCATCACAGCGTGGTTTGGGGGACTTAAATGAGAATATTCGCAGCACTTGGGAAAATGTGTGGCACGTTGTAAGCCCAGTGTAAGTTTTGCCACCATGAGCGCTACTGTTGTTGTTTTTAAGTAGTCCTGAAAGGATTCCAGGCAATGGGATTTTGTGAAAGGTCCCCAAGTGATTCTAATGCCAAGCCAATGTGGAGAACCACAAGATCGTGAGTTTTAAGGAGACAATGGTTACAAAGCGGAAGAATAAAATGACTACATTTGTGTTTTTAGGAGATCGCCCAGGGATGGGGGTCCCACTCCTTCCCTCGTTAACAGTGGCAAGCAAATTAACCTCTCTAAGCCTTGGTTTCTTTACAAGATTACTAGTAGCTCAGGAATAAGATCAATAATAGTGCAGTGCTCGTGGAGTGGCTATGAGGGTCAGGAATTCTGCACAGCCCCTTGCGCATAGTAAGTGCTCAAGTCTGGGTGCCCACCTGACACCCCTTTCCCTGCCTAGATGTGTCTTTCACAGAACTAGTTTGTTCTGCCTTTTCACCACTTCTAATTCAGATCAAAAAGGCAAGCTCTAGGAATCTGAAATCTATTCCACACAAACAGCTGGAATAGAAAGGAATCCGTGGTCAGGGCCATGAACAGACTCCAGTGGTTCATGGTAGAACGTTTGAACTGAAATGGTATTTTTTTTTATTTTACTTTAAAATTTTTATTAAGTTTATTTATTTTGAGAGAGAGAGGGGGAGAGAGAGAGAGAGCAAGCAGGGAGAGAGAGAGGGAGAGAGAGAGAGAAACCCAAGCAGGTTCCACACCATCAGCAAGCACAGAGCCTGACGTGAGGCTTGAACCCACAAACCGTGAGATCATGACCTGAGCCGAAACCAAGAGTCGGGTGTTTAACCAACTGAGCCACCCAAGCACCCTGAAATGGTATTTTAAAAGGAAGAAACTTCAAATTGGCTAAGCAAATAAGGGCCATTTGAACAGCTCCATACCCAAACCCAGATGGATTTTCTGTTTTCTTATTTGTGCTTCCTGCTTTATCAGAATTTCTTCCCTCTTCCTGTTGTACAGCTTCATGCCATTTGTTTCTGTTATCTACACGCTATACATTTGGGGCATTTTATTTGAGTTGCTGTGTGCTTTAAAAAGAAGGCATTTTGTTTTTTCAATCTCCTAATCTGTCGTCCATAAAGACAACAGACGAGATAGTCTTTAAGAAACAGATGCTAAGGGATGAATTATTGATCAATCCGTAAACAAGTTGGAAGGTGACGTGCATTTGCAAAATCTATTTTTGTTAATCTTCTCCAAACGTTTCATCCTGTGATCCTAGAGATGTGTCAATAATAGAGCAAAATGCTAATATACTACAGGTAGAAACAACTGGAATAATCAGAGGCTATATATTTTAAGGCAGTTGTTCCCAACATTTCCAATACTGAGATCCTCTTTTATGATTTCCTCTCCCTCTGGGCCCTGTGTTTTGGAAAACTGAACATACCAACTTGCATTTATCAATATTTAATTTATTTCCCCATATTTTATTAATCAAAGTAATCTATAACTGCCAACTGGAACATTCAATCAGTATGAGAAAACGTGGGTGACTATACTGAATTGCTGCAATTCTGGCTAAAAGCAAGAAAATATTTGCTCTAAAGAAACCATCTTTAATCTGAAAACAGACCCTGTGTTTTCCGCCCCAGCTTGAGAAACGGGGATGGCAAACCCAACATTCAGGACTCTTTCATCCGTGGTTACAGTTTATGGTAGGCAGAACAATTCCTCCCCCCACGCCCCACCCAAAGATGTTCATGTCCTATCTCCCGGAACCTAGGAACATGTTAGGTTTTGTGGCAAAGGGGAATTAAGTTTGCAGATGGAAATAAGGTTGCTAATTGCTGATTTTGGGATGGGGAGATTATCTTGAATTATCTGGGTGGGCCCAGGGTAAACATAAAGATCATTAAATGTGGAAGCAGGAGGCAGACGAGGCAGCGTCAGAGTGATGTGATTAAGCATGGGGCGACAAAGACTCAACCGGGCTGTTGCTGGCTTTGAAGAGGGACGGGGCCAGGCGCCAAGGAACGGGAACAGCTTCGACCTGGAAATGGCAAGGGAATGAATGGGTTCTCCCCAAATCCTCCAGAAAGGAAAACAGCCGTGTGGACACTTTGATTTGAGCCCAGTGAGCCCCCGATTGGACTTCTTGCCTCAGCACTGTAAGATAATGTATTTGTGTTATCTTAATCCGCCAGCGGATGGCAATTTGTTACAGCGGCCAAGACAACTACTGCATAACCTCTTTCTCCGAATTCTCAATCTCTTTCTCTCTCTCTTGTGGGCTCTGTGCTGTGGCCAAAGTGACTTCCTCAACGGCCCCTGGGCACTTTCCTACGTACTTTTGGATCCTCCTTTATGGCCTCCTTGGAGGCCTCCTTTATGGCCTCCCTCATGGGGACCACCATGCCACCTTATGTCAGCAGAGGTGAGCCCTGGCCGTCTTTCAGGATGCTGCTGGGATGCTTCCTCGGCCACAGACTCTACTGCTCCCGCGTCTGCTGGATGCCTGCAATCGCTCCCTTCCAACCCCCCGCAGTGCTGTCCTGTCTCTTCTGGACTTACTGCATTTTCTCCTGGCTGGAGTTATTTGTGCACCCGTCCTATCTTCTCTACTGGATTATAAGCTCCTTGATGACAGGGCTGGTCTTTATATATCTCTAAATCTTCTACAATGCCTAGCTCAATACATTTATGTCCTACAAACTTAGACATTCGTGGCCCTTTTTATGCGTGTCAGCGTACATACATGCGTGTGTATGTACGTATGCATATGTATGTATGTGCCCATACGCAAATGACATTATAGATCATCCATACGCCTTCATGGGAATAAGAGAAAAGAACACTCGGGATTTTTACCAGCCACCATACAGATGTTAATATCCCAGGCACATCTACTTTTTAGGACCAGATGAGCTCCTGTCTCTTCACAAAAGGGAGGCTGAAGCATGGGTGAGTTTCACGGGGTTTTATTTCTTGGTTGAGGAGGTGCATATTAAAAGTGGAGAGCTGTACCTGAGACACATCTGTGTTCATGCAAAGGATCTGAGCAGCACGTGAGCCCCATGAGCAACTATAGGGAGGTTTGGGTCCATCAGCCTAATTTTTCATTTTATTTGGGATCCAGCTACCAGAAACAAATGCAAAACATTTTTTTTTTGCCTGCCAACGCTGAATAATATCTTTCTAGAAAGAAAGAAGCTAAGGATGAAACTAAAGTTATGACATCACATAGTTGATGTACATCTATAAGACAAGGAGTTCTTGACAAAAAAATTGGAATGTTTTGTCTCCAAGATAAACAGTTATCTTTGGGATACCATGATTTCCAGTTCTGTGAAAATAGAAAATTGTTCTTGTTAATTTTTTGCCTGTTGAAGCAATTACTTCAGCTATCTATTAAACTTTTGTTTTTTCTAAAATAAACAGACCGAAGAACACACATCCCTCCAAATACTATCCTAATGCTGGTACATTAAAAAAAATTTTTTTTTAATTTTTTTAAACGTTTTATTTATTATTGAGAGACAGAAAGAGACAAAAGCATGAGCATGGGAGGGGCAGAGAGAGGTGGGGACACAGAATCCCAAGGAGGCTCCAGGCTCCAGGCTCGAACTCACGAACCGTGAGATTGTGACCTGGGCCAAAGTCGGTTGCCCAACCGACTAAGCCACCCAGGTGCCACCCCCCCCACCCCAAATTTTTTTTAACGTCTATTTATTTTTGAGAGGGTGGGGAGGGGCAGAGAGAGAAAAAGACACAGAATCCGAAGGAGGCTCCAGGCACTGGGCTGACAGTACAGAGCCTGACAACGGGCTCGAACTCACAAGCCGGGAGATCATGACCTGAGCCGAAGTTGAATCCTTAACCTACTGAGCCACCCAGGAGCCCCCCTGGTCCATTTTTAGGTCATTTCGTCTCAGGGTCTGGAAATGCTAGATCATGAATGCCTTTTTAGTTCTATGTATTTACTGACAATTTACTATATGCCAGACGCTGTGCTAAATGCTTTCTAGGCATCGTGCTATTTAAAGCTAACATTTCTATGAGGTGGGTTTCATTTTAAAGTTTAGGCAGCTGAGCCCTAAAGAGTCTGCTTCTTGCCCATGTTTTCATCATCAATAAGGGTGACAGACTCAGTTTATCTGGAGGTATTTGTACCCCCAAGCATGTGCTCTTGACCTAATGACATCAGACCCTCTCTGTGGGCTACTCGCTGGGCAGAGGAGGCCGCTTTACCCCTCCTGTACACAGATGAAAGCTTCTATCCTCAGATATTAGAAGTATAAGTCCAGAGCAGGACTTCCCAACTTTTTTGGACAACAACCAAAAGTGAGAATCACGTCTAACATCTAGTCACAGAACAAACACCATGAAATAATACCCTTACTGCTTGATAAGTCTTCTGATATCTTCTACTTCATTTTTAAAGACTTCTGGTTGGGATGCACTAGTTTGTTTTCACCATCCACTATTGGGTCATTGCCTTTATGTTGAAGAACACCGCACTCGCACACAGCAAGCGTATCTTACGCAATTACCTTGGGAAAGACACCTCTACCATGTTAGGCAAGCCATTTAATTTCCGAAGTCCTCAGTTTCCTCATCTGCAAGACGAGGCTGGACCACATTAGTGATTCTTAGTCCTGGCTGCCCATTACAAACATATAGAGAGCTTTTTTTAGAATTTTTTTTTTTAATGTTTTTATTTATTTTTGCGACAGAGAGAGACAGAACATGAGCAGGGGAGGGCCAGAGAGTGAGGGAGACACAGAATTGGAAGCAGGCTCTAGGCTCTGAGCTGTTAGCACAGAGCCCAACGCGGGGCTCGAACCCACAGACTGTGAGATCATGACCTGAGCCGAAGTCGGACGCTCAACCGACGAGCCACCCAGGCGCCCCTAGAGAGCTTTTAAGTACACTTATGTCCAGGTTTTTGCCCCAGAATTTCTGATTGAATTGTTCTGGGGTGGGGCCTGTGGATTGTTTCATTTGTTTGTTTGTTTGTTTTTAACTGCCCAGGTTACTAAACCATGCCACTAGAGTTAGGAATTACTGAACTACCTGATTGCCACATTGTCCTCTGGCCAACAGTTCTAGGCTATTCTGACATGGTGCACAGATTATACTTTTTAAACGATTTTTTTAAGTTAGTCTTTGTAAAGAGAAAAGGGCATTACCCTTGGGGAATATCCCTGACAATAATGGTTTTCACATTCTAGCTACATAAGGAATTGGTGTTTGTTTAAAAATCCTGATACCTCTGGATACCCCCATTGATTCTGATTGTATACATCCAGGCTGGGGCCGCAGACTCTTTATTTTTAACAAACACCTTAGGTGATTCTGATGCAAGCGGTCTAAGAAACCCTGCATCACATCATCTCAACAACTATTGGTAGTTCCCATAGTCCTCAGTGTCTGGCCCTCAGCCTGGGGCCGGTGCTCTGAAACATTTGCTAAAAGCTATACCACCAACCTGCCTGGACCCCGACACTCTCTGCCATGACCATGACCATGGCTTCATGTCTATTTCCTTCGGTTCTTTGATTCCTTTTCTAACTTAGCCCAAATAAACAATCACATTCTCCGCGTTCACTTACTCCAACCATAATTATGGCCTTACATTTTAAAATCACGCTCAAACTGGGTTCTTAATATTCTGGGAGCTATGGTGGTAGGTAAAACAAGAGGATGAACTTGGACAAAAATCCTTAATTTTTTTAAACAAATATTTTTGGTAGAGCCAACTATGTGCCAATCACAGCTGTGAGGACTTTGTAAATATTTCCTCAGTTGATATCTGTAATAATCCTATGAGATAGTGCCCTCACCCCCCAGTTCTATAGATTAGAACCCTGAATCCCACAGTATTTTTGCAGCATTGATTATACTTAGCATTTTGAAGGGCATTGTTACTATTTTTTTTTAATATAAAACAAATCATGATGTTGTATGGAGTTGAACACAGAATTTCAGTTGATATTTCAATATGAGGTGTAAAATACATTTGATCTGTGGGGTCAGTTGCTACAGACAGACAGAGATAGAGGTTCAATCTTCTCTACCATTAGAGGAATTTCAGTGAAAAACTGCGAATTTGGTAGTAAGTTCCTACAACTGTGATTGGCACATGGTTGGCACTGTAAAAAAACACTCAGTAAAGCATTCTGAAGTTAATCCACCCAAGTAGCAAGTTTCTGGAATAATATTATATAATTTCTCTTTCTCATTTAAAGTTTATCTCTAACCATGAAAATGGAATGTATTGCCTAATACAAAACAAACATTTTTTTAAGAAATATGTATTTGCCAATAAACCATAAGAGACTAGTATATCATTTGCCAATTGACACGGGTACATAAATACCCCCACTCTGATATGCAATAATTTACTTATTGGTCAACTAGGAAAGATACAGTCCCCAAATGAAGATGACTCACAGGCAAAGACAATTTTCCCACTTTGAACATTCATTTATTAACTGGCCCATTGGTTGGTTTCCTAGAGTCTTTCTAGAATTTTCTAGGAGACTTCGCCTCCTTCCCTTCTGCAAAACCAAGCACATTTGTGTTCTATCTGTAGTCCTCTCCACCTGGTCTATCTCCTTGCCGTTAGTCTAGCTCTGAGCTTATTTCCTCATGTCAATATTGGGGTTCTTGGTTTGTTTCAAAGACCTGGCTTCTTACCAAAACCACATTTCAGATGGCCGTGTCATTTCTTTTTCTCTGTATCTGGGTCCTTGCGAGTGAAGCCCCGGCTGACTGGGAGGGGGAATCTGAGAGTAGAACCCATTTGTACCCATTGTCATATCTTATGGTAGCCAGGCTTTTCTGTAGGAGGCGTGTCTCAGAGAACCAAGTCGCTCTGGTTGGTGAAAATATTTCTCTTTTACAAAAGAATGTCGGCTAAGAATTGTACCAGGAATGGCGAAACCAGAAAATCAGTGTTTGTCCATTGCTGGGGTCCAGCTCCAGCAGGCCCAGGCACAGGCAAGAGCAGTGTGTTGAACTGGCCGATTTATTGTGGCAAACGTGGCATTATATTTGTTAGCAATTTCCTTGCAGCGTGCGTCATCTATGTTTTCTAGCATTACCTAATTCTAAAAATGTTCCTTTGTGTAATCACCCATTAAGGAACAACATGGTTATTTTCTCATAACGTTCCCTCCTGCCCTTTGCTCATTGATTAATTTCTTACATTATTTTCGTTATGTATCTACATTTATCTATAATCTATAAAGCATTTGCTTTGCTGTTTTCATGAAAGGTCATCTATCTCTCAACACCTCAAGTGGAACAGTTACAGGGACATGACCTCTTAGTTGTTTCCTGAAACCATTTGTGGTTTGAGGAACAAAAGTATTCGCCTTGGTCCTAGGTGCCAGGAGGGGGCCAAGAGGGTCTTAGGAACCCACGCCTTATGCATTCCCAGAGAGACAATGCATCTAGGAACTAAGGAACCATTCTGTACCTTAACCGACTAGGTTCAGTCATCATCTGGAATGCCTCCTGGGGGCCCACTGGGCCTAGGGGTTGGAGTAACTTGTGCCCATAGATACACTCCTTTGTTGCCGGAGTGGGGCTCTCAAATCCATTTGTTCCTTCCTTGGCTGGGAAATATATGGGGCTATCCTTCCTTTAGGTAGAGGAGTCTTTATAGGGGGTGGCAAGGGCTAGATGTAAGGCCACACAATTTCCTTGTGGAACCTTATTTCTTTCCCCAATGGTTCTTTTCCCAGGGGGCCTATCGAAGGCAATTCCCCAAAAGACAATTCCCCAGGTACTCTGATTGGTCGTGGGGCTGCCCTGACCAACGTTAAGGCCAAATTACATAAAAGCGGGAGTACAAGAAGCTTCACTGTTGTGGGCCGCCCTACAGTCCCGACCTGTCCGCCACCCGGGCCCTGCCATCAGGCTGGTTGGATAGCTTGGTTTCCAGCACTCTATCCCTAATGAAATCACCATTTCAAGCAAGAATCATCAGTGGTTGCTAAAACTGTCTAGTTGAAAGATTGATGAGGAACTGGAATACTGGCAATGGTACCAGCATATCAGCCACAGGACACTTGCTGACTGCAAGCAGAAAAAATATAACTTTAAAACTGGAGGCTTAGGCTGTCAACTTTTATCTGGCGATCAATCTTCATACTGAATACTAGGAAACCAGTTTATATGCTTCTTGTTGTGATACGATGTGAAAACATGGCCTTGCCTGTGAAATATTCTAGCAAAAATGTTTAGCTTACGTCTGATCAAAACTTTGAAGCTAATGTTTGAAGCTAATGTTTGCTTTATAGGAAACACAGGGGATAGAGTAAAAATGAAATGGCGTCAGGCAGAAATCAGATAAACTCAAAGTAAAACACTCTATCGGATATGTCTTTTCAATGAGTCAATGTCATATAAAAAAATGTGTTTGGGTTCTCTTCTAGACTAAAAAAGATTCAAGAGACATAATAATCAATGCAATGTGTGATTCTTTAGTGGATCCCAGTCTGGATATCTATAGAAAACATTTTTGGGAATGGGCATCTGTCTTAATTCAGGCTCCTATAACAAAGTACCATAAACTTTGGTATATAAACCAGTGGCTTACAAACAATAGAAATTTATTACAACAATAAAACAAATGAAATGTATAAACAACAGAAATTTATAAATGTAGAGACAGAAATTTAGAATTGATAAACAAATTTTCTAGATGTTCAAGATCAAAACGCCAGCATGGTTGGATTCTGGTGAGAACGCTCTTTTTCTACCTCTCATTGTTTTTTTAATGTTTTTTTAATTTATTTTGAGAGAGAGTGCTTGTGCAGCGTGAGCAGGGGAGGGACAGAGAGGGAGAGAGAGAGAATCCCAAGTAGGCCCCATGCTCAGCACGGAGCCCTACGGGGGCTTGATTTCATGAGCATGAGATCATGACCCGAGCCAAAATCAAGTGTCCAACCCTTAACTGACTGAGCCACTCAGGTGCTCTTTCTTATTGCATTCTTATATAGCCAAGAGCAGGGAGAGGAAGCAGGCTCTCTTGTGACTCTTATCAGGGCCCTAATCCCATTCATGAGGGCTCCAACTTCAGGATCGCATTTCACCCTAATTGTCTTCCAAAGGTCCCACACGTTCAGTCCCTAACAGTATCACATGATATAAGCAAGTTATTGTCAGCTTTGTTAGGTGTAATATTTATGGTTATGTAGGAAAATGTCCTTCTTTCCCACATACGAAATATTTAGGGGTGAAATATTATGAAGCAATATAATGTTAATTAAGAAGCCAACTTTAAAATACTTCAGAAAAAAGATAATATACAACAAAATGTTAACAATGGTTATAAATTTAGGTTATGGCTACATCAGGGGGATTACATGCTTCTTTCTACATTTTTTGTTTCTTTGGTGGTTTTCCAAGTGTGGAACTTCCTAGAAATGCAGATCCTAGGGCTCTACTCTGCCAAGGAGATGGTGGCAGTGATGTTTTCACGAGCCCTCCAGGATATTCTGACAGACTCCAAATAAAGTTTGAGAACCAGTGCCTTGGGGCACTGTGTGGTGAGGGACAAATGAGTGATAGGGAAAGGATCCATCTGGCAGCGTGATAGAATCACGGAGATGAAAGATAAGATCAAATACTAGTTCATGTGACATAGACATGGGAGCAGGAAGTAAAGATGAGAAACCAGGTACCACCCAGGTCGGAGAGGCATCACTGCAGCATGATGCAGGGGAAGCTGTTCAGGGCCCAGACTACGTGTCACAGACCACATGACATGGCCACAGCAGCTTCTGTGGGTGCTCTCATTCTTCCAAGAAAGGCTCTTTCTTAGAGAGCTGGGGCCTGCCTCTTACCATGTTGTTAAGTGCTGACCGAGGGTGCTGTGTTGAATGACTATTACCTCCGCTGCGTGCCCTGCTGTGTCGTCTGGACTGGCCACACAGCCCCCTTCTCACCCCAGCCTCCCACCTTAGAACAAGATGAAGGCCATCATTCCTGGTCCATTTCATCCCGCTTCGCTCAACTAGCCAATCTCAGACTTGTCACAGGCCTACCTAATGAATATTATCTCATACTTGGCCCAGATTATTATAATGCTCCATTGAAAAGGGACTTCGTGTGTAAAATGTCAGTAACGAGCCTTCTTTGCACTTACACCGCCTGTTTTATGTGGCATTCTCTAGAACAATATTTCCCAAAACATGTTTTTAGGAGATCATACATATGAAAAGGTATTTTCATATGCGGTTGAATACATCTGGAAACCACTAGGTTGAACATGTTTAATCCAGTTCATTTCACGCAGAACCTCTCAGAGCTTCTGATCCATTCAAAGTCATTGTGAATTTCCACATGGGGCAATTACAGAACAGATCCTTACAAGTATCCTTCCCTACAGCATTCATGTAAAGATTATGGCTCAGAGAGACATGTTTTAGGAAAGCTTTCTTTAAAGTTTAATGGGTAAAGTCAAGTCTTTTGAAAAACCGTATCTATGAATTAAGGATGCAGTGACAAGAAGCCTTTTTTTAAAGTGGTAGGAATGAGATACTGATCCTAGAGTTTTAAAGACAAACATCTAATAGTTTAAAATAATGGCAAATCCCTTAGATATGAGCCTTAATGATCCAAATAACTTACCTTTGCAGAATTCATGAACACAAAGCTGTCAGAGATGGGGCTGCAGCCACGTATAGCTCAGAGGAAGTAACATGCAATGCAGGGCGGGGGTGTGTGGAAACAAGAGCTCTGTGGCTGACCAGGGGAGGGCGGGCTGATCCCCATCCTATGAAAGGCTATAAGATTCCATTTGATTTCCAATGCTGGGCCTTGCATTGTGCTTATGGAAAAATAGTTATAGCTGTGAAAGTTTGTCCTTTGATATAACAGTATACCTGATTCTAGAATAAGGTGAGAACCATAGGCTGCTTGGATAATGTTAATTTAATCATTGATTTTACTCTTTTTTTTTTTTTTTTTTCCCCCTTTTTCCAGAAGACAAGAGTCAAGTATAAAAAGCTTCGAGCGCTGTCATTTCTTGAGGCTGGAGACTAGGCCGAATGGATCCTGCATTGTTAAGTCTTAACAATGAAACAATAATTTTTCTCATAACCGTTGAATAATTTAGGCTCTTCTTCCCAGACAATGGCTTGATTGCATTGCTAGGTTTCTTGACTTAAGGAGCAAGGTAGCAAGTAAAAATAGGCAAAGAAGAAAGCTCGGCGTTATGTATGAAATTCGCACTGAAGGTGCTGTCAGGCTAATCCCATGGGGGTGAAGAAGTTCAAGGGTGCCAGCCACCCAGAATGACTTAGATAAAGGGAGAATTCTACAGACATTTTCTAAAGAAAAGTGGTCATATACAGCTCAATTTTAATATAAGTTGCATTCTCATGAGTACACAATGTGAACTAACAATGTTCTTGAACATTTATCTAAAGTAAACATACTTGAACACCTTCCTTGCCAGGCACTGTGGTACTAGACATTGGTGATTCAATAGTGAACGAGACTCAACAGAGCTTACTTTCTAATGGGAGCGGCCAACACACAGCCAGCTACCAAAGCCACTGCTGGCGGGGGGTGGGGGGGGGGTGGGGGGGGTGGGGGGGGGTGGGGGGTGGGGGCGGTAAGCAATTCAAGGAAAGAACGAGTGCCGGGGTAGATCCTAACGGTACTTTTAGATGGCATGATTCTAAAAGGCCTTTGGAGGTTACTTGGAAAATGTGGATGGAAGGATGAAGAGTTAGATATCCAAAGAAACCAGGGGCAGGGGATATGGAATATTCCAGGCAGAGGAAATAGCAAGGGCAAAGACTCAACTTCTGATAGAGCTTGGCATGTCGAACATGAACAGAAGGAAGCTCAGTGTGAACAGCAAAGAAATGACATCGCAGGGGTAAGCAGAGGCCTGATCCTGTGGGATGGCACGGGACCCTGGGTAGATTCTGCTTGGACTTTTGAGCTCCTGAACTGTTAAAAGCATAAATATGTGTTGTTTTAGGTCGCCAAGTTTGTGGTTTTCATTACAGCAGCCCCAGGAAATTAATACACCCAGGCAGGAAAAGATTGTCCCTGCTTGAGTCTACCTGCACTCCTATTCCTCTGAGAGAAACAGGACCGTTAAGTGCTTGGTGCAGTTTAATCCATGTCGTATTATAGTGGATTCATCACTGATTCAGTGTCTGGTCTCTGGTCCTCAGCACTGTGTATGTCTGGTCCTCTCACATATATGTATATGTGAGAACTCATTCCCCTTGCCTCGTCAGGTATGATCAGATTAAAGAGGAATAGTACACACTGGCCTGACTCCTAAGAGATATAAACCACACCACTGATTTGTTTATCCATGGAAACATAAATACTAAATGAGTGAGCTTACTCAAATCACTAAGCACTGCTTTGTCTTGCTTGGGGAATGTGAAGCCAGAAGAAGGCAACTGACTCGTATCGATGGCTAATTTCACCAAATCTTACAGCCCGGTGCATTAATCTCCTCCTTGGGATTAGCACATTTACATTGGTTGGACAGGTACTCTCTGTCCTGAGTTTGCTGGTATGTTCGGCAAATTCTGACATGCAGACTCCACCTTTCTAGAGTCCTGGAATGTCATCATCGTGTTTGTTTCGGCAATATTCCTTCAGATGTGCTATGGTGATTAGATGTCAGAGACTTGGGTGAGTTTCACCAGGAAGACTTATACACCCCGTATTCATTCACTAATTTATTTAAGAAACAGTATTCAGTACTTACTAAGTGCTATACATGTGCGCTGGGATTTAAGACACAAAGTAAGTAAGACAAAGGTCTTATTCCCCACAAATTTCATGGTTTTTTAGTAGATTAAAAGCTGCTGTGTATTTCTTCTATAGAGAGCTGATCTCATCTATTTGTGTGTGTGTGTGTGTGTGTGTGTGTGTGTGTGTGATTTCACAAATTTCATTTTTTGTGGGATAACATTTTCTGACACTTGAACTTGTCAAGTTCAGGAATGGTCCAGGGGAGGGCTCATAAACCAGTCAAATCAACCCAATGAAATAATCTATCATTCAATGTTAGTCATGACCTGTTTGGGCTATTTTATCTAAGTGCTAACACTTCACTAGTCTAGGGTGATACAGGGCCTAGAACATAAAGTCTTGGTGATGTTAACATTCCCACAAAACAGAGAAGAGCTGGCCATGGCCATCTGTCCAAGTCGTGTCCTGCGTGTTCCCTTCCCACTGGTAGTTTTATTCTATGATGGCGATAGACATTGCCATTGAATGCAACTTACTTTTTTCTAATTTTCTCAAGTCGCGAACTCAAGACTGTCCAAAAAATCATAAAGTCACAAGCATGCCATCCACTCTAGTGTACGTATGTAATTCATTGCACACCTGACCAATAAACTTCTGGAGTTATGGAGCTATGAGGGGTTTTCACCATCATTTTCATAGAAGGACCATGTTTGGTAACCTGTCCTTCTTGGTTTGGTATTAGTTGGTATAAATTAGTCCTGTGGTTTGAAAGTTATACCATAAAGTAGGAAAGACTGGTGGATGAGGGCTCTTGCGTGACCTAGAACAACTTACTCACCATGCTTAGCTGCAGTTACCTTGTTTGCGTTAAATATTATATATTCAGTCTTCCCAGTTTTATTTTTTTATTTAAAAAGAATTTTTTTTAACGTTTATTTATTTTTGAGACAGAGAGAGACACAGCATGAATGGGGGAGGATCAGAGAGAGGGAGACAGAATCTGAAACAGGCTCCAGGCTCTGAGCTGTCAGCACAGAGCCCGACACAGGGCTCGAACTCATGGACTGTGAGATCATGACCTGAGCCGGTCGGCCACTTAACCGACTCAGCCACCCAGGCGCCCCCAGTCTTCCCAGTTTTAAAATTCAATGAGTCTTTGAGAATCTCTCAAAGACCACAAAAAATTAAAGTTCTTCTGCTTATTCGTAAGGAATCAGGTCTATTTTATGGAAAGCCTCAATGATTTTAGACAAATTCCACTTTGAATAGTTTGTCAAGTAGATGCCATAAACACTCAAGTCAACAGATACCGTCTTTGCTTTTTAAGCTAATTATTTAATGGAAAGGGGAGGCACCATTACATACAGACACACGCAAAATCTACAACTACTTTTGTGAAACTACTTCTTTATTTCAATTTTAGGTTTACAAAAAGACAAAGAGGACAAGGAGTGGAGAGGCAGGAATAACGCTTGGTCACCGCCAGCGATTGGAGGAAAAGGCCACAGCCAACAAAAATGGTTGAAGGGCTCTTCTAGGCCATTATTAGTAACAGCAATGACCAAAAAGAAGTCCAAGCAGGGACCAAAGGCTTCTGTTAACAAGGTCAGGCTGTTTCAGGAGAGTCAGATGATCTGCCCAGTCCATGTCCACCATGAGGAGTAAGGCCCCCAAGTCAGTTTATTGAGGCCTTGGCTGTGGGTGGGATGGGGCCCCTCTCTTGGAAGATCTGGGCTGCCGACCCCAGGGCACATAGGGGCCACGACGTACATTCCGGGGAAACCCCCTATGAACCACAGGGGCTCGCTGCAGGGGCTCTCTGGGGAAAGGGGGCCTGGGTGGCTGGGGATCATCTTCAAAGGAAAATCCTGTCTGGGTAGGTGAGGGGACATCTGAATGGAAATGGTTTGAGGAGAACTGATCGGCCTGGAAAGGATGGTCTGAGGCAAATAAGTGATCTCGGGGACAGAACAGGAATCTGGTCATCACAGGGTGAAAGGGAAAAGGGCGAGGATGTGGGGGCAAGGGCAGGAGGGGAGGCGGGGGCGGGGGTAGATGGGGAAGTGGGAGCAGGGGGCGGTACCCGGCAGGAGGCATGGACGGTTGATCTGGGCTGGCCTGGGGCTGCCGCTCAACTCCCCGGCCGGGTCCGGTCCTCGCAGGGCCATCCCGGATCCAGGGGCCCACCGGGTACGGCCGGGGCAGATCCACGCCCCAGGCGTCGGCCACGTGGGCCAGCAGCAGCTGGGAGAGGTGGCGGTGCGCGAGCTCATCCCAGTGCACTCCGTCCCGCTGCAGGTGGCGCCCCGCGTGGCGGAAGTGGAAGTGCAAGTCCAGCACATCGAAGCCGTGTTTCTTCGCTTCCACAGAGCTGTGGAAGTTGGCCGCGATGACTCTGTCTCTCAGGGAGGAATCCTCAGGCTGGTGCTCCGTTGGGAGGAAGCCCGCGGTGATCTTCTTGCCCACGGGCATGGCTGTGTTCCACACCAGGAGGCACGACTCGGGCAGAACCTGGCCCAGGCGCTCGAACAGGCTCTCCAGGTTCTGCAGGTAGCTCTTCCAGGAGTCCGGACCGTACCTGGAGAGGTCCCAGAGGCAGGAGTTCATGATGATCACGTCCGGGGGCCCGTGCTGGCTGGACTGCAGCTCTTGCAGGATGGCCTCGAGGTAGCTGGAGTACACGCGCGTCAGGAAGTAGAAGCGCACCAGGTGGTGGTCGGAGCAGAACTGGCGGACCTCCCGGTACTGGGTGCCGTTGTGCATGGGGCCCCGCTGGCCTCCGTCCACCAGCTTGTCCCGTTCAAAGCTCTCCTCCCCCTTGGCCTTGAGCTGGGTGGGAGTGAGCAGGAGGTCCTTCTGCAGCAGGAGCACCAGGTCCTTGTACACGGCCCTTTGGACAGAGTCTCCCAGGATGACCACGAACTTGTTGTGGAGCAGCTGCTGCACGTCGGCGGCCAGCAGGTGGGCCGTGAGGGCCATGGTGCACCGCCTAGGTCTTTCCTCTCCACGCGGGAGGTCTTCAGGTTGCTAGGACAGAAGGAGAGAGTGGCTGGGAGGGACCCACCCTGGGCTGGCCCTTGTGTGGCAAGACTCAGGCAAGGGGATGGAGGGAAGTGGGAAGAGAGCAAGAAGGGAGCCCGGAGCCATAAGCCCATCGGCCAGGCTTCACCTTAACCTGTGAGCCTCTGCAGCGGCTCTTGGAGGCCCAAGTTCTACCGGGCCAGAAGCGGCCAACCCCACAGGCCCTCCTCCCCTGGCTAGAAGTCAGACTGCCCCTGGGCAGGCAGCTCAGGTGTCTGAGGACTGAAGAGTGCTGAGGTCAACCCTGCAGCTGCTCAGCAATGAGCACAATGAGCGAGCAACAGCACCGAGCCTGTGGTGATATGTTCCATGCCCTGCGTCACTCCAACTATAGCACGTAGGTAACACTGAAAGAAAATATGCAAAAGCGTAGTTCATAATAGAAAAGGTCGGGCTATGGATGACTTGCCTTCTCCCCTTTTTTTGTAAATAGACTTTATATAATTGTACCTTACTTTTAATAATTTAAAAAGAACTCACGGAAATGCCACAAACAACAGAAAAGTACAGGTGCCAGGTCAGAAAACATATGAAAACAGATATCCTTAACAAGGAAGCTGCTGGATTTTTGTTTGTGTGTGTGTGTGTGTGTGTGTGGTTTTTTTGTTTTTCGTTTTTGTTTTGCGAAGAGGACTTGTGAAAAAGGCAGTAACATTGGAAATAATTCACACGTTTCAGCTGTAATATTCTTTACTTTCCATAGGAAGCAGATCAGAATACACCATCCCCAAAGATGCCATTTTGGTGTAAGGATTATTTTGAGCTGAAAGCAACTAAGAATCAACAGACATAGGAAGTGTTCTCAGAACTTCCCTTATTTGCTTAAAAGCAGTGTACACATTTCCCTTTGGCGCAGGTGATCCTTCCCCCACCAGGGAGAGAAGAGTCAAGGAAGAAGACAGGGAGTTGTCAACACCAAGATGAGTTTGCATAAAGAGACTTTACTAAAATAGCCCCGATTTTCCATTAGTCCCCCTATATATTTCTGAGTTCTTCCCCACAATTCATCATCCCATGAAGCCCAAGCCCCTTTGCCTTTGTTAAAATAATATGTAAGCCCCCGAATCTGCTTCTTTGAGTTTCATTTCTTTTTGGTGAACTCTTGCGCACATAAATATTAACAAAAATGGTGTGCTTTTTCTCCTTTTAACCTGTCTCTGTTTAATTCACAGGGCCCCAGATACTGAACCTAAGAGGGTAGAAGAAAAGTTTTTCCTCCTCAGCACATTGAATAAAATGTTAAGAGTTGTGAAACTCATCTTCAAAACTTCAGTTTACGTTTATTTTTTTTTTTTTAACGTTTATTTATTTTTCAGACAGAGAGAGACAGAGCATGAACGGGGGAGGGGCAGAGAGAGAGGGAAACACAGAATCGGAAGCAGGCTCCAGGCTCCGAGCCATCAGCCCAGAGCCCGACGCGGGGCTCGAACCCGCGGACCGCGAGATCGTGACCTGAGCCGAAGTCGGACGCTTAACCGACTGAGCCACCCAGGCGCCCAGTTTACGTTTATTTTAAAGTTGCCATTTACAACCATGCCCATTAATGATTACAAGGGAGAAACACAGTCCAATATTACCAACAAATCTCGGAGAGGAACATGGCATCCACTTCATACACTTACACAGAAGTCAATAAAATCCATTGTGGCTTGATATTTGTAGGCTTTTATGCATTAGGGAGCATTTTAATAGGTGGGGGTGGATGGCTATTATTAAATCACACATTCAGTTTCTAAAAGTCATACTATTTGTGGTTTTAAATGGGTAATGTACAAACATAAAAACATGAAAATGGGTAGAATATAAAAGAGTTGCCCTAAGAGAAGAGTTGAAAATATTGGCTTATTTGTCCCCAAAGAATCTTCATTTAAATGTTTTCGCTATCAGAAAAAAAAGCTTAAAAATGAGATGTAGTTCATTGCGGTGCAACAAAATAAAACATAAAGCAAACCCCAAATCCCTTTGGGGCTCAGGGATGTTCCTTGGTTTGCAACCATTTATTCATCCAGCTCACACTTGTTAAGTACCTACTATGGGCTCCACATGGAGGGTAGTGAATGAGTAAAACCTGGTCACGCCCTTCAGGAGCCCTTCAGGAGCCCTTCAGAAATATTCACGGCTAAGTACAATACAAAGAGCGCTAAGTACCATTGAGTGAACAGGTGCTGTGGACCTTCAGGGTCTCTGTGAACAAATAGTCCTCCTTTGCCCTAGACCCCAGTCTCTAAAGGGCAAAGTGAAGAGGGAAATCTCCTCCCGGGGCGTCTCAGCTTCTTATGCTGCTCGGCTGTGTGCACCTTCCCTGGGCTGGCTCTCTGGTCCTACTGTGTGCCTAGTCCCGGCTGGCAGATCGGATAACCTGGTGCTGTCTCCAGGAGGGTATTTTGTTTACTGGACCTAATGCATTCCTCCTTTGAGTCTGAAGTGTGCTCTAGACTTGGGACTCACAGATGGGAATCCAATCTACTAGTTAAAAACCGTGGGAAAGAGGGGCACTGAAGTATACTGGTGAAGAGCACTTCTTTCCGAGCAACACTACTTGGGTTTGAATCTCAACTATTCTATTCGCCAGCTGTTTGTCCTTGGGCAATGACATAGCCTTTCACTGCCTTAATGGTCCTCATCTGTGAAATGGGACTTTTAGCGCTCACTTCATAGACTTGTGAGGACTAAATGTAAAATGGTTAGAACAATGCCCGACAAGTAGCAAGCATGGATAAGAGTTCGTGGTTATTATTATTACTGAGCAAGTTTCAAAACACCAGGTTAATCATCTATGAAAAGGGTGGGGGTGCTTACAGAACGTGTGCCGTTTGCCCAGCAGGGTTCTGTGAAGAGCAAATATGACCTAAGTGAAAGATTTTGAAGAAAAGCAAAAATCTGTGTTTGTTGAGTGGCTACTGGATGCCAGTAGCTTTACAAATGTAATCCCATTGATGAGATAATTTTTATTAGTTCCGTTTTACAGGGAAGGATATTCCTATGTGATCTGATGGAGCTAAAATTTAAAGCCATGAACGCCAAAGTCAGTCTCTGGTCTCTCGGTAGGAGACATCCTTTGCAACAGAATGCCCTGCATCCTTTACAACAGAATGCCCTGCGGACTGGTGCGAATACAAGATCTTGGCCCATGTCCTGGAGATATTGAAGACAGGAGAGAAGAGTGCCTTGCTAGGTCTTTATGCAAAGGCAGGCAACTATTTCCTCTGCGAGCCAGGAGAAAGGTGGTTTATGCGTACTCAGGGGCTGGGGGGCTGTGAGTGAGAGTATACATATTTCATCCCATCCCTTGACCTCAACCAAGAGACACGCAAAAATTTAAGTGACCTGGATTTCAGAACAACCAAAACAAAATTCTGCAGATTCCCAGGCCTCTCACAGTGTTTGAGGAATTCTGGCTGCCCTCTGTCCCCACCAGTGAACTTAACCCACCCAAATGCAGCTACAAGGGTTCAGCGTCAACACTGGGCAAAACGTCTCCCTGGGAATTTCTCATCATCCTTCTGCAAATGGAGCCTGTGAGCAGATCAGACTGTGGAAAAGAAGGGTGGAGAAAATGACTGGGAAAGAGCACTCCAGTCAGAAGCTAAACTGAAAGGAAATTCATGAAATTCTTGATCAAGAGCACCACCCCTGTAACAGGAGTAGCAAATCAGACACCCTTCGGATTCTCGCCCTGGGAAAGAATCATTTAAACTAAGATACCAAGCATTAAAAACAAAACCTAACAAAAACAAAAGTGACTTCTGGGGGGTGGAGGTAGTGAAGGAAGAAAAAATTGAGATTAAATCTTCTCTGTTCTAAAAAAAAAAAAAAAAAAAGGCTGGTACGTTCCAATTTCAAAGTTTTTATTTATAAAAAAAATGAAACAAAAAAGAGAGCTGAAAACAGATTTTGGGGCTTTTTGGCCTAGGCTAAAAATGTGCTTCAAATGTGCTCAACTCCCTTATTAGTTTTGGTAGCTGTTTTATAGGTAGATTCATTCACTCATTCATTCATTCATTCAGTAAAGGTCACTGAGAACCAGCTATTGTGCTAGATGGAAGGACTAGGTATAAAAAGGCGGTCTCTTCTCTCAAGAGGAGCGGAAAGGAAACGGACTCAGAAAGGCAAGTATTGTAGAAGGTGCCAGAGGCTACAGTGGATATATGTAAATGAAGCGCCAAAGCCAGATGGAAGAGTCAGGAGGGGGAGAGGAGGTATTTGGGTGATCATTGCAAGGTGTGATTCCAACGTCAAATTAAAACTTTTTTTTTTTAAAGAGTTTGATGATGATTCCTCAAATCATAAGTTAGTGCCATGCTTTCTTTTTTAAAATTTTTTGAATGTTTATTTATTTTTGAGACAGAGAGGGAGAGAGTGAGAGAGAGAATGAGCGGGGGAGGGTCAGAGAGAGGGGACACAGAATCTGAAGCAGGCTCCAGGCTCCGAGCTGTCAGCACAGAGCCTGACGCGGGGCTCCAGCTCACAAACCGTGAGATCATGACCTGAGCCGAAGTCGGACACTTAACTGACTGAGCCACGCAGGCGCCCCTAGTTCCATGCTTTCTATTTGGACGTTGACTAACACTCTTACAGAAATATGCATTAATAATGGCTACTACTACAATAAATTACTTTCAAGTATTTTGCTTAGATTTCTGTTTGGGGGTAATTAATTTTTTAATACCTTCATAAGCACCATCACTTATAAATCACTGACTATTGCTTGTGTAACTATCACGAGCCAAACACATAACATTTGTTTTTCATTCATCAACGTGTTGTAGAAATTAGGTTAATTTCTTTTCTTATTGATCTTTAGTTACAGGAAGACAGACACAGATATAGGTCAGTTGCTCTAGAGGCCCTGCAGAGAAGCCTTAAATCAGAGGTAAACACTAACAATTAGGATGTTGTTTTGATTAGTTATAGGAAGTACTTGCAACTAGTTAAAAAATTTCTTGTATAAGACTAACCATCTTAATGCAACATTATGTTGGGAATATAAATAGTTCATTTTCTTCTACCTGCATTTTTCGTAATCAAATCAATGTGTGGAACTTTCCAAGATCCCCTTACATCTATTTAAACGGAACAGATAGTACAAATAAGATGATTATTTTTCACGAATTTACCGCTGTGTCTTGGCATTTGCTGAATTTTCTAAGCAGGATTTAAACTTGTCAAAAATTAAATTGCGTGTCACAGTAAGTTTTCTAAGAAGAAAAACAAACAATTCAAACTTCTCTTTGGGAAAGCTTAATGAACGGCCTGAGGATTGCTGATTCTCAAGAGACTGCTCTTTTGATCTGGGGCAAGTCTGTTAACACACACTCTTTTCCATATAACACAAAAAAGGGGAAAATAATGCTGGCCTACTATGTTTAAAAGTGGTTCTGAGAGCAAATTTTATTTATTTATTTATTTATTTATTTATGTATTTATTTATTTATTTTTGAAGGAGAGAGAGACCATGAGCAGGGGAGGAGCAGAGAGAGAGAGAGGGAGACACAGAATTCGAAGCAGGCTCCAGGCTCTAAACTGTCAGCACAGAGCCTGATGAGGGGGCTCGAACCCACAAACCGTGAGATCATGACCTGAGCCGAAGGCGACTGAGACACCCAGGCGCCCCTGAGAGCAAATTTTTAAAAAAATACATAAAATACTATGAAATATTACGGTAAATAATTTACTATGGTAAAGAACGCAAATTCTTTGCAAATATGAGCCCCTAGAAAGTTGGGATTCTAATCCCCCACTCCAGGTAACTTCCCCTCTAAAATAGGCCTCAGCTCTGCAGCCCATTAATTAATTCAGTACAAATTGGAGATCACCTGTGTCTATCTGGGGGCTGTGACAGTTGTCATTCTGCAAAGTGACTCACATCTCCCAACTACTGTCAAGGTTCCTCTACCCCATCCCTATATGGCCCATATTTCTTACTTGGCTATTCAGGGAATGAATCCTTAGGCACCACATCTAAAATCTCAAACACAAGTGATGGAAATGGAAAACTGAAACCTAGAATAGTGATCTTCAAAGTGGGCTCCACGTGGAGCGCTGGGTGGCTCAGTTGGTTAAGTGTCCGACTTCAGCTCAGGTCATGATCTCGGGGTCCGTGAGTTTGGGCCCCGCGTTGGGCTCTGTGCTGACAGCTTGGAGCCTGGGGGCTGATTCTGTGTCTCCCTCTCTCTTTGCCTCTCCCCCGCTCACACTCTGTCTCTCAAAAATAAATAAAGGTGAATGGTGAAAGGAAGGAAGGAAGAAGGAAGGAAGGCAACGAAGTGGGCTGCAGGTTTTCCTGGTGGAGGCAGGACTCACCGCGGACATAATCAAGGTGTATCAGCACCATCCCCCTGGGGCCACAATCTTAAATTTGGAATTCTTTTGCAATAAAGTATCCACAGAAGAATTTCACACACTTTTAGAGTGTAAAAATGGCCAAGTGTAAAAACCCGCCAGGCAGCGTATTTTCCCTGTGGGAACAGTCTAATATAAAATTTTCTTATGGATTTTAGAAAGAAATGCAGGTAGCATCCTTTACAAATGAAGGGTGGCTTCATAATACCTGATATGCAGGTGACTTCTATAAAAACGAAACAAACTATGGAGCTTTTATTCAATAGCCCCATAAAGAAAAAGAAAAGAAAAAGAAACAACTGTTTTACGAAAGAATCTCCTAGGGTAAAAATATCAAAGCAATCCCTATAAACAAACATACTATTTCAATCATGTACAGTCTATGACAAACTTCCACATTCCGGTCTCCAATCAGTATTTAAACTGTATTCGCTAACTTCCTACCTCTTATTACCCTGAGACCGAAAGATAACGGAAAGACAGGCAGCCGGCTTTCCCTTCCCTGGAGACACTCAAGTCAGGCGTGGACTCTGGCCCCAAGCAGCCGTGTGCGCTTCGGCTGACTGCCTACCGTTCTGAGCCACCGTCTCCTCTGGAGGTAAAGTGAGGTAGATCGCCTACCGATCACCGATCGCCGTGAAGACGAAAAGAGATCACGTCACTGTCTGTCAAGGGCCTAGTACAGCGCCTGGCGCGCACTAGGCACCTCTCAACCACAACAACCCCTCCCCGCTGGGACGGCAGAGAAAACCCGAGCCCGCAGACGGCACCTCGCTCCCGTCCCCCTGCATCAAGCCCTCCAGCCCACGGTGCCCCCTTCCTCCCGCAAAGGCACAGCTGTACCTGCTCAGGTGTAAAGGTAATTCCTCAGCTCTGGCGGCTCAGGAACTTTGCTCCACGCTGTCCCCTGGAGAGGGGGTAATTACGCATTCTACTTTTTCTTCCCTCTCCTGTGGCTGGTTCCTTCCCTTAAGCACTAAACGCATTCTGGTTTCTTGCTTTCAAAAAGAAAGGAAACTTCTTTGACTCCACCTCCAGGACAGTCCTATCTTTTGCTTCCCCTCCAAGGCCACTTTGGAAAGGGGTTATTTGCACGGGCTGTGGCTGGGGCCTCACCTCCCACTCACTCCTGTTACTTTCATTTGGCTTCCAACTCCACCAAACCCAAGAAATGTTGGTCAGTAAATCACCAGTGATTTCCCGGCCGCTCCTGTTAAAGGCCACCTCGTGGGCCTTATCACCCAAAGCATTCCCAGCTCCTGGGGTCTTGGGGGCGCCCCAGGTGACTCCCTGAGGAAAATGCCCCAGGCTGACACTCCACCTCCCCCAGGATCCGGTGTGAGTTTCTCTTTCTCGGGCAACTCCTCTACTGTTGGTCTTTCTCAAGACCTACTAATGGGCTCCTTTCTTCTTTTCTTCAACACTCTTTCCCTGGGTAAATAAATCCCTCCACTCTCTCATTTCTGTTTGCCCCGAACTGTTCAGGTTTGCCCCCTGTTTTTCCAGCGCAACTATTCACAGCGGCACCCTTCCCCCCACCAGAAAAAGTCCCACTTCGGATGGAAACAAATTATCCAAGTCTCCTTATCAATCACCATTTGTATGCAGATGCCTCCTGAATTGCGGCAAAGCCCAGTGGCTCAGAGGGGGGCTCGGAATCAGCTCCCCGGGTTTATATCCGGTTCCACCGCTTACGAGCCTCTGAGACCCAGGGCCGTTTAAGTCATTTTTTTGCACTCCAGAACCCTCATCAGCGAAAAGAGAATAATACCACGAATCTCTTTAGAAGTGAGGGTTAAATGAACGAAGTCACTAGCGTGAGGTCCAGCGCGTTTTTAAGTGCTCAATAAATTAAGCCAGCCCAAACTTGTCTCCTGAGGTCCAGACGCATTCAGGTGAGTGGAATGAAGTTCCCGGGGGGGGGGGGGGGGGGGGGGGAAGGGGAGGGGGCAACGAGTAACCTTCTGTGTGGGCCTCTTATCACTTTCAAATTCTCTAGACGCCAATTTATCCTACCATCAAACCATGGCTGAATTCCTAAGATAATTCTCTTGTGACCTTTGGACAATCTTCCTAAAGGTAAATATCAGATCCTTTGTGGGAATGAGGCAGCATATTCTTGCTGTGCATTTTCAGAGAGCTGATGTATCATTGAGGCTTGCCACATTGATTGGGGATAACCAGGTGGAAATCACCTCTGCTTCTGAATATGGCTGTCTCCACTCTTCCTGAAACCTCAAAATCCTTGAATGAGAGCCTGGATAGAGAACTGTTCAACTATTTCCTGGCATTAAAAAATAAGATGGGATTCTTGAGGATATGCTTTAGGGAGAAGGGTGTTGCAATATATTTTGGGAAGCTGAGCACAGCGATCGAGTTCACCTCTGTTTTAGATTTTATGATTACCTCTTGTACTGTCCGTAAATTATTCTTAATTCTTAAGAAAGTGTGTCTTTGGGGCGCCTGGGTGGCTCAGTCGGTTGAGCGTCCAACTTCAGCTCAGGCCATGATCTCATGGTTCATGAGTTCGAGCCCCACATCTGGCTCACTGCTGTCTGCCCTTCAGATCCTCTGTCCCCCCTCTCTCTCTGCCCCTCCCTCCCTCCCTCCCTCTCTCTCTCCTCAAAAATGAATAAACATAAGAAGTAAAGAAAGTGTGTCTTTTTACTTTTGAAGACTTCTAAAATGGCATGGTTTTTAGTTTCCGTGTTCTCACATAAAATGTGATCATCTAGGCTTTTGAATTTTGTATCTTCACTTTCATTTGATATGCTAGCATAAGCCCAACATGTTGTATTTATAAACTTTGTTTTTTAACCCAAGATAGGATCCTTCCTTCTGTGCCGCTCCCCAATGCCTGTGGATGAATTTTAGAGCCTGTGTATACTCTGAGCTTTTTCTCACCTCTTCGTGTTTGCTCTGTGGCTCAGCATCAGTGCTCCCTAACCCCCTCCTCTATTGAAATTCTTTTTTTTTTTTTTAATTTTTTAATGTTTATTATTATTTATTTTTGAGCGAAAGAGAGACAGAGCACAAGAGGGGGAGGGGCAGAGAGAGAGAGAGAGTGAGGGAGACATAGGATACAAAGCAGGCTCCAGGCTCTGAACTGTCAGCACAGAGCCCTCTGTGGGGCTCGAACCCAGGAACCTTGAGGTCATGACCTGAGCCGAAGTCAGAATCTTAAACCACTGAGCCCCCCAGGCACCCCTTCTACTGAAATTCTGTTTCTGCCTTAAGATCCAGTTTCAAATGAAGTTCTGTCTGAAAGCCTCCCTTTTTTCCCCAGACAGGAAAGTCCCTCCTCCTTCTGATAGATGCCCTGACTTAGTCCTTGGTTCTATTTTGTACTATAATTAACTACCCCTGTATATCCTAGTCCTGGAGGGTGGGTCTCACCCCACCGTTCTACCCCTCTGCATAATGGTTAGCATTCATTGAGCAGTTACTGCCTGCCGGGCCCACTCATGAGGTAAGGACTATTATTATCTTCACTCTATGAATAAGGAAACTGAGGCTTGGAGAGGTTATGTAAATCACCTAAGATGGTGCAACTAGGAAAAGGCGTAACTAGTCTGTCATTGCCAATGAATCTTCTGATTGATTAGATAAGCCAAAGATATTGTTTTGTTTCTTTAAGAGGAATTATGGCTCCAAAACCTGAGCTTTTAACCCCAGCTATAAATATTTGTTGAAATTAAGAGGAAAAAATAGTCTTATCTAGAAAAATAATATTTGCATACCGTTTTCCTTATTATTCTCTGTTGAAAAATCAAAGCAATGTTTTGTACACAGCTTTAAATTTCTCCATGAGGAAACAGCAGGGATGAAGTTAACTCAGTTCAGCTTTCATTCGCTGATAGTTAATTCCTCCTCCTAACGGGTCGGTGGAAAAGTCAGTGCTGTGCTAAGCTCTGTTTGTACTTAGAAATTCTTTATACTTATGCTGACTACTCCAGATTCTAACTAGTATTTGAGTAAAAATTTCCCATGGTTGGAAAGGAAGGGTGATGGGGAGCCAGTAACGACTAAGTTGCTTTCAACAGATGAACAGCTTGGATTCTGAAAGTTCTGTCTCCAGGAATGGCGACAAGAGCCATTTTCAGCAGTGATGTGAACGTTAGGCTGAGTCAGCAGGCTGGGGTTTCCCACCTCTGAGCTCACTTCATCTCCTGTGTTTTCAGCATTCAGATGGGAGAAGTGGCCTCCAGTGCTCCTCTAAGGAGATCACAGGAAAGAGCTTTTAATTTTTTTTTGTCCTTTGAGAGAGAGATAGAGACCAAGTGAAGAAGGGGCAGAGAGAGAGAGAGAGAGAGAGAGAGAGAGAGAGAGAGAGAGAGAGAATCCCAAGCAGGCTCCCAATGCGGCGCTCAATCTTACAAACCATGAGATCATGACCTGCGCTGAAAGCAAGAATTAGATGGTTAACCGACTGAGCCACCCTGGGGCCCTAGAAAGAGCTTTTAAGTTGGATATTCTTTTATTATTGCTGTTATGATTAACAATGTGGTGTCTGATTACTAAGTGCAATGGTGTTTCTATGGGAAAAAAAGGTGTTGAATTAAATGGGATTCTAAGAGTCAGTCTCTTGTCCGCCTTGCTCCCTAGCTACACTATGCTATAGACGGATCTGGAAGACCTGCGTTCCCACCGCTCCGTGTGTTGGCAGCAGTGGGACCAAGGACTTTGCCAGTTTTAAGCTGCAGGGCTTGGAACCAGAAGAGAGACAAGGTCCAAGAGGAGAGAAGCTCGCCTGGAGAATGGAACGGGCGAACTCACTCTGACACTGGCTTTTTTCAAGTCCTGTTTTCCTCCCTTCAGCTCCGAGTTTGGACCCGTGAGCTTCCCTTCCTGCTGCCAGGTTCAGCCAGGCTTTCGGCTTCTCTATCCCTCAGTGACAAAATCATGTCAACGGCTCTGCACTCACCAGGGTTAACTGTGGAAATCAGATGCAATGCTCTGTAAACTTTGCACATGTTCGTTGTTGTTATTCTCGAGCCACGTCTGCATGTTCAAGGGTTGGGATGTTGCTCGTTAAGAGAGCTTTCCAGTCAAATGAAGGACTTAATTTATTACTGAGAAATGCTAATTTCACTTGTTATTCAGTAACATTTGGTGTCCACTCCACCAGTATACTAAGTGTTTTACCTGGTTATCTGTGACATTGGTATTTTATTTTTCTCCATTTTACACATTCAAAAATTAAGTTTGGAAGATGAAGTCGTCTGCCCAAGGTCGTCTGTTTTATAAAAAGCAGAGCCGGGAGTCAAAACTGATGCCAAGCCTTTGTGGTCAACCACAACATACAAGATTGCACAGACAGCCGATGCTTCACATCCTTTCTCCTGTTCACAACTGGCTGTCTCTTTTTACTGTACGTTTTTAGAGATAGGGTAGTGTATCGATCATAAATCTTTCTTATTACAAAATAACAGTTGTCTCTTCAGGGCTGTCCAGTTAAGTGGGGGTAGGGTGAAGGGGGTTAGGACGGTGATTCCTCTCTACAGTAAGTGCCCAAGAAATGAGGATCCTAATTAATGCTTAAAATAAAATGGGAAAACTGGAAAGTACTTACTCATTACAGTAACTGGTGATTTGAAAACGTACCTCTCAGTTGATCCGAGATCTCTTCCCTAGACGGGCTCCTTTCTCGGCTGTAGATCAGAAGGCCAGGCTGGAGAGCCTAGAGCCTGGGCTGGAAGGCAGTCAAGTTCACCCCTGGGTGCTTCTATGCTTATGAGCCAACGGCTGGGGAGAAGATGCCATTTCCGGTGGTATCTGAGGCCAATGACACGAGTCAGCATTTACTTTTTTGTATTAGGAACCGGAAGACTAATGACCAAAGCTTCAAGGCAACAAATGTGAAAACGCGAAGTCAGTCCAACATACAGCATCTTCCCGGAATTTGGCTCTGAGCTGGTTTTTATTTCACTTTTCTCAGTAATCTGGGTGTAGCTTGTATTTACTGACTCTTAAACTTTGTTTTGTTTTCACAACTCAGACCCTCGGTTCTTCCTGCCTTGTAGCTTGCGCCCCGCTGAAAAGGCAAAGTGGGGAAGGACAGAAAGAGGGGAGAAGAAGGGGAAGTGAGAAAAGAGAACAGGAGGGGATGATAAGAAGCAGACGGTTCCCACTTCAAATGGATTTGTGATGCACATTCTTGTGCTGCATTAGTTTACATAGCGCCTCCAAATCCTCTCCTTTCACCCTCCCACCGCCCTGTGCGTGGAAGAGCCCATCCCAGAACTATGGAGAACTACAGGCCTCCAGTAAGCTCAGACCGTGGCCGACCCACGAGGACCTGCCGATTTATCCTCTGCTGTTCCGCGGGAAACCGGCAGGGACCTGGAGAGCGGTCTTTAGATTGGTTAGATACACGTAGTGCTTTGTTGTCTGTGATCTGAAGGCCGAGGAATATTCCCTTCCCTACAGGTACCAAGATGAAAGAGAAGGAGGAAACGAATTGGAAAAGAAGAAGAAGAAGGACACGAAGCTCTAAAAAAGTTTTTCCTCAAACCGGGAACCTTTTATCGGCGTATTAAGCACTTTAGGATAGAGCGTTTCTCCATGGCATAAAATAACTAATGAACAAGAGTAATGGGCTCCAAAACAGTCCAGAAATATGTGCCCTGTGCACTTAGTTTGTGTTAGTTTTTTAAATACTATGCTAGTTAGAGGCGCCTAGGTGGCTCAGTCAGTTAGGCGTCCGACTCTTGATTTTGGCTCAGGTCATGCTCTCACAGTTCATGAGTTTGAGTTCCATGTCTGCACGGTCAGTGCAGAGCCTGCTGGGGCTTCTCTCTCTCTCTCTCTCTCTCTCCCTTTCTTTCTGCCCCTCCCCTGCTCGCTCTCATGTGCTCTCTTTCTCAAATAAGTAAACTTAAAACAATTAAAAATCAATACCGTGCTATTTAGGTAAATTGGCCTATAAAACAACCTAGCAGCCTTTTCTTGAGAAATGCCATTTTCCTTCACTTCACTGATGACCCAAAGCGTGGCTCAAAAACTGCATCCATTACACATTGTTTTTATTCTCTTATCAGTAGCCATAAAGCAAGTTATCTTGCATTTTTTCCATGACTTTTACTATAATCATTATTGTGTCTCAAGGCAAGGCTGCATCTAGATATTTACAATTCAGGCTAGTATGTCCTATAACTGAAAGTTTGCCGTTGTTTATTTCTATAAATGAGTTTTCAATCGCTCCGGTTCTCTGAAGTCCAGCTAGTCTGTGCACCGTGAGGGTGAAAAGCTCTTGTGAGGTCTCGAGGGAGGATGACCAAAACTGGCCTAATTCCAAGACCAGGGACTAGAGCCGGAACCGTGCAAATGATAATCTCGTTTTACTCTTTGAATTTAACATAACACTGTTTGAGACCACACAACAGCTTTTCTACAGATTTTCCCACTTCCAAGAACTTATCTATGGAGACAGTTACGGTTGCTGTTCTGGCCCCACTCCGTGTTCCGTAGCTCAGTGAGCTGGCTTGCGTTCTTCTCCGCCACACTTTTCCTAAACAGCCGTGGTCACTTACACATGTATAAGGTTTTACACTTAGAATCTCACAACAGACCCCGCTAGTAAAGCAAGGAAAACTTTAATTATGATGGTCACCTTGCAGATGGTGAAGCCGAGACCCGGAGAGAGCTTGAATGACTGTCACCTTGACGGGGTGCTCAGAGCCTGGGGGCACGATGATGACAGTGTGTCCTCTTCGCTGCCCTCTCAGCGGGAGGCCAGAAAAGGCGCCCTGCTGTTATTATCTGGCCTATTTTCGGATGGTATTTAATGGCACAGGACTTGAAAAGGTACATGTGGTATAAGCAAGAAGTCCCTCTCCCTTTCTGGTTTCCTAATCCCTCATTCTTCCTTCCAGAAGCAATATGGTCACTGGCTTATCTATTCTACCAGAAATATTCTATACAGATAACCTATATCTCTCGGAAGTATTTTATTCTCTCTTCCTTCCTTCTTTCTTGAAGAGTCAACTTCCCTTTTTACTTAAGGCAGACGTCTGGAAGGAATACGAAACCCACTCAGAGCAGATGCTAAACTGCAGAAAGGCTTTGGTAAACCGATCACCCAGATTGTTCCAAATATCCAGATGTTTGAAATAGTACAGAAAACTTGTGACTCACAACAGCTTCTAAAGGAGTTAGGCGAAGCCCTCCCTGTGGTGTCGCACTATAATTGACTTGGGCCCTCGTGCCCTGCCTGGGGACCACTTAAACCTTGATACGGATTTGGAATACTGCGGCTGCATGTCTGTTGACAGTGTAAATGGAAACCAGAGCTACGATACTGCGAATGAAGTGACTCTGAGGCCCACACAGACTTGAGTTGGAAAACTGATTCTGTCATTTATGGCTGCATGACATCTGTAGTCACTGAACTCCTTGTGGCTTGATCTTCTCATCTACAAAATAGCGACAGTAATAACTGCTACATAGGGGCACCAGCGTGGCTCAGTCGGTTGAGGGCTGACTTCGGCACAGGTCATGATCTCGCGGTTTGTGAGTTCAAGCCCCACGTCAGGCTCTGTGCTGACAGCTCAGAGCCCAGAGCCTGCTTCGGATTCTGTGCCTGCCTCTCTCTTTCTGCCCCTCCCCCACTCATGCTGTCTCTCTCTCTCTCCCCAAAATAAAACATTAAAAAAAAACATTAACACATGAAATGTCTTTCTCTCTCTACCCAAAATAAAACATTAAAAAAAAAACATTAACACACTAAAAAAATGTTAATAACCACTATATAGATGTGATGGTTAAATGAGAAAATACACCCAGAGCACCAAGGATATAGTAGTGTATAATAAAATATGTCCACATCATTAACCGTGGCCCATGGTTAATTTTGTAGACTTTGTAAATTTTGTAAATTTTTCTTCCCCAGCAAGGGGGAAAGGTGGTTAAGAGATTTTTAATTTTCTTTTTTTTTTTTTTAATTTTTTTTTTAACGTTTATTTATTTTTGAGACAGAGAGAGACAGAGTATGAACGGGGGAGGGTCAGAGAGAGGGAGACACAGAATCCGAAACAGGCTCCAGGCTCTGAGCTGTCAGCACAGAGCCCGACGCGGGGCTCGAACGCACAGACTGCGAGATCATGACCCGAGCCGAAGTCGGCCGCTTAACTGACTGAGCCACCCAGGCGCCCCTTTAATTTTCTTTTAAGATGGGAACAGTGATAGTATGTTTGTATGCTTATAGAAAGAAGTCAGTAAATGGGGAAAACTAGATGATGCAGGAGGAATACTGCGGTAGACCCCGTTCTCGGTGCTAGAGATACAGCTGTGAATAATGCATTAAAAAAAATAATAAAAGCCTTGCCCCTATAGAGTTGACATTTGGGATGGGGGGAGGCAGACAACTAAAAAACATAAGTAAAATAATATGTTAGGTAGAACAGGAACGTGATTGTTGGATGGGGAAGATTCAGGGGCTGTGGGTTGGAATTTTAAACAGGGTAGTGACAGGGTTCCAGATACATCACCTCAGAATGGCACTCCCTCATACGGAATAGTGTAAGCTGAAGGAATTTGTGAAATGGCAGGTGCTGGAAGGACTCTATGACCCCCCCCCACCCCCCCCCGCCCCGGAAGCAGGTCATAAAGCCCGCTTGGGAGAGGTGCCCTCCCCTTACCTGGAAGAAAGTAACATCCTTATCTCTGAAGACACCAGGACTCAGCAAGGAATCCAAACAAACAGCTGTGGGTAAGTTCCCCCAGTTCACCACCCTTAGCTGGTACCCTTTGTCCTACCGATCTTCATCGAACCCAGAGTAAAAAACACTCCGGCTTAACCTTGTTTGGGGGCGTCATTTGTTTATGAAGGCTAATTTGTGTGCTCTTCTCTTGTCAATCTGCCTTTTGTTACAGAGACCCAGCTGAGCACCTGGAAAGGGCAGAAGGGACCAGCAGTGGTCTGGAGAAGGCCTCCCAGAGAAGATGAGATTTGAGCAAAGTCTGGAGGGAGGTGATGGAAACCCCATGTCGAAATCTGGGGGAAGGCAGCTCCAAGCAGAGAGAACAATAAAGAGGTGAGTGTCACTAGCTTAGAGTGAACAAGTGAGTCAGACACAAGCGATGGAGTCAGAGAAGAAAGGGAGGTAGATGGCGGGCCATGGAAAGGACTTGGGTGTTTACTCTGGGAGCTGTCACGAAGGGTTTGAGCAAAAAATGTCCACCACCTTATTATGGACTGTGTGGAGCAGGAGTGGAAGCAGAGAGACCAATTCAGAGGTCATCAAATAATCCAGGAGGTGAGGCTTGAACCAGAGTGACATCAGCTGAGCAGTGAGAAGTGGTCAGACTCCAGATCTATTTTAAAGGTGGAGATGCTAGGATTTGCTGTGGAGAGAAGATGGGGTGTGAGAAAAAGGAACAGAAGGCAAGTCTAGCCCTGTGGTTTTTGGCCTGAGCAACAGGAAAGATGAGTTGCTGTTTACTGAGATGGAGAAAATTTAGGAGAAACAGGTTTGGGGGTGGAGGTCCAGTGTTCGATTTGGGGCTTGTTCGGCATTCCTTATACACATCTAAATTGAGATGTTGAACGGGGATGTGAATAAACTGGTCTGGAGTTGAGGGGAGAGGGCCAGGCCGGAGATATATCAGTTTGGCCTGGATGCTGTCACCAGTGTCGAAGGTGAAGATAGAGAAGAAAAGAGGTCTGAGAATTGAACCCTGCGGCACTTTAGGTGTAGACGGTCAGGAAGCTGAGGAGGAACTCACACAGGACACAGAGAAGGAAGAGTCAGTGAAACGGGAAGAAAACTAGGAGAGTATGAGGTTCTGGAAGCCAAGGGGAAAATGTGTTTCAAGGGAGGACTCAAGAGAGAGTGTCAGTGTCAGAGACAGCCAATAAGTCAAGCGGGACAGTTGACAGTTGGCTATAGCATATGGACAGTGTAGGACGTTGGTGACTTGACTGAGTAGTATCGACAAAGGTTGATTGGAGTGGGTAAGAAGGAATAAGAGAAGAATCGGAGACAGTACCACCCTGGAGGAGTTTTACTATAAATAAAGGGAAGCAAAGAATGAGAAGTCAGCGGGAGAGTGTGGGAGCCCAGGGCAGGTTGCCCCCAAATACGCCACAATGGCATGATGCTTTTTTAAATTAAGATTATTTAAGAGACAGCTAGTGTAACAAAAACAGTCTGACCCTCCTCCGGCTCTACAAAGCAGGTCGTAAATCTCCCATGTGAAAGGTACGCTCCCTACACCAGGAGGAAGAGAGACATCCTTATCATGAGAGACAGGGAACTCAAGGCTGAAGAAGCCTACACAAACAAACCTTGTTTCTTTTGCTAATTTACTACCTTGGCCCAATTCTGTTTAGATTCCTTACTAACTGACAATTCCCAAACAGAAGTTTTCTTTGTCCTGTCCATTCTTCGTAAATTTATGTTTCTTTGTCTAGGAAGTATAAAGCTGCCTGTCTCAGTCACTTCTTAGGTCCCATATCTATGACATCTCTGTACGTAGGAACTAATTCCCCCAGACCCCGTTAATCTGTCTCATGTTCATTTAACATTCTTATACCACCCAGGAGAATCTTAACGGGTAGAGTAAAATTTTTCTTCCCCAAGAAGGGGGAAGGGTGGTTAAGAGATTTTTAATTTTCTTTTTAAGATGTGAACAGTAATAGTATGTGTCTATCCTTATAGAAATAAGTCAGTAAATGGGGAAAACTAGGTGATGCAGGAGGAATACTGGAGCGATGTTGGTGAAAGGGTTGGGATCTAGTGCCTAAGTGGACGGGTTGGCCTTGGATAGGAGCACACATTAGATATCAGGCTGAGTACTGGAGCATGATGCCGGAGTACGGGTAGGTGTGGGGGCGCAAGCTTGGGAAGTTTTCCTGACTGCTATTTTCTCAGTGAAATAGGCAGCAAAGTCTAGGTCACCAGCTGCGCGTGAACCCGAGGCAGGTACTATGAGAGGTTTGAGCATCGAGGAGAAGATACGAAATCATCATCTGGGAGATGACGGAGGCTGTAATTACCGCACGGAATGGAGGCTCACTTTGGGCTGCGAGCCTCTATTTGAACCGAGAGTGCTCAGCATGGATGTTTGGTTTTCTCTAGTCTGTTTTAGCCCCATGGGCTGCAGGTAGCAGAGTAGACAAAAATTGTATTTAGTCGGGAATGAGGTTTTGCCTTTTGGTTTCTATTAATGTATGTTAATAGGCCATTACAGGTTTATAATGTATTTTAAACTATGATTTATTTAGAAGCAAACCCATGAAAGCCAAGTATTTTAGACAGTGAAAAATACTATGAATATCAGGACAGAAATAATGTTCTTTTAATATTAACAGCTCTTTAACAGTTCGGGCCATAGATTAATTTAAACCGATCTTTTGGGGCGCCTGGGTCACTCAGTGGGTTAAGGGACTGACTCTTGATTTCAGCTCAGGTCATGATCTCGTGGTTTGTGAGTTCAAGCCCGCATTGGGCTCTGTGCTGATGGTGTGGAGCCTGCTTGGGATTCCCTCTCTACCCCTCCCCCACTCACGCTGTCTCTCTCTCAAAAAATATATAAACATTAAAAAAAAATTTAAAAGTAAACTAATCTTGGTGTGCCTGGGTGGCTCAGTTGGTTAAGCGTCCGACTTCAGCTCAGGTCATGATCTCGCGGTCCGTGAGTTCGAGCCCCGCGTCGGGCTCTGGGCTGACGGCTCGGAGCCTGGAGCCTGCTTCCGATTCTGTGTCTCCCTCTCTCTCCGCCCCTCCCCCGTTCATGCTCTGTCTCTCTCTGTCTCAAAAATATATTAACATTAAAAAAAAATTTTTTTAAGTAAACTAATCTTTCTATGAGCTGATATCATTTTATTCACATTTTCTATTTCCAGGAACACTGTGGTTTTTCTTATCTTCTTGGAATGGAGTGCTTCAAGCAGGCCTGAAATCAACCCACTGAATATGTACTTATAAATACACGTATTTCAACAAACTGCTGTGTGTTTATGCTCAAATCTATGAGCGGCTACCTTAAAAAAGGATCACATTTGGCAAACCACAAAACAGTATGCGTCTTCTTTGTATGACTTGCAACAGTCTGCATATTCTGGATAATTTCTCTTCAAGGCACTTGCATTTAGCACTTTCAGGCACATACGAATAATTTGTTTCTATTGAGGCGCAAAGTTTTCTCTGATCGTGTACTAAGAATTCTGAGACTGGATTAAAACTTGTAACACATTCACTTTAGTAACCGAATTCAGTTCTGCGCTAAGTCAGTGCCTGCAAATCTCTGTGTTGTTGAGGAGTGAGGCTAGAATTGGAGTTTGGGAGGTTATAGGTCGAGAAGAGCCACATTGGTGGTTTCAGCAGGACGGATGGAATGAGAGGCGAATTTATAAAAGACCTCTTTCTGTGAGGACTTCTTAAAATTTTCTGCAAATTTTCTGGGAATTCTTATGTTTTGTGCAAGTTTTCTACCCTGCTCCGGTGTGTAGCTTAGTGGTTTCAGAGCAGGGCCTTTGTAGGCAGAAAGGTTGAGTTCAAGTCTGAAACCTGGGAGCTGTTATTTGGGGAAAGTTCCTTAGCCTCTCTGACCCAAATCCAGCAGAGGAGATTGAATAAGCAAAGTGCTAAGTAAATGCTCAGTTTACTCTAGAAATTAGTATACATGTATCCATGCTTTAGTAATATAAAATAATTAGTAAATTGTGTTAGTAATTTAGTTATAAAAAATAGGCTTTAAATGACATTGAATAAAATGTAAATACTGACAAGTACCCCATTTGATGGCACAGCTCTGTGAACCGGTGTGCCCCTATCCCTGCAGGAACAGACCTGAGAAGTGGGAAGATAGCAGGGCCTTAGGCCAAGTTGAGGCTCCGGGAGGTCAAGCAACTGCCTGAATCACAGCCAGGCTAACCACTGAGCTTGGACTAAGGATCAGGCCTCCTGAGTCTCTGTCTCCTAGTCTCAGAGTCACAGTTCATGAATTTCAGGGGGGCAAAAAAAAGGTTGTAAACCTTTTTCACAAAGAATAATGTAATATCCTAGGAGAATGGGGCTTTGAATTCATTTAACAATGTCCCTTACCTCTAAATAATAATCAAATTTAATTAGAAGACTCCAAGCCACTGTCTTAGTTTTCTGATTCCAGTTTTCTCTCTGTCTTTTTTATTACCATCTTAACCACTTGTAAGTGTGCAGTTCAGTAGTGTTCAGTATATTCACAACACTGTTGTGCAACGGATCGCACAAGCATTTCATGTAGCACATCTGAAACTCTATATCCATTAAAGCAGGACTCTACTTTGCTGATCTCCACAGTCCCTGGCAACCAGCCACCTTTGGATTTTCTCTTTCTATGAATGTGACTGCTTTGGATACCCCACCCAAGTGGAATCACACAGTATTTGTCTATCGTGACTGCCTCATTTCACTTAACGTGATGTCCTCAAGGTTCATCCATGTTGTTGTAGGTGACAAGATTTCCTTCTTTCTAAAGGCTGAATAATGTCCCATTGCCAAGTTCACCACAGTTCACCCAGTTACCATGTGTAAGAACATAGCTCTGTCAAATCCCAGGCAAGAAGCTCTCAAAAACTCTATTTGAGATGTTTCATGTTCCGGGTTAGTTGACTTAGTTATTTAGGAGGGACAACACTTCTTTTCCTCGATCTGTGTTGGCATAAACTGTGCAAATAAAGAAGCTCCATCCTAGACTCCAAAAATGCTGGGAGCATCAACTCTTTCCCACTCAGAAGGATCTGAGTGGATCTTCCTTTCACATTCATGATTTGCATTTTATTTCTTAATTAATTAATTTTTCAAAATTCTTTTAAATTTTATTTTGAGAGAGAATGTGCATGCATGAGTTGGGGAGGGACGGGGACAGAGGGAGAGAGAGAATCCCAAGCAGGGCTCCACACTCAGCACGGAGCCCAATGCAGGGCTCGATCTCAAGACCATGAGATCATGACCATGAGATCATAACCTGGGCCAATATCAAGAGTTGGACGCTTAACCAACTAAGCCACCCAGGCGCACCATTGTATGGGGCTATCCACAACACAGTCAATTAAGGAAAACACCCGGATATTTCAAAAAAGTACATGCTTTTAAGTGCATTATAGATTAATTCTAACTGCTAGTTTTATTTTTTTTTCTAAATCAAAATGCTAACCCTTCCTATATTTGCATGGTGGGATTGTGGAGGCAATAATTTTCTTTATTTTCAAGGCTGTCTGAAACCTGGTCATACTCTATTTATAAAGAAAAAGTTCCAATATTTTAAGAGATATTAACTGCTAAATTGCTAAACATGAAGTTTCTTTGCCCAGGAAGGCAGACGTTGCTTAATATTTTTGATGCATGCTAATTTCCCTTTCTTCCTTCGCTTAGATACACCCAGGCACAGTGCTTGGCATCCAGCTACAAGGTCGACTGAGGCATGTTCTCTGTGCTCAGAAGCTCACAGTCAGTGAGGGAAAAACAGAAGCCGATGACTACAATTCATTGTTGGAAAAGCAAGTATGGCCTTATGTTGGTATATTACTTATATTACTGAAAAGGGATTTTAAAAATTTTACTAAAAATAAAATAATTGAAAACAGCTCTGGAAAAAGTGGCCTCTGGTCAGATTCTTTTCAAATGAATATTTACTTTATAATTATAACGATTGACCTGAATTGCATTGTTTTTATTTTATTTTATTTTATTTTATTTTATTTTATTTTATTTTTTAAAAAAATTTTTAATGTTTATTTGGTTTTGAGAGAGACAGAGACAGGGGCACCTGGGTGGCTCAGTTGGTTAAGCATCCGACTTCAGCTCAGGTCATGATCTCACAGTCTGTGGGTTCAAGCCCTGCATCCGGCTCTGTGCTGACACCTCAGAGCCTGGAGCCTGCTTCCGATTCTGTGTCTCCCTCTCTCTCTCTGTCCCTCCCCTGCTCATGCTCTGTCTCTCTCTGTCGCAAAAATAAAATAAAAACATTAAAAAAAAAAAAAGAAAAGAAAAGAGAGAGACAGAGACAGAGCGTGAGTGGGGGAGGGGCAGAGAGAGAGGGAGACACAGAAGCTGAAGCAAGCTCCAGGCTCTGAGCTGTCAGCACAGAGCCTGATGCGGGAACTGGAATTTACAGGCTGCGACATCATGACCTGAGCCGAAGTGGGTCACTCAACCCACTGAGTCACCAAGGCACCCTGCATTGTTTGTTTTATAAATCAGTTGTTGATCACTAGTCCATTCTACCAGTGAAATAGTAGACTTTTTGACATTTTTCCAAATTATTATTTACAAAACTAGTGTTACTGCTTATTTCTTGTTACCTTCCTCTTTCTCCTTTAGGACATTCTTTTGCTTAAGAGTCGGTTGTGGAATCTCTGAAATACATTCAAACAAATGAAAAGGGAGAACTCTAAATGACTTTCACTTCTCTGAATCTGATGATTACCAGTTTTATTGACCCCTGATCATAAATCTTTGAATTCTATGCCAATGTTCTAGTTTCTTAGTCATGATTTCTAGGTGTTGCATAACTGTGGACTCAGTCACCCTATATATTTGTATTAGAACAAAAGACCGTGTTTATTTTCTATATACGCGTTTATTCTTGGTGATGCATGCTAGTTAAATCACGGGGCAGTCTTAAAACACATGACAAAAATAGCTAAGAAAGAAACGGCTCTTTGTTCCTGGTTGAATAAACTCCGCGATGACGTAAGTATCCAATTTAAAATAAATTCTAAACTAATTATATTAGTCCCCAAGCTTGTTCCTCCTCTCAGTAAGTGAAGTCAATATTTACTTAATCGCTCCATGACAGAAATTGCAAGATCGTCTGTGATTCCCTCCTTGCCTTCAGCCGCCAGGCATGGAGTCCATTCTCCTTTCTGGACCACTCTGTGATCTGTCCTCTTCTCTCCCTACGCCGCTACCTGGGTTCGAATCTGAAACCCGGGCGTGCCTTCCTGATTTATCTTCCCACAGGTGTTCCTTTCTTCCTCCATCCCCTTCTCTGTCTGCAGTCTATGCTCTTTTTAAGATGTGTATCTTGGGGCACCTGGGTGGCTCAGTCGGTTGGGCGTCCGACTTCGGCTGGGGTCATGATCTCGCGGTCCATGGGTTCGAGACCCACATCGGGCTCTGTGCTGACACCTCAGAGCCTGGAGCCTGTTTCAGATTCTGTGTCTCCCTCTCTCTATGCTCCTCCCCTGCTCGCGCTCTGTCTCCCTCTGTCTCAAAAATAAACATTAAAAAAAAAAAAAAAGATGTGTAGCTTACAATTTCATTTCCCTTTCAGAGGCTGCGTTTAACCGGCTACATCCTGTCAGAATTTTTCTGAAAATACTCAACATTTTGCCTTTTCTTCATCAGGCATGTTAGGCAAATACCTACGCGGCGGTGCCTCGGTGAGGTCTGAGGCTCCCCAATTGACAAGGCATCTGGGTTCCCGTAGATCACAATAATACATCACAAGCGCATACCGAGTAGATCCTTCTGAACGCACACTGAGCGCATCATCAACCGCTCAGAATGTTAACAATTTATACTAACCCTTTTTACAAAATCAGCAACAATGATTACTGGCGCCATGGACTGGGCGGCTCCTTTACATTCCAGACATATGTGTCCATTAGCTGTTACTTTTTAAACCACCCTGCAGGGTGTCAGGCCATGCTAGTCAGCTAGGAAGTAGCAATTTGCAGATCCAGCCTGCCTCAGCCTACCCCCCGTCTGTCCTCCTCCAAACTGGGCCCTTCACACCTCCCGATCCCTGCGGCTTCCACGCCTATGGGTTGCCACACAGGGAATGGCGACATACAGGGGAATTAAAATGTTGTGGTGGAGTAAAGCAGGATGTTTTATTATCAGGGGAAGAGAGAGGCTGGAGCTGAGGACGCAGCACCCAGTTCACCACCGAACACGTCACTGCTTTGGTTTCAGGCATATGTTTGGGGACAGCAGGCTCAGAAGTCCTTGACGTTGGGTGGAATTGCAGATGTGAGGTCCTGGGGGAAATTCCTTATACCTTATTTATTTACAATCTTATTCGGATTGTTTGCACTCCTCAGGAAAACAGCAACAACAAAACGTGGGGTATGCTTCACAGAGCTGTGTTAGCCCGCACTCTCTTGCAGTTTAGTGTGGCTAACTGCAGGCTTAAATTTTAGGAGGAAATAGGCGAAGAAAAAAAATCGGAGACCTCGCCTGTCACGTGCTTGGTCTGTTGAAGAAAACTAGAGAGGGAGTTTATTAGTTCTTCAAATGGGAAAGCCCCCAAACGTGGGGGGAGGGGAACGCAAAAGCCTAAGTGAGCGCTCAGCGGATCTTTCAAGAGTGTGTGGGTATGTCGTTGACCGCCAGGGCCAGGACCCAGCCCACAAGGCTGATGCGGTTTCTTTACCTTGTGGTTGTGTCTGATGAGGAATGCATACTTCCGTGTTCGCACAAGGAAGATTTTCTGATTGTCCTGTCCCTTCATCATTCGGTACAGAGGAGGAAGAGAGGTCAGGAAGCACGCCACATTGTCACCTTTGCAGAAAAAGGCAGCCGGGAGCTCCTGTTGGCCACTTGCTGCTGTGCTGGGCCGTCACTTCTGCCAGCAGGCTTGGACGGAGGCAGTAGCCTCAGCCAGCCAGAGGGCATGTCCCCAAAGCCTCAGACTGCCCTGGAGAGGTGGCTCAGGACTTCCTCTTTTATGGCCCTAATTGTGTCTAGCCTTGACTCATCTGTGCTAACAGACGAGCCTGCTTCATCTGAACCAATCCAGTGTGCCTATTCAGACCAGCCCTGCCTATCCTAATCACTTATTTTACATTTTGGGGACAGAGACTTAAACCCATTTAGCCCTTGGTCTGTCATCTTCAGGCTAAGGTCCCTTTATGTACTTGATGCTTTGGCCACGGGATGCCACCTAGGACCTGAGAAGCTTTTTCCCTGAAGGCCACCAGGGTAACCTTGGTCTGCACCTTCTAAGGAGATTTTGGGGTATCTGTGGTCTGCTACCATCCCGTGACCACATGCAGGTCTGTTTCCTCGCTTTCCTTTCCAACAAACAAGGTCCTTAAAAACCTAGGATTAAAACAATTTTTTAAAAATGTTTATTTATTTTTGAGAGAGAGAGAGAGAGAGAGAATGAATGGGGGAGGGACAGAGAGAGAGGAAGACACAGAATCAGAAGCAGGCTCCAGGTTTCACACTGTCAGTACAGAGCAAAAACAAAACGTTTTTTGTGTGTGTTTTTTGTGTGTGTTGAGCCCCACACACGGCTCAAACTCACGGATCATGAGATGACTTGAGCCAAGGTCGGACTCTTAATCTACTGAGCCACCCAGGCGACCCTAGGATTTTTTAAATGATCGGGTCGCCTGGTCGTCGGTTAAGCATCCAACTTCAGCTCAGGTCATGATCTCATGCTTCGTGGGTTCGAGCCCCGCGTCGGGCTCTGTGCTGACAGCTCAGAGCCTGGAGCCTGTTTCAGAGTCTGTGTCTCCCTCTCTCTCTGCCCCTCCCCCGTTCACGCTCAGTCTCTCTCTGTCTCAAAAATAAATAAATGTTAAAAAAAAATTTTTTTTAAATGATCAATTCATCAGAGAGCACAGAAAACTGCAGTAAACTTTTGCCTTGTCTCCAGTAGGCTGAAGTAATTACCAAGAAGAGAGGAAAATACCCTAAGCCTGATGCTAAGGGTACTCGGCATCGATATAATACGCATATTACGGTTAACATTTGTTGAGTGCTATTTGTGTTCCTTTTCCTTTCTTCTCTCTCCTTCCTTCCCTTCCCTTCTCTTTAGCTAAAAACTATCGGCTAAAGTCGTTGATTGTTCTAGCATAGTCTACACACAACCACGATTACAAAGATTAAATGATCAGGGGGTCAGTGAGCTAGGTCGTCCAGATTCGTTTATGCTAAGAATCATTGACTATATAGCATTTATTGCTAAATTAGAAGGAAACGCTATGGTCCATGTGTGGAAATCAGCTTCTTTGTAGACAATGAGTAGGAGCAATAGAGTCACCCAGAACCTTTACTTGTGGATGTATGACTTACTTCTGGTCTGTAGGCAAATTGAGGAAATGAGGCAGCAAGCTAGGATTGGGGATAAATCCAGAGCATGATACCACTTTAAGAAAACCCAGATGTCTGAAAGCTATACCAGGAGCCACAAACTCCAATAGCCGTAGGTATTAGACGTGAGATATAAGACAGTATGTGAAGCAGGATCTGTTCTTGGATGTATACTCATTTTCCATTTAAACATGTAGAAATAGTCTTTGTATCCTCCGAGAATGTATTGTATATTTTTTTCTTGAAATTCTTAAACCTCTCCTATCTCATTTTGCCGCTTCTTACGAATACATGGAAGAGAAAAATACCTCTTGATCATGAAGACAAAAAAAAAAGTGAAAGTAGAGTGGTAAATGAAAACTTAATATGCAGTCTCATTGTCGGGGACAATAGGGAATAGTAGGGATTGTGGCGAAATGGAGAACACGTGCCATTTAAGTAGGCACTAGCCCTTCTGTTCTAACAGACTGCTCTGTGAGAGAAAATAGCTTCAGTTATTGCCAGGTACTCCAATTTTTCAAAAAGCAAAGCTGTAAAGGTTTTTATGAGATATAGCCTGATTTTTAAACATCGGTCAAAATAAATAAATAAATAAATAAATAAATAAATAAATACACCATGTAGGTAAAACCAAACAGCTTTGCAGTCATTAGGTTTTTACTTCTGTCTAGAGAGTGAGAGAGTCAAATTCAAGCAAACACCTGGGAATTAGGAATCACACAAAATCAGGTCAAATGGGAGCTGTGGACAGGGGACAGATAAGCCATGAGGATTGCAGAAACGACAGAAGGGCCAGAGAGAATTCTGATGCCATTCTTGCCTCAGGAACAGACATTTTCCCTTCTAGCTGTAGCAGAAGCCAGTAACGGTTTCCCAGGCAACATCCAGTCTGCGTAGCCTGGAAACTCACGTGCTTCTGCAATGTAGCAACATTTCTTGATAGGCAACTTTGGCACAATTTCGGAGTCTTACAAACCCAAGAAAGGAAGCTGAGATGGTGCTTTAGAGCAGTAACTCCCTGCCGTGGAAAATGTTAACTCCCCTCCCCCCCCTTTTTTTTCAAGTTTGCTTATTTATTTATTTTGAGAGAGACAGCACAAGTGGGGGAGGGACAGAGGGGAGAGAGAGAGAATCCCAAGCGGGGTCTGCTCTGTCAGCACAGAACCCGATGCAGGACTTGAACTCATGAACTGCGAGATCGTGCCATGAGCTAAAGTCTGACACTTAACGAACTGAGCCACCCAGGCATCCCAGATTTCAACCTTTCTGTGAAGTATGGAGTTTTTAATGAATGCTCATCTCTTTGTCTTTGTGGATCCTTGAAATCAGGTTCTCAAAGCCTGAGTGCTTCATAAGTATCTTCTAGGTATAGTTTTTATTTTGTTTGTGGTGCTTACAATGAATATAGATAATCAGATATTTGTAACACTGGTATATTGATATTGTAGTTGATCCAAATGTTTTTTAATATTTCTTCAAAATTGGGCAGAGCTCCATGGCCCATTTTCAGATGGAAGTTCGGGTTTACTCAAAGATGAACTTAAGAATACGTGTTTTCTTTGTTAAGGAACAATAATAATAGATATAATAGTATATGTATGTAATTTGTAAGAATAGTAATACTGTTAGGGCAGTATTAATAACCATACTACCGAGAAGTTTAAAAAGCCTTCCAGATAACTTCCAGCAATTCTCTATTTTGTTTTTAAGAAACTGGAGAAATAGAATTTAAATGAGCAACTCTGCCTTTTAATCCATATGTCATATATCCTTTACTGTTTACCTGTCCTTATTATTTTTCTGCCGACTCTAACAAGCTAAGCTGAGATTAGATATACCAGGGGAATGCTATAGGTACATTGTGTCCTGATATCAGCAAGGCAGTTGGAAATGGCTGTCAGTATAACCTTATAAATAAGATGGAGAAATATGTAGGTGATACATGATAGCACAGTTTAGTGCATCCGTAGTCATCTACATCCAATATTTGACATATCATTCAACAAACATTGAGTTAGCAAATATTAATGGGTATCTGCTATGAACTAGGCACCATGTCAGGTTCTATAAGCATAGGAGTGAATATGGATTGTTTTGTAGAGGGCACTGAGAAGGAAATAAAGGTTTTAAAGCAGGACACACACACACACACACACACACACACGCAAATTGTATATATAAATATATAAGTATCAATGTATATTTGAGTGGAGAATAGATTTCATCCTCACAGTGGATATTGCAACATAAAAGTAATTTTGAAGTATCCTAGGTGAAACATGTTGTATCACTATACATAAATGAGATATATAAAATGTATCTTGACTAATAAGCTGTTTTTAGAGCAGTTTCAGGTTTATAGAAAAATTGAGTAAGAAAGTACACGTTCCTATACATATTCCTCTTCTACCTCCCAAGTTTCCCTTATTACTACATTTTGCATTAGTGTAGCACATTTGTTACAACTGATGAATCAATGTTGATACATCATTTAACTAAAGTTCTTAGTTTGCATTAGGGTTCCCTCTGTGTTGTACATTCTATGGGTTCGGACAAATGTTCATTTGTATCCACCATGTTTCATGGCGTCACATATCATCCTGTATCCACCATTAGAGCATCATCGGGAAAAGTTTCACTGCCCTAAAAATCCTCTGTGCTTCACCTGCTCACCCTCTCTTCCCCCAGAAACCTTGGCAACCACTGCCTTTTCTATTGTCTCCTTAGTTTGCCTTTTCCAGAATGTCTATGGTTGGAGTCACACAGGATATATAGCCTTTCCTTCCTGGCTGGCCTCTGTCACTTAGCAATATGCCTTTTATGTTCAAAAACAAAAAAACAAAATAGAGATTTGGCAGAACTCTTAGCTTTGTAAGAAACTGCCAAACTGTCTTCAGTGGCGGTACTCTTTTGCCTTCCCACACGCCCTGAAGAGTTCCCGTTGCTGTACATCCTCACCAGCATGTGGTGTCGTAATTGTTTTTGGATTTTGGCCATTCTAATAGGTGTGCCGTTTTTGTTTTAGTTTGCAGCTCCCTAATGAAATGTAGCGTTGAGCATCTTTTCCCATGCTTATTTGGCATCTATATCTTCTTTGGTGAGGTTCAGATCCTTTGCTCATTTTAAAACTTAGGGTGTTTTCTTCTTATTGACTTTTGAGAGTTCTTTGTACCTTGTGGATGTAAGTTCTTAATCACCTGTGTGATAAATATTTTCTCCTAGTCTGTGGCTTGTCTTTTCATTCTCTTAACTGTGTCTTTTGTAGAGCGGAAGTTTGTAATTTTAATGAAGTCCCACTTACGGATCTTTCTTTCATGGATTATGCTTTCGATACTGAATCTAAAAACTCGTCGCCAGATGCAAAGTCACCTAGATTTTCTCCTATTTTATCTTCTAAGAGTTTTATTGTTTCATATTTTTAGGTCTGTGATCCGTTTTGAGTTAATTTTTGTGAAAGGTTAATTTTTGTGTCAATTCTTTTTTTTCTTTTCTTTTTCCATGTGGATGTACATTGTTTCAACAACATTTATTGAAAAGACTATCCTTATTTTACTGAATTGCCTTTGCTCCTGTGTCAAAGAGAAGTTGATTATATTTATGGGGGTCTATTTCTGGGTTCTTTATTTTGTTCCATCAATCTGTTGGTCTGTTTTTTCACCAATACCACATCACTACAGCTTTATAGAAAGAATTAAAGTCAGATAGTGTCAGTCCTCTGAATTTCCTCTTTTTTTTTCTTTTTCTTTTTTTTTGTTTTTAGTTGTTTTTTTTTTTTAACGTTTATTTATTTTTGAGACAGAAAGAGACAGAGCATGAACGGGGGAGGGGCAGAGAGAGAGGGAGACACAGAATCGGAAACAGGCTCCAGGCTCTGAGCCATCTGCCCAGAGCCTGACACGGGGCTCAAACCCACGGACTGCGAGATCGTGACCTGAGCCGAAGTCAGACGCTTAACTGACTGAGCCACCCAGGCGCCCCTTTCTTCTTTTTTTTATTATTATTATTAGGTTGTCTATTCTGGGTGTTTTTCATCTCCATATAAACTTTAGAATCAATTTGTTGATAGCCAAAACATAACTTGCTGGGATTTTTATTAGGATTGAGTTGAATCTGCTGATCGAATTAGAAAGAAGTGATATCTTGATAATATTGAGTCTTCTTATCCATGCAATACCTCCCCCATTTACTTAGATCATTGATTTCTTTCATCAGAGTGTTGCGGTTTTCATCATATAGATCTTGCACATTTATTTTAAAATTTATCATTGGATTTTTATTTTCTTGTCAGTACTAATGTAAATGGTGTTGTGTTTTAAATGTCAAATTCCAAATGTTCATTGCTGGTATTAGGAAAGCAATCACTTTGGTATATTAACTTATATCTTGCAACCTTGCTATTGTCACAAGAGGTTTTTTGTTGATTCTGTGGGATTTTCTACACAGAGAGTCATGTTATTTGTAAGCAAACACAGCTTATTTTTTCCTTCTTAGTCTGTATAACTTTTATTTCCTTGATAAAAAATCTTATTGCATTACTTAGGACTTCCAGTGCAATATTGAAAAGGAGTGGTAAGAGGGGATATCCTTGCCTTATTTCTAATCTTCAGGAGAACACATCTAGTTTCCGTTAAGTATGATGTTAGATGTGGATGTTTTGTCAATATTCATTCATTCATTTTAATTCCAGTATAATTAATGTACAGAATTATATTAGTCTCAGATATACATGCATAAACTTTAAATAAAGTCTTGATTTTGTTTAACTTTCTTCCTTTGTTATTGTGGTAGATAATACCTCACATGTGCTGATAATTTACTATGTGTCGGGCATCCTATAAAGAGACTTACATACATTATTTAAGTTAAACTTGAAACAATCCTTGTGGTAGGTACTATTATCTCCATTTTATGGATGAGGAAACTGAGGCACAAACAGGTGAGTATCTTGTTTCAGGTGGGCAGAGCCAGGATTTGAAGAGCGGCACTCTGATGCCAGAAACTTAGCCCCTGAGCTCTACTGACCCCTAATGAAGTGCTCCCACTTGCAGATGGCCTGCTCTACCTATATTTTTTATGGTTTGCATATTTTTAATTTTTTAAATTTATTTAAAAAATTTTTTTTAATGTTTATTTATTTTTGAGACAGAGAGAGACAGAGCATGAGCAGGGAAGGGGCAGAGAGAGAGGGAGACACAGAATGTGAAGCAGGCTCCAGGCTCTGAGCTGTCAGCACAGAGCCCGACGTGGGGCTCGAACTCACGGACCGCGAGATCATGACCTGAGCCGAAGTCGACCTGAGCCGAAGTCGGACGCTTAACTGACTGAGCCACCCAGGCGCCCCTTGCATATTTTTTTAAAAAGACACTCATACAGACTCCATTTCAAAAATGGCAGGATTTTCAAATTTCCTTGCAAACTTAAAAGAATTCATTTATTTTGGAACTGGAATTGATACATTCCCTGGTTTGACTAATCTTGTGGAAAACTGGTCTGATAGAATATTAGAAGGTGTGGGAAGAAGTGTAATGGGGAAAGAAATCTAAGAAGTTTTTTTTTAAGACAATTATTAACTACAGGGAACAAGCAAATGATAAGGAAATTTAATAGTAATCATAGTGCACTCAATATTAAATTATGAATGCTATTTGCATGAGTATAGTAAAGTGTATAATAAGTACTTAACGACACACAAAAAAAAGTGAATGGAAGTTGAAGACGTGGAGAATAGGAAAAGTGGATGAGACAACTTGGACAGACTCAGGTACCACTTTCTTTGATCTGCCTGACTCGCCCCCATGTCTGATGTTACACTGGACTGAGCTGCCCTGAGCAATCGTCTTTCTGACTCTCACTGCATCGTGTTGCTTACAAGAACTACACCTCTAGTATAATGCTCAACTCTCCTCTGCCTACGACCATGTAGTTTTTTGGGGGGATTTTCTGCCTCTAAATGAATTTAGAAAGACAATCAGAGAGGAAGAAGCATAGGTAGAGGGAAAGGAATAACCTTATAGCCACCAATTACTAGACAGAATTGACATGTAAACATAATGAATACGGAGAGAGATCATTTCATATCCTCATCGTCCTCATTTTCTCTCTTGAGGCACAGCTCCAACTTTGACGAATACTCCTGAAGACTAATTCCCAAAGACTAAAGCAGGCTTCTTTTATCTCATACAAGTACACATTTCTTCATAGAACAGGTTAAATATATAATGCTAATAATGCACAATACTCCCAACGAAGACAATAAGTTTAAATGGAATCACAAAACAGAATAAATGGCCAGTGTGAAGGTCAAAGGGAATTTTCATTTATTCGCTATCTCATTTTGCCACATCCCACCTTTCCCTGCCTCATTAAAATCCTGGCCATATATTGCTGTTCTCCCATCTAAGGAACGTCTGTTCTTTAAATAGTATATGGAACTCCTACCGGTGTGACCTTCCTTCTTGGCAGGTCAGCTGAGAATATTAACTAGAGTACTTTGTTCCATGGTTCCCAGAAGAGCAGGAGACCGTAATATTCGGAGAAGCTTCATTGTTGAAACAGCCTGAGCAGTCTGCCAAAAATGACCAGCTCCCTTTGCCCTGAAGACGTTTCTCTTGTGTTTGCGATAAGTAGATATCAAAGGGACACTTATGGGTCTAAACTAGTTCCCACGCTTGTAAGAAGACCCACCTCTGAGATGAGGAAGGCAGTGGGGAGGCAGATCTGTTTGAGGGGCAATAGAGAAAGTTATCTGAAGGACGCTGGCAGCAAAGGGCAGGCAGTTAGTGGTGCAGAGAGGTCTTAAGGCAGCCTGACCAAATGCCCCTACAGGTGGCAAAGTACAGCAAAAAAAACCACTTCAGTATCACGGCATGGGATATTTATTCAGTGATAGGTAGGCAGGAAACCCGGGAATTCAGGTTAGTGAGGTCAAGAGCAACACAAGGCCCCAGCCGTGGAGAAACCGAGGAATGAAATGGGTTAAAAACAACCACAACTCAAGACACCAAATGCAGTCATCACAGTTAGGTCCTAAATGGCGGACAATGAAATACACTGGTGAAATGCAATCAGCAAACAAGATTAGAATCTCGGAGGCTATCTGGTTGCCTCAATGGGATTTATAGGACTAGAGCAGGTGTGCTGACCCTCACACCAAAATTTATGTCAGTGGGTGAAAAGACAGTTGTAACTTCCCAGTGGACCATGATTTAAGCTATTCAGGACTAAATGTACGGAAGTAGGTCTGTGTCTCTAAAAGAGATTAGAAGAAATGCTCACAGTTTATAAAAGTCATTCCCAATGTTTAATCTTTTTGTTTTGGAGGTCAGCCAATATTCCAAATCTTCGACTCTAGCTACTGGGGTAATCTGGGCGTGCAAAGGCAGTAATCTGAATTACGGTGGTGATCGAGAGGGGTGGGGGCAAACTGATGAACCAAATGGTGAGCGGAATTGGAGGAGGGTACAAGAGTCATGGCCAGAGAAGTATTGTAGAGAATGGTTCCCAGTGTTAGAAGATAAACTGAGACATATTAAAATTGTTCGGAGTTTATTTGAGCAAAAAATCCGTTCTGATGGGGTAGCACCAAGTCAGAAGTGGTCAGGAGAATTCCACCAACAGGAGCTCCCAGAGAGACTTTCTTTGTAGAGAAAAGGTGAAAGTAAAGCAAGGAAGTCATTGATTGGCTCTAGCTTAAAGCCTAGTTGGCCGGTTGTGATTGGTTACCCTTAGGTTTCAACTTTGTAATCTTGAGGCATTTACAGGCTTAGATTTTAGTTTGCTTACACAGGTTGCCATGGCATTAAAGCTATTTCAATCTAATGGCCTCCTTGTCCGGTTAACTTAACACGGGTTTCTGAAGTGGTTTGGACAACTGGATGGATGGTGATGCCAACACAGAATAGGGACAGTCTAATGCCTGGTTGCAAAACGGACTCCACTTTTTACTTTCTGTGCACATTTGAGCCAATTACTTAACCTCTCTGAGCCTTTATCTGTATCTGCTTCCTGGACATCTTCTGGTTTTGTCCAGGCTACATATTTCTCTTATTTCAGCCTCTAAGCACCCTGTTCCCTGCAGCCTATTTAATTGCCTTTCATATCAAAGGGAAATGAAAGCAAAAAGAATAGGTTTTCTTATCATCATCATTCATTTACTGTCTATTGTGGTGTCGAAGCTATTTGCAGGCCCTGTGGAAAGAAGCAAAGATTATAAAGCATAGTCTACATCTTTGAGATAGTTATCAGTTTGTTTAAGTAAAGCAAATCTATATGCAACGAGAAAACAGTAGTTCTATAACAATGGATAGATATTCCACAATGATATTAGATAGATTGGATATATTCACAGGAGGAGACAGAGCAAATGGATGTTCTATTGGTCAGGAGCTAATGAGGAGATATGGAGAGCGAACTGTCACCTCTTTGGCAAGTGCTAGGTGCCCCATATATCAACTGATGGTTCTGAGTCAGCTATAGAAAATAGTAATGAGGGGCGCCTGGTTGGTTAAGTGTCTGACTTTGGCTCAGGTCACGATCTCACGGTTTGTGGGTTTGAGCCCCACCTCAGGCTCTGCACTGACAGTGCTGAGCCTGCTTGGGATACTCTCTCTCTCTCTCTCTCTCTCTCTCTCTGCCCCTCTCTGACTCACACTTTGTCTCTCTGTCAAAATAAATAAAATAAACTTTAAAAAAGGAAAATGTAATGAATATGGATCACAAAGAGAAGGGCATGTAGGGTTCTCATTAGAATTACGTGGTATTAAAAACAAACAAACGAAAAATCCACCTGCACCCTGGCCCCACCCCCAGAGATCCTGCATCAGTTGCCCTGGGCCTGGGAACCCAAGGATCCATGCTTTAGGAAAGCTTCCTGCGATTCTAATGTGCATCCAGGGCTGAAAACCTCTGCCTTAGGGCAAGGACTAGATGATGAATATTTTCACGTCTTTTTTTTTTTTTTTTTTTTAATGTTTCTTTATTTTTAAAAGTGAGAGAGACAGAGCACAAGCAGGGGAGGGGCAGAGAGAGAGGAAGACACAGAATCCATAGCAGGTTCCAAGCTCTGAGCTGTCAGTGCAGAGCCTGACGTGGGGCTCGAACCCACGAACTGTGAGATCATGACCTGAGCCGAAGTCAGACGCCTAACCAACTGAGCCATCCAGGCGCCCCGAATATTTCCACATCATTTGTGGAGAGCTGCGGGCCTAGCGGTGAATATTCTTCTGGGTTGTAATGAAAATGTGGCTTCCTCCACGTTGCCTAGGATGAGAGTAAGGTAGATGCCTTGGGCTGTGAACATGCTAGTTTGTCTGGGGAAGCGCAAGCTGAAGGTTTGGGGAAGGCGCCCCCTGAGATCTGGTAGATCGTTGAATGGTAATGCTGGGTGGGGTATGGCATTAAGGAGAAACTTGGGGATTTCAAGCAGACCTTTATCAGAAGATAAGGAGGTAAAGCGAGTCTGAACACAGACAGCACATGGCTGTGAAGCCAGCCAGGTCCTTTTGGGAAAGCGGCTTAAATTCAGCCTCAGGTTCCTCATTTGTAAATGGGCATACTCTTAGTAGCCCCCTTACGTGTTTGTTGCAAGAATGAGATGGGAGAATACGCATAAAGCACAGAATGCCGTGGCTATCATACAGATAGGAATAGGCATCAGATAATGTAACTGTTGTTTCAAAGAGATAAAGGTTCTGTGTGAATGAATCCTGTATCCCAGCCTCAGGATTTAGGTGGCAGCTCGTAAAGATTTGCCTTGGAAACTGGTGGAGACCTAAAGGTTTCTAGTTGAAGAAGTTGAAGGGCATTGAGAGAAAGCCTGTCACCCTTAGCCTGCAGGGAGCTGGAAGGAAGAAAAGGAGCCAGAGGGAAGGTGTGGAGGCCACAGGCTCGGGGCTCAGGGTGAGGAAGAAGTGGGTCAGACCAAATGGAACTGGGGGGGACATCTGCACCCATTTTGGAGACTGAGACCCAGAGAATGGGGCCCCATGGAGCAGGGCTCTCGCTTGTGCCTTCTCATGAACCAACCTGAACCACAGAAAAGGACAGGCTGGGATAGACAGCTTTCGCTAATGCGAGTTTAGGTGTTTCTGCTTGTTGGGCGAGAAGTCCAACTCAAGATTACAGGAACTCATGCATATGACAATATTGTTCTGAAACAAAAACTGTGTGCATGAGGTCTTGTCATTGTGTTTCTGTGTGGAGTTTCAGAGATTCCTGCAAATGACATTGAACCAGTCTGTGCACTTCAAGCACCCTTCTGAGCACATTGTGTTGAAGTGGGTATGTGGGTGGGGAACGGCTGAGACAAGTGCCAGCTGGGGCTGAAGGAGCCAACCCAAGAGCTCTCTTCTGTGGCTCTCAGGCCTGGAGTGGCAGAGAGTTATGCAGAGGGCTTGCCAAACATCTCGGGGAACTTTCTGTTTGGAAATTTCAAGGACTCCCATTTCATCATAAGGCTAGTTGAAGGGAAAATGCCAGGCTGGAGAGAAACAAAAGATGGCTGGCTTTTAGAGTCTGACTCAGCGTCCCTGCTCATCAGTTGTTTGCTGAAATGAAGACAATATGTGCGATGGCGATACAGCGCTAGAAAGTCCATGGTGTTTGCACCTGATGCTAGGGCAGCAGAAAGCCGCTGTGTAGCCTCAACACCACTCAAGGACCTGTAAACTACCAAAGATCGAAGAAATAAATGTGTGTTCGAGGTCACTCATCCATTAAAAGGACTTTAAAGAAGAATATCTTCATTATGAGAAGAATGGTCACAATAACAATTTAAGGAAGATTACGGACTGTTCTTTTCTGAACAGGACTGCACCTGTTCAGTTGGGCAGGTTGTTCATGGCACAATAGAGTTGGTCCTGAAATCAGTCTGCTTCTCTGCTCACTAAACCTGTACCTTACTGTGGGGCTGCATCGGCCCAGAAGGAATGCCTTCTTCCAGTTCACACAAAGGCATCCCATGAAGTAGTGTGGATCCTCTCAAGGTCTGAAAACAATGCATGTCTTCTGCTTAGATCACTTCTTAAAGTCACTTCCAGATTCAGGTAGGAAACCAATGATGGAAGAAAAAAGAGAAGATAAAAACGATCGGAATATAAGGTATAGGAAATTTTAAAAAAGTAGCTCGGTGAGGTCAATCATGAGGAACAGTGGGAGGTCTCAAGACAGGTGAAGGCACTCCCTCCCACCCCTGTAGACTCTGGTACTGTGAGTAAACTTGGAGAGAAAGTTCACAGTGACCTAATAAATGGAAGAAAGGAAAACAGGGCAAAATGCAATGCAGAGCCGTTTCACAGTAAGAAGCTACATGAGTCTAGCAGCTAAACCCAGCAATTGTTTAACTGGGGCTGGAAACATTTCATTTGCCAGCAACAGGCCTGTTTTTAGGGAGACCATGTAAAATGAGTGTGTTTCTGACAGCCCCTGAGCTTTTCACTTTCATCCAAACTCCCTTCGCCCCCTGCCCGCCCCACCACCGCCGTGTGGCCGACGGCTACAGCTGACGTCTCACATCTCCACTTGGATGATGAAAGCTTCCATATCACATTCACATCTGCAGGGCTCGGCCACTCTCAGTTCTGACCGCTAACTGCTCAGTTGCACATTTCACAAAAGGAAGTCCTGAACTCGGAGAAGTTTGGACTTGAAACGAGGTAAGTAATTGCGCAGGTCCCTTTCAATGTCTTAGGAAACCAGAATTTACACATTAAAAACAGATCACCACATTGGGGCGCCTGGGTGGCTCAGTCGGTTGAGCGTCCGACTTCGGCTCAGGTCATGATCTCGCGGTCCGTGAGTTCGAGCCCTGCATCCGGCTCTGTGCTGACAGCTCAGAGCCTGGAGCCTGCTTCAGATTCTGTCTCTCCCTCTCTCTGACCCTCCCCTGCTCATGCTCTGTCTCTCTCTGTCTCAAAAATAAATAAAACATGAAAAAATTTTTAAAAAGTAAACATTAAAAAGAAAATTTAAAAAACAGATCGCCACAACTGAGCATTGCATTTTGTAAAAATAAATCAGACTACCTCAAAGGACTTTTGCCCAATGCTCACTGTGTATATCTCTTACTTTTCCACAGACCGGGAAGACCTGTGGCCAACACCCTTGTTGGATTCTTGTGACTTAAGGCTTCTGTGTGGGAACATCACTGAACCCAGCTGAGGAATTTACAACATGATCTGCTTCCCTTGGGATTAACCTTTAATTACTTATCCATCCATCCATCCATCCATCCATCTTGGTCCATGATCTCACATAGACCCTCAACTGTGTTAGATGCTGGGAATACAAAGATAACTGAGGCATGGCGACTGCCTCCAAAGTCTTTAGTAAGGTGAGACAGACATGTAACAAATGCTATACTCTGCCTTAGTGCTACGACACATGTATGTCTGGGGAACAGAGGGGTCACCAAGAAGGAGGAGGTGCTCCCAGGCAGAGCAAACTGTGGGAATAAAGCAGCCATGGTCAAAGAACTGGTGTGGTCGGGAAACGACAGATAGATCAGTTGGCCTCTTGGAACCCTATCTTTGGAGCGGTTGGAGTAAAGGCCAGGTCCAGGTAGTAGATGTGGCAGAATGGGGCTTGGCTGGCACACATCGGAAGATTCCAGTGGAAGTGTAATTATCTATTTTTATTTAAATTTTTTATTGTTTATGTGTTTTTGAGAGAGAGAGAAAGACAGAGCACGAGTAGGGGAGGGGCAGAGAGAGAGAGACACAGAATCCGAAGCAGGGTCCAGGCTCCGAGCTGTCAGCACAGAACCCTACGCGGGGCTCGAATTCACGGACCGCGAGATCATGACCTGAGCCGAAGTTGGACACTTAACCGACCGAGCCACCCAGGGGCCCCAAGGAAGTGTAACAGTCTTTACAAGACTTGGCCTCCAGACAATGTCTATAGTTCCCAGATATGCACTCAACGGATTTAATGTTTGAGAGGAATTCCAGAATGTGTAGAGCTGGGAGTTGCCTAGTGGATGGAATGTTTGGACAGCTACTCTATCACCTCTGGTCCTTAGAGCTAAATTCATGAGCACATTTAGTCTCTGTTTTAGCTCTGAAAAAAAAAAAAAAAAACGTTTAATGACACTGATGCTTTTACCACTTGGTGCCGGGTTTAACTGTTTAAGCCTGCTACTGAATGAAGATTAGAAATGCATGTCTTGGGGCGCCTGGGTGGCTCAGTCGGTTGAGCGGCCGACTTCGGCTCAGGTCACGATCTCGCGGTCCGTGAGTTCGAGCCCCGCGTCGGGCTCTGTGCTGACGGCTCGGAGCCTGGAGCCTGTTTCCGATTCTGTGTCTCCCTCTCTGTGACCCTCCCCCGTTCATGCTCTGTCTCTCTCTGTCTCAAAAATAAATGTTAAAAAAAAAAAATTAAAAAAAAAAACGCATGTCTTACTATATGTTGCTGCTATAGTTAAATGAGGGGAGTAATTCCCTTGGAGTAAGGATGGGGGTTTTCATCTGCACCAGATCATTTCACCTTCCTTGGATTTCCAGTTTCCTGACACTTCATTTTCTCTCATTTACCATCTCTCTCTTGGTTTTCTCTCCTTTTTTTTTTTTTATTTAACTGATGGCTCCATACTTCAGTTTTCTCATCTGTACAATGGGGATAACAATAGTGCCCACTGCAAAGAATTGGAAGATGAAATGAAAAAAAAAATTCAAGTACAATGCTTAGCATATGTTCATTTGAAAATGTTAAATATCATTATTATCCATGCTCACTGTAGAAAATTTTTAAAATACAGAAAAATATAACAGAGAAAATTATAACAATATAAAAAAATCTCACTCCCCAGGGAGAATCATTATTAACATTTTGCTGTTTTCTTCCCATTTTTTTTTTTTTTTGGACTAAGAGATGCTAGGTCATACTGAATGTGGAGTTTGATATACCCCACCTCCATTTTAGGAGGTTTGTTACCTAATTTAGTTATTACTAGCTGTCTAAGTAACACTTTTTAAAATGTTTATTTATTTATTTTGAGAGAGAGAGCACATGCGAGTGAACATGAGCAGGGAAGGGGCAGGGAGAGAGAGAGAGAGAGAGAGAGAGAGAGAGGGAGACAGAATCGAAAGCAGGCTCCACACTGTCAGTGCAGAGCCCCATGTGGGGCTTGATCTCATGAACCGTGAGATCGGGACCTCAGCCAAAATAAAGAGTCGGACGCTTGGGGCGTCTGATGGCTCAGTTGGTTAGGCATCCAACTTCAACTTGGTTCATGATCTCACCTTTCGTGGGGTCAAGCCCCGTGTCAGGCTCTGTGCTAACAGCTCAGAGCATGGAGCCTGCCTCAGATTCTGTGTCTCCCTCTTTCTCTGCCCCTCCCCGACTCATTCTCTGTCTTTCCCCGCTCTCTCAAAAATAAATAAATAAATAAGAGTTGGACGCTTAACCAACTGAGACACCCAGGCACCCCAAGTAAAACTTTTTTTAAATTAAGTCTTTAATTTCAATTCCAGGTGCGTTAACATACAGTGTTATATTAGTTTCAGGTGCACAATATAGGGATTCAACGATTCCATACCTCACCTTGTGCTCATCACAACAAGTGCACTCCTTCATCCCCCTCACCTATTTCACCCATCCCTCCACCCACTTCCTTCCTGGTAACTGTCAGTTTGTTCTCTGTAGTTAAGAGTCTATTTTTTGCCTTGCCTCTCTGTCTCTTTTCTCCCCCTATGCTTGTTTGTTTTGCTTCTTAAATTCCACATATGAGCGAGATCATATGGTTTTTGTCTTCTTCTGACTGACTTATTCTCTCTAGCTCCATCCATGTCATTGCAAATGGCAAGATTTTATTCTTTTTTATGCCTAAATAATATTCTATCATGGCTAAAGATATTCCACATCTTCTTTATCCATTCATCTATCGATGGGTACTGGGGCTGCTTCCATAATTTCTCTCTTAGTTTTAGATGAGATCTCATGGTTTCTCCCTGTGGACACTACCTCTCAGATACCCTCACCTTTCTAACTTCTTACCCTGGAACTACCTACCTTGATCCTTAACCTAAACTTCTGAGCGATTCTGGAGAATGTAAAGATCTGTTTGGAGGTGAATCTCAAACGTTGGTAAATAGGGCAGCATGTCTAACATGCAAAGTGGCAAAACGACCCATCTTCGCATATGACAGTCATTGCCTATTGCTTCCTCAAGGCCATTTCCCCTTCTTCCAATGTGTTCAGGTGGTGCGGAGAGATCCCTTGATTACAGGGAGAGCAGACCCTACCCCAGGCCCAAGAATGAATCAGTATAGATCTAAACCAGTTATGGAAATCTCCTTCCCCTGGGCCGTTGATGCTTCTAAGTTTGGGTATCTGACCCAGTTCTCACCAACAGGCTATAAAGAGTAATCTGGAGACTTCCCAAGACAAGGCTTTGTGATGCAGAGGCTTGTGTTGGTTTCCTAGGACTGCTATAACAAAATACCACAAACTGGGCCTAAAACAATATAAATTATTTCCTCATGGTTCTGAAGGTTATATATCTGACCTCAGGTATTGCTCCCTCCGAGGCCTCTGAGGAAGAATCCTTTGCCTTTTCTTCAGCTCTAATGGCTGCCAGCAGTCCTGATGTTCTTGGCTTATACTTTATCTCTCCAATTTCTGCCTCTGTCTTCATGTGTCCCTTTGTGGCTTCTCTGTGTATTCTCATGCCATGAGATACTCTCGGTATCTGTCTGTTTTCTCTTGTAAGGATACCAGCTACTGGATTAGAGCCCACCTTAATTCAGCATGACTTCATCTTAACTAATTACATTGGTCAAGACTATTTCCAAATATGGTCACGTTTACAGGTACCTGGGGTTAGGACTTCATCATACCTTTTGGGGGGACAAAATTCAACTTATAGCGAGGGCTTATGCCCTTTTCCTTTCATCTTCTTGGAAGTACAGCAGCCATCTAATGACCATGAAGCTATACTCTTGAGAAAAAGGTAAATAGGCTAAAGACAATGGAAAAGAGAGCTGGGGTAAGGGAGGTATCTGATAGCATCACAGGACAACTAACTATTGTTGGCAACCACGAACCTCTAGACCTCTTCATATGTAAGGAAATGACCTGAAGTATTATTTAAGCCACTTCAATGTTCTTCATCACTTGTGGCCAAAACACATCCTAATGAATATACCAAAATTCCACAGGTATATAATAACAAGATTAGAAAAAGAAGGTAATAAAATTTTCTTGATCTAGATTCCTTAAATTTAAAGGGCTATTCTTTATTCTAAAATTATGCGGTTTTCACTTTTTGTTGTTAAAATGTCCTTTTTTAAAAGAAATGATGGTGATTATAGATTGTCTTTTTTTTTTCTTTTCTTTCTTTTTTTTTTTTTTTTAGCACTTGCAAAGGAAGGAGGGAGAGAGGGAGAAGGGAAGGAAGAGATTTGGGGTTACTCTTCTTCTAATTTTCAAAAATCTTTATATTTGCTTGGGAAATCCAAAAGTCTACGACAAGAAGAACGTTGGCTGAACTTGCCTTGAGGGTCTAGAAGCAATAATCTGCCAGAGCCTCTGGCACGGGCTCGATGGCTTTTCAACTTGTTGGCTTGAAATCCAACATGGCGGGAGTATTTGTATCGTGGGAATCTGCAAATAATAAATCAAAACCCTTCCCCCTCAGTTGTTTACTGGCACATGCCTGTCTCTTGCAAGTGTCCAGGAGGTCAGGAATTTCTTTGGAAAGCTAGCAGGTCATATTTTCTAGGGTAAGGTAAGCTATCAAAAACTGGGTTGGAGGACTGTGACTCTCGTATGCTCAATTTCCTTGACAGGTGTTTTCCGTAAATACAGGCTGACTTAGGTTTAGATTTGTGACATGGGCTCGGCCACTAAAGTGGCCCCCATTTTCTAGGTCCCCGACATACAAATTAACTTTTTCACAGGAAACACAAGCACATTTTCTGCCACCTTAGATTTCTTGAAAGATTCATGCCAATTTCTTTAAGGTTTTTTCCTCTAAGGCCTTAAAGCAAAATATAACATATTTAGGAATTTCACCCTCAGACAGACAGAGCAGAGATAGTTCAGACATTTTCTACGTGCTTTCCGCCCACCCCTTTACCTGTACGGAACCACCAAGACATGAACGCTTACTTGACATTATAATGCTAGATACCTGAATTGTAAGTACTCCAGTTTTCCCTCACTGACAAAAGTTCACTCTCTAATTGGATATTTAACATTCCAAGGACATCACATATGTTATTTAATTCGATGTTAATTTTCTTTATGTCACCTGTGTTTTCCAGACGGCAAAATGTGTAAAAACCATCTTTTAAATCATTACCAGAAACAAGGAGACCCCCAAAGCCATTTTAATTTAGCTTTTAGCTTTCAGGCAGACCTGAATCTCATTCATCTCAATAAGACATTCTATTCTGTGGACGATCTTGGGAGTGATGAGTATTGGATTCTTGTGCGTTTACATGCCTTCACTTATCTACATCTTAAGGACAGCTGGGCGTTTCTCCTCTTCAGGCTGTATGGTGCAGCGATTAAGGTCAGGGGCTCTGGAGCCAGCTTGGCTTACATCCCAATTGTTCCATTATTAACTGCGTGGCCTTGTGCAAGTTACGTAAGCCTCCATTTTCCTCAACCATGCAATGGGAATAATAGCGATAATATCTGCCTCCTGAGTTACTGAAAGGCTTAAACACAAGATGAGACATGTAAAGCACTCCCTGTAGTATGAGTGTAGGTTTAGCTCTCTCAGCATTTAGGTCGATGGCTTGCAGCGCCTCACTGCCATGTACCTTTGAATTCCTTGGCGTCCTCTCTGTTACCCAAGCAATCGCGGGGATACGTTCTGTTCTAGCCTCTCTTCACCAGGAGCACCCCCCCCCATCCCCCCCCCCCCCACCCCCAAGCTTTCAGTCATTTTAGTTGCTCTTTTCTGGACTACCTTCAAGCCTCACTGGCCCTCTCTGTTTTTCAGATTTCTAACTGAGTTCAGTCTTCTGGAAAAAAACCAAAAACAAAAACGCCTGCTTAGAGACACAGAACCATTTGTGACTTTAAAGTTACATCAAACTGTTCTTTGGAGAGGTTTGCGAAGCCCTCAGCCTGTTATCAGTAGGACTGGACTGTTATTAGCACCCGGTTCTGCACTGATCTTGGATTCAGTTCTGATTCTGAAGGGGGGAAATTACAGGATGTTCCTTGACAGGACTAAGATTGCAGAAGGGTTGTGATGGTTGGTGATGATGTTCTGTCCTCTGTTTAGCAGTGGAAAAAAAAGAATTGAGTTGTTTTACTTAAAAAAAAAATTTTTTTTTCTAGTAGAGGAGATAACTTAGACTGAGGGGGTAAAAACAGTTCTAGATTTAAAAGACTTTAGAGATTCAGCATTCGTTCTATTATACATGGGTTTTCTCTCTCCTTGTCTGTAATTAAGAGAGATACAATGGAGAATACCTTCACTAGCCAGAACTCAACTCCCTGAAACTATATTTAAATATATTAGAAATATATATTTTCAGGAGGTAACATCAGGCTAGCTGACCTCAGTGATTAATCAAACATCAAGTTCCTGGGTAGGTACTAGTAAAACTCAAGTCAGCCCAGCCTTTCATTCCTGATACACAGATCATTGTACTAAAAGCGAATCTCCACAGGAGTGATTTTGTCTGTTTTGTTCTGTGCCTCTGGAAGACCACTTGGCACATAGTGGGCTTTTGGTAAATATTTATCACATTGATTGATAAATGAACGAATGCATGGTCCTGGAAAAATGAGAAGCAAGATTCAGAATTACAAGGCAGAGGCATTGTAAGGTCTGTAATCATCAACACTATATTGGTTTTATGGAAGGGAACCAGGCCTCTTAACGCAGAACATTGGCTTATAGTGTTTAGAAAGATGCTGACAGAGTACTGACTTTTTTCTTTTTTTTTTTTTTATAAAGGGCCGATTAACCAGAAATATTATTTCATCAAAATGGTCCACCGATTTCAACTAATTGAGGCTTTAAGTTAAAGAATAAAAGTGCTGACTCTAAGGTTATGAATTATTGCCATCAGCACAAACCTTGTGTTTGATAATAAAACTTTATGGAAATGTCTCCCTCAGCTGGCATTGCCAGATGTTCTGGTGAACTTTGATGGTCCCTTGTTTCATCTCGGAGAAGAGGTCACCCCAGTTTAAACTCCATACTCATTTTCTTGCTCTTAATTGAGGCTAACTAACATTGTGAGCCTTTCAGAGATGTGGAAGATCAGAAGCAGAGAAGGGAAGCTGGAGATTAGCTGTCAGGGTCTAAATTGTGGTTGTGACCTTATGGTGGGTAAGTGGGCACTTGATAAAGCAAATTATGGCAGTGCTTCCATTTGTAATTTGTGTCATCTAGATAGTATATCCTTATCCAAATTTGTGTCCTTAAGCCCTCTTGACTTGTCAAAACTAAAAATGATAGGCAATTGCCTCACAAGCTTTTTTTTTTTTTTTTTAGTGTTTATTCTTGAGAGACAGAGGCAGAGCACAAGCAAGGGAGGGGCAGAGAGAGAGAGAGAGACAGAATCTAAAGCAGGCTCCAAGCTCTGAGCTGTCAGCACAGAGTCTGACACTGGGCTTGAACTCACAAACCACGAGATCATGACCTGAGCTGAAGTCGAACGCTTAACCGACTGAGCCACCAAGGCGCCCTGCCTCACGAGCTTTTTGTAAACATTTTGTAAAAACTGTAATGCATTTTTCTATCACTCGGCATGAAGAGGTTCAATCTTATACCAAATCTATGACCCCGGTACCCTTGACGTGCTTTCGCTTTTTTCTATTTTTTTTCTTCGCTTTATTTTTTGAGATGCTGACAAGAGCTCTACGGCCTGTTGCCTTTGCAATGTTTGGAAGTGTTAACGCGATCTTATCAGGCCTCGGCAGCCTATGAAATTTCTTGTGGCACCACTCCATTTTCTCAAAGGGTAACTTAGTATCTCCCCAACCCCACCACCAGCCCGTTCCTATTTATTTTGGGGACTCCCCAAAGAAGTGCTTCACATTTGCTCCCAGGCCTGTCTGTTAGACAGTTACCACATGGCGTCCACCATATCTTTCTGCCATTTGACTTAACCTACCACTGCCAACTGCTACTGTCTGAGCGAAGAATGTCAGTGTTCATGCAAGAAGGGTGGGAGTGTGGTGCTGGGGTTAGTGCAGAGGAGGGCAGAAAGGCCATTTCTCTAATTTTCCCTGCTACGCTGGCTTACATGAGTCTTTAAGCCGATCTGACTACATCCGGGGTCCTTTGTATTCCTGTAGCTTCTGTCCTTTACCCTCACTCAGAATCTTACAAATTCTCTCCTGGAAATAATTCTGTCAGGATCTGGCACTCATTCCCCAGCTAGAGTCTCAAACATTCTTTTGGAAACATTCCCTGAGTTTCCTGTTGCTATGTCCCACCCTCCCCTACCCTTCTGAGGCGGGCTAAGGCACCATTCGGGGCAAAGATGACGTAATCATCATCTCTGCCCTCACCTTAGGCACTCCCTCTCCAACTAGACTCAGTCACGAAGCAGAAGCTCCACACGCACATGAGAATTCAATGCGAGGGTGACGAGCATGCAGTGACAAGACAGGGGAAGTGTGCACGTTAGTAGTCAGTTGGCCAAATTGTCTCCTACGGAAGGAAATCTTTTTCTCCTGTTTCTGCAGTGACGAAACCAAATCTAACAACCTTGGGTTCTGCACACAATATAATCTCCTTCAGTGCCTCATTTAGGTGGACACTACCAGGGTCTTGGGGGTTCGTCACCCCTCCGTTGAACCTAAAGGGCCTTTGTGGAAATTTTTCTTAGGGACGCAGAGTTTCCTCACATGCCCCCGGATGAGTACTTGTGAGTATTTGTGTTTGGTAGGTGTCCCCCACCTAGTAGCATCCCTTTTCCTCTCCTCCAGGGCCATGGAGAACATGCCGTCTAAGCTTCTCCACAGGCTTCTCTGAGTTGATAGCTCCATCTGGGACGGCTCAGCCTGCCCCAGGGGGACGGTGTTATTTGTTCTCTCTCCTCCATTTCCTTCTTTACTCGGTATCCCCTTGCTATCCCATGCAGATAGCTCTGACTTCTCTTCCTTAAGTTTTCCTGACTTCAGCGAGTTTGAAACCCGGATGCTTTTTACACATGTTTATTCATGTATTTAGTTTGAGAGAGAGAACGAGAACGGGGGCGGGGGAGGGGCAGAGAGTGAAGGAGAGAGAATCCCAAGCAGGCTCCGAGCTGTTAGCGCAGGGCCCAACATGGCGCTCGAACTCGTGAACTGTGAGATCATGATCTGAGCCGAAATCAAGAGTCAGACGCTTGACCGACCGAGCCACCCAGGTGCCCCTGAAACCCAGAGGCTTTTAAGAAGAAAGAGTCCTGAGCAATAATATTTAAAGAACCATCGGACAGGACACACCTATATTAAAAGGAGCAAATAGGTAGGTTTCTGAATTCCCAAATGGGATTTCCATACATTAGAAATGTCTGACCCGACATCTAAAAATTATGATAATACCCTAGATAATGACCCAATAAAATTAATTATGAGGTTTTGGCTCCTTTGGAAAAAAGCTTTGAACGAATTTAATTCACGGATATGAGCATACTGTGCAAGTTAATATTGATTTACCAACTCAAATAATATGAGCGCCCCAGAGTGAATAAGTACTTTGACATTGAACTTGGTTTTGCTGCCCGGATATTATGGGCACTTGGCCACTTTGCTTCTAGGATAATGTAGTGTTAAAAAAAAAAATAAAAAACAAAGAAAGAAAATTAAGTTTCTAAGATCAAATTCCTGAGATAAAGCCAGTACCATATGTTAAACTGGAAAGATTCTACTCAACTGGCAATTCAGTTTTTCCATAATCTGTGATTCAGTATCCTCTACTAAACATCAAAAATACAGAATAGGAGATGTTAAGTGGATCAGGGATGTTAAATGGATATTTTAAGATAATTAAAAGTGTTATAGTATCTAGTTATATAAGATTACATAGTTTTATAAATAAGGTATAAAAAGGTATATAGTTAGAAGTGTTATAAATAACAATAAATGTCATTTACTTGGGCTTACTATGTCCCAGAAACTTTGCCAGAACTTTACTGACAGTATCTCATTTAATCGATGCATTAGCTAGTTGCAATTCTCATTTTACAGATGAGGAAACTAATGCTCAACAATGTCAAGCGACTTGCCCAAGTTAACACAGTCTGTTAGTGGCAGGCCCAGGATTTGAACCTGCCCATGTCTGACCCCAGAGAGTATGCACTTAACCAACATGCTACGAGACAGTCAGGACAGGAAGCCACTTAAAAAAAAATAAAATTAAAAAAAAAAAAAGGATTACATCTCAGGTTTGCAAAGTGTCCAAGAATGACTTTCCTATCTCTTTTTAAAATTGTCGCATTCACACAGATGAGCTAAGGCTCTGAAAAAGTAAATGCTCGAGAAGAGGAGGAGCTGAGAGCAAATGGGTCTGATGTGTCCCAAGACCAGGGGGTGAAGTATACCAATGAGCAGTCTACTAGAACAGGGAGGAAGAAGTCTCAGGGAGTTAAGGTTGTTAGCCCAAGGTAGGTACATGGCTCTGAATAATTTGTGATTCGCTGAATTCAGCGAGAGGGGCCCTGTTATTTATAATGTAGCCAGGAAAATATTTTCTTTATGGGATCGGACTGGACTGTCTCTGCAAGAGGGTCAAGGGGGCAGAGAGATGCTACCACAGGGAAGTCACACACAGGACCCGGGGGAGTGGGGTTTCAAGAGAAGGCAGGGTACCAGGAGCACCCACAGCAGAAACCTGATGTGGCTGCTCTTGTCCCCGCATCCACGTTGTCTGGGAATTCCCCACATCAGTAGCCGGTCCCAGCAGAATCTAGGCTGCTGGCACTGGAGTGGAAAAAGGTAGTTTGAGGCATGAAGCTGAGGCAGAACAGGGATCCTCAGCATCCGTGCCTGAGAAAATCCTGGCTACAGCCTGCGATTACAAGGCACCAGGTAGATAAGTACCAGGAAGTCGGATGTTTGATGTGCTTTGTTCTTCAACTCCCTCCTCCCCATTTTCCCTGCTCCCAACAGAACTCTACTGGATTATGTCCCTGTGTGTCCCGAGGGCAAAAATCAGATCTCAGAGACAGTCCAGTCCGATCCCATAAAGAAAACATTTTCCTGGCTACATTGTAAATTACAGGGCCCAATCACAAATTATTCAGAGCCATGTACCTACCTTGGGCTAACCCTCAATCTGTTCCCATCTTGCAGAACATGCTCCAATGACCAATTCTCCCCTTCGAATGCGGTCCTGGAAATGTTTCATCCCACCTGTGGCTTGACCAGCAGGGAATACAGTGAATGTGCTGCTTCCCTGAATTGCATCTCAAGCTTTCAGTTACTTGTCACTTAAATCGCCTCAGCGTCACAAACGGCCACATCACGCCTGAAGTGAATGTGTGGCCATTGAACACCGGCTAGATCTTTCTCACTCAAACAGCAGCTATCCCACCAGACATCCATCCTATGCTTATGAACACCCAGTTACAAATAAATTTTACGTGGGTAAAATTAATTTCTTTGAGGCGTTAGTGGTCTAACATTCCAAACTGCTGAAATCAGGTTGAATTCCAGCCAGTTGATGGTGTCATCGACACCAAGAGTGTCAAACTCTTGGTGCTCTGTGATCCCTGCGGATAAGGTAAACTGCCTTCTGTGTCTTCAGTAAATTAAGCAAAATTCAACTACAGCCAGCAAACATTTATGGAACACATATCGTGAATTAGTCACTCTTCCTAATCCAAGGATGATTGAGATGTGTTCATGATGTATGGTTTGATAGGTAGCAAGAGGCTGGTGGCACGTGGGGGAAACAGGCATGAATATGGCTAAGTAGGAGGCGATATGAGTAAACTCTTACGAAAGCCTAGAAAATTTAGCAACTCACCGAATTGTTCTAGCAGTGGTGTCGTTTCCTGTATACGTAATCTTCACAAAACCTCTCTGTTTTCACATTGCCATCTGGTTGCTGTGGTATCCCGTTCAGCCCGAAGCTAGGTCTGCCCAGCGCAACTAGGCCGGCCGAATGACTGAGGACTTTGGACCACGCGTGCTCGTCACAGCAGAATGTGTAAATTCGATTTGTTTCAGGGTGTTGATGGCCGGGACTAATACATGAGAAATGTACAAGTATCTCATCCTACCAGCACCGTGTGTGACTTTAAGACAACAACGATGTGAAAGACGGTGCACGAGACGGAGGCATCTCACACGCTTCCTCTTCTAGAATGCAAAGATAACTAGGAAGCAACAGGGAACAAAGGGACCTCCGTCTGCAAGGGTGACTATAATAATGGCAGGGTGTCCCCTTAACCATTCGACAATCTGAGTGACAGTGCAGATGGGCCACATGTCTGCATTTTGTTGCCAGCCACCAAGCACGACAACACAATTTTTGGTAGCTGAAGCTAAAGTAATTATTTGGGCCATTGACTAATAGTTCCTTTATGTTTTCTTCCTGTAGAGGGAGGAGGAGAACGAGGAGGAGGAGGAGGAAACCTTTCTGCCCACGGTTTTTACACTAGGCTGCCAGATTGACATCCGTGGGCCTGGTTCACATTTACTAATCTGAGTCTTAGCAAGAACAAGAGATTACCCACTCAGGTATGGAGGTTCTTGGTATTTTACACTGAAAACAATGACTCAACCCTGGATATAACTGAAAAGGGGGAGAGGTTTCTTTCATAGCTGCTAGCCCCCATTCAGAGCCTTCTTTTCTCTCTTGACACTCTTTGTCTTAAGAGAGCCTTATGCAGTCCTAACAGGAGTTGGCCACAGGCCCTAGTCCTGAGGCAGACACCTAATTACGCCTTCTCCAGGCAGGATCCCAGGCTCAGACCTTTCCTTGAGCCTGGGTCGTGTGTAAGGTTTGTGCTCTCTCGGTGAGGCAGCCCAAAGATTTTCAATGGACTTTCTGTTTTGCTTTTTATTTCCTTTCCTCCCTCTCATTCGTTCCTCCTAAATCATTCAAATACTGTATTACTAAAGCTCAAAACACAGTTCTCGGCCAAAGTGAGGATGAAATAAAATTCTCAAAAGACGTAATAAAGATGAAATCAACTGTTAATAGAGAATCAATGGAGCACATGGAGTCAGGGAGTCAAAAAATGGTGTTGGAACAGTGGGACATTCATATGCAAGAAAAAAGAGAGAACTTTGACTGTACCTTGAACCATATATTAAAATGAATTCAAAATCTCTCGTAGACCTAAGTGTAGAATGTAAAACTGTAAAAGTTCTAGAATAAAACATAGGAAAAATTATTTGTGACCTTGGGTTAGTCAAAGATTTCTTAGATATGACAGAAAAGCACAAACCAGAAAACAGGAAATAATAAATTAGACTTTATCATAACTGAAAGCTTCTCTTTAAAAGACACTGTTAAAGGGCGCCTGGGTGGCTCAGTTGGTTAAGTGTCTCACTTCGGCTCAGGTCATGATCTCACAGTTTGTGAGTTCGAGCCCCACGTCAGGCTCTGTGCTGACAGTTCAGAGCCTGGAGCCTGCTTCAGATTCTGTGTCTCTCCTTTTCTCTGCCCCTCCCATGCTCATGCTCTATCTCTCTCTGTCTCTCAATAATAAATAAACGTTAAAAAAAAATTTAAAAGACACTGTTAAGAAAATAAAGATTAGCTACAGACTGAGAGAAAATGTTTGCAGAACGACACATATCTAGCCAAAGACTTGTAGCCAGAATATATAAAGAACTTTCAAAGCTCAGCAATAAGGCAACAACCTAGGGAAAAAAATGGAAAAAAGATGTGAAGACCCTTCACCGAAGGGGATATATAGATGGTAAATGATCACATGAAAAGATGCTCAGCATTGTTAGTGATTAAGAAAATGCCAATTAAAACCATAATGAGATATCACCTATTAGAACGGTTAAAATAAAATGAAACTGGGGGGTGCTTGGGTAGCTCAGTCAGTTGAGCGTCCAACTCTTGGTTTCTACTCGAGTTATGATCCCAGGGTTGTGGGATCATGACCTGAGTTGGTTTCTGAGCAGAGTTTGGAGCCTGCTTAAGATTCTCTCCCTCTCTCTCTTCCCCTCCACTGCTTATGCTCTCTCTCTCTCTTGCAAAAAAAAAAAAAATTTAAGTAAATAAATAAAATGAAACTGGTAAGAGTAAGTGCTAGGGAGGGGCGCCTGGGTGGCGCAGTCGGTTAAGCGTCCGACTTCAGCCAGGTCACGATCTCGCGGTGCGTGAGTTCGAGCCCCGCGTCAGGCTCTGGGCTGATGGCTCGGAGCCTGGAGCCTGTTTCCGATTCTGTGTCTCCCTCTCTCTCTGCCCCTCCCCCGTTCATGCTCTGTCTCTCTCTGTCCCAAAAATAAATTAAAAAAAAAAAAAAATGTTGAAAAAAAAAAGAGTAAGTGCTAGGGAGGTTCAAAGCAACCAAAACTCATACTATTTTGGGTGGAAATATTAAATGGCATAGTACTTTGCAAAACAGTTTGGCAGTGTCTTATAGTATTAAACATACACTTACTTTATAACTCAGCCATCATCCACTTAACTCAGATAATCGAAAATCATATTCATACAAAAACTTGTTTCCTAATGTTACAGCAGCTCGATCCAAAATTGCCAGAAACTGAAAACAAGCCAGGTATCCTTAGTGGTAAATGGATCAACAAACTGTGGTACATCCATACAATGGAACACTACTCAGCAACGAAAATAAACGAACTCCTTATATAGGCAATGATTTAGATAAATCTGAAATGCATTGTGCCAAGTGAAAAAAGGGTACATATTTGTACCTTGAAAGGGTACATATTTGACGAGTCTATTTACACAAAGTTTTGGAAAAGGCAAAACTATAGTGACTGAGAACAGACTAATGATTACCAAGTCTGGGGTATAGGGAAGGGAATTGACTACAGGGAGGTACTGGGGAAGTTTTGGGGTGGCAGAAACATTTTCATCTTTATTGGGACGGTAGCTACATGAATATACACCTACACAAAAATTCATCAAGCTGTACATTGAAATGTGTGCATTTAACTGAAGGTCAATTATTTCTCGATTAAAACACTTAAAAAATAACAATGAATCAAAACCATTTTCAGATACATGGAAATTAAGAGAATTGGTTGCCAGAAGACTAAGAAATGCTGCCAGATGGGAACTTGGATCTTCAGGAAGGAAACAAGCGTCCCGGAAATGGTAAATATGGTACAACTGTATGGGTTTATTCAGTTTTCCCTTCATGTATCTTCTGGTGGACGCAGGTAGGATACAGAACACCTGCGTCATGGAGGGGGATGGTGATGGGAGGGGATTTTGTAAGAAGCAAAGACAAAGTCGCTAAATCCATGGGGGTTTACTAGCTCCTAAAAATTTAGCTCTAGCTCAGTGCCACGGTGCAGGGGAAATCCAAACTAAGTCTTCACAATGCTGAACAACCCGGTAAATAAAACAAATTTGAGCGAGCTATTCCCAAACCTTGCTTGTTGGGCATTGGGTGTCCACGACTTGCCGTTAGCAGTTATTAAAAAATATTTGTCAGATAATTATGACCTCAATTTCCAATGCGAGTCTTCTAAGAATTATTCTAGCAAAGCTGCAATTAGTAAATGGAGGCCCATGACAGGTAGGAAATGCCAAAGTCTTGGGTCAAGATTTAAACTGAGGTCAATCCAATTTCCCGTTCTGCTGACCGACCAACACTACCCTGGTTTTACCTCAGACTGTGTTTTCTCATATATAAGTGGAGATGATAATAATGCCTATATCATAGGGTTGTTCCAAGGATTGAAGGAGAAAATGTCTGCCAGTACCTGGGCTATAATGAGAACTCAATTAATAGGACTATACACACACACACACACACACACACACACACAAGATCTCCAGTTAATACATCTGATAGCCAGTCAACGCTTAAAAGAGAAGGTGTGTAGAACCTTCTCTTTTGTGGATCCCTGCACTGTTCTATGACCAGAAATCCCAACTTTTTAAAAAGTTCATTTAATTATTTTGAAAGAAGAGAGAGAGGGGTGCCCGGGTGGCTCAGTCAGATAAGCATCCGACTTCAGCTCAGGTCATGATCTTGCGGCCCGTGAGTTTGGCCCCACGTCGGGCTCTGTGCTGACAGCTCGGAGCCTGGAGCCTGTTTCGGATTCTGTGTCTCCCTCTCTCTGACCCTCCCCTGTTCATGCTCTGTCTCTCCCTGTCTCAAAAATAAATAAATGTTAAAAAAAAAAAATTAAAAAAAGAGAGAGAGAGAGAGAGGGAGAGAGAGAGAGAATGTGAATGGGGGAGGAGCAGAGAGAGAGAGAGATACGGAGTGAGAGAATCCCAAATAGGCTCCTTGCTGTCAGGACAGAGCCTGATGTGGGGCTCGATCTCAGGCACTGTGAGATCATGACCTGTACTGAAATCAAGAGTCAGAAGCCTAACCAACTGAGCCATCCAGGTGCCCCAGGCAGAAACCTCATCTTAATCCCAACAGCCGGCCAATCAACAATGTGTTTAGGTTATCATGGACCTCTTAAAAGCACAATAACAATTTTCTCCTTGAAACGCACTAAACTACACATGGAAAAATTGTGTGAATTTCAAACAATCTTCAGACTGTCTCTGAGAGCTTCAAATTATCAGTGGTTACCTTTGAGGCTTACTCCAGCTGCATTTTTGGCCCCAAACCTGCTCCAGAGCAAAGGGCTGTCTGATTGCATTTGGAGCTAAATTTGGATTCAAGGATTTAAGCGGATTCCCCTAACATTTACTGAGCTCGTCTTATTTGCTGGACATCACGCTAGACACTTTTGCATATATATTTATTTTAATTTGTTTCAATGAGAATACTCTTTAGCGCATCTGCTGCATTTCCCGCAGATGGTTTCCTCAGTGTTTCAAAACATATGAAAAACCTGAGAAGTGTTTGTGAGATTCTTACGATCATTTTTCTAAGATCTGAAATCTTTCCTTTTAGATGAATAATATTTAAACAACTGATAAAAAATAGTGTCTCTTATCTGGGAATTATATTTTTCTTCTAGTATTTCAGAGATTAATCATATTCATCCTAAAATTAGTAATTGTGAATCTTCTTTGGCAGGATGGCTCAAATAGCATTATAAATATCATGGACATTATGTCCCTCTCCTCCTCCCACCCCATGTTCAAAGGGGAAAAAAAATTATGTGTTTGTATACAAAGCTAAAAAAATATATAATTCCAAACTTTCCAAAGAGCACTGTAAGTTGTATATTAGCTTTGGGGGAAAATTATTGACAACTCTGACAAAAAAACGGCCTCGGAACAAACCCACAGGTACAGTTGGGTATCTTCTCAGCCTTGTCCGTTTCAAATTGATTTCTTCTTGCCACACCTCAACGTGGTTCCCTCAGGGACATTTCTGTTTCCTTTGGGGTCTCAGGAGACCCTATCTTCCTTCCTCAATACTGCCAGAAGAGAAAAGAGAGCTCACAACATGCCAGTCCTTATCTTTTACAGACGTGATCTCCTAGCAAGAGTTCTGGAAAGAAGGTATTGTCATCTCCATTTTACAGGAGGAGGGTCAGAGACTTTAAGCAATTTGCCCAAGTTCACAAAGCCAGCAATGAAGATCTGAGACTTAAACCCAGGTCTTTCTGGCCACAAAGTTCATGCTGTTTCACTATATTATCCTGCTCTGCCACATCCAGAATCAAATTCAAAATTTATCAGCCTAGCACTCATATATTTCCTTGATCAGGATCCAATTTTGTACAACCAGTTTTATATTATCCTCAAACTTCATCCAAGCTAACCACCATACAGCTTTCCTGATTTTATGTCTCAAAGTCGGATGTATCTACTGGTCTGGAATACCTTTCCCTTCTCTTGTCCCAAGCTTGCAAATTCTTCAAGGCTGACTATGTTTATCTTCCACAGGACCCATCTGACTCCTCCAGCTTTTCTCTTCCTAAACATTTGATGAGTTTGGAAGTTGATATCCCTTGTCCCTCTGCCACACCACTCCAGCTGCCTCTCTTCCAGAGATGAATGGTTCCTATTGCTAGCAGGCAGGCTGAACCTGGAAGATGGGAGCATGGCCTTGGTCTGAGCAGGGCTGGATGGAGAAATCTGGCAACTGACATAGGACTTCTGCCCTCTAGTCTGAATCAGAGCCTGGAGACCTGCTGCAAACAGCCTTGGGACTAGTATCAATTGGCCCAAAGGAGTGTATGGGCCTCTGAAGGGAAAGAGATGGCACCAGCACAGGCAGGTGCTCCTGGGATGCCTACTGGGCTCCTTGGTCTTTCAAGAGAGCTGAATAAACGGGCCAAGTCTCCTCCATCCCTGAGGCTGAAAGACCAGGGGCATTTGCAGCCAAGGAGACCATCAGGATGGAGGTAGCTTCCTTTTGGTGTTCCATTTAAAAGATCTATTATCAAACACAAAAATCACCAGGACCAGATGGATTCAGAAATAAGTTCTAAGTGATCTTTAAAAATAAGCAAAAAGCCAGGTAATCCAAAAGTAATAACATACTTTTTCAGAAAAATGAAAAAGAAATCTTTAGTATCCTCTTACATATTTGTCTTCATTTTTTCCCCCTCTGTTTAATGTTCATCTCCTCCTCTAGCTCACCCGAAGCTACCTCATCCCCCAACCCCGACACATACACATTTAGCTGCCTTCACGGACTTGCTGCTTTCAAACTTATTTCTCCTTGCCTTGTCCCTAACCACCCTCTGTCATCAAAATGTCTGTTGCTGTAGCCACTGGTCAGCTGAGTTTTAGGAGACCCACCTTCCCCTGCTCAGATCAAACAGACAGTTTTGCCCCTGGGGGGCTCCCTTGAGCTGGACAGCTCCTCCTTCCTCCCTGGGCTCTGCTACTGCGGGTAGAGAGAAAACCCAACAGAACATTATGCAGATTCCTGTCTCAATTAAGATGTCTCTGGTTTCCAGTAACAGAATACCAACTCAAACTGTCACAAACAATGCATTCTCTTCTACAACTTTAAGTAGAGGCAGGCCGTAGGGGTGGTTGATTCAGGGGCTCGGCAACATCATCTGGAATCCAGCTTCCTTCTTTTTCTGCCCTCTATTTATGGTACTAACTTCATCCTCGTCCACGTACAGGATGCAAAGACGATTGGCTTCTTCCCCAGGCAACTCCAGCAAACCCCACCTGACATCTCAGCTCACTCACAGGGAAGCTGCATGGTTGCCTTTGACGAGTCGTCTGAGGGGCGACTGTTAGAAAGCCAGCCCCAAGGTCCACTTCAGCTCCACCTCCCAGAAGGTCAGTGAGGAAATCTAGCACAAGTGCCTCCAGAGTGCCCAACAGAAATGAAAGTCATCACCAACAGAAAAACCTTTTGGATAAGGGTGACGCTTTCAATTTTGACTACAGTTCATCCTGACTAGTTTTTGTTTTGTTTTGTTTTGTTTTGTTTCTGTAAAAAGACTTCCCTCTTGGATTGAGGGAATCCATTTTATTTTATTTTTTTAATTTTTTTTTTAACATTTATTTTTGAGACAGAGAGAGACAGAGCATGAACGGGGGAGGGTCAGAGAGAGAGGGAGACACAGAATGTGAAACAGGCTCCAGGCTCTGAGCCGTCAGCCCAGAGCCCGACGCGGGGCTCGAACTCACGGACCGCGAGATCGTGACCTGAGCCGAAGTCGGCCATCCAACCGACTGAGCCACCCAGGCGCCCCAAGGGAATCCATTTTATGGAAGGAATGATTCAGATGAGCAGAACATTATTTTAAATTCTCTTCACAGAATGGATTGTGAATCACCTGTTGTCCTGACTCTGGCCAGTTATACTCTACTATGGTCAATTCATAGACTAGTGCTATTGACATGTTTTTGAGGTAAGCTAAAAGTTTTTGTGCATCTACATTTTGATTGGTTTAGCTTAAATTTTCAGATGGATTATTAAAAAAAAAGCCAGACATTCGTTAAAGCCAGTAAAAACAGGCTTTCTTCAGGAACTAGTACAGTAGAGAAAAAGGAATCGAGCATAGAACCGAGTTCAACGTTTATTTGTGTAGAGATGTAGAGACCGAGTGAGAGTCAGAGAAGTGGAAAATTACAAAAAGCAAATCGGGGGATTGGTCAACATGATTAGGCCATTGGGGTTTGTTAACTGGCTGTTATGGAAACAGGACTTCTACTGCCTGAAGATTGGATAACAGGTGTCCTATCTTCAGGTGTTGACTAGAACAAACAAATTATTTTGTCAACCTTGAGTTTTCCTAGGCAGAAGCTTAAGGGGGGATGTGTTTTTCTACAGATGTGGCTTTGACCTACTAGAAGCCTTGATAGTGTTTGTTTAAGATCTCTGCGTATGTGTGTGTGTGTGTGTGTGTGTGTGTGTGTGTGTGTGAAGGGGTTGATCAAATCATTTGAGATGAGAATAAAGGACAGTTTTCAGATGTAACCTAAAGAGATCATGCTACAATAATTATCTTGTACAGTTGTTACCATACAATTTCTCTTTGTCACTGAACCTACAATTTTGTTTACTAATATAAAGTCAAATTAATACTACACATTGAGCTTTTTAATTGAAGCAGAGGACCAATAGAACATTATGCCTCAGTCACCCCTGAAGACATTGCTTAGTAGTAGCATAATATGCACATAACCAGCTCCAAGGGATAGCCTTGAGTCAGCTATCTGGAACAACTTTTTTTTTTTTTTTTTAAAGAAGGGAGGTTTTGTGGATGCATAACTCAAATAAGTCAGGCTTTGCCCACCAACTTTAAGTGCTGATAGGAAATCAAGGAGTTAGTCATAAAAGTTTATAAATAGGCACTCGAACAAGTACATATAGGATGGATCTTTTTAACCACATGAATCCTTTCATTGTAGAAAAATTATTGAAACAACTAGCAATAAATGATCTGTGTTCTCTCTGGGGTTGTTAAAAGAATATGTGTCAGATTCGTTATCAAAACGTTTCCCCAATACACACACACTCTTTGGAGCTACATATGTGGAAATGTGAAAACCTTCATAAAGCTGACAAAGATGAAAAGCAATTCTAGAAAAATTGCCCATCATTCATTTATTATTGTTTGTAAAATTTTTTTATCTTGGCAATCACAAGAAACATTATATGGGATAATATGCTATAGAGAAATGGGGTAAATGTTACACTAAATCAGATATTCCTCTGGTGAATCTGGTTCTATACTGTATAATAAAGCTTCCATAGGAAAAAAATCATCTTATTACAATTCACATTGGGGCTTAGGTATGACAGTACATCTGGGTGAAAATTAATTAAAAACAATTCTAGTTAGGAATTTGCAAACCGGTAGTGAAATATTTAGTGCCTGGCACACAGTAAGCATTCAGGAAATATATGTTAGGCCAAGTTTTCTGTTTTAATTTCTTTAACGTTTATATATTTTTGAGACAGAGAGAGAGAGAGAGAGCACGAGCAGGGGAGGGGCAGAGAGAGAGAGAGACACAGAATCCAAAGCAGGCTCCAGGCTCTGACCTGTCAGCACAAAGCCCAATGCAGGGCTCGAACTCACGAACTGCGAGATCATCACCTGAGCTGAAGTCGGATGCTTAACTGACTGAGCCACCCAGGTGCCCCAAGTAAAGTTTTCAAGATGCGTGTTTTTCCCACACATAAATAAAATAGATACTGAGTAATATTTACATTTGAACTGGTTGGATCACCTCTGAATAAGCATCTTTTTCAAAGGCATGACAAAAGGAAAGAAGCTCAGATTGTTTAGTTACAAACAAATCATATCATTAATGTCACCCTTTCTCACTATTTCTTACTATTATACAGAAACATTTAACTGGAATATCCTGGCACCACGCCCCCCCCAAAAAAAACATCCACCTAAAACATCGTGGACCAAAGAAAGAAGCAAGAATGTCCTCTGAGGAGCCAGCTGACATTTTTGTAGTCAGAGCCAGCAGGGTTTAGAGCCCTTATCACAGAAGAAGCACACCGAGTCCCAAATCAAGCTTATTTAATCTCATTTAGCATAGGATTTAAATAATTTTATCTAGTTTCCATGCCAACAGGTTAGAAGGATTTTATTCAATGATAATTTCTTATGGTAGAATTTTAAAGCATTTTCTTTAGTTCATTTATTTATTTTTTTGAGAGAGAGAGGGAGAAAGCAAACGTAGGGGAAGAGTAGAGAGAGAGGAAGAGAGAGAATCCAAAGCAGGCTCTGCACTGGCAGTGCAAAGCCCCATGCAGGGCTCAAACTCATGAAGCACGAGCTCATGACCCGGGCTGAAATCAAGAGTCAGATGTTTAACTGATGGAGTCACCCAGGCACCTCTCTGGTAGAATTTTAAAGCATGTTTTAAGAAACACTAGATCCCTGGGGGCTCCACTGGTTAAGCATCTGCTTCAGCTCAGGTCATGATCCCACAGTTCATGGGTTCAAGCCCCGCGTTAGGCTCTGAGCTGTCAGCATTGGATTCTGCTTTGGATTCTGTGTCCCCCTCTCCCTCTGCCCCTCCCCCTTTTCCGCTCTGTCTCTCTCTCTCTCAAAAATAAACACTTAAAAATAAAAGAAATACTAGATCCCACTGAGGAATCTTGCTTCATTTTGCCCTCAGTCCTAATGTTAGGACTCTTCCCTCTATCTCCAGTTGACTCCATTATATAATTGTTTACAACTCGATTTCCTCGTTTAGAGTAGGTACTTAATATACTCTATTACCATTTGTATTCTTTTCTCCTTCAAAGTCTTTCCAAAAACCTTGTACACTGTAAGCACACAAGGAACAACTTGTTAAACACAATGAATCAAAAATAGAGAATTAGGAGAGTTGATGTCCCGTTGGAAGCAGCAAGAAGCCACATAAGGTAGTTACAGTGTAGGAAGAAACTAAAATCAAAGAAGAAAAGCCCAGCCATCTGGGGCCATTCAATGTAGGGACAAAGTGCTTCACATACTTCATTAGCCCCTGTGAATTGCAAGAAGATTCAGAGAATAAGTACTTGATGCTCAAAATGACCACACTGAGTCATCAGAAGATTTAAGTGAGGAGCTATGTAATCAATTTATATAAGGAGGGGGGAAATGAGATACTATTTTTCATCTATCAAATTGGCAAAGATTTTTTTTTTTTAACGTTTATTTATTCTCGAGAGAAGGAGACAGAGCATGAAGGGGAGAGGAACAGAGAGAGAGGGAGACACGGAATTGGAAGCAGGCTCCAGGCTCTGAGCCATCAGCACAGAGCCCGATGTGGGGCTCGAACTCACGAACCATGAGATCATGACCTGAGCTGAAGTCAGACGCTCAACCAACTGAGCCACCCAGGCGCCCCAAAGATGTTTTTTTAAGATAAAGCTCAGTGCTGATAAGGACACAATGATGTGGCTATACTTATAAACTGCTGGATGGCGCAAAGAGTTCAAGAAAATGATCTTAAGAACAATGTTATATGTTTGCGAAGACATGTGACACGAGGCTGTCCATCACAGTATTAGCACTGTGAGAAATTGTCCATCAATAAAGAAATATCCAATAAATATTTTAAAAATTAAATTACAATATTTCAATATCATATAAATGTATACATGTGCATTAAAAAGAATGGATGCTTGTGTGAAAGGGTGTATGCCAACGTGTTAACAGTGGAGGGGAGGTTCACAGATAGTTTTTATTTTGTTTCTTACAATTCTATGTTTTCCAATTTTTCACCAATATATACGGATTAATTTAATAAGCAGAAATAAGAAGAGATTTTTCTTTGTGTTTGTTCAGGGGTAACCTTTAGTTATACGAAAAATTCATTTATGTGGAGAAACCCGTGCCTTGACCATACAGTGTTAGACCTTTAGGAAATGTCCACTATGTGCTTCATGTTTGTTGGTCCTGAATATTCAAAAATAAAAGACAAGGTCTCCGGTCTCATGGAGCTTACATGGAGGAGACAAGATTTTACTCTAATGTTTATTGAACTTTCACTTGGGCTAGGCATTTTGCTTAGATTATCTCATTTAACCCCCACCATTATTCTGTGAAGTAAATTTTTTCTTTTTAATTTTTTTTTAACGTTTATTTATTTTTGAGACAGAGAGAGAGAGAGAGAGAGAGAGAGAATGAACAGGGGAGGGTCAGAGAGAGAGGGAGACACAAAATCCGAAACAGGCTCCAGGCTCTGAGCTGTCAGCACAGAGCCCGACGCGGGGCTCGAACCCACGGACAGTGAGATCGTGACCTGAGCCGAAGTCGGGCGCTTAACCGAGTGAACCACCCAGGCGCCCCTAGTGAAGTAAATATTAATCTCATTCTCCTTTCACATAGTGAGCGGCTGAGGCTTAGGGAGACCAAGTGACTTGGCCAAGATCACAGCCAAGTAGTGGCTCGTGAAGGAGAGCTCCGAACACAAGCACACTAGCTCGGGACGCCCTTCACCAAGACTATCTCAAAAAACTAAACTCAAGGTGATGTGTGCTGAGATGGAATGTCACTGGAACACATAGGATGCCTTCATAACCTACAGCGAGTGGAGGAAAGGATGGGAAGTCTACCTGGAGGAGGTGCTGACTTCAGAAGAGATCACGAATAGGAGCTGGGGTGAGGACAGGTGCAAATGGGTGTTCCGGTCGGAGGAAGCCATGCTTCCTGGAAGCCTGCCTGTGCTCAGGAACAGGAAGCCTGCCTGTGCTCAGAGGCCCAGGGGATGGCTGCCCACCCAGGCAATGTTGGAGCCAGGGGGTGAAGGAGAATGATGGCCCAGGCAGCAAGGCTGAGACACCATGACAAAGGGGCATATCTGCTTCACCCAAGAGTACTGCACGAAATGAAAGTCTCTTTCAGCTTGGCACTAATGGGTAAGAAAAAGGGTTAAGCAGGCTTTGCAAATCCCATCCCTGCTTGACTGATTGGTGCCATGGCAACCCAGCAGCAGCCAACACTTGTCAAGGCCTCTTCTTTGGATACAATAATAAACAGTGATAAAACATTACCTCGAGGCTTTATATTTTTGCCATCAGTTAAAATTCTGTTCTTGGCTGTGCTTAAGACTTCTTCACATCACAGCTGAGAGAGAGAGGGAGGGAGAAAGAAAGGTATATGCTCAATAATGTACTGGGAATGCTGCAGGCATCTGCTTTAAGACTTCAACGCCTTCAACGTTTCAATCCCTTGGAAGGGGCCAAAAACCGTATGGAGGCAGAGTTCGGAAAGGGCTTTTTCCTTAAAAATAAAGACTTGACAGGAGGTGAACAATGACGCCGCATTCTGTTGCTTCCTGAAGCATCAGCCCCATGAGGTCTCTAGTAATGGCTGCCGTGGGGCGATCGCCACCCCCTCACCCCTCCTTTCACTTTTCACTCGCGCTTCAAGAGAGGAGCGCAGACTCACAATCATTGCTGTGTGACAGCTGTGTGGCGGGTGAGAATTGTTTCTCAAACAAATCCACAAATATTTAGATTTGGTGTCCTCCTCAGAGCCACTCGCAACCCGTACAGCCTCGTCAAAGTGACAGTTGCTCACAGGAACCAAGAGCTTCTCAGCGTGGAGAGGTGACTGGGCTGGGTTTGAATCTTGGCTCCCCCTCCTCCTAGCAGCTCCCCCATGCACCTCCCCTGACCTCTAAGAGCTTAGTTTCCTGCTTTGTAAAATGGGATTTATACCCCTTCTTTTGCAGCATGGCCGACAGGGCTGGAGATAATGAATGTCAGTGCGAGGGGCGCCTATTATGTGTTCAAACACTGAAATGGCCTAGGCCCAGAGCCTGCCACCCGTGTTGCCAAATGTCATGAATCCTTAGATACACATTGTTTTTCAAGTTTTAACCCTTCTGAAATTGGGAGGTGTTCTTTTTTTAAAAAACTTTTTTTTTTTTTTTTTTTTTAATTTAAGGGATGTGTCTTATAATATGCAATGTGTCACAGTTAATTAGCAGGGATTTTTCCGTCTCAGTGGATCACAAAGTAATGGAGCATCCTACAGGGGGCGATATCGTACATTAAACGATATAGGGTACTAGTCCCTCCCAGCAAATGGAGCGTTTCAGGTTGGTTACAGGGCAACAGATAAAAAGAAATAGCCAAACCCTACTCCTATTCAGGAAATCTCTGACAGAAAAGATAAGATTGATGGCAAGTACCCATCTCATCTTTCTGAGCTGCTGCAACCTGGCAACACATCTGTTCCTAAGAAAAGACCCATCACAACCATCCACCTACTCAGTCTCCTATGTGATCCATACCATCTGGTGCCACCTTTCCACGTCTCCTCAACTGTCCTTCCCGGCACCACACGTGATGCTCTAAAACGAACAAAAAAACAAAAGAGACTTAGAGATTTTCAGAGCTGTTTCTAAAACGGACCCAGAAATGTAATGAATATAATTTTCTGGGCTTGCAGAAACATGTTGATCACAGCAGCAAGGCTTTCAGCGGGGAGGGGCAGAAGCAGGAAGATGCTCCTGCACACACACACACACACACGCACACGCACACACACACACACACATGCACACGTTTGCTCTTGTAAGTAACAGAACCAGATTATGGAGCAAGTTAGGAGACACTTGCCTGGGGAACCAATCTATAAGGGGGCTAAAATGTCATTGGCATGAATTAGAACCATGACCCCAGCTAAGTCAGGTGTTTTTGTTTGTTTGTTTGTTTGTTTGTTTAATATATGAAACTTATTGTCAAATTGGTTTCCATACAACACCCAGTGCTCATCCCAAAAGGTGCCCTCCTCAATACCCATCACCCACCCTCCCCTCCCTCCCACCCCCCATCAACCCTCAGTTTGTTCTCAGTTTTTAAGAGTCTCTTATGCTTTGGCTCTCTCCCACTCTAACCTCTTTTTTTTTTTCCTTCCCCTCCCCCATGGGTTTCTGTTAAGTTTCTCAGGATCCACATAAAAGTGAACACATATGGTATCTGTCTTTCTCTGGATGGCTTATTTCTAAGTCAGGTTTTTGAAACCAGCTCTACCTGGGGCTGAAAGAAACACAAGTTGGTCCCATTCCCACTAAAGGAGACACGGACTTCTGGGAAAAATAGTTAAAAACACACAAATAAAGAAACAAAACCAAACTCCCTATAGGTGCTAAACCTGTCTCAAGTGAGTATTTTTGTGGTGCTTGTTAGCAGATCATATAACGCAGTTACACGATTGAGCACCAATCCTGAAATCTCATTCCTGACATTAGTACTTGTGAACAACAAGTTAAAACAACTGTCAAAACCTGTCAAGGATGTAAGACTTTGGTCTCCTTGCACGCGAGCAAGTTTGTCTGCCACTGTTTCATTGGGTGCTAGTAGGGGACACAGGTTTCCGGATCAGATAGTTTGGAACAAGGAGCAGTTAGTACCTTGCTTACAAGATGTGTGGCTATACAAGAGACCCTGGAGAATTGTCTCCCAACAATGGCATAGTGATGTGACCTAGTGGAATACAGTATAGTAACGTTCACCCCACTAAACAAACTTCTTGAAAAAGACATTGAAACATACTTATTGAACAGTATGTTGAAACAAACATATTGAAACATACTGAAAGAATACCAATGTGAAGGGCAGATTAGACTGTGTAGGAAGTTCACATGGTCCAGCTCCTGTCTGGAGCAATTCGGGGTTAGTTTTCTCATGGAAATCAACTTGAATAAAAAGATCAACTCGTAGAGAAGGAAACAGGACAAAGCAAGCAAAGAGTAGTTATTTTTCCTCTTTATTCAGAGACATACATATCATGCATTTCATAATTCAGGGAAAAGCATAAAACTGGATGCTTTAAATTGGTTGGAAAAATTTTGGCCTAAAGACAATTCAAGGGTCAAAGCTCAGTTATGGAGTGCTAATCTTGTTCCTTTTCCAGCATAGATGGCTTTTCCTTTCTTTGGGTTGGCTCTAACAGTTCCTTGTCCTTACACTTCAGGGATTTGAACTGGGAGAGAAAGAAAGTTACCAGATTTGAGATGAATGGAACTTGAATCATTTCGAAGTTCTATATCAAACTGATTGGAACATTTTGCATAATTTTAAAGTGTGTAATTCAGCTGTAACTCTAATTTCTAAACTCTAAGCACTTTTTCCCTTTCCTTGAACTAATACATTTGATTACTGTCTTTCATGTATTAGTCATTTTCTTAATAACTTTGACTAACTGGGAGCCTAATTCTATTTTGGAAGATAATATCTGTATACTACTAGTAACTAATCTGCAGACCTTATTCAGTTTTCTTCAATTGTTCTTTCCGGTCCAAAATTCAATCTAAGTTCCATATTGCATGTAGTTCTTAAGTTTTTAAAATCTCCTCCAATCTGAAACAATTCCTTATTTTCTGTGCCTTGCTATTTTAGAGTTCTTCAGTTTGAATTGGTTTGATGTTTTTTCATGATTTTATGGAGATTGTGCATTGTTGGCAAGGAGATTAAAGAAGTGATATTATGCCCTTCTTGATGCAGCATATCAGGAGATAAATGAAATCGGTATGTCTCCTCATTGGTGATGTTGTCTTTGATCATTTGGTTAAGGTGGTCTGCCAGGACTCTCCACTGTGAAGTTATGTTTTTTTCTCATTGTAACCAGTAACCATCTTGTGGAGAGATATGTTGAGACTATGCAAATATCCTATTTCTCATCATAGTTGCCCATTAATTTTGGCAATCTCGCTAGCTTGTGACAATTATTACTGTGATGTTTATAAAAGAATAATTTTTCTATCATTCCTTCACCATTCATTAATTGGCATTCTATTAAGTCCAGGCTTATCCTTTGACTTTCCCTTTCCTGTCTTGGAATCGGCCATTTCTCCAAGTAGCCCTAGTTCCTTTGATTGGAGAATAATGCTTAGAAATCAGGATGCAGGGGTACAAGGTGTGCTCATCATTACTGGGGTGTCATCACTTCCAGTCCCTTTCAGTGAAAGATCTAGGAAATATTTGTATGCGTGTGCACGCGTGCACACACACACACACCCCTCTATTTAACACCATGATTTGCATTTATATATCTGATTCCAGTTCAACACCACAAGGCTCCTTGTAGTCTCCCCTTTTTCCTCATTTGTATCTCCTTTCTCTTTTATTAAGATACGTGGTTCTTGTTATCTACAATCTATTTATTTATTTGCACAATCCTATAATGGGACATAAAGTAGTTTCAGAGTTGCTAACTCATACCTCTGTGAAAAACAAATTTATCAATTCAAATAAAATATTTCTGTAAGTTCATTTTGTTTTTAACCTTACAGTATGTAATGAGTAGTTTTATGTTTCAACTTGAATGGGCCATGGGATGCCCAGATATTTAGATAACCATTATTTCTAGATGTGTCTGTGAGGGTGTTTCTGAATGAGATTAACATTTGAATCAGTAAACTGAGTAAAGCAGATGGTCCTCCCCAATGCGAAGGCCAAATATAGTCTTTTGAATGGCTGAATAGAATAAAAAGCTGAGTAAGAAATAATTTTTTTCTCTCTGTTTATCTTCCAGCAGGGGCATTGGTTTTCTTCTGCCTTTGGTGTCAGACTCACACTAGAGCTTATACCATCAGCTCTCCTAATTCATAGGCCATCAGACTCAGACTGGAACCATTAACTCTCTTGGGTGAGGAATTTGTTGACTGCAGATCCCGGGGCTTCTCATCCTCCATAACTGTGTGATTTTATTTCTTATAATATATCACAGATAGGTATGATATAGAACACATGGTATCTATCTGTATCTATCTATCTATCTATCTATCTAATGTATCTAATCTGTATGTATATCCTACTGGTTCTGTTTCTCTTGAGAACTTAGACTACTAATACACAATATATAGTCAAAATACCATTTTCCAAAATTACTTAGATTAATGCTTTTCTTCTGTATTCTCTTCATCACGGTCATAGTGTTCTTTGCAATGGTCCATTTGTTACCATTTATATTCCTTTAAAAAATTAAGTCAGGTCATCTCTGCCCAAAACCCTCTAGGACTTTCCATCTCTAAGTCAAATTAGAAGTCCTTCCAAGGTCTAAGCCCTGCATGATCTAGCCTCCTCGTGCTTCTCTGGCCTCATCTCCTCACCACACAACCTCTTGCTTACCCCAGGCCAGTCGTACTGGCCTCCTTGCTGTCCCTGCAGCATCCCACATGTGCTTCTGAGTTAGCGCTTTTTAACTTGCTCTCCCTCAGGTATCAGCGTAGGCGAGGCTCTCACTTCCTTCAGGGCTTCTGTGCAAGAGGCCCTTATATATTTATTAGTTTGTCTGTGTTAGTCACAAAAATGTAAGTTCCGTGAGGGCTTTGTGAAGGCTTTGTTCTGCTCATTGCCACACTCCTTGACCTAGAACAGTACCGGGAACTTAACAGGAACTTAAATATATTTGTTGTTGACTGTTTGTTGAATTGACCCGCACCATATTTCTTTAAGAAAATATCTTAAATGTTTTAGATGTGAGTGATCAGTATTCATTTGATAACAAATTGCCAGCATAAGGTCTGACAATCTGGACTTATGCCTAGAATGCATATTACAGTAACTGTGCAAGTACAGTATGTGATTCAGTCTTATTCATTAGGATGTTTGCCTTAAATATACTCCTCCACATCTCTTCTGATAGCTGTCTGTCCATATAAAGGAAAACGGGGTTTTTTTGCCTAAATTCTCTACAATGAACCTGTATTGTTTTTATAATCAGGAAAAAAAGAAAAAAAGCAAAACCTTTGCAAACAAGCTCATATGTTAAAGTGTGAGTTCCCGTCAAAGGAATACTGCGATAACCTCCCTCACTCCTCATGCTCCTTGGGAATCTTTCATGTTTACAGCCTCCAGAGTCGACTTTTAAGGCATCTGTCTGAAAAAAGGATCGTGAAGCATATTTTCACCTACAGATAGCCCATCCACTATCGTGTAAGCCAACCTGTAAAAAGACAGTTCTCCCAAATCATTTAATTGGAAGAGGCTGAATAAGGAAATAATGACAGATCACCAAAAGTGTGAGGTAACTATTGAGCTGGTTCTCAGGGAACTTGACAACAGGAGACAGAAGTGCAAAGAAAAAGGAATTGAGCTCTAATAGAGGGTCAGGATGTCAATGTCTCCTCCTGCATTTAAACACAATAAGGAGGGTGGGTGGATGGCTCTGGAGGGGAAGCACTTAAGATAAGTGAAATGTATTATCAGTTCTAGGATAGAGTGTTTGGAAGCCAGATACAAAATACCAAATTATAAAAGCCATTGAATGGTTTTTCAGCTGAGAAATAATAGCTGGAAAGCTGTTTCCACCAGTCGAGAGCACAAATTTATTTCTGTAAATTGAAAAGACTGGGAATGGCCAAAGGGATTGTTAGATTAATGGAATCTTACACTGAGTTTCACTGGGGAAGGTTCTCAGCCATCCCATTTCCTGATGTAAGGTTACCAAACCTGAGGGTCTGTGGACAATGGAAGATGCTTAACCGACTGAGCCACCCAGGCGCCCCATGGACAATGGTAGGTGAAATGGGCAAGGGGAAGAGAAAAAGAGGACAGAAAGTCTTAATTTTGTAAAATCTCATGGGATAAGGGAAAGACTCTTAAAGTTGACAAATGTGGAAAACCTCTGTGGTCCCTCTGGTGACAGAGATCTGTCCAAGATTTAAGGGACTTTAGTCAGAAGCACCAGCATTGGGACCAGTGGGGCGGGCACATCTGAATTACCGATCCAGACATTGGTGAAACAAAGGGTGTGCTTCCTTACTAAAGTCAAGGGCTCTCCTTTGGACAAAGAGTAGGAAAATAAAGCTTATAGGAGTATCCAACATGGCTCTTTAAGTTTTTGTACTCTTCTCCTAGGAATCATTGCAAGAAACTAAGGCAACACAGATGACCCCTGGGATTCCCCCATGAGGACTGGAGGTTTCAGAAGCTGTGGAGAATTGCCTCTGCTGTGCCGATCTCCCTGCGAGTTTGCTGCAGGACACAACTTTGGTTGCCTATCCAATAGCAATCACTCACTCTTTTCTAGTGGACCCTGAGTTTTTTCTAGTATCCACACTTTCCCAAGGCACCATGGGCTTTAGGGAATGCTGATCCCATTCCCAGTCTCAGACGTTGAAGTTTGGTTACACTAAGCCAATGGAGAGAATTTCATTCCTTGCCAGCAATTGGCTTAAGAAGAGGATTTGGCCAGGGGCACATCAAGGAAGTTGGTGGGGGAGGCTTCTGGAAAAGGTTTCTTAGCTCTTTGAAAAAATACAAACAGAAGTGCCCTTTTTTGTGTTCAGATAATGGACTGTGAAGATGTGATACCTGGACCGCTACAGCCACTTTTTTGTTGTTGTTTTTTTGTTTTTTTTCTTTTGCCATGAAGAAGCTAACCAACATGATCAGAATGGAAGAGCAGAAGAATTTAGGCTCTTGATGATGTTGTCAAGGTGCTGAATCAAACAACACTGAAGTTGTACTACCTCAGACCTTCTTGTTATGTGAAATAATAAATCCCTTAGCTGTTCCAGCCATTCTGAGTTTTCTGTTGCCTGAGTTTTGCCTATGTCATTATCTTACTCTTATAATGCAATGTTGAATGTACCTGCAATAAAACCCTTCCTTTCGAGTCAGTTATTGAGTAACAGTAAGGCTTCTCTCCCTCTCCCTCCTCTGGGAAACGTGTGGTAGTCCCAGAATGCCAATGGGTCCAAAATAGAGACAGGAGTGCCCAATCACAGCTGGGATCAAAGGCAGCTTTTCCAGGTTCTGGTAGCCAACTGCAATAGCTGAAAATGCCCATTGGTGTGGAGGATCGATGCATGGACCAAACTTAGAAATTGGTTCTTAGGCTCACCTTTGGGCTGGGTCTGCCTCTGAGCTACCCCGTGCTGTGCTCTGGTATCCTCCGGATTCCCAGACACAATACCTCTGACGTATCATCCCTTTACAAGATTAGCCCTGCAAACTTGGAGTACTCAAACCTCGCACATTCTAAAGAAAGGACTGGCCTTAACTGTCAGATAACCTCCAGGCCCTTGGAATATCCTTCCTGATGATAGTGTCTTTGTATAATTGATTCTTTGGGCCAAGTCTGATCATTTATGCTAACAACGTAATTTCTGGTGAACATCTGTTGTGTTTGCCTAGGGTCCTGGGCCACACTATATTCGTTTGACCTCTGGAGACCTGGAGATTGAGTAGTTAAGGTCAGTCACTCAGGTGTTCCATGCTTATGTGACAGATCCCGAATAACGAGCCTAGACACGAAGGCTCAGGTGCATTCCCCGGTTGGCAATAAAACTTTGTACGTGTCATCACATATTGTTGCTGGAAGAATTAAGCACGACCTGTACAATCTTCTGGGAGAAGATACCTAGAAGCTCATGCCTGGTTTCTCCTCCTCTATGCATCTTTACCTTTACTGATTTTAACCTGTGTTCTTTACTGTAAAAACAATTAGCACATGTTTACCGGCTTTTCTTAGGTCTGTAAGTCCTCCTAGTGAGTCACTGCGCCTGAGGGTGGTCTGGGGGGATCCCCGACACAACCACTGCACAGAAACCTAGAACTTGTGTTGGAATCTCTTATAATCTTTCTAGTCGTGTATCAGCTGGGTCAGTTGATCCACTGGAAAGAGCACTGGGAACATGGAAGATTTGGATTGACATTCAGGTTCCATGACATGGCAGAGGCAAGGTTTGGGGGAAGTCGCAGATCTCTAATCCGTCCTCTTTTGCCCAGTGGGACAGTATCTGCTCTGCTACAACGGGTTGGTGTGGGGAGCGCATCAGAGAATGCACTTGACAAACTGGAAAATTTGGAAAATTGTAAAGATGTTGCCTATACTTTAAATACTTGACACAGAAGTGGAAGATTGATAGCTAACACTGAATGCTGAATTTTTCCAGAGACCTGGACATGTGCTGGCTCATTTAATCCCCACTCTAGAAGCAACTTCGTATTCTATCTTAAATGGAAACTTTGTGAGGAGGAGATTTAACAAACTTCTCACGGCTCCGTCTCCAATAAAGAGCAAAACCAGAACTCAAACCACAGCCATCTGGTTGAAGAGCTCAGGCAATCAACCATTTTATAATGCAATTCCATCCTTTTAAGTACCTCCACAGAGTTCAGTCTCTTGAGTATAAAACCTGTTAGAGATGTGTAGTCTGTCATCTGAAAATACCAACAGTGACTAGAAACTATCCCTAGACCAAGACCACTGGAGTAAATACACCTGTCTTACCTTAGAAGATTCTCTTTTGTTTTGGGTCAAGGTATTCAGCAAGTAAACATATCTTGGGACACTTAAGGATACTAACACTAGTAACAACACTAACAAGAGGAGGGGGATTCCCTGCCCTTGTTCCCTTTTCCAGTTTACCCAGTGTATTTTGGATAGATCTTCCTTTCGGCATAGAGCTGCCACAATCATGACTAGGGGGAAAATCTGTTATGTCATCTGTCAGATGTGTGAAGTATTTCCCAGTGTCTTCTGACATAACGGAACGCTTGGTCGTGAAGCACCTCTTTAGTACTTCAATCTTGGTTGTGTTTTCCACATGGGTTGAGATGGAGACAGGATATCATTTCGTTTCACTGATTAAATGAAGAGAGAGGTTTGGGGTACAGATATTAAAACATAAAACAGAGTTGAGAGTGACAACATATTTTGCTGTCCCTGACGCTTTGATATACATTTCTTGGCAGCTCGAGCTGCCAGGGGCATAAGAGACTAGAGAATATAGGTCAAGAATCCTTGGGCTTTCAAACTCACATTTGAACGAGAATTAAAACCAAATGAATCTTAAAACTCTGTACTTTCGTGAGATGTATTATGGCTTTGTTTGGGAACATGTGACTTGCTGCGTTATATATTTACAACATTATAAGGAATTAGATTTCAACGATCATGATGATGTAGCAGAAGCAAAACAGTGTTCTTTCTCAGGAAGCATCAACGCATTATTGAAAATCTGGGTTATTCGATACGCAAGTTTCCTTATTAGTATGCAGTAACATATGCAATCCAGTGGGCTTGTTCAGAAAGAGATGATCAGAAATGAAATATTTCTTTTTTTTTCTTTTCTTTTCTTTTCTTTTCTTTTCTTTCCTTCCCTTCCCTTTTCTTTTCTTTTCTTTTTTCTTTTCTATTCTTTCCTTTCCTTCCCTTCCCTTCCCTTCCCTTCCCTTCTCTTCTCTTCATTTTTCTTTTTTCTTTCCTTTTTTTCTTTTTTCTTTTCTCTTTTCTTTTCTTTTTTTCTTTTCTTTTCTTTTTTTTCTTTTCTTTTCTTTTCTTTTCTTTTCTTTTCTTTTCTTTTCTTTTCAAGCTGAGGTTTTGAAACACCCTGGCAGCATGAGTTTTGACAAGCTTTTGTTATAACTATAATAGCAACTTCAATACACATATACACAAACACACACGCACCTGCCCTCTCACACCAAGGGTCATACATCCCTTTCCCCACCCACCCCCAACACAATCAGGCCGCTGGCAACTTCCTCACCTAATTTCCAACCTTCTCCCCCTGCTTACTGTACTTCAGCCACACCCGCCTCCCTGCTGTTTCTTGAACACTCCAAACACACTCCTGTTTGTGCTTGCAGTTTCCTCCGCTGAATATCTTCTCTCTTGGATATGCGGGTGACTTTGCTTTCCTCAGAAGGCCCTGCCCTGACTGCTGTACCCACGGAGGCACACAGATCACTCTCTGTCTGTGTGTCTGCCCCTTCCTCGCACTCTCTGAATCGGCGTTAGTTTATTTGTACTCTCAGTCCCAACCACAATATGTGAATGGTCCTTAGAAATCAACTAGTCTCATCTAATAGTCCCATTTTGCAGACGACAAAATGGAAACCTGCAAAAGAAGTGACTTGTGCACAAATCATTCATTCGTCCATTCGGCAAATATTTAGTCAGCTTCTAGGTGTCAGACTGTAGCTCCGTACCAGGTATTGGGGGGTAAAAAAAGACCAAGGAAACTTACATTCTATTCAGGAAGACAGGTAATAAACAAGTAAATGTACAGTGAAAGTTAGGGAGTGATTACTGCTTCAAAATAAAGCTAAGCAAAACAAAAAGCAGAGAGGTAAAAAAAAAAAAAGGCCAGAAGTAGGAAATAGCCAGGAATAGTTGAAAAACATAATCTCAAAGGCACATGGCGCTAAGTCTGTTGAAAGTTCTCCAGATGTTAAAACAGCTGTTCATTCAAGATGGTAGCCAAGTGGCAGGCTAACTTCTGAGTGCAGAAGGCTTAGCAAGGGGTTCCTTTGGATTTAAAAAAGAAGTATAGTTTCTGACACTAGGCTCAAGGCACGTGGGGCGTAAAACACCCTTAAATGATATGATGACTTTCACTGTAGCAATAATTGCAGTTAAAGTAATGGTGAAATCTGGACTGGATCCATTCGAAACACTGCGCATAATGAACCATCACAGAGTTGAGATACTGTAGTTAATGTCAGTTACCAATAGTGACTAGAGCTGACCTGAAATCCAGGAACACACAGAATCTTCTGAGGAAATAATCAACTCTCTAAAAGTGGGAGCCAGGCTACTGAACGCTAGGAATTCAAACGTGACCATGCACAAAGCAAGAGCAAAATCACACTACTCGTCTAGGAATGTCCCAACCTATACTTATTTCAGAATGACAGCAGTCCACTGATGCCATCATGAGATCAGACCAAGTAATATAAAAGCTAAGAAAGGTAGCCCAGATCTGAAAAAAAAGAGAGGGATCCAGAAGCAATGTCTCCCGAGAAAAGAGCCAACCAGGCACGGAGAGACTCCATTTATCTCCTCATGCTTGAGTTTCTATCTAGGAGCCAGGCACCAAAGGAAAACATCTGTGTGTGTGTGTGTGTGTGTGTGTGTGTGTGTAAGAGTAGGCATATTTGGGAGAGGTCTCTACATGCTAATGAAATGTCCCATCTGCCTCCTCTGGTACAATGAATTCAAGGCATCATCTTTTTAAAGAAAGAATTCTCGGGGCGCCTGGGTGGCGCAGTCGGTTAAGCGTCCGACTTCAGCCAGGTCACGATCTCGCGGTCCGTGAGTTCGAGCCCCGCGTCAGGCTCTGGGCTGATGGCTCGGAGCCTGGAGCCTGTTTCCGATTCTGTGTCTCCCTCTCTCTCTGCCCCTCCCCCGTTCATGCTCTGTCTCTCTCTGTCCCAAAAATAAATAAAAAATGTTAAAAAAAAAAAAAAAAAAAAAGAAAGAATTCTCTTACAAATGGTAGCTTGGGCTTTTATGCTAGTCAAATCTCCAGAATGAGGGCTGCTTCTTAGAGCCTCACAGCTGTTCACTGGCAATTTCCACACAATAGGCCATTTGCACTTAAATAATAAGGCCCTCCTCAAAGACAAGGCTGAGCGTTCCTGAAGAAAGTTCCAAATCTCTAAAGTGGCTCAAACGTCTCAGCTTCAGTATTAACATCTCTGGCTACACTGTAGATTTTAGGACTACATAATGCTCATAATTTCAAGCATTAAAAAGTTTCCTTTTTTGAAAGACAAAAAAAGCTTTCTTTAAATGTTTAGAAATTAGAAACATTTTAGAAATACTTCTTACATAGACATCTCTCTAATAGCATTCTTGTAAGTCTGACTTTATATTCCTTAAATATTTTATTTCCTCCAATGGATAAATCATCTTGGTAAAGGACTGCTTTGGATTTGTCAGTGATTCTGATTCTAATCATTCCTACATTTGAATACATATATATTAAACATGATAAGATAAGAAGTTATAATGTGCACATTTAATCAAAATACACCATTGTTTAAATATGAATAAATAAAATAAAATTAAGGCCCTGTTTATACGTACATCATGGGAACATTTTATATTAGGTTTTGTGATCAGTCCCCACAATCTTTCACAAGTTGGAGCAAATCAGGAAGCCAAGGAGACATTGCTGAATGTGCTTTATCGATATGTTACTTTCCAACAATTAAAGTAACTGAGAGTGCTATATGGCTTTCAAAAATGCTTTACCACGAGATCTTTTAATTTGCAAAACAACCTCTTCGATAGGTGGAAAAGTTATTATTTTAGTTTTATAGATAAGAAAATTGAGACACAGAGGCCTGAAGGGAGTTACCTAATGTTAGGTGACAAGAAAGTGACAGAGGCAAGGCTACAATCCAAGTCCCCTGACGCTAATCATAACGGCCACTCTATAACATAGTCCTCTTGCAAGACTATGCCTTGCCTCCTATTATACGTTGATATCATTTTCTTTTCTTTTCTTTTCTTTTAATTTTGTTTAATGTTTATTTATTTTTGAGAGAGACAGAGACAGAATGCGAGTGGGGGGTGCATAGAAAGAGAGGGAGATGCAGAATCCGAAGCAGGCTCCAGGCCCCCAGCTCTCGGCACAGAGCCCCACGCGGGGCTAGAACTCAGGAGCTGTGAGACCATGACCCGAGCCGAAGTCGGACGTTCAACCGACTGAGCCACCCAGGCGCCCCAATATCATTTTAATTTAAGGATTTGCTTAATACTATTTTGCGAAGATGCTGAGCTGCTCAAAACAGAAGTTAACATTTGTCAGCAGCATCACTTAACATTTGAAAGATCCAGGATTCTGAAAGGTATTGAAGAACTACATGAAAGAGTCAGCTCTTTGAAGTTCCAGTGTGCAAGTTTTATGCAGATTATAAAGGCATGAATATGTGGTTGCTTTCCCACGTCTTATTGATCAAATTTCCCTTGAGTACATCATGCTGACTTCTTACTGTTCACTTATCCTTTAAAGTACCTGATGGTTTGGCTTTTCTCATCTCCAATATCTCATTTTAAAATGGGATCAGGCTGAAATTCTTTTTACAAGAGGGCTTAATAATTCCATCTGCTAAAATGAAGGAAGATAATTTATTTTTACCATTAGAAACTTTTTGACAGATGGACAGGCTAATTTTCTTGATTTACAAAGAGCTCATTGCAATAAATTAAAAGGTGAGCAAGCCAATAGAAAAATGGGTAGAAGATATGATCATGAACCCTATAGTGCAAACATACAAATGGCCAATAAATACACGCAAGATGCTTATAATAAAAGTAATGAGTAGCAAAGTAACGAAATACCTATTGCGTGGGGGGAAAAAAGTTGAATGGTACTCACTCCTGGTGAAGGTTTGGGAGAATAAAGGCCCCTGTATCCTATTGATGGAAGCGTAAATATGAATACCCTTCTGGAGGACAACTTGTCATTATCTATAGAAATTTTAATTGTATGTATCCTTGAGGGAACAATCCCATCGCATGGATCTTACTACATAGATATATTGATGGAAGTTCACCTACATCTATGGACATCAAATTTCAATAATTACAGCATTATCTGTAATGGCAAAAAACTATAAACAATCAATTTCTATCAGTAGGAAATTGGCAAAATAAAAGGTAAATCTATAGTTACAAATACTGGTACATAAAAGATAATATCAATCTGTATATGGAATATTTTTCAATATTTGGTAATAAGTTTAAAAAACAAGATATATATATGTATGTATATATGTATATGCGTATATGTATATATGTATATATATACATATATATATAGTATGATCCCTATTCAATAGAAGAAATAAAAAAGAAGAAAAATAAATAGGAAATACACATGAACACACGTACATGCATATATGCTTATACATATCCTTTTGTGTCATGAGTGAATCACAAAACACTATTGAGTAGCAGTTACCTCTGATGTGAAATATTGGAGAGAAGGGGTCAATTTAGGAGGGGAGACACGGCTTATAATTTCATTTTGTTGTGTTTTTGCCTTGTTGAATTTTCCATTTGCTAACCAGATATGTGTATTATTTTCTGTTTACGTTTTAGGAAGGCATGCTTTTTCTCCATTTCACTAAATTGGAAAAAAATAAAAAGGAAGAAAAGGACAAAGAAATGGGTTTCATGTTGATTAGGAAAATGAACACATGAAGAGTCCTATGTACAAAGTAACTTCCCAGTATCTCCTGTCCTAATCTAATAAAGGCCTTGCATTTCCAAATCCCCTCCTTATTCTTCCCTGTGTTATCAAATGTCCATCATGCTACGGAATACATCTTTGAGCATCTGCAGACGCCCACATCTGGATTGACCATTCACATCAAGAAGCAGTCAGGGATCTTGGTCACTGGAAATTGTATCTTTCTTTTGTCCTGGCAAATAACACACCTGCGGTGAGGCATCTTATGCTTGTACCATGATATTGGTCTTCAAGGAATGGGGAAGTATTTCATATGCAACACGATGATATTACTGCAAACTGAGCCATGACAAAGGCTATCTCCTTGACCAAGCTATGGTCAGGCTCCTCTGAGCCCCCTTCTCAGCTAGACCTCAACTTTGGCCTATAGAAACTGCAGAATCTCAACACAAACGCTTTCATCCATTCCCATCCTGCTTGAACCAATTCTAGCACAGTTTCTGACAGCTCAAGGTTGTTCTCCTAGGTTTACTTCAGCCCCTCTTAAAGGAACTTCTTGAAAAAGTTCAGTGCTTCCAAGGGAAATTACTCTTTGTTCCAGGGCAAAACCTGGTGATAGATCAGACCCACAACCCCATTTTTAAGACGATTCTTTAGAAAGCTTGCAATTATAATTTTTTTCTCTGCCCTTTGAGATATAATTCTACCACCCAAACTGTTTTCTCAGGGACCTGAGAGTCTTTGCAATGTGAACAGTCAGGGAGATGACTCTGGTATAGACTCTGCAGGAGGGTCAAGGCCTAAGTTGGGGAGCTGTGCACCTCTGCCCCCTGTCGGCCATGAAGATAGGACACACTCACTTCTTTTCCAGATAAGCACTAATTAAGAAATCCAGATGATCTAGTCGCATGGACCAACACCCCTTAACACCCTTCAGTGCCTTTTCCCTAGCACACCCCAGCCTTTACAAAGTCTTATGCCTTTTGGAAGAGTTGGGTTCAGTTCACACTGGATTCTTTTCCCTATTGCAATAGTCTGAGACTGAATAAAATCAGCCCTCATAGTTTTAACTACTGCCCGGCTTTGTTTATCTTTAACAACAGACCTCAGGGAATATCAGGTGATCAGATCTGGACCCCAGAAATTCCACAGGCATCTTCCAAATCTCCCTGTGGCCCCAACCAGTCCACTCCCATAATTAAACCTAAGCCATTATTATCAAATTTAAAAATTATATAACTGGGGGCACCTGGGTGGCTCAGTCGGTTAAGCATCCAACTTTGGCTCCGGTCATGATCTCATGGTTTGCGGGTTCGAGCCCCGTATCGGGCTCTGTGCTGACAGCTGGGAGCCTGGAGCCTGCTTCGGATTCTGTGTCTGCCTCTTGCTCTCTCCTGCTCATGCTCATGCTCTGTCTCTCTCTCTCTCTCTCTCTCTCAAAAATAAAAACCTTAAAAAAATTTTTCTTTTAATTATATAACTGCTTTTGGTCCAGTTATCTTCCCATTTTGTTTCTGTTCTTTCAGAGCCCCATGTGAGGGGTACCACATCAAGGCATCCATCAAGGCAAATCCTTTTAGGACAGGGACAGGGCCTTCTTTCTTTTCTCAGTACAATCCCTGGTACAGAAATCACAGACTTTGAGGCACTTGGAAAGTGTGTTTGCTGACCTCATCTCACCTTATTTGGTTTGGGTTTTCAAGGATTAAATTCCAAAACTTGTGCAGATTTAGAAACATGCGAAACAGTCAGCAAATAATATTTGTGTCTCACTGATTTAAATTAACTTTGTATTGTTTTATGGGACTACATGTAAAAAAATATTCCCTAGAGTCTCTTTTATAAGAAAGTGGTGGGGGGGTTACTTTTTAAGCTGTGTTTTAAATCTCCAAATATGAAATGTTTTAAACATATGTAAAGGTAGAATGGCGTATTGCATTATTCTCTACTCATCAGTATTACAGATTACCATAGTGTCCTATTTCTTTCATTTTTTCCCCCTAGAATGTACTATATTTCTAATGATAATCTTTATGAACAAAGCTATTTTTTTTCTTTTTCGTCATTTTTATTGAAATTCCAGTTAACATACAGTGTAATATTAGTTTCAGGTGTACAATATAGTGATTCAACACTTCCCTACATCACCCAGTCCTCATCAGAAGTACCCTCTTGGGGTACCTGGGTGGCTTAGTCGGTTAAGGCTCAAGTCATGATCTCATGGTTCATGGGTTCAGACCTTACGTAGGGCTTTGTGCTGATGGTGTGGAGTCTGCTTGGGATTCTTTTACTCTCCCTCTCTCTCTGACCCTCCTCTGAGCTCTCTCTCACTCTCTCTCTCTCTCTCTCAAAATAAACTTAAAATAAAAAAAAAAACAAGTGCCCTCTTTAATACCCATCATCCTTTGTTTATTTATTATTTTTCATTAAAAATGTTTTAATGTTTATTTATTTTTGAGAGAGAGAGAAGGAAAGAGACAACACAAGTGGATGAGGGGCAGAGAGAGAGGGAGACACAGAATGCAAAGCAGCCTCCAGGCTCTGAGCTGTCAGCTCAGAGCCTGATGCGGGGCTCGAACTCAGGAACCGCGAGATCATGACCTGAGCCGAAGTCGGTTGCTTAACTGACTGAGCCACCCAGGTACCCCATCTATTTATTTATTATATTATTTTAAGTTTTTATTTAAATTATAGCTAGTTAACATAGAGTGCAATGTTGGTTTCAGGAGTAGAACCCAGTGATTCATCTCTTACATATGACACTCAGTGCTCATCCCAACAAGTGCCATTCTTAATGCCCGTCACCCATTTAGCCCATCCCCTACCCAGTAATCCTCAGTTTGCTGTCTACAGTTAAGAGTCTCCTATGGTTTGTCTCCCTCTCTCAACAAGAGCTAACTTTTTTTTTTTTTTTTTTTTTAATATTTTTTTTCAACGTTTTTTATTTATTTTTGGGACAGAGAGAGACAGAGCATGAACGGGGGAGGGGCAGAGAGAGGGAGACACAGAATCGGAAACAGGCTCCAGGCTCCGAGCCATCAGCCCAGAGCCTGACGCGGGGCTCGAACTCATGGACCGCGAGATCATGACCTGGCTGAAGTCGGACGCTTAACCGACTGCGCCACCCAGGCGCCCCAACAAGAGCTAACTTTTAAATTCCACAGATGCTGACTGTGCACGGTGGGTGTCAGTTCTCCTGCGATAGTGAGGCTGTTGTTCAACGTTAAGAAGATATTACTGGCCAGCCCCAGAAGGGCCAAACCATGATTTGGGTTTCATTCCAGGAACAGCGACGCATTTGGGCTGAGTCATATGCTGTGTCCCCTTCAGTCTCCCTTCCAACTGACAGCACAGTTTCTTAGGTCTTGGGTAGGGTTAAGAATGTAGTTAGGGCCATCTGAAAATTGACTTACAACACAGCACAGTGGCTAACCTGGCCTCATTGTCAGAAGAAGCCTGCCCCTTGGCCTTGCAGTTTCACATAGGCCATGCTGGGTGTGATGTGATTTCCTTGATAATATAAAGATAGCATTCAAGTTGGAACCATAGATCCATCTGTAAGCCATTTAATTCCTCCATAGCACTGGGACATTTATACAGGGACATTTGTTTCAGAGGAAAATCTTACTAAAATTATATTAGGGCCTTATTTTTGTTTTGAATAAACTGTATCAATGCTCCAGACTACAGGCTTAAGTATACACAGGAATAAAAATTAATTAGTGCAATGTGTTTATGGCATCCTTATTTTTTCCCCCATAACTATATTGATGCATAGCCACTTATATAAATCAAGGGTCTGTCTTAACTGACTTATTTGGAAGAAGTTTATTTGCAAATGAGAGAGTTCACGAAAAGGGAAAGGGAGATTTACTATTTATTAATATGAGTACTGGCAACCAGCTATTTTATTAAAAAATCAAAGGCATTGGGGTGCCTGGGTGGCTCAGTCGGTTAGGCGTCTGACTTCAGCTCAGATCATGATCTCACGGTTCATGGGTTTGAGCCCCGCATCGGGTTCTGTGCTGACACATTCTGTCTCCCTCTCTCTCTGCCCCTCCCCCACTCGCCATCTGTCTCTCTCTCTCTCTCTCTCTCTCTCTCTGTCAAAAATAAATAAACGTTAAAAAAACCAAAGGCATTGGAAAAGTTGCAGTTTCCACTGGTGTTAGTTGTCCTTGATGCAAATGACTTTCTATGTAAAGCCCAGGACACCTGCTTTCACCCCAGCCTTCTCATGTTTTATGTAAACATGAAGCATAACACGACAACCCAGTCAGACTGTCAGGTTGTTGGATAAAACTGGAGATGATCCATGCCCATGTTGTTCCCTCCAACCTTCCTTCTCTTTCCCCTCTGCTCTCAGCAGCATCAGCAGTCCTGGAATCTGCTGGTATAATCCCAGCCGGGACTGGGGAAGCATAGAACAAACAGTGTGCACATCTGGGTGTTCTGTCGGACAAGGAGCTGAAACTTTTTCCATGTTCACTCTAACAAGTGTCGAGGAAATATAACCAGTTGAATAATTTTCTGCTTAAGCTAGATACTAAGAGTCTGAAAGGAGGCAAAGGAAGGCTGCTGTCTTGTGTTTGTTAAAGAGGCATTTGGGGAGCACTCTGAAGAGAAGGATCTGGGGGTATTTTTGTTCAACCTAAGGAATGTTGAGAAGAGAGCTTCAGACAGTTTTATTTGCCGTTTCAATAAGTCACAGTGGCTTGACATTTTTACTGGATGAGTCATCTTTTAAGTATGTGACAGGTATTGGGATGTCCCGAGTCATAGGATAAGAATATGTTTCCTCAAGTAATCCATACTTATAAATACCATCAGTATGCCTTCAGTTTTTAAAAAATTCTATGCGAAAGACTGAGCATAACCAATATGCTTATTATCATAAAATATAGTATATGCATTGATCTAACATATAAGTGATATGAGTGATTGCTGTATCCCAGTTCATCATAAACAGTTAACTGTTAATGTAATTAGCAATTTATATAAAGCTTTACCCTGATGTGACAGTTGTATCTGTAAACAAAATCAAATAAAACTATTAGAACAATGTGTTATTTTAACTCATGGGGCACCTGGGTGGCTGAATCCGTTAAGCACCTGACACTTGGTTTCAGCTGAGGTCATGATCTCACGGTTTGTGGGTTCACACTCCGCACTGGGCTCTGTGCTGATGGTGTGGTGCCTGCTTGGAATTCTCTCTTTCCCTCTGTCTCTGCCCCTCCCTTGTGCATGCTCTCTCTCTCTCTCAAAATAAATTTTAAAAAGTTAACTCTTTGAATGGGTAATCTTCTCATGGTCATCAACATTTTTATCCTCAAATACATATTGATGGTCATGATTAAGCAATTCCCATGATAACACCCAAGACATAAAAACAACTGGGATAAAAAAATATGATGTTAAGTAACCCTATTCCATTTTCCTGTTTACCCTTCCCAGAAGTATTTTACAGAAAACTGAGCAAAATACGTTAAGTGATCTCTTGACTTTCAGCGTATTATCTTAGTAACTCTATTCTTTAAGGTGAAAACTTCACTCCCTAAAAAACATTATCCAAACAAAGGTATTTCTACTCCCATCACCTGGTGGCTCTCAATTCAGTATTTGTCAATAGCAGAATCTTATCTTCAAGTGAAAGGTTGTTTGCAAATCCAATATGTACAAGTGGACAATATGAAACTGCTCTGGCTGAAAAAGGGCATAGGGAGCTCAGAGTCCTACCTACTAAGTTTCTCCTTTGGGCAGAACTCAAGACTTCCTGCCCAGCACAGTCTGAAAACCACTGCGTTAGCCTATCATAAGGAAATGTGTTCTTCATCTGGTACCAAGCAAGTCAGTCAATGTCCACTACATTGTTGGTGATGGTGGTCATGGATCGGCCCTGATCCATGCCTGCCAAGTATGCTGTCCTCTTCTGGGATTCTTTAGAGTTCCTGCCAGAAGCATGGTCCCTCCTCCATCCTTTTATTCTGCCACCTTAGCCACAGGTGATTGGACCAGTAGGGGCACCCGATGTAAGGACAGTTATCTACAGGCTGCCCAGGGACATTTAAGTAACTTGGCATGAGACTTCTGCCCAAAGGGGCACTGCATGCTGGAGGGTCACTCATTGACCTTTCACCATCTATGGGGAATTTGAACTCGAGATGTACATCCAGGAATGTAGTAGGGAGATGTATAGAAAGAAGGGAGAAAGGAGAAGACTTGAGACAATGTGAACTGGAGTTAGTTACGGCAGGACAAGTGAAAGAAAAGAAGAGAGCCGGTAGGTCATAATGACACAGTGCACTGGGGAAGGAAGCAGCTGTCCTCACTTCACCTTCCTTTTCAGACCGTTGGGACCACTGGCATGCCCTGAAGGACATTCTGGGATGGCTTCCTGCAGTTCCTCACTTTTCTGTATATCCTAGAGAAATCTCTATCCTGCAAGACTACCTAAGCATGCTCCGTGGATTTCAAATTGCAAAAGGTGTAACTAACCCCATTGGGTAGTTTTCTTACTTTAATAAACATATAATTCAACTCAGGAGATAATGTGTGGTGCAACCCAGTTTAGACACCAGATGTGTCTATATCTCAGGACCAAGAATATCAAATGTAAGGCTCTGTGCCCTTCCAGTTCCACACCTGTACCCTTAGCAGATATCAATAATTGAACACAATCCTTTATTTCACTATTCGGACAGGAATCAATTTCGGAAACTTTTGCAAGCAGTTCACTAAGCGGTTTATCTATCCATATTATTGATGCAGGAGTTGAAATCTATTTCTCTTGCTTTGGTAAGTGTTTTGAGTGGAATTATTTCTCTTTTCTTGTTTAGCAGGGTATTTAGGTAGATCTATGGTTTTCATTACTTTCTGTGGTATCTGAAAGCTTCAGCTGGGGTGTTTCAGGGGGTTGCCTCTGGGGGAAGGAGAGTAAGGCTCAGATTAAGGCTGAGTAATCGAAGTCCAGAAAAAACCTGAATATCTCCATTTATATCTGATGTATGTATTGAAATTCCTGGTAAAATTTTATTTAAGGAAAAGACTCTGCAACCAACAGTTGTTTTTTGAAATCGCTAAATTATTGTATCATCGGTAATTGGGTCATGGCGTTTATACAATTGTATCATTTCATAGATTGGTTTTACTGAAACCATCAACCGGCATGATCAGCCAACTATTTCAACCTGTCATTTCAAGACCTAAATTGGCAGAACAACATTTCTAAGTACTGTTTTCAGGTTTTTTATTAATAAAATATGCTTTCATACATCAATGACCTGGACATCACTATCAGCCCATTTGATCTAATGGCAACTTACAGAACACTTCACCCAGCAGAATACATATTTCTTTTCAGGTACACATGAAACATCCACCAAGACAGACAATATTCTGAACCATAAAACATGATTAAATAAATTTAAAAGGATTTAAATCATGCAGAGTATGTTCTTTGACCACAGTAGAATTAAATTATAAATCAATAACAAAGAGATAACTAGAAAGTCTCCAAATATCTGGAAACTAATACACTTCTAAATTACCCCTGCATAATAAAGTAAATTAAAGGGAAATTAGAAAATATTTTGTACTGAATGCAAATGCAATGAAAACATATCAAAATTTGTGGAATGCTGTGGGATAGCTGACACAGTTATTAAAATCATTGATTTCAGCTTCCACTTTAGGTATTAGGAAATAGAGAGCAAATGAAATCCAAAGTAAACAGAAGAAGTGAAGTAATACAGACCAGATTGAGAATCAGCGAAAGAGAGAACAGAAAAACAACATAAAATGAATGACAAAAAATTAGTTCTTTGAGAAAATCATTAAAAAACAAAAACAAAAACAAAAACACAACAACTCCAGCCAGACCAATCAGAGAAAAAAGAGAAAGAAAGAAGGGGTGGGGCGATGGGGTGGACAGTAAACAAGTTAAACAATAAACAATATCAGGAATGAGAGAGGTAATAACACTGCAGACTCAACAGATAGTAAAAAGGATAATAAGGGAATTTTTTCTTAATTATGCCAATAAATTTGACAACTGAGATGAAATGGATGAATTCTTTGAAAGACATAAACTATGAAAGCCCATACTACGAAAAATAAATAACCCAAATAATCCTGTATCTATTAAAGAAATTGAATCTGAAGTTAAAACTTTCCCACAAAGAAAACTTCAGGCTCAGATGACTTCTCTAATGATTCTTACTAGATATTTAAGGAAGAAATAATACAAACTTTAAACAAAAATTCTTCAAGAGAATTGCAGAGGAATGAATACTTCCCAACTCAGTCTAGCAGGCCAACATTATCCCAATACCAAAAGAAGACATTATAAGACAAGAAATTTATACACCAATATTCTTCATAAAACTTATGCAAAAATTTGTAATGAAAGTTTAGCAAATTGAATCCAATATTACCTAAATAGGATAATACATCATGGTGAATAAAATTTGTCCCAGGAATGCAAAGTTGTTTTTTTTTTAAGTTCATTTATTTATTTTGAGAGAGAGAGAACAGGGGAGGGGTGGGGGGGGGGAGGGAAGAGAGAGAATCCTAAGCAGGCTCTGCACTGTCAGCACAGAGCCTGATGCAGAGCTGAAACCCAGAAACCGTGAGATCATGACCTGAGCCGAAACCAAGAGTCGGACGCTTAACTGAGCCACCCAGGTGCCCCAAAGTTATTTTAACATTAGAAAACCAATCAGTATAATCCATCATATTAGCAGATTAATATAAAAAATTTATTATCTCCGTAGATACATTTGGCAAAATCCAACACATATTCCTTATAAAAAACTCACAGTATACTAGGAATAGAAAGGAAAATTCTCAACCTAAAAAAAATAGCTTTCAGTTAAATATAAAACATATTAAGGAAAGGGGAATATAAAACTTTCCTATATCCTGGTAAACTTAATAGAATTTTGGTACATCATTTTGTTATTTTAATGGAAGTATATATCTTAGCTGTAGATCAAATAGAATCTTTAAACTGCAATGTTTTTGCTATCTCTGTTCATCAAAGGTAACTGATGTCATAAGAAATTAAGCACCTTTATCTGACCTCTGCATGGAAGACTTGGATATATACGAGGCTGTGTTGATACACTGTTTAGAAGGGGTCATTCTAGAAGTCAAGTAATACTGTTATATCTTGTACAATAATTTTTAGCATTCAGAAACACGAAAGCATCTTTTTGCCGAATAAAAGTTGTAGCAAAGTTTTTTTGACCACTAATGGTAACTGCATATGGATCTCTTTAATGTGACTGCTATCAAAGGAAACACCTGATTTTGTGAAAAAACAACAAGTTCCAGGGCGCCTGGGTGGCTCAGTCGGTTAAGCATCCAACTTTGGCTCAGGTCATGATCTCACAGTTCGTGAGTTTGAGCCCCGCGTCGGGCTCTGTGCTGACAGCTCAGAGCCTGGAGCCTGCTTCAGATCCTGTGTCCTCCTCTCTCTCTGTCTCTCCCCTGCCTCGCACTCTGTCTCTGTCTCAAAAATAAATAAACATTAAAAAAAAAAGCTTAAAAAAACCCAATAAGCTCCATATTTGATCAAATAATTTAGGCTATGACATAACTGTATAGTGACCCTAGAAAGTAAGATTTCTCACTCAGCAAATGTTAAACTCTTCATTCTAATCTAATAAACTTATTTTCTGAAATCTGCTTCCTATATTATGGTATGCTTACCATGAAGCTCAGATGTTCCCCACTCTAATGAGAAAATAGAAAAAGAAAATGGGCCTGTGATATTTGGTTTTGATTTAGGGAGTTATAATCTGCAAGAGCTCACTGACTAATTCCTTTGTGACTTTTCAAAAATGCACGGGTCATTGCAATGCTCTTAATAAATCTTTAATCATTGAACAGGTTTTTGACAGGATTTGCACTGTACAACCAAGCTCTACAAATGAAAGCAAGATAAACTTGTAAATCACTTGTCATCCAGGTCCCAAGGACAGTGCCCCCATCTCCGATTTCTCATTTTCCAGATTTGAGGGACTTAACTAGAGCCTACAGAGAAGGTGCTCAATGGCTTGGGGAAAATGTTCATTTTCTAAAGAAGAATGGTAGATGTTGAGAGCAGAGGTTGGGAGGAGAGAGGCACATCAATCTAGTTTTCCATACCATATATCCTGACAAAAAGATTAAGCAGCAGCAAGATGTATAATGACTTTCTATTACTGAGGACATAAGGAAAGCGTTTGTTTTTCGCACTTAACAAAATACGGTTTGAGCAATTACGATGTAAGTCACACCCTGACAAAGTGAAATACCAAGTTCTGCATCCAAGTGTGTGTGGCTGGCTTCCTGCCCATCTTCAGGGAAACATCATGCTGGCTCCAATTACAAGTGCAGCACATTTTCTGTGGTATAAACACTGAAGTCAGTGGCAAATCCACCATGATGCTGGAAAGAAAAAAAAGGAGGGCCAGAGCCAGTCGCTGGATTCTGTATATTCCTCCGAGAGAATACTCCGTAGGCCAAGTGATGAATGCCTAATTGAAAGTAATAATGATGAAAAGCATTTCGTGTGATTACTGTATATAAAATGTCCCCATTTTATTAATCCAATTAATGTGTTTATATCTTCATGAAGACTGAACTATGATTATACCCATTTTAAAGTTCAGGAAAGGGAAGGTGACATCATCTTTTTACAGCTTGCTTTGACAGAGGCAGGACAGAAGCCAAAGTCCATGCTGTTTTTACCACTCCTCTACTGTTCCCCATCCCTTCACGAGGCAGGTTAGCCAACTTACCCACAATATTCTCTTTGGCCATTTAATTAGAGTAGGGTATTGTTTAGTTAGAAAGTGTATTAGCACATCTCAACCAGGCATGCTTATTCTTGCATATTGAAGAAAACTGACAAAAGAAATTTTCCTTAAAAAACTCTGTTTTTTAGGGGCGCCTGGGTGGCTCAGTCGGTTGAGCGTCCGACTTCAGCTCAGGTCATGATCTCGCGGTCCATGAGTTTGAGCCCTGCGTGGGGCTCTGGGCTGATGGCTCGGAGCCTGGAGCCTGCTTCCGATTCTGTGTCTCCCTCTCTCTCTGCCCCTCCCCCGTTCATACTCTGTCTCTCTCTGTCTCAAAAATAAAAAAAATAAAATGTTAAAAAAAATTTAAAAAAAACCAACTCTGTTTTTTAGTAATTCAGAAACTCACTTAACTATGGGCTTCGATTTACTTTAAATTTTGTAAAATCTGGAAGTGGTTTCCTTTATAAAGAGTCAGTGGTTTTAAAGCATGTTTTATCTTACAGGGCAATGAGCACCCATTAGTGACATAAATTTGTAGCCATGAAAGGAAATTGGGAGAAACCAGGCGGAGGCCTCTGCCTTCTGTCAAAGCCTCATCTATAAACCATCCCCCACAAAGTACCACCGCAATGGTGTCTTTCCCAGTGTATAAAGAATGAAATTTCTAATTCACTTTTTCCATTGCTTTATTCAGATATAATTCACAAAATCTAAAGCTTATCCACTTAAAATGTACAATTCAATGGCTTTTTAGTATATTCACAGATACATGAATGGTGAAACCAGATATATGATGGTGAAACCATCACCACTATTCCTAGAACATAGTCATTACCTCAAAAAGAAACCTTGTATTCTTTAGCTTCAAAAAGAAATCATGCCCCTGGGGCTCCTGGGTGGCTCAGCCAGTTAAGGGTCTGACTTCAGTTCAGGTCATGACCTCACTGCTTGTGAGTTGGAGCCCTGCATTGGGGGCTGCGGCTCGAAGCCTGGAGCCTGCTTCTGATTCTGTCTCCTTCTCTCTGCCCCTCCTTGCTCTTGCTCTCTCTTTCAAATATAAAATAAAAAAAATATTTAAAAAATTAAAAACAGAGAGAAACCGTGCCCCATTTTCTCCAGCCCTAAGCAACTATTAATTTACTTCCTGTCTTTATAGGTTCGCCTAACATGAACATTTCATATAAATGGAATCATAATATGTTGGGTTTTGCGACTGGCTCCCTTCACGTAGCGTATTGTTTTCAAGATTCAGCCATGTTGTAACATGTGCTGGTACTTCCTTCCCTTTTCATGGCTGCATAATAATCCACTGTATGTATATATACCACTTTTTGTTTATCCATTCATCAGTTGATAAGCATTTGGGCTGTTTCCACCTTTTGACTATTATGAATAATGCTGCTATAGACATTCATCTGCAAGCTTTTGTGTGGACATATGTTTTTACTCTTCTTGGGTATATACCCAGGAGAAAAATTGCTGGGCCATATGGTAAGTCTACATTTAAATGTTTGAGGAGTTGCTAGACTGTTTTCGAAGGTGGCTGTACCATTACAAATTCCCATTGGAAGTGTGTGAGGGTTCTGATTTCTCCCTATCCTTGCTAACACTTATTATCTGACCTATTTACTCCAGCCATTCTAGTGCATGCAAAGTAGTATCTTATTGTGGTTTTGATTTGCATTTCCCTCATGACTGACTAATAATGTCGAACATCTCTCCATGTGCTTACTGGCCACTTGTCTACCTTCACTGGAGAGCTGTTTATCCGGATCCTTTGCCCATTTTGTAATTGAGTTGTCTTTTTTTATTAGTGAGTCGTTAGAGTTCTTTATAAATTCTGGGCACAAGTCCCTTATTAGAGAAGTGATTTGCAATTTCCTCCCATTCTGTGGGGTGTCTTTTCACTTTCTCGAATGGTGTCCATTGATGCACAGACGTTTTTAGTTTCGATGAAATACAACTCATCTCTTTTTTCTTTTGTTGCTTGTGCTTCTGTTGCCATGAGAATCCATTGCCAAATGGGAGGTCATGAAAATTTAACCCTAAGTTTTCTTCTGTGAGTTTTGAGAACTTTGATCCATTTTGAATTAATTTTTACATATGATTTAAGGTCAAGGTCCAACTTCATTCTTTTTCATGTGGCTATCAAACTGTCCCAGTACCATTTGTTGAAATGGGTGCCTGGGTGGCTCAGTTGGTTAAGTGGCCAAGTCTTGATTTCAGCTGTGGTCATGATCTCGTGGTTCATGAGATGGAGCCCCGTGTCAGGCTCTAAGATGACAGCAGGGAGTCTGCTTGGGATTCTCTCTCTCCCTCTTTCTCTCTCGAAATACATAAACTTTTTTTTTTTTAAAGAAAAGATTTTTCTTTCTCCTTAAATGGTCTTGGCATTCCCCCCCTTTTTTTTAAAGTTGACCATAGACATATTGTTTTTTTCTAGACTTTTAATTCTGTTCTATGTATCTATATTCTATATATAGCTATCCTTATTCCCATGCCAGTACTGTTGTTTTACACAGAATAAGATTTTACAAATATTCATGGTTGATGCAATCCAGGACCTCATAACTCCCATATTCTCAATAAATGAATAACTGGCATTTAGTCTGCCAAATAATCTGGCTCAAATGATCCAACCACTTTTTGAACACTTATACTGTACCAGTGGTGAACTGCTATAAAGTTGCATGCTATCTTTCATGCTTAGGATGAAATTTGCATGACAAAAATAAGTCACATTTCCTTATTTGATCATGCTTTCTGAAAATCAAAATCTCAAAATAAAATAAATTGTACAATTGTGGAAGAAGGAGAAAACTTAGACATTATCTAGGCCAATCTATTTTGTTGTTGTTGTTTTGTTTTTACAGATTAGAAATCAGACCTTGAACTCTTTTCATAAAAACGGTGCCACCTTCTCCCAAAGTGTGACCTAAAAAAACATTTGCTCCATTAAAGTTATTTGCAGACTAGACATAATTCAGGTATTTTGACAGACTATGAACCTCTCTAAAGGGAACAAACAATCATTGGTGTGGATAGAGTTTATCGACATCTTTTTTGTAGCCAAGACCCGTCACACAGAGGGTGTGTCAGCAAATATTTAGATGATAGAATTTTGTATTTGTCTTCTGGATACTTGGCCCCATGTAGACCCCAGAAAGAAAAAATCTTCTTAGTAAAGATCATTGTAAAAGAGAGACAAACTGAGAAAATAACTGTCGTATTTTGAAACAAAACAGTAAAGACATAAACTAATAGAAATCATGGAATGATTGGTTTGCGAATATTTTTTGTTCTGTATACCTTGTATATATTAATTTTTCATTAGTCTGATTAACAGAGATTTCTAGTGTGTTAATTTCAAGGAACATGGTTTTATCGATATTGGACAAAAGCTCTGGTATTCTGTTATGAACTGAATTGTGTCTCCCTCAAATACACATTTTGCAGCCCTAACCCCCAATGTGACTATATTTGGATACAGGGCCTGTGAAGAGATGATAAAGGTTGAATGAAATCATTAGGGTGGAGCCCTAATCCCATAGGGCTGGTGATCTTGTAGGAAGAGGAATAGATAGGAGAACTCTCTCTCTCCACCATGTAAGACCACAGCAAGGAAGCAGCTATCAACACGCCTGCAAGGGAGTTCTCACCAGAAGCTAAATTGATCAGCAATGAGATATAGACTTCCTAGCCTCCAGAATTATGGAAGTAAATTTCTGTTGTTTAAGCCACCCAGTCTATGGCATTTTATTATGGCAATCCAAGTTGACTGATACATGCTTTAAATGCCAAAAACCAACAAGGGCAATTTCTCAGAATCAGATTCTAGCTAGCAGTTCACATTGTTGTATGTCATTGTTTTTCATTGTAGTTACACATTAAAAGGATTATATGGAAATGTAAGAGGTATAAATCTGAGAAAATGCCTCCAATTTCTTACACTCATCACATCACTTAGAGAAAAGATGGTTGCACATTTGATGAGTCCGAAACCTGATCTCTAAGACAAATAAAGAGATGCAACCCATACTACATTTCTTAACAGCAAGGAAACAGATCATTTTTTAATTGAAAACCTTTCTAGAAGAAGAAGAAGGAGAGGAAGAAAGGGAGGAGGAGGGAGTGGAGGGGGAGGGAGAGGAGGCAGAGATTTTTTTAAAAAAGGAGAAAACAAATAGAGCAAAGAACTTTTTTTTACTTGTTTGCTTGTTTGTAGGCATCAGATGGCCATGCCTTTGAAAAAAGTTTAAAAGTACATTACACGATTTAAATACCAACATAGGAAAGCTGACTCAATTATAGAAATGCTATGTATATTTAGGCTGAGAACTTAAATGTTCCACATGAGCTCATGCGTGGTTGAAACAAAAGAACCCCAAAGTTGAATATTTTTAAAGAAATCTAATCAAGACTAAGAAAAGAATTTTCATCTTAAAAAACATAAGCTATTTCTGGAACTACGATGTTGTACTTGAACTAATGTAAACCAAGGAAGAATTTTAATAATCAAATTCTGAGAGCTAAAACATGATTGAAAAATTCTGTAAAATATTAAAGATTTAACATTCCCAGGCAAGATTGGTCAAAGGAGGTCCAAAACTAGGGGCCAGTTGAATAAAGCCATCCTATACGCTTTACTTAACTGCTTAATTCATTCACCTGTTAATCCGTCCCTTTATCAATTGTTCTGAGAGACTCAGTCAAATTCCCCTTTATGTGTCCGATTCCCCTAACACAGATGACCCAATGAATGATTATCTTTTTTTTTTTTTTTTTTTTTTAATTTATTTTTGGGACAGAGAGAGACAGAGCATGAACGGGGGAGGGGCAGAGAGAGAGGGAGACACAGAATCGGAAACAGGCTCCAGGCTCCGAGCCATCAGCCCAGAGCCTGACGCGGGGCTCGAACTCACAGACCGCGAGATCGTGACCTGGCTGAAGTCGGAAGCTTAACCGACTGCGCCACCCAGGCGCCCCCCAATGAGTGATTATCTTAACAAACGGGACCACTGTAATGGCACTGAAATGCCACTAACACATTTCCAGAGGACATTAACACTTACTGCGACAGATAGAACTTGTGACTCTTTAAAATTCTTGTGAAAACTCTCCTAGTGTCCAAGAAAAGGACCTGCTCATTGAATCATCTCCAATGAGGTAAGAGAATTATTCCCAAGGAAAGGTAATTCAACATTCACAACATCTTCCTTTTTTGAAACAGTTTGCAATTGTATCTCATGACTGTGACTATAGCTTTAAGACAAAACCTTCTGTGTTTGCTTCCTGAAAAGTGCAAAATGGGAGGCCCATATTATCATAGACATTGGAAGAGGAGCTTATATTTAGACCACAGTGAATTGGACTAGAATTGATTTAATTTGCCATATTTGTTCTTTATTACTTTTGAAAAAGATATCAACCTTGGAGTATTTTAGACAAAGGTTATAGTCTTAATTTGTACATAGTCTAACATCCCCAAACTTTTCCCACCTGAATCTCTAGACCATGTTGTTAAACCTTGCTTAATGGACAGCAGGAAACATGTCAGTAAAACCTCTTAAAAAAATCACTGTGCCTTGGGGTAGAATGATCACGAAAGAAAGCAAGCCAGATCCTGGCATCCTTTAGTTCTTTTTTCTTTTAAAATTGTTCAATGTTTATTTATTTTTGAGAGAGAGAGAGACAGAGAGAGAACAGGGGAGGTACAGGAAGTGAGAGAGACACAGAATCCAAAGCAGGCTCCAGGCTCCGAGTTGTCAGTGCAGAGTCCAACACGGGGCTCAAACTCACAAACTGTGAGCTCATGACCTGAGCCAAAGTCAGACGCTTAACCTACTGAGCCACCCGGGAACCCCTGACATCCTTTAGTTCTTAAAGGCTTACCCTGAGGCCTGTCCCTTGGTGACAGTCCCTGGTTAATAGTGGCCTCTACTCCTGCTTTAGCTGGAGGGCTTAATGGCAGCAACCTTAAGGCTTCTGAGATCAGAATATTTGCTTTTTTTTTTTTTTTTTTTTTTTTTGAGCGGAGGAAAGCTTTATAGGTCAAGCTGTAGGAGGAGCATCAAGGAGGCAGCCTCTGCTAACCCAGGACAACCTAATTTTTTTTTTAAGTTTATTTATTTTTGAGAGAGAGAATGAGCATGTGAGCAGGGGAGGAGCAGAGAGAGAGAGAGAGAGAGAGAGAGAGAGAGAGAAAATCCCAAGCAGGCACCCCATTGTCAACGCAGAACCCCAGGCGGGGCTCAGTCCCACGAACCAGAAGATCATGACCTAAGCGGAAAGCAAGAATCAGACGCTTAACCAACTGAGCCACTCAGGCGCCCCTAATTTTGAACTAGAATTGAAGTGTGTGCAGATATGCTATGAGTCAGAGATCTGTTTCCAGGGGGCAATGTCCTCTGTCTGTTGCCCAGTGTGCTAAGGGGACAAATCAGAACGTGGGGAGAGCTGCGTTTCCAGCTTTGATGGGCCAGATAATAATTAGCTAAAAGCTTCTGCCCAGATCTCAAACATGGCTGTTTGTAAGTCATAAACTGCCCTTGGAGGCAGAGGACCCGAGTTTGAACATAAGCTCCATCCTTCCTGTTTATCTGGGCCTCAGTTTCCTCATGTGTCACCCAGGAGAGATTAGCATCCAGGTTTGCTGTGAAGAGAACAACATAGGGGTTATACTCGGCACTCAAGAAGGTGTGCCGAGCCTGACTTTTGAGAGTTGCTCTCGCTGCACGTGTGCCTCTCTGTTTACTTTGGCTTTGGATCTTTTCCTGTTCTCGGCGAATCTTTAGTGAATGACCCAAGTCCCAAACTTAGTTCTTCCCCTTCTAAATGGAACAAGAGAGAATGATGCAGTATGTTCCTCTAAATAAAATACATGACTCTCAAAACCGTGTTCTGTTTTTAAAAAAAAAAAAAAAAATCACATTTTTGGCCACTCTTTGGGCACGTATATTTCTCTGCATACATGTCCCACATATTTCTGATGCAAACTAGAAGGCAGTTCAAATCTGGGAAAAGCTGATTTTCTGAAGCCGCCCAATCTCTCCCTCCTTTTTTGAGGGGTAGGAATCAGGATCAACGATGGACAGAAAGCAGGAAGCTACCAGCATGAAATGATGCAGTCAAAAGCATCAAAGCGAGCAAACGATCATACTCGGACAGGCCTCCGTGTCCTCATTTCTAAACTGGGGGTAAAATGCCTGATTATATCATGGTCGTGAGGTTTGGACTAGATAATATATGTAAGTCGCCCGACACATTGCCTGATACATGGTATGTGTTCATGAAAAGCTGATTGTTTTTACTCCTTGTCCGTGACTCCCGAATTCAGAGAATCGCCCATTTTCTTAGTTCCCACAGCCTTCTCTTACATCATGCATTACGTCTCACATGTATTAGAGTAAACAAGTGCAATTCCTCTCCCTACCCTTCAGGACAAGGACTCCGTCTGCTTTATCTTAGTACCTCTCGGAGACTCAGCCCCGTGCCCAGCATTCATTTGTGGAACGGATAAGACATCCTATGGAATTGGGAAGGGACTGTGTGCGATTATAAAGAAAGCAAGATCTAGGTGGCAGTTTTTGCTGATAGACTCTACGGACAAACGTATCAAGAGTGGGGGGATATTAATTAAGAGGAAAGAGAAGGAACCTCCATTCGGTTTTGCACCCAGCGAGGCATGAGGATGTGTCGGGGGTGAGGGGGGGCAGATCAATGACAATCTATTGCGTGCCCAAGATGCTTGCTGCAGGTCGAGGTTCTTTACTGTAGAAATGGAACCTCAGTCTCCTAGTTGAAGGAAGGAAGCACTTAAATATCCCAACATTCCCCGGAGCCCAGGGCAGAATGGGGAGTCTTTTAAAAGTCCTAAGAGAAAGGCAAGTATTATGTCTGCTAAGAACATTTACAAACAGTGTGATTCTGCAAAGTTTTTGTTAAACAGTTACAACACCAGAAGCCATTATGGCAAAATGACATGTCTTGGGAGTGGCTTTCCTGTGGAAGAAAACACAAATTTCTATTTGCTGAGGTCAAATACCTCGATGGTGATTAAAATCACAAATCTTCAGCTAAAATTACTGCTTTGTGAAATAGAAACAGCGAGGGAGAGTGGGTGGAAACGCTTGCTTCATTTTCTGCACTAACTTCACAGAATATGGAGGGATTTATTTTTCTCCAAGACAGAAACCTAATGAAGTAGAGTGAAATTTGCCTAGAGACTCTTGTTGGAGTGGCACTTACTGAAAAAAAATATATTTCTGCAGCACAGCTTTTAGAGTTTAAACAATCGGGACTCTGCATTTGAAAGGCATTAGGAAATGAGGCTACTTTTCAGGGGCCTGGAGGAATCCGTTCCCCTGAAGCACATTTGGCCAAACTGCACCTTGTATAATAGAGACCGTACTGAAGAATCCAGGGCGTATGCTGTGCTGGGTGCAGTGTTGGCCATATAACAAGCGTTAAATAAAATAATAGCAACATGTGACACGGAGAGCCTGATCCTCTCATTCTTACTGCTAAACCCACATACCAGATGGTTATACACACCCATAATCAAGTGCAGAGCTGTGTGGGCCGGGGGGCTGGCGTGGTGGTTCTGAGTCAGGCCACAGCCTTCTCTCTCCCTCTTGTGGAAGAGCTACCCTACCTCCACAGACAGTTATGAAAAGCCGCGCTGGTGGTTTGGAGAGCCCCCAGAGCCCCGGATCGGTCCAGACGATTCATGAATGACACCGATTTCCCTCAAGTCCGGGCAAAATGACATCGGCTCCCTTTACCACCTAGAGAAGGGACTTTCTACTAAGATCTGTTACATAAACCGGGACACCTCAGCTCGAACAGATACAGGTGGTTGTTCATGAGACGCTTGATGGGCCGGTACTTAGCTCCTTAAAAAAAAAAATACTCTTCCTTGAGAGTGCAGGGCTGAGGGAAATAAGTTCATGGTGAAAGAGCCCATACTGCGTGACTTCGCTTAAAGGAGGTCTCTAGAACAGCCACGTGCATAGCGACAGAAAGTAGAAGGGTGGGTGGCCGCTGGCTAGGGAAAGGCAATGGGGAGGTACTGTTTAAAGGGTGCAGAGTTTCAGTTTTGCAAGGCGAAGAGCTCTGTGGGCGGATGGCGGCGATGGTTTGTACAAAAGTGTGAATGTACATAATGCCGCTAAACTACACTGAAAAAAATGGCGCTGACGGTAAATTTTGTACTACGTGTATTTTACCATAATTAAAACATAGGCAGGGCACCGGGGTGGCTCAGTCGGTTCAGTGTCTGACTTCCGATTTCAGGGCCGGTCATTATCTCGCGGTTTGTGGGTTCGAGCCCCATGTCGGTCTCTGCGCTCATGGCGCAGAGACTGCTGGAGATTCTCTCTCTCCTCGCTCTACGCCCCTCTCTATGCCCCTTGGTGTATTTAACCCAGTGTTAAATAAACACTTAACTATACATACGTAATAAAATATAATTAAAACATTTTTTAATGTGTATTTATTTTTTGAGACATGGGGAGAGAGACAGACCATGATCTGGGGAGGGGCAGAGAGAGAGAGAGAGAGGGAGACACAGAATCTGAAGCAGGCTCCAGGCTCTGAGCTGTCAGCACAGAGCCCGATGCGGGGCTCGAACTCGTGAACCGGGTCAGTGAAAACTACCCAGGTGTTCTTGTTATGGTAAAATGAGAGCAGATGCATTCTGGAGATTTTAAAGGCACTTTTCCACCAGACTCTTTTCACGTTAGTGTTGGTGCCCCCTAGAGCGTGAGCTACTCTGGGCGATGTCTTTGGCGATGTCTCCTTATGGCTCAAAATATGAGGTCCACAATGTCCTTGGGCTCATTAACACAACGCAAATGTCAAATGGGCTCTTCCATTTTACCGAAAATTAATTTTTAAAAAATCAGACTGCTTCTAAAGTGACTGAATTCAGTGGGAGGAGTAAGGTCCTTCTCTTTGAAATTGGAAGTTATATAAGTCAAACTTCAAAGAACCCCAGCACGTTGTCCCACAGCCTACGGTTTTTGAATGGAGTCGCTCAAACCTCTGGTGCTCTGACCTCATGTGTCCTCGTATCCGTAGCCTAGGAAATAGAACTTCGCACTGCACCGAACTCTGTCATGTGTCAGTTATTGACTCAGCACAGAAGGGCCTGATCAATAATGACCCGGAAGAGGGGGGCGCCTGGGTGGCGCAGTCGGTTAAGGGTCCGACTTCAGCCAGGTCACGATCTCACGGTCCGTGAGTTTGAGCCCCGCGTCAGGCTCTGGGCTGATGGCTCGGAGCCTGGAGCCTGTTTCCGATTCTGTGTCTCCCTCTCTCTCTGCCCCTCCCCCGTTCATGCTCTGTCTCTCTCTGTCCCAAAAATAAATAAAAAACGTTGAAAAAAAAATTAAAAAAAAAAATAATGACCCGGAAGAAAATACTAGTTTGATCTAAAAATGACGCTCATGTTTTTATGATCAAAGCACCTTCTCAGGGAGGCTCTTAACCTTTTCACTGATTATGCCCCCGGCTGAGGTACAGAGGGCTCTCAAAACATTTCTCACAGGAAGTTCAAGGTGAGGCTGCTTCTCTTGTACTTGTGGTCTGTGCCATGCAATAAAAAAAGGGTGTTATGGAGTATCTTTGTGTCTTAAGGGTTTTGTCTCCCAGTGATATCCCAAGTTCCTTGTGCAGCAGAATTATCATATTTTATTGGTAAAGTTGGCCCAGACCCTACACTGGACACATTGCCCTTGTCAACCGCAAATTTACTAAACACTTCCTGGGTGAAATATGCTTGCAATTTACAATTAACTGATTGGTCGAATGGCTGTTGGTTGAATAAAAAATTGTCGATTGAAGTGGGTCCTATTGCAACCATTGTACTTTTCATTGACAACCACGTTTGCAAAACTTCCTTCACATATTTTAAATCCATTGTTTCTGTTTTTCATCTCAAAGTGAGGACAGAAGAGGTCATTTGGCTAGTCTGTAGATGAGTGATTTACATGACTTCATTCGTTTATCCCTCCCATCTCTGTTCCTCTGCTTTGAAAAAAATTGCTCTTATTATGGTAACACACACATAAACATAAAATGTACTATCTTAACCATTTTTCAGTGTATTGTCGAGAGGCATTAGACACATCCATAATGTGCTACCACCCATCTCCATACCTGTTTTCATCTTATGAAACTGAAGTTCTATATCCATTGAACAATTATTCCCCAACACCCCCTTCCCCATCCCCAGTGCCTGGCGACCACAATTCTACTTCCTGTCTCTACGATTTTGACTGTTCTAAATACCTCATGCAGTATTTGACGTTTTGTGACTGGCTTATTTCACTTGGCATAATGTCCTCAAAGTTCATTCATGCTGTAGCATGTATGGGAATTGCCTTCTTTTTTACGTATGTACCCTGTTTTGTTTACCCATGGGTCAATGGGTTGCTTCCATGTTTTAGCTACTGTGAATAACACTGCTATGGACAGAAGTGTTATGTTCATCTATTTTGCTGAACAAAAGACCATAATGTTTCCTTTAGAGTCAGGAACACTATGGGAGGCGTGGAAAAAGCAAGAGGATTCATGAATGATTTCAGCCATGAGCAAGCCTCCTCCAAGCCACCTGTGTGAGCCAGTTCTACACTCCATTACAGTATGCAGAACAATAGAGTAGACTCTCCATTTTATGAGCTTAAAAATCACTGAAGGGATTGATACACTGCCCAAATCTCAGTGTATTTCAAAGCCATAGAGATGTTGCTAGAAGTGATATTAGAGATCATCAAGTTTAGTGATTCCCCATTCTTGAGTGCACATCAAAACCACGAGGACTTTTGGGGAAAAAAAATGCTTATGCATAGATCCCACTCCCAAATAAATATTCTGATTTAGCTGGGCTGAGAGGTGGGCATCAGTATTTTTTAAAAAGTTTTTTTCAGGGGCGCCTGGGTGGTTCAGTTGGTTAAGGGCTTGACTCTTGATCTCGGCTCAGGTCGTGATCTCATGGTTCGTGAGTTCCAGCCCCGCATCAAGCTCTGTGCTGATAGTGCGAAGCCTGCTTGGGATTCTCTCTTCTCTCTCTCTGCCCTCCCCCACTCACTATCTCTCTCGCTCTCTCTCTTTCTTTCTCTCAAAACAAACTTAAAACAATTCTAATGTGTAGCTGAGGTTAAGAATTGCTGACACAGCTTAACCCTCACTCCTCACTGGATTTAGAGAAAGAAAAAGGGAATGACAAGCCAAAAGTGACACAGACATTGGTAGAAAGATGTAATCAGGGACTTTAAAATTCCAAATCTAGTACTCTAAACCTCTTGAGAAATTCTTATACTGTATTGTGTTCTTTAGAAAGTACAAAAAAAAAAAAAAAAGTAAACTATTATTAAGTAGGTAGTTTTTATTCAACATAGAAAGATTTAAATTGAGATTAAATGCATGCTGGAAGGTTTATTTTAGTTTTCATTTTAATATCTGAATTGCAATGAATCCAAAAGATGAAAAAATTCTACCTATTATCAGAAATCTGACAAAGGAAGACAAACATCATCTTGATATATTATACACTTGATATTATACACTAATATATCATCTTGAGATATTATACACTTCTCAAATTAAATAGATTAACCCGGGGCATGAAGTTTAAAGAAGAGAAGAAAACAGAAATGAAGTAACAGGACTGATTCTAAAGATGAGCCCGTTCTGCTGTAAAAGCCAAGTAACGGAAAACCAAGAGGAAATGCAAATGACCAATAAACATGTGAAAAGATGCTCAGTCTCACTGTGGTCAGGAAAATGGAAATGAAACCATAGTTTATTTATCAGATGAGGGAAAAGCAAGAAAATGATAACATCCAGACCTGGCAAAGATGTGGGGAAAAGGGCAATCCAATTCACATTTGGGAAATGCGTTGCTTCCAGACAGTGCCTGAATAACAGGCATGTGCAGAGTACGTCAGATCCTAGGAGCGGGAGTCATTGGGAAGGATCTATTGTTCTCCACCAACCCCATTATTTTACCTTCCACTGAAATTGTTGACCTGCCTAATCAGGTCCTTGTTTAGTGTGTCTGAGCTGTTCCAGAATCAACTCCCGAGAAGCTCAGCAGTGTTTGGGTGACTCTCTTTCCCACTTGCCTCTTGTTCTCACCCCGAGCCCACTCCAGAGGCGAATCTCAGTGTTCTCGACCGGAAAAAGCAATGCTCACTCAGCCCACTGCATCTTGAAAACCTCGTCCTTGTGCAAGTCTGAAAGTCCTATACCCCTGGGTAGTAACCTTCTCACCAGCTCAGTTGCTGGATGTGTATCTCCCCACCCCTTACTGAGCTCTTGCTGGTGTCAGGCAAAGCACTGCATTTTGTCATCTTGTCATTTTGTCCTCCAACAGTCCTATAAGGTAATTACTATTTTTATTCATACTTACACATGAGAAAACTGAGATTTAGAAAGTATAAAATGTCTTTCATGAGGAACACCCAGCTTGTGATTGGCGGTAAAGTCTCTGTTTTTCTGGTTCAGGAGTGTCACGTGCACGTAAAATTTGGGGGTAATGAAAACATACTTTTCTACCAATTTCTTCTTTCGGAGGCCACGGTATCTGAATAAGTCCTTGCAGAACTGGCTAATGTCTGGGATGCTAACCCCAAGCTGTTGACTGCAATGCCTAAGGCTTAAGCCCTAGGATCTGCTTCCTTTCATCCTTGAGCCACTGTATCCATTGCAGAGACTGGCTCCCACCCTGCCAGAGCCAATGCCAGCCCTGTGTGCGCATGTCAGTCCCTCTGCCCCCCCCCCCCCCCCCCCCCCACTGCACATTCGTTGGATGAAGAGGCCACTGTTGTCACTGCTGCCACCTGCTGGCACCTGGCCTCTCTGCCCAAGCTGACGTCCAGGGCCATGCCATGGCCCTCGCCAGGGCTCTAACTTCGATCCATCGCACGCTTTGTGTCTGGGAAAATGGCCAAAGCCTCAACAAGTTTGCCTCAATTCACCCTCTCGAATCTGAGCGCTGAGGGCTACCACCTTGGTGTTCCCTCCCTGTGTGCCACTGGGAAGAAGAGAGACAGCCTCCTTCTTTCTAGAGCAGAGAATATGCTGCTTTGTCCCTTAGACCTGCCTGGCAAAGCAAGACAATGATCCATGGATGTGGGCAAGACTCTCCCTACCAAGATCTCCAGCCTCTTCATGTGGGTGCAGCACGGTGAGTCTTGATTTGCAACACCTGGTGCAGGCGTTCACCAACCAGAACTTTAGAAATCTTTCACGGGCGTGCATCATCAATGAAGACTATCAAGGCTGACATCATCCCACTCACCCAGCAGACTTTGAACAAAGAATTAGGGGGCTTGGTATAAAGAAGTTTGCCTCAAGGAGATTAAGCAAGAGAATTAGACCTTCAGGGGACTCGGGGCGCCTGGGTGGCACAGTCGGTTAAGCGTCCAACTTCAGCCAGGTCACTATCTCGCGGTCGGTGCGTCAGGCTCTGGGCTGATGGCTTGGAGCCTGGAGCCTGTTTCCGATTCTGTGTCTCCCTCTCTCTCTGCCCCTCCCCCGTTCATGCTCTGTCTCTCTCTGTCCCAAAAATAAATAAAAAATGTTGAAAAAAAAATTTTTAATAAAAAAAAAAAAAAAAAGAACTTCAGGGGACTCATTTGAAGATATGCCCAGACAGCCCAGCCACATGTAATTATCCATCCTAAGACAGATTTACAAAATAAAGGGCTTGCTTTCTGTATTAATATGGACCCATCATTAGTGAGAGACAGAAATGGACTCAAACTCACTTGAGCTGGAAATAGGAGCTTAAAGTCTCCTATATGTGAACCATGGAAAAAGTCATAGAAGACTGGACTTCAGTATGTCTGAAGCTAGGAACTCCCACTGTGGGGTTTCCTTTGTCTCCGATCTCTGCCTCTCTGTGTGCTAGCTTCACTCTGTGTTCAGAGGTACCGTGGAGGGGTTTGGAGGGAGGATGGGCACGGACAACAGCAGCCCAGGCTCACACCTCCTCCACCACCACCCCCCCCCCCCCCCCCGGCCAACAAGGGAAAAACCTTTCCAGCTCCACTGAAAAAAAAAAAAATCCCAAAGCAAGATTCAAATAGTCCTCTTTTGGGTCATGCAACCATCCTGGATAACTGGAATGGGCTTTGTTATCATGAGAAAGGGAAAGGAATGCTGGGCAAAAAATGAAAACTGACCATTATAGTTCTATACAACGAAACAGTGTTTGCAAAACATACATTTATTTTATTTCACCTCATCACCATTTTTTTTCTTTAATAGTTTAAATAGGTTCCTGCAGAGAGAATTCCAGCTGATAAGATTGCAACCGTTGGAAATTAGGTCTACTTATTATCCACATTTTTCCTTTATCCTGTTAATAACAATTTTAATTGTTTACTTATTGTATGATCATTTGCTCATTGTTTGTCTGCTCAGCTGGAGTGTGAACTCCACAAGGGCAGGGGTCACAAGTATTTTTGTTTACCAATATTTCCTCTGCACCTAGAACGTTCCTGGCATGATCTGATCAACAATCCTTGAATGATCGATGCTAGATTCAATCTAAGTCAGCACTGGATGATTCCAAAGTTACTTAAAGAATCCTAAGTAAAGGGGCACCTGGCTCAGGAGGTTAAGCGTTGACTTCAGCTCAAGTCATTATGTCGCTGTTTGTGAGTTCGGGCCCCACGTCCAGCTCTGTGCTGACAGCTCTGAGCCTGGAATCTGCTTTGGATTCTGCGTCTCCCTCTCTCTCTGTCCCTCCCCCTCCCCTCTCAAATAAATAAACATTAAAAAAAAAAAAAAAAAGAATCCTAAATTAAGAAACACTAACCGAAAGAAAAAGGAAATGAAATCAACACTTAGAATTAGAAGGTCCAACCAGTTTCACCATCCACGGCCTGACAGGGAATCCACAGAACAGAGACACGGACATAACAAAAAATAGTGTCTGATGAGCTAAACGTCAAAAACTTAAGATGCTTATAAAGGAAAGAGGTTCAAAGCAGAAAAAAAAAAGTTCAAAGTCGCGGCCAATTCTGAACGTTTTAAAGTTTACCAAAAAAGTTGACATTTATATTATGTGAGCACAGAACCGAGCTTCCGAAACTTCCCTCCTGTCACTATATTTCTATGTGACCCAATTGTAAAATGGAAATATCATCAAACCAGACATCCGGAAGGATCTCTCCATCAGTCTGTGTTTAATGGAATAACACCTTAATGAAAACACACTACTTGGGTACTTCACTGGGCTGTGCTAAAAATTATGGCCTTTCAAAGACTCTCCGTTGCCCAGGTTCTTGCCCTCTGTACACTTTAATAAAATACAACTGTTTGAGTTTCTGTTAATTAAGACTGCAGCTTGCTGTGACCAGGACTTCCTGGTGAGCTCCAGCAGATCACCGAGAAAGACGTTGGTAGAGAGTCACCAACAGTTACCTGCGGAGGTTATTGGGGCATCCCCTCCCAGCACGGGTTCTTGATCTGCCCAGAGAAACAGGTCTGGGGGAGAAGGTGCCCCAGAGAGGAGGCCACAGGCCCTGGAGGCAGAGGAAGCGAGGCCCTGCTGTGTGTACTGCCCTGTGGTGGAGAAATGCAATTTCAGCCGAGAAGCAGGGCCCGAGAAACATAAAAGGTTGGAGGCCGAAGAGAAGGGGCAAGCTCTGACAGAATGAATTTAGTTTCCTTTAAACTTTTTCTGGGAAAAGTGGATAACAGGGAATTGAGGCTGACCGGTGCCCTGGGAGAAGCCCAAGACTTCCGTGACGCCGGAGGAGGGGCCCTGTGATGTGAGATAAAAAGAAAGATATGTTTGATCTTGATCCCCAGTCCCCGATACAGGGCGCCTAAAACCCACGTTAATTCCCAAGTGATAAGAGCACCAGGGGCATGTTTGGTTCTACTGAAGCTGGATGAGCGCTGGCCACCAAAAAGACCAAGCTGTGATTTAAAGCTTGGCGTTTTCAGCGCCACCCTCCCCCCCTTCTGGAGAAGAAAGAGGGGCTGCAAATGGGGTAAATAACTGATCATGCCTACGTGAGGAAATCTCCAGAAACCTCCAATAGCAGGGGGTTCAGAGAGCTTCTGGGCGGGCAAACACACAGAGATGCAGGGAGGGGGGGTGCTCTGGGAGGGGGCACGGAAGTTCTGGGCCCTTGCCCCACACCTTGCCCTGTGCCTCTCTTCTGTCTGGCGCTTGCCGAGTTCTATCATTTTGCAATAAACTGATAATCTAGTCAGTAAAACGTTTCTCTGAGTTTTGTGAGCTGCTCTAGCAAATCGATCAACTCAAGGAGAGGGTAGTTGGAACCTCCAATCTACAGCGGTGGGTCGAAGCCCAGGGGACAGCCTGGACTTGTGATTGGCGTCTGGAGTGGAGGCAGGAAGGCTAAGGAGGGGTGAACCCTTAACCTGGGGGATCTGACGCTGTCCGCAGGTGGATAGTGTCAGAAGTGAGTTGAAATGCAGGACACCCAGCTGGAGAGGGAGAATTGCTTTGCGGTGTCCCCGGTGTCGGAACTGGTACTAGAATCTCTTAGGCCTTCTCTGAGAACAAAGAGACTCGCACAGAGGGGAAGAGGCAGCCAGTGACTCCTTTGACTCCCTGGCAGGAGGCTCCATGGCTCAGAGGCCTGGGATGGCAGTGTGGGCCCATGTGAGCTCAGAGCCCGCGATGTGCTGATGCTTTGTGAATTTGCCTGGCCCTCAATACCATCTGAGTGGGCTGGCCAGAGTACTTTTCCGTATGCACTCCCTTACCTTCCCTCTACACCACTTGTCCCCTGGGTTATGCTATCGTCTACACAAAGAGCACCTCGCAGCTAATCATTTAATTCCATAAATAGAAAAAAAAAAAATCATGCCGTATGGAGAAACTGAGAAATGTATCCAACAAAACAGTTGCTGATTTAAAAAAAAAAAAAAAGAAAGAAAATGGAGGGTGCCAGGATGGCTCAGTGGGTTGAGCGTCCAGCTCCTGATTTCGGCTCAGGTCATGATCTCGCGGTTTGTGAGTCTGAGCCCTGAGTCAGTCTCCACGCTGACAGCACAGAGCCTGCTTGGGATTCTCTGTCCCTCTCTCTCTCTCTGCCCCTCCCCTGTGCGCACATACTCACTCTGTCTGTCTTTCTCTCTCTCTCAATTAAATAAATAAATAAATAACTTAAAAAAAGAAAGAAAATGGCAAGCACCGACTCTTGTATGTCAGCAATAAAATGGTCCTTGGGGATTCTCATGGCAAAGCAGAAAGAGCGTCAGACCAGGAGTCAAAGCAATGACCTCCCAGCAATGTGTCTGGCACACAGCGGCTGGATGGGTGACTCTCCGTGAGTTGTTTCCTCTCCTGTCCCATTTCCCCTCCTGTAAAAGGATGAAAGGCATCTAAGTTCTCTTCCAGATTTAATTCTCTGACTCTTATATAAGTTTTTTAATTAGAAATGATAACACTGGCCTGCTGCACCATTATTAGGATATTTTTCTACTCTCAATAGGAAGATATAGAAAGTATTTTCCAATTCATTTATTTTTTATTTTTTTTTAACGTTTATTTATTTTTGAGACAGAGGGAGACAGAGCATGAACAGGGGAGGGGCAGAGAGAGAGGGAGACACAGAATCGGAAGCGGGCTCCAGGCTCTGAGCCATCAGCCCAGAGCCCGACGCGGGGCTCGAACCACGGACCGTGAGATCGTGACCTGAGCTGAAGTCGGATGCTTAACCGACTGAGCCACCCAGGCGCCCCTCCAGTTCATTTTTAAGGTTTACTTATTTATTCTGAGAGAGTGTGAGTGGGGGAGGGGCAGAGAGAGAGGAAAGAGAGAATCCCAAGCAGGCTCCACACCTGCTTGGCCGGGGCTCACACTCACCCACCGTGAGCTCATGACCTGAGCTGAAACCAAAACTCAGACACTTAACTGACTGAGCCACCCAGGCACCCCAGAAAGTATTTCCCAATATTAACGAGGGAATGAAATCGTACTTGTCACAGTAAGCATCAACTCACAGGGTGTTCTTTCAGAAAACACTGCCACTTTGTCACCCTCACTCATTTGAGCTCCCCCCGACTCCCTTGTGACTTTTATTCTTCCAGAAGCAGTTTTAAACTGCTTCACACGGTAACTTTATTGAAGGGGCAAAATATTTTCTCTATGAAAATCCAGTCGGGATTTATGGGCATACCTCGTTTTATTGCACGTCACTTTATTGAGCTTCACAGATAATTGCGTTTTTTACACATTAAAGGTTTGCAGCAACCCTGTGTCGAGCAAGTCTATCGGTGCCCATTTTTCCAACATCATTTGCTCTTTTCATGTCTCTGTGTCATGTTTTTCCATTCCTGCAATATTTCCAACTTTATCATTATTATAATATTTGCTATGCTGTTACTTTAGCAATAAAGTACTTTTAATTAAGATGCGGATCTTGTTTTCTTAGACATAATGTTATTGTACACTTAATAGACTACTGTGTAGTGTAAACAATACTTTTATGTGCCTGGGAAGCCAGAAAATTCACCCGACTCACTTAACTGCAGTGGTCTGGACCCGAACCCACAAGATCTTTGAAGTATGGCTGTCCTGAATGACAGTTTGGGGTAAAGCACGGACAAAATAAATCTTAAGATTCAGTTTTGAGCAATGGCCTCAACCCCCTTTGCGTATAATCAATGCATTTAATCACATAAGCAGCCCAGTCCACTGCATTTCCCTTTTTCATTCCCAGGTCTCCATTACCGCAGGCCCTAGGCCCCTCCTATGCCATCTATTCCCACCGAATTCACATGCACGGCACTAGACACTTGTCCCCCCTGAAACACTGCTTCTGTCCTCCGATGTCTGTTTGGGCTGCAGGATAGCCCGAGTACTTGGCCCAAGCCTTAGACTGTTCCTCACTGGTTAATGTCTATCTGAGCAGCCCAGTGACCATTACTTCCTTACACAGTCTATGGTACAGTCTCTGGGAAGATTCCCTATTCTAGGGACATCCACTCTGCTTGCCCTCCTCACTGATTTGGAACATCACTCCTTCTTTCCGGCAACCTGGATTCTACTGATCTGTCAAAACCCGGACGAGATCCCCCTCCCTCTACAGAGCTTTCCCAGAACCGTACATCTCGAAGGGCACCATCCCCACTTTGTACAGTCCGCTGCCTGGCACAGCCGAAGAAATGAGCGCATGAGCCCAAGAGGCATTCTCTCACGGAGCTGGGATGTCCTTCACAGGGCTGAGTCTCCTTCTAGGCAGCACAAGCCTAAGGCCCCCCCTGCAACACAGTCAGGTGAGACGAGAGTCAATATACAAAGCTGGCCCTCTGATGAGTCTCAACAGAAGAGAACTGGGAGCCGGCTTCACAGAGACCCCAAGGTAAGGGCCACAGACACCTTCCTTCCCCAGGTGTACCGTCTTTTGGGTCCCCTCTGTTGTGTCCTTCTACCTTCTACCACCTCCACCCTCCAAAAAATATTTTCAGAATAATTAGAAGAAGACGGGTAAAAGCTGGGCTCCCTAAGGCCACAGAGGCATAGCTACCTGGGTTTTTCTCCAGGGCCCAGCAAAATTTAACTTTAATCTCTGCCCCACTGGGTCAAAGCGACCCCGACCCAGTCGTAAGCAAGGACTCTGTAAGTGGATGTTTGGCTGACACCTGATACCCACGGCATTTGACTTGCCCAGGGTGATAATGAAAGTGATCTTACGATTAATTAGCATTGATTGCGCCCTTAGTCTGTGGCAGGCACTCTTTTAAGAACTTTTCACTCATGCGTGTATTCAATGCTCACAGCAATCCTCCAAGCTGGTTATTATCGTGTCCACTTTACAGTTGAGGATGTCTTTTATGTCAAAAGGTAAGCTGCCTTTCCCCAAGCCACACAGCCAAAGCTGAGCCGGTAACTGTTTTCATTTTCGTTGTGTTTTGTTTGGATTTAGGGAAAGAGCCTTGGCGGAACCTCCTTTACCAGGAGACCAGAGGAGAGAAAGGCACATGTTCGCAGGAAGTCCTGACTTCTCATTTGGTACCTCTGGGATCTTAGAGCCTCTCATTACCTGAAATATGAAAATGGCACACGTTTAATTATTCATTTTCCATCACCCTTAATGAGAGGATGAACTGCCATGTGGAACAAAAGGAAATGGTTTGACCTTCAGGCTGTCAGAAAGTGATAATTAACTAAAACCCGGAGTCCGTTTAAACGGACAAATGAAGGTGTTTTACAGATCTTGACGCAAATGAGCTATCAGGGTCACTAATTGATGAAGTCGCCTACTGGAGCAATGACAATGAGAAAAGAAACACGTGCTAAAAATAAACATGTTTCCTTAATTACGGTCACAGGTGCTCTTCAGGAGTCTCTAAAGCTCCCTTGGCTTGCCTGAGTCTTAGGGTTTTGAGTGTGAACGGAGAGAGGGCTGCAGGGCTGCGGCGCAGCAAGGGGAGGCACAGGGGGGAGGGTGTGTACCCGGTGGGCGTGGGGGGGGGGGGGTGCAGGAGCCATTCCGTCTCAGCTGCGGAAGAGCATCCGGAAGGTGGAGGCTAACGCAGGGACCTGTTCCTCGCAGCTTCAGGACCAACTGTTTGGTTTTTCATCACTTGCTTGATTGGTTTGACCACAAGTCACAGTGGGAGTGATTTCTGGAACCATGCTGCTGCTTGGCATGTAAACACAGACTCCTAATCTAGAGCTTCGCTATGAAAATGGTCATAAATAGCTGCGAATTACTACAGTTGTGCAACTCATGACTTCATCGTGGCTTCTGGCAGAGCAGATGGGAGCCGCGTTCCCGGGGCTGCTCACCACCCCCCACCCCTGCCCCGCAATCTTTTCCTTCTCAGCTAATGAGCGCGGGGCGCGAGGTGCTGCGCAGATGCCAGCGTGGTGTCCTCCTGGCCCCGCTCTAGTCCCGAGTAACACATTTTTCAAAAGGCCATCGAGCCCTGAAAGCCTCGCACACGCTGCATGATATATAAATATATAACTGCCAAAAATATGGCAAAATGAGTCACTATTAATAACTCAAAGAGTCATGGGGATCCAGGCAGTCCGATTCCTCTGCCAAAAGTTCAGAATGTTTGCTTAGCGCTTTGATTTCTTTCTTTCTTTTTTTTTTTTTTTAAACTCTGTTCTTGATTTGCTTCAGTACATTTCCTATTTAGATACTCCACCGAGTGTGTGTCAAACTGTATCTGTAACCTTACTAGGACATACGGGAGCCTACAGGACAGGAATAGAAGGCCTTTAAAGCTAAAGGGGCTTTAAAAATTATGCTTGCCTCGCAAACATTTTCCGTTTCTCTTTAGCAACTGTCACCTTTGTCATACTTGCAGAAATTGCTAGAGGGAAAGTGAAGAAATTCCCTCAGTCACTTACGTTGGTAACAATATTGTATTATCAACTATTTTTTGAACATTTACTATCGCCAAGCATGGTACTTCTATACGTCATTGCTAAGCCTCACGTCAATCATACAACGTAGGTGTGATTTCCGTCTCACAAACCGAGGCTCCGAAGTCAAGAACCGCCATGAGCTGACATGGTGACTCTCAAGGCTGGAATTCAAACTTAAGGCTCTTTAGCTTGGGTCCTATGAAACTGCCAGTAGTCCATCGTTTCTAACCAATAATGTCAATTTTATGCTTCAAGCTACTTCTACAATGCAGTGACCCTAAAAGGAAACCTAGAATCTCTTCCTGACATCACAAAGACGCCTCACAGACTGGCAGTGTGTGGACTGGAAAATTGTATGAGGCAGTACTGTGGGGTGAGGCAGAATGGCAATGTAATTTACTATCTTTGCATAATAATAATAATAATAATAATAATTAGTAGTAGTAGTAGTTGTAAAGGCACGATGTGCAACTATACCATAAATGGCAAAGCATATCAAGACTCCTTAATCTCCTGATACTCTCTGATCCATTCTATCTGAAAATCTTCACATGTAATCATGCTCACCAGACTTTTCCAAGCATTGAAATGATTTCTAGTATTTAAAAGTTAATGATGTTAACGTATGGTTTGGGCAGACCATGTATTTTAATGAGCAGGTAGGCAGTGAGTCTGCAACACAGATATATTAAAAAGACAATTTGGTAAGAGCAATTTAGTTTCTTGAGACCTGCCTGGGAGTCAATAGCGTAGTGGTTTAGATAGAAGCTATGACAGTATTATTTCTATGACAAATTATTTCCCTGAGGTCTTCCTCTAGAAATAATGCATAGTAAACCCAACTCTTCTTTTTAATTCAGTTTTCTCCACTGTTATAGGTTAGAATGGGAAATATCAAGGTGGCTAATAATAATTGTTGCATTTAATATGTGATGGCTACTGAACAGTGGGCTGTTAAATGCACAATAATTAGGAAGATAGAGCATCACAAGTTTCAAAAGATAAACTGTAAGAAAAGGATCAGTGAGTTTTAGAATATTTCAGTCAGGGGAAGAATCTCACTTTACTAAAGGGGAAACTGAGTTACAAGAAAGACAAATAAACAAGAGAGCCCTTCAACTCATTGGTAATACCACAGTGACTACCATTCAGTGATTGGAAAAGACAGCACACTAAGCATTTGATCGCATGGAAGTTTTTCAGATCACCTTCTTTCCTTCGAGGAAAGAGAAGCGCTGCACCAAAGCACTGGGTGCCAGGGGGAGAAAGGAAACCCATTCGTCAAGAGATTGCTGGTTGCTAGGAATCAAATCTCGTCCCGATGAACTCAAATTACAAAGAAGGGTTAACTGTAAAGATAAAGCCAGCAATCTTACAGACACACAGAAGCAGGAAACAAAGTCCAGCTTTGTTGACTTCACAACAACCTACGCTGCAACTCCAGTTGGTCCATCTCTGTTCTCTGCCTCTGATTCCTTCTTTCTCCCCTCTGTGTATTGACGCTTTCTCTTTTGAGTCTTCTTGGTTTTCAAAGCACATCTGATATCTTCTCCCAGTAAACTTAGCTTCCTCTGATTACTTATAAGTTTGCTCTCGAGTAACTTTGGTCGTGCTCAACTTTCGTGTGCACGAATACCAACTTTAGCCCTGCCTGGATGTGAGCTCTCAGACTAAGTCTACAACCATTGAGTAGTTTCTGTGACTGGACTCAAATTCTTGAGAGAGTCTGATTGTTGTTTTCTATGAGTCTGTTCCTGGTCTATTCAGAATGGGGTGAGGGGGACATGGGTTGGGGTCAGGCCACTTAGGCCTGTCTTTCACAGCTGAGACTAAACAGCAGGAATTCTGAGATAGGAAGGGGGAGGGGGCAGCACAAGTGTCCCAACACGTGACAACTACTACCCCAAACCCAATGTTTTCTTCTCACAGTGTGGCAGTGGGCAAGTCTTACTTGGGGAGGGCACGACCCTGATGGTTATGGCACAGGACCAAGTCAGATAGTGTTTGAAGCATGGATAAAAATTTGATTTCTGATTCTCCATCTTTTTTCTCCCTCTACTACAAACTCCTCCAATGGTGACACAGCCATCACTGTTAACAGGGTTAAGAGAATCTTTGGGTAAACTGAGAGCTAGACTCTTATGTACTTTTAGTTCATTTATTCGCTCATTCAATTAATTAACCTTAGTAAGCACCTATTCTGCCTGTGGTAGATGAGCAGCAGAGTCTCATATACTCTGAAAGTTTATCTTATTAATGGCTCTTTGGGATACGTGTTTGTTGGGCTTTCCAAAGAATGCAATCTAGATTTTACCAGTGAGAAGTTCCAAAATAGTCTTGGAATCTATTGTACCTAAAAATTTCCAAAAGCAGAGTATTAATAAATTTAGATACTCAAACAATAATCATTTCTGGCTCTGAAAACCAAGTTCAGTCCAGTGCCTGGAAAGAAAAACTAAGCAGAAAGGCTAAAGCAAACATAATATTATCAGCCTCACTTTCCCTTCCCCATGAATGCATGGCTTTAATGTGAGCTTCCAGTTGCAAGGAAACCTACTATATTTATTATAGGCAGATATGAATGGTGTTTTGATGTTTTAAAATCTACTGAGAAGGAACTATGAAAAGAAGGAAGAGGGTGATCATTTAAGAAGTTATAATTAAACTGTGTATTTTGAAGGATGTATTTTCTTTTTCTTTTTTCTTTTTTTTTATTTATTTTTGGGACAGAGAGAGACAGAGCATGAACGGGGGAGGGGCAGAGAGAGAGGGAGACACAGAATCGGAAACAGGCTCCAGGCTCTGAGCCATCAGCCCAGAGCCCGACGCGGGGCTCGAACTCACGGACCGCGAGATTGTGACCTGGCTGAAGTCGGACGCTTAACCGACTGCGCCACCCAGGCGCCCCTGAAGGATGTATTTTCTAGAGACACACTTATCTTTATAGACATGTGAGTTATTTTAGGTATTTTTAGTTGATACAGATAGAGGGCTGAACTAGGTAAAAGGGGACTTGAGTTCAATGTAAGATGTGTAAACGTGGGCAAGTCTCTTTCTCCCTATGATCTTTACTTCTTTCTCTTTATGACATATCCATCAACTTATTAGTGGGGTCAACTGAGAACTGAGAAAGTTAATGCTCTTTGAAAACTGAAAAATCTCATTCAGTAAGTATTTGAATTTGACTAAATTCATTAGTTTATTGCCTGACCTCAATAGTGAAGTTCTCTTGTGCAAACTTACAATCTATTTTTGGTGACTATTTACCCAAAATTCCATCTCAAATATATTTAAACTAACAAACTTAACTTGCGTTGTGTGCAAAGTTTATTTTCTAAAAATATGTAGGAAGAAATAAAAAACATTGGAAGGAGTAAGTTACAGATATTTATAAATTGCGATTGACTGTACAAAGCAATAATTATAATTTCCTTTGTAGTATAAAATCTATGTAGAACTAAGATGCAAAGCAAGAACACAAAAGTCAGGAGGGGTAAATAGTTTAAAAGATTTAAGGGTCTAATAATATCATAGGACTGGTAAAAATAATGATTTGTATAATTCTTTAATAAATCAAGGATATATGTTGCAAGCTCTAGGATAACTACTATCAGAATAAGAAAGTAATAGATAATTTGCCAAGTTATTAGAATGAGGACATTAAATACTAAGAATTTTTTAATAATTTAAAAGAGAAAAAAAAGCAAGAAAGAAGGAACATAAAACAAAAGGAAGAAAGGAGCATAAAACAGAAGAGCCTAACTAAAAATTTAAAATAAGATGGTGCCCAGAAACCCAATTGGGTCAGTGGTTACACTGCATATAAGTGAAATAAATTTGAAGTAAAAGACTGTGATTGTTAGACTAGGTAAAAAACAAAAACAAAAACAAACCCCACCCAACTGTATGCTTTAAACATAATGATCAAGAAATGTTTAATGTATAAGGAAAGACAAACCATGCAAACAAAAACCACAATGAAAAAGCTCGGATAGTTCTACCAATATCAGGCAATATGAATTTTAAGGCAATAAATATTATCAGAGATAAGGAGAGATGGTTTGTAATTATAAACGGGTCAATCCAATAGGAGGATACTACAATCCTGTATCTCTATGCACCCAATAGCATTACTTTGAAATAATTCAAGCAAAAAATGGGCAGAAAAAGGAACTATGTCCAAATCAACACTCACAGTGGGAGGGATTAATATATCTTTTGCAATAGCTGATAGAACAAGCTAAAAATTTTAAAAATCAGTAAGAATTGAATAACGGCACAATTTGCAAACCAAATGGTAAAACTGAACCTACTAATGACCAGTTACATATATTTCAAGTGTACATAAAACATTTATTAAAATCATAAAGAAAATTTCGGGGCACCTAGGTGGCTCAGTTGGTTGAGCGTCCCACTCTTGATTTCCACTCAGGTCATGATCTCACATTTCACCGGTTCAAGCCCCACATCAGGATTTGCATTGACAGTGTGGAGCCTGCTTTAGATTCTCTCTCTCTCTCTCTCTCTCTCTCTCTCTCTCTCTCTTTCTTCCTCCCACCTCTCTCTCTCTGCCCCTCCCCTGCTCGTGCTCTTTCTCTCTCAAAAATTAACATTAAAAAAAATTAAAGTCTCAAGAATTCCAAATTATTTAAATCTTTCAGAATATCTTCTCTGGGTAGGAGGAGCTAAGATGGCAGTGTCATAGGAGGACCCTAGGCTTGTCTCCTCCCTTCAGCACAGCTAGATGAATATCAAATCATTGTGAATACCCAAGAAATTGATCTGAGGACTGACAGAATAAACCGCACAATTAAAAGGAGAGACGAGGCAACGTCATAGAAGTTAGGAGGTATGGAGATGTGATTTGGGGGAGAAATGGATCATGGGTGCTGTAGAGGGGAGGGAACCCTAGTCCCGAAGAAAGGCAAGAGAGAGTAGAGTGCACAGGGGATCACACGAAGAAACCACTTCCTCGAGGCCATTGGCTAGGAAAACGAGAGGGGCTGATTTTCGTGAGTTTTTACAACCAGCAGGGATCAAAGACTGGAGGTGTAGAGGTCTGGGGTGTGGCTGGTGTGGAGCTCTGAGGGCACTGCAGTGCTGCTGTGAAGGCAGCAGATAGCCTGGGAGCAGGTGGTGCATTTGGGGACCCCCTGGCATGCAATGGGAGAGACAGTTCCCCCTTCTTTGAGTGCATTTGGGAGAAGTGGCATTGCCTCTTCAGGGACAAAGGAGCCAGCAGTCACCATTACACTTCCCCGCCCCTTAGCATAGGCACAGAGACACCTACTGAGGGCAGCTAACCTGAACACAGGCTTTTTGCTATGCTTTACTCCAAATGCCATGCCCCTGTGCTTTGGTGCCACTGTCCTTCCAGGGCAAAACCGCATCAGTCCCAGCATGGTGAAACTCACCTCCAGAGGACCAGTGCAGATCCACCATGCCATGCCAGGATCCTAACAATTGGGTTTTTTGAGACTCAGCTGGCCTGCCTTGGATAGGACACAGGTGCACCGTGCTGCCAGGCAGGCAGATGGCACAGACAGAGTGAAGACAGGGAACTGAGGGATGCCTGGGACACATGAGGGGAGATTGTTCGCTCTTCTGGAAGGGCTTCTTGGACAGTGGCAAGCACAAACTCCCCTCTCTGGGGATGTGGGAGACGGCTGGTACCTTTTTCTCCCCCACCCCTCAGCATAAACTGACTTCAGAGAGCAGCACGGTACCAATAGTAAATTGCTTACACGAAGCCCCATCCCCTGTGCTCTGCAGGTGGTACTTTTCTTGGAAAAGAAAAAAAAAGTGCCTGAGAACCAGAGCAGTGGGCCCATGCCCCAGATGACCAGAACAAACCCCCTGCATGCACCACAACTACCGACCATACAGTCGTGCAAAGCTTCAGCTGTAGTGGAAATAGCATCAGGTCTCTTTTAACAAGCAGACTAGAGCACACCTAGTTAAAACTTACCACACTCTGGCCTACGTCCAAGCACTCTCCACTGCAGGCAAGGAGAAACTCTGCAGAGGACTGACCCGAGGGAGAGAGCAGCCAAAATACAGCTACGGAGTGCACACAGCACACACCAGCAATACTTGCTTGAAGTACCAGGCCCGGGATAGTATGTAACCTCTTCTTTATAAAGCCATTACTCTCAGGAGCAGGAAACATAACAGGCTTTCCTAACACACAGAAGAGGGCAGAGACCTAGATAAAATGCTAAGATGGAGGAATTCATCCCAAAAGAAAGAACAAGAAAAGGTCACGCCCAGGGATGTAATCGAAACAGATATAAGTAATATGCCTGATGGAGAATTTAAAGCAACAACCATAAAGACACTACCTGGGCTTTAGAAAAGCATAGAAGACACCAGGGAGTTCCTTGCTGCAGAGATAAAAGACCTAAAAACTAGTCAGGCCAAAATGAACAATGCAACAACTGAGATTCAAAGTCAACTGGATGTAATGAGCATAAGGATGGAAGAAGAGCAAGAATGAATAATTGATATAGAAGATAAAATTATGGAAAATAATGAAACTGAAAAGAAGAGGGAAAGAAAAATATTATATCACAAATGTAGACTTAGGGAACTCAGTTATTCCATAAATCATAATAACATTCATATCATAAGAGTCCCAGAAAAAGAAGAGAGGGTAAAGGGGGCAGAAGGTTTATTTGAGAAAATAATAGCTGAAAACTTTCCTAATCTGAGGAAGGTAACAGACATCCAAATCCAGGAGGTACAGAGAACTCCCATCAAAATCAACAAAAGCAGGCCAACACTAAGACATAACATAGTTAAATTTACAAAAGATAGAGATAAAGAAAAAAATCCTAAATGCAGCAAGACAAAAGAAGTCCTTAACTTACAAGGGAAGACAAATAAGGTTAGCAGCAGTTTTTCTCCACAAAAACTTGGCAAGCCAGAAGAAAATGGCATCATACATTCAATGTGAGGAATGGGAAAAATATGCAGCCAAGAATGCTCTATCCAGCAAGACTGCTATTGAGAATAGAAGGAGAGATAAAGAGTTTCCCAGACAAACAAAAACTGAAGGAGTGTGTGATCACTAACCCAGCCCTGCAAGAAATATTAAAGGGGACTCTTTGAGTGGGAAAGAAAGACCAAAAGCAACAAAGACTAGAAAGGAACAGAGACAAACTACAGGAACAGCAACTATACAGGTAATACAATGGCACTAAATTCATATCTATCAATACTTACTGTGAATGTAAATGGACTAAATGCTCCAATCAAAAGACATGGTGTGTCAGAATGGATAAAAAAAATAAGATCCAACTATATGCTGCCACAAGAGACATATTTTAATCCTAAAAACACCTGCAAATTGAAAGTGAGGGGATGGAGAACGATTTATCATGCAAATGGACATCAAAAGAAAGTCAGAGTATCAATACTTATAGCAGACAAACTAGATTTTTTTAGATGTTTATTTACTTTTATTTATTTTTAACAGAGGGAGAGAGAGGCAGAGAGAGACAGAGACACAGAGTCAGAAGCAGGCTCCAGGCTCTGAGCTGTCAGCACAGAGCCTGATGTGGGGCTCAAACTTATGAACTGTGAGATCATGACCTTCACTGAAGTTGGACACTTAACTAAGACACTTAGGTGTCCCCAGACAAACTAGATTTTAAGCCAAAGACTGTAATAAGAGAGGAAGAAGGGCACTATATCATAATAAAAGGGTCTATTCAACACGAAGACCTACAAATGTAAATATGTATGCCTCAATATGTTATGTCCACCCAGACATATAAAACAATTATTAACAAACATAAAGGAACTCATTGATAATAACACAATAAGAGTAGGGGACTTTAACACCCAATTTATATCAATGAACAGATCATCTAAGCAGAAAATAATCAAGGAAACAATGGCTTTGAACGACACACTGGACTGGATGCACTCAACAGATCTATTTAGAACATTTCATCCTAAAGCAGCAGACTACACATTCTTTTCGAAGGCACATGGGGCATTCTCCAGAGTAGATCACATACTAGGTTATAAATCAGGCCTCAACAAGTACAAAAAGATTGAGATCATACCATGCATATTTTCTGACCACAATGCTATAACACTTGAAGACAACCACAAGAAAAAATTGGAAATACCACAGATACATGGCGATTAAAGAACATCTTCCTAAAGTTTGAATGGGTCAACCAGGAAATTAAATATAGGCCAATATCCCTGATGAACGTGGATGCAAAAATTGTCAATAAAATACTCGCAAATTGAAACCAACAGTATGTTAAAAGAATCATTCACCACAATCAAGTAGGATTTATTCTTGGGTGGCAAGGGTGGCTCAATATTTGCAAACCAATTAACATGATAGACCACATAATAAAAGAAAGGATATTAAAAGAACCACATGATCTTCTCAATAGATGCAGAAAAGTATTTGACAAAGTACAGCATCTATTCTCGATAAAAACCCTCAACAAAGTAGAGATAGAAAGAATATACCTCAACATCATGTAGGTCATATATGAAAGACCCACAGCTAATATCATACTCAGTGGGAAAAAACTGCAAGCTTAAATAACCATTGTTATTTAATATTTAATATAATACTGGAAGACCTCGCTCCAGCAATTAGGCAGCAAAAAGAAATAAAAGGCATCCAAATCAGCAAGGAAGTCAAACTTTCACTATTTGCACATAACATGATACTCTATGTAGAAAAGCTGAAAGACTACACCAAGAAATTGTCAGAGCTGATACACAAATTCAGTCAAATCTCAAGATATAAAATCAATGTTCAGAAATCTGTTAGATTTCTATACACCACTAATGAAGCAGCAGAAAGAGAAATCAAGGAATCAATCCAATTTACAAGTGTACCAAAAACCATAAGATACCTAGGAATAAATATAGCCAAAGAGGTAAAAGATCTGTACTCTGAAAACGATAAAACACTTATGAAAAAAATTGAAGACGACACAAAGAAACAGAAAAACATTACATGCTCAGGAATTGGGAGAACAAATATTGTTAAAATGTCTATACTACCCAAAGCAATCTATATATTTATTGCAGTCTCTATCAAAATACCACCAGCATTTTCACAGAGCTAGAACAAACAATCCTAAAATTTGTATGGAACCACAAAAGAGCCCAAATAGTGAAAGCAATCCTGAAAAAGAAAAGCAAAGCTGGAGGCATCAGAATTCTGGACTTCAAGCTATATTATAAAGCTATAGTCACCAAGACAGTACTGGCACAAAAACAGACACATAGATCATTGGAACAGAATAGAAAACCCAGAAACGGACCCACAACTCTATGGTCAACTAATCCTTGAATAAGCAGGAAAGAATATCCAATGGATAAAGATAGTCTCCTCAACAAATCGTGTTGGGAAAACTGGACAGCGAAATGCAAAAGAATGCAACTGGACCACTACACACGAAAATTTATTCAAAATGGATGAAAGACATAAATGTGAGATAGGAAATCATCAAAATCCCGGAAGAGAACACAGGCAGCAACTTCTTTGACTTCTGCTGTAGCAACTTCTTACTAGACATGTCTTTGGAAGCAAGGGAAACAAAAGTAAAATAAACTATTGGGACTTCATCAAGATAAAAAGCTTCTGCACAATGAAGGAAACAATCAACAAAACTAAAAAGGCAGACAACAAAATGGGAGAAGATATTTGCAAATGACATATCTGATATAGGATTAGTTTTCAAAATCTATAACTAACTTATAAAGCTCAACACCTAAAAAGCAAATAATCCAGTGAAGAAATGGTCAGAAGACATGAATAGACATTTTTCCAAGGAAGACATCTAAATGGCTAGCAGACACATGGAAAGATGCTCAACATCACTCATCATCGGAGAAATATAAATCAAAACTACAATGAGATATCACCTCGCACCTGTCAGAATGGCTACAGTTAACAACACAGGAAACAACAGATGTGGAGAAAGGGGAACCCTCTTACACTGCTGGTGGGAATGCAAACTAGTGCAGCCAGTCTAGAAAATAGTGTGTAGGTTCCTCAAAAAGTTAAAAATAGAACTACCCTATGATTCAGCAATTGCACTACTAGGTATTTACCCAAAGGATACAAAAACACTAATTTGAAAGAATACACACACCCCTATGTCTATAGCAACATTATCAACAATAACCAAATTGTGGAGGGAGCCCAAATGTCCATGGACTGGTGAATGGATAAGAAGATGTGGTATATATACATAAGGGAATATTACTCAGCTATGAAAAAATAAAATTGTGCCATTTGTGCATATGGAACTAGAGTGTATTATGCTAAGTGAAATAAGTCAGAAAAAGATGAAAACCATATGATTTAACTCATATGTGGAATTTAAGAAACAAAACAGATGAACATAGGGGGGAAAAGAAAGAGGGAAACCATAAAACAGACCCTTAACTACAGAGAGTAAACTGAGGGATGCTGGAGGGGAGATGGGTGGTGAGATGGACTAAATGGGTGATGGGTATTAAGGAGGGCACTTATTGTGATGAACACTGCATTTTGGTGTCATACATAAGCAATGAATCACTAAATTCTACTCCTGAAACTAATATCACACCATATGTTAACCATCTGGAATTTAAATAAAAACTTAAAAGGAAAAACAAAAAACAGAGAGAGAGAATATCCTCTCCAACCAACATGGAATTGATCTAGAGGTCTATAATAAAAATAGAAAAACCCAACTGTCAAAAAATTAAATGATACACTCAAAATAATCCATGAAGTAAAGAAAAAACAAATTAGGAAATATTTTAAACTGAATAATTAAAAAACACATTTCAAAACTTGTAGGAAAAAGCTAAAATTATGCTTAGCAGTAAATATATAGTCTTAAATGCACATATAAAGGTCTAAAAAATCTAAAACTCAACAATTTAAGTATTAATCTCAAGAAGCTAGAAAAAAGAGCAGCAACCAAACCTAAGGAAATAAATCATAAAGACAGAAGCTGAAACCAAGGAAATAAAAGTTGATCATATTATAGAGAAAATTAACAAACCCAAAAGTTGGTTCTTTCAAAAGATTAGCAAAATTGATAAAGCCCTAACAAGACCCGTACTTAAAAAGTAAGCAAAACAGAAATTAGCAACAACAGCAGTGAAAAGAGGATATCTCTGTAGATTGCACAATAAAACTATTCTAAAAACAAGTCTTCAGATAAATTTGATTATCTGGATGGAATGGACGAATGATTTGAAAAACACATCTTACCAAAGCTGATAGAAGAAGAAATGGAAAATATGAATAGTCCTGTATATATGAAAATTATGAAACTATTTTTAAAAACCTTTCACCAAAGAAAACCCCAACCCAGAGAGCTTATCAATGACTTCTATCAAACACTTTAGGAAAAATAACACTTTTCCTGTATAATTCTTCAAGAAGGCAGAAACAGAATCATAGCTTCCAAGACTTTTCAAACAATGAAAAGAGCAGAGACTTGACTTTGAAACTCTGATATTCTGAGAAAAAAAAAATTGCAAACCCACTTTTCTCATAAACATTATTAAGAATATTCTTAACAAAGTATTAGGAAATCAGATCCAAAATCCAGTGATGCAGTAAACTGAGTGCAGTCTAGTCTAGGTGTGCACGGATGGTTTGATTTAAAAATCATAACGTTTACCGCCCTCACAGAAAAAGGAGCAAATTCCATGGTTATTTAAAATGCAGAAAAAACATTTGATGAATTCAATATTCACTTGTGATGACAGCTTTTAGCTAACTAAGAATAGAACTCCCTTAATGTGATAAAGAAGAACTACAGAATACCCATAGCAAACATCAATCTCAATGGTAGAATATTGAAAACTTTCCTCTACTGTTGGCACTAAGTCATGAATAGCCACCGTGACCACTTCTAGTCAACATTGTAACTGGAGGTCTAGCCACTGCAAAAAACAAGAGAAAGAAAAATCATGGAGATTGAAAAGGAAGCAATGACCTGTCATTTCCAGACAATAAGATCATGCACGTAGAAAATTTCTAAAGAATCTATAGACAAACTCTTAGAATTAAAAAAAGAATATAGAAAGGACACCAGACGTAGTCAAAATACTAAAATTGTTATAAATTGACTAAGTGTATCCCCTCCAAAATTTATATTTTTAAATGCCAACCCCCAAGGTGATGATATTAAGAGATGGGTTATTTGGGAGGCGATTAGGTCATGAGAACAGAGTCTTCATGAACAGGATTAGTGCTCTTATAAAAGGGACTTCAGAGAAAGCCCTCACCCCAAGGCGAAAAGCCACTATCTATGAATGAAGAAGGTTCTCACCATACACCAAATCTTCCAGCACCTTGATCTTGGACTTTCCAGCCTGGGGAACTGTGAGATACAAATGTATGTTGCTTGTAACCCATCCAGTTTATGGTATTTTGTTATAGCCGCCCAAGCTATGACATGAATCATATTTGTACATACTGATAATAAGCAAATAGAACATAAAACATATTTATAACAGCATCCAAAAATTCAAACACTTGGAAATAAATCTAATTAAAAATATGCAAGATTTTTAACGGAAAATTACAAAATACTATTCAGAAAAAAATAAAAGAGAGTCAAATAAATGGAAGTCTATACATTGTTATGAATTGGATGATTCAATATTGTAAAAATGTAAGTTTTTCCCAAACTAATACACACTTCTATGCACTCGCAACCAAAATCTAAGCTGTGGGGGTTTTTTCCCCAGGAATTTATAAGTCAACTTCAAAATTCATGTGGAAATGCAAAAGGCCGAGAATAGCCAGAGCATGCCTGAAGAACAAATATGGAAGACCAACACTATGAGATATCAGGAAATACTATTATAAAGTTATGGTAATTGGGGCTGGCTCAGTTGAAAGAGCATGTGACTTCGAACCTCATGTCAGGTGTTGAGATTACTTCAATAAATTAATAAACTTAAAAAAACTAACAAGTAATAAATAAAGCTATGGTAATCAGAACTCTGTGGTACTGGTACAAGAACAGTAACTGTCCAATGGAAGAGACCCACACGTGACCACGTGGTCTGTGACAAAAGTGACCATGCAGTATAGTAGGGGAAAGGATGTTCTTTTTAGTAAATCATGCTGGAACAACTGGATATCCATGAAGGAAAAAATATGCATTGCCTTCTACCTCACATTACACACAAGGATCAATTCCAGGTGTGTCTTAATCTGTCTGGGCTCCTATAAAAAAAATACCATAAACTTCGGTGTCTGGTGAGGGTCTGCTTTCTCATTCACAGATGGCATCTTTTTTACTGTGTTCCCATGGCAGGTGATGAAGGATCTCTCTGTAGCCTAATCCCATTCATAAGGGCTCAACCCTTATGAACTAATCATATCCCAAATGCACTATCTCCTAATTCCACCATCTTAGTTAGGGGTTAGAATTTCAACTTAAGAATTTCAGCGGACCACAAATTCAGATCGTAGCGAGATGGATTGGAGAAATAAATTGAAAGGTAGAACAATAAAGCTTTGGCTTTTTAAAAAATGTATTTGTTCATATTTTGAGAGAGATAGAGTGTGAGCAGGGAAGGGGCAGAGAGAGTGAGGGAGAGAGAGAATCCAAAGCAGGCTCCACACTGCCAGCCAGCGTGGAGCCTGATGTGGGGCTCAAACTCATGAACCCTGAGATCATGACCTGAGTGGAAACCAAGAGCTGGTCACTTAACCACCTGAGCCACCCAGGCACCCCAATAAAACAATAAAGCTTTGGAGGAAAACATCTTTGTGACTTTGGAGTAGGCAATGCTTTCTTAAGCGGAAATAAAAAGGAACAAACATAAAAGAAAAAAATGTGATAAACTTGACTATATTGAAACTAAGAACTTCTGCTCATCAAAGTGAACAAAATGGCTACCCACAAGGTGGCATGAATTATTAAATATGTATATTTATGTACACTTACATAATATATATGATGCAAAGAACCACAAATCCAGAATATATAAAGCATCAATAAGGAAAAGACAGCTTAACAGCACAATTGGCCAAAGATTTATAAAGAAGGATATGTAAATGGAGAATAACCATATGGAAAATTGCCCAAGTTCATTAGTCCTCAGGCAAATGCAAATTAAAAGCTCAGTGGAATACCACTATCTACCCGACCCCCCCCCCCTCCGCAATGGTCAAGATGAAAAAGATGGAAAATAATAAGTGCTGATGAGAATACGGAGGTACAGGAATTCTCATATAGTTGTGGGAGAATACATTTGTACATCCACTTTGGAAAACTGGTGTCAATACCTAGTTGAGTATGTGCATAACCTGTGGCCAAGCAAATACATTCTGAGGTATATAACCAATAGAAATGTGTACATTATGCTCATTAAGGACATGTATTAGAATGTTCATGGCAACAGTACTTGTAACAGAAAAAACTGGAAATCGCCCATATGTTCATCAGTAATAAAATAGTGAAATCAATTGTGATTGAGTGACACAATAGAACGCTACATAGCTATGAAAATGGTCTACAACTACATGCAATAATATGGACGAATCTCAAACTTAAGTTAAGCAACCAGTGCCAGACACAAAAAGCATATATTTCATTTATATAAGTATAAAAACAACCAGAACTCATCCATGTTGATAGAAGTCAGGAGAGTGGATACCACCAGGAGGTTAGTGCCTAGAGGGGAGCATGGGACCTTTAGAGTGCTGGTAAATGTTCTGTTCCTTGATTTGGGTTTCATTGCCCTTATTTGGCTAACCTCTTCTGTGCATGCTCCCTGATTCTTGTCTCATGACTGCCTTTGCTGGAACTTGTCATTTTTTTTCTTCAGAATGGTTGGACAGAACTCAATTTCTGTTTATGTCATTATTCATTTTACTTTCAATGTACATATTTACCATTACGTTTTCTTGAGGTTCTGCAAAATGCCTGAGTCTCAGGACTTAGTTCTGGGCACTGGCTTTTTCTCTCCAGGTAGCTCGACTGCTTTCTTTTATCTTTTTCTTTTCTTTTCTTTTCTTTTTAAATTTTTTAAATGTTTATTTATTTTTGAGAGAGGGAGAGACAGAGCACAAGTTGGGGAGGGGCAGAGAGAGAAGGAGACACAGAACCGAAGCAGGCTCCAGGCTCTGAGCTGTCAGCACAGAGCCCTGACGCGGGGCTCAAACCCACAAACGGTGAGATCATGACTTGAGCCGAAGTTGGACGCTTAACCAACTGAGTCCCCGAGGAGCCCGATCTGTTATCTCTATCTGATAAGAGTTCTGTGTTCTTTATTCATCTGCCTCTTTTCTGTGTGACCACCAATGGATGGTGTTCTGCCTTATTTATTGATGATGTTATTTATGATGTTCTGCCTCTGCACAATCTGTTATTGTAGTGATGAAAAAAGAGGGAGAGGTTGCCTTTAATAAAAAGGGTAATTTTCTTATTGGGGAAGAAACACGAGGACATTGTTTTTCCTGTGTAACTTAGAAGTTCACCGCTTAACTGCATGGTACCTTGTGCCCAAGGATGACAGTGCCATATTCGGCCAGTCTGAATACGTGGTCTTATTGGCAGACACACCTCTTTTGTGGCAATGGATTTATCATGCTATAATAGTCGATACAACTAAACATTAAATTCATCAAACGACCTACTCGTCTTCATTATTTTACACTCACATATATACACTCATGAATATAAACTTGGCTTCCCAAACCTTTTTTACAGGCAGAGACTATGATTAGGCCATATCAAGGCAAACACATTTTGACACTTAATGGGTAAATGCGTATTCTGCTTGTGCAAATAGAGCTAAGGTCCTCAGGGCCTTCCCAGGCAAGGGGATTTGGAAGAGAGGAATTTACATGTCCAATTGTTTTAATAACTATAATTGAGTAAATGAAAAATCCTACTTTTAGATAAATGTGGACAAGTGCCACAAAAGCATGTTTTCCAACATCCTGCTATTTCTGTAAAGTAGGAAACGTCAGTGAGCAGACTCCTCCTTCAGCAACTTGTTCGGATTTGCCCCTGACCTCTTCTACACTACAGTAGCTCCCAAGGAAATCTTCCCTGGTTTCCTACCATGCATTTCTATCACAGTGCAAGTAACAGCATGTCAGAACTGTTCTCTGGAGAGAGGGATGATTGTTATGATTTTGTTTTCCCCTATCGTTCAAAACTCCTTTGAGTACTCTCCAGTGTATACCGAGATCGCCAATCATCACTCCTAGCTAAAGGTCTCCACCTAGGAGGTTCCCCACCGCGTGCCAGCTTCAAGTCCCACGGGGCTGTGAGATGCCCAGGCCTGCAGACTGGCAGCTCATTCCAGTCTGCAGCAGCTGAGATAATACCAAGAAGAACAAGGGAGGGCTGATCCATTTAGATTCTCTAATGAGGACCTGCCGTACTCTGGGTCAGCTCAGGGGAGCCACATAATTAGTACAAACATCACTGTGGCGAGGTACCTTTCCAGCTCTGTTTATTTTGTACACAAACCTAGCTTCAGTTCCATTGGGTCCAACAGACATTTGTTAAACATCTGTGCTGTGTCAGATCATGGCCGAGGCACCAGGGCAACAAGGATGAATAGCGTATGATGGGGACTCGCTGTAATACTCTTTTTCAGCCTTATCGTTCCCAAAGCAACTTTCTATGTCTCATCTCGGTCCTTGTGGAATCAGACAGTGCATATCCCAGGGCTAGATTTCCATCTTACAAGTGAAGAAGTTGAGTCTGAAAGACGAAGTCGCTTACCTAAGATGATATAGTTAATAAATGGAAGTTAGGTTCTGGCACCATAGCCCAGAAAGTTGATTCATTATTCAATGCTCTATTTTACGGCATAACTTTTTTTTTTTTTTTTTAACACATTGCCATTTGATTAGAAGGCATATGATTAGAAGGTGTTTAAGACCTTTTATCCGTGCCAGGAGACAGACTCTACTTTCCTTCCTTGTAATTCTTCCTTGTGAATGCCATGGATAAAAGGAACCATATTATTGTTTCTTAATTCTAAGAGATAATTGTCATCCCTGACCATTCAAATGGTTTCTCCCAAATAATTTTTTTTTTTAATTTTTTTTTTAACGTTTTTATTTTTGAGACAGAGAGAGACAAAGCATGAACGGGGGAGGGTCAGAGAGAGGGAGACACAGAATCCGAAACAGGATCCAGGCTCTGAGCTGTCAGCACAGAGCCCGACGCGGGGCTCGAACTCATGGACCGTGAGATATGACCTGAGCCGAAGCCGGCCGCTTAACCGACTGAGCCACCCAGGCACCCCCCTCCCAAATAATATTTTTATTTACATCCAAATTCTCTTTGTTGAATCAGCTATTTGGTCAACAAGAAATGAGGAAGATCTAAAAATCTGCTTGTATTGGAATTTTCAATGCCCAAAATACCTATTCTCTTGCAAATATTTTGGCTCTTTGCTGTATCCAATTTGAAATTGAATTATATACTGTCTCATATCCTATAATTATGTCAAATAACGCTACCAATTCCTAGAGAAGAACAACCATATGATGGCTCTGGGAGTGTGGCCAGGACTAACGATGTTTGCTGAATGGAATTTAAATTAGGGCTGACCCCTCTACTCCCTAATGGGAAGCATTAGAGCTAATGGTAGAGCATGAGGTCAGAGTGACACAGAGTGGGGTGAGAGATCTGGTTCTACCACTAATCTTGGGCAACTTACATAAACCAACTCATTCCCACTGCCCTCATTAGAAAACGGGGATGTTAATGACCATCTCTTAGGGCCCTTGTAAGAATTAAATGAGAAGTCTGGTGTATAGTGGTAAAAATGCTGTAAGTGTTGGGTCTCATTATCCAGCCCACTTTCTTGGGTCTTTCCAGAGGTCTTTCTGCCTTCCCCTGTAGGAATGCAATATTGCTGTTCACTCTCACAAACCGAAAGGTCAGAGTTCCAGAGTAAAGTACCCATGGAGCTTCCACCACAGAGAGCCTTGTATTTGCTGAAAATAACTGAATGAGTATTTGCGACGGTGCTGGCCATATGCTAGAGTTTATTATCTTTTCTCTCAACTTTATTTTACTTTATTTTGTGTTAATTTGGTCATCGCTTCTCAGCCTTTTGGCTAAGATCAAGTGTGTTAATTTTGTCTAGCAAATACTTATTGCTCCAAATCAGATATTTCTTTGAAGAATCAGATACTACCTTTGGGAAAAGCGATCAAGTAATTAGTGCTACCGGAAATCATATTTTTTAAAGAACATAAAGTAGGAGCCTGAGCATTTCATATGGTTCTCCAAAGTGGGTTTGTTAAACATTATCCATACTTATCAGACACATAATATCAGCCCCCGTTTTGAGGGATAGAATAGCATTTGGGAATTCAGTTAGATGATTCCCTTCAGGCTAATAATGAGCAAAATGGAAATTAGAGCAGCTACCATTTATGACCAAAATTGCAAGAGGTAACCATAATGCTAGGAGCATGGCTTTGACACACTGAATTTTGTGAAGCAAATTTTCCTCTGTTTATTTCATTCCCAAAGCTGAGAATTTCAGGGCATTCAAACACACACACACACACACACACACACACACACACGTCTGCTTGTTTCTTTTCTCATTACATAACTACGACAAGCCATGCTCTTGCACCGTCTCGGTTCCTCACTACAATGGACTTATTCTTTGAGTAGAAACATAATTTGCCAGTAAGATCATGGATGGCATTCTCCGATTCTTTACATTTTTTCCTGTATTTCCAATTTTTCTACAATAAGCACATAGAACTTTAGGGCTTAAGAAAAAAAGGGTTTTAGGTAAAAAAAAAAAAAAAAAAGAAGGAAAGAAAAAGTAAAGAAAAAAGGGTTTCAGTTGTCCTTTTTGTTTTGTCTTCTCATTGGAAAGCACACGGCAGCGTGGGGCCGGGGGTCATGCCACCTTCACAAAGGTTGGTCTGACAATGTGCTGAGAGAGAAGGATTCGCAGCTGTTGGGAGTTGATCCCAACTAGTTGGGATCGGATGTTGATCTGACGATGAGCCCTAAATCTGGGAATGTGGACAATTGGTCAAGAAATGCATGAGTGACCAGTATGTCTCCTAGTCAGGCTTGCATGGCTCTGGCAGCATTTATGCGTCGCTATAATCCTTAGACTAAAGAGTAGTGCCTGGCACATAGTAGATGCTCAGTAAATATTAGCTAAATACAGGATTGGCGTGCTAACACAGAACAGCCATGATTGTTTCTCACATCAGGGGAGTCACTTCGTACCTCAGAAATCAGAGGAGGGTTCTGCTCTCCGAAACTACAGTCCCTGAATATTAAGTAGGAATCATGAGAAAACAGAAGCATTGAGGCACATACTTAGTCGTAAGTAACTCTGAACAATTGCAAGCACTCATTGTGCTTTGTCTTACCACAAAAGCATGTAAAAAGAGAGAGAGAGAGAGAGAGAGAAAGAAAGAAAGAAAGAAAGAAAGAAAGAAAGAAAGAAAGAAAAGAAGGAAGGAAGAAAGAAACTGCAGATAAGGAAAGAAGAAAGTTTTTAAGAAACTACTGTTATGACATAAGTATGTACCCTTCGCAGATGATCTTCAAAGGTGAAAAAAGGTGAATTCTGTTTATGTGAATTTTATCTCAACTAAACTAAAAAACAAAAGAAAGAATCTTTTCAGTCTCTCTCCATGAAGACAAGAGATAGAAAGAGCAGATGACTGAGTGAGAATTGCTTAAAGAGTTGCCCCATTCTGGGCTCTCCTTGGATACTGGGTACTGACCAGCCCCCATTTCTAGCCAAGGCAGCTTCCAGAGAACCAACCCACCAGCTGACACAGGCCCGCCTGGAGCTCAGAGAGCATGGGAGTGGGAGTAGGGGCTGGAGCTCAAATCCCCATACAGCAAGTGACATAATCCTGGGTGTGAGATCTGGTTCTACTACAAGTCCTGGGCAATTCACAAAAACCAACTGGATGAGGCCAAAAGAACAGGCTGTTACAAGGGCGGAGTATATTTCCAGGGCTGGTGGGCAAAGGTATGTGTTTTCCGTGGGCCAAGGCTCCAGCTACAGTGTAAAAACCCTACGAAGAGCACTGCCCCCAAAGCAAGGTGACCTCAGTAGAAAGCTCCTGTGTGTGACATTCAGGTGCCTGGAGAGCTACAGACCCCAGTGAGCTGTCTCTGAAGAACACTGGATGTGTTCCCAGTTTTAAAAAGGAGGCAATGTTAGGTATCTGCTCCTACACCTTGTCACAGGATGTGTGTTAGAAACAAAGGAGACACAGAATGGGAAGGCCCTTCATAGGGTATAAAGTGGTATAAAAGTGTTCATTCTTAGTAAAAATGACTCTAAATCATAAACTAGTGTTGTAACAATTTCTCGTCTCCTACCTCGGATTCCTTAAGTCTTTGATTACAACAGGACACATTCTGGAAATCACAGGGCTAACAGAAGCCTTGAGATTTCATCTACCTAGATCCCTGGTCCCAGGTAGGGGTTACTTCCAAGCCCAGCTGAGCACTCACATGTCCACACCTGCCTCGGCACACTAGATTCAGAATCAATCCACTTTCTACTATCCATTGGAGTCACCGAATGGCCCAAAATACCAAAAGATTGTGCCATGTGGAAAAGACCAGAAGAATATCTATCTGTCCTATTTTAAACTCCTGAGAAGGCAATTCAACCATCTGTCTTGGCAACCATTCCAGGCTGGAGCCACCCCGTCAGAAACATCTCTCTCTTCTGTTTAATCTAAATCCTTCCAATGGAGCTTCAAGCTAATTTCATCCCATTCCCTTTTCAAATAATTTGGAACACAGTTGTTTACCATCCGGATTATAGGATTATATAATGTTGCAGGGTTATGGTAAGCAGTAAATGAAATAATTCATGTCAACCACAGAGCTCAGTATCTAGCACATAATAAATACACATTTATTATTACCACCATTATAGGTGCAAGGACTCTTTCAGTCACAAGTTACATGACTACAACTCGAAATGATTGAAGCAGAAAGGAGGCGGGATGGGGTGCAGAATCTAACTAGAAAGGAAGTAAAAGCGTGTAGTGACCTTCAGGTACTACTGGATCTAGGACTCAAGTCATGTTTGCTCTGCTCCTCTTTCTCTCTCTTCTCCTCCGTCTTTTTGACAAGCTTTTTTTTCTTTTTTTTTAATGTTCATGTATTTCTTTTGAAGACAGTGAGAGAGAGCAAGTACGGGAGGGGCAGAGAGAGAGAGAGAGGCAGAGGGAGACAGAGAATCCAAAGCAGGCTCTGAGCTCGCAGCCCCCGACGCCGAGGCCGGGGCTTAAACTCAGGAACCACGAGGTCATGACCTGAGCTGAAAACCAAGCGTCAGAGGCTCAACCGACTGAGCCACCCAGGCGCCCCTCTGACAAACCTTTTGAAGTATAGAGAGCAGAATGGCAGTCAGCAGACTCAACTCAAATAAGCCTAGAATAGTTTTCTCATTCCTCAGTTTATTTATCAAAAATTTACTGAATGCCAAGCACGTGTCAAGCAGAGTTTTAGAAACTAAGAATAGAGCACTGTCTAAGACATTAAATTTCTGCCCTTTTGGAATTTCCCTTCTAATTGAAAGGGGGATCTGGTAGGAGATACGAAATTATGTAGAAAAAGTTCCCCCCACAACGTAGGGTCACACTTCACACCTACAATTAGGATAAATGCTTAGTTTTTTCTTCTCAAAGCCAAGTAAACCCAACCCTTAGAAAACTCCTTCCCTCTTGCCAAATGGCAGAATCTCAAGAATCAGGCCTTCAAATAAATAAATGTGTGTGGATTTTGAGTGCAGTTGGTTTATTTATGCTGTGTAATCTTAGCACGATGTTTCTATGCCTGAAGCTATAGGGACATGTCTTTTGCTTCCATGGTTGAGTCCTTTTTCTTCTGAGACCACCTTCCCAAGAAGTACGGGACTTTCTTCCACCTTCATGGCTTCCTTTGAGTAGGATGCTAGTTCCTTAGTAAAACGTTACCAAAACCTGGTCATTTGTTAGTCATTTAGAAAGTATTCATCTGAGTAACTTTAATTCCATTTCTCTGTGTTAACCATTCCAACTATAAAAATGAAGGCCTGGACACCAGGGTTTTTCGAGAACCCCAGGAAGTACGGCCTAACTTTCAAAACGTTCAACCCCAGCCTCTCCTGGGAGCTCATAGCAAGGAAGCTTTCCTGAAGCATTTCAGGCTGTATTCTTCTTGGGATGAAATTCCACTTTTCATGAAACTGAAAGTGATCGGAACCAAGCTGCTCTCACCTGAAAACATCTTGATTTACCAGTGCTACTCCAGATTTATTCCACAAACAGGCTGACTAAATTAACAATGCACACAATTCCGCTTAAGTTTGGCACTGACCTAGCAGATCTGTGCTACCACATGAATCCACTCAATGTAGGGACCAATTCTCACGAAATTCAAGGTTGCTAAACTGTGTGTGTGTGTGGGGGGGGGGGAGTTGGTTATCCTGACATCAGTTTTATTTTCTTAATTTACAAGTTACGTGCCCTGCTCCTGTTTTCTGAACTTGGTCTGCTTTTCAGTCTTCCTATCCCTTCCGCTTTAGTTAGTTATCTCTTGTCAGGGCAGTAATTTATTTCCTTTAATCCACATATAATGGACAAATGGGCCATCTGGCTCAGTCAAATCCCATCGTTAAAACTGATCTGGGAATTAAACAAAAACGGATTTCATCGAAAAGCTCATCAGCCCCAGGCTCTCCACCTCTTCTTTGTCCACCTGGCATTTTTTTTTTCTTTTTTCTTTCTTTTTTTTTGCGGGGGTGAGTGGGGGGTGCTGTCCACCCTGTGTTGCACCTTTCCTAGCCTAGCATGCTTGAGCTAGGCATCCGCCCTGCCCTGCCTCTTAGGAGGTATGAAGAATCTCGGCGCAGACACCCCTTCCAGGATCAGTCCCTGTTCGGCGTGAGCACATTTGCTCTCACCACCTCCCTACCCCAGCCCCCTGAAAGAAAGAAAGAAAGAAAGAAAGAAAGAAAGAAAGAAAGAAAAGGAAAAGAAAAAATCTGGCTCCAGGATTGTTTTTTTTTGTTTGTTTGTTTGTTTGTTTGTTTGTTTGTTTTGTTAAAGCTTAATGCCCTCATCTTTGCATTCCAGCGGGGGGTCGGCCCCAAGCCTTCTTTTCTGCTCTTCTCCTTCACAGATTGGGCACCATCCCTGACGCCAACTCCTGAGTTGTGAACGGGATAGAACTTTCCCAGGGAGATGCGGCCTGTCCCCGCTGCGCCTTCCCGGCTCCTTTCCCCCAAGAGATCCTTGTCGCACCAGACGGAAAGTACCCATCGCCGTCCCCCACCAGACGTGGGCGGAGACGGAAGGTCACGTCTGTGTTTATTTTGTGAACCTGTAAAACCTCCAGCACTTAGCCCTGCGGAAGCCCCCTCGGCCCTGGCCCAAAGAACAAGCTACAAGAGCTCAGGGGACCCGGGCGGCCGCGGCAAGTGGGTTCTTCAAGAGAGACAGAGACCTCTCCTTCCCTGGCCGGGCGTGCCCCCTTAACCTCTCCCCTCCCACCCCGTTCGGAGCTGGACTGGCGCACACAACGGGTGGGAACGGAGGGGCCCCGGCCTCGGCGGTGCCGCCCGCTCCGCCCCGTCCCTCCCCGGGGTCCGGGCTGAACCTGGAGGCGGGGCGGGGGGGGGGGGGGATGTGGCGGTGAGGCCGCGGCGTGGGGGGCAGGGGGGCGCCGGCCGCCGCTCCGATTGGCTGCGCCGCCGCCCCCTCCCCGCGCCGCGCGCCCCCCGCCACGCGCCCAGCTTGCTCCCGCCCGCGGCCTCCGAGCTGCTTCCAGCCGGAGGGAGGACGCGCAGGGGCGGGGCCGTCTCCCCGCCCCGCATGCGACCCGGCGCGCGGGGATAAAACCCTGGCGGCGGCGCGCGGGAACCCTCGGTCCCGCTGGCTCCGGAGCGCGGGGAGGCGGGGCCGGGGCCGATCCGCTGCCGGCGCCCCCGCCCCTCGGACCCGGCTCCCGGAGTGGGGCTCCCCGCGCGCGGACACACGACGGCCAGGGCGCCGAGGCGGTACCTTTAGTCGAGCGATGAAGAGAGCCCGGGAGACCCGACCGCAGCCGGCCGAGACGTTTCCTGCGCCCCGGGTGGCTGCCGCCGCCGCCGCCGCCGCCGCCGCCGCGTGAAACTCCCCAAAGTTGAGAGCCAGCGAGAGGCTGCCGCCCGCCGGGAGCAGGAGGGAAAGGAACTCGGAAGATGCAGGAGTGACGGACAGAGACAGACGGACTCACGGACCAGCAGACACCACCGTTCGGCGGCCTAGCCCCAGAGCCAGTGAGGCTTTTCGGCTCTGTGAGTTGTTTTCTGGATGTTGCTCTGCTTCCTATGTATTTCCGTTCAGTTGTTTGTGGGATGCGTTTGTGTATTTTTGTGTCTGTCGGAGGGAGTTTAAAAAACGACGCAGGATGCACGTTAACAAAAATCCCCAATTTCTGATGCTGAGACGGTTGTGTTGACAGATTGTAACTGTAAATGTCTGTAAGCAGGGGTAATAACCCGGGGGGGGGGGGGATTGCATTTCACGGTAAAAAGGCATCAGAGGCTCCCCAGCGTGAAACAAGCCTGCATTTCAAAAGTTATTGGGGAGAAAGCAAGGTATGACTCTGAAGGGTTAACTGGTGGTAGTTAACTTTGCTTTCTTGCCCCCCTTTCGAATATTGATTGTTTACCAGGTTCACTGGTGGGAAGCTGAGTTGGCGGAAAGACGCCAGGAAGAGACTTGGAGGCGACCATAATGTCTGTACGTTTACACACACTGCCCACCCTGCCTGGAGTTGTCAGACCGGGTTGCAGGGAGCTGCTGTGTTTGTTGGTGATCACGGTGACTGTGAGCCGCGGCGCCTCCGGGGTGTGCCCCACCGCTTGCATCTGTGCCACTGACATCGTGAGCTGCACCAACAAAAACCTGTCCAAGGTGCCTGGCAACCTGTTCAGACTGATGAAGAGACTGGATCTGAGTTACAACAGGATCGGGCTTCTGGATTCCGAGTGGATTCCAGTTTCCTTTGTTAAGTTGAACACTCTAATAATTCGTCATAACAACATCACCAGCATTTCCACGGGCAGTTTTTCCACAACTCCAAATTTGAAGTGTCTTGACTTATCATCCAATAGGCTGAAGACCGTGAAAAGTGCAGTGTTCCAGGAGTTGAAGGTTCTGGAGGTGCTCCTTCTGTACAACAATCACATCTCCTATCTCGACCCTTCTGCTTTTGGAGGGCTCTCCCAGTTGCAAAAACTCTACTTAAGTGGAAACTTTCTGACACAGTTTCCCATGGATTTGTATGTTGGGAGGTTCAAGCTGGCAGAACTGATGTTTCTAGATGTTTCTTATAATCAAATCCCCTCCCTGCCAATGCACCATATTAATTTAGTGCCAGGAAAACAGCTGAGAGGCATCTATCTTCATGGCAACCCATTTGTCTGTGACTGTTCCCTTTATTCATTGCTCATCTTTTGGTATCGTAGGCACTTTAGCTCAGTGATGGATTTTAAGAATGACTATACCTGCCGCCTGTGGTCTGACTCTAGGCACTCCCACCAGGTGCTTCTGCTCCAGGATAGCTTTATGAATTGCTCGGACAGTATCATCAACGGCTCCTTCCGTGCACTTGGCTTTATTCATGACGCTCAAGTCGGGGAAAGGCTGATCGTCCCCTGTGACAGCAAGACTGGTAATGCAAATACTGATTTCATTTGGGTTGGTCCAGATAACAGACTGCTGGAGCCGGATAAAGATCTGGAAAACTTTCACGTGTTTCGCAATGGAAGTCTGGTTATAGAAAGTCCTCGTTTTGAGGACGCTGGAGTGTATTCCTGTATTGCGATGAACAGGCAACGCCTGTTAAATGAGACTGTGGATGTCACAATAAACGTGAGCAACTTCACCGTGAACAGATCCCATGCCCATGAGGCATTTAACACAGCTTTTACCACTCTCGCAGCCTGCGTGGCCAGTATCGTGTTGGTACTTTTGTATCTCTATCTGACGCCCTGTCCCTGCAAGTGTAAAAGCAAGAGACAAAAAAACGTTCTCAACCAAAGCAATGCCCATTCGTCTATCCTCAATCCTGGTCCTGCTAGTGATGCCCCCGCTGATGAACGGAAGGCAGGTGCCGGTAAAAGAGTGGTGTTTTTGGAACCCTTGAAGGATACTGCAGCAGGGCAGAATGGGAAAGTCAGGCTCTTTCCCAGTGAGACGGTTATAGCTGAGGGCATCCTAAAGTCCGCGAGGGTGAAATCCGACTCAGATTCAGTCAATTCTGTGTTTTCAGACACACCCTTTGTGGCATCCACTTAATTTTGTGCCTGTATCTGTATGGTATAGTAGTTTAACTCTCCATACTTAACTTTCTGTGCAGTCTGCAAAATAAACAGCAGGACCGAAATGGTGTCGTTTTGCGTTTTGAAATGCAACCCAGTGCTCTCTTTAACTGGTTAAGAGGAAATGTGGTAACGCACTTTTGGTTCCTCAATGTGCCAGAGAAAGGTGGGGTTGTTTTCCAAAGTGTAAGTTCTAGATGACAATAGCTTGGTCTCTAGCACCACTGATCATTTCAGAGCTGGTGTGGAGGTGACGTTGTCTTTTTATTCAGGATTCTTGCCAGAAAAAATAAATTTCAGTGCATTAGTGTTCCTTAAGAAGAGACTTTACCAGCTTATTTAGGACCAAAGTTATTTTAAAGACAAGCATCCGTGTCCTATTTCATTTTTAAAAGCTGTAGAAGGAAGAACAGTACTTATAAAACACAAAGTGAGGTTAGATTAGGGAATAATTCAGCTAATTTCATACCTGAGACCACAGTGAACAGACGACACTGATAAAATGTGCTGGATAATGCCACATCCCATATGGTGTTAGATAAATAGTGCAATAAAGGTACATTTGTTTGACTGTCTTCTTTCCATTCTGTACATTCCTTATCCTTGAACAAAAGACGTTATTGAAAGTTGGAAGTCATCATTCGTTGTTGCCATAAATATGTAAGCGTCAATACCAAAATGTCTGAGTAACTTCCTAAGCCTTTGTCCTAGCTGACTGGTATTTGTTTATATGCTCGTGTATATGTAAGTCAAATTATATGAACTATTAAATAGATTCTACTGTATTGTGCGCTGGACATTTGAATTAATGTAAATACATGTATTGTGTGAGTTGACGTTCTGTTTTATTGGGCTACTTAAAAACATAAATCTAAGATGTTCTACGTGATTACGCTGTTCTACTTTGTCTCGAGCACACTCTCTAGCAGATATCTCCACATTTTTTGGAGTTACGGTATACGTTTATTTTGTCAAAGGGGGAGAAAGGCTCTAAAGTGTTCTACCCAATTTATACCTTCCATATGACATTTTTCTCTGATACCATTATGCACTTCAGTCGGGTTTAGAAGACCAGCTCCAATTTTACGACACAGTGAGGGCCTAGGTGACCTCGTCCTTTTTCCATGTCTGCTGTAAGGTGACCGAGTGTACTCGTTCTCTACCCAGGTTTCCTCAGCGGTAACATGAAGGTTTCAGACAAGGTGATGTTTTAGGTTCCTTCTCACACTGGAAGGGATGATTTCTGGGTGTCCTTAGCTCCATCACAGACTTGTACTGGCTCTCAGAAACTATCCTACACGGTGATGAAACACAGGAATGGGATTAGGACAGACTAGCATAACGCTGCATAGCCCAAAGGCACATTTTAGACCATCAAGCCCAGCTCTTGCCCTTCCTCAGAGATAAGTGAAGCCCAGAGAAGATTGTGGGTTATCTAAGACCACGCAGTGAATTAGTGACCAGGATGGAAACAGCGCTCGGGTACAGGATTCTTCCTGGCGAAGAATGCTTACTTTTAGCAGTAGGCATGGAGAACGAGCCAAAGAACGAGACAAAAGAGTGGTCAGAAAATGGCAAAGGAGAGTCAGGGCTGCGTGGTCCCCGGGACTAAGAGAGAAGAGAGTTTTTAAGAGGTGGAAATGGGCAACAGTGACAAAAACACAAAGAAGGAGTTGAGGAGGGAAGACTGACTTTGGCAATGGGGGTTTTGGGGAAACCGTATGCATTTGGTTGCGGCTCTGTATGTGCCAAGCCAGGCATCCAGTGGCAGACACAGGTCAGGGATTTGAGGAGGGAGTGAGTGGCCGGGATATGGACCCCAGAAAATAGATACAGAGCCACTACTCAACAGTGTTGAAAATTCTTTGTTGCATGATATGAAAAAACTTAACCACCTCTGCCTTTAAAACACAGACCTCACCAGTTAGATAAGATCCCTTTAGACCCAAAGATGTTACTGGCAAACGTTTTATTCCTGTTCTTGCCATTTAAGTAATTAGGAAGAATACTGTGACTTGTATGGCCTTTGAAGTCCTCATTCTTTCTTCCTTCATACTTGGAGAAACTCATTCAAAGATGCTGTGATTTGTTCATCTTCACACAGTCTGGACACAAGGAAAAACTCTTGAGCCACTGATGCTTTGCAGCAATGGGTGGGGCTGCCTCCAGGGGCCATGATCCCCGTGACTTTGAGAGTGCCAAAGAACAGGGCCAGACGCTGGCAGGGAAGTTACAGAGAGGGTCTCTGAATTGCACCCTTTCTGGACAGGATCCCTACAGACCTTGATCCCTCAAAACCCTTGATCCTAGGAAACATGTGTTGCATTTGGCAGGAGGACACGGGCGGTGCTTGGAGTGGGGCGTTTGTGGAGCCCGATCTTGGTTGGTCCTAATACACTTCCGGTAAAAGAGAGGCTGAGCTGAGACCAAAACTAACATACGTACGATCAAAATGAAAACAAACAAAAATCCTGAATACTGAAAAGCAAAGCTGTATTTTGAACAAAAGTAGGATGGCATGGTGATGACGAAGCAGGTTGCTGAATGTTATGATGTGGAATTCTAAGTTCTTAGGTATAACTGTTTTTTTTTTTTTTTTTCTGGTAGCAGCCTGATCACATGTATTTTAAATATAGGAACAGAACTAATTTGTACCTTAAGTTTGTCCCACTCAAAATTTTATATAATTTTCCTTCCAAGTAATAATATGGATTATGTAACTAGGTTATTCTTTTAAGATACTTAGTATTTTTTATTACACAGTTTTGAGAGAAATGGGTATGCATTGGAGAAATCAAGCAGAGACCAAAGATAAATTTTCCCGGGCTTAGAGTATTTTTTCCACTATAATTAGATGATACTAGTTTTATGGCAAATGGACCCTATAGGTAATCATGAGTTACATTTCTTAACTGTACTTTTTCTTAAGGTTTATAATCTGAAAGAATGGCCTAAAACATTTTCTTATTTATAATCAACTTCTACATTAACTTTCACTGTCTGGCCTGAAGAGATGTAAATATACTTACTTTTGGCTTTTTAAAAATTATTCATCTTGAGAGAGAGACAGAGAGAAAGAGAAGCAGAGAGAGGGAGAGAGACAATCCCAAGTAGGCTCCATGGTGTCAGCACTGAGCCCAACTCAGGGCTCGATCTCACAAACCATGAGATCATGACCTGAGCTGCAATCGAGCCAGATGTTTAACCGACTGAGACACCTAAGTGCCCCTATTTTTGGCTTTAGTTGCTTGACTTATATGCCCAGAAAAAAAAACAGCTTTTCATTTTTCCAAATAAACATTTTTTTAAAACGTTCATCACAAGGGATATAGGTAAAACTTACTGGGGTGGAAACAAGAGAGACAGGAAGGTACATTGTCAGTCCAAATTCCAAAAAGATATCTGATTTTGGGTTACCCTGCTCAGTACTGTTAAAACAGGATACAGCCTAAACATCCTCACACATCGTTGGCTTTTCCTTGGCCATAAATGCTGCTTGATTATTGCCCACTTTTCTGGTGTCATCTAGTATTTACCAGCTGATCTAGTAATAGGTCTGACACCAGGCTTCTCGATAGAATCATAAGGGAAAGGTAGATAAACAAGGGTTTCCAGCAGCTACACACTCCCTCTCCACACTCCCCAACCAGAGATTCTGCCTGAAAATGTTTGGGGTAAGACCCCATGCATTGTACTTAAAAAAGTTTTTTCATTTCAACTTTCAATTTCATTTTCCATTCTGATTCTCCCTATTTTGATGAAATATATTCTAAACTGGGATCACGGCAAATGTTGTGGTTAGGACTCTGTCAGAATACACTATTATTACTCGCTAATGGATTTGTTAATAAAAAGAATTTTAATGCTCTCTTAAAAAAAATTCTAATGTAGGGGCACCTGGGTGGCTCAGTTGGTTAAGCGTCCAACTTCGGCTCAGGTCATGATCTCACAGTTCATGGGTTCAAGCTCCCGCTTCAGATCTGTGCTGACAACTCAGAGCCTGGAGCCTGCTTCAGATTCTGTCTCTCCCTCTCTCTCTCTGCCCCTTCCCTGCTCGTACTCTCTCCCTCTCAAAAATAAATAAAATATTAAAAATATTCTAATGTGTTGGAGAAACGAAGGAGTTGATTCTCTGATACTAAATGGACTCTAAATTGTTGGTTGTAATTTATGATTTATATTTTTCTAAATTATAAAATATAGAATAATTACTTTGAGATTGACTAAATCTCTGATTCTCTCACTTTAAAAATATTTTTTATTAAAAAAATTTTTTTTTTAACGTTTATTTTTGAGACAGAGAGAGACAGAGCATGAACGGGGGAGGGTCAGAGAGAGCGAGACACAGAATCTGAAACAGGCTCCAGGCTCCGAGCTGTCAGCACAGATCCCGACGCGGGGCTTGAACTCACGGACCGCGAGATCATGACCTGAGCCGAAGTCGGTGCCTTAACCGACTGAGCCACCCAGGCGCCCCAAAAAATATTTTTTATTTTTAAACAGATTTGAACAGATCTGGTGGATAACAATAAACTTACAAGCTTTCAGATTTGATTATATCATAGTAAAGTGAAGCCATATTCCAAGGATGTTGGAGTATAGATTTCATCTGCAGAAAACCAAACTCCTTTGTTTTTCCAATATAATAGAATAATAGGGTTTTTTTTAGGTTATTTATTTATTTTGAGAGAGAGTGTGTACATGAGCAGGAGAGGAGCAGAGAGAGAATCCCAAGCAGGCTCTGCACAGTTAGTGCAAGCAGCCCAATGCAGGGCTCAAACCCATGAACTGGGAGATCATGACCTGAGCCAATATCAAAAGTCAGATGCTCAGCTGACTGAGCCACCCAGGTACCCCAAATAATAGTTTTTAAAGAGAATATTAAGGTTCCTTTCACTGGGGGCTTCCTGGGTAGTTTAGTCTGTTGAGCATCTGACTCTTGATTTAGACTCAGGTCATAATCCCAGGGTCATGGGATTGAGCCCCGTGACACGCTGAGCATGAAGCTTGCTTGAGATTCTCTCTTTCTCTCTCTCTGCCTCTCCCCACGTAAATTAAACATAAAAGTTTTCTTTCATGGTTCTCTTATGACTCTCTGCCCAAGAGCCGGTCCCCAAAGCCCTGTTTTTTATTTATAAAAAAATTATTTATTTATGTATTATTTTTATTTATTATAAAAATAAGGAAGTTAGTGTGGATAGATGATTAGTTTGCCCTTGCAAGCATTATTGCATAGTAATATATTAAAAAGTAGAACTAAAGACTCATGTAATAACCTCTTGAATAATTTAGAGGACTCTGTAAAGGACCATGTTTCTTGTGGATAGATTCCAGGGAGGGGAGCCCTTCAATAGTGAGGACCAGAGCAAACAGAGTGTGGAAACACAGGCCCTTTGTAAATTATAAAATGTGATATATACAGTATTTATACTGGGTTTAACTTTTTAAGTACCTACTAAGTGCCAGACACACTGTGAGGGGTGATGGTTATTATCATTCCCTATCACAGAAGCCCTGAAAAAATGGGCAAGATTCCACCCCACTACAGACAGGAAAAAGAAGCTCAAAAGGATAAATGATTTTCCCAGATAACTTGACTAATCAGCCTTTTTTTTTTTTTTTAATGTTTATTTATTTTTGAGAGAGAGACAGAGAAAGACAGGGGGCAAGTGGGAGAGGGGCAGAGAGAGAGGAAGACACAGAATTTGAAGCAGGCTCCAGGCTCTGAGCTGTCAGCACAGAGCCTGATGCAGGGCTCGAACTCATGAACCGTGAGCTAGTCAGCCATTTTTACCATGAGAGTCATTTAAAAGATAACTCTGCACAACAGTCCTATAGGTGTTCTACCAATAGAACTACTTTGTAAAGCATGGGTCATAGGTAAACTTTCCATAAATGTAATAGTGAATGGATTAGTGCCCAAAGTCAATCTGGAAGAAGAGGAATTCAAGGGCAGAAGATCATAAATCCTTTAGACATAATGAAGGTAGAAAAGTTTTTTTCCCCCTGCAAAACACAATGTGTCACAAGTAGCAAAATTGGATATCTATTTAAGATACAGGTTTAATAGATAAGGCTTCCTCTGGTCTACTGACTCTTTTCAGGCTGGTTGTCCTTCACACATGAAATTGCTTCATATGTAAAAAAGAAAAATATCCATTTTATCATTATAAATGACATATTCAAGATATTTACATGAATAAATGATTCAATTCAATTTTTTAAATTAAAAATGACCCAAATTTACAAAGTAAATAGTCCAATTGGAGAGGATATCTGCGAGTTTGTTTTAAATTTCTAGAAGAGTGGTAGGGACAATTCAAAGCCAGGGATACTTTTCCAATTAATTTTAAAATTAGGTTTCTCAAGGGGCACCTGGGTGGCTCAGTTGGTTAAGCGTCTGACTTCAGCTCAGGTCATGATCTCATAGTCTGTGAGTTTGAGACCCGCATCAGGCTCTGGGCTGACAGCTTGGAGCCTGGAGCCTCCTTCAGATTCTGTGTTTCCCTCTCTCTCTGCCCCTCTTCTGCTCATGCTCTCTCTCTCTCTCTCTCTCAATAACAAATAAAAAATATTCAAAAAAAATTTTTAATTAGATTTCTCAAAATAATTTTTGAAATTATTTCACAAGACAGCCTCAGTGGCTTATCTGATTAAACATCCATATTAGGTAATATGTCAGCAGAGCATCAAATATATTCTCAGAGAATTTTGTAGTGTCTGTATCTTAGTGTCATAGAATCAAGTATAATGGGATTAAGGGTCAAATCCTTGGTGACAATTGGCCAGTTACTGCCAAGAAAAGACAATTGAGTATTCAATTGTCTCTTGATTTAGAGAGACAATTTGTTGTGTAATAAATGTTGTGTAATAACTACTCTCTCCCCTTATAGGAGATTACAGTACAACTTAGAGAAGAAACATTATTAAACTAATTCAGGGGTAAGAGCTGATGGGGCGCCTGGTTGGCTCAGTTGAGCATCTGACTTTTGATTTCAGCTCAGGTCATGATCCCAGGCTGGAACTGAGCCCTGAGTTGGGTTCCCACGCGTGGAGCCTGCTTAGGACTCTCTCAGGATTCTTGCTATCTCTCCCTCTGCCCCTGTCCCCTCCTTGCACGATCTCTCTCTCTCTCTCTCTCTGTAAAAAAAAAAAAAAAAAAAAAAAAAAAAAAAAGTAAGAGTTGATTTGTCTACTCGAGACTATTCTGTCAAATAAGAGGTGAGAAAAGGAAGATAACTGGCAGAGACCTTGCTTTGGCCAACTGGACTAATGCAGCCCGGGCATGAACACTAGAAAACTATACCATAGATACCCCAACCTTGTGCTGGCAGAGAACCTTACCTTCAAAAAGCCCGTATGGTAAGGAGGTGGTGCAAGCTAGGCAATAGCACTCTAAAGTGAATGTCAGTGAATAGACATAAATAGATCCTGCCAATCTATTATCACTTTAAACCAAATCCAGAGGAGAAAGAGACCTCAACGTTTCACACTGGTTCTCTCTCTACACTTGCAGCGCCACACCTTGCCCCCACCGCAGTTAGGATGAACACATCCCAGCCCCGACATGAGGAATGAAAATAACAGCAACAACGATAATAGTAACAATAGTAACCTTTTTACATGTAAGCTCCGTGCTTAGGGCTTTACATATTTTTTCTCATTCTTGTGAGGAAGGTATTATTTTTATGTCCATTTTACAGGTGGAGAACGGAGGCTTAGGAATGGTTGGTGATTTGCCTAAAGAACATATAGTAAAGAAGTCAGGATTTAATTCTAGCTTTGTGTGGATCCATCCAGAACCCAGGCTCTCAATGTCTACACTGTACTACTGTCTACACTATACCACGACTATATTGCTGCTCCCAAGTTTTGAAAAGAGACAGAAATATGGTTTCATCACGAGGCAAGTGTGCTGATATAGAAATGCCCAAAGACAGGAAGGTCAGGGCAAGTTTCCCAGAAAAAGTAATGGCTGAGTGGAGGCTTCAAGGAGGTCTGTATGTTTAGAGAAATCTAGTTTGTTTCTCACAGCTGGACATGTGGGCCTGATGGAAGGTGAGACTGTGAATGTACCCCGGTCCCTGGGGATTCGACTAAAGCAGTTGTCGGAAACAAGCACACCAGTGCCCTGGGAACTGCCTTAAAACGGGGCCCTTCAGCTGCTGGATCTGAGGCTTTAGGTTGGGGTCCAGTATGAACCCGCCTCATTTCACGTTCCACTCTGCACTGAAAATGTAGTCCTTTTTCATAGGTCTTCAAGGAGAAAACATACTAAATTGGCTCATGTAAATGCTTATGGCATGTTTTGCTAGGTGAAAAAGAGTTAGAAATATTAGCTTCTTTTGTGTAACAATGTAGGCTTAACACGGTAATGATGAAATAATCCTACTTAATTCAGTTATCACTCTATAGACCAAGGAATGTCTTAGAGCTAATGTTTATCCAAGCCTCCCTGTAATTAAATTTATACTGCTAGCCTAGATATTGATTTGACTAAGCTGGTTTTGTAAGAGTGAATGATTCGGGTGGGAAGAGACAGAAAGATGTGATTTTCAAGCGGGGCCGGGGAAGAACCCACATCAGACCGGCCTGCAGAATTAAATTACAACAATTCAGGCTGCTTGTTGAGCATTTGTGTGCATTTTTGCCCCAACTCTGCCTGGTTAAATACTTCTCGAAAGCATTCATGCTTGAGTGAATCTTTCTTAAAGTCTAGATTGTATAGAGCTATTGCGCTAAGTTTTTTTGATTTTTTTTTTTCAACTGTATTCCTTTTCCGAAGAAAAGCATCTTGCCTGAGGAGGAAACATAATGAAAGACCTGTGATGTGAAAGTCTAAAAGAAGTTGTTTACTTTTTTATTTGTTCTCCGTTTTTAAAATATTCATACTTAATTACAACCTTAGGGAAGCCTTCAGCTCTCAGTCTGACCTACTTCAAATCAGTGGAAAACATAACAAATATCTCCCCTCTGCAACCATTTATAATAACCTTGACTTTTTCCTAAAACCCAGAGGAAATGTAGTTCTTGACTCTGGGCCAAGTTTGTCGGGAGCTATTGATATTAATAAATCTTATTCACATAAGGATTCACTTGAAAATCACATCACTAATTATTATATATAATTTGTAATAAGGACCTTAAAATGACCTTCATTACTTACATAGAATATAGTGATTTGATTGACAAATATGTTGTTACTTTTTTTTTTTTTTTTTTTGGTCTTGTTTAACTGGTTAACATTAAGCATCTTAGGAATCTGGCAGGGGATTTGAAAATGAAATCCTATGCAGCCTCGCACGGGGTCTGAGATTTTCCTGAAGAAGTAGACGCAGGCATTGCTCTTTAGGGACTTTTCTACATCTAATGACGAGGGGGCTGACTGACTCCCCTGTTATTTGTCATTTCAGATATTCTCAAATTCTGCTTAAGTTTTAAGTACAGCACACTCGAGGAGACAGGAGAGTCATCTACCGATGGCACACATCCCATACATCTCTTGGATCTTGGCGGTTGCCAGGATTCCTGCCAGGCAGCGAAGCCTCTTCCCACAGGGTCTAAAGATTTAGAGGCGATGGAGGCAGAGGCATTTATAGGAGGTTTCTCCTGACTACGTCTTCATCTCCTCTACTTATTTCTGGAAAATGCTTAGAACATGTGTTTATTATTTGCTATCAACCACTTTAAAGCTATGCAGCTATACACACTGGCCCTTTAGCCCCACACCACACTCTCTCTCTTGAAGGCATTGTTGACCCTGGGCAAGAGCCAGGCACTGAGCACTTTACTATCTATGGACATTCCCATGCAACGTGTTTATATTTGATCTAGAAATGCCTTCGGGGTTGTTGCATAAACGTGGTTCTTCCCATGGTCTTTCTCATTTCCATCAAATGGCAACCCCATCCTTCCAATTGCTCAGGCCCAAAACATTGGTGTCATCTTTGACTTTTCTCTTGCTGTCACCCTCTAGCTAATCTGTTGGAAAATTCTCTTGGCTCTACCTTCAAAATATATCTGGAGTCTGACCTCTTCTTACAACTTCCACCCCAGCCCCATCCAAGCCACTGGATTTATTGCAATGGGGCTGGCTGGTCTCCTTGTTCCACACTTGCCGTCCCAGTGTCTGTTCTTAGAACTGCAGCCACCATGACTTCTCTGAAGAGTAGGCCAGTTCATGGCCTTTCTGCTCAGAACCTTAGCACTTGCTGTCTCAACCCCTGAATACTCCCTGGAGGCACATGTGGAGATATCAAAAATCACTCCCAGGCCTGGCTCCATCCCTGGATATTTGGGTTCACTTGATTTTTACAGTTCCACAGGTAATTCTAAAATGTAGCCACGACTGAGTCCTTCCAGGGGGTCTGCAGGCCCTTACCACCCCAAGAGTTCTCGGACCTCATTTCCCATGTCTCTGTCCCATGCTCTGCTCTGGCCCCATTGGCCTCTGCATACACCAGGCACGCTCCTTCCTTGTGCTTCTGCCCCCTCTGTCTGGAATTGTCTTCCCTATTCCTGCCTGACTGGCTTTGCCTCTTTCAGGTCTTTGCTCAAATGTCGTCTCGGTGAGGCCTCTGACCGGGCTATTTGACTCTGAATTCCCCACCCCACCCCAACCCAGCCTCCCTATTCCCTTTCCTGTTTTATTTTTCTCCAGATGCTTTCATCAGCATCGGACACCCTGTATATTTTACTTACTATGTGAGTTCCATGAGGGCAGGAATTTTTATGAGTTTTGTTTGGTGTTGTGTTCCCAGTGCCAAGAACAGAAGAAATAAATATTTGCAAATAAATATTCATCCAATGAACAAAGTGGGCCTAGGAAGGGGCTGTAAGGCTGCCCGCTGCAACGAGCTCAGGGGTGGCCATGACGGTTACTACTGTTGACAACATGATCGTTTCCATGTGCTACATTTTCTACTTTGTCCCAGTTTCTGATGCTCTTCTTCATCTCCCAAAAGAGCACAAGAGGGGTTTTGCCGTATTCGGTGATGAATAAACTATCAAAATACAGATTAGTACCCATTTTGCATATATTTCCCACTTGTTTAAGGCACCCCATTTGGTATTTATGAAAAGATGTCATGCTGAGTACATGAGAAGCAGGAAGCCAGTGTCTGTCTCCTCTCAGCATCTGCTAACAGAGTGACGCCAATTAAACGTGTGTCAAGGGCCTGAAAGGACTCAGATTGGGCTTGATGGCACCAGGCAGTAGGCCTGACACAAATTTAAGAAGCTGTCTCCTACCTTTGGAGCAGGATTTTTTGGAATCCAGTTCTGCCATGAGGAATTCTGACTGCTTTAGTGAATAAACAGCAGAGATGTTGTATGTGCTCGGTGATACTGAGTGCAGTGAAAGATGACCTTTCTGGAGGTCATGTGGTCTGGCAGACCAATGAACTGCCCTCCTTGTCAACATGTGGAAACTTCCAGAAACTTCCATGGCAATGTGTTTTCTGAATTAGCTCCTGGTATGATGAGAAAGCTACATTACCACAAGGAAAACCAGGCAAAAGAAGAGACCTGAAGGAGGTGGGGTGCATAACATGAGTGTTGGCCACTCAGAATATCCACCTACTCTAAGTGAGGGTCAAGTATGTGATAGTGGATTGTGAACTGTGGAATGCAAGATGATAATTGTCAAAGTTGGCAGCCAGTCCAGTTTTAGTGGCTCGTAGGTGGTCACCACTGCTGAGTGGCCCTCTCTCCTCCGTCAGTGTTTCCAAGAACAGCTATGCTCTCCTTCACCTAGGCCCCTCTTTCTGTTCCACTGAAAGTCCATGTATTACTAAACCCAAGAGAACAGGGGTCAACACACTGCTTTTGGTAGGTCACTCCTCCTGCCATATTATGCTCTATATTGTAAAAACCTTTTTGTTTTTTCTGGTCTACGCCACTGTCACCTCATCAACCTAGATGACCCTTCTGGCTGTTCCAACAACATCTACAAATAAGAAGAGACAATGGAAAATGAATAGCTAACATTTCTTGAGCACTCACCATGTGCCAGCCGCTGTTTTAAGTGCTTGCCATGAGCCAACCCACGTAATCCTTAGAAGAGCCTCTGGGTCAGGCATTACTGGAGAAGCCACGTGACCTGTGAGCAAACTGAAGCACAGGGAGATTTAGAAGTTTGCCCAAGGTCACTCAGCTGCCAGGAATGACAATGACAGAGCCAGGAATCACACACATTTCACTTAATCTAGACACCATGCTGAAGTAAATACTCCTGCTCTATTTTACATAGGAGAAAACTGCAAGAAATTACTCACCTAAGGGCCATGTGATTGTTAAGCAGTAGCAAGATCAGAACCCAAGTTTATCTGGTTTTCAAAGCCCTGGTTGTGTTTTAATTGGCTTTTTGGGGAAACCCCACTTTTTTTTTTATTCATTGTTAATATTCTAAATTTGGTATTACCATAAATCTTGCTAGAAGCAAAATCCTATCATTTTTAGCTTCAGTTTTTAAAAACAGCCAATCATCAAAACCTGAGCAGCAACATGTTAGAGTGGCAGAGAATTACGGCTGTGGGCACCATAAATGTGGTCTGTGTACTTCGCACAGTGCCGGGTTCTTGCTGACATAATTGCACGGAGGTATGCCATCCCTTTAACCCATTTTCAAATGGGGGAACTTGCCTGAGGTTACGTATCATAGCTAGTAGGTAGCTGAGATGGGATGCGATTCTATGTCCCTTGACTCTAAAGTCTGTGCTTGACCTACAGTCCTCTCTCTACCAGTGGTCAGCACAAAGGTCATATGCTGCCCAATACCTAGCCAACTTAGTGATGCCATTTTCTCCCCTTTGTAATAGAAAAATTAAGAATGCTTATCATCGCATTGGGAAACCTTTGAGTGTGTGCTCAAGGACCAGATCCCCACCTGAGCTGGTCTGAGCCCATCTACCACAGGCAGCAGACTGGTTCTCTGGTCCCAGCCAGCCATCTCAGGAAGAGATGCTGTTACTGGCCATTAGGAAGACACTTTAAGATCGAAGATATTCATCATAAATGTAACATTTCTGTTGGAAAGATAATTCTGAGAGCATAGCTTACACATAGAGGGCCCTGTAGCATCTTGATAGCTGTGCCAAAAAGTAAATATCAAAGCCATTTGGCCCACACGCTCTTCTTTATGCTCATAGATGTATTGCGATTATTTGTTCATCATTGTAAATATTCACATTCAATTCATTTTCTGGCAACTTTCAGAAAGTGTTTACTGACAGCTGGATAAAATTAACTGAACGTGTCCAATAAAAACATTGCTGAAAATAGGAACGGCATTATCATTTTGACAACAAGTGTAGAATTTGTGTTCATGTTTCTAGTCTTATGTTTGGTTTTGTCTCAAGGGGAAAAAAATCTCACTGAATTCAGCTCCAAATATGAAGTAAGTTCTTTGTAATTTTCTCTCTTCCTTTCTAAGTTTTGCCTTCCTTCCTTCCTCTCTTTCCCCTATTTGTGTGTGTCTCTCTCTCTCTGTTTTTTCTATTTGTTTGTTTGTTTATTTATAAAATTTTTTTAATGTTTACCTATTTTTGAGAGAGAGTGACAGAGTGTAAGGCAGAGAGAGAGGAAGGCTCAGAATTTGAAGCAAGCCCCAGGCTCTGAGCTGTAGGTACAGAGCCCCACGTGTGGCTCAAACTCATGAACCTCAAGATCATGACCTGAGCCAAAGTCAGACGCTTAACCGACTGAGTCACCCAGGCGCCCCTCTTTCTCTTTATTTTTTATTAAATCACTACTAATTTCATAATAATTTTAGTTTTAGTCTAGAAAAGATTTTTTACTACCCTCCTAGACTCATACATTCTCTAGAATCTCACAGTTGGGAGTCTGCTAATATATGCCATTTATAGTCTGAAAACACATTATGTTTTATCAATTCAGGGCAATTTCTAACATTAAAGTTAAACCAATGCTAGCACCCGTCTTTCTTAAATGATACATAACCAGTAGAGATTACCTTTCTCTGTTCCTCCTAAGATTGCTGCCATTTCAGTAAATGTCATTTTACTGAATGTCATTTTTACTGAAATGGAGAAGAGGACGGAGATAATCACATTCACTTCCCTGAACGTCCATTTTACCTAACCTTACATGTTCCTTTAGCAGCCATAAAATATCCCATATTATTGCCAGAACTCACATTCAGAATCATGATAGCTAATATTTAGTATTTTCCTGACAAATAGTTGTATGACCTTAATCTAGGTTTACAAAATAGGTAGATCATTAGCGCACTGTTACTCGGGTTTTCTTTTTCTTTTGTAAGACATATTTGCTGGCTGATTGACATAATGCAACAGCACGAAGTTCTTCAGTCATTGTAGGTCTGGGAATTTCATCCAGGTGTTCTCATTCTCAGTCCATTGTTTTTAAACAAGGCTTGAAAAATAATAACAGAACAACATTAATTCAAACTTTTGTATTCTTCAAATAGCTTTAACAAATTGAAAATCACTAGTTTAATTATTAGCCAGTCAAAGATAGGTCACACCATTAGGGAGAATCTATGGAGAAGTATTTATTTTGTGGCACACGGAATAGGAGCCTTTCCCTGAAGGACCTGAATTTGATAAACAAGCTTTTACATAACAGGTCATTATCTTAAACAATCTATCATTTTCACTAGAGACCGTTTTTTTTTTTTTAATTATTTTCTTTATAGAGAGAGAGGGAGGGAGAACAGGAGGCAGGGCAGAGAGAGAGAGGGAGAGAGAGAATTCCAAGCAGCCTCCATGCTGTCAGTGCAGAGCCTGATGCAGGGCTCAATCTCAGGAACTGTCAGATTGTGACCTCAACCAAATCAAGAGTCAGATGTTTAAATGACTGAGCCACCCAGCCACTTTTTGTAGCCTTTTTTTCTTTTTTGTAGCACCTTTTTTCTTTTTAAATAATGGTACTCTTGGAGCTCCTGGGTGGCTCAGTTGGTTAAGCCTCAGATTTCTGCTTAGGTCATGATCTCATGGTTCATGGGTTCAAGACCTGCATTGGCTCTGTTGCTGACAGCTCAGAGCCTGCAGCCTGCTTTGGATTCTGTGTCTCCCTCTCTCTCTGCCCCTCCCCACTCTCTCTCTCTCTCTCTCTCTCTCAGAAATAAATAAACATTAAAATAATAATAATAAATTAAATAATGGTACTCTTTTTCCTAATTTTTTTTTCATATTCTTTTTTTTTTTTTTAATTTTTTTTTCAACGTTTTTTATTTATTTTTGGGACAGAGAGAGACAGAGCATGAACGGGGGAGGGGCAGAGAGAGAGGGAGACACAGAATCGGAAACAGGCTCCAGGCTCCGAGCCATCAGCCCAGAGCCCGACGCGGGGCTCGAACTCACAGACCGCAAGATCGTGACCTGGCTGAAGTCGGACGCTTAACCGACTGCGCCACCCAGGCACCCCTTTTTCATATTCTTAATGGTTAAATCATTTTTTGAAAATAAGATGATCTTAGAAAAACGTAGATATACATTCTAAAATTAAACATTTAAAACAAGGACTAGCTTTGGTGAAATATTACAGTGCTAATGGTTTTCTTTCTAAAATATTTTTCCAGGTCAGGGGCACCTGGGTGGCTCAGTTTGTTAAGCGTCTGATTTTGGCTCAGGTCATGATCTCGTGGTTTGTGAGTTTGAGCCCCGTGTTGAGCTCTGTACTGACAGCTCAGAGCCTGGAGCCTGCTTCAGACTCTGCCTTTCTCTCTCCCTCTCTCTCTCTGCCCCTCCCCCACATGTGTTCTGTCTCTTCCTCTCTCTCTCTCTCAATTAAAAACAAACATTAACAAATTTTTAAAAAAATATTTTTCCAGGTCAATCTATATCTGTGATTTTCATATCAGGATATTAAAATTGCAGCCTTTAAAATGATTTCTATCTGCCCCTTCAGCTCTTACCCTCCCAACATCTCTCCTGGCTTCTCTTCTGGCATTGTTATGACATTGAGTTTTCAGTCTTCTGAAATATTGTGTGTGGCCTTTCACCGAATAATAATAATTAAAATAGTTCCTTTCACTGCACATTTAACTTTACTAAACTGTGTTTAGTCTCAAGTAGGGAAATGAGATACAGAACTCAATTTTCATCTTGCATAAAATACATTTAATGATACAACTCTTCAGAACTACATTTAAAATTCTCCTTAGATTGGCTCCAGGCAATTTTTCAAGTGCTCACCCCCACAATTCCTCTATCTAAAGAATGCATTCTAATGTGGTGTACTCATGGTCCTTAATGAGGCACCAAGAATATACTCCCTAGTATGTTCCACTGATTGATAGTTTATTGGTCCTAAATGACCTGGCAAAAATCCCACTTCTATGAAGTCACCTTTCACCTCATTCATTTATTCATAGGTGAAAGCAACATTTTCTGAACTAATTCTGATCTAAGCCCTCCTTAAAAGATCCTTTTGGAGCAGGCGAAGGATATTCAATTTGCATCTGGAAAAAAACCCAAACCCTATGGTAGTGATGTTGATATGGGTTAAGTGTGGAGAAGGCAGGATGGGAAGGAGGGAAACCAAATGGAGTCCTTAACAGTGGCCCAGAGCAAGAGTAGGGCAGGTTTGTAGAGAGATTAAAGGTGCACAATTTTTAGGACTTCACTGATTGAAACTAGACAAGTCATTTCGAGCTCACATAAGGATAATAATGAAGATATGCACAAAGCATTACAGGAGAACAAAGAAGGGTGGCAGAGCTGAGTGTCCAGAAAAGTTTTCCTAAGGATAGAATAACCCAAGACAAGCCATGAAGAATGAGTTTGTACATGAAGTGGAGAGGGAGGGAGGGGATTCTATCCTGTTGGAGGGAGTAGCATGGTTAAAGGCTGAGAGGCTAGAGAGAATGTGATGCATCCAGTGAGTTGCAAATACAGTAGTTTGGTTTTGCCAGAACTACAGTTAGGAATGGATAGAAGTAGGAACTCTACCGAAGGGAAGTTGACAAGGTAGGCAAAAGTGAGATTATGAAGGATCCTGTATACCACTCCAAGTCATTTCACTCTTATTCCGAAAGCTAGGAGGTCAGCCTGTAAATGAATTTAGCAGCTACAGTGATATGGTTTGTAACCGAAGGGTAGCAAAATATGTTCCCCAAAATGCCATTATGGCATAAGAATTATTTTGCGCTGAAGCAGATATGAGAAAAGCTCTCTGCCCTCCTCTTATTTGCCTAAAAGCAAGACATGAATTTGTAAAGATGGTTGCCTTCCTCTCTCTACCAGGAAGGACAGAAGTTAATTACAAGAGATTAGCTCTAGACTCTTATCAGCCCAAGATGCCACTGACAAACTTTACTAAAATTTACATCACAAATTTACTAATCAGCCTTTATCTTCCATTAGTTGTCCCATATATTTACCTTCCCACTATTTGCTGCCCTAGAAATTCAGTCCTTTTCCTCTATCTTGTTACTTCTCTAAAAATTATTGTTCTTCTGTTAAGATGCTATGTAAGACAAAATTCTAACCATTCTTTTGAGTTAGTCATCACTGAATACTCCCATGTGTATGCACGATGCACTTGTTAATGTGCTTTTGTTTTTCTCTTGTTAACCTGTCTTTTGTCACTCTAATTTGTAGGATCTCAGGAATGAACCTAAGTTAGGAGAGAAATGATTTTTCTTCTTCTGTGTAATTAGAAAAAGCTTTCTGAGCTTCTGTACAGCAAAGGAAACAACCAACAAAACTAAAAGGCAACCAACGGAATGGGAAAAGATATTTGCAAATGACATATCAGACAAAGGGCTAGTATCCAAAATCTATAAAGAGCTCACCAAACTCCACACCCGAAAAACAAATAACCCAGTGAAGAAATGGGCAGAAAACATGAATAGACACTTCTCTAAAGAAGACATCCGGATGGCCAACAGGCACATGAAAAGATGTTCAACGTCGCTCCTTATCAGGGAAATACAAATCAAAACCACACTCAGATATCACCTCACGCCAGTCAGAGTGGCCAAAATGAACAAATCAGGAGACTATAGATGCTGGAGAGGATGTGGAGAAACGGGAACCCTCTTGCACTGTTGGTGGGAATGCAAATTGGTGCAGCCGCTCTGGAAAGCAGTGTGGAGGTTCCTCAGAAAATTAAAAATAGACCTACCCTATGACCCAGCAATAGCACTGCTAGGAATTTACCCAAGGGATACAGGAGTACTGATGCATAGGGGCACTTGTACCCCAATGTTTATAGCAGCACTCTCAACAATAGCCAAATTATGGAAAGAGCCTAAATGTCCATCAACTGATGAATGGATAAAGAAATTGTGGTTTATATACACAATGGAGTACTACGTGGCAATGAGAAAGAATGAAATATGGCCTTTTGTAGCAACGTGGATGGAACTGGAGAGTGTGATGCTAAGTGAAGTAAGCCATACAGAGAAAGACAGATACCATATGGTTTCACTCTTATGTGGATCCTGAGAAACTTAACAGAAACCCATGGGGGAGGGGAAGGAAAAAAAAAAAAAAGAGGTTAGAGTGGGAGAGAGCCAAAGCATAAGAGACTGTTAAAAACTGAGAACAAACTGAGGGCTGATGGGGGGTGGGAGGGAGGGGAGGGTGGGTGATGGGTATTGAGGAGGGCACCTTTTGGGATGAGCACTGGGTGTTGTATGGAAACCAATTTGACAATAAATTTCATATATTTAAAAAAAAAAAAAGAAAGAGCTTTCTGTTTGCAGTGAGGAGTAAGTAACAGACTAGTTACAATACTGTAAGAGTAAGTAAGTAAGAGATCCAAGTAAGAGATGATCATCCTCCAAGTAAGAGATGATGAAGGCATGAATTGAGATATGGTAATGGAGATGGAGAAGGGGATGTAGTTGGGAGATGTTAAGATGCTGAGATTGATGAGATTAGTGTCTGATTTGATGGAGGAAGGTGGAAAGAAGCATCAAGACTTACCTTCTGACTTATATATTGGGTGTTACAGTAAAGGATGGTGCCATTTTCCATGATGGGGAATATGTTGAAGGGAGAAAAAAATGGATTTCATCTTGGACATGTTGAGATGGAGTACCTTGTGGGGCATCAAAGAAGGAATGTCCAGTACAAAGATGGATGAAGATGCCTGGAGCTCAGAAGAAAGAGCTGAGCCAGACATTTAAATGTTGGTGGTCATTCAGCATTTAGTTAGTAGTTCAAACCATGGAAGTAGATCACAAATCAGAGACTGTGTATCAAGAGAAGAGAAGAGAAGAGAAGAGAAGAGAAGAGCATAGAACAATGGAGATAGCAACATTTCAGTAGTTGGAAGAGGAGGAACTAAGGGAAGAGCCACAGTAGAGAAGGAGGGTAGAATCACTGATGCCAAATGAGAAAAAGGAGATGGTGTCCATCAGGGTCAAATGCATTATAGAGATTTAGGAAGAGAAAGCCTGGAAATGTTCATTGTATTTAGAAACAGGTGACCTTGGCAGGAGTAGTTAAGTGGAAGAGGAAGACATATGGCAGTGGGTTGAGGAATGCATAAGAAATGAGTAAGTGCAGACATCTCTTTCAAGAAGTGTGGATACGAGGGAAGGAGAACAAAAGATAGAGGCTGAACTATGTAGGGGGAGTGCAGAATCAAGAGAGGGCTGTTGAAATTCAGAAGGCGTGGGCATATTTAAATGTTGGTATGGAAAAGTCAGGAGAGGAGAGAAGGAAGCTCTAGCTAAGACATGGCATAAAGAATGAAATAAAGGCATGAGACAGTAGAAGGGAAAGAGGTTAGGGCAGGAAGAGGGAAAGGAGGAAGAAGGGAAAGAAGGAAGACAGGCAGGTAGGCAATGAGTACACAAGGGAAACAGAGAAGAGAGAAGAAGAAGATAGGTATGAACACAAACAGGATTTGGAGCACTGGCTAGGAAGTTGAGAGACTCTTTGCCTAAGGATCTCGAGTTCTCTATAAAGAGAAAAATAGAAAAGGAGGTCATTTGATGAGATTGAGAGGAAACAATATATTGGGAAGGAGCTTAAAGAAAGTGAAGATCTGAAGTAATTGTTGTGGGTGTCAGGGAGGAAAAACTTTTTCTCTACCCTCTTAGGTTCTATCTCTTGGGTCCTGAGGATTAAACTGACAAATGACAGATTCACAGGAGAAAACACAGATGTTTATTTGCATACACACAGTAGTCCCTCTTGTTTGCAGTTTCCCTTTCTAAGGTTTAAGTTCCCCATGGTCAACCACAGTCTGGAAGCAGATGATCCTCCCTAGTGGCCTAACCCTGCATCAGAGGGCCAGTATCATTCATCTCACTTTATGTCATCATGTAGGCATTTTATTCTCTCACATCACAAGAAGGGTGAGTAGAATACAATAAGATTTTAAGGGAAAGACCACATTCATTTTATTACAGTATGTTATAATTATTTGTTTTACTACTAGTTATTGTTGTGAATCTCTTACTGTGCCTAATTTATAAACTAAACTTTATCATAAGTATGTATGTGTGGAAAAAACCTAGCATATCTGAGGTTCGGTACTATCATGGTTTCAGGCACATACTGGGGGTCTTGGAACATCTCCCCTGTGCAAAAGGGGGCCTTTTGTACACAGAAGTTTACAGAAAATGTGACTTAAGGAGATGGTTAGAATTTGGGGCTTATATATGATCTTATTAGTGGAAGAAAAGGGAGAGAAGGGTACTTGGGAAAACAAATGACTTTTAAGAAAGATAAATGGGCACCCAGCAGAACAGATGGAAGAGATGATAGTTCTGTGACAATGTCTGTTTAGGTGATGGGTTGTCCTGGTGCTGACTTCTTGTCTGCAGTGATAGGAGTCGATCCTGCTCCCAGTAAGTAGATTTATGACAGATGAGTTCTTCTGGAAGACTCTGCTTTCAGGCAGATAAGGAGAGTTCAGAAAACACACACACAACACACACACACACACACACACACACACACACCTCTTTTTGTATCTGGTGATTCTCAAATGCCTTCAGCTCAAAATAATTTTTATGCCACAGTGGCATATTCTGGATCCCTTCATGGGAAATAAGAGACAAAAATGACTAGGGAAATGTAAAGGGTTTTCAAGTTGAAGACAATGACATGTGTATACATTTGTGTGATTTTTTTCCGGTGGTACCCAGCAGGGTAGGTGTGGGAGTAAAGGAAGTGGATGCTAGGATTGATCCATGTTTAGTTTCCCTAAACTGGGGTGATGGAAGGACAGTGCTCAAGGCAGTCAAGGTATTAGTTATCCCAAGAATGATTGAGAATAGGGATCACTCAGAATAAATGGGTGTTATGGACTGAATGTTTGTGCTCCCCTAAAATTCATATGTGGAAGCCCTAACTCATATGTGGAATCTCCTATATTTGGAGATGGGATATCTAAGGAAGTGAGTGAGGTTTAACGAGGTCATAGGGGTGGGCCCCTGTCCAATAAGATTAGTGTCCTTGTAGGAAGAGACACCAGAGAGCTGTCTCTCTCTCCATACACACACACAAAGGAAAGGCCATATGAGGACATAGCAAGAAGGTCACTGTCCACAAGCCAGAATGAGAGTTCTCACCAAAAACGGAATCAGCCAAAACCTTAATCTTGGACTTCTAGTCCCTGAACTGTAAGAAATAAATTTCTGTTGTTTAAGACACCTAGTCCTTGGAATTTTGTTATGGCAGCTTGGGCTGACTAATACAGATGAATAGGGAAGGAAGTACAGTCAGATAGACCATAACAGAAAAGCGGTAAGAGTTCTTAAGGGTGTTGAAGAACACGGAAGTGACTGCATTGCAGCTAAAGGCAGCCGTGGGCCAGAGTGGCTGTTGGAGCTTATGACTGCCAAGGAAAAGAAGCTCTAGGGGATGACAAGCTCTAGGATTGTCATTAAATGTCACTAAAAGGAAAGCGGTTATGAAGGTTAATGAACTTAAGAGTAATTGTGAGGCTAAGGCTTTTGAAGGGTCATCCATGCATAGGAGACATCTGGGGTGATGGAGGGACCTGAGATGAGAAGGATGCATGAGTCAGGAAAAGCAATGCTTGCTGCTGTAACGAGAACTGACCCCCCCCCCCCCCCCACATTTCTGTGACTTACCCAAATAAAACTTTGTTTCTCTTTCATGTCATGGACAATTTGGCCAAGCAGTTGTCCTGGGATCTGTTCTCCAAGCAGAACCTTAGAGATTGGGACGCCTGTGTGTGTAGTTCTGCCATCTGGGGTTATTAATTTCCAAATAGTATAACCCTGATATAAAACATGAGAAGAAAAGCACAAGAAAAAGACTACCATCCCATTTATGAATATGGATTAAAAAATTTAAATAAAATGCCAGCAGTAATAAAAGAAAAATACAGCATGACCCAGTAGAGTTTATTTTAGGAATGAAAGAGAGAGGTTATGTCTATGTGGGCCTGGCTTAATTGGATGGAATGGAAACATTTGCTTTGCTCAACGTTCTGCAACTCATCCAAACATTCGTATATCATCAAGTCAGAAAAACTGGTCCTCCACTTCAGCAATCAACAGTGAGATAAATCTGTGAAGACACTCTGTAAATTGAAATGCACTCTGTAGGAGTGAGGAATTTTTTGAGCACACTGGGCCCCATGCTGGGTGCTGTTTAGGACAAGAAGTTTAAGGCATGATTTCTCTTCTCCTGGATCTTACCATCTGATTGGGAAAGATAAGCCACAAAAATATGCACATAACGTCAGGTGACAAAAGCCTAAAAGATGGACAGACTATGTTTAGAGTTGAGAGGAGACAAGAGAATCTTCCAGGCATTGTCAGTTGCAGAGAAAGCAAATCATTTCATTTTTTCCCCCTGGGCACAGGAAGAATGCCTTTCCCAGATCCCCCTGCTTCCAGGAAGGGTCAGCTCAGATAATACCTTAGGTAGAAGTGATGGATGCCACCATTAGTCTTGGCCTTCAATATCCCACTGGTTTCCATTCTCTCTCTTTCCCCTATTCATATAAAGAATAAGCAAAAGACGGGGCGCCTGGGTGGCTCAGTCGGTTGAGCATCCGACTTCAGCTCAGGTCATGATCTCACAGTCTGTGAGTTCGAGCCCCGCATCGGGCTCTCTGCTGACATCTCGGAGCCTGGAGCCTGCTTCGGATTCTGTGTCTCCCTCTCTCTCTGCCCCTCCCCTGCTCATACTCTGTCTCTCTCTGTCTCAAAAATAAAAACATTAAAAAATTAAAAAAAAAAGAATAAGCAAAAGAGCCAAAGTGTTTTTTAATCTATTTTCTTAATCTATTCATTCATTTAAACAATACTTATTATGTGGCCATTATATGCCAGGTATTGTATCCTTATGGGGCTTACACTCTAGTTGATTGGTGAGCTATAGGAATTTTTCCCTTTTTTTTTTTTTTTTTACATTTACGGTACCACACTGTATTTACTGAAAAAAAAATCTGATTTGTGCAGTGCAAAACCATCTTGTCCAACTGTATCTTCTAAAAATTTTTACTTCCAGTACAATTAACATATGGTTATATTAGTTTCAGATGTACAATAGTGTTTCCACAATGCTGTACATTACTCCGTGCTCATCACCATAAGGGAACATTTAATCCCCTTCACCTATTTCACACATCTTCCTACCCACCTCCCCTCTGGTAACCACGAGTTTGTTCTCTCTATTTCAGAGTGTTTTTTTTGTTTGTGTCTTTTTTTGTTGTTGTTCTTTCTTTGTTTTGTTTCTTAAATTACATGTATGAGTGAAAACATAGGGTATTTGCCTTTCTCCGACCGACTTATTCACTTAACATTATATTTTCTAGGTCCATCCAGGTCAGTGCAAATGGGAATACGTCATTCTTTTTCACGACTGAGTAATATTCCAGTGTGTGTGTGTGTGTGTGTGTGTGTGTGTGTGTGCTACTTCTTTATCCATTCATCGATACATGGACACTTGAATTGCTTCCATAATTTGACTGTTGTAAATAATGCTGCAATAAATATAAGAGTGCATATATTTTTAAAATTAGTGTTTTCACATTCTACGGGTAAATAGCCAGTAGTGGAATTAATAGATCGTATGGTAATTCTATTTTTAATTTTTAGAGGAACCTCCGTACTGTTTTCCATAGTGGCTGTACCAGTTTGTATTTCTACCAATAGTGCAGGAGGGTTCTTTTTTTCTCTATGTCCTCACCAACACTTGTTGTTTCTTGCGTTGTTGATTTTAGACCTTCTGACAGATGTGAGATATCTCCTTGTGGTTTTGATTTGCATTTACCTGATAATGAATGATGTTGACCATCTTGTGTCTTCTTTGGAGATATGTCCGTTCATGTCTTCTGCTCATTTTTTAACTGGATTATTTGGTTTTTTTGGTGTTGAGTTGTGTAAGTTCTTTATATATTTTGGATACTAACCCGTTATTGGATATGCCATTTGCACATATCCTCTCCCATTCAGTAGGCTGACTTTTTGTTTTATTGACTGTTTCCTTTGCTGTGCAGAAGAAGCTTTTTATTTTGATGTAGTCCCAATGGCATATTTTTGCTTTTGTTTCCCTTGCTTCAGGGGACATATCCAGAAAAATGTTCCTTGGCCAATGTCAGAGAAATTACTACCTTTGCTCTCTTCTAGAATGTTTATGGTTTCCTGTCTCACTTTTAGGTCTTTAATCCATTTTGAGTTTATTTTTGTGTATGATGTAAAAACGTGGTCCAGTTTGTTGTTGCTGTCCAGTTGGCCCAACACCATTTTTTGAAGAGACCATCTTTTTTCCATTGTGTGGTCTTGCCTCCTTTGTTGAAGATGAATTGACCATATAATCCTGGGTTTGTTTCTGGGATATCTATTCTGTTCTATTGATCTATGTGTCTATTTTTGTGCCAGTACCATATTGTTTTTAATTACTATAGCTTTGTGGTATATCTTGAAATCCAACAGTGTGATACCTCCAGATTTGCTGTTCTTTTTCAGCATTGCTTTGGCTATTCATGGTCTTTTGTGATTTCATACAAATTTCAAGATTATTTGTCCTGGTTCCATGAAAAATGCTATTGGTATTTTGATGGAGATTGTATTAAATCTGTAGATTGTTTTGGGTAGTATGGACATCTTAATAATGTTTGTTCTCTCAATCCATGAGCATGCACCATTTTGTTTTAGAATTTCAAAAGCCACCTATTGGATTTATTAATTCAACCAATTTTTTGTTTTTGAATTTATGAATGTCTCTCTTTGGCTTTACTGTTTTCTTGTTCTGCCTTTTCTTAATTTGTTTTGTCACTTTTTAAAATTCCATCCATTGGCTTATTTCTCATTTTCTCTCGTTGAATGATGGGAGTATTGAAAGGTACAGTGAAATCATGTCATACGTACATCTGAAGTTTGTTAAGCTAACTGAAGATTCCTATGTGAGCATTCTTCAGTATCAGAAATCCCATGACTTGCATAGTGGATGCAACCAAATCAGAAAACCATCTGCAGGAGTTCCAGAACCCAAAGATAGAAGAGTGAGTGATTTTAAAGTTTTCTCAATCACTGACAAAGACATGAAATTAATTATTTGTTTCAAAAAGTCAGTATGATCAGAATACTGTGTGAATAATTATAAGGTATTTCCAAGACACATTTTTACTATACATGATTTTCACCTTATTTACTTATTTTAGAGCCAATCTATGTTATTTATTTGCTTTTAGCTATTATTGTCTCTTGTGTGTTTGCAAGTATAACATTCTGATTAGTATTAGCCTAAATATAATTTACCATGGTTTTGACTTCTTTGACTTTATGAGTTGATATAAAATGTCACTTCACTTGAAACCTTGTTTCAGGAAAATTACACATTCTAGGAAGTGTTAAGCACTCCTCTGGTTTCTAAAAATATATAATTGATTACACACACACACACACACACACACACGACTTTATAAATTGTCACATTTGCTTCTTACTAGTCTGCTCTAGGCATGCTAGAATGAGTCACTGACTTACGCATTTTATCCACTCAGACTGCTAATATAAATGTCCAGCAGGAAAGCATGATAATCAGAATGCTACAGAAATCCCCTGTCCCGTCCATGCTTACAGCAACTTAATCCTCATTCCCCTCTTAATCAAAGCACTTTGGCCCCCCAAAAAGGGTTAGAAATAAGAGTGGGCTTGCTTATGATGAGGCTTAACTAAAAGCCAAAGAGCTGAGGCCACTGGGAAATCAGGGCAATGGCCTGACACATGGTAGGCAATTAGCACATTGTTTGTAAATTACCCAACAAGTGAATTCTGATTTCAGATCATGTGTTCTTCCTCTCCCAGTGTTGTTGTGAGGTTCAAATGAGAACCATGTGAAAGAGCTTTGCACACTGCCATGCTAGTTAGCACAACTAGTATTTTGTCACACTATGGTGGGTATGGGGGGGGGGGGTGCTCCATATCCCATGTGACCCTAGGGCACAATGGTTCACAAAACCATGAGAGGTAGAAAGCCCCACTCTGTTACTCTGCAAAACCTCTTGGTAGATACATTTTAGATGGGAAAAAAGGGCTCCTACTAAATCTCTCAATCCATCCAAAGCTCATTAAAAGGTTTTGTTCTTGGTACTCTGTAAGATTTCCCAGATTTAACCTTTCCTTTACTTACCTAAGGTGGCTGAGAAAGTGGGAAAGGAAGAGGTCAGATTTGAGTAGCATCAGGGTCTCACCCATCTTCCTGCCCCCACCACCCCCACCAGCTACAGATGGGGCTGCAGAAAATGTTTATTTCCTCATCCCCTTACTCTAATCAGGTTTTCAGAAAGCAATCAGTGGATCAATGGTCTACCATGGGAGAATTATTGTTTGTGCCTTTGTTTCTCTTAACATTTTAGGACTAAAATGTTTCTTAACATTTTAGAACTAATTATCTCCTGTGACATGATCTCATGAAAATAACTGACACCAATTCAGCAATTACCTTTACCAAGCCCCGTTCTTGTTGCCTTATGTGAGGTACGTATGATATTTACCTCCACTTTATACAGGAGGAAATTGAAGCATAGGGAGGCTTAGGTAATTTGCCCAAGACTGCCAAGCTAGTAAGTGCCAAAGCCAAGTTAGGAAGCCTCATGGTTTGGCTTTAAGATGTGTCCTTTTAACCACTGAACTATCCCACCCTTCAGAAATGAAGGCATTTTTTCCAAATCTCACCATTGCAGCTAGATTACTTGTGGAGTTTCACACCTAATTCTGTATGTGGCTTCATACTGAAGGCACTGATTGTTTTCAAATCACCAAAAGGGTTCCTAGCAATTGACGTTGTGTAAGCAGTAAAGTCTGATATGCAATACAGACAATCTAATGACTTGTGTGCCATAACTGCAGCTAACTGAGGCATGGCTTTCCACACAGCTGAAATTGTGTAGCCAAAGTTTCGTTTAAAGGAATCATGGCAACTTTCAGAGTAGATGATCATAGTCTTTAGAACTTGAAACGGGGCCTTACGGACGACCTTGCTCAACCTCTGAGAGGCTCAGTGACTTGCCCAAGGCTTTAAGAGCGGAGCTAGAATTTGAATCCAAGGGTTTGCAATTCCCAGCTCCAGGCACAGAGCTCTTTATAACAAAGATTTTCCTACTTTATGACAAATTTGACTTTCTTTTCAGCCCTCTTCCAGGGCCTTCAGTAGTAAAGAGTTAAAAATAACTGAGATATTTCTCTCGCCGTGAGCATAGCAAAATGAATAAAAGAACTTCCCCGGGTCCTCACTTACTTTATTAGACTATGTACCTTTTCTGAGTTCCTTCTGTTAGGGATCAAATAAAAATTTCAGGTGTGTGTCAAGAAGGCAAAGGATGTAAGATTTACCAACCTGCCAGCTAACTAGTTCACCTGCTACTGTCTCGTGGATGCTGATAGAAGACACAAGACTCCCATGTCAGAGACAAAGAACAGTTTATTATTCACAGCACCAGTAGTAGCCAGAATAGTAGCATTTGTGGACCGGTTACCTAAGCCCCAACCTCCAAAGGACAACAGAAGAAGGCCTGATACCTTCACACCCAGCAGGTTGTGTTGTAGGAGGGGAACTTAAACTTGAATCTTTTATAATGGGTAGTAAGCACACCTGTTCTTCACTCCAGAGACATTATATTTACTATACCGGGCAGCAAACATGCCGGTCCCTTTCTCCAGAGAGAAACACTGTCTCTTATCTGTCAAGGTGGTTCTCTCTAGAAACATCCTTGAAAAGTAGTTCTTAACAAAGGTAGGCAGTGTCTCTGTTTGCAAGATGTGAAAAGTCGCTGAGAGACTACAGGCCTGAGATCCACGGAGAATTTCTCCCAACAGCCTGAATCTATGAAAACCAGCCATAGTCAAGTCACTGAACGTTATGTAAAAGTGCCTAACCTAACTGAATTACTCGATAATCAGACATCAATTTCAACATTGTTTCAGTAAAGCTCTGCAGCAAGAACGCTGATTTTTGACCCGCGCCAGCAAAAATGACTCCGAACTGATGAGAGCATTCTGATCCTTTGTTAAATTATGGGAATACATTTTTTTCCTAAGTATCTCATTCTTTCAAAGAAAGAAAAAATATTTTCTTCCCCACAAAAGTGCACACGAAATATTTTCTTGCTGGGGAAGTGAAATGAGGGGGGCCAGCCAGTGCTACCCCAATGCTTTAGCAGCACCACCAGCAGCATATATTGTCGGGTCCAGGATGGCATGGGCATGTGTGCCGACATGCTGAAATGTGCAAGTAACCCCCATCCTATACTTCTTTATGTCGATACAATTTTTCTTAATGATAAAAGAAAAGACACTATGGTACGTATTAAAAGTTTATGCACACTATGCAAACGGTTTTATGGCGAGAATTTTTGCCATTTATGCAACTATTTCCTTCCTCTTTCCTAGTTATGAATAATACCAGCTACCATTTGTGGTGTTCCTAATATTCGGGCACTTTGCATATTTTGTCTCATTTGAAGTTTTCTTTCTTTTTTTTTTTTTTTTAAGTTTCTTTATTTTTGAGAGGGAGAGATAGAGCGTGAGCGAGGGAGGGGCAGAGAGAGAATGGGAGACACAGAGTCTGAAGCAGGCTCCAGGCTCTGAGCTGTCAGCACAGAGCCCGATGCGGGGCTCAAACCCATAAACTATGAGATCAAAACTTGAGCTGAAGTCAGGCAGTTAACTGACTGAGCCACCCGGGCACACCTATCTCATTTGAATGTTAATTGAGGTATGTAAAGGAACACAGACACACACAGCTACAGATAGAAGGGCCAAGATTCAGATCCACCTGCTTGGAAAGCTGGTATATTTCTATTACATTACTCTGCCTTGCTATTACGTAGGCCACCACTTGGCTTGGGGTATGGATTTCCAATGAGACCTTGAAGCCATGCCCTCCATGCTGTCACTTGTCTTATGTTATGGAGGGCTGTCACATGCCCTCCATAAGTCACTTGCCTTAGTCCCCTTCACTCAGGCATGTTGGCGTTTTCGGCAGTGCTCTCTTCTCCACAACTCAGGAATATCATACTCTTAGAGGTAGAAGGGATCCCAAGAGTCTCCATTCTATAGCATCCCCAATGGATGCCCATCTGTTTTCTGCTTTAGGGCTTCCTGGGTTGGAAGCACATATAATTAGAATTTTTAAAGATCTTGCTCTATTCTGTCACTTTGTATTTTGTACCCATTGTTCTTAGTCTGCTCTTTAGTTTACCTCATTTTCTAGAATGACCTCTCATGAATTCCAAGAAAAGTGTTTCCAGAGAAGCATGCTGAAGAAAGGGCAATAATCTAGGAGGTTTACATAGTTATGTCTTTAAATATATTGTTAAATATTAAGAGATTGTCACTCAGTTCTCAAGCACTGATTAAGGCTAAATCATGCCAATAAATCACTCTAAATCATTTGCCACTGGAAGGATTTGGAGCCAACTTAATGAAATGCTTACTGGTGCTAATCCATTTTCTATTATGTATCTAACAAAGTTATTAAAGTTCGTATTTCAGCAGAAACCCAGTATTGAATAAATGTTGGATAAGCATTTTTAAACACTTCATGGAGACATTGTCATTCTTATTTACATTTACGCATTAAAACTATCCACAGGCTTGATAGATGCTCTGATAAGTGATTGTTCTCCCCCGCAAAGACTCCATCAATAGCTGTTAACAATTCTCTCTTTTTGTGGCCTTTATCCTCTGATCCCATCCCCTCTTTCCAATTGAGTGTTTTTTAAAGCAATGCCACCGCAAATATCCTTTATTTCCTCAGATCCAGGACAAAGTATTAAGACATTCAAAAGTCTCATTTAGGAAAGTTCTTTTTTCTTTCATGCTTCAGAATTATATCAGGTGTTGTTGCTGTTGCTGTTGTTTTGTTTTGTTTTGTTTTTTGTATTTCAGGCAATTGTAGTGGATTGAGTGGTGTCCCCTAAAAATTCACGTCCACTCAAAGCCTCAGGATGTGACCATTTGGAAAATTTGTAGATGCAATTAGCTGAGGATCTCAGCCTGAATTTAGTCTGGGCCCTGAATCCTATGACTGGTGTTTTTATAAGAAGAGGAGAAGATGCCGGGAGTCAGAAAAAAGGAAATGTGAAGACAGGGGAGAGATCAGACATAAATGTCTACAAGCAAAGAAACACCAAGGATTGCCAGCAATCATCAGAAACTAGTAGAGAAGCATGGGATAATTCTTCCTCAACACCAACCTTGCCGACACCTTATTTCAGACTTCTGGCCTCCAGAACTCTAAAAGAGTAAACATCTACTATTTTAAATCACCAAGTTTGCAGTAATTGCAGTCCTAGGAAACTGAGGCAGCAGGGGTGTGATAATCAAAGACATTAAGAAAATACATCAAGAAAAGTCAAATAGATCAGATGCAAGATGTTACAGGTCTGGAAATGTGCTGTTGCCAGCATGGCTTTACTTTAAAAACATTATTCTTCATAAAGAGCCTGTGAAGACAGAGGGGCTGCCTGGCTTGTTCTCCGTCATCCTCAACAGCTCTGATCACATTGTATGGAAGGGATTTGTCTTTCCCAAGGCCCTTCTTTTTTCTCAGTTGAAGCTCCGTGTCCTCCTAGGGGAACTGGCACACTGTAAGTCACAGGAAGGGCTCAGTAGATAGGCAAACCTGGTTACATGGTCACCCTAGCACAGTCCTTGCAATCTTCTGTTTTTCTTGCATGATTATGAATAGTGTCCTCCATGTTCAGAAGTGCCCCTTTGGACAAAAGGTTACATAGTCTTCCTATCAATAAATACTTGTTATGTGTATGGAGCCGATGATTTTGAAAACTCTGCTATGAGTCTATTTGACAAAATGGCAGAGCTAATTCTTTTTCCCTATCTTTACTGGTTTTTATTGTAAAATTCATATTTGCAGTTAATACATCCAGAGTGATCATATTAAAGGGAGTCAGATCATGTGTTTTCACTGTTCAAAATCTTTCCATGACTTCTCATCTTACTCAGAATAACAGCCAAATGATCTGACCCATTTCCTCCCCAATCCATTGCCTGGGGTCTGGCCCAACTGTCTTCCATATGGATACATAAACAAATACATACGTTTCTGAGTCAGGGGATTTGCACTTGCTCCTGATAAACATGTGTCAACATTTGTGGAATACAGCTAAAGCAGTATTAGGAATAGACTCAAAGAATAGACTCATAAACATCTATGATAGAAATAAGAAGATAGAAAATGAATGACCTAAGATTAAAAGTCAGCAGGAACAAACTCCCAAATCATCCCACAGAGAGTAAAATAAAGAAAATAATAATGATAATTGATAAATTAATGAAATAAATTCTATAAAGATGATCAACACAAAAGTGGTTATTTGAGCAGGCTAAAAATTCTGGCAGTTTTGATCAAGAAAAAAACAGAAGGTATAAGTAATTAGTACTAGGCTTGAAGAAGAGTAAGTTCTACTAGGGATTTTTGAATAAAATATGCAAGTCATGACACTAATTTTGAAAACATGGATAAAATAGTCATTTTAAGAAAAATACAACCACTGTAGGACTCAAGAAAGATTTTTTTAAAAAAAGGTATTTTTAAATGCAAAAATACCCGCATTCATTAATGATAAGTTGGTGGTCAAAATTATCCCTCGCCAAAAGGCATCAGGTCTAGAAGGTTTCATAAGTGAATTATACCAAAACTTTAAGGAACAGACTGTCTCTACTTCATTTAAACTTTTATAGAAAAAGAAATTAATTCATTTTATATATTTAATATCATCTTGATAATAACAGAAGAGTAATTCAAGACAAAAATTGTAGGCCAATTATACTTATGAGCACTATTTTAGAAAAATATTTGCAAATCAAATCCAGCAACATACAAAACCAAAAATTGCTAAATGTTCAACACCAGAAGCCTATCATTACAATTCACAACATTCACATTGGAAAGAAAAAAATCACATGCTAATCTTAATAGATATAAGAAAAAAGCATTACATGAAATTCAACACTTAATTCTTAGGTTAAAAAAAACCTTCACACATTCTAACAAGTATTAAAGCATAAATTCTACCAAACATTTATTAAATAATAATTCCAATTGGATAAAACCCCTTGTTAATTCTAAACATAGGAGTGCCTTTGTTTGCCCTGGAGCTTTGGGTAACTGGATAATCTAGCAGAATGATTTAGAGTGGTGGCTGGCTACATCAAAAAGAACAACAATGTGATTTGGGGTGGGGACTTTGGGTCATGCCTGGAAGAACTGGTGACTAGAGATTAAAATCAGCCACGTGAGCAGTCAATCATGCCTGTGTAATGGAGCCGCAGTAAAAACTCTGGACGCTGGGCTCAGGTGAACTTCCTTAGTGGACAATAGTTTGTCAGTCACTGAAACTGGAAGAGAAATGCATGCATGTCTCCATGGGAAGAGAATGACAGGGGCTCCATATTTGGTAGCTCCTGGACTCTGCCCTATGTACTTCTCTCCTTGACTGATTTTAATCTATCCTAAAATCATCAAGTCAATCAAATGATTTTAATTCTTCTGAAATCCCAATAATACAACAAGCTGATTTTAAAATTTATCTAGAAGAGTGAAGGGCCAGGAATAACCATGACACTTCTGAAGAAGCTAAGGTCTTGTATAACCATATGTCAAGGTTTATCATAAAGCTGGAGTAGTTGAAACATTGTGTTACGGCACAGGGATAGTCAATGGAATGGACTAGAGAGTCCAGTAATAATAGGCCTACATACGCGTGGACAACAGTCAGCGTCAAGGAGGGAAGATCCAAGGATGAAGAGAGAGAAAGGATGGGAAAATGGTTGAAAGACCACTGGGGAAATCACTGATCTCTGTATACATTTGGCCGAGGCCAAAGCGACTTCCCTTAATAAGGCATGGGGGTCATCAAGTGTGGCCCAAGTCACAATTCAGTTTTCACACCAAAGAAGAGGATCAGTAATATAATATGTGGGGTCCACTACAAAATGAAATCGCAGGTCCTTTGTCTAAAAATTATTAATCGTTTCAAGGAGGTGACCAGAATATTAAATCAAGTGCAAGGCCCTTTTAAGCTTGGGGTCTTGTGTGACTGCACATGTCACATGCCCAGGAAGCCAGCCCTACCAGGGAACATTCTACAGGTCTCTCTGCAGTGCAAGTTCTGGATAATAGATTGTTAGGAATCGCCTATATGTTGTTATCAACTTTGTGGGCATCAGCTAATGTGAAAAAAGTGGTTTCACTTAACAACCATACACAATATTCTCTGTGATTAGTGGCAAGGAATTTTCTACATTTTCTCCTGTTACATTAACTCAAACACACTTGTAATTCAATACTTCACTTAAACGTTTTATCCAAAGACAGTTGCAGGGGTATACCCTAGTTCTGAGCATTGAGGAGAGTACATTTTCTTCCATTACCCTAATAAACTTTCTATTGCTTGACATTTTCCTGGGGCTTTCATTTTCAAACTTGAAAGATTACTAGAACATTTCACCGAGGCAATGCTGATTTTATTTTATGTTGCTCTATTTTTTACTGTCAAAAAAATGAATAAGTCAGTGTCTAAAGTTATAGAGATTATGACATATTAATGCGAATAATTGGTAATGCATAAAAATTGATTTTCGAGAATTGAGTACAGTTGAACCATGCTCCAAATTAGTCTTTATACAATGTAAAAAATCTAATCTACTTTAAGAAAGATATTTTGAAATATATAAATGTATAGAAACTTTCACTACACTATATAAATCTTCAAAAACTGACCGGTTGCATTTTTATTTAATATAATGCTTCCACTTTGTCAATGGGCCCTGTATATAAAGTTATAGCTGAAGTTAAAATATTTATAGGTGTGTGGTAGTTTGTTATGCCCAGATAGTGCTTCTGGGGACATTTGGAGTAAAATCTATCGTAGAGTCAAACTTCACATCAAATGAAGAATTCAGCTCACTTTCAGAGAAATGTTTAATTAAAAAAAAAAATTTTTTTTTAATGTTTATTTATTTTTGAGAGAGAGAGCACGAGCAGAGGAGGGGCATAGACAGAGGGAGACACAGAATCTGAAGCAGGCTCCAGGCTCTGAGCTGTCAGCACAGAGCCCTCCTTGGGGCTGGAACCCACGAACCAGACCTGAGATCATGACCTGAGCCAAAGTCAAACGCTTCACCAACTGAGCCACCCAAGCACCTCGAGAAGTGTTTAGAAGAAAGACTATAATTGTTTTCTTCTTGCACAGTTACTCTTAAAATGCTACAGATTCCATCATCAAATCATTTGATTTCAGGTCAAATCTTACTGCAAGGTTTTCTCACAAGAGATGTACCTGAAGCCACAAGCATTTTTAAGGAGTTAGTGTGAGGTCATCCGCATTTGCTATTATTAGTCGGCCCCTGTTGTGAGTGACTTTGACAGCATCATAACTGATTATCTGAAAATGTGAGCCAATGGCTGTCCCTTCAAGAAAAATTCAATTTGCAATTTACATTTTCCGCACTCCCTTTCCGCCAGCTGACAAATCAACTGTAGATCTCTGTTCAGCCCCAAAAGACACTCCTAATGAAAAAAGAAACAGCCTTAAGCCTCCTTCAGAATGATCATATTTAGCAGCCAATAGAGAAAAATTGGGCTCCATGACTGAGGGCAGAGTTGGTGTGTGGGGCTAGGGAAAGACTCCACGAAAACCCAAAGACCCACAGAAAACTGGTAAGCTTTCCAATCAGAGGCTAGTCCCAAGCATCCCAGCTAAACATAGTGTTGCTTTACTATCAACCAAGTCTTTCAGCCTAAGAGCTGGCCTAGCCTGCTCCCTTCTGCCTTGAATTCCATGTCTGCCAATCAGCCACTGTTCTGTGTCATGTTTCTCTTTCATTTTGTGTGTGTGTTTCGGGAATTCTGATGTCATAAAAGACTTAACTGGCCATTTGAATAGCCTCTTTTGTGATTTACTCTTATTCATTTTTGTATTGGATGATCTTTTTTTCTTACTAATCTGTAGACAGTATTTGCCTTCTTGCGATAACCTGTTAGCTGTAGTTTGTGTTGTAACTGTCTTCTACTCTGAGCTTCCCTCTTCACTCTTTAAGGTATCTTTTGGTGGGCAGAGGTTACTAACTTCAATGTAACCAAATACGTGATTTGTGCTTTTATGGTTTGCATTTCTTATGTTGCATTTTAGAAGTCTTTCCCTACTCTAAAATTGAGGAGGGGCGCATGGGTGGCTCAGTCGGTTAAGCGTCCAACTTCGGCTCAGGTCATGATCTCACGGTTCGTGGGTTGGAGTCCCGCATCGGGCTCTGTACTGACAGCTCGGAGCCCGGAGCCTGCTTCCTTGTCTCCCTCTCTCTGCCCCTCCCCGGCTCACACTCTGTCTGTCCCTCTCTTTCAAAAATAAAATAAACATGCAAGCTGTGGAAATATTCTACTATATCTTCTTGAAGTTCTTTTATTTTTTTCACATTATGACTAAAAAGAAATCTCAAATTAATATCTGTCTATGGCACATGGTAGGAGTTAAGTTTCTTTTTATAGGAATATTTAATTGTCCCAATGTTATTTATTGAAGAGATTCTCCATACCCCCACACCTTGCTCACAAATCAAGTGTCCACATGTGGCCATCTCCTGTGACTCTCTTCCTATGTCATTGTTCAGTGTTTCTCTCCTGCACCATTCTGTGCTGGTATCATAACAAGTGTAGCTTCATAATCTTGCTCATCGGAAATCCAGTTTTGCTCTTCTTTAAAAAAAAAAATTGTCTTGGGGAGCCTGGCTGACTCTTGAGTTCAGCTGAGGTCATGATCCCAGGGTGGTGAGATCAACCCTGCGACCCTGCATTGGGTTCCATGCTCAGCGTGAAGCCTGCTTAAGATTCCCTCTCTCCTTCTGCTCCCCTCCCCTGCTCCTGTGCTTTCTCTCTAAAGAAATAAATACATTGTCTTAACTATTCTTGGTCCTTGGCTTTCTAACTAAATTTAAAAGCAGCTTGTCACGTTTCATTAAAAAAAACCCCAGCAGAGGGAGTTTGCATTAAGTATACTGATCCATCTGGGAAGAATTATTCTTTACAGTTCTGATTCCTATAGTCCATGAATATGGTATTTCTCATCAATTATTTAGACATTATTTTATATTTATTAATAATATTTTATAGCTGTTTGCATTGAGGGCTTACATATCTATCCTTTCTTAGATTTATTCTGTGATATTTAATATTTTTGAAGTCAATTTTATTTTTTTGAAGTTATTTTTTTACTTTGTTTTTTTTTGAGAGAGAGAGAGAGAGAGAGAGAGAGAATCTTAAGCAGGCACCATGCATGCTCAGTGTGAGGACTGATGGGGGAGAGGGGCGCAGTCTCGCAACTGTGAGATCGCGACCTGAGCCGAAATCAAGAATTGGATGCTTAACCAACTGAACCATCCAGGTGCCCCTGAAGTTATTTTAAATGGTATAGTTTGGATTGTTTTGTTGTTTGCATATAGAAATTTAAATAGATTTTAAAATATTGTTTGTAGTGACTTAACTCACTTATTAATTCTTTTATTTTAGTTGCAGTTTCTTTCCATTTTCTACATATATAGCCATATCATCTGTGAATAGTGATGTTTTACTTCTTCATTTCCAGTAATTATGCAATTTTTCAATTTTTCATTTCATAATGCACTGGCTAAGACCTTTGAGTCCTTCAATGGTATATGCTGAATAAAAGTGGTAATAAGATCCTTGTGTTGCTATGAATCTCAAAAAGAAAACTTTCAACAATCTACCATTAAGTATGACATTCATCAAAGGTTGTTTTGTAAATGCCCTTTATTAGGTTAAGAAAGGTCCCCTTGTAGTCCTTGTAGTGTTTGTTTTCTAGAGTTATGAATGGGTATTGAATTTTCTAAATGTTTTTTTCTCCAACTATTAATATGATATGTGATTTTTCTCTTTCATCCTATTAATGCGATGAATTACATTGATTGATTTTTCCCATGTAAGACCAAAATTCAAAATTGCATTTTTGGAACAAACCCAATTTAGTCATAAAATATTCCTTTTTTACGCTAGAATATAAGGTTCATGAATGCAGGTCTGTTTTACTCACTGCTGTGTTCCCATGGCATGTTTGTTGAATGGATGAATCCCTCAGAATTTTGACACTCTTTACTCTGTGAATAGAGAGCCCTGAGCCCCCGGGTTACCTGGGCTGGGGCTATTTCTCCTTGCTGCAGAGGGGTCACACTCCCCAGGACTGGGCACCGTCTTCACCCCCATTTTCTAAAGAGCATATACCAAACAACTCATATCTCCTCCTCTCTTGGTTCCTCACAAAGGCAGCTCTGCCTCCTTCCCTGTCTCCCCACTCCCTCCGTGTAGTATTGGGACTCCTTACATTCTCCATCCAGGGTTTAGCAGACCCATGAGTCCCTTGCTCACTGGCCTCCAGGACACTCTCGCAATTGGCACAGATGCCCCAGGGACAGACAAGGGACAAGGAGAAAAGGTGACGAGACTGTGCTCAATCTTGGTTATCTTCTTGAAAATAATGCTGAAAATCCTACACTCTGGGAAGAGCTCTAATCTGTGGTGTGAAAGTCACCCTCGAAAGTGGCCTCTGAGTACAACGGAAGATCTGAGGCATATATGTCTTTCATCAGGAATCATGAAACAAGAAAAGCCAAAACCATAATGTGTTGTCAGATAACACAAACACATGAATACCTATTTCCTTTATTATAAAGCATAAGAAATGATTTCAAATGTTAGGCAATTCATTTCCAAACATCTTAAAGTTAATGAGAAAAAAATCTCATTTTTAAAGGATCAATGTACCATGAAGTTAACGAGCTAATTTGGAACAAAAATGACATGAGCTGTATTATAGTTTCTTTACTGGTGACATTGTGATTCTAATTGTAAAAAACTAAAATCCATAAATAAAACACTTGACCTTAAGTTGGTTTGGAAGGTTATAGAGCTCTTCATGACTTGACTTCTGACCACTCCTCTCTTGCCCTTGAACTTTTGCCCTAGAGGTTTTGTGATTCGTTCCAATTCTCCAATAAGTCAGGTTTCCGTGACCCTAGATGCACACACACACACATACACACACACACCCTCTACCTGGAACACTCTTTCCCATCAAGTTCTTTGTCTGGCTAACTTCAACCCTTGAAAGGACTTAAATATCACTTCCTCCTAGAAGTGACAGCTCCCCTCTTCCACCCCCAAAATGGGAACCATGACTCGAATGTACTTTTATAGTATCTTAAATTTTTCCTATCATATCTTCATCAAATTTTATGTATTTGCTTGTCTTCCTTAGAAACTATAAACCCTTAGGGGAGGGACCATGCTATCTTGCTCATAGTTGAGTCCTCAGCCCAGGAGTAGTACCTAGCATATATCAGGGGTTCAATTAATATTTACTGAATAAATGAATGAACAATTAAAATCTTAAACTTTCTTACACGCCTGAATTATTAGTGCTAATCATGTATCTTTCTAAGCTGACTTAGAGCGGGCTACAAGGTCCTAGTGTCTGTGGTCAAAAGAGTTCCTAAGAATATAATTTTCCCTAAGCTGTAACTTAGATTAAGAATATAATATAGATGAGGAGAGGTGATTTACTAGTAAGAGCCCCTGTCCAGTGCCCACTGAGAGGCAGACTGCCTAGGTTTGAATTCCCACTCTACTACTAACCATCCTTGAGACCTTGGACAAGTGACTTAATTTTTGTGTCCCTTAACACCTCTCATAAGGTGGTGGTTGAAGGACTAAAGGAATTTAATATAGTGCCTGGCACATAATGAGTGCCTAATGAATGCCATTCCCTTATTTGACAGTAGGTGAGGGGATATTTGGAGTGCCTGGGATTCCCAGGAAGCTGGGGAAGAGGATCCCCTTGGGAGGGAACATTCAGTTCTCTGGTAAAGAGATGGTGGGGATACCAGTGAAAGAGTGAAGTTTCAGTCACCTCAACTGAAAATGGAGTTGGGGCTGCTAACTCTCCTGTAGTCTAGATGCTGAACTCCACATTGGGGAAGGGTAAACGTATTTAGGGAGATACAGTGACTCTTCTTTAAATGTCTAGTTCCACCCTGAACGACTGAACGTAAAGAGGAAATTCTCCAAAAGATGAACTTCCTTGTTCATCATCTCACTCCAGGGAAATGTTTTGGAGGAGCAATAATTATGGGCGTTAGTGGGGACCATCTGCCAGTCTTTCCCTGCCAGTGTTCAGATAAACTAGAGGAGACAGTGGTGGCTCGAGTGGGTGAGCAAGAACAACGGGGAACTTTGAAATGCGTTAGTGTGCTCTGTACTGTGGGTCGGCTAGCCTAATTCCTACTCCAAGCCCCCTTCTTATCAGCCACCTTCCCGCCAGGGGTGGGCCTGTGCTGCAGTTCTGCTGGATGAGACACAAGAGAACATTCATCTGCTGGGGCCTCTGGAAAAGTTTTGTTTGTTTTGTTTTGTTTTGTTTTGTTTTTGCTTTTCTAAGGATCAGGGACAGGCCGCTACAAAATATGCCACTTGGGCATATTGATTATCTTGAATTAAAAGTTAACTCAAGAAAGAGCCAATGCAAGAATACTCTGACCCCACCCCCACGTTTGTCACCAGAAAAGCAGGAAATAAATCTCCCATTTGAAACATACCCTCCCTGTACCAGGAGATGAAGAGACACCCTTACCACCTGAGACAGGAAATTCAGAGCTGAGAAGGCTGTGTAAACAAACCTTGTACTTTTACTAATCAACTACCACAGCCTGAATCCTGCTGGGAATTTCATACTAGGTGAAGCTCCCCAACATGAGTTTTCTCTGTCCTGTCAATTCCTCACCGATTTATTGTCTCTTTGCCCAAAAAAGTATTTAAAAGTGCCTGCCTTGGTCATTTCTTTGAGTCTTAATTGCATTGTTGGGTCTCCATGCGTACATCATTGAAACTTTGGTTTTTCTCATATTAATCTGTCTGCCAATCTGATTGGTAGACCAGCTAGAAGAACCTTGAAGGGTAGAATAAAATTTTTCCTCCTCGATACTTTCCAGATAGAAGAAGAGACAGAATGGACTGGCATGCCTCATTCTGCCCTTTGTCCACCCCCCCACCCCCCCCCCCCCACCCTCCCCACCTTTGCCTTAAAGGCAAATGCCTCCAAGCTACGGATGGTAGAGGGAAAGATAGAAGAGGCTTGATGGCATCACGGAGCCCCCGTTTCAGCCCTGGTCTGCTCACCTCTGACCTCGTTATCTGAGACAAATAGACCCCTTTTTGTTCAGGTCAGTGTTGGCTGGGTTTTCTTGCCTTTGAACGTACTCCTAACTGGCAAATTAGCTGCAGTCCAAAGTTTTAGACCACGTAAGCCTCCACTGCAATGCTTACCTCAGTGTCTTGTGATCACTAGTCTTCATTCACTTCTGCTAGACCTGAGTTCCTTGAGAGCAGGGATCTGGGCTTATTTATTTCTTTATCTGCAGCATATGGTAGACGCTTAGTAGATGTTTGATGAGTGAATCCATTTCATTTGCCGTATTATGATTGGTGAGCTTGCTACTCAGGAACCGGTGCTGTGGACGGATTTCTCCAGGTTTCTGGTCCAGCCAGGAGCGGGGTGGTGCTTCGGTAAAGAAACCGGGGTTAACTTGAGAGAAATGAGGGGTCACGAGCCATCAAAAACAAAAAACTTCTGTGGTTTCCTTTATTTCTGGATGCATTGACAAAAACAAATGAAGTATGCTAATACACATAAAAATTCAGACATTTTTTTTACCAGATAATGAAAACATATGCTCTTCTCAGACATAGAATGAACCTTAATAGGAGAAGATGCGACAGGAACAACAAAACAGAGAAAAGGGCAAAATAATTTTTCTCCCCTTATTAACGTGGCTGCTCACTCATGACACGAACCTTTCTTTTGCCAGGAAAAATCTAGGCATTTGTATTTTAAAGACTCTGGAGCCACGACTGCTTCGGAAATGCCCACTCTTGACCTTATCGGCTTCATTTAGGGAATGTTCAGGCCCTGCCTCCCCACGCTGATGTGCTTGCAAAAGGTTATTTCTCTGGGCTCTGTCTTTCCCCTTTTACCTTCTCCTGTCCCCGAGGCTGATTTAATTTCCTTCAGCATCATGAGGCTCCTGAGCCAATTTCTCCAGAGCCTTTCTGTCATTTGCATTTCAGCTGCCCACTTCTCAGGGTAGTTTCTATTTTAAAATGCTTACATAACAACTTCAGGTCTGCTGGGGTCTTTTGATTCCTGAAGATTTTCATCAGATTGGCTTGAATGCCCATTTCGTGCCCTGTGGAAAATCTAATATCTTCTGCAAGATTTCTCATCATTCCCAGGAGGCTCATGGCCAGCTTCACGGACACTGCTGGCTCCCACTTACTAGCACTGAGGAATTAGTGCTTTCCAGCCTGTACTTGTGCTGACTCCTTATCTCTCCTGTGGCAGCCACACACAGTGGACCTCAGGATCGTTACTTAACTTGTATTTCTGTTTTGAATAAGCCAACTAATTTAGAGCACTAAATGTGACTTCTTCCTTCTAAGGAACGTGTAAGACTTCCTTAGTGAATGTATATTAAGCACTATCCTATGCCTGGGACACTTTGATGACCGATTGAGTAAAGTAGGTTATTGCAAGGTATTGTGACCAAGGGCCAGCAGGGCAGCAGCCAGGCCGGCAGGAATAGCAATGCAGGGTAGAATACTGTGGAACAGGAGAGCCAGGAACACTCTGTGGACACTGCACAGGCACACGTTTGCAAAAGATTCTGTGTAGTTTCTTATCTCTTGGGCTGATCAACTGAGTTGCGCCCTCACTGAAATTCACTCGTTCTTATAAATTGATTTCCTTAGTGTAAAATTCCTGCCTAGAAGTTCTAACAATCAGGCCAACGCTGAGACACAAGACCTTCATATATTAGTACCTGTAAAAATGTCTTACGTGGAAGATAGGTTGGTTATTATGGTATGGACCTATATGTTCTCAGAAACAAATGCTACTGTGCTAGAGAAAAAGAACTTGATGCTCGTGAACAATGAAGTTGACACAGGGTAGATATGATGCATTTGTATGAATTATTATCTTCTCCCGGTTTTTACTCATGAGCAAATGACTAGATTTTTTTTCTTCTGCTTCTTGCCAACGTATACATAACGGTGTGTGTTGATCGCTCCCTTTGAAACAGACATCTTCTGGATTTAAGGTGGGCTTTAGGGCCCTCTAGTGGCTTCTTGAATATCAAATACTAAACATTACCATTAAATTGAATACAAGGGGAAAAAAATCCTTTAAATTTGTTACATATTAGCTCTTAGAAGCTTTAAAGACAGACATTGGAAAACTTGTAGCTCATACATATCCTGTTTCTTCTTCCAAAATGAAATATGTTATCAGATCTGCGTTCCTAGAATAGCTACATATGAAAATCATTCCCCATTTAAGAATTATAACGTAGAGATCTAATATTTTTATATTTAGAATTAACATGTTTCACTTGTGCAACAGCACTTTAAGACCTATTTTGCCTTTTTAACTGGCACATTCGAATAATATGGACATGGCAATGACCCATATGAGTTCTTGGATTTTTGAGGAAATGACAAAATTTTGGCATCCTGTGGACTGTTTATTGGGTTTTAATCTATCCTGACAACTAAAATAATTTTCTGGCACCAACTTTTGTGTCTTTCTATACTGTCCATCTTGAAAGAAATCAGCCAAGGGTCATCCTCACATTTAAGTCGTGTTGATGATTTAATGGTGTTGCTATAGACTTCTCTCAATGCAAAATTCCTGAACTGTCAGAAGCTGCCTCCCCAGATATCACCAACACAAACCGGTGATAAGACAAATTTGAGTTTATCATTTACCTCAGTAAGGATAAACACCACCTTGCAAAACTTTGATGTTGTCTCGGAGTGGGGAAAAACTAGGACAGAATTTATTGAGACCTGGAAGTATGATTTAAGGTGGGTCTTTCAAAACAGGGCTCAGAACTGGGTACGGATCAGGACACAACAGTCCAGGATTGGTGGAGACATCAAGGCCAGGGGTTCAAAGAATCTTCAGTTCAAACTCTCTATTGATATTTTTCGCTGAAGAGATGATGGGTCTCTGGGGAGGTTCCTGTAATAAACAATGAAGCCATTTGCCTGAACAGAACACTCCAGGAACTACAAAGCCTTGCTGATTAAGACAGGGAAAGAGCAAAGTCATGCTAATGTAGATAGTAGGTGTGATTTAGGTTCTTGGTGTCCAGGCTGAGTATGAGAGGAGATAGCTTCAGTTTTTAGCAACCTTCAGCAATTAAGAAGTCTTTACGTGGCAAAGCAACATTGCCTGTTAAACAAACGAACACTGAGAGGAACAATACATAAATTTGGAGTAGTTCACTCTTTAGAATGGCTCTATTTTAGGATTTTGAAGGAGAGCAGAATATGCCACTCCGAAATACGCCACTTTGGCATATTGATTAGTTTAGGTTTTTTTGGTTTGGTTTGAAGCGAGGTGTAATTGACAGATAACATTACGTTGGTTTCAAGTGTACAACATAATAATTAGATATTTGTATCTGTTGTGGAATGGTCATGGCAGTAAGTCTAGTTACCATCTGTTACCACACATAGTTGCATATTGATTATTCTGAAGTAAAGTTAACTTGAGAAACAGAACAGCCAACCATCCATTGTGTCCCTGAAAGCAGCAGATGAATTTCCCCTGTGAAATTCACCCACCCCTGTGAAAGCACGGGGAGGGCAGAAGGCATCCTTATCACCAGAAACAGGGAATTTAGGGCAAAGAAGATGTATCAACAAAGTTGTTCCTTCACTAATTTACTACACTGAGTCCAAACCCCTTTATCTTGTCAATTCGTTACAAATGTATTGTTTCCTTGCCTAAAAGGTATAAAAGCTTCCTGCTTTTGTCACTTCTTTAAATCTCAATATTTATGGGGTTCTCATACATATGAAATTTGTTGTTCTGTTACTCTGTCTTATGTCAATTTAACTATTAGACCAGCCAAAGAACCTAGAAGGGGAAAAAAAGAAAATTTACCCTCCCCTACCATTGCTTTCTATCAGCACATTTAAATAGAAACAATTCCCTGAAGGAGCAGACACAGTTTTGATAGGCTTTGATCATGGTGTCAGCTAGAAAGAAAATCTTAAGTGTAGAAAATTGGCAGGTAGGTAGGATGCCACAATTCAGGATTATGGGGCTGCCATGCAGATACAATGGACTCCCCAACTTGGTATTTTGTGCATGGTAAACAATATTCTGAAGGAGGCAGTAAGCAGAAGACAAAATATTGACTCCAGTGCTGCTTGGGGTTTACCCTCATCCTCTCACCAAATCAGAATTCAGTGTCCACCATGAAGTATATGGTGCTAAGAACTCTCCCGACTCCCCCCCCCCACCCCCCGCAGCCGACATCTAACATGATGACCTCATTCTAGTCTATCAACCGCTTTTCTGAAGTTAGCGTGCTTCTTCCAGTCTTAAGCAGGCCATGGTTTTAAAAGAGAAAAAAGTGTAAGGTGTCAAAGAAAAATTACATCAGACACTTGTTAAAAATGCAAGAGAGATTTATTCAAGCCACTGCAGTAGAGGAGAGGGACTTCAGTACAGAACTGAGATCAACTCCAGAGACAGCAAGGGATCCTGGGGATTGATAGCCAAGGGGGAGTGGGAGGGGATCTGGGGATGGAAAATGAATGAGACTTGATTAGATATCAAAGGTGGAGGAAGAGGAGTGTGATTAGATATCACAAATTGTGGGATTCTCTTCATAATTTGCATTTCTGGGATCCTTGTAGTAGGGGAAGCCTATGGTCAAGCTGGTCAAGCAGACCAAGGCCAAGCCCAGCCAAGAAGATGCTCAGAAGAGCCTGATTACAATTTAGTCAAGGTTATAGTCCTCATCAAAGATGGGAATATTTGAAGATAATAACACTAGGAGTCAGTGGATGAGTTGTGGTGAGCCCAACTCCATTTCCCTTTGTTCCAAGGAAGAACCACCTCTGATCTAAGTGCTCCTCACCTCCCCAAAGTCCTGCTTGGTATTAGCAGCTCACGTGGCTACAGGGCCACTGGCAGGAAGGAGCAAGAGGCCATGCCAAATGAGTCTGTCAGCAGCGTCATTGTATTTGTATTCAATAAATGAATGCCTTTAAAGCACTAACTTCTTGAATAAACATTTGAAATACATCCCAATTTTGTAACATTGTTTTGTCTTTTTTTCTGTTATTAAACATGCTAAGAGACTCAGTGTAATATGAGTAGATTATACCTCTCAATCTCAGAAAGGCCTATTGTGAATGATTTCTAGAAGACTTTGTTCCTCAGTTGTATGGATTTTCAAAGAATCTGAGTAGTAGTCAATTACCCACCCCTCCCGACAGTCCTCTCCCTAACCCATCCATGAACAAAGTAGCCACCAGGTGAACTGGAAAAAGTCTTACCTGAGAACTTACAGCCATCATCGTAATCATGTCATTTAAAGTTATATGACCAGATGAGATCATTTAAGGAATGAGTATAGGTGCAGAGAGAAGTTCAAAGTGTGGGCCTTTAGATACTTCAACATTCGGAGGTCTGCAAAGTTAGAATCCGGCAGAGGAGATGATGAAGGGTGAGGAGGAGAGAACTACTAATGATTATAAGAAACACCGTTTCATTAATGATCCTCCATTAACGCAGAGGCCACTCCTTCCACAGACTTCCACAGGAATCCAGATTCCTGTTTTACCCACCAACTCCTCAGTTTCTGCTTCATGCACTTCGAAACCACAGGATGCATTCAGAAGCACTGCACTCATAAACAGACGTTCAGTAAACCTACCCCCAGTTTGGGGATCTATCTGCCAACATAGGATCGTGGGGTATGACGGAGTTAGTCAGAGGGGTTGAATTACATGTGCTTTCTTTAATAAATCAAGCTGCTTCTGCTCGCTGTTCAGCTATTATGTTCAAGTTCAGTGCGTGAACTGGAAACCAATTTAGCTGTTCCGATTAGAAGGGAATTTAATGTAGGCCATTAGGCACTTACAAATCCATTGGAAAGTCATGGGACTACCATTGCACCGTCGGTTTCACGGTCTAGCCTCCCCTGCCGCTAATGTGTCACTTTCACAGCTGCCACTGCAGCCACTCACATCTGGGAAGCTGAGGCCTCACCATGAGAGCATGAAGACCAGCTCTCGCAGTTTGGGGAAACTGCTTGCCAGCTTATACACCCAGATGTGGGCTTCCCCACAATCCTACTCTCTATATTTATATGAGGATATATCATTATTTGGACCTAAATCACGTTTAAAACTTCAGCTCCAAGTGATTTTGAAAAATGTGGTCTTCGACTTCTAGCTCTTAAGATACAACAGGCATGCGAAAGAAGTTGGAACTAAAGGCCAAGCAGGAACAGCTAATATCCTGACCGAATGTGTGCAAATGTTGCAAGTCTTATGAAAGGTCATGAGACTTTTTAGCCATTGTCTAAAACCTGCAACTTCTCTGTCACTCCATACGTATTTGTATTTCTGGCATCCTAGAGTAGCGAGAGTCCAATGGTTTGCCAGTTTGGTACCTTCTGCTCCTATTCACTGCTTTGCTTCCAGAGAATTCCCATACCTTTGTCAATTATCATGTCTTTTAGTTGGCACTCTCTTAATGTGCTTTATATAAAAACATTTTAGGGGCGCCTGGGTGGCTCAGTCGGTTGAGCGACCGACTTCAGCTCAGGTCATGATCTCACGGTTTGTGGGTTCGAGCCCCACGTCGGGCTCTGTGCTGACAGCTCGGAGCCCGGAGCCTGCTTCAGATTCTGTCTCCCTCTCTCTCTGCCCACCCCCCACTCATGCTCTGTCTCTCTCTGTCTCAGAAATAAGCATTAAAAAAAAATATTTTTTTAATTAAAAAAAAAATAAAAACATTTTGGATGATCTACATCTAGGTGGCCTCCAAACTCAGCTCTGGTATGAGCGCACACTCTCTCTGGGCCTTTCATCTGCATGAGCATTAGTCAGCTGCACGCACAAAAATGTCAAATACCAAAATGGCTATTGAGGGAGGGGAGTATGAGAGGCATTTGAGGGGCAGGAAGAGGTTCATAATCTGCTAGAGTCTAGCTTAAAAGCACAGACTGACCTCATCTTCCAGGTTGATCTCTTACTCCTCATTTAATTATCAACTCATTTCAGCACTGCCAACCCCACAAAATGCACTTGCCTCTTCCACGGTTGGCCAACGTCCTCTTCCTACTTCATGTCCAGAGTCAAAGCTCAATAAAACTTACCGATGATAGGTAGTGGCTGAGTTTGCTTCAAAAATAAAATGTCTTTTGAGATTTCCTTTCTAAACTATTTTTTTTTTATCTCTGGCCTTTTTAGGAAATTAAAGAAAGGACACCGAGAAATAAATAAGCCAGAGAGCCACGATTGCCAAGGGAAATAAAGACATGAAATTAATTCTGTCATAAAAATACTTTAGACTTCTCCTCCTAGTAGACTTGACAAATGAGGAAAGGCGCACAGGTGCACCTAGGCACAAGAGTCATGGTAAAGACTCCTTGGCTAGTCAAGTATCATACATCTGTAAAGCACAGCAACCCAAAGGATAATGTTTCCCTTTGTGAATATCATGAGACTGTGCACTGTGAGATAGTAAGACCTGTGACTTAAAAACAGGAATTGTCTACTACTTGGTTCAGTTGTCCTGAACCTCCTGAACTGACTAGAAGCTCCCCGAAGACAGCTGCAATGTGGGCCGTGCCCAGGATACTGCAATACACAGATGTGGCCCGACTAGATGACTGGAAGGACTAGTCGAAATTAGCTACATGGAAAAAAGAGTCAGCATATGCCAGGCAGAAAGAAAAGTAGGCTCAAAGACAAAGACATGCAAAAGCATGGCATCTTTGGGAAAATTCAGGTGGTTTCCTAGAACTGGAGTGTCAGATGGGCAGGGGAGTGGGAATAGAGGAAGGCAGCGTTCACAACCCACACAGCCAGAGTTACTGAGAGATGAAGAATCAGATTTCTCATGTAAGCCATAGGGAGGAGGATGATATGACTGACAGTTTGGAAAACATACGAATGGCGGGGTAAAGAAGGCAAGAGGGAGTGGGGAAAAGATCAGAAGCAGGGAGAACAGTTAGGAGGTTATTACAGTAAATCTAGGCAAGAACAGACGAGGAAATAAAATAGCATTAACTTGGTACATGTATCAAAGAAGGGATGAATGCCTTTGGGAGGTAATTAAGCAGGAGAATGATCTGTAATTCTACAAACATAGTGAAGCGTGGCAATAAAGATGGTAAGCATTGGAGGCAGACCGCCAGGGTTCAAATGCTGCAGGTTCGGCTACTGTGGCAGGACTTGGGCAAGTTGCCTAACTTCTTTGATTCTCAGTTGGTTCTTCTGTGAAGTGAGGGTAGTAACTGCACACACTGGAATATTGTGGGTATTTAAGAGGACAATACATGAAGACCACTTAGCTCTTTGCCTTTTTCACTCCTTACCGGGACTTGAGATCCTATGACCAAGAGTATTAGGGAGGGATGTACCTTCCACTTGAACCTCAAGAGGACATAACCAAAGAATGGTCTGGATGAAAGTGACTCCAGAACCTCGGTCTCCATCTAAGATTTGAAGACTTGATATTACCATCATGTAAGAGAAATTTTGCTAATTCTTTTTGAAACAGAAGGTACATTATTATATTTTGAATAATATATTACCTTAAAAGACAGAAAATCAAAGGTTGTTCCTGTTTGTAAGCAGTATTTAAGCAGAAGAAAAAGAGATAATATACGAGAGGCGATTTGGAGAAAGAAACCTGATGGGCCCATATACCCACAGCATTCCTGGAACAGGCAATCACACCCGATGGTTCCTCATTCTCAAGGTCATTGGCACAATAAATGGTTTCAGAGATTAGAATCCTAAATCATGGCTACAAACAACAGGAAAGATGGATGGGTTTTAGAAGTTGTTTTGGTGTACCTTTGTTGAAATGGATGATGCTCCTGAGATACAGAAAGCCACCGGGAGAAAACATGGCCTGTCTGTTACCTCCCTTTCTCCTCTCCTCACACCCCTTTGCTTCTCCAATCTTTAAATCGCTCCCCATCCTTCAAAGCCTTGATCAGATAGCTTCATCTCTATAAAACGTCTCAGCCACAAACCCATGTTAATTCTGCTCCTCTCTAATTGATTACCTTTCTTCTTTTATAAGTGTGTCTGATCATATCAATTGGTATCAGATGTTTTTCTCAAGAAAACAAATAATTTGATTTATGGCACAAGTGTACTTAGCTCTAACGTAAAATAAACACATTAAAAAATAAATAAAACAAAACCACTTTCAGGACTGGAAGGCGTTTTGTTTAATGCCCAGGTAGACTAGGCACCCTGCAACATCTGAAGGGCCAGTGTGAATTAACTGAGAGGAAGCCCTTGTTGCATCATTTTTCAGTTTCATGGCCCCCGTAGGAACAAAGCTTCTGTTCCTCCACGCCTCAAGGCAGGTCTCTTGAGTCTAAAGGGAAAGCCAAGGCAGTAAAATAATTCTGTAATCACTCAGTTTCCGAAGAAGACTCAAATAACAAGGAATGCAAAGAGTTTGCATTTGATACTGGTGGTCTTTTGGAGCACCTTAGGCTGTGGATGGGCTTAACCTGGGAAGCATTTTAATCATTCCTTGGATCCGTCACCTGAAACTAATGAAAAATTCAGTGTCTGAAAACTACATAGTTACTTGGCATTTAGCAGCTAGAGGAGATGAGTTTTGTTGTAGCTTAATAAAGGTCACTGCCCCAAAAGGAAGCCAAATGCTTCATCTTCTTTCACAGCCACAAAAACACTGCTGTTAAAAAAAAGTGAATGACCAAAGGAGAGATGTCTTCTTTCACTTTCTTACCTATTCGATTAGAGACAATTAATAGATCTGGGCAATAGAAATGCTAGTTGGTAAAAAAAATAAATAAATAAAAATGGAGTTAATTAAGTAGTATTTTATGTTTCCCTGGTGGCTATTATCTTCTTTAGCTACGTATTTTTTCCTTTTTCTTTTTTTTGAATGTTTATTTATTTGTTTTAAGAGAGAAAGCGTGCACACACAAGCAGGCAGGGGCAGAGAAAAAGGGAGACAGAGAATCCCAAGCAGTCTCCATGCTGTCAGCGCATAGCCTGATGCAGGGCTCGAACTCACTAACCATGAGATCATGACCTGAGCTGAAATCCAGAGTCAGACACTTAACCCACCGAGCCACCCAGGCGCCCCTACATATTTTCTTTATTCTTTCTCACAAGAGCTAAACGAATCGAAGGGTAAAGACATTTCTTTCCACTGTCCAATTTCCCCAAGTCCTAATTATATCCTATTCCTCATACTTTTGTCTCAACCCTACGAAGGAAAATGACATTAGGGATAATCAATCCCTTTGCAACAACGTTAGCACATTTCAGCAGAGAGCTGCCGCCAGCGTGCAGGAGGTGGCGCTGTCGTCAGCTGTGGCTCCAGCTCCGGAGGGCTGACGGTGCACATCTCTTTCCTTGTTCAAAGGGCCTCAAGTTGGTAGGGCCACGGTGGCAGCATTTACACCACAGAGGTCAGTAAAGGCTACGCATCAGGGCTTTTCTCCTTCCAACCCCCCCCCCCCCCCCCCCGGGCCAACCAGTTTACCAGCTCACCACAGATTAAATACCAGAGATATTGAAGCAAAGCTGTATTTCCAGGGGGCAGGACAGAAGAAAAGGAGAGGTTTCGACTATCGAAGCAGTGAAACGATCTCGAATTCCACCTCAATGCATCGTCTTGGTTGAACCACATGAAACTTCTGATCTTCAACAATTTTTAAATTACGAAAATGGAATTTCATATGGCTCAGCCTAATACACAGGCTGCAGGTAACAGAAAACCCAACAAATGGCAACCCAAATAAGTAAAATCTCTCGCACGTACCAACCCATCCTGGGATGATACAGCCGTTTAATGATGCTCTCAGAGACCAAGGATCTTTCTATTTTTCTTCCCTGTTTCCCTTGGAAAATGGGTTTTTGTTCTCACACTTGTCATCTCCTGGTCACCCGTCTGCTGTGCTTCCAGGCATCTTACGTGCATTCCAGGCAGAAGAACAGGGAAGGCGAAAGGCGAGGTCAGTCGAGGTGATTGGTGTTACTCAGGAAGACAAAAGCTTCCCTGGTGCCCCATTCAAAAACTTCCATTTGTATCTCATTGACCAAAATCTGTCACGTGGTCACCCCCAGACAGAGAAGAATGAGATCACTGAAACAGATGGAGACCAACTGTGATTCACCCCTGGCCCTGGGGTAGGAGCCTACTCTCTGGGAGGGGAAGAGCTCCCGGCCACCCCCTGAGTGTGCTGCGGGGCCATTGGCTGGGAACAGTAGAGGGGGTGGGGGTGGCTATAGGGAGGACAAGTGGTGGCCCTCACAATTCCCTTCTGGTTATGAACCCAGACATCTTCAGGCTTTTTTCAGAAGCTCTGATGAGATTTTCCATTTCTGGGTATAAATGTGTAAAATACTACATGTTATATATAATTTTTTACGCATGTTGCTTAGCGCTGTGTCTAGTTAGCATGCAGCTCAAAAAACTGTGCAGTAATACACATCAGTTTTGCAAGGTTTAGGTGATCCTAATACTGCAATCCATCCCTGCAAGCTTAGTTAGCCCTCATACTATGATGTGTATGTGGCACAGTGGTCTGTTTACAGCTTTAGGCAGGGAGCTTTAAAAAAAAAAAAAAGATGAAGAGGGACCCTGACTTCAGGTGAAATCAGTGACCTGGCACCTTAACCAAACAGACAGTTGAAAGAAGATAATATATATTATATTATAATTTTTTTTCTGAATAAAATGCCTAATGCTGGTTATTTTGAGGAAGCCAAGAAAACAAACAAGTACACTCCTCTGTGGCGATGACTGTATCCTTAAAAAAATCAGATGTGTCTGGGAGCCTGTGTGGCTCCGTCGGTTGAGCCTCTGACTTCAGTTCAGGTCATGATCTTGTGGTTTGTGAATTCAAGCCCCACGTTGGGCTCCAGCTTGGAGCCTGGAGTCTGCTTTGGATTCTGTGTCTCCCTCTCTCTCTGCCCTCCCCCCACTTGTGCTCTCTCTCTCTCTCTCTCTCAAAAATAAATAAACATTAAAAAAAACTTTTTTAAATTAAAAAAAAATCCGATGTGACACTTACCTAGTTTGGTACTTAACAATCATGTTACTCAAATGATTGGTAGCCTTGCTTCAGCAATAATGGCAGGCGGGCCACCTTATAGCTCTCAGTAATGGAGTCGTCTGGGTTAACTACTGTTTATGCCTCGCTGTCCCCTTGGTTTGCTTATGGCCACTAGGCGAATGCATGGCTCCTCTGCACTCGGCCGGGGTTTGTTGAGAAGCAGGGACAAGGCAGGCTTTGAGAACATGGTTATAAAATACTTTCGGTCGCACTTATGAGCACAAGACCCAGAATCAGACACACTCAGGTTCTATCCAGAGGAGGCCCTTTACTGGCAATGTGACCTTGAACAGGTCTCTTGATGACTCAGCCCCAATTTCCTCATCTGTAAAATGATACTTTGTCAGGTCATGGTAGGGATTAAATGACACAAGTAAGTAAAGCAGTCCGCATATAGTAAGAACTTAGGAAGCAAGTCACTATTGTGGTTTAGCCATGTCTGATTCAAAAAAAGTTCTGAAATGATTGTATTTGGGATAACTCTCCCTTTAATAATAACAAATAATAATACGTGTCTCATTGTAATAACTGCTGTTTCCAAGGGCCAATGTGCTATCATGAACTCTTCCCATACTTCTTTTTAATTATGCTTCTTTCCAATATTATCTGGGTATGTTTGGAGAGTATGATTTTGCTTTTTGTCCTTTTATCTTCGACAGCAAACGCACTCGCTCTCTCATCAGTTATAACTCTCCTAACTTTGAAAATGTATGTGGCATGAGAAGCATCTCTTTTATCACGTTGAGATGGTCAGAAAACAAGGCATTTCTAGAATTAAATCATAAAAATCATTATCATTATCTCTCAACCCTTATTTAATACTCATTAGGCATAATGCAATATATAAGATCATGTGGCTGTAATTCTACAAAGGATCAACTAAAATGGTGTGTTCTCCACCAATCACACTATTCTCATGGGTTTGGCTCTTTATAAATAGGGAATCACATTTAACTTTTGATCCAAGCAAATAAAAAGCTGAGACATGTACTTTTTAATATTCAAAGCATAGACCTATAGGACTCTAAAGAATCATCTGAATAAAAAACAGTGAAATTAAAGCTAATTTAAATTTCGGGTCAAGCATGCTGGTTGTTGGTACATTGCCAACGTGCGTATGGTTTGTGTATCTTGAAACAAGAAGTTAACAAATATATTCAATGTTCTGAAAGCTTCATTTATTTTTTTTATTGTGCTATAATTGACATATCAGTTTTATGTGTACAATATAATGATTCCATATTTGTATATATTGTAAAATGATCAGCACAATAAGTCCAGTTAACATCCCACACCATCCATGGTTACATATTTTTTTTCATTTCTTAATTATAAAGGCTAAATTAAAATTTACACATAATCTCCTATAAATTTTTGGATGACTCAACATTTTGCTACTGGTTATTTTATATAATAGTCTTCTCCCTCTGTTGTACCTTTCTTATTGGACCTTTCCATATATCATTTCAAGTGGCTTTACCCTCAACAAAGAATAGGAAATATCACAATATGAGCCACAAGATGGCACACTAATAGCAGTAATACGCAGCATTAAGGAGGATAAAAAAGTAAAATAAAACCTTTCTTAAATCTACAGAGTTAAAACAGATTCTATGGATACACATTATATTATTGGATAAATGCAAACATCAAAAAGTTGACCGTAAATATGAATTACATATACAATAAATTTTCTTTTCCCACTGACTTCTATTATAAAATCAAAGATGTGTTTCTCTCGATAATGTGTTTTTTATTTTTATTTTTACTATATTTTTAAAAAATATTTTTTTATTTTGAGAGAGAGAGAGAGAGAGACAGAGCATGAGTGGGGGAGGGGCAGAGAGAGAAGGAGTGTGTCACAGAATCCAAAGCAGGGTCCAGGTTCTGAGCTGCCACCACAAAGCCCGGTGCAGGGCTCGAACCCACAAACCATGAGATTGTGACCTGAGCCGAAGTCAGATGTTTAATGGACTGAGCCACCCAGGTACCCCGATAATGTGTTTCTTTTAGATAAAAGTTGATGTGGGTGATATAATAAATTATCATGTAGGAAAACAAAGTCTCTTGTATCAATGTGTTCAAAGGAAAATTCTATTTTAATACTTTTATTAAATGTTAAAAACATAACAAAGCTATTAAAATGTCAAAATTCAAAGTTTGCATAGTTAAGGTTAATTTCATGGTTTTTTTTTAATTTTTTTTTAACGTTTATTTATTTTTGAGACAGAGAGAGACACAGCATGAACGGGGGAGGGGCAGAGAGAGAGAGGGAGACACGGAATCGGAAGCAGGCTCCAGGCTCTGAGCCATCAGCCCAGAGCCCGGCGCGGGGCTCGAACTCGTGGACCGCGAGATCGTGACCCGAGCCGAAGTCGGACGCTCAACCGACTGAGCCACCCAGGCGCCCCGGTTAATTTCATGTTTGACGTAACATCATACAAGTCTAGAAAACTAAACTGCACTAAATACGTGGGGCTAAAAATCACCCAGACATAATTCCCTTGCATTTCTCTGAAGGGGTTCCCAATAGTCCCTGAATGCTGAGAAGTTTTAGAAATAAATAGTCTGGACCGAATTGAAGGAGGAGAACGAAACACAGCAGAGGCAGCAATGAAAGCAGGACGGCAGATGTACAAACGCAGCAGATCCTGGAAGTCCACAGAAGCTGTTGGGGCAGTGGGAAAGCACACTGATGGAAACAGATAGTTGGAAGGGATGTGGAATTCTGTGCAAGAGTCCTTAGTGATCCAATAATTTTTTTTTTTTTTAATTATGAAGGTATGCCTGAATGAAAACCACATTCGTGTTAAAATGAAATAAACGCGTCTCTTTTAGGAAGACCTAAAGCTACGGTATTTTATTTAGACATCATTGTTTATCAAATAACTCTTCTTCAAGGCCTGATTTACAGCTGTTTCTTAAGCCAATATAAAACTCATGCTGATGGGGTCCTAGGTGCCCCACCATCTGGCTCTCTGCTCTCGCCTAGCTACTCTCACGGGCCATGAGGCTCCAGCCAGCAAGCCTGCTTGCTGTTCTGAGTATTAGCTCCATCTTCTGTCACCCCTTGTGCTCTGCTGTGCCAAAGATGGCAAAGGCCCTTTTCATAGTGTAGGCCTGTTGCTGGGAAACCCTGACCAGCCCCCACACTTCCTTGCATCCAGGTGGGACGATGTGACTCGTTCTTGCCAGTGGAATGTGAGCAGTAATCACGTGTGTCACTTCGTGGCCAAGATGATTAAGGAGTAGTGTTCTTTGTGCTTTCTCTCTCCCTGTGTGCCAAGTGGATATTAACACTGGATGATGATGGAAGCCGCATATGGAAGGTGACAGAGACTCCATCAGCTCAGGGTTCCAAATGAGGATGTAAAGCAGAGCATTCCTCCACTCCTCCACCCTACCCTGCCTTCCACGCCTGCTACTCAACCAGGAATCTCTGGTTTGGATTTATAGGAGTAAGAAATAAGTTGCTATTATGCTAAGTCGTGAAGCTGTTGCTTCTTCTTCTTCTTTTTAAAATACAGCCAGTAGCCTTAACGAATTTATTTGCAAAGCCATTTTACTATTTGAAATGGTTTTTCCATTAGAAGGGGATACAGAGACTGGTTGTTTATTAGGTACCTATATGTTAGGGATATCACAATGGTAACACCCTCACGGTGATTTAGACATGATATCATTTTACAAATCTTCCCAACCCCAAGAGCTAGTCATTATCATGTTATTGACTTTGACTTTTATTATCGGGTAACTCTGTTTAAGTGTAGACAGTCTCTGCCTTGAGAACACTTCATATTAGAAGGTCCAGCTGAAGACTTAATTCACCACCAGGGATGGGGTTGAGTAAGCCAAAGATTGATGGGGAAAATATGGGAGATGGCCACATGGCATTCTAAAGTATTTAAGTCTGGCTGTACCATAGATACAAGCTTCAGGCTGCATAAAGAGGTAACAGAGAAAAAATGAAATTGATAAACAGTAGGCTCCAGATCAAAAATGTTATTGAATGTTGACAATACTGTATGGTATATATGAAAGTTGTTAAGAGAGTAGATCCTAAGCACGCTCATCGTAAGGAAAAAATAGTTTTCTTTCTCTCTCTCTCTCTTTTTATCTATAGGGGATGATAGATGTTAGCTAAACTCATTGTGGTAATCATTTCATGATATGTAGAAGTCAAGTAATTATGATATATAGAAGTCAAATATACCTTCAACTTACATAGTGCTGTATGTCAATTATATCTCAGTAAAACTTGGGGGGGGGGGGAGGATGATATTGAATCCCAAGCCAAGAAATTTGGACTTTGGTCTATAGACAGTTGGAGGGAGGGGTGTTATTAAGTCTTCTGTGCAGTCAAGTGACATGAGCCAATCCCTGCTTTCAGAAATTTTATTTGGCAATAATATTATATATAGCCAACTTACAAATTAACTTTTAGAGAAGGGTTATTCTTTGCATTACAGGATATTTAACAGCAGCCTTGGTCTCTGTCAGCTAAGTAACAGAGGCAAACCCCACCCTCCTCAAATTGTGATAACCAAAAATATCTCCAAACATTGACAAGTAGCCTGTGAGGAACAAAATCAGCACTGGTTGAGAGCCACTGTTTTAGAGAAACAAATAGTTCACCAAGTGAGATTTGTCTTTGTTTTTGTTTGGAAACATACCACTGCCTCATCCCCTTAAATCAGGATAATGGAAGTCCTTGGCCTTGGCCCCCACGCCCTACCCCTTTCTTTTATCAGAAGGCCCAGCTGAAAGTGGCCATACCTCTCCCATAATGCAAGGGGTCTTAGGACCACAGGGATATGGCCACCTGTAGCCCATGCTCTCTCTTCTACCATATTCTAGGTACCATGACCCTGGAATTCTTTGCCCAAGTAGCCTCATCTTCCAAATGACGGTGCTTGGGGGTGGCTATAGACTGAGTTTGGACATGTAGGCTAGGGTATCCACATGCCCGTGCCTAAGGTTTCTATGGTGGTAGATAGATCCAGTGTGGGAAAAGGGGAGTGGCTCTTCAAAATTCCTGTGTGGAAGCCTAATTCTAAATTTGAGTCTGACCTACCAGACTTGGGCCCTTTTGAGAAACTTAGAAAGACAATGGCAGAGGTGGTGGGGATCATCAGTGGCACCTTGTGGCCAGCGTTTTTTGTGCTAGCTGGACAAAGTGGGGTAAAGAGAAACTGAGCCACATGGAACACAACTTCTATTCACCCCTTGCCTCAGAGTCAGAACTTGGATTCCACAATCCAACGGGGGTAGGTGGCATACTGGGAAGATCTTGGGACCCGGAATGCAGAACGCTTAAGCATTTGGGAGTTGTGTAGGACTTCACACAAAGGCACTGCAGGCTACTCAAAGGAGCTGAGCAGTACAGAGCTTTGGGGGTTGCTAAGCAGAGCAGAGGATCTGGTTTAGCTCTGGATGGAAATGGAGAGAAAGTAGAGGCTGGGAGATCTGAAAGTTGTTTCTAAAATTCTAACAAGAGATGTTATGCTGAACAAAGACTGGGCTTAGGAGACAAGAGGAGGGGATGGAGAGATTTCATGAAGGCTGTATTGCTCATAAGAATGGTAGATATTAATATAACCCTGGGCAAACAGAAATATAAAGACATGCTTTGGCTCTTAAGATTTTGGGCAGAAAAGATTTAGGGGTTTACATGGGGACAAACCAAATGAAAATTTTAGACAGGATTTTAGAAGTTTACTTTCTTCTTCTTTTTCAGGACTATTTGTCTACTTCCATAACTTTCTAAATTTTGCATTTCACTTCTGTATGTGTATGTGCATGTATATATGTGCATGCATGTTTATTTTAAATCGATGCATAAAACATCAAAACTACTATCAAATAAATACTGTCAAAACGTGGAAACTTAGGGCTGAGTGAAGACCAGAAGAGGCTATATTTGGAAACAACAGGGATTTGGATGTCCCCGAAATCACTCAGCCTCTGTGCCTCCCAGCATTGCCAACAGGGACTTCTCTCCATGTCACTGTCCCACAAAGGCATTAACCTCTCATATATGGAGCCAATATATGGAAAGGAGAATTGAAGAAGTATAATGTTCAAGTTTGAATCAACAAAGAAGATTCTTTGGGCTTCATTTTTTGGTTAAGATCATCTAAATTGAACATTAATTTGAGACTGTATACAACAACCTTGAGGTATCCTCAAAAGAAGGTAACCATTCTATAGTTGGATAATTTCGACAGGCAATTGCATTCACATTAACCTTTTGTTGGGACATATACAGGAGTGAGATGTCTCTGAATCGTTAGCATTTTCCACAACTGGAAAATTCCACCATTTTCAACAAGTTTTCAGACTGGCTCCTTTGGGTCCAATGACTATAAAGTGCCAGTTAGAAAACTGCAAACAATGGGCTCACAAGGCCTGGACGAATTCCAAATCATTTTAGTGGGCTTATCAAGCCTTCTTCTAGACAATGGAAAAAATGTGGGAAATGCAGTAGCTACTTTAAAGAACATTATTGTTCAACACTGAGACGCCTCTGTGCACTGTGTTTTGATACACTTCAAAGTTCATAGAATCAGGGCATCTCAAGTCAGAAGAGGCCTTACAAGGTCATTTAAAGCTGTCATTCTTTTTCCCATTTACCTTTATGTAGACAGATAGATTTATATCAACATTTTTTTAATGTTAACCCTGTGCAAAATGCTGGGGTTGGTGTGACACGGGAAGGAAAAAAAAAAAAACCCAATATGAGTCAATGAAGACATATCCTTCTTGGATATGTGGAAAGGTGCCATTGGAGATGTGGCAATACTGAGTATAACAGAAAGTTCGTAAGCAAAGTGACAAGTTCTTTGAGTGTAGCTGAAGCAGCAGAGGTGATTCTACCTGAGGACATTATCAAGTAGCACCAAGAAAAAGTGTCCCTGATAACCATCACCACCCCTGGTAAGCATCCCCATATGCTCTTGAGCTCTGGACCAGTTTACAACCAAGTTGTGTTTGACCCACCTTGACCTCTTAAAGGAGACTGTGGAATCTAACTTTATCTTTGGCTCTTATATCCTTTAAATGTTTATTTGTTTATTTATGAGAGGGAGAACAAAGAGGAGAGGGGCAGAGAGAGAGAGAGAGAGAGGGAAAGAGAGAATCCCAAGCAGGCTCTGACACAGGGCTCCATCTCATAAACCTTGAGATCATAACCTGTGCTGAAATCAAGAGTCAGACGCTTAACCAGTTGAGCCACACAGGTACCCCAGGCCCTTATATCCTTAATTTTGGACATTCAACTGATCTTCTATTTTAACATAGGTCTAATTTATTTGCCATTTCATTTTCCATTGAATTCAGTTGATTTAAAAGTTCTCATCTCACACTGTGTATCAAAATAAAAACTTGAACAGTTACTTAGTTCTTACATGTCTTCGTATTTTGTACCCTTTTTAATTCTGCTTAATGGTACTGAATGGTTGCACTTTCAGTACAGAGTTGTGACAGCTTACCGTTATACATTTATGAAATAAAGTTATCTTGATTAATATAAAAAAGTGGAGTGATCAGCAAAACCTTTTCAGAAAGCGTAGGAGGTGAATTCAGAAGTGCTGTTTAGATTAGATCTGTGTGACTGGGCTAGAAGAGCATGTGAAGTAGAGGGAATGAGACGCAAAAATGTGTGGAGGTAGGAAGAACAAAACGGGCCAGTAGGACGTCAGTGCACCAGTTGACCTGATGGAAAGTTCACGTAAAAAAGAGTAGGAGCCAAGGTTAAGGTAGGCCTTCGTAACCATGAATTGATGAGTCTTTATACTATTCTGAAAACAATGATGAATCTTGAAGCTTCTAGAACAGGGGATGAACAATAAACCCACCTGTTGATAGAGGAATTCACTCATGGAAAAAGAAAAAAATAAACTACTCAAGGAAAAAAGTATTGATTCTGATTTAAGAGAAACTATGGATCGGATATTCCCATTAAAGAAATCTATAATAATGACTTCAATTTATGCTTGATGAGCTGGGCTTCTTCCAAACTCATCTCTAGGAAATAGGTCCTATTGCCTGCCCCTTAGTCCTTTATTGCTGCCACCTATTAGAATAAGGAGAAGTATCAGGCCTGGAGAATATTCATCAACACTCTGAGGACATAGCCTTTCAGGATAGTGCTAAAAAAGGGTGTAGGCAGAATGGGGGCTGTATTAGTCTTCTCCGGCTACCATAACAAAATGCCAATGACTAGATGGCTTAACCAACAGAAATTCATTTCTTATGGTTCTGGAGGCTGGGAAGTCCAAGATCAAGGTATTAGCCACTTCCATTTCTGGTGAGATCTTTCTTCCTAGCTTGTAGACACCTTCCTTCTTGATGTGTCCTCAAATGTCAGAGAGAGAGAGAGAGAGAGAGAACAAGAAAGCAAGATAACTCCCTTCCTCTGCTAAGGCTACAGTCTTATTACAGCTCACCATTATGACTTCATTTATCATTTAATCCCCTGATACAGTCACATTGGGGGGTTAGGCCTTAAATATATGGTTTGTTGTTGTTGTTGGGGGGTCAGCCACAGTTTAGTCCATAGCAGGGAGTTAGGGGCAATCACTGAATCAAATGAACATTGAAGATTGTTCATTTACTCAGGATTTGGGAAATAGTGTGGTAGTTGCCAAATCATCATTGTGGCAGGTAAAAACATAATATTTTCTACTACATTCTCTCACTATTTTAACAATCCTAAAACTGATAAAGACTATTCTTTTATATATTAAAGTTGTGTAAAACATGATACATGATTAGTAAGTTATTTTAGGTAAATATATTATAACTGTATGGAATCAAGCAGGCTGCCAAATCTATCTTTTGATAATAATAGTTTTCACTTAGTTGATCACTAAGCATGTGTTGGAGTTTTATATAAGTTATCTCATAAATCCTAATAATGCTCTGATGTAAATAAAGATTTCCACTCCATAGATGAGAAAATTGAAACTTGGAGAATTTAGGTAGTAGGACAAGACAGAGCCAGATTTCAAACTCAGGCTTCTATGATTCCTAAGCCCAGAAATTCCCCTTTTCTTGGTATTCTTGATATCACATTGTTTTTCACTGCATTGATGATATAACAGATAAAAATGACATTTCCAAAAATCAAACTATTGAAAGGATTGGGGAATGACAACCATCAAAATTACCCAGAGAATTGTGGTTTTTTAATCCTAATTAGTTCTCGTCTTCCATTATAAAACTCAAACATGCACACAAATTGGGTCCATGGAATCAGAATCTTTAAGGATGGGACCTAGGGATCTGCATTTTATAAAGTTACCTAGGTGGTGCTAGTGATTGGACTAGATTTAAGATTGTAGTGGGTTGAATGATGGCTTCCCAAAAGATCTGTCTTGGTCCCCAGAAACTATGAATGTGACCTTGTTTGGAAAGAGTCTTTATAGATACAGTTAACCTAAGGATTTCTAGATGGGATCATCCTGGAGTATTTGGGTGAGCCCTAAATTCAGTGACAGTATCCTTATAAGAGACACAGAGATGCGAAGACAGAGGCAGAGATTACAATTAGGCAACCACACTTCACTGAATGCGTGCAGCTACCAGAAGCTGGAAGAGGCAAGGAAGGATTCTCTGCTAGAGCCTTCATAGTAAGTGCAGCCATGCCAAAACCTTGATTTCTGGCCTCTAGAATAAGGAGAGAATCCATTTCTGTTGTTTAAGCCATGACACGTGTGGTAATTTGTTACAGCTTCCCTAGGAAGCTGTATCCAAGGACCTACAGATTTAGATGATATCAAGTAGCAAAAGAAATTAAGGCAGGATTGAATATGGGAGTGAGACAGAAAATAATTGGAAATAATATAGGTCTTCTTTTTTGCCACTCAGGAATGCTCACAATTTAATAGTCTATTTTGATTTTGGTCTTGCACCATTCAAAACTCCATCTTTGCATCATTAGCCATTTCAAAAATATTGAGCAGACTTGTAAATTTCTATTTACATTAACTGGGAAAGGTCATTCAAGTCTATATAGTTAAACCCATTGTGCACATAGGTTTTATGAGTCCCAGAGCCTTGGGAAAACATACAATTCAATGCCTTGTGGCAAGTTTAGGCAGTTAGTGGTGAGGTTAATAAAAACAGAGTCAATAGATAATTACCCAGAGAATACGAATCCACTGAGAGAATGGGAAATGAAGGGGGAGAGGTATCGCTTTTACTCTGTGCCCTTGGAGGTGCAAATGCCATTTCCTTCTGTTCTTTAGCAAGAATAGTTCCCAGTAGTAAAGGCTTTTCTCCTCTTTGGGAGACTGTGCAAGACAGACAGTAACACTTCCATAGTTAATATGATTAAAAATCAGTAAAAGATAATTATCTATGGTCTTCTTGGGTATCAGGCCAATAATTCTTTTCCCTCTCTATTTGCTTTAAAATAGTATGCCATCTCTTCAAGGACTCAGAGCTGAGTACCAATTACCTACATGTCAGTTAAAAATAAATAAAAATAGGGGTGCCTGGGTGGCTCAGTTGGTTGAGCCCCCGACTTCGGCTCAGGTCATGATCTCACGGTTCATGGTTCCAGCCCCGCCTCGGGCTCTGTGCTGACAGCTCGGAGCCTGGAGCCTGCTTCCCATTCTGTGTCTCCCTCTGTCTGGCCCTCCCCGGCTCATGCTCTGTCTCACTCTGTCTCTCAAAAATAAATGAGATGCTCTGTCTCACTCTATCTCTCAAAAATAAACATGAAAAAAATATTAAAAATAAATAAATAAAAATACTAAGTGTTAAGTCCTATTTTACTGCCAGTTAAGAAAATATCCAATGTTACGTTGGGCTAACCTCCCACGGTTGTATTTTACCTGTATTCTGGACTCTAGACAGACCTCTTGAGATTACACTATTACATTGTGTTAGAAACGCATTAAGTTGCATTTATGTTTCTAGTACTAACATCTTCCCTAAACCCCAGACTGGATGCTCCTAAACTCACTTGGCATCTCCCCTTGGATAAGTAGCCAAAAAAGAACTTTCAATTCCCCTCCCAACCCCCCAATCTTACTTCTTCCTTAATGTTCCCTATTGCACCACCATTCACACAATTGCTCAAAACAGAAACCATGGAGTCATTCTCTCCTCTTCTCCTTCTGGCAACCACCTTACCTCACATCTGTATCAGATAAAATTGTTTCAATCTTGCAAAACATCCTGATTCCCATCACTTCCCTCAGCCTGCTCCATCATCGTACCTAGATCAGTGCAATCGCCTTCAACTGGTCTCCCTGCTTCTATGCTGGCCCCCACAGTTTGTTTTTACCCAGAAACCAGAGTTTTCAAATATAAACCAGATTATATTTAATTATGTCTTCCCTACATTAAACCTTCTAGTGACTCTGGATTATTTAGCATATAGGTAACTGTCGACATTGAGACTCCCAAATAACTGTAGTTTAACAAGACTAAAGGGCTGTTAATGAGGACTCCACAGGTCAGAGACCCTGGTGACCCATATCTTATTGTTCTTTTATACATAACGTGTCCCTCTCATCCATGTGGTTCAAGATGCATCAGTATTACCACATCTGCTTTCAGGTCAGTAGGAAGTGGGAAAGAGGCGGGCATGTTCCTTTCTATAAAGCTATAACCTTGGAAATATGCATATTACTTTCACTCACATCCTATTGGCCAGTAATTGGTTGTGTTGCCACATTTAACTGCAAGCGAGGCTTAGAAATATCTTTGAGATATATTACTGAGCAGGAAAGTATGGATTCTATCAAAATAGCAAAAAGGGAGAATGGATATTCAGGGGTGTTATGGTAGACTAGGTTGTGATAATAAAATGACCCAAATACGTTATGGCTCAACAAAATGGAAGTTCATTTTTTTCTTTCTTTACATAAGCATTTTGGGAGAGTGAACAGGTTGTTGGCCAGACTTTTCTCAACATGGTCATTAGGGTTCCAGGTGATGGTGGCTCTGTCATCTTTAACATATATATTTAAGGTTTGTCATCAACATTTCCATCCCAGAGAACAAGAAGGGAGAAATGGCGCAAAGATGCATGTGTGGATGATTTTTATTGGCCAGTCCTGGAAGTAGGGCACATCACTTCCACTCATGTTCCCTTGCCTGGTTCTCATTCATAGGACACATCTAAGGGCAATACATACTGTGACATTTGTCTGGCTCTGTGCCCAGGAGAAAGAGAACAGAGATTTGGATGACTACCTAGCAAGCTTACCATCCCACACAGAATAAAATCCAAAGTCCTTATCAGACTTAAACTCCAAACTTTCTTCAGCCTTCCTCCTGCTAAATTAGATCCAGCCTCAGTGGCCCTCTTTCTGGTCCTTGAACTTATCAAGTCTGTTTTCACCCCTGGGTCTTTGCAATTGCTCTTTGTTCTGTCTGGAATTCTTTGCCTCACATTTTCACTTGCCTGGTTCCCTCACTTCATTGAGTTCTCAGCTTAAAAAATATCTCCTCAGAGAAACCATTGCAGCCACCATTTCTGCACCCTCCATATCTCTTATCACTTTACATCACCATCAAATCCCTTATCGTGTTTCATTTCTACTTATAGAAACTACAACTTGTTCACTGCTTATTTATGGCCTGTGTTTACTCATCACTCATATTTATTGTGATGGCATTATTTGTTTTGTTCATTGCCACACCCCTGATTGCCAAAAAAATTGTCATAGTAGGCACACAATAAATATTTGTTTATTTTAATTCATTAATTAATTAAACATAGAAACTCTCTGATCACACATAGGATTTAATTTACCATAACGTTCTCTTTGAAACAATACCTTTGTACTCTTACAGGTTTTCTTTCTCAAAGAACATTCTCCAGGATGTTTGATATTGGCATCTATTAGGTATAGAATGGAGATTATCACATACCTATTTCCTAGGATTATCATGGGAGGCAAACCATAAGAGACCCTTAACTGCAGAGAACAAACTGAGTATTGCTGGGGAGGAGGGGGGTGAAATGGGCTAGATGGGTGATGGGCATTAAGGAGGGCACTTGTGACGAGCACTGGGTTATATGTAAGTGATGAATCACTAAATTCTACTCCCGAAATCGGTATTACATTGTATGTTAACTAACTTCAATGTGGATAAAATCTTGCAAGAAGAAACAAGATTATATGAGAAAATGCATGTGAAAAGCTGAGCACAGTGCATGCCACATGGTCGAATGAGCAGTGTGTGTTCAACCAGGGCTAGCTATGACCACTGTTGCTGCAACTGCTGGATTCCTACAGGGAAAGCATTCAAAGGACAAGAAAGGGGGAAGTCTCTTAATCATTAACATTCCTGAAACATTATGTTATCTGAATTTAGGCGGAGAAATAAAAGATCTAAAATATAGCTATCTACTGTCTTGATAGGAAAGTACAAAATGTGAGAGTTCTGAATTGCCTTTCGATTATTCGTGTTGTTATTTGGTAAGAAACTATGTAGATTCTAAACTTTTCTAGCACCGGCTCGATTGCGATGATATAACAGCTTAGACTATTGCAGTCATTCTTTCAACAGGACCCGTTGAAGAAAAGGCAAAACAAAATCCTTCTGGTAACATTCTGTACTGTGTCTAATGCATTATTGAACGCGTCAGAAATCTCCATTGGTTTTTACTTTCAAATTAAGAATACATTCAATCATAGAGTTGACGAATTACAACGGCTATATTCCAACTGACAGAACCATTAAAGGTGAAATGGTTATGCTAGTAAAACCAGTAACTGGATAATTCTTGCAAAAAAGCTATGCTCGAAACAACCCGTGTGAGCAGGGTCACGAGGACATGGCTCCCAAACACTAAAAAAGCCCGTGAATATTTATCTAGTAAAAACATGGAAGCCATTGGTTTAAAATAAAGAGTTACTCTATTTGGTTTCCTAGCAATAATTTTTAAAAATACGCTCTCCCTTGACTCTTTAGTATAAATAGTTTTCCTCTGTTGTCCCTGAATAATTTCATAGACGTCAGTGTTGGGTTACCAGCAGGCAGGGTGAATGAACTGCTCTTAGTTTCCCTCACTGCTCAGTCTGGAACTGGCAGTTTCTCCTTCCCCTCTCGAGCCAAAGAGGAGTAAAGGTCCTGCACATGATACCTTATCAGCACAGCATACATCTGCTGGGAGGAGCTGGGATTTCTGACAGTGAATGAAGCATGATTCCTCTGAGAGTGTCCATGAAAAGCAGCTCTCCTACCCCTGCCCAAGACTCACACACACAATTTTCTATATGATTCTTGTCCCCACCCCTACCTGGTTTTAATCACCCTGAGACTCAACCTCCTCTGCTTCAGGCTGAGCAGCACACTGGGTAATGTAGTTTCTACACGGATATCAAAATGGAATTGTTGATTGGGGAAAAAGAGAGGTGATGACTTTGCCTGGCTCAGATAACAACTCTCCTTTTTCTGGCCAGTGCCTCCCCTTGTCCTGGAGTTAAGGGCAGGCAGTGGGGGAGAGTCAAAGTCTTCCTCTTGCTTTGGGGTTGTTCTTGCTGCTCTGGTTCAAAGGGTAGTGTTTGTGCCGTCCAAGCATATGTTTCTCAATGCCTCCCCATCAACGATGCAGTTAGCGGAAAGTCCCTCTGACCTTTGACATGTCTCCTTCTCTTATTTTTACTTTACAAAGCTGGTGTCAGATCTGTATCTTTTTGTATATTTTCATGGGTATTTTAACAAGAAATTGAGAGGAGGTCACTTAGGTATTGTTGAAACTTAACCTGGAAATTTGTCTGAGTTGTTTGGTCTTATTATTAAGAAAGACCAATTGAGTGAAATAATTGAATCGGACGGCTGAATGGGATCATAATGACCCTCTACGGATCAATCTCAAATACTCAGTGTCTCTGACTGTTGGAGATCGAAGGGAAATGGGACACCATCTACTCTAAATCCTCACTTTATCTTAGGAATCTGCTGGTTGGGGAAGTTCAATGGCTTGCTGAAGGACACAGCTCGTTAGGGATAGATATAATCGAGCTGTGGAAAGTATTCCCTAACTCCAAAGACACTTGTGAAGATCTGAGAGGCAGTTTTTTGTTTTGCTTTGTTTCGTTTGGTTTTGTTTTGTTTTTACCATGTCTTATTAACTTAAAAATGGCTGAGTGCTTGCTTGGTTGGGACGAAATACTCTTTTAGCACCAACCAAAAAATTACCTTGGTAGTCTTCTGAGATGGTGAAGGGAAACAAGAAAAGTGAGTGTTATGAGGTGTGAAGAAGGCATTTCCCTTTTGCATCTCACTTTGACCTCTGGTCACAGCAGCCACACAGACCAAGGTTTTCAATCAGTAGCTTATCAAACCAGGGTACGTGGAATGCCTCACTAGGACATCGAGTTCACCAGCAGCTGTGGGAACTTCCTTCTATCTGTTGCCTGTTTACTCAAGTGTCACATGTATAGACTCACTGATAAATGTGTTGTCACTCCAAGATAGATTCTCCAAAACCTGATATTACATTGATCCTACAAGCAAAGGGACACCAGCAACCTTGAACTTAGCCTGCCTGCCACTTCTTTGAGGATTGTGTTAATTTGGGGCTTTTACAATCTCTATTTAAGAACCCTTCTTTCTTACCCAAAAGAGTCAAATCTACACTGGACTGAGGTTTAATTTTTAAAAGTTGGAGAAGACATTGTGTCAGGAAACAATTCTTTGTAAAGGTGTACATCTCCCAGGTGAACCAGGGTGGAAATAATGATTAATATCTAGAGCTTTTTCCATGGGCTTATATTTTCAAGGGAGGATACCTTCTCTTCAAATACAGATGTGCTCAAGTTCATATACACCGCTTAATACTTCTGAGCTTAAGACAGTTAAAAAAATAATTTTATCTCTGTATATTAGAAAGTAGAAAACACTCACTGTAAAAGCTTTGTAAAATACACACACTTATGCAAGAGAAAATGGAATCCTCTAGTCAAGATTTAATCAGTGAGAACCACTGTTAACATTTCAGTATTTCCTGCCAGTCCTTTTTCCATGTATTTTTTAAACACAGTTAATATTAGACTGGGTGTAATGTAATAGGGAATAGCATTTTGCAAATATTAAACCACCATTCTGCTGGTCCATGGGTGGGTTTTTAACTAAAAATTCAATTTCTTTTTTTTTTTAAGTTCATTTTTATTTATTTTGAGAGAGAGAGAGAGAGAGAGAGAGTGAGCAGGGGCAAGGCAGTGAGACAGGGAGACAGAATCCCAAGCAGCCTTCACACTGCCATTACAGAGCCCAGCTCGGGGCTCAAATTCATAAACTGTGAGAACGTGACCTGAGCCAAAACCAGGAGTCAGACGCTTAACCTACTGAGCCACCCAGGCACCCCAAAATTCAATTTCTTTAATAGATATAGAAATCTTCAGGCTATCTAATTCTTAAGTGAGCTTTGGTAGTTTGTGTCATTTCATCTAAGTTATCATATTTATTGACAAAGTTTTTCATAATATTTTCTTTGGTAATGTCTATATATGTAGTATCCATAGTGATGTAGTGTCTATAGTGATGTCACCTCTTGACTAATATAGGTAATTTATGGCTCAGTTTTTTGTTTTCCTGATTAGTCTAGAGGTTTATTAGTTTTGTCAATCTTCTTGAAGAACTAATTTTTGGTTTTATTGATGGTTTTCTACTGTTTTCTATTTCATTGGCTTTCACCCTGATCTTTATTATTTCTTCTGCTTACTTCAAGTTTAGCTTACACTTGTTTTCTTTTTTAAGGTGAAAACCAAAGCCATTTGTTTGAGATCTCTCTTCTTTTCTCCTATGGACATTTAATGCTGTTAACTTCTTTTTAAGTACTATGTTAGCTGCCTCCCACAAATTTAAAATGCTGTGCTTTCATTGCATTCGGTTCAAAATACTTTCTAATTTTCCTTTTGACTTTTTATTTAACCCATGGTCATTAAGAATTATGTCACTTAGCCTCCAAATATTTGAGGATTTTCCCAGATAGGTTTCAGCTATTTATTTATAATTTAATTTTACCACAAATGGAACATACTCTATGCAATGTGAATGATTTAAAGTCTATTAAGCCTCCTTGATTTACAGTCCAAAATACAGCATATCTTGGTAAATATTTTGTGTAAATATTCTTCACTTGAAAAGAATGTTTATTATGCTGATCCTGGGTGCGGTGTTACACAAGTGTCAATTAGGTCAGGTTGGTGTATAGTATTGTTTAAATCTTTGACCATAATTGTGGATTACTCTGGTACTCTCATTTTGCGTGTGTGTCATATATTTTGAAGCTCTCTTATTAGTACGTAATTGTTTAGGATTATTATTCCCTCCTAATAAATTGTCTCCTTGATCAGTATGAAATGACCTTCTTTATCCCAGATAATATGCTTTATCTGGTATTAGCACAGCCACCTTAGCTGTCCTTTGACTTTTGTTAGCATAATACATGTATCTTTTCCCATCCTTTTTTTTTTTTAACATAATTTATTGTCAAATTGGCTTACATACAACACCCAGTGCTCATCCCAAAAAGTGCCCTCCCCCATCCTTTTCTATTAGCCTATTTTTGTCTCTGTATTTTGAAGTATGTTTCTTGGGGTGCCTGGGCGGCTCAGTCAGTTAAGCATTTGACTCTGGGTTTTAGATCAGGTCATGATTTCACGGTTCGTGAGTTCCAGCCCTACATCAGGTTCTGTACTGCAGAGGCTGCTTGGGATTCCTCCCCCCCACCTGCCCCCGCCCCCCATCTCTCAGTCTCAAATTAAATAATAAATTTTAATTTTTTTTTAATGTTTATTTATTTTTGAGACAGAGAGAGACAGAGCATGAACAGGGGAGGGGCAGAGAGAGAGGGAGACACAGAATCCGAAACAGGCTCCAGGCTCCGAGTGTCAGCACAGAGCCCGACGCGGGGCTCGAACTCACGGACCGCGAGATCATGACCTGAGCCGAAGTCGGCCGCTCAACCGACTGAGCCACCCAGGCGCCCAAAATAATAAATTTTAAAGTGTGTTTCTTGTAGGCAGTATATAATTGGGTTTGGGGTTTTGTTTTTTTCAATGCAATCTGACAGTCTCTGACTTTCATTTGGGATGTGTATATCATTTGAATTTAATAGGTTGTGGATGTGGTTGTGTCTAAACCTGTCATCTTGCTTTTACTATTTGTTCCATCTGTTCTTTTTCTTGTTTCTCTTTCTTCTCTGCCTTCTTCTGGATTAATTTTTTATTGATTCCATTTGATCTCTTTTGTGAACTTATTAGATATAACTATTTATTGTGTTTTTAGTGGTTGCTTTAGGGCTTATAGTATACAACTTTAACGTATCACTGTCTACCTTACAGTGACATCATACCATAACACGTAAAGTATAAGAACAATGTATCTATGTACCTCTATTTCTCCCCTCCATTTTCTTTATGCTATTGTTATCATATATTTTATTTCTACATATTTTATACCCCTACAATATATTATGATTTTTCTTTAAACAGTCATGTATCTTTCAATAAGATTTAATTAATAAGAAAATTATTATTTAATAGTATTATTTCCAGGACTCTTCATTCTTTTGTGTAGATTCAGACTTCAATTTGGTATCGTTTTTCATTTGCCTGAAGGACTTCTTTTAACATTTCTTGTAGTGCAGCTCTCTTGGTGATAAATTATTTCAGCTCTTATATGTCTGAAAATATATTTTGCCTTCATTTTTGAAAGATATTTCCGCTGGATATAGAAGTATACTCAGTAGGCAGGTGTTTTGCCCCCAGTATTTACTTTTTTTTTTAATATTTATTTTTGAGATAGAAAGAGACAGAGAGGGAGGGGCAGAGAGAGAGGGAGGCTCCAGGCTCTGAGCTGTCAGCGCGGAGCCCAAGACGGGGCTCAAATTCACAAACTGTGAGATCATGACCTGAGGAAGTCGGATGCCTAACTGACTGAGCCCAGGCACCCCTTCCCCAATATTTTAAAGATGTTGTTCCACGGTCTGCTTGCTTGCACTGTCTCTGACTACCAATGTGCTATCTTCCTTAGCTCTGTATGTAATGTCGTTCCGGGACCCCCACTATTTTTAGGTTTCTCCCTTTTTTATTGCTTTATTGAAAACTTTGATTATGAGGTGTCTTGTGTAGTTTTATCTATGTTTCTTGTGCTTGTGATTTGTTGAATGTCTCGAATCTGTGTGTTTATAGCTTCATCAAATTTGGTTAAGAAAAATCTGCCATTATGTCTTCAAGTATTTTCTATGTCTCCCTTTCTTATTCAGGGACTCCAGTTAGATGTAGGTTAGGGCGTTGTGGTTGCCCACACTTCCCTGATGCCTCTTCCTTCATGTCAACCACATCTGGGTCACCCACACACTTTCGTGTAACTGCATTGAGTTCTTTAATGTCAGGGTAGACAATCAGGCTTGTGAGACAGAAATGACACATGTTGTGCACACATCTTCAAGTCCAGGATCTAGTTCTGTGCCCTCCCATAAAAGGCACTCAATAAATACTTGCATAAGGACTAATTTGAATATCCATTTTGGTGGCTTCACGGTCTTCTAGCTCCTGATTCATTAAAAATATTAGTTCGCTAAAACCTACAATTTAGGTTAAATTGTGTTTGCTGCAGACAAAGAGAGAGGAGCGGCCCCCATAGTGCTTGGCAGTGGTGTTTTAGAGCAAAATTTTATGCATGTGGTTCACTGCAGTGGGAATATTAAATCCATGACTTCATCACAGATGTTTCTTTCATTGACTTCGTGTTAATACTTCAAATCAACTAGGTTAGGTTAATATTAAGTTGCAAGTTGACCAAAGTAAACATTTCCTTAGATTAGTTCAGATCACTAGCATTCCAGGGAAATTATGAATCAGTGTTCTAATAAGATTATTTTTTTTAAACTTTTTAAATGTTTTTTTTATTTTTGAAAGAGAGAGAGAGACAGAGACAGAGTGTGAGCAGGGGAGGTGCAGAGAAAGAGAAGGAGACACAGAATCTGAAACAGGCTCCAGGCTCCAAGCTGTCAGCACAGAGCCCGATGAGGGGCTCGAACTCACAAACTGTGAGATCATGACCTGAGCCGAAGTCAGATACTTAACCGACTGAGCCACCCAGGTGCCCCCTAATAATTATTCTTTCTGCTTTTATGTCTTATTTGTTTTCTTCAGACTTTGTGCATTATTTTAATAAGTCTCTGCCTGGGTTAGACGTGACCATCTGGGAATTTGCAGTTTTATTTAAAATCAAGTAACACGCAACTCTCTGAAGTAGGCTTTTTATCTTATTTTATATTAAATAGGCAGTATTGGCTTTTTGTAGGCATTTCAGCTACGATGTCTGGATGACAGAAAAATAGGTAGGTACGAGTCAATATCAAAAGAAATACAGAGTCTGATTTTTCTGTATTTGCATGTGTATTGGAAGAATATTTTCAATCTTAAAATACATCTAATTTTGGGCACCTGGCTGGCTCAGTCAGTTGGGTGCCTGACTTCCGCTCGGCTCATGATCTCAGGGTCCATGAGTTCGAGCTTGCATCGGGCGCTGTGCTGACAGCTCACAGCCTGGAGCCTGCTTCCGATTCTGTGTCTGCCTCTCTCTCTGCCCCTCCCCGGCTCGCGCTCTATCTCTCAAAAATGGATAAACATTTAAAGAAAAGAGAAAAGAAAATGCATTTAATTCTTTAAGAATCTGAGTATCAATTGTTCTTGCCCGAATGTTTATAATTAGTATTTTAGTCACAACAGAGAAGAAATGAAAATAAGATTGTATCTAGCAAAATACTTGCCCCTTTATAGGAATCGGAAAGGCCAGCTTTTCCCTTTAAGGTCTAAGAGAATGATGTGCAGTGGTGCTCCAGAGTCAGCAATACCACGGTCTTTTCTCTTCTGGCCATTCATTCTTCCCTGGGTATCTCACATTTCCCCACCACCCTTAGCCTTTCAAGGTTAACTTTTCCTTTAATACCCATTATTGAATCCAAGCTCCCGACTTGAACAACTGCGTGCAGTCCAGGTTATCCAGTGGCCCTCACCAAGTATTTCTGATGCCTCAAAGGAGGCACACATGTCCCACAAAGATGTTTCCACCGCATTTGTCTCTTTAGCCAGACATTTTTTTCCCCAGACCATTGCTCCCCTCTCGTGTAATGCGTTGTCCAGGATGCAGGGCCTTCTACCTTATAGCTGCACCCCACACATGGGTGCAGACATCTTTTTTATTTCTCCACAGCATAGCTAAATAAGGTCAGGGTGTTTTTCTTTTTTCATTTCATCAAAGGTTTGCAGACTACTGCATGGGCTGCAATATGGTCAAAAAGGATCCAAATATCACTACTCAAATCCTTAGCCATACCCTTCTATAGATCATCCTCTAATGGTATTCTTCCTCCTGGAGCCTGAGACTGCCGCCATCTTGCTAAGATCTTTGCCCGTGTCTTCTGGCCTGAAATCCCCCCGTGGGGCCCAATTTCTATGTGAGCGTCTGCCATGGCTCCGATTCCGCCAAGACTTCCTTCTGTCAAAAATACATACCAAGGTATGCCACTAAGGAAAGTGCTCAACACATCATTCTGAAACATCTGCATTAGTATCACTTTATTGTTTTCAGGCTTTCTGTGGGAATTTTCCCCAAAACAATGGAAAGTCTTATAGATCTATAATCAAAATGCCCCACAGAACTGGTTTCCTATAGAATAAAAGGAGGGTCTGCTCCCGGATATATTCCAGGTCTCACTCTAGAACGCAAAAAATACTCTTGAAGTACAGATTCCAACTCTAGCAGGAAGAACTTTTTATCGGAGAAGATTTTTTTTAAAGGATTTTTGAAAACTGTTTTTAACTTTACAAGTCTTTTTTTTTTTTTTTTTTTTTTTGAGGCAAAGCCCATGAGGCCACCCTGCTTCCCTGACTCTTATTGTCTTGCAATGGAACTTCTTGAACTTGGTCCATTTTGAGGGGTTTTCAGGATGAAAATCTCATTTTTCTATCGAGTGAAAGCAAAACCCAAGAATATGCAAAGAAAAACAAAGAGCATTTTACTTTTCCACAACTATACGATTTGAGGGAACATGCCAATAACTACCCTCCAACAACCAGGCTTATGCATGGTTCCCCCTCTCCGGGTCATCAGGGACCTTGGACCCTGTGTCTGGCAAAGTGGGGGAATGAAAAAGGCTTCCTGGGGCAAACAATGCCTCAGTTAAGACTTGCGGGAAGAGGAGATCCCCAGGCCAGACCCTCACCATCTCTTCAAAATCTCTGGTAGTGCATGTGTAAGCCCATTTTAGAGAGCAGACACTGAGACCCAGGGCCTTTCAGATCCCCCTCTGCCGCCCTGGTTTCTTCCCGTTGGTTCACTCATTCAACAAACGTTTGAGCATTCTGTGTGCTTCCAGTTGCAAACTGAGGTCCAAGAGCAGGTAATGGGGAGGGGACAGACCTCCAATCACAGAGAGGGTGAGGTTTCAGTCAGTTCCTCAGGCATCTGTGTTGGGTTCTCCTTGCCTCCTCGGCCAGCTGCCCACACATTCCCTTGCGGTATCCTCTATCTCTACTGGGGGAGCCATATGTCCTCTACATTTCACAGAAATGACACAGGCATTAGGTCATCCATCACAGAGCAGCTCTACTGGAGCAGGGCATCAGGGAGGGCTTCCCAGAGGAGGCAGCCCAACCCTGGAAGCCAGAGATATCAGCCAGACACAGCTTAGGCACTGCTCCCAGACTGTGCCAGGACATGGAGAGCTGGAAGTGGGGACATGGGTGGGGATTGAGGAGCAGGTGGGAGAAGAGGAAGCATGGAGGTGAGGGGGGGGTGGTAGAAATGGGGGGAAAGTCCCCAAATGCTGATGGGGACTGCAGGGCACAGCTTCCAGGCAATGCTCTACCCATGATAGTGAGTGTCACAGTCTCTCCCTTGACTCTGGAGGGAGTCACAACCTTCTCTACACAAAGTCCTTCATTTTTCCCCCCTCCATCCTGGTTCTTGCTCTAGTCTTCAAATGTATAGGTTGCAGTTTTTCTACCAGAGAGAAGTAAATAAATATTAAATAAATAAATAAATAAATAAATAGTTACAAAAGAAGAAGCAAGCTTTGCCAACACTTCAGCGTTTATATCTGTTTGTGTTATTTGCCTGTTTTGAAAAGCAAAGCACTTCTAAAACTCAGTTTTTAAAAACAGGAAATATGGTGCTTCTGATTCAGTCACATTTGCATTCTTTTAGTCTCTGTGAATGTATTTTAACTCAAGTGAAATTTCACTGGTTATATGTTGGTAAGTTTCCAAAAAAGCCCCAGTAACACTCAGGAATTATCCCCGCGATAGGATGTTGGTCAGGTTTTATTGTCCGGCAAAGGCCTTTTAAAAACCCATGAAACAAGAATATATTTATCTAAGGTTTAAAAAAAATGAGTTATTGAGTACTCCGTGGGGATGTAATTTTATCAGCTATTATTTAGCAATCTTAGGGAGGGTGTTAGAGATGAAGTTTTTCTGGTGCTCTTTCTAAAGAAAACGACAATAGCATCATATGTCATATGCCTGGTCACTGAAGGTATTGGAGATACCATTTATACGAGGCCATCTATTCGACTTGAGTTCATTTTGTTACTGTCTTTTTTATAAAACTGTTAAATTGGATATTGACTAATAGTGTCCTTGGATACCCATTTAAGTAGATGGAAGAGTTGTACAGACATGGAAATATGAAGGTGTTCCTATCATGGGGATTAAAATAATTGCCCCAATCCAGTGATGCATCTGACAGGATGAGCAATCTACCTTCTCTCTCCTCGCTCCCCTGGACACTGCCCAGAGACTGGGTTCATTCAAGGGTAACAATAGAGCTGTAAATCTGTGATGACATGGTTTTCCGGAGTGTTCGTGTGTGTGTGTGTGTGTGTGTGTGTGTGTGTGTGTGTGTGGCCTTGGTCATCCTAGGATTGGTGAATGCCTTTGAAGTGTGGAAGATTACACTAACTCTTTACCCCTCTCCACCACCACCATTGTATTCCTGCAATAAATCAAGCCCTTGAGAAAGTGAATGGTCACATGTTTTGTGTTTGAGAATCTAAAAAAGGAGGAAGGCCTGCAAATGAGAAGACACTGGTTCTGTGAGCGATGAGTTCCGAGACCACCTTGAGCCCAAAGATAAGTGTGTATGAGCGGAAGCAGGGGAATCCTTGTCTAAATGGGCATCAGGTCAGTGTGGAGGGCTGCAGTGGAGTACAGGATGCCCTCTGCTAGAACAGACCAGGCATCCATTTTCTCGTAGTTCGCCAGACCGCCTGCTGACTTTTCTCGCTTCCCTCTCTCACCAGCTTCTAGGATCCAACCGCTTGCCAATATCCTCAAAGATCCTTCCCTTATCTCCACTGCAGATCTGTGGTCTCCAAACTCAGCTAAACCCTGCCCATCCTTTTACACGTCCCCAGTTAATTTTCACTTCTATTTTCCACAGCAAAAAAAAAAAAAAGTAATAAATCCCTCCACTCACCAATATTTTGCATGGGAGTTTTTGTGCCTATATTTGCTAATTTGTCATCCAAACATACATGTACAAATATATACATAATGTATCTTTACAGAGTGGAATCATACTATGTCTACCTTTTTGTTACCTGGAATTCTCACTTAACAATGGAGGTCTTTCCATATCAATAAATATAAATCAGATCATCATTAGTAATGGCTGTGTGGTATTCTATATTTGGATGAACTACAATACTTTTAGCCCAAATCTTGCCATTTACTTATTCCTGTATATTTAGAACACCTATATGTTTTTCTATTAAAACATTTTTGCAGACACATCCTGTGCTTTGTGCACTTGTTTGATTAATATTGAGGATAAATTCCTAGGAGGTGAATTACTGCACCAAAGATATGTACTTTCTAAGGACTTTGATACGTATTGCCGAATTTTCTCTACAAAGTTTATACCAGTTTAGTTCCATAGTAGTCTGAGTAATGGTCCTCGCCCTCAAAGATGTCCATATTCCGGGGGCGCCTGGGTGGCTCAGTCAGTTAAGCGTCCGACTTCAGCTCAGGTCACTATCTCACGGTCCGCGAGTTTGAGCCCCGCGTCGGGCTCTGGGCTGATGGCTCAGAGCCTGGAGCCTGCTTCCGATTCTGTGTTTCCCTCTCTCTCTGCCCCTCCCCCGTTCATGCTGTGTCTCTGTCTCAAAAGTAAATAAACGTTAAAAAAAAAAAAAAAAAAAAAAAAAAAAAAAAAGATGTCTATATTCCAATCCCCAGAACTGGTGAATGTGTTATCTTACTAGCCAAAAGAGACTTTACAGATGTGATTAAATTAAGGATTTTTGAGATGGGGAGATTATTCTATCATGTCTGGGTGGGCCCCATGTAATCACAAGTGTCCTTATAAAAGGGAAGCCAGAGGGTCAGAGTTAGAGAAGGGGAAGTGGCGAAGGAAGCAGAGGGTGCAGTGACAAGGGGCCCTCAGCCAAGAATCAGGGAAGACTCTAGGAGTTGGAAAAGGCCTAGAAAGAGATTCTCCCTTAGAGCCTCCATAAGAAGCACAGCTCTACAGACCCATTTCAGACTTCTGATCATCAGAACCGTAAGAAAATAAATCTGGGTTGTTTTAGGCCACTAAGTTTGGGGTAAACTGTTTTAATTTTTTTAACGTTTATTTATCTTGAGAGAGAGAAAGAGAGTGCACACACGTGTGTGCACATGTGAGCTGGGGAGGGGCAGAGAGAGAGGGAGAGAGACAATCCCAAGCAGGTTCTGCACACGTGGGGCTCAATCTTATGAACCGTGAGATCCTGACCTGAGGCGAAATTAAGCATCAGCCGTTTAACCAACTGGGCCACCCAGGCGCTCCAGGGCAAACTGTTTTAGCAGTAATAGAAAATTAATACAGTCCCCAAAAGAGTACTTGTTATTATTTGTCCACATTCACACCAACACAGTGTTATCATTCTTTCCACCTACTTTTTGGTCTGATGAGTCAAAAGGGGTAGCTCATAGCTTCAATTTTCATTAAAATTTTTTTAACATTTATTTATTTTTGATAGACAGAGAGGAAGACAAGAATCTGAGCCATCAGCACAGAGCCCAACATGGGGCTTGAACCCACAAACCATGAGATCACGACCTGAGCCGAAGTCAGACACTTAACAGTCTGAGGCACTGAGGAGCCCCTCTTTAAGTTTCATTTTATTTTTTATTAAATTTTTTAACGTTTATTTATTATTGTGAGACGGAGAGAGACAGAACACGAGCCGGGGAGGGGCAGAGAGAGGGGGAGACACAGAATCCGAAGCAGGCTCCAGGCTCTGGGCTGTCAGCACAGAGCCCGATGCGGGGCTTGAACCCACAAACAGTGTGAGGTCATGACCTGAGCTGAAGTCAGATGCTTAACTGACTAGTCACCCAGGCACCCCTTTAATTTTCATTTTAAAGAATATAGTACTCAATTTGAAATTGTTCATACGTTTCTTTGCCATTTGAATTCCTTCTTTAGTCAGTTGCCTAGTCATATCCTTTATCTAAAAGCTTTCCATTTGTCATGCTTGGGAAGCCCTTCCTTAAATTTCACAAAATATTTATTGTTACACTATTTTAGCACTTACGAGTTTTCATTTTAAAGATAGGCCACAGGATTTTAAAATAGATATAAAATATTCATTGATATAATTCAATGTTCCATATTACAAATCTTTCAAAACATATCACTTGACAAGGTGCCTGGTGGCTCAGTCAGTTAAGCATCTGACTCAATTTTGGCTCAGATCATATCTCATGGTTCGTGAGTTCAAGCCCCACACAGGGCTCTGTGCGGACAGCTCGGAGCCTGCTTGGGATTCTCTCCCTCTCCCTCTCTCTCTGCCCACCCCCCCCAAATAAATTCTTTTAAAAAATGCCATTTGCCAAGTTTTGTTATAGTATCAGAGTAGAATACCCACAATTATCTGGAAGGCCAAAAGTACTCCTCCCTTTCCAGCTACATAGCTGTGTGATCATGGTTTATTTTACATTTCAGTCTTCAGTGGAAAATACTGTAATTGCTTCCAGCCTGTCTCCTTTCACGATCTTTTCCCTCTCTACCCCAATTTTTTGTGTGAGTTTTTTTAAGTTTATTTATTTATTTTGAGAGAGGGAGAGTAAAGGGCAGAGGGTTAGGGAGAGAGAGAGAGAGAGAGAGAGAATCCCAAACAGGCACCACATTGTCAGCACAGAGCCCGATGTGGGGCTTGAACCCATGAACCATGAGATGATGATCTGAGCCACCCAGGCATCCGCCCCCCCCCCCCGGCCAACCTGAATTTTGTGGGCCTCAGATTGCCTCTTCCTAGTTTACGATCTTGCTTTTTTGATTGCAGTTGATTAGATTAGAAGAACAATGACAACAGACTCTTCCTGGGAATTTATAACATGATGGAACACAGGGAGTGTGCCATGGGTAGATGGGACCTATATTCTGAGGAGCCATGGAGTAGCCATAGTCCACACCAGTTCATGGCAAGAATGAAGCATGTGTTTAAAGACTCACAGAGACAAAGGACAGAACAACGTGGGTGCAGTTCCTGGCTTGGACCCTTTTTGACACTCAGGGTGCATCTCTCTTGCCAATTTCCACACAGCAGCCGTGGAGTCCCCGAGGTAAAGTATCTTTTGCATAAATTATTGCAAGTCAGTTCTGATAGTACCAAACAGACACATGTAACACAAAATTCTCGCGTGTGGTGTAAAGCCCACAGCAGCTCTCTCAGGTACTTAACCAGGGTTTTCACACCCCGAGCCTTTCACTCTCCCTTCTTCTGGTCTCCTCTGTGATGTCACTCCACGCCCTACATGTCTCTACTTGGACCACCTCTGCCAGTGCACTAGCTCCTTCTTGTCTGCATTCGCAATGGCTTCAGTCATTTTTATTTGGGGGGGCGGGTATTTTGGTCCAAATTCCCTTCAAATTCAAATTATTCTCACCCTACTCTTTAAGAAAGGAGTCTACATTACTTGTCTCCAGTCCCTTACCAACTCTCAGCCTAAACCATCTGGCTCCATCCTCAAACATGGCGCAAAAGTTGTCCTAGCCAAGGGCCTGTTATGGCACTTGCCCCTTGACATTCAGTTTATAGTGTCCGTAAATAACAGGGCTGATACAAAGAAGCTTTGCCTGGTAACCTAAGCCAATTTTGCTCTCAGAAAGTTACTAGATGGAGTCCAGCAGTCCATGATGCAGTTAGCTTTGCTCTTTCTCTTTGGATTTTTAGTTTGGAGCATCTCAAACATACATAAAAACAGGGTGAATAATACAATAAGCACTAATATAACCAACAACCAGCCTCAACAATTATCTACTCGGATTCCATTTACCTTCTTCTAAACTCTGAGTTACTTCTGCCACTTTCTTTTTTTTTTAATTTTTTTTTAATGTTTTATTTATTTTTGACAGAGAGAGAGAGACAGAGCATGAGCGGGGGAGGGTCAGCGAGAGAGGGAGACACAGAATCGGAAGCAGGCTCCAGGCTCTGAGCCATCAGCACAGAGCCCGGCGCGGGGCTCGAACTCACAGACCGCAAGATCATGACCTGAGCCGAAGTCGGACGCTCAACCGACTGAGCCACCCAGGCGCCCCTCTTCTGCCACTTTCAAAGCAGATTACAGGTTCATATTATTTCATCTGTAAATGTTTTCATGTTTATGTCTAAATGAAAATGGTCTGCCTTATAAACAAAATCACATTATCATCATAATCTTACATCAACAATCTGTTGGTATCACTTATACCTTATCAGTGTATTTTCCCATAATATTATTTTTTATTTTTTTAGATAGTTTATTGAACCTGGGTCCAAATAAGAATCCATACATTTTAATTGTTAAGAGATCTCCTTACTCTATAGATGCCTTGTCTTTTTCTTCCTTGCAATTTATGTTGTTGAAGAAACAGATGTTTTGTCCTATAGAGTTTCCCACCATCTGGATTTTTTTGATCGCATTCCCGGGGTATTGTTAACTCATGTCTCTGTCCCCCATATTTCCTGTAAGTTGATGGAGGCTTGATCAAATTCAGATTAAATATTTTGCAAGACTTCCTCCAAGGTGGTGTTGGATATATACAACAGAGGAACATATATTCTGGTTGCCTTCTTGACAGCCTGTGAACGGATCTATCACAGCTTTATTATATTCGATTACAGTTTTCTGTTTACATGATGCTCTCCCTCTCAAGACTGCAAAGTCCTTGAGGACAGGGCCAGTGTCCTTAGCATCTAGCTTAATGCCTTGCTCACTGGCAAAAGAAATCTTTCCGTAATGCTCCTATGAGATATATCATGTCACATAGCAGGAAAAATTGGTAGTAAAATGTTTCCTGAAAAAATTAAAGAAGGCAAACTGCTGTATACTTGTATACTTGTAGGAAAAACAATCACAAGTTTGGAGACCTTCTCTTACCAAAATGACAGTTGGGGCTTAGAGTGGTTGCCCATGATCCATTCATAATCAGCTAGCTAGCGAAAACATGTCAGTGGTGAAAGCACTTTTAGTTTGGGACCATAATGAATAAAACTCTTTCTATTTTCTATAGCTAAGGACTACTTCCACAAGTGAGGAAACCAAATTTCAGAGAAGTTACGTCACTTGCCCAAAGGCACATATTTAATACGTGGCAAGAGCTAGGGGCGTAAAGGCAGGGTCCTAGGCTCCAATTACGAAGCTTTTTCCAGCATATACTACAGAAATGGCCTACAAAGTGGCTTCCACATCAGGTGGGCTTTGACAAGTGATAAAACACGTAGACCAGTAAAAAATCAAATCCACCTGCAGGGCGAAATCATTCTCAGCAAAGAGAAGCCTCAGATAAAAAAGAACCAGGTGACAAGAATTCCTCCAGGCTTGGCAAGAACTAAAAAGCCCCTCAATTTTGTGCGTTCTTCTGAGAGAAAAATAAGTGATTCAAAATTCTGCCATTGTGAACAGCCGTGAAATTATACCCTGCCAGGTGCCCTTGGCCATGGGACAGCCTGGGCTACTTGGTGGAATCCCTCCAGCGGTAGCTGGGCTTGTGTTGGAGCACCTGCCAGCACTCGCTTCACATGTATAACTCACTGCATTGCCACACTGGATGCTTGACCAGGGCCATGTGTCCTCGCCCAAAGTAGAAACTACTAAGTCAGGATCCTCCCCCTGGCTGCACCAGTGGGAACTCTGCAAAGATCATCTCAATGGCTCCTGAGGCTTTCCAGATTTGACTGCCAAGGCTTATCCTGAATAGTTTCAATAGCTTGCAATTGGGACAAGCCAAGCCATCTCAAGAGTAAAGACCAACCGAGACAACCCTCTGATTTGTTCCCTGAAGGTTCCGAGCCATGCTTCGGTCATTTACGAAACCAGTGGTGCCCTCATGTTTGGACCAGGCCATGGCATGACCAGAATGCATTATATTCAAAGAGGAATACACTATATGCTAAAAGCCAAAGCCGAAACCAAAAACTGAACCAGATTGAGAGGTTGTCAAGATAATCCAAGGTAGCGTTAAACCAGGACGGCAGTGTGACAGTGGGAAAGCCTACTCCTTGTGACTCTCTGAGTTCTTCAGCTACGAACTGTTATGCAACCAAGGGCAGGCTTTAAATACCAACAGTTTTGTCACACACACACTGACTTGTTGGAATTGTTTGATGTTCTTTCCATGCCCCCACCCTCAGAACGTCTAATGTAAAACCATACTATACGATGAACAACTTCCCTCCTCTGAGAAGCTTTCCTGAGCCCCTGGGCTCCAGGCATTTCCTTCTCTGTGATCTCACAGCAACTGGCTCATACTTTCCTCATTGCACATATCGTCCATATTGCACAAGAGTTACACTCCGGTGTGGCTATTGGTTAGGGTTTACCCTCCATCCTCTGAAAAGGAGGACCTTGCACCCTTCTCTGTTCACCTTCAACTAGAAGGGTGTCTGGCATTTAGTTAAGTATTTGTTTTTTTTGTTTTGTTTTTAATTTTTTTAACGTTTTTATTTATTTTTGAGACAGAGAGAGACAGAGCATGAACAGGGGAGGGTCAGCGAGAGGGAGACACAGAATCTGAAACAGGCTCCAGGCTCCGAGCTGTCAGCACAGAGCCCGATGCGGGGCTTGAACTCACGGACCGCGAGATCATGACCTGAGCCGAAGTCGGACGCTTAACCGACTGAGCCACCCAGGCGCCCCAGTTAAGTATTTGTTAAATGCATGTTGTTATCTCAACAAAATGTTTTATACACAAAACTTCTCCTTCCACCACTCCTGCTTGCATGAATCACATTACTTCCAGAGAAGAGAGACAACCTCCTAAGGCAATTTTCACCTAATTACTGATGAGTATGCCTAGTCACAAAGAATCATTTTTTTCCCCACTAAAACAAAAATGATGAACTCTATTATAGCACAGTCTAAAATGAGACAATAAAACCTGAATAAAGGTAAAGTTGGCATTTTTCTTCTCTGGAAATAAATTCAGACTTAGTATGATTAATACCACATAGAATGACACCAAGACAGTGGGTATTGCTTGTCTTGACACTTCCTGGAAGCTTGGGTGTGTTGCTGGAGCCCTCGGAGGTTTGGTCTTCTCTCCAGGGCAAGCCAGGGGTCAGCTAAGAAGTTAAATACAGCTTTCTTAGAATAAGCCCTCTGGGCAGCTCTAAACTGGAGCTCCCAATCTAGGCAAATCGGTTGTATTTCACAAACTAATGCCAATAGAATTCCTGGAATGTTGGAATGAGAAAGTTTGGTGGCTGGGTTTAGCAAGAACTTCATGATGGATGAGCAGTAGCCACCACGGGTACAGATGGGGGAGTTGGAAGCACCAGGGTTGACATCTCCACCCTTTCATCACATCCTAATCCAGAAAAAAAAAGTTGCTACATGTGGGCTTTCATCATTTCAACCCCGAGGAATGCAGAGATGTTGAGTTCATACCTGATGCCCCAAATTCATACTTCCTTGTCAAAAACAACCCCTGCCCGTTTCATAGAGAAATGCCTGGGAGCTCAGAACAATAACATGTCCTAGTACAGATCCTTCTCAATGCGCCCTTGGCAGGTTTGGCTGAGCATAATCCCCACAGGAGGCTTCACGGCAGGACTGGCGCCCGTTCCTAAAAGCCAATTGCTGCCTATTTGATTGATTTGTTGATTGCACAGCCGCTGACCTGGACATGGCGACGGGCAGGGGTTGCTCCTTGGCAGTCAAAGGGAATAATATGGGCAAAACCTGCCAGGACAAGGCATCTGGCAGAACTTTTTGAAACCCTTTCTATTTCCAGAACTTGGAATGCACAGGGACCTCAAAGGCACCAGGAAGTCACTCTGGCTTGTCCTTAGTGCCCTTAAGAGGAATTGTTTGCAATCCTCGTCCCCGCACGACTTATCCAGGTACTACCTGGGAGCATATTTCAAATGCTTTGTTTCCACCGGCGGAGAACTCATCTCCCCTCGCCTGCCCTCCACCAACAAGCGATGCTTCATTTATAGGAGCATATGGGAGAAGAACGGGTTGAAATCCCCCAAATAAAAGCAGAAGACTGACAAAGTCATTTTCAACTTTGAAGCCAAAGACATAAGTCTCAGGTCACGTGAGTGGAAGGAGCACTGACATACTTTTTCACCTGCTGCACATGAGCCATAATTTAAAAATATCCTTACGTAGCCTTAACTGTCCTCCGGTTTCTTTCATTACATGACCACTATTTACTCCAAACCTAAGCGTTTGGAGTAAAACATAGTTCTCTACCAGATACTTCTTCCTGATATCAAATCCTGCCCCTCGAATGGCACTCTTTCTTAACAGCTCTAGTCAGCTGCTAAGAAGGCACACGTAAGCGCTAACAGGGAACAAGGAGGAGATTTCTTTTGCTAACTACTCATGAGAATGAAGGCAACGTATTTTTTGAACTTAGGATGCATCAAAAGAAGGAATGCTGGAAACAAGTCAAATGCACAGAGGACAAAATTTTTAAATCCTTTGACAAAAATGTAATGCAAGATTTGTTTTATAAGGTTCATCGATAAACACAGAGCTGGCGCTTGGTACATGATCATTGAATTGAACTAACAACTTGTTCTCATTTCCTAAACTCTCTGAGTTCTTTAGAATATGCCCTAGGATTGCAGGTGACCTCTTTTCCTTTTATCTCTACCTCCCCAACAAAGAGTAGTCCACAGGCATCATCAGATGAGGCCAATGCAATTTTGAGGATAAATCCTAGCAGACAGTCATCAATTCCGTACATAAGAGTGAGTCTACAGAGGGAACCAAGGATGCGATTCCACATTTGTCCCCAAATTCAAAGGGAACTGACACATTGTTTATAGGATCCAGTTGGGCTCACCCAAGAACCAGTCTCAACAAAAGGTCTTGGACCTCTTTGGGGGTCATTCTCCTTAAGTTTGCAAAGTAGCAAAATGTAATGGGCAAACACATGCACCTCCAGAATTTGTATAAGTGATAGTCTGATTTTTTTCTTATCTCATTTCCTGAAGATAAATGCTTCTTTTAATTATGTTTTTAACCTATGCAGATCTGAATGTATTAAATAAATATTTGTCTGTAAAATATATCGTGAAGAGTATAGCAGTTGCCTCCAAGTTTCCTGGAATATAACTGATTTCAATTAATTAAGCGGTTTGAATTTGTTTACTTCCCAGATGATTAGGAGAGAACAAATCTTTTCATAGAGCATGAGTAGAGAAGTAGGTAATGCAGGTGAAATTAGAGAAGTAGATAGGGGAGGTGGTGCTGAGTTTTCAACAGTTTCTCCAGATTGGGAAGCTACCAGATATTTAATAACGAGTCAACTCTACCTGTACAATGGCCCTGGTGTCTGCCCTCATCTTTCTATTACCCCGAAATAAGTCCCCATCACCTTACTGGACTATCGCAATAGTCACCTAACTAGCTTCCTTGTCTCCTTTCTCTCCTCTTCAATCCACTCTGTATTAATCACTTAGACATGAAATAAGTAATAAGCATCTGCTATGTGCTAGGCATATTTTTACAGCTCATTTCCACACTACCACAGGGATCTTCAAAGAGAAAAGTCTTTAAAAATAGCAATTTATCCGGGCACCTGGATGGCTCAGTCGGTTAAGTGCCCGACTTCAGCTCAGGTCATGATCTCATGGTTTGTGAGTTCGAGCCCCACATCAGGCTCTGTGCTGACAGCTCAGAGCCCGGAGCCTGCTTTGGATTCTGTGTCTCCCTCTCTCTCTGCCCCTCCCCCACTCATGCTCGCTCTCTCTCTCTCAAAACTGAATAAACAGTAAAAAAAAATTAAAAAAGCAATTTGACTTTTTCAAAATTTTAACGTTTATTTTTGAGAGAGAGAGAGAGAGAGCGTGAGAAGGGGAAGGGCAGAGAGAGAGGGAGACACAGAATCCGAAACAGTCTCCAGGCTCTGAGCTGTCAGCACAGAGCCTAAGGTGGGAATCAAACCCATGAACTGCGAGATCATGACCTGAGTTGAACTCGGACACTTAACCAACTGAGCCACCCGGGCGCCCCTTGAATTGACTTTTTAAAAGAATGATCTGAAGAGGTGGTTTGTCTACCAAATTTATCCCCATAGGATCTATAACTAGGAGGATGGTGTGTGTGTGTGTGTGTGTGTGTGTCCTTTAGATTAAAACCTGACATTAGTTTGCTCTCTTCTCTGAAGATGACAAAATTATTTTTCAATCATTTAGAAGACTATTCTGCAAAAAGCCTATGATACACAGAGTGAATCTCTGGCCCTGGCTGATGTCCTAAGGTATGAGGAGACTGGGTGTCACTGTGATAAATACTATCATATTTCTCCAGTCACTTAGCCTACGTGTAATTTCAAAAGATCTAATCACCTCTTTCCACCCAGCATCTCTGGTCTTTTCCACGTTTATTTAATTAATATTCCAATAAACTTCTGGTTCCAAAAGCAGCTTTGAGAATGTCTTCAGAAGTATATACATGTTATTCTGAAAATGCTAAAGTTATTCTAGGCTGAATGTTCATTTCCCATTTAAATCTATAAATCGGAAAGCTTTTTTAATGCTATCTGAATAACATTGTAGTTTTAGGGAAAAAAAAATTGAGGGGACCTTAAGAGGCCTCATCAATTAAGATGCTTATTAGCCTTTGGAGAAAGACTTCATTTATATTTCAGGATTGGACATTGCCTTACTTCTGTCTTTTGAGAAATGAGTGCTGTCTATTTGGGATTTGTCAAGTGATACTGTGGGAAAGTCTTGGGGTCTGGAGAAGACTTGGTTTTAAACCCAGACTCTCCTTGCTGTGTTTTCCTACAAGAAGTATTTCTGATCTCTGTGCCTCTGTTTCCTCTGTAAAATTTCACAGGATGGTGTGAGGTATGTGAAACTGCTTTGTGAAAATGGAAGCACTCTGTCAGTCTTGCTTTGCCTTTAAGAAGGGATGCCCTGGGACAGTGGGGTCTGTCCCTGATAGTAAAGAAGAAATTGAGGCAAGTTCCCCTATCCTACTTTTCTTCTTGCACAGCAGAGATGGGGTCTCTTCTCAAACTTCAGAATATGGAGGCACCTGGGTGGCTCAGTTGGTGAAGCGTCTGACTTTAGCTCAGGTCATGATCTCGCGGTTCAAGCCCCGCACTGGGCTCTATGCTGACAGTGGGGAGCCTGGAACCCACTTCAGATTCTGTGTCTTCCTCTTCTCTCTGCCCCTCCCGCATTTGTCTCTCTGTCTCTCTGTCTCTCTCTCTCAAAAACATATGTTAAAAAACATTTTTTAAAAAACTTTCAAAAGTATACATTACAACAAGTATTGTACAACACTACAAGTATTAAAAAGCATAAAAAGCATTCACAGTGACCAATTAATTATGGAAGCTAATCACAGAGTCTTAAGAGCCTTTGGCATAAATATGCAAACATTGTTAGCTGCTACCAGTGGAAATAAATATTCCACTTTCATGTGAGCCACTTTTCCAAATATTGGTTTACTTTTTGTCCCTTGGCTTCTTGCACTTTTTGACTAGGTACTAGTGAGGGAAATGCACAGTGGGTATCGACACACTAGTCACAGGTGTATGTGATTGCACACAGTCAGTCGTGCAAAAATAGCTAGTGGTTTTCAACAAAATTGACTAATTTTACTTTAAAACAATTTAATGTTTTATTTATTTTTGAGACAGAGACAGAGCATGAGCAGGGGAGGGGCAGAGAGAGAGCGAGTCACAGAATCCAAAGCAGGCTCCAGGCTCTGAGCTGTCAGCACAGAGCCCGACACGGGGCTCGAACTCATGGACCGTGAGATCATGACCTGAGCCGAAGTCGGACGCTTAACCGACTGAGCCACCCAGGCGCCCCAAAATTGACTAATGTTAATTTCTTAAAGTCAAATGGGTATTAAATAGATGAAAGAGAACAATTATCACACATGCATTGTGATTAAACATACTGGCTAGGCAGAAACCTTGACAGAAAAGAAAATCTTTCTTCTGGCTTTAGAAAAGAGTCCGTACATTGGTCCCACTACAGACTCTCCCGAAGCCCTGTGGGGTTTATTGCTAAAACATTAAATTCTGGTAATAGTAAGAATTTTTGAGGGCAACTTATCCTACTTTCATCATCATGTTACATTTCATATTTAAAACTCAATAAGTTAATTATTCTATTTCTGTTCCAGTAAATGCAGGTCAACATCGCCTTTTAAACTATAGTATCAGCAGAAATTATTTTCTTTGAAAATCCACTGGCACGTTTCTCTGTTTACCCATTTATTTCTATCTCCATTTCCTCAGTGAGGTGATGTGTTATCTGGGGACATTTTGGTCACCATCAATTCTCTTTCCTTATTATCACTCTGCCTGCCCGCTTGAATTTCATGAGCAGCTGACTCAGACAGTGGTCTATTCATCTTCCTTGAAGTCTGGGCTTTGCCAACAAGCCCAGTGTGGTTATTTTTAAAAGCCACATCGACTAGTTGTTTGAACTGATCGGCCCATCCAGTCATGGGACTGGAGGTGGTCACTCCACAGGCACAAGGAGAAGAGAGAGGAGGGAGGGAGTCCCAGGCTGAGCTATGGATTGTGACTTCCAGGAACTTAGAAAGCACTGATTATTCAGTGGCTCTTTTGAGGAAAAAGTAGGAAACGACTCTAATTCCTGAAGACTTATTTCTTGCATCTACTTTGTGGGAGGAAATGGAAGCACCGTAGTTTGCAGTCTCTATGGATCCCTTTCATCTCTCATGGCCCTGTTTATTCACACTAATCATTGTGCTAAGAGCTAATGGAGAGTCCAGGTAGAGGGGAGCTAACAATGGTGGAAATAGAGAGGAATTCAAGTCCTACTGCCCAGGACCATTACCATCTCAGGAGGAAAGAAATACACAAACATAGGAAATGCAAGGATAGGCAGACTACTGCTGTGCTAGTGACCGCCGTGCCCCCAGGGTCCCATCTCTTTTAGGAGTCTTCTGTGTGAAATGCTTGAAGCCCTCTCTATATCCCACAACGCTGGACATATGGCAGACCATCCGAAATGCTGCTCGAATCCCATTGGTTCAGTAACTCTCTTCTTCTTTTCTCTGATTATTAAATAAATCTGCATAGATTTAGTTGGTTATGAAATACTAGATCTTGAGGTGTTATAAAGTAGCTTTACTCAAATTCAGTACGTTTTATATTTTTTAAGGTTTCCCCACCCACCACACCACCTCCAAATTAATCATTTCAGTGGCCAGGGACAGTCTGTTATATAACACTGTCTTCTTAGTAGCTAAAAAAACAACAGTTAATAATTGATAGATCAGGAGAGGCTCTGGAATTTTGAAATCAGAGAGTGTGATCCACAAGGGAACTACACTCCAGGTGACATACACAACTAGGGTTCTTTTTTTTTTTTCAGGTTTATTTATTTATTTTGAGAGAGACAGAGAGACAGAGAGAGAGAGAAAGAGAGAGAGAGAGAGAATCCCAAGCAGGCTCTACACTGTCAGTGCAGAACCTGCTATGGGGTTCAAACCCACGAACCTTGAGATCATGACTTGAACCAAAATCAAGATTCAGATGCTCAACTGACTGAGCCACCCAGGCACCCCACACCTAGGGTTCTTTATTTCAAAAATATTTTTTATCATAAATAAAGATATTGCTCTCATGTGTTATTATCAAGGAAGCATTGACACAAGTTCCCAAGTGGTGTGGGACTTACATTGATTTCACATTTGGACACTCAACACTAATTTGAGCGTTTAATATTTAGAAACACTTTCTGGTCACATACACAAAATTACATTTGGATGACAAATGGAATCAAGACAATCCACAAAGTTCCCTGTCACAGATTGTGAACTTAGAGATGTACCTTCGTCTAACAAAACTAAAAAGACGGTGAGGTAGAAACACAGAGATTTGGCCCTAACTTTAATGAGCCTTTATGTGTCTCTCTTCACTTCAAATTAGGATGGACTTATTTCTTAGCTTAATTTTCAAATAACAATCTTAGTTCCCTTCTCTCCAGATTCTTGAGGTCCATCCCTCTGTTTTCCCCATGGTCTGTGTGCAAGATCTAGGACTAAAAGATCGACCAGTTTTGGAGCAGAGCAACCGTGAAATATGTCTATGATGTCCACACAGTCAAAAGGCACCAGACCCTAAGGAGATCAGAAGCGACCACAGACCAGTGCACCTGACAGCATACGTTCTGGATCTGAGGCTGCTGGCACGACGACCGCGGAGAAAAATCCCCCACGGATATAGCCATCTCTGAAACAGTTTCTCACATTCCCCCCTGTGATCCACAGTGAAACCTTCTGTCAGATATCGAGTCACCTGTTGGCATTTACAGCCATCATTAAACACAGAAAAGCGTGCACCCTCATTCTTTTTTCTCCTTCTTCCTTTTTTCCCCTCTTTCACCCAATGGGGTGGGGTTGAGGAGGGTAACTGAAGCTGTGATATAGATCTGTTCCCAATGTTCCCACAGTAATTAGATACGGTATAAACAAGTAGTTTAAATGATCAGGATTCTGTTTCTAGCCTAACTACCTCCAATGGGTACTTATCAAGTTTCTTCAAACACAAAATGATTTTTAAACACCTAGCATATCACCTCACACCAAACTGGAAGACCGTTGACTACACAGGTAAAATGTGCCTCGGAAGATGTGTCAGAGTCGATATAAATTAAACCACAGCAGGAATTTTTTGTTTTGACCCTCAACACCTTATCACTTTTTTTGTTCAAATCAACACTTTTGTGTTTTCCTGAAGTTCATTTCAGTTTATGTGATTATCATTGGGTGAGGCAATAGGATTCTGATCAAGCCAGTAAACATAACAAAGACCCAGCTAGTGCATTACGAAATAGCAACATTTGCATGTGTTTGGAAATACTAAAGTCTCATCTCTAGATTATCTAAATTTGTAATTTCAGATCAATAAAATTAAGCAATTATACTCTAGTAAATCCTGTTTTGCAGGAAATAGAGCAGGAGGCAGTATTTTCATATTGCAATTTATGCTGGTTTTTTGTGTGCCGTTTTTTTTTTTTTTTTTAACTACAAAGTAGCAATCTAAGCAATGCTTTCGAGAGGTCCACTCTTAAGCCTTCATCTTTATCTGAAAACAATTTAATCCACAACAATATCTACTCTGAAGAGAACTTTAGAGAATTTCAGCTATCTTTTGACTATCTGCCTGGAATTCTCTAAGTGTGAGCATTTGTCTGTCTCTGACCATTCAATTACTGACTTTCTGTCAGCAGGGAAGTCTGCAGAGGTCTTTATGTTTGGGGCTTCTCACACTGTATCTTTCTCCTAAACCTTAACAAAACATGCTGTAAAATCATTTTTAAAGTATAATATTCTTATGTATATATGGTTAGTGTCCTGAAACATTGTTCCAACCTGTGTATTTTTACATTTTTACCAGGAGGAAAGACACAACTGCAAGGGGCAGCGTGGAGAAAAAAACCAAAACATTGGCCCAGGCTCAGAACCAGAAGGGACCGGAGTTCCAACCCAATCATTGCTAATAATGAGGTCTCCAACTCGTGTTGGCATTCTGATCTTCCATTTCCTTCTCTTCTAGATACAGGCGGAGGGAAGAAAAACCTTCTTAGAGATCGTGGCTGGGTGTAAAAATTAAACTGACAAAGACGGATTAGCAGGAAAGAAGCATCCACATTTATTTAATATAAGTTTTCTTTTTTTGAGAGAGAGAGAGAGAGAGAGAAAAGAAAAGAGCGCAGGTGAATAGGGAGTGGGGGTGGGGCAGAGGAAGAGGGAGAGAGGATCTTAAGCAGGCTCCACACCCAGCACAGAGGCTGAAGACTTGGGGCTCGATGGTGAGAGCATGACCTGAACTGAAATCAAGAGTTGGACGCTTAACCAACTGAGCCACCTAGGTGCCCCTATTTTGAATATAGGTTTTCTGTGATATGGGAGACTTCATAAGGAAATGAAGACCGGAAGAAATAGTTAGACCTGAGTATTTTTTTTTAAATTTTTTTTTAATGTTTATTTATTTTTGAGACAGAGAGAGACAGAGCATGAATCGGGGTGGGGCAGAGAGAGAGGGAGACACAGAATCGGAAGCAGGCTCCAGGCTCTGAGCCATCAGCCCAGAGCCTGACGCGGGGCTCGAACTCATGAACCGCGAGATCGTGACCTGAGCTGAAGTCGGACGCTCAACCGACTGAGCCACCCAGGCGTCCCTAGACCTGAGTATTTTTATGCTAGGTTCCATGAAGAGTGGGCAGTCATGGGGAGATCTCAGAAGTCATAAAAGTGTATGAGGTACGTATAGCAAATTTGGGGGAAACTTAGCAAGATCTGTTTGCTAGGATTCGTCTAAGGGTCCATTGGTCTTTGAAGATAAGGACACTCCTTTCCTCTAGGTAGAGAGAGGGCACCACTCACATGAGAGTTTTATGACCTGTTTCAGGGAGAAGGTTGGAAGGAAGACCAAAGTGACTTTCCTGTTTCCTCTGTTTTATCAAACTCCTTCAGCTTAAAATATTTAATACACCAAAGTGCCATAAATTTGGGGTAGCATGTCCTGAACCCCATTGAGAAGGCTTCACAGGGGCTTTGAGAGTCTGCAAGTTCACAAATTTTAGTAGACATTCCAGACAGAAGGGAGGTTAGAGGACTCCAGGAGCTTAAAGAATTGGTGTAGAAATAAGTAGGAATAAGGAAGGAGAAATACGAAGGAGTAAGAATAAGGAAAGGCTGGAAGGACGAGAGCTGTGTCAGAACATGAGATATTAGAATTTAAGATGCAACGTTGGAATAGTTATTGGAGGTAAGACCCAGGGGGTGGGAGGCTACAAACAAAGGCCATTAAAGTTGGTGTCAGGAAATGTTATAGCTAGAATTCAATGGGTCACCCACACAATATCAAAATCCCCCAGGAAATGAGAAAGATGATGGCGAAGACTGTGAAGACTGTGAATGAAAAGTTGAAAGCTTCAGTGAATGTAGTACGACCAAGAGAAGGTACAACATCGTGGTCAGGAGCTCCCGCGTTAGTATCGTTCAGACTTTAGCTCAAATCACAGCTGCACTACTGACCACTTTTCATCTTCAGGCACCTTGTCTACTGTGTCAAATTATAGTCTACTCAACTACACAATGGGAGAAATAATGTCTATGCCACAGGGCCATTCTGTGTGGCAGATGATAATAATTTCCTACCCAAAAGCCATTCGCATCATCTTCCTTGCTCTACAGCAGGTTGGCTCTACCCCACTGGGTGGATCTTGATTTATCTTAGTCAATCGTGGTGATTCCTTCTGCTGTCCCAGTAATTGACTCAGGAAAAACCCAATATTGGACAATGGGATGTAGGCTAAGCCTGTTAAAGTGACTTCCGGGAAATGTTTGTTATTGCTTCATATTGGTTTGTGATGACATGATGCTAAGACCTCTGCAGCCATCTTGCTGCTATGAGAAAAACCAGCAGATGAACTGAGAGCATTTATGTGGAAAGATGACAGGAGACTCTGATTATTTAGCAAAAGCAGTATTTGGAAGACTAACAGCACAAGTTTTGAAAAATCAGTTGGATGGGGCGCCTGGGTGGCTCAGTCGGTTAAGCGTCCGACTTCGGCTCAGGTCACGATCTCACGGTCCGTGAGTTCGAGCCCCGCGTCGGGCTCTGGGCTGATGGCTCAGAGCCTGGAGCCCGCTTCCGATTCTGTGTCTCCCTCTCTCTCTGCCCCTCCCCCGTTCATGCTCTCTCTCTGTCTCAAAAATAAATAAAACATTTAAAAAAATTTAAAAAAAGAAAAGAAAAATCAGTTGGGAACTTGAGAATTTAGATTGAAATATAATCTAAAAATTGCTCCTTTTTAGTTCTGAAGAAACGGCATTTTTAACTTTAAAAGGAGGAAAGAGGTAAAGGGTGGACCTCTGAATAAGAAACTAACATCTTTTAAAATCAGCAATGACTGGAACCTTATGAATAAATTATTATATGCTCTATACTTCTTTCCCCGAAGTTGTCAGGTGTCTTAAGCGGTAAATTAATGTTGGTTCAGGAAGTATAAAGTGAGTCATAGGAAGAGAATCTCGTTCAATGATCTTGAAATATATTCAGTGTCAAAGATGATCATTTAAACTCTTCCTAGTTTTTTGGAGGAGAGACAACCCATTATCTAAATACTTTTAAGAGGCAAACTGGCTATTGATGTGGAGTGATTCAGACAACCTGAATTTGCTCACAGAACATATAGCTATCAACATATGGAGAGCAATCCAGAACATGAACACTGCAATCCTGTCTTTGTTTCTCTGCTTTTCCACTTCTCAGAGGGGCGAGGCTTCTCGACTCATTTGCTGAAAGTCTATCAGACTCCTTAAATAATTTACCAACTTTGAGTCTATACTTCAAGTCGAACTTAAATTGAACCAAACAGACAACCTACACACATAATAAACGGGAAGACTGTGCCAATATATATTTGGATGCATGCAGGATACATTTTTATGCAAAATATTTAATAACCATTATGGTATGAAAACTGACAATCAGAATGAATGCCAGTTGTGGGCTAGGGCAGGGTCCTGGAAGGTCCGTATTGTTCCAGCCATTAACTCTGCAGTTTTTACATCATAGGGAGATAAGAGGATCCCAGGAGAGGATCTGGGTTGGCTGAGAAGGGGTGCCGTTTACCAACTGGTATGGGACTATTTCAATAATTCAATAAACCATGTGGTCACATTGGAGCACACCAAGTAAATATCAGCCCTGAATACAGAAACTCAGCTAAGTTATCTTTTGACTGCCCGGAAAACAGAAACAGACTCAGAACATAATGGACTTATCCAAAGTCTTATCCAGTTAGTTTATAACCTGAACTACATCCTAGGTATCTTGATTCCTAATCTTCTGCTCTTTTCATCATACTGGATGTTCCAGGAAGAGAATTAAACAAAAAATTCCATTCTTTGACCATCAGATCAAAAGGAAGTTCTAAGGCTCAAAAGACAATAGCCATTTTGAGCCCAACACTGAGGCTATCAATACACTGATAACTTCAGTAATAACACAGATTTTCTCTGATTAAACTAAATGTTAACTTTAACTTTGGAGATTTTATTTTAAATTTTGGTATTTTTGACTATTCGTTCTTCATTTCCAAAATGGAAAGAAAACGTGTTACTGACTTAGAGTAGAAGTGATATGGTAGTTAAAAAAATTTAATTTGGAGACAATTGAGCCAGGATTGAGTGTTCTGCTGCTTATTAATATGTGAAGTTAACCAAAAATCTTTGCTTCCCTGATTCTCAGTTTTATAAGAAGTAGAGATTAATAGTTCAATGGAATAACAGGAGTGGCTTCCTGCCTGGATTGTTGAGAGACGGCTAGAGAGTGGAGGGCAAGTCTTTCTTCAGTGACAGAAATGATCTATGATTCACATCATCCATCACAGTATCCACTTGTAATGTGACTGGAGCAACTGAATCTTAAACATTAATCTTAATTAATTTACATTTACATCTAAATAGCTACATATGCTTAGTGGCTCTCCAGGTACAAGGAGAGCCAGAGAATGATGTAGAGGTGAAGAGAAAATTACAGATACCATGAAGTACTGAGAGAAAAGAGAAGAGTCTTTCCCTTGTCTCAGACAGCCTATATATAGAAAGTCATTCCTCTTAGACTTGTTTAAGCTTTGGGAATTTATATAATATTTTAATAATGATCTCATTTGCAAAAGCATCCTCCCAGGGATTAGTCTAGCTTATCTCTATAATTTCTTTGGAAATCAGTGTTAGGCATTTTCAATTGTGTTAGACATTTTCCACCTTGTTTATCACAAGGAACATTTTAAACCTTTCATTGCTTCCATGTCATGTCCATCCTTCCCTTGCAGTGGCTGACTTCTAGCTTCATGAGGCCAAGCATATTTGCACTGGTTTCCATGTCTATGAGTAGACCTCAAGATAGCTTTGCCGGTATGCAGTGAGTCCAAAACCAACACTTCTATTAGCCCAGTACTGCACACCAAAGACATTATCTTCTAGAAAGACTTAAAAGTCCAAGGGCTATGCCACAAAGGGTCAGATAACATTGCTGCTTTGTAACTAGGAGTGGTGAGAACCTTAGCTATTTCATGGACAGTACATACTCTTTCATCTTGACTCCAGGGCTCTAAGGCACACCTTGAACTTAAAAAAGAGAGAGAGAGAGAGAGAGAGAGAGAGAGAAACAAAACCAAAAATGAATGACCTTAATATTCCTTTTCTCTCCAGCCCCTCTTTCTATAATTAGGAGATATTAAATCATCATCATCATCATCCTCCTCGTTAGAAACAATATACATTCAAAATATGTCATCATGTTTTTGGGAAGCCACTCAGAAGATGGGGAGAAAAGGTTTATTTATTCCTAAATTTGACTGAGGAGATAACCACTAATTAACTAATAGCTTTAAAGCGATACAGAAACATGAACTCTGAAGGCCTTTCAATGCCTATTTCTCATTAAAATACATTTCAAAACACATCCTATTGTTCTTTGGGTGCTCGTGAATTCATATTTAAGGCATGCATACAGAAGCATCTTCCATGCTTTCAAGACAATGTAAAAATGCACCAGTTGACAGTTTGCCTAAATGGAGCACAATTATCACCAAGATGCACAGCTTTTTTATCTGTACTGTCACTGCAGGAAATCTCACTGTGTATGTGACCTGAATACATACAACCCAATGGAAAATTCCGTAATTGCACAGTAGCCTAAGAGCACCTAACAGCTGCCTTGCTTTTTTTTTTTTTGCTTTTTTTTTTTAAATCAAACACAAGGGATTGCCAGAGAATAGCCTCCCAAACCACTGGGCCTTTTTAGAATTCTCTGTCATTTTCATCTATCCGTATTAATTCTTAAACAGCATCCACTCAGATTGCTATGCTTCAACCCTGAGAAATGTAAATACTGTGGTAATTATAAGCTATATTTTCCAGGGGCACACATTTAAATGATTCTCTGAAAGTCAAATGTTAATGTCGCAAAATAAAGAAGTAAAACGTAATTAATGTATTTCGCCCATAGTTAATAGGCTAAAATAGAGCAAGCAATCTAATATTGCAAAGAAATTTGAATGTAGAGACTAGAAGTGCTTTTTCATTTTTCAAATATGACAGAATAATAGATATGTTTTATTTGCATTAACCTTACAGAGGACTGGAGGGACAAAGAGTGTGAAGAGAAAGGATTAGAAGAAAACGTGTGGAGACTGGGTTGCTGGACAAAGTTGGGCAGGGGTGTGGAGTGAGAGAGCAATTCCGTACACAGTCCCCATCCTAAGTCTGTCAGGAGCCCCAAGAGCAGCAGGAAAATCCTTTGTTATGTAGAAATCAGACACGTGCCCTCAGGGCCCCCTTCCTCTGGGTTCTATTCCTCTCCTATATACCCCACCCCCTCCTTTAAGCCAATTTGAACAAACATCAAGTGTAATGCTAGTCATGTCCCTCCTTACATCCTAATTTATATTTATCATCCATTATGGAACTACGCTCTTGGGGAATTCTCTAGCACAATCAAATTTGATTGTTATTGTGTGTCCTCAAAAATATATGCTGAAATCCTAACCCTCAGTACCTCAGAATGTGATCTTATTTGGAAATAGGGCAGGGGTAACTGTGATAAGTCAAGATGGGGCTACACTGGAGTAGGATGGGCCCCCAACCCAACATGATGGGTGTCCGTGTAAGAAGATGGTAGCCATGTGAAGACACACAGATGCACAGGGAAAATGCCATGTGAAGGTGCAAGCGGAGATTGGAATGATGCATCTACAAGCCAAGGGATGCCAAGAACTGTCACCAGAAAGTAGGAGAGAGCATGAAACAGATTCTCCTTCAGAGCCCTCAGAAGGAACAATCCCTGCCAGCACCTTGGCTTTAGACTTCTAGCTTCCAGCACTATGTCAATAAATTGCTGTTACTTAAGTTACCCAGCTTTCAGTACAGAGCCCCAGGGAGCTAAGACACTCATATTTGGAAGAAACCTCCAAGTTTCTCTGCCTGGATGACAATTCTACCCATAACCCTAGTAACAAGAATGACTGCCAACATTTACCACTTGTTGAATACATGGCAGACCAGAGACCATCAAGGTTTCTTCCACAGAGCCTACCTGAGCAGTCCTGCAGAAACCAGGTGCCCTTCACCTTTACTCAGGTTTCCAATGATGCCACTCTTGGCAATGGATGTTTGACCCACTCGGCAGTCACAATCTGAGTCTCCAGTACGCAATTCTCAGAAGCTCCAAGCATTTCCTTATAGACTTCATTCTGTCCAGGCACATATTTTCTCCCTAAAGGGAGACATCCTGAGAAGTGAAATTATCAGTTGAATATCAGTTGGGGAGCACGAACTCAGAGCCAGGTATGTTCATCTGATTAGCAGATTAGCTAAGGGCACAGGCATATCCATTTCACGATGAAGATAGGCTTTGGGCTGGAATGTCACCATCCTCTCCTGTGGTCAGAGGAGCATGAGCTAAGATGTTCAGAGCTTTGCTTTGGCATCCTTTGTGGAGCTCCCTAAGCTGACCCACCTCTTTCTGAGACTGACATTTTTTCCTTAGTGTCTTAATATATGAATTAATCCTGTTGCAGTTAGGTTGGTATGTTGGTCCAGGAAGCAGAATTCAAGATGGGATTAAACATGCATGGATTTTTTTTAATTTATATCCAAGTTGGTTAACACATAGTATAATAATGATTTCAGGAATAGAATTTAGTAATATCACTGACTTATAACACCCAGTGCTCATCCCAGCAAGTGTCCTCCTTAATGCCCCTTGCCCATTTAGCCCATCTCCCTACCCAAAACTCCTCCAGTAACCCTTGGTTTGTTCTCTGTATTTAAGACTCTCTTGTGGTTTGTCTCCCTCCCTGTTTTTATATTATTTTTAATCATGCGTGGATTTGATTGGAAGAGGAAGCGAGGGAAGCCTGGGAGGACCATTGGAGCAGGAGGCAAACCTGACCCCAGTGAGAGAAAAAGGGAGAGAATGATAAGGGGGAAGTGTCCTAGACTGCCACTGGAGGCAGGGGTGGGTAGGGCAGGAGGAGACAACTGTGGGTAAAGTGGGTGTGGGAGGAGTTCCCCCCAGTCATTGGCTGGGAACAGCACATGGGAGGTTCAGCCTCAGTGCTGAGGTGGTGAAGGATTTCAGGGCACAGCAGGAGGACTCTTGGTCAATTACCTACGTTGTAGTTGGAAATATTCTCATGGCCCAGAGAGCTTAGGAGACCAGAGCTTAGGTACAGCAGAGCTTAGGAGCCACTCTTTTTCTTTGAGGCAGCCGATGGCACACCTTGGTAATGTGTTGACTTAAAATTTAACTGCCAGAAGCAATATTACCTCCCACAATAAACTTCACCATGGCGTGATCTCCAAGTATTCATAATACTTACCTGGTTTTAGTCTATGCACCTATTATATATTTGTAAACACACACGCACACACATCTAAGATATACTACCACATTTAAAAAAGGGAGAGAAGGCCATTGAGCTGGACGCTTTCTGAGAAATGTAACTTTCCTAAACCCATAGTGAAATAGCTTTTAAATCGAAGGATCCTGTTTTACTGCACTGTATTATATCCATTAGACATTACACAAATGCACATTCATAATAGCATCTCAACATGAATAAATGATACACTTTATACCTCGCAGCATAGATCACATTTAATGAAACACCTACCTGGGTCTTAAGAACACTTTCCCTCTCTTTAATGAGAACAGATGTTGTCCTCAGAAATAGTAATTTCCACAACTCTCAGTACTGAGAACAAGTGACATAAACAACCATGCACACCACTTTTACAGCACCGTCCAAATAGCTTTTGAAAAATATGCTGTGCACAGCTCTGCCTCATCAGTGAACATTACATACAGAGGACATGTGAGAACACATGTGACACTGAAATGACTGTATGTCCAAACCCTCTGGGAATGGATTGCTTTCAAAATGATGTGAAATGCAAAATACCCACGAGGCAAGGGAAGCAATGAAAAACACCCTCTGCAATACAAGAATCTTGGATTGTTGTCTGGTGTATTATCTAACTTTAGATAAATTACTTAATTTCTTCTTGACCCATTCCTCTTTTGTTTGGGCTGCCTTTTTTTTTTTAAACCCATGGTGGTTTATGTAATACAGTTTATTTCACATAAAATCAGTTTGGCCCTAATGACTCATTTTATTCAATTGATGTGAAAATGTCATTTCAATGATTAGACTTCCTCTGTATATTTTCTATTTTTCCCCCTTTATAATTTGTTCAGAATATGTTTCAATGATCTGATGTAATGCAAAGCAATCTGACCTGCAAAAAGCAAATATATCTTGAGCTTCTTTTTAATCTGGGAATTTGTCACTCTTTTAGTTCCAGAAAAAACTCCTACACGTCAAGTTTACCTCAAGTTCACAAACAGGGTGGGAAGTCTAGAATAATAATAACCCAAATCATTGGAACCTTCAAACAATCAAATTTTTTTCACAGTTGGCACACTCATTTTACGGGAAAAAGATACAAGTAAACAATCATCACAACTTCTAAGGTGATTTTAATATTCTTCACCTTCAGTTGCTTACAGTTGCAAATTGTGTTGTCGAACCTTAATGTACATTGCTCTATTTGCTAAGGCAAGAAATAAAATGACCGATTTCGTAAATAATTTCAACAAGAGGAGACACAACAAATGATTGTGCCATTTAGACAGTTAAGTCTTAGCACACCAGGAAGTGGATTAACCAGATTCTCTCCTCTAGTTATCCTCGACTTTGCTATATTTCTCAGTACATGGAAAACAGCAGCTAGCATCCGAGTCAGCGGCCATTCAGTCAGTTCCCAGGAGGCAAGAGCATCTGTGCCCACCTTCCTGTGCCTTCTTGTGCCCACCTTTTTGCTCCCCCAGTTATCCTGGGGGATCTGATCCTAGTGGAGCAGAGAAATGATTCTAGGTCCTATGGTTTATTTGAGGAGGTGGGAGCCGAAGAAAGAGAACAAAGAGATCTAGAAAGAAAGGACAGCTGCATTTTGCTGCCACCTCTCCCTCCGTTACCCATACACACACACACACACACACACACACACACCTCACACTGTATGTTGCACCTTTGTCATTTTTTTCTCACTGCTGCCCTTGATGTTCATTCAAATGAGGCGTTGTACACAGAATGTGTATAAGCTAAAGAGGACACGTATAGAATAAAAAGTCTTGAGTCATCTCTTTGTCCAGGAAATCATCTTAGGGCCCCGTGATTTGTTAAGCAGGTGCTCAATAAATGTTTGTGAAATAAATGAATGTATGCATGCCACCCACTGACATGAGGCTCAATTTTAATTATTTGTTAGATGATGTATTGCCCTTTGTTTCTGCATCATTTCCTCTGTGTATTTCAGGGATCCTATGCTGCTAGAAATTGCTGCTTTGGGAATTAAACAAGAGGATCCTGGATTCTAGACATTCTGGAAAACATCGGTAGAAGCTTCAGTTTCTTTCGTTCTCTATCTTGGGGCTCATTCCAATTTTGTAAATGAGTTTCAGCTATTCTCTTAATTGTCCGTCTGAAACTTCAATTCTATTGGTGCCTTTAATCTAATTTCTTATATAGATGAACATACCATGTGCGTACCGAACTCCATCAGAAATGAAAATTCTATGGGGAGAAAATAAATCACCAGGGAGTTGGGTTCTTTTTTTCTTATCTGCTTTGGATATAAAGAGTGTGCTTATCGTTTTATTGAATGCTCTCTCTATAAATGATTGGCTTGACCACGTAATAACCTATGGTGGGATTCCAGATTTTTGATTGACATGTTTAACATCCACATGGCTGACTTGAATCCGGATCTTTGGGGTTCTGTTCCCTCCATGCCAAGCCTGGGTCAGGACAGGAGACACCTCCTAATGTCTGCAGTTGGAGACTGTACTGACCCCCTTCCCCATTCTACCACATTCATACTTCCTTCCTCACCTAGAGTTTGTTTCTAATTTCTACACATGCTCAGAGCCAATAAAGCCTCTTTAAGCACATGGGTCTCTGGAGGAACTCGTCCCCAAAACCCCGTTATAGTAGTCCTCGTTGTAGCCCCTGTGTTGTAGTCCTTGAGAACAGCATCATGGCAGGTTTAAGTGTCGCTATGGGTTGAAGAACTGGGTTGAAGAACGGAATAGCAGAATGTTGTAGTGCCTAATGCAAATTACACAGAACCGTGAAACATTGGTAACGAAAGCTCTAGCAGTAGGAACATTTTCACAAACAAGGATCCCACCTGGATAGATTTGTTTAATAAAATTAAACTCGTTTGTAATAAGAGTTTGATGATGGTTTACAAATCTAAATCCTCTGAACGGGTTTCATGTACATTTCTTTCGTATCCCATATAGTTTCTATAATACCTTGAACACTTCTCACAGCGGAAGGACTGAAGTGAGATCTGTTGGTGGTTCTCCCAAGACGAGCAGCAATTTTTGAGGGGCCTTCCAAAATATGTAATTACCCCTCAGTCATTGTAAAAGAAATATAAATTAAGAAACATAAGAGAATTTAAGTTCTTCTACTACCCAAGAATTCGCCACTATTGGCATATTCTATCCGAAAGCTTTTCATACTTTTTCTAGGCATATATGTATGTTTTCTTTTTAAATGGGAGCACAGTGTAATACTCCATACAGATACCTTTAACCCAATTCCTACACTTAATATTCTCCCATGTCAATAAGTATTCTTTTACATGATTTTACTAGAGGCATAGAATTTTTTGGTATCAGGCATGATGAATATTTAATCATTATTCTGCATTTAACAGCTAGCTGTCTTCAATAACACACTATGATAATTAGCACTGCCTTAAACAGCTTCAGCTATGCATTTGTTTCTGGAGGCTTAATGATTTCCTTACAATAAATTACTAGATGTAAAAATACTCGCTTAAAGGCTGTATGTATTTTTAAGGCCTTTGATAGTTAGAGTGGCAGTGGTTTCTGAAGGACTCCATGGCTGTTGGTGACATCTAACTCGGGGTTTTGGAATCATGTGAGAGGAAAATTTGACCAAGGAAATGTCACAGGCCGTCTCATTTTGGATGGACAATGAAATAGTGGAATCCCTTGGTTTCTAAATGAATACTAAGTTTCAAATTGAGTATGCCTATAGGAGATATATTTTAAAATTATGAAAAAATGGGGACCCAATAATAGCCAAAATATATATATATATATATATTACACCAAAAACACAAAGGGCACTTTAGTCCAGTGGATTTGTGCTGGATATTTTTCTGAGCCACCCAGAACAGTAAGAGTCCCATCATATGGAGTAGGGACACTGACAACATGGCCCCAGAGTGGTGACAGTGACAAGAAACCCCCTTCCTGGTTAATCTTATCATGTTCTTCTTTCATCATTGAAGGGCATAAGCTGACTGTAGTGCTAGGTACCAAATCAAGCCCGAACCAACCACTGTCAGCTGAGTCAATTCATTTAGGATCTTTTACCATACAAAGGCCACATGTGACTCAGTGTGGTCCCCCAAAATCCAGTGTGCCCTCAATATAATGGAGCCTCAGTTAAGGCAAGAAAGAAAGGAGAAAACAAATGCGGAGTAGACCAAGTAGAAGTCTCAGAAAAGACAAGGTGAGGCAGCGGCCTAGGCAGAGAAGTCGAGAATTATATTCCCATTATCAGCATTAACAAATATTAGTAGAGACAAAGAACGGCTAGTAACCCAGGGAGGGGGAGGATGCACACACATGTTTTTCTAAATTTCTCCTAGAGGTAGTTAATATGTACTTATCCATACTTTAAAGAAGAGAAAGAGGCTGGATGAAAAAAATGTAAATGTCTCACAGAAAATACAGGTGCCCATCTGGATCTCGGGTAGACACCAGGTTAGTGGGCAATCCTCACAGAGGCAATGGGGCTGGGAAAAGGAGATAATGCTGAGGGGTTCACATGTATTCAATCCAACGTCAGTTGGCACCACGTCTTTTCCCTTCCCTGTTCCTCTCCAGGAAAGGGGCAGCTGCTGATGGCTAAGAAGCTTTGTGCTCTCTTTCTGCACATGGCCCTGTGGCGAACTCTTCATGGTAAGGCCTAGGGGGAGCCCCGCTTAAAATCCTGGCAGTGGGGGCTGCAGCCCAAGCTAGTCAAAGCGGGGGATGGATGCCTGGAAACAACCTTAAATGACAAGAACATGGGAGCACAAAACAGGCTGAAAATAGTAGAGGAAAGCAAAAACAAAAGACCCAAAATAAAGCAGAATCGAGACAACAAAAGTTTTCACAATTATTTTTTTGATGAAACATTTGCTAAAAATATCTTCCCTACAGAAAATTGGGAATACTCATATCCTCTAAATAAGGAGATTCTGTCAGTCAGTCAAACATTTCCTAAACTTGGCACTTCCTAATTTACAACATTTAAATGGGAAACCCAAGCCAATGATTTGGAATGTTGCTTTTATACAAGGATCTAACCAGTAACTTACTCATTACATTTAATAGTGATGACATCAGTTACCAGTTAATATAAGCCAAGTCCCTGAAATACTATTAAGTACTTTAGACATATATTAACGTATTACTCCATTTTACACATGAGGAAACAGTCACAGAACATGAAGTTATCCAGAGTCTCATCCAGGGCAAGACTGGTAGAACAGAGCTTTGAACCCAGGCACTGTGATGCCACGGGTCCATGTTTTTAAGGGCTGTCCTGCCCTATTAGCATTTGTAACAACATCTTGGGGGTGGATGGTTCACAGCTGATCAGCAGTCAAACACACTTCTTCTGTCATGCTTTGTAAAGTTTTTTATTTCACTGAACATAACACGATTTTCGATGAACCAGATCTTTACAAAGTGTCATAGCATATCGTGAGTTCCAAAATGCCAACCAAATAAGAAAAAGTTGTACAAAACGTGCTCTGATTATATCTGTATGAATAAAAGGAGAAGTATTTTTATGAGTGTGCTCAAAAGAACACAAATCCTTGAAACTTATTTAGAACTTCCAGGAAGAATGTTGGCAACCACTAACAATCCTTCTTAAAATGATTCCCATTTTAAACACTCAAATAACTTACTGTATAAATAGAAAAACTAAAAAAAAAAAAAGTGTGGCAGTTAAATTAGCCTATTTGAGTTGTCTTGAAAGCAAGTGAGTAAGAGGGCAAAACTATAGACGATTTCTTTGTGTTCTCCACGTGGGGGCACAGTCAGTCCTTCACAACGGATCTTAGGACCCTCTTGTTCTTAGGGAATGTGCATCTATCAGAGTAAAGAAGCACAGTAGCAAGGGATAAGAATGCAGAGTGAGAGGGGCATCTGGGTGGCTCCGTAGGTTGAGCATCTGACTTTGGCTCAGGTCATGATCACATGGTCCGTAATTTCAAGCCCTGCACTGGGCTCTGTTGCTGACAGCTCAGAGCCTGGAGCCTGCTTCAGGTCTCCCTCTCTCTCTGCCCCTCCCCTGCTCGTGCTCTGTCCCTCTCTGTCTCAAAAACAAATAAACATTAAAAAAAAAAAAAAAGAATGGGAGCAAGAGCAGAAGACCCCACAGAGCCATCAACTGTACGTTTAGCGGGTTGGATGATGTTAACAGCTCCCAAGTCCTCCTTGTCCATCCTCTCAGGCCTGGATGACCTTGCCCTGTGTCGACGTTGGGTATTGACGTTGTCATTCTTGGGTTTTACAGAATTCCTTGCCTAACAACAGTTGCAACACACAGCTGTTTTCCTTCGCACATAACAAGGATAAGTGTGTTTTTCTCCAACTGGGAGAATGTTCACTCTGGGTCTCTTCTCCCTAATCTAGGCTCTAGCTATTCATGAGACCCATAAGAAACTGGGGTGAGGTGATGGAGTGTGAGACCTCACATAATGCACACCTTTTAAAATAGTCAGAGTGACTAATTCCATAGCTACTTCCAGGTTGGGGTGGAAAATATTTCCAGAGGAAGATAAAGATAACTAAAACAAAAGGTAGATAGTGGATTTATAAACTATAGCAATGCCCCAGGGCAAGAGAAAGACCAAAGTCAGAGGAGCTTTTCTATTCTCCTTTCCCCCCCCCTCCTTCCTACCCCCCCCACCTTGCCCCCAGAGCTCTGAAACCCAGCTATGGCTATAGCCACCTTTTCTTTAAAGCACCAGAGACAGAAACATTACAAGAGAAGCAAAGTGGGAAGTTTGATACAGATGTCAGAGCCTCAGGAAGACTCCAGGATGAGAATTTATCTTCTGCCTCCAGAATCTTCAACATGCTTATCTCAAGAAGTGGTAAGCATTCCCTCGCTGCCCTTTTTCTGGATAACGTAGCTTTGGGTGATGCTCTCCTACAGTCACTCCCACACCTGCAGCTGGTGCTCTGGATCCTGGTTTCTCACCAAGGACGGCCTGCCTGTGGGAGCAGGATCCAAGCTCTCTCGGGCTCTAACAGTAGATGTCAGCACTGACCTTGCTCATTTCATTTCAGCATCTGTTTTGCCGGGAGCACAGTTCAGGTTGTTATATATTCAATGGCAAACTTTTAAGGACAGGAAATCTCCAAAATGTTGTTTTTTAAGAAAATAGATAGTTAGATGTTTACCTTAAAAAAAAAAAAAAGTCCAAAAGTCCTCCTGGAGGAAGAGGTTGAAGACTTTGCCCACCTTCACAGAGACATGTGAAATTCAAGAGGAAACCTTGCTTCCTTTCAGATAGCTTTACTTGCTTATCAAATTCCCAGACAAATCTAGTTGTTACGATATTTGTGAAGAAAGTAACAGATGAAATTGAAGTGAAAAAGAGAAAATTTTAATTTTATTGTATCAAAGTTACATCTCAGGGTCTGGCAGTTTTAATTATACTTTAAAAAATTTTTTTAATGTTTAATTATTTATTTATTTTAAGAGAAAGAGCACGTGCATGTGCGAGAGGGAGTGGGGGAGGTGCAGAGAGACAGAGAGAGGGAGAGAGAGAATCCCAAGCAGGCTCCACACCACCAGTGCAGAGGCTGATGTGGGGCTCGAACTCACAAACCCACGAGATCACAACCTGAGCTGAAATAGTCAGATGCTGAACTGACTGAGCCACCCAGGCACTTCTTAATTATGCGTTTTTAAAGATTCTACTTTATTTTTTTAGATCAGTTTTAGGTTCACAGAAAACCTGAGCACAAGGTACAGAGATTCTGCCTATCGGCCCCACTCACACGGCCTCCCTCCTGTCCGCATCCTGCACGCAAGTGGTACATTTGTTATAATGGATGAGCTCGTATTGACATATCATCATCACCCAAAGTCCACAGATTTCTCTCTTGGTGTTGTGCATTTTATGAGTTTTGACAAATATATAATGACATGCATTCCCCATTGTAGTGATATGCACAGTGGTCTCACAGCCCTAAAAATTTTTTATGTTCCATTTATTTATCCCTCCCTCACCCTTACCTCTCTCACCCACTAATCCTTTGACTGGCTCCATAGTTTTGCCTTTTTCAGACCATCAAATACTTAGAAGTCATACAGCGTATAGCCTTTTCAGATTGGTTTCTTTCACTTAGTAATATGCATGTAAGTTTCCTCCATGTCTTTTCATGGTTTGATAGCTCCTTTCTTGTTAGCTTTGAATAATATTCCAGTGTCTGGATGCATCACAGTTTATTTGCCTATTGAAGGACATCTTGATTCCTCCCAAGTCGGGGCAGTCATTAATAAAGTTGCTATTAACATTCGTGTGCAGGTTTTTGTGTGGACACAAGTTTCCAGTTTACTTGGGTACACAGCGAGGAGCATCATTGCTTGGTCACATGGTAAGAATATCGATAGTTTTGTTTCCAAAGTGTCTTCCCAAGTGGCTGTGCCATGTGCTTTCTCACCCCCAGTGGACGAGAGTTCCCGTTGCTCCACACTCTCTCCAGCACTGCTGCTGTCGGTGTTTTGGATCTTGGCCCTCCTAATAGGTGTGCGATGGCATCTCATTCCTGTCCGAGTTTGCCATTCCCTAATGGTATATGCTGGTGAGCATCTTCTCACATGCTTCTGCATGTGGTGTTTTGTTTCAGTAAGTTGTGATTCTCTGCTTCTGCCCAGGCAACTCTTTGCCCTATGATCTCACTTCTCTGACAGATCTAAGTAGACTTGTTGGTTTTGTGTTTGTTCAGCCTTTTACTGGTTAGGATGGAGCGATGACTTCCAAGTCCTTAATGTGCCGGACCAGAAACCGGACGTCCTAATCATGCTGTCAAAACATCTGCTTTTCCCTTATTTGGGGTCTAGATGGTTAAGAATGATTTACTCTGAGAGGCATTCTCACAAACACCGAGTTCTTCGGCTCCTTTACATTTTAGAGCTGAGTAAACCAGTGATTATAGACTAACAGGCTGATAATTAGAAGTGATCTTAGAAACCATCCAGCTCACCCCCTATTTTTTTAGGTGAACAAATAAATGAGGTCTAGGAAAATTAAGTTACTTGATCAAGACCATTCAGCTGGTTAACATAGAGCCAAATTTCCTGATCAGTCTCATGCTTTTTTCATTACCGTCCACATCCCTCGACTTCGACATTCTTAAATTTGCCAGTCTCTCTGTTTGGATTAAGTTGCACACAGCCCTGTTTTATGTGCGTCTGACTTAATCTCAGAGAAATTGAGTGTGATCGAGAACAGTTACTACCGTAGACTCTACTGCTTGATTACTTCATGCTCAGTCCCCACCTTCACCCCAAGTTTACAGGGTATCCATCCTGCCTCCCTCAAGTCTCAGGGGATGGTGACCCCATCCTCAAGGCAAATGCTATTTAGTCCAAGCCCCAGCTGGAAATCCCATTTTCTTTCCAATGCTTAGTTTAGGAGTGAACACGCAACCCTCAGGACATTGGGACTCAGGGCAATTCTACCTAAGGGTTTCAGGAAAATATTTATTTGCTCCTAGGAGGCAAAAGCAAGAGAAGATAGTTTCTTGGATGTTGCCACATCTGAACGCCAGGCCTAGAGTTTCTGCTGCCCTTTTGGGACTATCAGGGGAGCTAGCCAGAGGGCAAACATGACTCACCAAAGAAGGCAGAACAGAGAGATGGAAAGAAGCCAGATCCTCGAGGCCATTAAGCTGGGAGATTTCCCCTTATGTTACATGTTAAACTGCTTTATTGTTTAAATCCATTGAAGGTGAGGTTTTATGTTACTTGCAGCCATAGTTAGCCTAATAGAAGCAGTTCAATGCAAATTATCTTATTTCCAAATTTGTCTTAGATATATGCTTTGCTTAAATTTAATAGAAAAGTAATGCTTCAACATAGTGTCTGGTTCACAACAGGAATATACTCAGAGAATCTAACTACTGCCAAATTTCTGTGCCTGCAAATGGTGACCATAGTTCCCCGTTCCTTCAGGTCTGCACATTACAATACGATGTCATGTTGCCCCAAAATAGGCCTGCCTATTTTGGATCGCTTATGAGAATAATTTGTTATTTTTAAATTTTATTTTATTGTTTTAAATATAATTTTTAACATTTATTTATTTATTTTTTTTGAGAGACACAGGCAGAGTGTGAGCAAGGGAGGGGCAGAGAGGGAGAGGGAGTCACACATTCTGAAGCAGGCTCCAGGCTCTGAGCTGTCAACACAGAGCCCGAGGCGGGGCCTGTACCCACAAACTGTGAGATCATGACCTGAGCCAAAGTTGGACGCTTAACCGACTGAGCCACCCAGGCGCCCCTAAATTCATTTTTAATATTAATGTTTTTAAGTTTATGATTTTATTTTGAAAGAGAGATAGAGTCAGCACTGGATGAGCGGAGAGAGAGAGAGAGAGAGAGAGAGAGAGAGTTCCAAGCAGGCTCTACACTGTCAGCACAGAGCCCGATGCAGGGCTTGAACTCACAAACTGTGAGATCATGACCTGAGCCAAAATCAAGAGTCAGACGTTGAACCAACTGAGGGGAATATTTTAAAAATCTGAGTTAAATTTTAATACAGACATGTTCTCACTAGTCCATTTTCTTGAGTTCTGCTGCTTTACACGTTTATATTATTTGCTAGGCCTTTGAGGGATCTGTATTTAGGACCCTGATAAACTACCCTTCTCAGAGAGGCTTTTCCTTTCCTTTCTTTTCCTTTCCTTTCTTTTTCCTTTCCTTTCTTTTTCCTTTCCTTTCTTTTTCCTTTCCTTTCTTTTTCCTTTCCTTTCTTTTTCCTTTCCTTTCCTTTCCTTTCCTTTCCTTCCCTTCCCTTCCCTTCCCTTCCCTTCCCTTCCCTTCCCTTCCCTTCCCTTCCCTTCCCTTCCCTTTCCTTTCCTTTCCTTCCCTTCCCTTTCTTTTCTTTTCTTTTCTTTTTTTAAATCCCCAACACCAAAATCCTTCACTCCAACAAGTTCCATAAGTGATCGGTAGATTAGCGATTCTGTATGTCTAGATACCAGGGCTCACATAGGCCCGTGGTTCTCAATGCTGGCTGTGCTGAGAATCAGCTGGAGAGAGTTTAAAGCCCTGATGCCCAGCCTACAACCTAAATGAAGGAAGAGAAACTCTGGGGGTGGGCCCTAGGCACCAATGTTTTTGTAAATTAATTTCAAAATAGTTTTTTATTTTGAAATAAAATAAAATTACCAAAAAGTTGCAAAAATAGCATAAAGAATCCTGTTTACCCTTAATCCAGATTCTCCACAGTACTTTTACTTTCCTTCTCTCTCCTCTCTCTGAAACTCTCTGTAAATATATATACCTCTCTCTCTCTCTCCATATATATATATATATATATATATATATATATATATGCACTTTTTTTCTGAAACATTTGAAAGTTAAAACATGACACCCCTAGCCTTTAAAATATTTTAGTGTGTATTTCTTTTTTTTTTTTTTTTAACGTTTATTTATTTTTGAGACAGAGAGAGACAGAGCATGAACGGGGGAGGGGCAGAGAGAGAGGGAGACACAGAATCGGAAGCAGGCTCCAGGCTCTGAGCTATCAGCCCAGAGCCTGACATGGGGCTTGAACTCGGGACCGTGAGATCGTGACCTGAGCTGAAGTCGGACGCTTAACCGACTGAGCCACCCAGGCGCCCCTAGTGTGTATTTCTTAAGAACAAGGACATTCTCTTACATAATCACAGCACAATGATACAGTTATATTATCTAATCTACAAGCCTCATTCTGACTTCTTCAAATGCCCCACTCATGCCATTTTTCTGGTCCAGTTTCTGACCGAGGGTCCAATTCAAATTTACAATTGCACTGAGTTCTCGCGTCTCTTTGGTGTCCTTTAAAATGGGATTGACTGTTCCTCATGGTTTTTGTGAACTGAAAAAAAATTTTTTTTTAATTTTTTTTTCCACGTTTTTTATTTATTTTTGGGACAGAGAGAGACAGAGCATGAACGGGGGAGGGGCAGAGAGAGAGGGAGACACAGAATCGGAAGCAGGCTCCAGGCTCTGAGCCATCAGCCCAGAGCCCGACCCGGGGCTCGAACTCACAGACCGCGAGATGGTGACCTGGCTGAAGTCGGACACTTAACCGACTGCGCCACCCAGGCGCCCCAACTGAAAAATTTTTTTACTAAACCCTAGTTATTTTGTAGACTGTCACTCAATTTGGGTTTTTCAGATATTTCCTTACGATTAAATTCAAGTTCTGTGTTCCTGGCAGGAACACCCGAGGGAGATGTTGTGTCCTCTCTGCATCATTACCAGGAGACAAATGACAGCTATCTGTATTTTTCAAGTTCCCCCATATGATTCCAACATGTGCCCAAGGTTAAGAACTACTCATTTTGGCTAAATATATAAATATAAATATATAGAGAAAGAGAGACTCTTACTTTACAAGCTGAATGTACTTTTAACAGGTGTGATCAGAAGTAATCAGGAAAGAATCCTCTAATTCTGCAAGAGGCACATCAAACAAACAAATCAAATGGTGATGTAGACAAGTCAGGAAGGTTGGTGACAAGACTGCAGGAAAGATAAGGGATGAAGGAGCAATGAACTGTCTTCACATTCTATCCAACTTAAGTGTGTTTCTTAAACTTCTGCTGAAGATGGTACATGCTTAAAATGGGCTGAAGTAACTCTGGGTCGTTTCCTCGATCACCTAGCCTTCTACACTGATAAAACCCCTTCTCTCCTCTGTGTTCCCACAGGACTGTGTTCATTTCAAGTCGCACCTCCCATACCTTCCCTTGTATTTAATGTATTCGCTGCTTCTTCCGCTAGATTGCAAGTTTCCTGGGTGCTCAAGTTTCTTCCTGCCAAAACTTTATCCCCCTACACTGTATAGATAATTGTCTATGATTAGACAGCCAATGAATGCTTGCTAAGATAGACGATAGGAAATTGCTAGCTCCCATTTTCTTCCTTTTTCGTTTTAAACAAGAAGTGTGCTTAAATAACAAGACATTTGACTTGAAGGGAAAACTGTTCAGGATTCGTTTCTTTTAGCATAATTCATCCCTATTTAAATACAGGGTGCCCTACATGTAACAACAATGTACGAAAAAGTTATAAAGTTGTCCTTGATTTTATAACGACAAATGAAGAGCATTAAAATTCTTCAGTTGAATGAAGTACGCAAGGATTTTTATATTTTGGGATCTGTTGTTGTTGTTAAACTCTGAGCACAAAATAACTTACTGGAATATAAATGTAAGAGCTGAACGAGCATGCCACTCTTTATCACAGGTATTATCACAGAACCAGTATTTCCCCCATCCCATCTCCATTTGATATTGATCAAAACATAACATTGGCCATTTGTGTGTTTTTTTTTTAAAAAGCAATATGCCTGTGCTTATTTTATGTACAGTAACAGAACAGAGAGGGAGAAGAGGCAAAAGAATAGAGAAACTATACTATAGTCATCAGGAGGTAGTGGAACCAAACTGCAGTTTCTAATTGAGGATGTATTCTTGGTCTGTAAAAACAGTCCTGGAGTAAAGAAACAGGTTTCCTACTTAGGAGATGCCTCCTGTCTGCTGCTAGAACAAGTCAATGGTGTCTTCAGCCTCCATTTCCATCTGGACAAACGTCTCTGTTTCATTGATTGGCTACCAGCAATTCAGAATCTAATACGTGTCGTCGAGAAACTGTCATTCAAAATTGGCTTTTGGTAGTTTATTGAGTTTACTAAGTGGTGTTTACCTCTTAACCCCAAATTGTACCACAGAACCATCCTGCCCCATCACCTTCAAATTAACATGAAGACAATCGAGAAGCCTAACCACAGGCATTCATGGAGCTTCCTTCCCCTTCCTTGGGTTCATAGCAAGACTCTAGGATTATAAATAGTGTCCAAATATGTATAAATGAAGGGGGAACATGGGGAGAGGACATCTTTCTCTTCCAGTGATTGTTACTTGTCCCTACCTTACCACTGAGATGACAACTATCTTCGTCCCCATGGTCCATACAGGGACAATGGCCCTCTCTCTGTGGCTTCCACAACCATAGCATTTGATTGTAAAGCAAATTATGACTCCGTATTGCCCTGTAGCCCAGAAGATGCAAATTTGGTTCGCAAATATTTTGGCGGCAAGCAAAGCTTTTATGAAAGAACAAACAACACAATAACAACAAATCCAAAAACAGAAGACAGTTTTGCATACCTTACTGTTATGCACATGCAACACACTGTTGTGCACGTGCTTCCCAATTCACGTTACCTCGTTGCCCCTGAAGATATCTGACTTCCAGTCCTTGCTCTGAGGCTTTATCCCTGTCAGCTGTCCTGCTGATTCTCTGGGAGTCACCTCCAGGAATCAGAGCTTGGTCTCCTCTTCCCCTGGAAAGTGCAGACCTCTCTTATCTCCTTTTACAGCTAGGGAAACCCTCTTACTCTCAAGGAAGCTTCCTTTTTCTAGTCACTCCAGTGCTTCCTACATTCCGTCCTCATTCTTCCACCTCATCCCATAGACCACCATCACTGACCACCTCTGCATTTCTGCACATTGTTTTCCCCTTCTGTCTTCCATCCTGTCACATTTACTTCCCAAGGCAGTGGGATTTAATGCTGTCTTTCTCTTTGAATGAGAGGGAAAGAAAACAGTCATAAAGACCAGGAGAAAAACTTAATACTCCAAAATATGATTCCACTATGGTGTGTAATTATTCCAGGTTCCTATACTGTAAGGTAACAAAGTAATTATTTCAGTCTCCTAGCTGAACTTTTCCACCATCAAATTATATCTAATAAGTTAAATGTATGAGCAATTTAAAAAGATAGAATACCTTGAAAATACACTTAAAATTCAGTCAGCCTTTCCTATTTGCCCACATCCATTTTTTTTTTAAACCTTCAGCAGATAAGACTCAGATTCTGCAGACCATAAATTTAAAAGCGTGACCTTGGTTTAACATAGGTAAACTGAAACTCTCATAAGTCTCTCTGTATTCCCATCACCCCAAGTTTCCCCAAATGCTTCACCAGTATTTTATTTCCTAAATCAGTCTTCCCTTCCAAGGAAAAGCTCCATATCATTTTCAACTCCTCAAAGCACATTTCTTGACTTAACCTACCCTCCACCATTTATACAACTTGTAAATTACACCTTCGACATTCTTCTCAATGAACACTTTCTTCTGATTAATGAGATTAGTCACTGTTCCCATCCTGACCTCACTCCACCTAGATGTGCTGCTCCCCCCATTTGGAACACCCTTTAATGAATCTTCTGTTTTATTGTTAGTATTTATTTGCATTTTCAGCACACCTGGGTGGCTCAGTTGGTTATGCATCCGACTCTTGCTTTTGGCTCAGGTCATGATCTCACAGTTTGTGAGATTGAGCCCTGCATCAGGTTCTGTGCCAACAGCATGGAGCTTGCTTGGAATTCTCTCTCTCCTTCTCTCTCTGCCCCTCCCCCACTCTCTCTCTGTCTCAAAATAAGTAAACATTTGGGGAAAAAAAGAGATTTATTTACATTCTCTGTAACTCTATCCACCCTAACATCGTGTCTCAGGAAGTGGAGGAGGGCACAGACCTAAGTTTAGTTTTCTGTGATCCTAGGCACTGGGACAGGCGGATGTAACCCCAACAAGGTTTCACATCTTGGCTACCCACCGTCTTCTGCACTAAGATAGCCAGGTTTTAAACAAACATTGGGTTTTTAACAATGAGTGAACCTTCCCAATAGTTGGGATGTCTTCATGGTTCCAGAAAGGATAACAAAATACCACATGACAACTTACATATGCAGATAAGATTAATTCAAAGAGTGACACCTGGGTGGCTCAGTGGGTTGAGCATGTTACTCTGGCTCTGGGTCTCTGGGTCCATGGGTTTGAGCCCCACATTGGGCTCTGTGCTGATGTCTCAGAGCCTGCTTGGGATTCTCTGTCTCCCCCTCTCTCTGCCCCTCCCCTGCTCATGTTCTGTCTCTCTCTCAAGAATAAATAAACATAAAAAAAAAAAAAGATTAATTCAAACAAAGTTGACCAGTTTTACCACAACACACACCTTCATACTAGGCTCAGTCCCTCATTTCCTCTTTGCTTTAACTAAGATCTCTGCCTTGTCAGTCTCCATTGCCAAGTTTAAATCATTTGCACTTTGGTCTGCTCAGCTAAAGCTTGTTTCTCTAGATTGTCTCATGAGCAGGTGTGGCTAATTTGCTTCTAGCTGTTACTAAGTTCTTGAAAGTCATATCTTGACAAGAAGATTCCTTGCCATCACTCATTTTACAGCTAATTGGAAGCCTTTCATTCATGGCCAATTATAACAGTTAATTAAGCTTCAGTAAATTGATTTAAATTTTTTAATGTTTATTTATTTTTGAGAGAGAGAGAGAGAGAGAGGGTACAAGTGGGGAGGGGCAGAGAGAGGGGGACACAGAATCCAAAGCAGGCTACAGGCTCTGAGCTGTCAGCACAGAGCCCAACACGGGGCTTGAACCCACAAACGCGAGATCATGACCTGAGCCAAAGTCAGACGCTTAACCTATTGAGCCACCCAGGCACCCCCAGTAAATTGACTTTTAAAAATCTTTTTCATAAGATGAAAAAGAATTATATTTAGTAAAAGACACAATTTTTCTTTCTCTTTTATTTTTTTGAGGTTGCAATTTTATTTTATTTTTTTAGTTTTTACTTAAATTTCAGTTAATTAACATACAGTGTAATATTACTCTCAGTTGTACAATATACTGATTCAACACTTACATACTGATGGCCAGCAGACACATGAAAAGATGTTCAACATTATTGATCATCAGGGAAATGCAAATCAATACTGCAATTAGCTATCAACTCAGAATGGCTAAAATCAACAATACAAGAAATGACAGGTGTTGGTGAGAATGTGGAGAAAGGGAAACCCTCTTGCACTATTAGTGGGAATACAAACTGTGCAGATACTTTGGAAAAACAGTATGGAGTTTCCTCAAAAATTAAAAATATATTATCCTACTGGTAACAATTGCACTACTAGGTTATTTACCCAAAGAATACAAAAATACTAATTCAAAGGGGTATATGCACACCAGTGTTTATAGGAGCATTATCTATAATAGCCAGATTATGAAAACAGCCCAAGTGTCATTCGACCAATGAATGGATAAAGAAGATGTGGTATATACATATATAATGAAGTATAATTCAGCCATAAAAGAATAAAATCTTGCCATTCACAATGATGTAGATGGAGCTCAGGAGTATTATGCTAAGCAAAATAAGTCAGTCAGAGAAAGACAAATATCATATGATTTCAATCATATATGGAATTTAAGGAACAAAACAAATGAACAAAAGGGGGGAAAAAGAGAGAAGAGAGACAAACCAAGAAACAGTCTCTTCACTATGGAAAACAAACTGATGGTGGCCAGAGTGGAGGTGGGGGGCAGGGGATGGGTGAAATAGAGGATGAGGATTATAGAAGTCTTTCTCTTTTTCAAGAGTTTCATTTTATAAGTTGCTGTGAAAAAGCAAAGTTACTCATTTTCTGAAATTGCAAAGAGCAATACTTTAAGTGATTCCATTTTGATCCTTCTCAGATGACTTATTCATTTAAATTCCACAAATGTTCACTGAAAACTAGTATGGAACCTGACCAAATATAAAAGATGTAGGTCCTAAACTCAATTGTTGATAACTCTGTAGGGCTGAAGATCACATACACAATTATGATGAAAGATGGAATCTACTAAAGAGTAGGGGAAAAAAAGAGCCCATGCTGCCGAGGTGGGACACTGGAGGAAAAGGTTCAGTCCAGCTGGAGAGGGGCTGATGGGTTAGGGAAGAAGGAGACAAAGGCAGAAGGAAGGGACAGAGAAGGCATTTCGGGTGGACAGAACAAAGTAGGCAAAAGAATGGGGGCCGGTGAGTAGACCTGCTCAGGGGGAGTTTGGGTGAGCTCAACCTTGGAAGAAGAGGAAGAATAGGGCTGGGAATGCAGCATGGGCCTCGGTCATGGATGGTGTGGTGCTCATGTCAATCAGTTTATACTCCACTGCATCGTCTATATGGAGACAGTGGGAGTTTTTGAAAAAGAATATGATCAGGTCTGTGCTCAGAGAAGCTTGCTTTGATGATATAACTTACGAAGTGGGAGTTTTAGCAGGGTTGGGCAAGCTATAGCCCGTGGGCCAAATCGAGCCTATTATATGTAAGAATGGCTTTTACATTTTTAAATGGTTGGAAAAAAGTCAAAGAAGAGCATTTTGTGATACCTGAAAATTATATGAAATTCACGTTTCAACATCCATAAGTAAAGTGTCATAAGAACACAGCAACACTCATTTATGGATTATCCAGGATGCTTTTCACCACAATGGCAGAATTGAGTCATTGCAACAGAGACCATCTGGTTCCAAAAGCCCAAAATATTTACTATTTGGCTCTTTACAGAAAATATTTTCTCATTCCCTTGTCTAGAGCTCTAGTTTAAAGAAATCCAACTTTGGACAACCAGAAACTGCAGAGGGAAAATGTAAAACACACAGAACTCACACTAGTTTAGGCTTGATACCTAAATTTTGCTCTCCATTAAGACAGGACAAAGTATTTTCTTCTTTATCCTTCATTCATTCATTTATCGACTCACCCCACGCTAGCCAATTAGTAACAAGTTGACTCTTCCAACTCCAAACACTGCTGTGGGAAAGAAGCAAATGAAAAATGCACGTTCAGGGTTGAAGAGGCACAGGCGAAGAAAGCCCTGCCTTCCCTTACCCTTTGCCAAATAGAACTAAGTCCCAACTCTAGAGCTGGCTGTGTCCCCTTGGGAAAGCTACATAATTTCCCTTTATTCATTTCTCATCTCTAAATTGGGCTCATATAATCTCCACTTCCTGCCTCACAGAGAATGAGATAATACAGAGGATAGTATTCTGTACATTTCACTCAACTAATATTGATCACCTACTATGTGCCAGGCAGTATTCCAGGCTCTGAGGCACGTGGGTAACAAAACAAAGATGCCTACTCTCATGGGGCCTGTCTTCAGTCTAATGAAAATGTTAGTCTCACCATCCTTTTTCCCCATCTATCCCTGTCCCTCTCCATTGGCAATTCCTATGCTATGGAAAATTGTTATAATTATACTTCATTGTAACAATTTTCTATTGAAGTTGCTATATGCTAAATCCAATGGGCCGTTCTCTGACACAATAGCTTTTCCCCAGTTACCAGCTCAAAGGTGGGAGTGAAACGGCTATAAATTACTGTTGACATGCAGAGCGGGGAAGGAACTAGGCAGCCTTCTTATTCCTGGTAAGGATCAATCTAATTTGTCCAGATTTGTCCAAAGAGTTTAGTCATGGTGAATGTAAATATTCTTTTCTAAACGCAATTTTAATTTCTCTTTGCCAATATCAAATAGCTGTGGAATGCTTTATAAAAATGGAGATGGATTCTCTGGGAATGATCCCAAAAGACATTTTCTGAGATTACAACACAAAAATAAGGCACCTAAACAGTCATATCGAAAGCATTTGAATGAAATTTACACACAAAAGATCACTTCTGTCAAAGTCTGCCTTTAGATGTATTCCAAATTCTCAATTTGAAGTCTAGATTTATTTACTTCCTTGACTTACTTAAATATGAAAGTTTATCTTTTTTTTTTAAATGAGCCTGAATCATACCAGGTAGAAATTCATTTCAAAAATATCTTATGCCTTTGTCTAATAAAGATCTAGAGTAGCACCGTCCAGTAGAGTTTTCTGTGATGATTAAAATACAGTGAAACCTTGGATTGCGAGTAACTTGTTCTGTGAGTGTTCTGCAAGACAAGCAAACATTTCTACTAAATTTTAACTTGATAAACGAGCGATGTCTTGCAATACGAGTAGTACATGATGCCGAACATCACATGATCACAACTGAGCCAATGGTTCTTGAAATTTGCTTCGATATACAAGTGCTTTGGATTACAAGGGTGTTTCAGGAACAAATTATGCTGGCAAACGAAGTGCTTACTGTATTCTAACTCTGTGCCACTAGCCACATGTATCTAATAAGCACTTAATATGGGTCTAGTATGACAGAAAAACTGAGTTTTAAATTCTATTTAATTTTAATTAATTTAAGTGTAAAATTACATAATAACCTGTGGTCAGTGCTTGCCGTTTTGGGCACTGCAGATCAAAGGGCTTCTAGACCGTAAGAGCCACAGATTCTAATCCTCCCTGTTTAAATGTTAAGTGAGAGTCCAGATTGCTACCACAGTGCTCACTGCCTCTTGAGAAAAGCAAAACCATCGAAAGACACGCAGAGGAATCTTCCTCTTCACTTTTGCACAGGGCAGAGGTTGAGAAGAGAGATGGAAATTCTGTGCTCGTATTTCGCTTTATAGGGCCAAAGGGAAAAAGTGTTATAGATATCTATCCCCAAACCACCATTTTCCCATGAATCCTAGTACGTACTCTGTGAAATACAGAAAGAATGAAAAGATTCTCTCTGATGTGCTACAGATATAAACAATTTCTCATTTTGCCCAGATAGGAGAATCTCCTCCTAAATCCTTTTCTTACTCAAGTTGGAGTTTTATTCATTCATTGAACAGACATCAGTTAAGCACATTGACTGTGCTGCTGTATAGGTAATCAAGTTATTAAATGCTGCAATCATCTATACAAATCTAACGCTTACTGAGTTAGCCAGTAGGGCACAGAGATCGTTTTTGCCCCAAGGATGCTTCAAACCCTCTCTTGCCTGTTCTTCCTATCCCTGGTGCAAATATGGAACATATTCCACAACTTTTCAAGTCCCCTGCAGTCACAAGAGCAACGGCATTCAGTAGTTTTGAAAAGTGTCTTCCACTTTAACCTTGAAATGTCCATCTTTTATCCAATTTAAAGCCTCTGCCTCTCCCATCAAGGTCGGTCTGTGGCTGGGAAATCTGAGGGGTTAGGAGACACAGGTGGGCTTCTTCCTTACTCCTTCTAGCCTCCTACCTCCTCACCCATGCACTGGCTGCTGCTATGGGCCCCTCCAGGGTTGGAGCATATGGGAAAAGAGAGAAGTAATAGTGGGAACCTACTCTAACTATACTAGTAGACAGTCATAATCTGGTCTTAGTGCCCTGTGGGTATGTCAGATGCGTAATTGTGGACTCTTGTGATGCAGCCCTGCCTCTATCCAGTACCCCCACATCATCCCAAGTGGTCTCTTGCCTATAGCTCTTTCCTTTGGATAAAGATGCCTCCTTGGTGAGCCACTGCCATTCTACCCTCAGCCCTCTGGTCCCCAGGATGTCGGGTCACGTTGGCCTCCAGACCATCCTCTTAGCCAGAATCCTTCTCAAGATGATCCAATAAGCCTCCTTTGGAAGGATTCACTCAGGCCCATGGTAATACTTCTGCACCTTTGCCCTTTCAAAAACAACTATCTCTTTGCTTCTAGGCAATTTCAGCCACAGTCTCTTCCCTCAGAACTTAAATATGTGAGGCTCTATGTCCTTCAGACTCTATGGGGCTCACATCAGGTTCTCCAAGTGGTTCTCTTAAAACCTCTCCTTTGACCCGAGGTAGGAGAGTGACACTTCGCTCCTGAAGGGGGGTGACCTACACCCACAACCCCTCTAAGGAAATGCAAACTCCCAGATTTCCAACCTCCCAATCACTTCTTAACATTCTATTATAAACTGTCGATAGATATCTTGTAGCAACTGGGTTGTAGCCACTTGGCATCGATCAATACTTTTCCAAATGAATTATTAAGTGACAAACAATGACCAGCAGTTTTTGATTCAACATGTGTATCGGCAAGGACGTTTTTAGTGGTAACCGGTGATGTGCCAGAAAATGTTTATCAACCACATTTCCAGGGGAGGAGAGAATAATCCTAATTTGCACCATTTGTCAATTCCTGAGTTTTAAATAGTGCCGTCGTGGCCAATTTCAAGCTAACAACACGATGTCACCGAATACAGAGTTGGGAAGAGATACACACTATCAGCTCTAGTGAGCCCACAGGAGCTGGTCCTAGCACTTACTGTCCCTCCAGTAGAAGTAGCAAATCGAACTGGTTCACGCTATAAGGGATATATTGGCTTACACTACAGGAAATCTGAAGGGTCATGTAAGCGTTAGAGCCTGCTTATCTATGGGTTCATGGAACTCATGAAAGACCCAAGTTTTCTCTGGCTCTCTGTGCCTGCCAACAAAAAATGTTGGCTTGATTCTGAATCCTTGCTTTTGACTCTAGAACAGCCAGCTCACTCTGAATCTTTTCTTGGTCGGAGCTTTGAAACTTCAACTTGGCATCAAAGACCTTCTGAGTAGATGATTTTTCTTTAGAACTTAATGTCTCTCTTCTCTTCTTATTCTCAATGTACAATTTTCAGGTGAAAGAAAAAGTTGTTTCAGATGATCTGTAAGGTCCTATCACCTTTTAAAGAGTTACAACTTGCTCCTATAACTTGTTTCCATCTATCCTGTTTCTTTGTACTCTTTTCCATGATGATCTCATCTTCTCACATGGCTTCACTGAATGTCCTGTGTATGGCAGATAACTCGCAAATATGTCACTCTAGCTCTGAAATCTCTTCATAATTCCAGTCTTTACATTTAAAAATGCCCAATCAACATCCTTTACAAGGGTATCCCAATGACTTCCAATTCAACCTATCTAATCCAAATAGATCAACTTTTCTTGTTCTTTCCAAGGAAACAAACAAAATAACCCAATACTTTTCCTGAAACTGTCAGTCACTGTTATAGGCACCACTCCAAGGTACATAAGTTGACTCATCTTTTGAGAATCAGGGATGATGCCCAGGTCAAAATCTGATTTAAGAACCCAGATGGCTGGTATTTTAATTCACTGAGGGAGGGAAGAGAGTGATGGTAAGGCAGGTGGAGAAGTAGTGGTGCACATGTGATGGGATTCGTTTGGGGTATACTACATTTAGAGGGTGATTGCGATGTTCAAGAGAGGGTGTCCGGGAAACAATTATACTTGCTGGCCTAGTACTGAGACGAGGGATCTGGGCTGGAGAGAAAGATGAACTTGGTGACACTGATGTGGTTGAGCATACTCAGGGGAGCAGGCAGGAGGAGGAAAGAAGAAAAACTAGGCTGGACCCTTGAGTGTGGCACTGAGGGGAAGGCAGGGAGAAAAAAAATCCTGAAAGATCAACTGAAAAGAAGCAGAGAAGTCTGAAGAAAGCCAGGAAGATGAAGTGTTTATTGCAGTCCAGAGAGAAGAATGTTCAAGGAAAAGTTGTCTAGAGGGTCTAGAGAGGGTCTAGAGAGTCAGACCCTGCTGAAATCCAACACGGGGTGAGAACTGAGAAGCGTCTCTGGATCAGCAACAAAGAGCCTGTAGGAGCTTCCACACAGCGTTTTCAGGGGTGCGTTGGATGCAGCAGCCAGAACGTGGTGAGTGGGAAGTGAGGACGTGAATGACTATTTGAGAAAGGGTGTCAAAAAAAGTGACAACCTTCTGGGAGGCAGAATCAACAAATGCTCACTCATCATCTATTATATTATTACATGGCCAGACTGTGAAATAAAAACAAACGCGAAATCAATTCCAGTGCTTGCCGGCAGGGAAAATGTGAGAAGGCTGCATCTGAAATGCAGCCTGAAGTTCACTGGCATTCTCAGGGGTGGACGTGTGAAGGGAATATCTAAAATACCAGAATGAACACGAGTAGGGGCATAACCACAGCAGATTAGGGTAGGCGTGAGGAGCTGGAGGGGATAGTCCAGTGTGCTTGGAGCTGAATTTTAGAAAAATGAGCTGAGATCAACCACAGCAGAGCGAAAAGAGGGAGACCAGGAAGTAGAACACTGGTTAGGACGATCCCTTCCACTGGAGCTTTTCATCGCCATTGCAACATCTTTAAGCCCATCTTCTTTGAAAAGCAATCACCACCGCCATCACCATTACCATAACAACCCCTGCCTGCCACGGCACATTGTTCTCGCCCTATCCCCTTCTTCTCTTTGCAAGAAAACAATTTAAAACACTTTCTACCCATGCATACTGACCTCCTTGGAGTCCCTTTGAGTCAGAATGTCAAGGTCCTACTATTCACTCCAAGCTACCTTTTAAGGCTTATCTCCAGGTTCTTTTCCATGGAGGAAGGGAGAAAGGGAGGGGTGTGTGTGTGTGTGTGTGTGTGTGTGTGTGTGTGTGTGTGTAAGGTAGGCCTTTGTGTTGCTAACAAGCAGAACAATTCTCTTCATTCTCCTTGGCTTCTGCCCCTCCCTGCCACAGGCTTCCTCCCTCTGAGTCACTGGTCTTCCGTCCTCTGTCAATCTTCCAGATGTATTTTGGAACTTTGTTCAATGCTTGCCTACTTTCTGTTTTCTTTGCTGTTATAAATATGTATTCCTTTACTATGGGGTCTTGGAAGGACTCAATTTTATTTTTGAAAATAGTCTAAGAGAACAGATAGATAAAAAGAAGAAAAAGAAATTATTCTGCCAGATTCTTATTGACCCAGCTTAAACGAAGCTTAATTCTAAAGAGAAAATCCATCAAGTGATGGGTTACAGTATGCTAAGGTGTCCTTTCCTTAAGGCCTTTGCCTCACCCTCCCCTCTAATCAAATGCTCTAACCTTGCCTTGTTCCTTCTTCTCCTTCAGGACTCTGCTCTATGTCACATCCTCAGAGAGCCCTTTCTTAATGATCAGCCTGCCCCTGCCCAGTCACTCTCCCATCACCTGTGTTTGTTGTCTTCAAAGCAATTACCACTGGGTGAAATGATCTTGCAGAGATCTTGCCTCTCGTTCATGGTGAAATCCCAAGAGCCTTAGAACAGTGCTTGACCCTCAGTAAATACATAAGAAATATTCCCTCCATAATTTCTTTATTTGATGAGGTACATTCAGAACGCTTGTAGTTTTTATATCCAAAACAAGCAATATCCTTTCCTTCCTTTCTGACAAAATAGCAAAAAATGCCACTTAAGTGGTTAATTCTAGGTCCTAATTATGGTATTGAAGTCTTGGAAAGATTCTATCCTCATGCCACACTTCAATTCAAGGAATTTTTAGGAAACACCTAGTGAGGGTAAGTGTGGTAGAAGACACAGAGAGGTAAGTGACAGTCACTGAGTCCTGCTGAGCCACCTAACAGGGTTCCTTATGCCACATAGCATCTGGGTAAAATGTTCTAATCATCTCCAAGAGCTGCCACCCTCCTCTCCATCGCTTGACCACATAGCACTCTTCAGTCAAGCTCATATATTAACCATTCATGTGTCTCTGTTGATTCCATACAGAGTACTCTCTTTCTCCATAATCACCTCCCAGCCGTCCTTTAAGCCCCAGCTCCAAATTCCTTTTTCCATGGGCCTTTCCCCAAATTCCACGTCTCCACTGTTATTCATCACCTTCAAACACGCAGAGTGTACAATCTGTTACAGAGCTTCAGCTTTGTATTGTTCACTCTTTCCTGTTGTAAATCCCGACTCCCCAGTGGATTATAAACTCCAAGAGGAGCTTATGGCGGGTCCTCCTTGAATGCTGATGGTCTGAGCACTACCTGACTGAGTCTCCTGAAACAGATTTAGAGTTCAGAATCATGTTCATGCGGTAGAATGGAAAGAGATCTTGAAAACTCTTCCGACCCCTCAGTGTGTTCTCTGTATTTAAGAATCTCTTACGATTTGCCTCCCTCTCTCTTTTTATCTTTTCTTTCCTTCCCTTCCCCTATGTTTATCTGGTTTGTTTCTTAAATTCCACATAGGAGTGAAATCATATATTTGTCTTTCTCTGACTGACTTATTTCACTTAGCATAATACACTCTAGTTCCATTCACATTGTTGCAAATGGCAAGATTTCATTTTTTTTTTTTTAATTTTTTTTTCAACGTTTTTTATTTATTTTTGGGACAGAGAGAGACAGAGCATGAACGGGGGAGGGGCAGAGAGAGAGGGAGACACAGAATCGGAAACAGGCTCCAGGCTCCGAGCCGTCAGCCCAGAGCCTGACGCGGGGCTCGAACTCACGGACCGCGAGATCGTGACCTGGCTGAAGTCGGACGCTTAACCCACTGCGCCACCCAGGCGCCCCAAGATTTCATTTTTTAAATCATTGAGTAGTAGTCCATTGTGTGTATATATATGTGTGTGTATATATATATATATATGTATAAATACATGTATATATACACATATACGTATGTATGTATACACACACACACACACACACCACATCTTCTTTATCTTCTTTATCCATTAATCAATCAATGGACATTTGGGCTCTTTCCATAATTTGGCTATTGTTGATAGTACTGCTATAAACATTGAGGTGCATGTGCCCTTTCGAATCAGCATTTTTGTATCCTTTGGATAAATACCTAATAGTGCAATTTCCAGGTTGTAGGGTAGTTCTGTTTTTAACTTTTTGAGGAAGCTCCATAGCGTTTTCCAGAGTGGCTGCACCAGTTTGCAGCGTGGTTCCCCTTTCTTTGCATCCCCACCAACATCTGTTGTTTTCTGAGTTGTTAATGTTAGCCATTCTGACAGGTGTGAGGTGGCATCTCATTGTGATTTTGATTTGTATATCTCTGATGATGAGGTGATGTTGAACATCTTTTCATGGGTCTGTTAGCCATCTGGATGTCTTCTTTGGAAAAGAGTCTATTCATGTCTTCTGCCCATTTCTTCACTGGATTATTTGTTTTTTGGGTGTTGAGTTTGATGAGTTCTTTATAGATTTGGGATACTAATCCTTTATCTGATAAAGGGTTGCTGAGGGGAGGTGGGGGGGGGATGGGTTAAATGGCTGATGGGCATTAAGGAGGGCACTTATTGGGAATGAGCACTGGGTGTTATATGTAAGTGATGAATCACTGGCTTCTACTCCTGAAGCCAAAACTACACTGTATGTTAACTAACTTGAATTTAAATATATAAATTTCAACAACAAAAAAAGAAAATCCTATTCTATTCTCCACCCAAGCTAACACATGCTTGCTGCCGTAGACACAAACATCTCTTACACTATTATAGACAAACATGTTATATTTGGGATGATGTGTCTCCTTGTATTCTCCAACTCTTTCCTCTTCCCACCCTCCAACATCCTGGTCCATAACACCAGGATGATAGAATCTTTAGAAGGATTAAAGTGACAAGGTGGAGGGAGGGTGAGGAAGAAATGGGAGAGTTGGATATTTTTTTATTTAGAAAAATGTGGAAGGGTATTAATTTATCCATTCTTTGCTTGACTTCTGAAAAAGATTTCAGTGGGAAAAGAAATGGGATTGCAATACCTCTTGTCTTTCACACTTTAAGCACTGAATCGTGTGTGTATACGTGTGTGAGTGTATGTGTGTTTAGCAGTAGAAAAGAAAGGATTCCAAAGCCATTGGTGTCATGATGCCAAAATATCCAGATGAAGAATTCAATCAATTGTGCAGATGTTACAAATACATAATGCCAAGTATCCCAATCTGTGGAAACATCGACTGGTTTTTTTTTCATTAAAAAAAAAAATATTTCAGCAGGGAACAGTTGCTGCCTGATTTGCCAAGCTTAAGAGCCAAAATCACAACACTTTCTATCCAAAGTTATCAGGTTGATGCTCTGGAAAGAGGTTGTGGTGTCTCAAAGATTTATCTTCTCTTCTTTCAGGGTACTCTTCAAGCAGGATTTTTTCTTTTTTACTTTTATTACGTATTTAATTTAATCAGAAGGGGGACACAAAAGATAGACAAAATGGACAAATCCTCAGAAATTGCTACAGAAAGAAACATTGTATTTTTTAAGTGGTATACATCAGAACAAAAAAACATTTTTTTGATGAGATTTAAACAGTCCTAAGGAAAACAACGTACGGAATACCATGAAGCGAGTTTTGTTGTGTTGACATATTAAGACTTCATAGCGCAGCCTCTGTAAACCTGGTCTAGTTCAGGAATGCTCTAAATTGGCCCGAACTATCCAGGTCCTCGAATACCTGACACCAGAGTACCATTTGGAATTTTGCATCGGGTAGATCCCACCTAGCTCCACACCCCTGCCAGGCCGGGTCACTGCCCAAACCGCAAGCCCCGTGGTCATGGTCTTCTTCCTTACTCCACCTCAAACTGCTCTTAGTTTCTTCTCTCCCTACCCAACCTCCCCACAGTCTCCTCCTATCCAAATCCTTGATTATTGGAGAAGAGGGGAGGCAAAGAACAAAGGCCCTTCACCCTCACTTTTGAAAAAGCTAAGGTCCTCTTCAGTCGTGTTACCATCCATGCTTATTTTCAGAAAATATTTTATTGTCACCATGATTAAATAGACAATCAAGTGTCGTTACTGTCTCTTAACCAAGTTACCAGTTCACTCTGAAATTTTTTTTTTATTTTTGTCTTCCAAAAATTGAATCCCAAATATTTTTTAAAACCCCAAATTCTCAAGCTACTTTTCATACCTGAAACTATCTTTGAGATCACCCAGACGGCCCCCAAGAAATTATAAATATTGATTCTTTCACCGTATGAAAAGAGAGATGCTGGGAATAACTAGGTTTGTTTGACGAGTTGCATGGGGAGGGTTGTCAGACCAGGAGAGACATTCATTCCCAGGTTAACTTTGTAGAAGGAAAATTTTATTAACATAAATTTATGAGAAATGGCCTGCTTTCTAGGAAATCCATGGTGATTTTCCAATATCTTTGCTGTCCACAACATATTTTAACCTTCATGGACGACATTGATCAAAACTCTAAGAAATAGCCGTGTTGGGTTTTCCTGTGTTTACCAGTCCGAGTATTGCTCTGCCTGATGACCTGATGAAGCCAGGCAACTATGGTGTTATCAGTCATAACATCAGTTATTGTTTCAAATCTACTTGGCTGTAACCTTGCTCCTTTAATTTGGAGGTAGCACCTTTTAGGCCAGTTGCTCTCAACTGGGAACCTGCATCAGACTGAGGTATGGAGTTTTATAACAATACAGCTGTTTACTCCTGAATCTCTCTCTTTTTTTTTTTTTTTTTAATTTTTTTAAGTGTTTATTTTTGAGAATGAGAGACAGAGCGTGATTGGGAGAGGGGCAGGGAGAGAGGGAGATAAAGAATCCAAAGCAGGCTCCAGGCTCCGAGCTATCAGCACATAGCCCAATGCAGAGCTTGAACTCACAAAGCCACAAGATCACGACCTGAGCCAGAGTCGGATGCTTAACCAACTGAACCACCCAGGTGCCCCTAACTCAATCTCTTTACTTAGTATTCTTGGCACATGATAGCTCAGGATTATTATATATTATATCTTGAGGTTTTCTCCCCTCTATAAATATTATGTTCGTTTGTATAAATCGGATGTGATATTTATTGACTCCATTAAAGATAGGCTTAATTATACTTAGATATTTTATGTGAAAAAATGTTAATAACTTGATTGCTTTGGCGATATAACATAGCCTAGTCACAGAAGTAAGCTCCACCTTTCTCACTGGTCCTGGGGTCCTGGCCTCTCACTCAGGGGGAGGGGACTGTATAAAGCATGGAAGCTTAGAGGCCAGCTTAGAATCCTGCCCCACTCCATCCATCAATCCATCTTCATCAATATTTAAAGTAGCAGAAATCCTTCTTTTGTAATCTTTAATTTGCAGTCCAACTGGGAGTTTTAATTTTATTTATTTGGTATTTATTTCTTTTGGTAACTTCTTGTCATTGGAAGTTGGGAGAGGACTACAAGTGACATCAGGCTTGTCCCCTTTGTCTCCTAGACTTCTCTCCGCTTCTTGCTCTCTCGGCTGCTTCATCTCAGGCTCATTCACTGGCTCTTCTCTCTGTCTTATAAGGTGGATGTTCTCTGGGCTTCCGTCCTCCTCCCTACTGTCTTCTCCCTGGATTTACTTTAATGGAATGGTTGCATCTGTTCCCAATTGCTTCAACCCCCATCCACATGCCAACACTGCTCACAATTTACATCTCCAGCCCAGTTATTTCTCCCTGTTTTAACCATAATTATTCTCATTTTCCTTGATTTAAATCAACTTGGTTACCATGTTTACATATCAGAGACAATAATCTGTACTTTTCATGACATTTATAAACCTTGATCTCCTTTAAACCCATTTCATGGTACTATTGATTTTCTTAATGAAACTTGACAGAGTTTTAATATATGTTCGCTCAGAAACTGGCAAGTGGGACAATTAGTACCTAAAAGCTGTATTGCAGATTCAAGGAGATCTTCATCATATTTAAAGTATTTTTGTAAATGGCAGTCAGGAAAGTCCGAATGGTTAGGATAGCTAAGCGACATTTGCAGAGGAAATATTTTATTCCTGGGAGTCTGTGTATTATCCCCTTTGAAAAAAGATTTAAAAGAATGTCTTCATTATTTTTTTGAAAGAAAGAGTGTGTGAGCCAGTGTAAGCAGAGGAGGGGCGGGGGGTGGGGAGAGAGAGAATCTTAAGCAGGCACCACACTCAGCATGGAGCCCCACTCCGGGCTTGATCCCACGACCCTGGGATCACGACCTGAGCTGAAATCAAGAGTCAGACGCTCAACCAACTGAGCCACCCAGGCCCCCGGTCTCATTCTCAATATGGCATAGCAGGTGTTACCTGCCAGATCATCAATCAAAAAGCCTGAAATAGGAGGTATTTTACAGGAACTTACTATCAACATCATCACTGTAACTACATTGTACATGGGTGCAATACATAAGAAAACATTTCCTCTATTTTGAGAGAAGCGATCGATGTGGGGGAAGGAGGAACAGGTCAGAATGGAGGTAAAGAAGTAGAGAGGTAAGTGAAAATACCAAGCTGAGAGCATTGAAGGTGTCAAAGGAAAGGGGACGGGCGGTTCCTTCCTGCTGAAACCCCGTGCCTCACGCTTTAGGCACACTAGCACCCCTTCATTACTTGGCTAGACATGGGCACTGAAAGTCAGGAGGGACTTTAGCAGGCAGCCAGAAAATGCAGTGTCCGTAGAATTGGAATTTTCAAACTGTTTGGAAATAATCAGCAAATTGAGGAGAGGGAGGTAGGAAGAGACAGAGAGGCAGAGACGGAGAGAAATCAAGAGGGAGACATACTCAGAAAGAGGATCAGAGAACACTTTCCAGGCAAAGCCCCTAATAGAGTTACACAAGACAGGAATCTGGTTCGACGTTATGATTCCCGGAATTAGAAAACCACGGCCAATAAGGCCTTGTCATAATGAGTCAGTATAAAATGAACCGGGGGGGGAAAAAATCTGTCGATCTTCCCAGTGTGCATTAAGGGCAAGATTTTTGTCACCACATTTTGCCCAACATATTGAAAAAATGTTTAATAAAAAAACTTTAGACGCTAAAAGCAATATTTCTGTCACATGTAAAACCGTTCAAAGCAGATAGACGAGACAGCTACATGATGCCATTTCCAAAACCCAAAGCATCCTTCAGACCCTAAGACCACCTTCACCAATGGAAGCTTCCACAAAGTTTGCTCTATGCAAGTCCCTCTAAGCTGGTCTGTAGTTTTGAAAATATGCTTGTTAGATCTAACGTGAACTGCTGCATCAGAAACACAGGAAATGAGTTATTATTCACACAAAAAGTCCATGTTCGAGTGACATTCCTAAGAAAGTTTGAATTGTTCCGTTGAAACTGGAAGCATTCTGCTTTTCTCCCTTAAAACATATGCCAGTCGCTAAGTTGGTCAGCACTGGCCTTTTTTGCACAAAATAATGACAATAATGATAACAGCCATCGTCTACTGAGCACTGACTTTGCGGCACGTATCGCTCTAAGCGAAACTCTCGTATGAGATACGCTCTGTCGTTCACATGTGCAGGGCAGTTTATTCTCACAAAAGGCAATATGTTTGGTTTACTGATTATCGATGATTCCATAGAGACATGGAAAGCAAGAGACAGAGAGGCTGAATGAGTTGCCTCAAGTTCCACAGTTGCCGGCGTCTGCTCAAGCTGCAACGTGCCTGCGATGCTCTCTTTCCGCGTCTCTGCCCACCAGCGTCCCACACCCCACCCTTACTCCCACGCCCAGGAGAATGAATGAGCCCCTCTTCTGCGACCTTCTAGCACCTGTTCATCCCTGCAGCACAACTCTCTTTGTACTTCTGGTTTCCTTAAGACAGCATCTAGTACCGCGCACAGCAGATGCTGTCCAGATGCTGCCTACAATTACTGAATAAACTCTGTACCTCCCACTAGATAGAACTTATTTCTCCTCAAGCCTTCTACAACATTTAGCACGTCCCTTATACAGCTTCACTTTAACGTTTTTCATACCAGTTTACTCTCTCATCTTGGTCCAGTCCCTTTCCACAGTTTAGAAATTCCTGCACGTTAGGGACCTTATGTGAGGTATAACACACAAAATCTGTGTACCAGGACGGCCCTGTGTACCAGCTGCTGAAGTGAATGCCTGAAAACCACATCTACTCTTGTCAGAGTATTCATATCCCTAAAGAGGTGTCTCTCTCAAAATCCATTCCTTAATTATATCCCCCAAGTAGGATTCTTAACAGCCCTGTGCTCTGCTTAGCTGGATAATTACATGAATGTTATAATTCTGGCCCTCTCCACCTTACACAAGGGCCACGCTATCAGATTCTATGAACAGAGGCGTTTTGATAACTATGAATTATGTAGTAAACAGCTCATCGCAAGGAGGAAAACTGGGAGCCCCAGAAAGTACAGAGTGAGAACCTGGTCTGAGAAACTCACTCTTCTGATAACAAGAGGGTAATAAGTGCATGAGACTAAGAATGGAGGAAGCCTGGACAAGATAGGACCCTGACAGGGGTAGGTAGATAGGGGTCGTCAAAGAGTGCGGCATCCAGAGGACTAATGATCAGGAACAACTAGCTCCCCTCCTAGTCGGGAGCTGTGGAAAAACCCACAGTTGGCAATTCGGCCAAGGCAGAATGCACTTAGTATCTTCCAATTCTAGAGCTGCGGAACTGGGCAACAGGGCCTGCCCCAGCCAGGCGGGCTGGTGAGCTCACATGAATGCCTCTACTCTGCTAAGCTAGATACGCTCTGTCCCACAGAATTCCTTATGCTGTAGCTGAGTTGATCGTTTACTCTGTCCGTGTGCTGGGATGTAGGGTGAAAGCACGGGTTGAAAGGATAGAACATGATTGTTAATCTAAGGTGGTCTCAAAGGTTTGGCTTAATATGTTTTTTGTTAAATTTTTTTTAACATTTTATTTATTTTTGAGACAGGGAGAGACAGAGAATGAACAGGGGAGGGGCAGAGAGAGGGAGACACAGAATCCAAAACAGGCTCCAGGCTCTGAGCTGTCAGCACAGAGCCCGACACGGGGCTCGAACTCACGAACCGTGAGATCGTGACCTGAGCCGAAGTCGGACCCTTAACTGACTGGCCACACAGGCACCCCTCAGAGGTTTGGTTTAAAGAGGAGAATTCTACTGTCCTGTGGATCTTGGACTTGCAAGGTTCAGAGGAGATGAATGAGGTCAGCGTGGGTCCTGAGGCGTGGGTATCTTTAAAACAGCCCCTGGCAACCCTGCTGAGCCAATTCCCCAGAACTGCCCTACAATACTCTCACTCTGTCTTACTTAACTTTTCCACCTGGCAGCTCCAGGCTTTGAGATGAGCCCATGAACTTTGTCCTCCTTTCTTTTTTCTTGGCTTCCTTCCAAAAGGCACCAGCTATTTATGGGGAGCCTTTTCCTGGTCATAAAACATATTGGCAGAATCGGCTTGGGGACAATTCTTATTTCTCTTGGGATATCTTTCTTGCAAGGTAGAACTACTGTCGTTGGATGATAAGGAAGTCTGTGAAAGGTCTAGATATATTGTGAGTAAGGAGCATTTCCAAGAGAGTTCCAAGTTAAAACTTAGCCTATATTGCAGTTTGGCTTTCAGTTTAATGTGGTCTTCAAAAGAAAAGAACGTGCCTTTACTAAGTAAAAAAAAATTTTAATGATTAGTTTAGAGAGAGAGAGAGAGAGAGAGAGAGAGACAGAGTGCAAATGGGGGAGGGACAGAGAGAGGAGACACAGGATCTGAAGCAGCTTCAGGCTCTGAGCTGTCAGCACAGAGCCCAATGCGGACTCAAACCCATGAATCGCTAGATCGTGACTTGAGCCGAAGTCAGATGCTTAACCGACTGAGCCACCCGGGAGCCCCTACTGTGTAAGATTTCTGACAGCCTGTGTCTATACGTCACATTGCTTTTGCAGCGCTGTCATTAAAAAACTGGATTAAAAGTAGTTTATTCCAATTAATACATACACGTGGTCTTAAAAACAAAGCTGTATCAAAACATCTCTAGTAAAAGTCAGCAGTTAGTTAACCCACCTCTCTTCATAACCACAACCCCCCAAATAACTTTCAATTTAACTGTTTCTTCTGGGTTTTCCCTTTGTGAGACAGAGAGTGAGTGAGGGAGGGGCACAGAGCGAGGGAGAGACAGAATCCCAAACAGGCTCCATACTGTCAGTGCAGAACCCGACACGGGCTCGGGAACCGTGAGCTCACGAACTCACGAACTCATGAACCTTGAGATCATGACCGAAGCTGAAACCAAGAGTCAAATGCTTAACTGACTGAGCCACCCAAGTCCCCTTCTCTCGTACATTCCTAAGGAAGGATGCATAGGGTGGTTCTTTTTCTTAGTCCAAGCATATGTGAAAATGTCTTGCTCTCATACATGATTGATAGCTGGGCTGAGTATAGAACTTTTGACCTAAAGTCTTTTTTTCCTCCTCAGATTTTGAAGACATTTATTCATGTAGATGTTCAAGGTGTTTAAACCTTCTCTAAGAACTGTATATAAAATAAAATATATATTTTATATATATAGTATGTATATTCTGGGGTTCTTAAATTTCAAGATGGTTGGAAATGAATTTTTAAAAAATCCATTATTGAGAGTGGTCTGTGGGGTTTTTTCAATCTGGAAACTCATGTCGCTCTCCCTCTCACTCTCTTCCTCTCGAGCCTCCTCCTTCTAGCCATAGGAGTTTTTCCTGCTTTCCATACCCTCTGCTCTTTTTTTCTAGAAATCTTATTGTTGACAGCTTTGAGTTGCTCTCTTTGTTATCTTATTGGGTTACAACTCCTCATCTTTTATCTTACTTTCTGGGATAGTTTCTTTGATTTGGTTGTAATCATATTTGTATTTTCAAGGCTCTTTCTTTATTTCCCTATAGCAGTTTGGTCTGCTATGAAAATAATGGCCTGCAATATTTTCTCTTCTCTCTGAGGATACTAATAAAAAATGTTTTCTATGTAATTTTTTTAAGTTGATTTATGTTTTGAAAGAGAGAGAGAGATAGAGAGAGGGAGAGGCAGGGGGTAGGGGAGAGAAGGAGAGAGAAAATCCCAAGCAGACTTTGTGGGGACAGCACAGAACCCAATGCAGGTCACGAACCATGAGATCATGACTTGAGCTAAAATCAAGAGTCAGTTGCTTAACCAACTGAACCACCCAGGCGCCCCCAAAATATTTTACCTTTTCTTTTATTTCGTGTATTGCATCTTTGCCATCCAAGTTCATTTTTTGTTTGTTTCATCAGTGTCTCTCAGGTTGGAGGCCCATAGGTGTTTGGTAATCTGTGGCTGTCCATTCACATTACTGTAACAGTATTGAGAGATACTTTACACACCTCACAACTCACCCATTTAAAGTGAACATAGCAATGGTTTGCAGGTATAGTTTTGCAACTATCACCACCTAAACTTTAGAACATTTTCATCACCCCAAAAAGAAACCCCATACCCGTTAGGAGTCATTTCCCATTTCTCCTCAGTTGATCTTCTCTCCCCTGCTTCTTCTGACTCAGCTCTAGGAAACCACTCGTTACTTTCCATTTCTACATATTTGCCCATTCTGGCCATTTCATAATGGGGACTGAATCATACAGTCTCTTGTGACTGACTTCTTTCACTTAAAATGTTTTCCAGATTCCTCCATGTTGCAGCATGTGTTCGTATTTCACTTTTTTAAATTGCCAAATAATATTCCACCATATGGATATGCCATATTTTGTTTATCCATTCATCCATTTATGGGCATTTTCCCCACTTTCTGACCATGATGAATAAGGCTGGCGTGAACATTCATGTGCAAGTATTTATGTGGACATATGTTTTCATTTCTCTTGGGTTTACGTCTAGGAGCGGAACTGCTGGATCATATGATAACTCTAAGTGTGAATTTTTAAGAAACTGCCCGAAACATTGCTGAAGTGCTTCACCATTTTACATTCCCACCAGCAGTGTATACAGGTGTCCGTTTCCCTACATCCTCGCCAATAGTTGTGATTATCCATCCTTTTTATTATTGCCATGCTAGTGGGTATGGAGTGATGTCTTGGGGTTTTGATTTGCATTTCTCTAATAGCTAATGACATTGAACATCTATTCATGTACATACAGGCTATGTGTATATTTTCTTTGAAAAAATGTCTCCTCAGATCCTTTGTCCATTTTTAATTGTTTTGTTGTTGTTGTTGTTGTTGTTGTTGTTGTTGTTGTCAATGTGTTTTATATATCCCGGACACAAGTCCCTTATCAGATATATGATTTGCAAGTTTTTTCTCCCATTCTGTGGGCTATCTTTGCATTTTCTTGATAGTATCCTTTGAAGCACAGGAGGTTTTAATTTTAATGAAGTCCAATAGATCTATTTGTTTTTTTCTTTTGTGTCTTGTGATTTTGGTGTCATCTCTAAGAAGGCATGGTCACAAAGATTTAATCCTATATTTTCTTCTATGGGTTTTACAGTTTTGGTCTTATATTTAGGTCTGTGATGCATTTTGAGGTGTTTGTTTGTTTGTTTGTTTGTTTGTTTTTGTATATGGTGTTTAGAAGAAGTCAAGTTTCATCCTCTTGCGTGTGAGGATTCAATTGTCCTCACACTGTTTGCTGAAAAGACTTGTTTACCCATCTTTAAGAGTGAAACATTGGACGACTAATTGGAAGTGCTATGAGGATGTGAGTAAGCTGCATGAGAGGAGCTAAGCACCTGGAAGGCTCTCCTCTAGGGTTACTGGGCAGTGAGCTGGCCTTTTCCTGGAGTTCCCTAAAAAGGTAGTATTCAAAGATGTGTCACTCTGTCCTCAACCCTGTACCTTCCCCCACTGCCCCTGCTGCTTTGGTCCAGAACATCTCTTGCTTAATTTCTACAAAAAATTAGCCTGTGGTCACTTGGAAATAGGTGATGGATGGGTGGGTAGGAGAAGGTTGACACCTGTCCAGTGTACGTTGGTGGAGATCCACCAGGGTTTAGTCACTTCAAATGCAGATTTCCCTGGATTTTAACCTTTTGCTATTATCCACACCTTGGTGCCTGCAAGTCTTGAGACTTTTTATGAGTTTCAGTGGAGCAAATTGACTCATTCCTCATCAGTGGACCTTTCAGCAGGTATGTGAGTTTTGGCTTCATCCACTCTGCCAAGTCACTTACCCTGCCTCTTTTTAATTGTACCCTCTGAAAATCTATTGAAAGACTTCGCCTGCTGATGACTCAACTCCCTTTCTTGTTTTGGTCATTTATCATTTTAATGATGCTCTGGAGCAAAAGAAGATAACCAGGTGATAAATATGCCACGTTTAACAGGAAATTTCTCTTCATTTCTGACTGTGCACAGCTTTAAAAAGAACTGCATTTCAAATCAGAATATAGCTAATTTCAGTAGGAGAATCTGATTTTATAAATGTGAACTTACAGTTAAAAAGAGAGAGAGAAAGAGAACAATCTTTCTAAATTCAAGTCTATGGTCCATATTAGAGGCCATCCCATTGACAAATTTAAACTCCCTTGATGGCGGGCACCTTGTCTCTGTTTCTCCCAGGGAATTCTCCGAGCCAACCGCAGAGTTTAATACATGGGGAGCTTTCAATAAATGTTTTATAAAGGAATGGAAGAATTAATGAGCAGTCATAGGATACTGACCAAAGTTGCCAATGACCCTGAGTAGCCTCCTGGTAAATGGTAACATTTTTCTGCACTTACAGCGCTGATTTTGACTGATTTTTGCATCCTGACATGTGGGAAGTAGATGAAGTGCATTAATTTCTCAACTGCAAGGTCCAAAGCTAAGCTGTGTTTTACTCATATGCAAGTCAACACAGACCGATGAGGTAGAAAAATTTACTCCTAGTTCAAAGAAATCTGACTTCAAAGCAAGTTAAACTTACTCTTAAGTCAATCTTCCCACACTCTTCCCACCAACTGCAGAAGATGAAATGTCGTTGTTCACCGATAGGACTTAAATTGAGTTAACTAAACCCATCCACTTTGGTGATTATAAACTATGATCAAACTTATAACAGAATATCAGTTTATTATCTTGCTGTCGCACAATTATCTTGAGATATAGGAGATGAAATGACTGTCTTTGGGGTGAGCTTTTGTTTCATTTTATTCTGAAAATGCTAAGATATGTAGATTCACACCACCTAGAAGTATTTGTTCTGAATTTAATATTTTTGTTGTACAAGGTCACCAAGACACATGATAGCTATAAAGAAAGTAAGTTATTTGGAGTTGAGGAAGCAAAACACATATAGACAAACCATAATATATAGGGTTATAACTTTATATGGTTTTACTCATCATATTTCACTCTACTTCAGGTTAATCTATTAGTAAACTCTGGAAATAGAAAATGCAAAACAGGAGATGTTGGTGATTTGACTTCTCAAAATGCTGAGCTTGCTGAGAAAGTTTCAGGTAACTTTCAGGCATAGCACATCTAAATTAAGTTGGTTTCAACCCATTGCCTGTGCCTTGGATTGTTGCCCAGCACTTTCTCTAGGGTTTCTGGAAGATGTTGTTTCTTGCCTTTTTAAAAATAGTTGAGATATGATCAAGAAAAGAGTAGGTTTCCATTATTCTGAAAAACATGTAGAAGCAAAGTGTTTTCCTCCCCAAAGTGGGGGGGAAAGTTGTTTGATCTCAGTCGTTCTACTTGATAATTACTATCTATTTTGTTCTTGGGTGTTTTTCCTTCTTTGCTTTGGCTTAAATCTCTTCATAACTAGTGACACTTACTGGTTTCCTTCATTATCATTCATTAGATAGTTTAAAAATTACATGAACAGGGGTGCCTGGTGTCTCAATCGGCTGAGCGTCCGATTTAAACTCAGGTCATGATCTCGCAATCTGTGAGTTCAAGACCTGTATCTGGCTCTGTGCTGACAGCTCAGAGCCTGGAACCTGCTTCAGATTCTGGGTCTCCCTCTCTCTCTGCCCCATCTCCCACTCATGCTCTGTCTCTGCCTCTTAAAAATGAGTGTTTTAAAAAAATTAGAATAAATTACAGGAACATCATTTTTTAAATATCCAATAACAATTTGAAATGTCATTTACATTACTTAAACTATGGTTATATCAATATTTTACCGGTAGAATTAGATACTCAGCTTGGAGTTACAGAGAAGTAAATAGTGATTGTCATTTACATTTTTCTAAAGAGACTCTTCCACAGGCGCAAGCCGAATGAGTTCACTTTTAATTTTATTCTGGAATCTTTCTGCATTCATATGCAACTGCTGATGTTTCTTGTATCTCAAGTCCTCCTGTTTCTTAGAACCATTGTTTACTATAAATTGAATGTTTATATCCTCCCCAAATTCATATGTTTTAAACCTAATCCCCAATGTGATGGTATTTGGAGTTGGGGCCTTTGGGAGGTGGTTTTGTCATGAGGGCAGAGCCTTCATGCCTGGGATTAGTGCCCTTCTAAAGGGATCTCAGAGAGTTCCCTCACCAATTCTGTCACATGAGGTTCCAGGAAGAAGCTGTCAAGAGCCAGGAAGCCTGTTCTCACCAGACACTGAGTGTGCCAGCACCTTGATCTTAGACTTCTCAGCCTACAGAGCTGTGATTAATGAGTGTCTGTAATTTATAAGCCACCCAGTCTATGGAATTCTGTGACAGTAACCCCAACTGACGAAGACATATTTTATATTTTCTTGGTCTGTCTGTTTGAATAGCAATGAATGCTATCCTTTCTTAATTCTCGTATGTTCAATAATGCCTTGATTTTGCCTGCCCACTTAATTAATATTTGTCTGGGTGGAGAATTCTAAATCCAAAACTTCAGAATTTAGGAACCATTATTCCATTGCTACATGTGTAACATCTTTTGTTAACCTGATTCAAGTACTCTGTAGCTAGTAACTTTTGTCTGGAAGGCTTTTAAGTTTCTCTCTTTGTCCTGGAGTTCTAACATCTCACAAGTATGTATCTAAATACATTAATTGTTAATTATTCTCGACACTTAGTAGGGTCTTTCAAATCTTTCTTCAGCTCAGTACCTTTTTCTACTTTTGTTTCTCAATTATTTATTTCCTTTTATTCATCCTGTTTTCTCCTTTTGGAATTTTGATTAGGTGGCTATTGGACGTCCTAAAAATCTGCTGTATCTCTTAACTTCTCTCCTACTTTAAAATTTTTTTTTTTCAACGTTTTTTATTTATTTTTGGGACAGAGAGAGACAGAGCATGAACGGAGGAGGGGCAGAGAGAGAGGGAGACACAGAATCGGAAACAGGCTCCAGGCTCCGAGCCATCAGCCCAGAGCCTGACGCGGGGCTCGAACTCACGGACCGCGAGATCGTGACCTGGCTGAAGTCGGACGCTTAACCGACTGCGCCACCCAGGCGCCCCCTCTCCTACTTTTAAAATAGGCAATAGAGAATATTAGTTTAAGAGCAAAGTCTCCGGGGTCAGATTCCCTAGATTTTAATTTCAGCTCTGCTGCCCCAGTAGCTGTGTGACTGGGCATGTTACTTAACTTCTCTGTAAGTAATAATAGTTCTCAGCTCAGAGAGTTGTTATAAAAATTAAATATGTGGGGCGCCTGGGTGGCTCAGTCGGTTAAGCGTCCGACTTCAGCTCAGGTGACGATCTCGCGGTCTGTGAGTTTGAGCCCCGCATCGGGCTCTGGGCTGATGGCTCAGAGCCTAGAGCCTGCTTCCGATTCTGTGTCTCCCTCTCTCTCTGCCCCTTCCCTGTTCATGCTCTGTCTCTCTCTGTCTCAAAAATAAATAAAACGTTAAAAAAAAAAAACAAATTAAATATGTAACAACTAAAGCACTTAGAACAGTCTGGCACATATTAAGTACTACTATTATTTCCCTCTTCGTTGGCTCTTTGTCTGTATATTCTCAGAGTTCCTTGAATTTACTTTCTGTATTATCAACTTTTCTAGGTGTCCCTTTCATTATTCAGACCATTTATTTTTTTCATTCGAGCAACTGTATTTTTTTAAGTATTTATTTATTTTGAGAAGAAGGGAGCATGCACACTTGTGAGCCAGTGGGGGAGGGGCAGAGAGAGAGGGAGACAGAGAATCCCAAGCAGGCCCTGTGTCGTCAGTGTTGAACCTGCCCTGGGACTTGATCCCATGAACCTTGAGATCGCGACCTGAGCCGAAATCAAGAGTCAGATGCTTGACTGACTGAGCCACCCAGGTGCCCCCCTGGCCCTGAGCTGTTGTATTTTTAGGTGCAATAATATCTGTCCCATTTTCTGATTGTTCCATTTTCATAGCAGCTTGTTCTCATTTTTGGTAGCAAAAACTTTAAGTTTTTATTTAAGTTCCAGTTAGTTAATACACAGTGTTATAATAGTTTCAGCTGTAAAATATAGTGATTCAACACCATAGAACACCCAGTGCTCAACACAAGTGCACTCCTTAATCGCCATCACCTGTCCCTCCCCAACCCCGCCTACCTCCCCCAAACTCAATTTTAATATTAATTGTTTTTTGAAGTATAAGTTCTTTTTTGTTCATCAAGTTATCTCCTCTTTTCTAGAGTTAGCATTTCTTCTGTTCATCTTGGTCTTTCTCTTCCACGGTGTGGATTTTCTTTAAATGCCTGGTGACCCTTGGGGCGCCTGGGTGGCGCAGTCGGTTAAGCGTCGACTTCAGCCAGGTCACGATCTCGCGGTCCGTGAGTTCGAGCCCCGCGTCGGGCTCTGGGCTGATGGCTCGGAGCCTGGAGCCTGTTTCCGATTCTGTGTGTCTCCCTCTCTCTCTGCCCCTTCCCCGTTCATGCTCTGTCTCTCTCTGTCCCAAAAAATAAATTAAAAACGTTGAAAAATAAAAATTTAAATGCCTGGTGACCCTTGATTTCCTTTTATTGTGTATGGATGTTGGTAGACACACATACTGAGCTTGGGTTTCCTTTGTAGTTGTGTTCGATCTGGCTCTACATCAGTCCGAGTCCAAACAGGAAAACAAAAGCACATTAAACATGGTAAACATTCACATAGATCAAAGTTAATACAGACATTTTTTACAAGAATTTTGGAAAGTCTGGAGGAGCAAAAGACAGTAGAGTCAAGTTACTTGAAGATTAATAACTATAGGAAACTGTGACCATCTCTGTTTTGAGGAGGCAAAACTTTACCCAAAGCTAGCTCGGATGTGCTGCTAAGGGTCCTGCTGTTGAAGCCCAGCTGTCTGAGCAGGAACCCGGTAATCTGAACTAAATATCCCCCCTGGGACTGGGGTCGGCAAATTTAAATGCCTACAGGGCTTGGTAAGCCTTGAAATATATGAAGCAGGTGGGCTGGTGGGCCTGAAACAGCGAGGGTGGTAGGAAATGCACACCCAGCCGAAAGGCATTTGCATGAAATTTTGCAAAATATTACGGCTGTCTAATAAAACTGATTTTCGGCTAGATTCTATATCTGCCGGTTTCCACTCTCCCAACATATTTTAAATATTTACTTTACAGGACAACTTATTTTCAGGTTTACCAAAGGCCTAATAACGCACACCACAGAGAGTGAGTTTTACTATTATCTGTAGAGCTGGATATTAGCAATTGGTGTCCTACTACATTATTTTGTTAGATTCATATATCGTAGTATGATTTGGGTCATACTGGTGAAAACATTCAGTTGGTGTTTTTGTTCAGCTCTTTTGAGGGTATAGGAAAACAATCTTGTTCCTTTTAATATTTTATAGTCTGCTTTTTGTAGCTCTGTCTGACAAACATGAGCTGGAGTATCATTACGTTTTGGATGCCTCCCAGATATGAATATCACTTTTCAGACCATAAAAGGAGTGACGGGATCCTTGGCAAATGGACTAGGGAGGACTGAACCTCAAAAGAACGGACTTTATGCTGACTGAAACAGTGGAGAAAAGGAAACAAGAAAAAGAAAAGTGGACCTGTCATACGGCCACCTGAATTTTCCCAGATATTATTAAGTTTATGGGGGAAAGACTCACACCAAGACCAAGCAATTACCTTCAACTCTAGGAGAAATGAACCAAGATGTTTTTGTGCCTTAATGCATGCCAGGCTCTGTACATTATCATTTTGTTTTTGTCAAGTTAACCACACATTTGAGCCCATATTATGGATGGAAGCTTGAGGCTCAGAGAATTTAAGCACCTGACCAGTTAAACAACTATTAAGTGCCACCTCTGCTATTTAAACATAAATCTGTTTGATTTCAACCCTTGGGTTCTTTCCTCTACACCATGCTATTTCTTTATGAAGTCAGAAGTTAGTAAGAGATTTCAGAAGACCATGGGGAAACTCTCCACAAAGGAGCATTTTTGAGAGCTGTCTGTTTTCCCTTGACAATGTATTTTTTTTAATATTTTTTAATGTTTATTTTTGAGACAGAGGGACACAGAGCATGAACGGGGAGGGTCAGAGAGAGGGAGACACAGAATCTGAGGCAGGCTCCAGGCTCTGAGCTGTCAGCACAGTGCCTGACGCGGGGCTCGAACTCACAGACCGTGAGATCACGACCTGAGCCGAAATCAGACGCTTAACCGACGGAGCCACCCAGGCGCCCCTTCCCTTGACAATGTATTGAGAAAGTGTTATAAATTTTAGACATTTTACTGGTTACTTTGCAAGCAGAGCAATAAATGAGTAAAATCATTCCAACTTCATATCCACTTGGGTAGCTGTTGAGCCAACCAAGTCAGGCGTTGGTGATGACCCGGCAATCTTTGCCCTGTTCCACAAATAGAGCAGTGATGACTCATGTGCACAGAGTTGGTAATAAACTCACTTGCTCACGCACGCACCCTGAGCTGTGGTCCCCAGTGACTTAACGGGTCTCCGAATGTTGACAGCCAGCCACATCTAAAATCGCAGCTAGGAATAGAAGGGAACTGAGAAATCAGATACTGTGCTCTACTTCCAGAACCCTCACCGCACATAATGGAAAAACCAGCACAGGCCTTCAATAGGTAGCTGAAAGACTGAATTGTGGGCTGGTGGAATTAACCAAGCTGAAAGGTGATTGTTCAAGGGCCAACTGATCCTGTGACTTGAAGTAAGTAAGAGGCCCTGGAAAGCCTGGCAGTTCATGAACACTGTCTGGTCGTATTCCCTCTTAAAATCAACATGTTGATATGTTTCTGAGCATATAATGGGCTCTGCCTAATACCCCTAATTGCCACTTAGTGTCAATCTTGGGCTTATTCTTTCTGTGTGCTTTAGGATCCCTTAATTGGTTGATTAGACCAGTGCTGGCTGTGAAGGAGGTAAGTTAGTGTTGCCTTCTGTCTACCCTTGAGACTAGACGTCAATATCCACTACCCTGCGGAGGCCACACCTTGATTTTTCCTTTGCCGTATCTTGTTTTGAAATCAGATACACCTGGAAAGCCCTTTATGCTTGTTAATATTAACTCAGAAGGTCCTAAATAGCTTCGCAACGTCCTCTCTTGCCTCTCTCTAATCCAGGGGTCCTCAAACTTTGGCATGCACAGAATGCACCTGCTAGACTTGTTAAAACACAGACTGTAGTGCCCCAGCCCAGTCGCTAAATCTAGGTGGAAGCCCCAAATTACGCATTTCTAACATGTTCCTAGGTTATGTTAATGCTACCAGCCAGGTCATTCTTTGCGCACCAACCAGGTACTTCAACTCTGCTCTGGAACACAAAGACCTAGCCTTGCAGAAACCCATCAGGAGACTCAAGGCTTTGTGAAAAGCAACACTGAGGAAAAGCCAAACTCTGTTTTTCCCCCTAAGTGGGGGAAAGCCACAACGACCCTCTAATTCCGTGGTTCTCAAAGTGCAGCTCCCCAACCGGAAGTATTAGTGTTACCCAGGGACTTGCTAGGAATGCAAATTCTCAGGCCCCACCCCAGACCACTTGTGTCAGAAATACTGGAGGTGCAGCCCCGCAATCTCTTTTCCGAGCTCCCCAGAGCTTGTCGTCTACAAGGCAGAGTGGCTTTTAATTGAAATTTTTATTGTGGTAATTGTGGACTCACATGCAGTTGTAAGAAATATTGTGGGGAGATTTCTTGTACACTTTGCCCAGCTCCCCTGAAAAGTAACATTTTGCAAAACGATAACTCAGTCATAACTGAGGTTTTAACGTTGATACAATGCACCTCTTTTATTTGGAATTCAGCGGCTTTCCTTGTAGTAATGTGTGTGTGGTGGGCAGACACGCATGTGCATATTAAGTTCTATACGGTTTCATTACCTGTGTTTATTGGTGCATCAACCACCACAAACGAGTTCCAACACCATTAAAGACCCTTCGGTTCGTCCTTTTTTTTTTTAAATTTTTTTTTTAACGTTTATTGATTTTTGAGACAGAGCATGAACGGGGGAGGGGCAGTGAGAGGGAGACACAGAATCTGAAACAGGCTCCAGGCTCTGAGCCATCAGCCCAGAGCCCGACGCGGGGCTCGAACTCACGGACCGCGAGATCACGACCTGAGCCGAAGTCGGACGCTCAACCGACTGAGCCACCCAGGCGCCCCTGTCCTTCTTTTTAAACTGTTCCCTCTAGCACAGCCTGCACCTTCCTGGTTCCTAACCCTTGGCAGTCTCTCTTCTGTTTTCCATTCCTAATGTTTGTCATTTCAAAAATATTATATAAATGAAATCATACAGTATGTAACTTTTTAGGATTGGCTTTGTTTCACTCAGTATAATTAGCTGGAGGCTCATCCAAGTTGGGTGTATCAATAGTTTGTTCCTTTTTATTGCTGAGGAGTTTTTAGGGGGAGTACGTAAGACAGTTTGTTTAAACATTCCTGTTGAAGGACATCTAGACTGATTCCAACTTTTTGGCTATTACAAAGAAAATGGCTGTGAACATCCACAGAGAGGTTTTTGTGTGAGCATAAGTTTTCATTTATTTGGGGATAAATATCGAAAAATATAATTGCTAGGTGGTATGTAGTTACATGTTTGGTTTTATGAGAAACTCCCAAACTATTTTTCAGAGTGGCTATACCAATTACATTTTCGCAGCAAAGTGTGAATGATCCAGTTTCTCCACATCCTCACCAGCATTTGGTGTTCTCACTATTTTTTGTTTTAGCCATTCTGATAGATGTGTGGTAATACCTCACCAGAGTTTGAACATACATTTCCCTAATGGCTAATGATCTTGAACCTCTTTCCATGTGCTTGTTTGCTATCTGGATATCCTCCCCAGTAGCATGACTGCTCACGTCTTTTGTCTATTTCTAACTGCATTATTTTTTGTTGTTGCTGTTTTTGCTGTCAAGTTTTAAGAATTCTTTACATATTCTAGGGGTGCCTGGGTGGCGCAGTCGGTTAAGCGTCCGACTTCGGCTCGGGTCACGATCTCGCGGTCCGTGGGCTCGAGCCCCGCGTCGGGCTCAGGGCTGACGGCTCGGAGCCTGGAGCCCGTTTCCGATTCTGTGTCTCCCTCTCTCTCTGCCCCTCCCCCGTTCATGCTCTGTCTTTCTCTGTCCCAAAAATAAATTAAAAACGTTGAAAAAAAAATTAAAAAAAAAAAAAAAAGAATTCTTTACATATTCTAGATACAAATCCTGTGTTGGTTGTGTGGTTGGTTTGAAAAACTTTTTCCTCCAGTCTAATTTCTCTCTTCGTCCTCTTCACATACATTTTCGCAGAGCAAAAGGTTTTAATTTCGGTAAAGTCCATTATCTCCTTTCATAGAAAAATTGTCCATAGTGAGGTTTTTTTTTAAAGTTTTTTTTAATGTTTATTTTTGGGAGGGGGGGGCAGGGGCAGAGAGAGAGGGAGACACACAATCCAAAGCAGGCTTCAGGCTCCAAGCTGTCAGCACAGACCCCGACGTGGGGCTCGAACCCACAAACCGTGAGATCATGACCTGAGCCGAAGTCAGACACTTAACTGACTGAGCCACCCAGGCACCCCATAGTGAGGTTTTTTTCTTTATATTGTGGTAAGATACACATAACATAGTGACCTTTCAAAATACCTTTCTACAGTGACCCTTTAAAACACAGATCAGATTATGTCGCTTCCCTGTTTAATACCTTTTAATGGTTACCTATTGTCCTTAGGATAAAGTTAAAATCCCTAATGTGGAGTAAAGCCTTCAAGAGTGAGGCCACTCTTCTTTGCACCTCAGCCAAACAGAACTGCTTTTAGTTCCTCTAAGATATCTGGCTTTCTCTTTCTTTACTCCTCTGGGACCATTCTCCTATCTTCTTCCCTTTACAAATTCAGGTTTCAGCTGCTATACTGTATATTTTACAGCACAAGCATCAATACTCTCAAAGCACTTCTCACATGGAGTTGTAAATGCACATTTTTCTACTTTCCCCATTTGCTAAGCTCCTTGAAGGCAAGAGCTATTTAGTCATTGCTGTCTTTCCTTTGCTTGTTGAAATGCCTGCCACACTATACGGCTAGACCTAAGTCACTAACCCCGGTGAAATACAGCCCTCCTCACAGGACCACCCCTCAGGAAAAGAAAGCAAAATCTAACCCAAACATTAGCCCCAAACTCAACATCACCCTCATCCTATCTGATCAACTTTCAAGACGTTCTGAAGTTACAAAGCAGCCTTTATTATTGAGCGCTTGTGTGTGGCATGGTATTTTTTTTGGCAAAGTGTTTTATAATTAGCTTGTTGATTGTTTCTCAAAACCCTGAAGGAGAAATGTTCCCCTTCTGTCAGAGATCAGGGAACTGTTCCCAGAAAGATCAGAAAACTGCATCTAAAATCGTATGGCAAATCATTAGCCCTCACCACAAACTGGTTTTGTCTACTTGGCTTTGACCCTGATGTGTATTGGGGAAATCCATGGAAACCCAGGGAACACCCAGAGGGAGGTTATCCAATATAACTTTCTTTTTCAGGCTGTTGACAAAAATTGAATGATTATTTTAAATGTCTGTTGAGTGTACGAATCGAACAAATACGAGCCTACTTTTTTATGTGGAATGAGTATTCCTGTTTAAAGAGGTAGGCTTATTATGAGTCCTGCTCCTCACTAGCTTACTGAGTATTTTCTAGTTTATGGACTACGTCCCGCAAATTAGTATAACCCTATACGATAACTTCTATAATTAGTATTCGTATAACCCTAACCCTGTAGCTTCTATGACATTGGAAGCAGAGAAAAATCTTCACAATTGGCAGTAGTTAATTCTCCTTATTTCGCACAATTTAATCTGGATGTCTTCTCTACTAGCTGAGTGGATTTAAAGATGGACTCGAGCCCTCCATAGCAAGCCCTCACAAAAGGAAGAAGAGCCCTCCTCAAAGAGAGTGGTGATTCAGGAAGAAAATTCAGAAAGAAGGCTGACTGGCCCATCCCCCACACTATACCTTCCAGTATCTTCTAGAAGTTCTAAGGTAATATAGTTTGAAAGTCTACACAGTCTCCCTTGGGGTGACCGTGTTTGGGCTGACTGCAGTAGTAGGCCTCCTTATTAGACCAAGGCTTGATTGTTGTTGGATCACCGTCCTTGTTGGATCACCATCCTTGCATTCTTGCCAGAAGGACAAGATCTAAAGAACAGATCTGTCTCAAAGTGTCACCCAAACCAGTGAGCCACGTATAACAGCAGCCCCAGCCTGCCACGGGCTCAGGTCTTGGCCTGCATCTATCTCTCTGGGCAGGACCTGCTCATCTCCGGTTGATCTGCCCCAGGACTATTGCATCAGCAGCAGAAATTCACATCCAAAAGACATTTTCTCCCCAGTCCACTCAGAAATATTATAGGCTCAACGATTTTATCTTGATCATGAAGACAACATTGAACTGATCCTGAGATTCAAAACATTTTGCAGTCTGGATTTAGTGACCAATATAAAACTGTTGTTCACTTATTTATTCAATATATACTTACTGAGTACTTCCTCTGCTCCAGGCACTGTGTTTAGCACTGAGGATAGAGTGGTCAAAGCCTACAGTATGGCAGGGGCAGAGCCTAATATTAAACAGTCATACGAGAGCACACATACATCCTTTAAAGCTGGCCTATGTATGCAGCACTCATTTGTTATAACACCATTTATATCTAAAACAGTTTCCTTAAAGTACACACACAGCACATTATATAGTAAACACTCTATTGCAGTGCATTGCAGGTGCGTGTATTTCCCCCACGCTCAATGAGAACCAGCTCAGCCGTTGGAGCATCAGCCACCAGGCTGCAAAGACCCTCAGCCTGTCTGTTTCTCAGCAGAAACCCCGGGCTGCCTACATCCACGCAGAGCTGAATTCTGCCAACAACTCGCATGAGCTTGAAGTGAGTTCCTCCCCAGAGCTTCCAGACACCTTTGACTTTAGAGTTCCTGGATCAGAAAACCAGTCAAACCTACGGGATTGCCACAGAACTGTGGGATAATAATTAGCGTTGCTCTGAGATGCTGAGTTTGTGATAATTTGTTACAGCAACAGAAAACTAATAAAGGAGTAAGGGCATGGACACGAATCAAGAAATGATTCCAGAATTGTAACTAGGTGTTGGTGGAATGGACCACACAACAGTATGAGAGAGACAAGAAATGGTCAGAGTCTATATATTTTGAAAGTAGAGCCCGAACGATCTACTGATGTGGTACATAATTGGGAGTGGTTGAGGGTGACTCCGGGCTTTTTGACTGAGCAGTTGGAAGGATGAAGTCACCTGTAAATGGAGCAGTGTGCAAAGATAAATTTAGAGAGGTGGGGAGGCACTGCATTATGCACAACTTTCCTAGTTACGTTAAGAATTTTGAAAGAGAGTAGATCCGAAAGTTCTCATCGCAAGGGGAAAATTTTCTTTGTTAACTGTTTGAGTTGATGGTAACTTACTACGGTAATCATTTTGCAATATGTGCACGTGAAGTCATTATGCTGTATGTTTAAACTTATCCAGCATTGTATGTCAATTAGATCTCAAAAAAACTAAAAAAAATAACTTTTGGTGTTATCTTAAAAATAAAGGAAAGTTATCGAATACTTTTAAGGAGACAAAGATTACAATCAGATCTGCATTTTAAAAAGAGCACTCAGGAGCCCCACAGCGGAGAAACAGATGCAGTCAGGTACACCCATCCAATGTGAGTAGGTAACTTACACAGTTAGGAACGGCAGCAAAGCCAGGGTCCTCCAAGGTGAGAGCAAGGAGAGCCTCCCAGCTCATTAGAACAGAATTTCTCACACGTAAGTAAGAAGATGAGAGACTATTTCAAAAGGAAAAATCCTCAGAGGCAACCAAGATTTATTAAAACTATTTTAACTACAACATTCCTTACATATGTAATAAAACTAGGCACAAAGAATGCATAATCATAATTCTTACACCACTATAAAAGCAAATAAATTTACAAATTAAACACTGAGAAACATACCACTCAAACTTAGAACGTTAATACGCTATTGCAGAAGAAACTGTTTCGCGGAAACTCAACTGCCAAAGCTTGACTTAACAGTTGAAAGATGCAGTCTATCTTTTTTTTTTTTTTTTTTTTTTTTTAGGCAACAACAATACAAAGGCAAACACCTGCTCTCAAGTGTGTTGTAAGAAATGATGTTACTAACATCAAAATTTTGCTTGCTAGTTGGAGAAAATCAGATGTCATAGCAGTCAACATTTTGCCACTGGACAACCTTCAAATGGCGTTTTTAATGAGGCACCACTTGATAGTTCTGTAAAGTTTACTTACTGGCATCAAGATGAGATAGCATTGTAATATCTGTAACATCTTAGAAATTTTCATTAATATGACATTTAATAGTCTTGTTGAGCATTCATCATCATATGTTCACCCCTCCACTCACTAACAATGAACTATTGAGAAGAAATACATATATGAAAGTGGAATTTTGTAACACATCTGCTTACAACACCACACAGTTCCTTCAAATTTAGCATGCCTATACGCAAAAAAAGGAAAACTACAAGGACTAGAAAGGAAGAAACAAAATTAAAATTATTTGCAAGTGATGTGATTTTGTACAGAAACACCGCAAAAGATGCTACAGAAAATTAGAAACAGCAAGAGAGATGGGGGCCTGGGTGGCTCAGTCAGTGGAGCGTTCGACTTCGGCTCAGGTCATGATCTCACGGTTAGAGTTCGAGCCCCATGTTGGGCTCTGTGCTGACAGCTCAGAGCCTGGAGCCTGCTTCGGATTCTGTGTCTCCTTCTCTCTGCCCCTCCCCCACTCACTCTCCATCTCTCTCTCCTTCAAAAATAAATAAACATTCAAAAAAAATTTTAAAAAGTGAAATAACCAGAGAGCTTTTATAGCAAAGTTGCTGCCAATAAATGTCGGCATGCATTTCACATGCCAGCAGCAGTTGAAAAATAAAATTAAACAGACACTTTTTAAAATAATATAGTTTTGGGTGCAATTGTAAATGGGATCGATTCCTTGATATCTCTTTCTGCTGCTTCATGATTGGTATATAGAAGTGAACCGATTTCTGTACATTGATGTTATATCCAGTGACTTTGCTGAATTCATGTATCAGTGCAAGCAGTTTTTTGGAGTCTTTTGGGTTTTCCATGTAGTATCATGTCATCCGCAAAGAGTGAAAGTTTGACTTCTTCCTTGACAATTTTTGTTGTCTGATTGCTGAGGCCAGAACTTCCAACACTATGGTAAACAACAGTGGTGAGAGTGGACATCCCTGTCGTGTTCCTGATCTTAGGGGGAAGCTCTCAGTTTTTCCCCATTGAGGATGATATTAGCTGTGGGCCTTCCATTTCGGCTTTATGATGTTAAGAAATGTTCCTTCTATCCCTACTTTCCTGAGGGTTTTTATCAAGAAAGGATGCTGTATTTTGTCAAATGCTTTTTTTGCATCCATTGAAAGAATCAGATTGTTCTTGTCCTCTCTTTTATTAATGTGGTATATCACATTGATTGATTTGTGAATATTGAACAAGTCCTACAGCCCAGGAATAAGTCCCACTTGATCATGGTGAGTAATTCTTTTAATGTACTGTTAAATTCTGCTTGGAGGCATCACAATTCCAGACTTTAATTACAAAGCTGTAATCATCAAGACAGTATGATACTGGCATAAAAACAGACACAAAGATCAATGAAACAGAATAGAGAATCCAGAAATGGACCCACAAATACATGGCCAACTAATCTTCAACAAAGCAGGAAAGAGTATCCAATGGAAAAAAGACAATCTCTTCAGCAAATGGTGTTGGGACAACAGGACAGTGACATGCAGAAGAATAAAACCACTTCCTTATGCCATACACAAAAATAATTTCAAAATGGATAAAAGGCCTAAATGTGAGACAGGAAACCATCAAAATCCTACAGAAGAAAACAGGCAGCAACCTCTTTGATCTCAGCCACAGGAACTTCTTACTAAACATGTCTCCAGAGGTAAGGGAAATAAAAGCAAAAATGAACTATTAGGACCTCATCAAGATAAAAAGCTTCTGCACAGCAAAGGAAACAATCGACAAAACTAAAAGCCAACATATGGAATAGAAGATATTTGCAAATGACATGTCAGATAAAGGTTAGTATCCAAGATCTATAAAGAACTTACCAAACTCCTAGCACCCCCAAAACAAATAATCCAGTGAAGAAATGGACAGAAGACATGAATAGACACCTTTCCAAGGAAGACATCCAGATGGCTAACAGACACATGAAAAGATGCTCAACATCACTCATCATCAGGGAAATATAAATCAAAACCACAATGAGGTACCACCTCACACGTGTCAGAATGGTTAAAATTAACAACTCAGGAAACCACAGATGTTGGTGAGGGTGTGGAGAAAGGGGAACCCTTTTGCACCTCTAGTGGGAACACAAACTGGTGCAGCCACTCTGGAAAACAGTATGGAGGTTTCTCAAAAAATTAATATAGACTACCCTACGACTAGCAACTGAACTATCCAAAGGATACAAAAATGCTGATTCTAGGGGCACATGAACCCCAATATTTATAGCAGTATGGCACATGAACCCCAATATTTATAGCATTAAGGCACATGAACCCCAACATTTATAACACTATGAACAATAGCCAGGTTATGGAGGGATCCAAAATGTCCATCATCTGATGAATGGATAAAGAAGATGTGGTATATATATATATATATATATATATATATATATATATACATACATACAATGGAGTATTATTCAGCAATGAAAAGCATCTTGTATTCCTGCCATTTGCAACAATGTGGATGGAACTAGAGGGTATTAAGCTAAGCCAAATTAGTCAGTCAGAGAAAGAGATATCATATGATTTCACTTGTATGTGGAATTTGAGAAACACAACAGATGAACATAGGGGAAGCGAAGGCAGAGGGAAGCAAACTGTAAGAAACTCTTAAACACAGAGAACAAACTGAGGGTTGCTGGAGGGGCGGTGAGGGGAAATGAGTTAAATGGGTGATGGGCATTAAGGAGGACACTTTTCAGGATGAGCACGGGGTGTCATATGTAAGAGATGAATCACTAGGTTCTACTCCTAAAGCCATGACGACACTCTGTGTTAACTAACTTGAATTTAAATAAAACACATAAAGAAGTATCTAATATCAAAAATGACATAACATAGGCAAGAACTTTCTGGATAAATGCATAAAATTTTACCAAATAATGTTTAAAGAGGCCTAAGAAAATGGAAAGATAAACGATGTTCATTGAGTGGAAAGTGCAATATTTAAAAAAGGTCAATTCTCTAAATTGATTCAGTGAAATACTAGCCATATATCCAACATGTTTTTCTTTTTTGAAAATTAATAAGCTAATTATAAATTCTGCATAATGCAAAGAGCTGAGAATAACTAAGATACGTTTGAAGAAAAAAAAAGGTGAGATGACAAGTAGACATCGTTTACATAAGGTATTATCAAATTAAAGTACATAAGCACACATTGGTGCAGGCAGAGAAAAATAGACGAATAATACAAATTAGACTTCCCAAACAGATACATTAATATACAGGCTGTTGAAATAAGATTGGGGTAGTATTGCAGGTCAACAGGGAAATGATGATTTTCTTTCCAACAAATCATCCTGGGAAATTGACGATCCTTTTAAAGAAAAACAAAATTGAGTGCATTTCTCACAACATAAATAAAAAATAATCAGGTAGATTAAAAATCTAAATGAGAAAGCCAAAATTATTAAGCTTTATAAATATAATAAAACAGACTATCTTTATGACTTCAAAGTCATAAATTCTAATATTAGTCATAAGTAAATAAAGGTCAACTGCAAACTGTAAATAAAAGTCGCCTTGTAAATATTGTATAAAGTGCATAAACCACGTAAGATGGTAAGATCGATGGACTTAATTACACTAAAGTTAAGAGCTTGTGTTCATCAAAAGACACTGCACAGAGTAAAATGACAATCCACACACTGGGAGAGGATAGTAACAAGCCATCAACAAGATGGGAGAGACCAGTGTTTTCTCTCGAGAAGGACCTACATAAAAGGAGATGTGATCATTACCAGCTCCAGGTCTTTGGGGAGGTAAGGTGTGAGCACTTCAGGAGATGCCTTTTCGGATAACTGTGGCAACACTTGTCCACACCACCTTCTGTTAATACAGAAAGGACTCTGGTGAGCACAAAAAGAAGCAGCCCCCAGGTTGCAAGGGAAATGATGTCACCTGGGGGTTATTTCAGCGATGTGAAGGAGGTAAAGCAACGGTCCAGGAAAGAAGTTGAAGGTAAGAAAGATTGAGGCTTATGGTGCAGGACTTCTAGAGGTCCCAGGGGTGAGTGGAAGGGGAGGGAGAGGCTCAGGTTTCGGTTAACCAATAGGATATAGAAAACAGTATGGAAAGGAGCCCTCAGGAGATGGCAGGTGACCAGAAGACGCCTGCCTGCATTCACCTGGCCCCATAAACTCAATTAGGAGGTTTAACGGAGGAGGTGAGTGCCAAGATTTAGTAGGATTTGGCCATGTCCTTGAAGTAAGCCCAGTGAGTACAGTGGGAGCCGGGTGCGATCTCACTGGCGGTGGCTGCTCCTGTGACCATAGTCCGGTTGGAAAAGATGCCCAGCAAGTGTGAAGCTGTAATCTGTCAGTGGAAGATGGAGTGGGGCCACCGGTGCCCCAGTGTATTCTCCTCAGGAATGGGTGTTGTCTTACGTATACTTTAAGGGTTCCCTCAGGTGCAAGCTGATAACTACTGTCTTCCTTTTCCTCTTTCCCACGATGAGATAAGCTTAACTTTTAAAATATCTCATTTAGGCTTTGGCAGCTGAGCCATTCAATCTTGAAGGTGGACATTTAAAAGTGTAAGTAAGCTAATGATTTACTTTGGGTCAGGAGACCGAGGCTTTCGATTAAATAGCAAATGTTGGCTAGTTCTGTTATTTGGGGAGGATATTATAAGAGGTCCTATGGTAATGCCAGATAATATAACAGAATGACTTAAAAAGAATTTTAGGGGTTCCTGGGTGGCTCAGTTGGTTAAGCATTGGACTCTTAACTTCGGCTCAGGTCATGATCTCACGATTTGTGATATTGAGCCCTGCGACCAGCTCTGTGTTGACAGTATGGAGCCTGCTTGGAATTCTCTCCCTCTCCCTCCCTCTTTGCTCTCCCTTCCCTGCTCTTTCTCTCTCAAAAATAAAATTATATTAAAAGAATTCTATATTTTAAGAGGTGCATAATACTACAAAAAGGCTTATGGGTATAACTGGACACGTGGGTAGCCTTATTATACCAGCAAGGGTTTGTAGCTGTAGACGGCAAACCTTGAAGAATTTTGACAGAACAGAAACCCATGAAAAGGAGCACAGATCGCTCGGGACCAACTGAAGGGATGAGGCAGAGCCCTGCACTTGCCAGCAGGGGGCAGCTTTTTCTTCTCCATGGAAAGGAATCCAGGAGCTCCCTAAGGCCTTGGGTGGGGAATCTGGTGCAGGGTGACAGAGCTAGAAAATGCCCCTGTTCCACGGGAGCGCTGGTCTAAGTGAGCCGTCACTGCCCCCTCTCCGAGCACTGCGGCCTGTGGGGGACAAGGCGAGCGTGGGCTCTGTCCACGCCACTGGCCCTCCTGCAGCTGCTGCAGCCAGAGAGCGCGTCCCCCAAGTCTCTGTGGCCCCTGGACGGGGGCGTGTTGGAGACCCACGCATTCCTTCTGGCCCTCGCTCCAAAGGAGGTGAGGAAAGCAAGTGGCTGACCTACTCAGCTTTTGTAATAATCAGTGTCTGAACCACCCGACCAAGACTCAAAGGTGAGGAACCTCTCAAACACAGGAAAGGGGTTCTGACACTGGGCAACTGGCCACAACACTAACTTGTGACTGTTTCCTGTCCTTGTTGGCTTTTTAAACCTTTATTTGGATTTCACCCCGGCCTTCTACAGCACAGGTGACACGGAGCCTAAATGCAATAGGAGGCTCTGGAAATCAGTACGAAGTTAAGAAGACCGGCCCACGGATAAGTGAGGCCCTTCACTGGAAGGAGAAAGTATTTTGCAGGAAGTGGCGGTGCTTTAGGTCACGGATATGCCTTCTATTCACACGGAAGGAGGATGACAGTGTGACAGGAGGGGCCCGGAAACTGAGGTGTTAGTTTAAAATGAAAGAAATAAAATAATAATAATAATAATGAAAATTAAGAAAAAATTTTAAATGAAAGAAATACAGGGGCGCCTGGGTGACACAGCCTGTTAAGTGGATTAAACATCAACTCTTCATTTTGGCTGAGGTCATGATCTCACAGTTGTGAGTCGAATCCCCGCATGGGGCTCTGTGCAGTCAGCAGATTGGGATTCAGTCCGTCTCCTCTCTCTCTGCCCCTCCTCCCCTTTCTCTCAAAATAAATAAACTTAAAAAAAAAATGAAAAAAATAGAATATGATGAAGTTGAACTCGACTTTTTATTAAAAAAAAATTTTTTTATGTTTATTTATTTTTGAGAGAGAGAGAAACAGACAGAGCACGAGCAGGGGAGAGGCAGAGAGAGGGAGACAGAATCTGAAGCAGGCTCCAGGCTCTGAGCTGTCAGCACAGAGCCCAAGGCGGAGCTCGAACCCACGTACTGTGAGATCATGACTTGAGCCGTGAGATCGTGACCTCAGCCGAAGTTGGAGGCTTAACAGACTGAGCCATCCAGGTGCCCCCCAATTTCTTACTTATTAACATTTGACCCTGTAATGTTATTATTGCTGCACACACACATGTGGAGACTGCTACGCATATACACATAGGTGTAGGAGCATATATACATATAAACGTATGTAACAGTATACCTAATGTAGATATGTACTAATATCCATCTTTGTAATTGTTTGCTCTTCACTTTGCTTTTGTTTTCTCACTTTGTTTCATATTTTGCCTCCTTCCTTTCTCTTTCCTCCCCCAGTACTATTGATCCGACCCCCTTGATCCTGGTTCAATTTAATTCAATGTAATAAACATGTATTATTTGCCTATAAAGTGAAACACATACAGGTATTTTTTTTAAATTCAGTGACATATCTTGTCTCTCCTTGTCTCCCTCCTTACAGCTCATAATAGATTGTTTTTACAGGAGATATCTATCCGGGGCAGCACAAACAAAATGAATGGAGGGAGGCAGGCAAGGTACATACAAAACAAATGAACCAGTTATCTAGAAACTATTAGTGAGATACTTCTCTTTGTCACACTCTCTTGTTTTGTTATCCCTTAATATCTGAAGACACCCTGATTTTTGTACACCACTCACTAGCAAATTCGAAATACATTTGGAAATCACTACATAGACGATAAAGCCTGTGAGTAAATTAAATAAAGCACTGCTTCCAGCAAGAGAAAAACCTAGGAGATGCCGGTTTTATTTCTAATTCTCTTCTCCAATATTCGGAAAATATATTCTCATAAAATAGTGAATGATACGAAGAAAGGTGCACAATAGATGAAAAATATGTTGTGGGGCACCTATAATTTGCAAGAATATAATTAAGCTGTTATTGTTTAAATATACTAGGTAAAGCTGGAGTCAATTTATTGGTAATATACTTTTGAGGCTCAACCAGGTGCCAATGCCCTGGGAAGCCAACGGTTCCGGGTTTCCCAAAGCCCAGTGGGGAGGGATGAAGGACTCTCGAGAATCTAATGAGGACACAGTTGTGTTGTTTTTAATCTAAAAATCTATCCTGTCACTTAACGGTCCTGAAGACCCAGATTGGCTATTGGTACAATCACTGTGAAGAGAAGATATTTCTGCAAAAGGAGATCGTTGCTGGCCATGTTAAAAAGAGAATGATGACTAACAGAGTCTAAAGAAAAGGGATTTGCTTTTTGTTTTTTTTTTTGTTTTTTTTTTTTATTAATTTTTTTTTTCAACGTTTTTTATTTATTTTTGGGACAGAGAGAGACAGAGCATGAACGGGGGAGGGGCAGAGAGAGAGGGAGACACAGAATTGGAAGCAGGCTCCAGGCTCCGAGCCATCAGCCCAGAGCCTGACGCGGGGCTCGAACTCACGGACCGCGAGATCGTGACCTGGCTGAAGTCGGACGCTTAACCGACTGCGCCACCCAGGCGCCCCGGGATTTGCTTTTTGAAAGCAAGTATGCGACACACATGGCCAGCTTAAAATCAAGTTCTGGCACTTGAATCTGGAAACCTTCAAAGCAAAAAGTATGCACAGTTCCGCTCTTGTTAACACGTTCCCCCCGACCCCTTTCCTGCAACACTTCTTCCTAATCTTCAGCAGGCTTTCCAGCCCCCTACCCAGCTCCGTCTCCTTTCCGAGCAAATGACCTTGCCTCCTACCCTTCAGTGAAAGCAGTAGCACTCAGGGCCCAGCCCTCCCAGAGTCCCAACTTTTGCACTGACGTAAATAGGTGAGTAATTATTTGCTTAATGTCTGCACATCTCCCCTGCCCAGTGGCAAGCGCCCTGAGATCAGGGATGGAGCCTGTTCACCAGTGTGGCCAGCACATGGCCCGCCTGGGGCTCAAAAGGTATCTGTTGAATGAATGCATGAATGAATGAATGAATGAACACACTTCCTTCCCCCTCATTTATCAGTTTTTGTTTTAAAAACAAAAGTTGTGCTTTTTCCATAATACATCCTCGTGGTAAAAACCAAACCAAAACAAAACAAAACACGCCAGAATGGTACAGAATCAGACTGAAGAGAAGACTGAAGTCACCCTCCTGGGGAAATTCCTCTGGCTCCCTCCTCACCTCCCCCCCCCCCCCCCCCCCCCCCCCGGCCTCAAAGCTCACCTTCCCCTGCACCCAGATTTCATCCTCTTGATGTGAGCTCCCCCATGAAACCCTTCTCCTCCACGTGGACGAGTCAGGGAGGGGGGCTTGGCAGGGCCTTTCTTCAGGGTGGCCAAGAGTTGCAACAGCTGAGGGTGAAGGCAAGTAGTGCGGCCAAGGGGAACAGTGGCTGGGCGCCAGGGAAGCTAAATCAGTCATCAGATCTTAAGGGTGAGAGCAGGCTAAAGAAAATAAGAGGCAAAGCAAAAGGTCAGGGCAATGCAGCAGGAGGTCAAGAATGTAAGTGCAAGCGGAGGCCAAGGGAGAGGGTCCAGGGCCATACAGATGAATGGAGGAGGGAGATCAAGAATGCATTTTCTTTTATTTTGGGGTGTACCACGGGGTTGATGACGGCAGGCCTGGCATTCTGATGCCTCTTTAGAACTGCAACCTATTCATTATCCTCTCTTTCTCCAGGCCACTGTTTCCAATTCCTTTCTCAGGCTGTAACGATGCTACGCCTCCTCACCTAAAAATAAAATAAACAAAAAACCCCTCTCTCAACCCTGACTCCCCTTCAAACTACCACACCCGGTCTCTCCTCTGCCAATGCGGGACACATTTCTTGAAAGAATCTCCCTGCCTGTAGTCCTCTCCGCCCACTCACTGCCCAGCTCAGTTGTTTCTGCCTCCTGCACCCCTGCTTTGCTGAAAACTGGGCTTTGCCAAAGTCATCCTTGACCTTCGTATGGCTATCATTAGATACAGAGAATGTGGTTTTGTTGCCATCCGAACTGCTCTTTGGAGCTCTGACCACCGCCTCCTCATTTGGCCTCTCTGACCTACCCCAGCCTCCCAGCCCCACCTCCCCCCACTACTCTGCTGGTTCCGCTTCTCTGTCTCTAGCTCATCCTTTCCTTTGTGAGGCTCTCCACTCATTTTTGTCTATAGCTGCCTATGGACATCAGGTAACACTGCGTGATAGACAGCCGGCTGTGGGTGTCGGCCCATCCTAGAGCCGTTAACACGGCGAAGCTGCTCAAACACCCAGCCTGGAAATGAAACCTCTTCTGCATTATTGTCCAGGATTGATTGCCCTCCACCGATTTTCAATCCTTTATTCCCATATCGGCTCGCCACCTCCTTTTTCTTACAAGAAAGCATTCTTTCCAGTCATTTTGTCATCTTATTATGGTTACCATTCACTGAGCATTTGCTATTAGGGTGTTTCACTCTCACTAATTGATGCATTAAGTTGTTTCTTTAGTCTGCAAATATTTACCTACTCTTACTATGGTACAGGCGCTGTGGATGTATCATTTCTAGTGATTACAACTCACTTAGAAGATAGCATATTGTCGCTTGAGAGGCTGACACTGAGGCTAGCATTTGTCACTCCTGGCTGACGCCCCAAGGACACTCAAGAGGTACAACAGGAATTTGGATTCACAGCTCTTTACATTTTGCTAAGATACCAAAAATTAATAGTCTATCTCTCATCAAGCATCTTATGCCAGGAGCTTTCCTCTCCTTTATCTTATTATACAAGTGGTATCATTAGCTTATGGCCTGATGTTATTTTTGAAACACCTCATTTATTTTTTTTTTTAATTTTTAATTTTTATTTATATTTGACAAAGAGAGAGACAGGGTGCAAGTGGGGGAGGGACAAAGAGGGAGAGAGGGAGACACAGAATCCGACCCAGGCTCCAGGCTCCAAGCTGTCAGCACAGAGCCTGACGCAGGGCTCGAACTCATGGACTTCAGATCATGACCTGAGACTAAGTCAGACGCGTAACCCACTGAGACACCCGGGTGCCCCTTGATGTAATTTTTGAAACAGAGGAAGGAGAGATCATAGCAATGGACACCCCGAATGCCACAACATTATTATCGGCATTATCACGCTTGTTTCCGCATGGTCCCGACGAGGCTACCTATAAATCACGTAGCTTGAGATTCACTTATTTATTCACGTCCTCATTAGATCTTACAATATATTTGTAGGGGATGGAGAGGTGGGAAGATCGATTTTAATCAAATAAACAAGAGAGCATATTATTATATCTGAGGAAAGTCCCGGGAGGAAAAGATACAAACAGATATTAAAGAAACTTGACTCGGATTGGGGGGGTGGGGTCAGGGAAGTCTCCTAAGGACATAACATGTGAGTTGAGATCTAAGTGATAAACAGAAGTTAACCCCATAAATTGGTGAGTACTTCATAAGGAGGGAACGACAGCACATGCAGAGGCTGTGGGTAGAAGAATAGGCGTATTGCTCTCTCTCTCTTTTTTATGTTTATTTATTTCTGAGAGCTTGCGCGCTAGCAGGGAAGGGGGCAGAGAGAGTGGGGGGATGGGGGATCCAAAGTGGCCTCTGTCCTGACAGCGGAGCCCATTGCCGGGATGGAACTCATGAGCCGTGAGATCACGACCTGAGCCAAAGTGGACACTTGACCAACTGAGCCACCCGGACGCCCCTAGGCATATTGCTTTCACAGCCTAGCTGCTGGGGCATAGAGTGAGGGTCACAGAAGAGGCCGAGAGGAGTAGCCTGGGCCAGACTACCCTGACCACGCAGCATTCTTTTTCATCTTAAGAATCAGAGTCCAGCAGGATGGGGTCTTACCAGATTTGTGTTCCGAAAATCTTCCTCTGGCTGCTGTGTGGAGAACCTGCTGGAGGCCCCAGGAAAGACAGAGGATAGTTGGGAAGCTATTGCTACAGTGAGAGAAGTAGATGACACCTTAGACTAGCGTGGTGGTCACAGAGGAAGAGAGAAGTCCCTAAGTGTGATACCTATTTGAGGAGGCAGAAACAGTAGGACGTGCTGACAGAGTTAGAGAAGTAACAAAGAATAAAGCGCCACAGTTATGTACGTGTCGGAGACGCCTAACCGCATGAATGATGGTGCCATCCACTGAGATGGGGAAGAGCAGTTGGAGGACATCACGGGTTTGCTGGGTTATGTTAAGATGGAAGGGTCTGTGGCACAACAAGGTGACCTCTGGATGTACAAGTCTGGAATTCCAAAGAGAGACCTGGGTTGAAGATAGGAAGTAAGGAGTCATCGGTGGAGGAGACAGGCAGGAGGGGCTGCGGGATGAGAAAAGGTTAGGATGGAAACAGCCAGACTCCACCATCCAAAGGACTCACTTTCCCGTCATTTAAAAGAAAAACGTTCTCTGAAGAAACTTAGCTACTTCTTAAAATAAAATTTCTCTTAACCAAATTTTAAAACACTAACATAAGTAAGAAGGTTACAAAAAAGAAAGGAAACCCTGCACCTATCTGGTCCCAAATGAATCCGTAATGTTTTATTTATTTAAAAAAAAAAAAACCCAAAGCATGCAAGATATTGACATTTGTTTAAGTCAAACAATGGTTGCTTGTTATATGTCTCCGTAATTTTCATATGAATGAAATATTCCATAATGAAACAAAAACAGTGACAGTGAAATTGTTCCAGGAAATAAAGCCGAAGCCAATAAAAATTCAGGCCAGAAATTAAATACAAGAAGCAGGTAAGGGAAAATAAAGGATTGGAGATATGGCCAAGAAGCCCCTTGGCCTCAGTAGGAAAGGTGTTGGCTTAACCCAAGAAGATGTGCCCTGAAAGATACTGCTGATACGTGTGTAGGAATTTCCAACATTATAGAGACCATAACACATAAAATCTTGGTTCTGTTTACATTTCAGGATAATGGGAAGGAAGAAGTTGGCCAATACTATTTGTTTGGGCTGCACGTAAAAGTCATTAGTGTGTTTCATGAATAGATGGTACTTTTGTGAGCCCTGTGTATGCAAGAATATACTTAAAATTTGGAAGCGAACTACATCTGAAATAAGACTAGTGATTTATAAGTGATCTCTAATCAGAAATGACTTTGGTCATATGACAGGACAATGAACCACTGTCCCCCTCACCTACATCACCTACTACCACAACCACCACCATCTCCACTACCCCCAAGAAAATGTAAGGGAGGATTGTAGAAGGATATCACCTTTAAAAACTTACTCTGGCCTTTATATTAAGGGATATATGGCTCAGTAATGAACCTCTTCTCACAGTACCTAAATGACTACAAACCCCATTGTTTTGGGAAACTATGCTTGAGAGATGTGGAGACAATTAGAAAAAGAAAGAGGCATAGCCGTAACTCTCAAGGGTGGTGTTATTTCAAAAGCAACTGGGTATGGAGTGCTGTGCCTAGTCCCGATTTTTCTACTGTACTCCATGTTGTCAACCCTACCTTGGACCATCCTGTTGGACTCACCCCCATGGGGTGACTCTAGTGGTAAATAACTCAGACTTAGGAAAATGATTAATGATGACTGGGTCCCCTGAACTACCTTCTGGGGAAAGGGAAGGTCCCTAGGGTGAGGGCAATCCCTGGAGTAGTGAAGGGACAGCTGTACCATCGACATTTGAAGAAGGGAGCCCTCCTCCATGCTTCATGGGCCTGAGGTGGAAGATCTGTTACTCCTCGTGTGATGGCTATGAAAGGTTTGATTTCTAGAGGAATCTTTTATTTCAAAAAATCACAGTTAGCATATAGTTGTTTTCCTTTCATATGCTCTAGCTCCCTTTTACTTTCGCCAAGACTTCAGCAAAATCTGATTAGCCCACGTAACTGTGAGTAGTGATGTTGTAGCGGGGCAAAAGAGGATGGCCCCAAATGGAAGTGTTTCTTCACTTTTGGTAATGGGTTGAATAGTGTCCTCCAATAACTCATGCCCCGCTGGAGATGCATCATGTGATCTCATTTGGAGTAAAGCTTTGCAGGTATACCTAAGGCAAAGATCTTTAGAGGAGATTACCCTGGATAAGGTGTGCCCTCAATCCAGTGACTAGTGTCCTTTATAACAGACGGGAAGGAGGAAAACATACAGATGAAGAGAAACGCCTATGTGAAGACAGAGGCAGAGATTAGAGAGACCCATCATTAGCCAGGAACAGCAAGCATGGCCCACAGGCCTCAGAAGCTAGGAGCGGGTGTGGAATTCATTCCAGAAGGAACCAACCCTGCTGAAACCTTAATGCGAGACCTCCAGGCTCCTGAACTGTGAAAGAGTAAATTGCTGCTGTTTTAAGCAACCTGCTTCGAGACCATTTGTTAGAACAGGCCTAACTACCTGCTCTACAAATGAAATGAAACTACCACACCTCCACAAATGCCCTGGCAAGGGTGGCAACATTTGCTCGAGAGTGACTGGGGTCCTTGAGTTTCGGGCTGTAAAGAGCAGGAAAGCAGGCAGCGGCCTGGGACCGAGAGCAGAGGATGACAGAGGAACCAGTGGAAAGTGAGCAGCCAAGGAGACTGCTTAGAATGGACATAAGTGAACTCCCCCCACTTGCCCACCATGCTGGAAGCCAAAGGGACCAGGGATACCTGATGCTTGAGCTCTATCAGAATCCTCTTCAGGTACAGGAGTGTCCCTGATGTCCTCGACTCCTCCTATCTTCTGACGACCTTCAGACTTCATGCACAGTGGGGCCATGCATCTCAATATGTCCACGTTCGTGTCGTTCTGACGATTACAAATGACGTGGGCTAAAGCAAGCTTAAATTCCTATTAAGGTCACACAAAATGTCTTGGGTCTTGCCAGAGGATGAACTGTCAAGTGAAGCCCCGTTTTTCTCACTTAAAACAAAAAACAGCTTTAAAAACACCAACAACAAAACAGCTTTATTGAGATAATTCACCTATCATGCAATTCACTTAAAGTGTACCATTTCATGGGTCTTAGGATACTCACACATTTGTGCAGCAATTACCACAATTTTAGAGCATTTTCATCCCCACCAAAAGAAACCTCCCCACCATATCCGTAACTTCCACCCCCATCCACAGCTGTCCCCTCACCCTCACTTTCTCTCTTTTCTGGTTGTGGATGGCAAAGCAGATAGCCCTGAGGGTAGGTGGCAGCCGCCCTTAAGAAGAAGGCATCATTAGCATAAAGCTCATACCGCAGGAGGCAACACGGAGACACAGAAAGCTTTTCAAATCAAAGGAGCCAATTATTTAAGCCAATCTGAATCGCATTTTCTGTCACTTGTATGTAGCTAAAAGCATCTTCACTGATATAATGACTAATGATGAAAAGGGACGAAACATAGTAAAAAAGACGCAGGATTTGGATTTCTTGTTTGGCAACTCTTTTTTTTTTTTTTTTTAAGTAGGCTTCACGCCCAGCGCAAGACCCAACGTGGCCTTGAACTCATGACCCTGACATCAAGACTGAGCTGAGATCAAGAGTCAGATGCTTAACTGAGTCAGCCACCCAGGCGCCCTTGGCAACTATTTCTGATTGTCTGCCAAGGGCCGAGCACTTTACACGCATACTCTGGCCGCTTACTATCAATGTGACGTTAGGCGAGTCTTACCCTTTTGTACCTCTGCTTCCCCGTCTCTAAAGAAAGGGATAATGGGAAGGGAGGGAATGGACTTAATTATTTTTAAAAGCCTCTTCTTGCCCTGTTGTGTAGACTTCATTTTAAAAATGAATAATATCACCCCTCAAGCATTGTTAATTCAATCATCCATTTGTTAACTGAAAATAATTGGAAATCTGCAATGTACTGAGATTAAAAGGATAAATAAGACATGGTCCCTGATCCTAATGAGTCCATAGTTATTAGGGAGATAGATATGGAAGCAACTAACTGTAATGAGTGCCACGAAGGATATTAAAGATGGAGGTCACGAAGCATGGTGGCGTCTCCGAAGGGAGTGCGGGTCAGGAAAGGTTGCAAAGAGTACTGCAGTACTCAGTACTCAGTACTGCAGATGAGTAACAAGTTTAGAGGCAGATGGTGGGAAAGACAGCAAGTTATTTTTATAGATGTAAATGATATACATAATATGAATATATATTACACGAACATATCTAATATAAATATAGATAAGAGAGAGAATAGATTTAGAGAAAAGACTTAATTAAAAATGCAAATGTGAGAAAGTATTGGGAATCAATGACAGCAATAGGAGCAGTAATATTAGAAAACCTAACGTTTACTGAGTATTTACTACATCAGGCACTATTTTATTCCATTTTAGGTACTGTCTTCCCCCCCCCCCCTCACATAACCTCATGAAATACACCATCATTCCCCTAATTTTACTAAGGGAAGCACAGGGAAGTAAAGTCACTTGCTCAGTTGGAAAGTGGTGGCACCAGGCTACAAGCCCGGGGGGGGGGGGGGGGGGGGCTACCCAGAACCACTGCAGTGCGCAGGTATTCACGTAGTATTCTCCGAATGAAAGGCAGACACCGTAGGGGAAGATTCTTTTTAAAAGTTTTTTTTTATTATTATTATTACGTTTCTTTATTTTTGAGAGGCAGAGAAAGACAGAGTGCGAGTGGGAGAGGGCCAGAGTGAGAGGGAGACACAGAATCCGAAGCAGGCTCCAGGCTCCGAGCTGTCAGCACAGAGCCTGACGCGGGGCTCGAACCCATGAACCGCGAGATCATGACCTGGGCTGAAGTCGGACGCTCCACCGACTGAGCCACCCAGGCGCCCCTGAAAGATTCTTTTTAAACTAATAAGGTGTATTTGATCCAACAACCAACAAAGGAAGAGTAGTATTTAGAAATAGTTGGAATGTGATGGGGTAAATAATATTGAAAGGATAATATCAAAGGCATAGGCCGGAGATGATAGAGGCACTGATGAATTCTCCCCGTGCAATGTGCTGTGTGAGCATCCTAACATGGGACCTGGAATATGGGACAATAGAGTTTTTATCTCATGAGGCAGCGTCAGAGCAGGGTGGACAACATGCAAAGTGCTGGCCCTGGTGCCCAGCACATAGGAAACAGCCAGTGAACAATTATAGGTTTATAGAAGTTCTTGCTACAGGATGCTCTTCAGTAAAATCCGCAGATTTAATGAGAGAATGTACAGAAAAAGCCCTTTGGGGAAGGATACGGTGCTCTTCAGAGACGGTTTCATTACTATGACTGATTAAGTGGCACTTACAAACTAGAAACCTTGTTTTCCACAGGTGTTCATTCACTTCATTTATCAACAGAAGCAAGTCTCTCTTTTGCAGTCATGAATTTTCTCCTTCTAACTTGGCAATCACTAATTGTAGCATCAAGATGTTTTCAGATGTAGCTCCATTGTCAAGTCACTAAGCAACCGATTAACTGTACCTGAACTATTTTTTTTATTTTAAATTTTTTTTTAGTTTATTTAGTTTTGAGAGAGAGAGAGAGGGAGAGAAAGCAGGGGAGGGGCAGAGAGAGAGGGAGGCACAGAATTCGAAGCAGGCTGCAGGCCCTGAGCTGTCAGCACAGAGCCCGACGCGGGGCTCGAACTCATGAACCGTGAGATCATGACCTGAGCCGAAGTCAGCACTTAAACGACTGAGCCACCCAGGCACCCCATATACCTGAACTATTTTAAATAAACCTGTCCAGTGAAAACACATTCTGGTAAGTGCCCCTCAAGGAGTAAGAAAAAAATAGTCCTCTAAATTGAAACCCAAACTCTTACATTTTTGCAATGAAATATTGTTCTGTGGGACTCTGGTCCGATGGGAGAGATTCCTCCGGGGTCTATGTTAACCTTGGTCTGTCAGCAAAACCACGCTGCCGTGAGTCTCCATCTTTCATGATTCTTTGAGACTCAGGTGTTGTAGACTGAACGTGTTTCCCCAAAATTCATCTGTTGAAATCCTAACCCACAATGTGATGATAATCACCTTGATGATTATGACCTCATAAATGGAATTAGTGCCCTTATAAAAGGGACCCCAGAGAGTTCACAAGCCCTATTTCTGCCTTAAGAGATCACACCGAGGAGTGGGCAGTCTGCGACCGGAAGAGGGGCCTCTGCTGGCACCTTGACCTCAGATTATAAATCTCAGAAATAAATTTCTAGTGTTCACAAGCCATCCAGTCTGCGGCACTTTGGTATAGAAGCCTGCATGAAGGCGTCAGGTTAGGACACCTCTCACTCCCTCCTCCCCCAGGTGACATTCAGGGTCTGGTTCTGGGCATACACCTTAAACTTATCACGCCTTGGAACCTTGAGATGTTGCCAAAAAACCCTGTTATTTCTACTTTCACTTATGAAGAGCAGCTGCTTTATAGAGAGAATAAAGTTAATTTGCAAAACCCTTGCCCATTTTAATAACAAAAAGGAATGTAAAAAAGAACATAGAGGATAGCACATAACTAAGTAGAAACAGATGGTAGTGGAAACAATGTCACTCTAGAGGAACTTAAAACAATTTTTTTAAATTATTTTGTTGGTAATTTGTGTTATGGAAATTAGAATAACAAAGTTTTTAATGTGAAATTAAGCAAAAAGACAAATTCACCCAATGTCTCTTTCTGCATGTCTAATACATAAAGTCATTAGACAGAACTTAACATCCTAAAAATTATGGTTTTTCATTCATAAATGTTCGTAAATATTTATTGCCAATTTATCCTAAGATACAGTGTTGGATGTACCACCATATAAGGCTAAATTGAATAGAGGACAAATAATACTATCAGATATGATACAATGTACGACATGTAATGTAATACATAACATGTTATAGCATTTGTTACATAATGTATATTATGTTATTTACATGATATATACATATATACACACATATACATTTATACATATGTATTACATATTATATACATATGTACATATATATGTATATATGTGTAAATGCAATCTATCAAAGTAACAGAAGGAGCTGGTTCCTTTCTTTTAAAGTGCCCCAGTCACTTCCAAGTAGGTCCAAGGGGACACCTCACATGTTTCCACAGACCAGTCACTGTGGTCTGCCTCAGTCAACATCCTGTTCCTCCTTTCCTCCCCTGGTACCCACTCCACAATACGTGTTCAAGGAGCCATTTGTTTTTTTTTTTTTTTTTTTTTCAACGTTTTTTTATTTATTTTTGGGACAGAGAGAGACAAAGCATGAACGGGGGAAGGGCAGAGACAGAGGGAGACACAGAATCGGAAACAGGCTCCAGGCTCCGAGCCATCAGCCCAGAGCCTGACGCGGGGCTCGAACTCACGGACCGGACCGCGAGATCGTGACCTGGCTGAAGTCGGACGCTTAACCGACTGCGCCACCCAGGCGCCCCTCAAGGAGCCATTTGGAAAGCTCAGAGGACATCCTGGCCCACATTCACAGTGTGGAATGAATACCAGTGTCTCTCAGGGCCCAGATTTGCAGGGGCAGTGGTGGAAAGAAGGGACTTCTCTGTTCCTTGGGCCCTGGGCAGGAACAGAGACCACACCAGCCCCCCTGTCCTCCTCCTCCTCTAGCTCAGCCTCTAGCCCTCAGGCCATAAAAGCCTCCCCTCCACACACATACATGTTAATGGCAGGAAATGGGACAAGGGGCAGGATGGGAGAAGGAGCTGGGACCTGGAAGCTTCTAGATTGATAGCAACCAAGCCCAAAGCATGACTTTATCAACTGCTGAACCCATGCTTAGGATATGTTTCAGCACGGGAGAAAATAAAAGAGTTAATACCTATCCTTATCAAACTATTCTAAAACATACAAGAGGAAGGAGAACTTACAAATTCATTCTATGAGGCCAGCATTGCCCTGATACCAAAACCAGGTAAAGACACCACTAAAAGTGAGAACTACAGGCCAATATCCCTGATGAACATGGATGCAACAATTCTCAACAACATACTAGCAAGCTGAATTCACCAATACGTTAAAAATATCATTCGCCATGATCAAGTGGGATTTATTCCCGGGACACAAGTGTGGTCCATTATTCGCAAATCAATTGGTGTGATGCATCATATCAATAAAAGAAAGAATAAGAACCATATGATCATTTCAATAGAGGCAGAAAAAAGTATTTGATAAAGTACAACACCCATTCATGTAAAAACCCTCGATAAAGTAAGTTTAGAGGGAACATACCTCAACATAGTAAAGGCTATATATGAAAAACCTACACAGCTAATCTCATCCTCAATGGGAAAACCTGAGAGCATTTCCTTTATGGTCAGGAACAAGGCAAAGATGTCCACTCTCCCCACTTTTATTCAACGTAGTACTAGAAAGTCCTAGCCACAGCAATTAGCCAGTAAAAAGAAATAAAAGGCATCCAAATCAGTAAGGAAGAAGTAAAACTCTCACTATTTGCAGCTAATATGATACTATATATAGAAAACCCCAAAGACTCCACCAAAAAATGGTTAGAACTGATACACAAATTCAGCAAAGTTGCAGGATACAAAATCAATGTACAGAAATCTGTTGCATTTCTATACACCAATAATGAAGCAGCAGAAAGGGAAATCAAGGAATCAATCCCAATTGCACAAAAAATAAGATATTTAGGAATAATCCTAACCAAAGAAATGAAAGATCTATACTCTGAAAACTATAAGTCATTGATGAAAGAAACTGAAGGTGACACAAAGAAATGGAAAGACATTCCATGTTCATGGATTGGAAGAACAAATATTGTTAAAATGTTAAAAAAGAACAAAATATTGTTACAATATTGTTCATGGATTGGAAGAACAAAAATTGTTAAAATATTGTTAACAAATATTGTTAAAATTGTTAAAACAATTAAAAAAATTAAAATGTAAAAATTGTTAAAATGTCTGTACTACCCAAAGTGATCTTTGGTACACAATTAATGCAATCCCTGTCAAAATACCAACAGCATTTTTCACAAAGCTAGAACAAACAATCATAATGTTCGTATTTGGCTATCCCAAATAGGCAAAGCAATATTGAAAAAGAGAAGCAAAGCTGGGAGCATCACAATTCTGGATTTCAAGTAATAGTTACAAAGCTATAATCATCAAAATAGCATGGCACTGGCACAAAAACTGACAAATAGATCAGTAGAACAGAATAGAAACTCCAGAAATAAACCCCTAATTATAGGGTCAATTAATCTGTGGCAAGCAAGAAAGAATAGCCAATGGGAAAAAGACAGTCTCTTCAACAAGTCGTGTCAGAAAAAATGGTCAGCTACATGCAAAAGAATGAAACTGGACCACTTTCTTACACCATACAGAAAAATAAATTTAAAATGGATAAAAGGCCTAAATGTGAGACCTGAAACCATAAAAATTCTAGAGGAGAACACAGGCAGCAATCTCTTTGATATCAGCCATAGCAACTTCTTACTAGATGTGTCCTGAGGCAAGGGAAATAAAAGCAAAAATAAACTTAAACTATTGGGACTATATCAAAATAAAAAACTTCTGCACAGTGAAGGAGACTGTCAACAAAACTAAAAGGCAACCTATGGAATGGGAGAAGATATTTGCAAATGACATATCCAAAAAGGGTTAGTATCCAAAATATACAAAGAACTTGTAAAACTCAACACACACACACACACACACACACACACACACACACACACACAATCCAATTAAAAGTGGGCAGAAGACATGAATAGACATTTTCCCAAAGAAGACATCCAGATGGCTAACAGACACACGAAAAGATGCTCAACATCACTCATCATCAGGGAAATGCAAATCAAAACTACAATGAGATACCACCTCACACCTGTCAGAATGGCTAAAACCAATAACACAGGAAACAACAGGTGTTGGTGAGGATGTGGGGAAAGGGGAACTCTCTTTCACTGTCGGTAGGAATGCAAACTGGTACAGCCACTGTGGAAAACAGAATGGAGGTTCGTCAAAAAGTTAAAAATAGAACTACCCTACAATCCAGCAATCACACTACTGGGCATTTACCCAAAGAATACAAAAATACTAATTCAAAGGGATACATGCACCCCTTTATTTATAGTATCAGCATTATTTACAATAGCCAAGGTATGGAAGCAGCCGAAGTATCCATCGATTGATGAATGGATAAAGAAATTTATAACATACATTATATATATATATATATATATATATATATATATATATATATATATGAAAACAAATAAGCAAAGGGAAAAAATAAAGGAAAGACAAATTAAGAAACAGACTCTTGGGGTGCCTAGGTGGCACAGTTGTTTAAGCATCCAACTCTTGCTTTCGGCTCAGGTCATGATCTCATAGTTCATGGGTTCGAACCCCACATAAGGCTCCGCACTGGCAGCACAGAGCCTGCTTGGGATTCTCTTTCCCTCTCTCTCCGCCTCTCCCCTGGTCTCTCTCTCACTCTCTCTCAAAATAAATAAACAAACATTTAAAAAGAAGAAGAAAGAAATAGACTCTTAATTATAGAGAACAAACTTATGACCACCAGAGGGGAAATGAGTGGGATTAGGTGATGGGGTGATGGAGTAAAAAACAAAACACTCCAGGGGCGCCTGGGTGGCTCAGTCGGTTAAGCATCTGACTTCAGCTCAGGTCATGATCTCACGGTTCGTGAGTTCGAGCCCCGTGTCGGGCTCTGGGCTGATGGCTCAGAGCCTGGAGCCTGCTTCCGATTCTGTGTCTCCCACTCTCTCTGCCCCTCCCCCATTCATGCCCTGTCTCTCTCTGTCCCAAAAATAAATAAACGTTAAAAAAAAAATTAAAAAAAAAAAAAAAAAACAAAACACTCCACAAAACTCAGAACCTGGGATTGAGGTGTGACTTTGTCCTTTACACATTAAATATTGCAGAATATTGCAACACATCTTTCCTAACATACTACATGCTGCAATATGTCAACATACGTTGAAGCAGAAATGCAGGGAATGACTGTAAATCTCACTCCCAAACTGACTTTACCGTTTTTGTTTAAGGTGTAAAGGAACCCCTGTTTTTCTTTCTGTAAATGGAGGTACTCAATGTCCCATGTTTGGGGTTTGTTCCTTACTGACTCACTCAGATGCCCCCTCCAGTTTATAGTCAGACTTTTTACAAGAACCAGAACCTTTTTTCCTCGTGAACTCTTCGTGGCAAGTTGAACTAACAGATCCCTCCCTCTCCCGCCTCAATCATTAGCAGAGGGTCCTGTATCAAAAAGATTCCATAAAGCTTGATCATTCCTTCCAGACAGCAAAGGGAGAGGCCACTGACAACTAACGTACTATGAGGTTTACTGCAATGCGGCTGAATCAAAAGCACCGTATTGCGGGTGGGATGAGATTTTCTATTCTTCCTAAAGAATCAAGCAAAAGGAAAAGTAACTCTGGTCATCCCTAGGTGAGTAAAGCACGTCTCTGAGACGTGTTGCTTCACAGGGGACCAAGAAACAGACTGGCCAGCCCATGGCTCTTACTGGCAGGGAGACAGAACTGGAATCAGAATCCCACATTATTTCATTTTGGAGAGAGGAGCTTGTCTGCCTCTGGAGAGGAGTCCTTCTAGCTACCCGAGATGGATCTGCCCCTCCGCTCTCTCAAGCGCACCAGTTCAAACGCGGGCATGGGCTTCGCATGGGCATACAAATATGGTAAAGTGACTACTGTCTTAAGAAACAAAAACTTTCCTTACACTCATCCTCAAGAGTCATCTCCTCAGGGAAGTCTTTCCCTGCCCCCAGTGCAGTCTCTGTCGTTTTATATTTATTTGTGTCGCACGTTGAGTAAAACGTTTTCTCTTGCCAAATTATAACTCCACAGGGATTATGTCTGTTTGGCTCACAGTTCTGTCCCTAGCACCCAGCACCAAGGGGGGCACCCAATAAATGTCCACTAAATCAGAAGATGAGCAGATACAGACAGGACTGGGTTTTCTGAGGGAGGAGACGGAGTCACCAGAATTGAATGGAGGGCTCTCTGTGCGCAGGCAGAAGCCAGAGGGGAGCAGTGTCTCCAGTGAAGGCAGCAGTGGAGAAGCTTTGTGTCAGGGCCTTCCTCTGTACAGTCAAATTTGTCAAAACTTCAGCCTTCAAACTTCCACTTCGGAATACCTTCTGGGATGTGCCTCACTCTTCAGAATTTAACATATCTACATAGTCCTGTGTTTGTGGCTGTTGAGAGCTGGCCAGGTAGGGCTGCCTCAAAGGGAAAGGCCCAGACCTCCTACTTTGCTGAGAGTCTCATCAGAGAAGGGACTGGAAGGGCACTGCCCCACTGGGAAGAATGGAAGGAAGAACCCCCCCTTGGTCAGTGGCCTTACATGCAGTGACACAGAAGATGATCTCAATATTGAGTCTTAATGTCCCACATAGGTCAGGAATATCCTCCTTCCAGAATGACATAAGATAGGTCCTCAGTAACACCAAATTTTAAGACCAATAATTTCCAAAGTCATCTTCATGGTGGTATTTTAATTGGAAATGCTTTTTGATAAAAGCCCATTCTTTCAGTAAATTATTACTCAACTTTTCAACTTCTCGAAAACAAAAACAAGGGAAGCATCAATGGATTTACCCCTCCGTTCATTTATTTATTCAGCAAAGACATCTTGACAAAAACAGCTACAGAACTTACAGTCTCAAGAGGAACCGTGCAAACAACCTATTCTTCAATGAGAAAGAATGAAGCAATACTACAGCATTGGGATGGCCAGATGCTAGAGGCCAATGCAGAAATCAGCACATAATTCTGACCTCTTTCACACCATCTCTCTCCTCCACTTGAGCACCACAAGTTCAATGCTTTCATGGAACTTTGCAAGTTTTGTTTTATTTCAGATTCAGTCTTCTGAAAATTAGGAAGTAGATTAATAATAGTTTCCTGCCATCCATCTCTTCAGAAGGCAAATAGGACACTGGAGTTTTGTTGTGGAGACAAGGGAATAAAAGAACACCCACAAGCTATTCGTTTGTAGAATGTAGATCACACAGGACGCAAGGATCAAATAGTCTGCCCTTTTGTACTAGGGATGAGCAAACAGGCCCAGGGGAATAGAATAAAATTCTGGGGTAATTATAAGAATTCTTCACTGACAAATGATATGACTGTTATCAGCATTTTCCATTTGAAAAGGGGTATGTGGTGTGACTTAATTAAACTTTTTAAAATAACTCTATGAATAGGTACAAAGTGTTATCCCCAATCACAGATGAGAAAACTGAAGGATAGAGAGGCTGATAACTTGCCTAATTATCGTACAACTAATAACTCGTTATTAGCGAGTAAGTGTCAGAGCTGGAATTCAAACCTAGGGAATCCGGTTCCAGAAATCAGACACCAAGTGTTTGGGGCACCTGGGTGGCTCAGTTGGTTAAGCGTCTGACTCTTGATTTGGGCCCAGGTCATGATCTCACTGTTTCATGAGTCTGAGTCCCACATCAGGCTCTGCACCAACAGCATGGAGGCTGTTTGGGATTCTCCCTCTCCCTCTCTCTCTCTCTCTCTGCCCCTCCTGCACTCTCTCTCTCAGAATAAACTTAAAAACAACAACAACAACAACAACAACAACAACAACAACAACAAGTGTTTAATTTGTTTAACTTCACATGTTCTGTCTCTTTTAAATTTGGAATTTGTGCATATATTTTTGCACATGTGTATATTGGACTTTTGTACATATATTTGTACATATAAATGTATTTAATGTGGTAAGTCTCATTAGACATATCTGGGTTTTGGTGGTAAGTCCTCTCATCTGATTTTCCCAGATAAAGCAAATACGAAGTGAAGACTGACATGACTAAGTTACTAACTCTTGGAGGAATGTCACAAAGGGTAAAATTTGCTTCTAGAGTAATTTGATATCATTTTCTCAAAGCCGTCATGCTACTGTGTTACCTGGCGACATCAAATCAATGTCGATCTCTGCTCAAACACCAGTTGTGCAAAACATGTCAGCATCGCTGGTAGCCTGGCAGATTTAATCATTGTCTCTCTGAGCACCAAAATTATAGTTGGACACCTAATCATCGTGCCTCTCGACTTTGGAGAAAAAAACAAACAGAAAAGATACAAATTATCAGTAGGAACAAACAACAGGTGATTTTACTTAATAACTCTGAAATAGACAGTGTTTGTTACAATATGCAAATCACAGGGCATCCTTCATTCATTCTCTCACTCGTTCGACCTCTAGCGACTGAGTACCTAGGTATCCGATGCAATGGAAATGCCACGAACACAGATAAGAATGAGATTGGCTGCTGAGGAGCTCAAAGTCTAATGGGGCCAAATAATGTATTATGATCTATCTCTGGAGCCCAAATGAGGGAAAGTTTAATCATGGGACAGAATGAGGAGAGCTTTGGAGTCACGTATACCTGAGTCCTAATTCAGATTCTGCCTCTCGCAAGCCACTTAACTCAGACTCAGTCAGAGAGTTTTCTCATCTGAAAAGTGGGGATAAAAACATCCACCTCACAGGGTGGTTGTAAGTACTAAATGCCATGCCCAAACATGCTGGTCCTCTTTTTCTACCCTTCTTAGAACTCTACCCCACTCCCACCCCATGTCCCCAACCTACCAAGAAAAAAGAGAACTGGAGGAGTTGAGAAGGGTTTCTTTCATTCACTTAAGTGGCGACATTGAACAGTGAGTAAAAGGTGAAGTTGACAGGCAGAGCCAGTGGCAAGGGATTCCAGAAAGTGGGCATAGCGCACTCAAAAGCTCTAAGGCATGGAAAATCATGGTATTGGTGCTGGGGGGTGGGGGGCAGTAAGTGGTTTAGAATCAGGGCTGTGTAGACAGGTATAGTTGATTGGTGCTTTGAGTGTCAAGTTGGAAAAGGAAGGTGGTGTGTTTGGTAAATACAACTGGTCGGGTGTCTGCCTGTAATGCCATTTCCAAAGGCTGACTTCCCTGGGGCTGGGGTTGAATGCTGACCACACAATGCACAATTCTCCCCTCTGAGCTGCCCATGTGCAACATATGGGCTCTGCTCTCCCTGTCACCTCCTGGATGGGACCTCGAGTCTGGTCCCTAACATCCCAATATTGGCCACTAGACTTGGATCTTCTAGGATCCTAGATCTAGTTTGATATTTCATTTTTAGATCCAGATGCTAGTTGTTTCATCAGGTGCGAAACTGAGATGGTAAGTGATCTATTCAGGTATCTTCTTCCTAGAGCCAGTAAGAAATAGTAGCTCATTTAGAGAGCATAACACTAAAAAGAAATTCAACCACAAATATAATTCCTGGTATTACTCAGTGTTTCACATAAATCAAATTCAGATTCATATAGAATAATGTCATTATAAAGACATTAGAATTTACAAAGGCTCATGCAATTATGCTAAAGAGATCATTGCTTTTATAGTAATTATTTTAAAAATCATAATAGTTTCGCTAAGCATGCCATTTAGGGTTGACTACATTGTAGGCAGGAAAACAGTTATCAGTCTTAGAAAAGAAAATGCTCAGAAGTAAAGGGAGGTGAGCTGTGGGAGATATTGAATTTGAAGCCAGTGGTTCATATTCCAGTCTGTCAATTATTAGCTCTGTGTCTTTGGACAAATCACTTAACCTCATTTCCCTTTCTCGCTGAATGGGGAAAATAATACTTAGCTTATTTTAGTACCAAGTGCCATAGTATACATTAAGGTGCTTCATAACCTAAAGTCAGTTTAGAATCATAATAATTATTAATTGGGGCGCCTGGGTGGCTCAGTCGGTTGAGCGTCCGACTTTGGCTCAGGTCACGATCTCGCGGTCCGTGAGTTCGAGCCCCACGTCGGGCTCTGGGCTGATGGCTCAGAGCCTGGAGCCTGCTTCCGATTCTGTGTCTCCCTCTCTCTCTGCCCCTCCCCCGTTCATGCTCTGTCTCTCTCTGTCTCAAAAATAAACTTATTTAAAAAATTTTTATAATAATTATTAATTGGAAAAACAATCCATATTAAAAGTCTACTATCAAAGAAAAAAGTTTATACGCGTCTACTAAAGTCACTGCTATCAAACTTCTCAACAATAGTCTATAAACCAAGGAAATTTAGAGTCTTGCCACGGGGTGTTTGGATAATAACTGTGTTATATTTCCTTCCTCAGGCATTCATGTGTGCTAAAATTTGGCAATGGGTATACTCTGGATCATCAGACCTGAGAGATATTCCCCCCAAAGGGCTCTAGTCATGAAAAAATACTGCGTGCTCCATCCCAACCTGGAGAGACTGAGTAAAACTTCTGAGGAATCCCACAAGAACTTTCACCACAATGTTTTCCAAACTTATGGGAGCAGAGAACTCTGTTTTCAAGTATTAATTTTGGTTCAAAAGAATATATTTGGGGAGTATTTCCCCATATAGACTTTTCTTAAAAATGAAAGAATTCCCAACAAAACCAATAACATTCTTAGGTCAATATAATTTCAGAGCAGAGAGTTTCCATCGAGTGAGCTTTGTCCAAATGGTACTAAATGCTATCTGCCGCGTAAGTTTTTCTTGATTGCAAACATTTCATTTGTCTCCATCCCTAGGTGAGTTTTTAGTGTTGTCTGAAAATAACAAGTCAGGAAAACAATGTGCCAAGAAATGTTCTCCATTTTTCAGGAGACTGAGTCACCAAGAACTTAAGTGACTTGGCCAAGGTCACATAGCTGGTAGGCGGTGGCTCTGAGATTTAAACCTAAGCTAACTGCTCCAGAGCCAGTGAATGATTTGACGACAAATCAGAATGTGTTTTACACTGTGGTCCTGCAGGTGTATTCATGTCGCTGGCGAGGGCTGCTTCTCATTGTTTCCAAGACTGGTTGAGAACAGACCGCGGAAGATTGGCAGGAAGATTCAACAGAGCCGTCAATGGCTCAAGGTTTGGATTGTATCAGGGAAGATAAAGCGTTGTCAGTTGTCTCGTACCATCCAGAAGTCGCTCTGAGCTCTTCGTAGACTCTGATGATGGACCGTAGCTCCAAGAGATGACACACTTGGACCTTGTTCAGCACGGCACCAATTCACAGATGAAGGCAGCTCGTTTTACCTCAACCCACACCTGACATTAAGAGTTTATATAGGTGGGTAACCCACAGGACTCCAGCAAATTCGGCAATGAAACACCATTTTTTATCTTTTCTGTACTGAGATATGGATGCCAAGAACTGAATAAGAAGCTGTTCATTACAAAGTTGAGCAGTGGCACAGTTAACTAGTATCTGCCTTACAATTGCATGATGTCGTCTTCATCTGGTTGTCTCTGAAAAGGCCTGTCATTTTAGAAACCTGGGTTTTATCTTTTTTTTTTTTAATTTTTTTTTAACGTTTATTTATTTTTGAGACAGAGAGAGACAGAGCATGAACGGGGGAGGGGCAGAGAGAGAGGGAGACACAGAATCTGAAACAGGCTCCAGGCTCTGAGCAGTCAGCACAGAGCCCGATGCGGGGCTCAAACTCACGGACTGCGAGATCGTGACCTGAGCCGAAGTCGGACGCTTAACCGACTGAGCCACTCAGGCGCCCCCTGGGTTTTGTCTTTAGTAAGCATTAGGCAGAGAGAAATGTACGTCCGTCTTGATCTCCCACTAACCCTCTCTCAAGCCTACCAATTTTGACAGTTCAGTAGCTTTACAAAATATGCTTATGTTTGTTAAATAAGAATCAGCGGAAAGTGTGGTAGTATAAAGATAATGTAGTTTCAACAAGTTTAAAGGGACCTGAAAATTATTCTGATGTATTCGAATTTCTCGGAATGGAAATTTCTTGTTATGACAAACTAAGGAGGTATACTAGGTGGGCGGTCAGCTGGGCGATCATCAGCCTTCATAAAACAAGGATTTTTCTAGATACTGATTTTTATGTATGTTTCGTGTCCAACACGGCAACCCCAGTGAAGGTATTTGCTGCATCATCCTTCTATTGAATTTGCATTGTTGCGCGGTTTTAGTACAATTCGATGGGTCTGGCCAGGTCAGAAAGCAATTTGTGTGGCCTGGTGAGTTTGCTGCACTGTGGAGTCAGATCGCCATTGGAGAATATCTTTTTCCCCAAAGAATGACACATGAGTACGAAAATAAACACAGGGCTATGAACAAATGGGTTACAGAGGCCTTCTTTGAAATAAGAATTTTGCTTACCATCAGAAAATGGCTTTGACATGAACGGTTTTCCTTGAAATGGCAGGTTAATGCCTTTAGTGAAGAGAATTAAAATTATAGTGCTATTTATCATATCCTAATTCCTTCTCCATACATACTGAAGGTTATGCTTAAATTGAAATCCCAGAAAAGAAATTGCCGCGAAGATCGCCACTCATAGTTAAATGCTACCAAGCCACCCCCAGCTTCACTGATGCATGAAGGGGCTTTAATGGTGACTGACGGGTTTTTCATTTATACCCCTTCCTCCATTTTTCCCCCCTTTTACGTCAGGCTCAGGTTCGACATCCCCAAACCCGGAGGCAGTTTAGGGACACCTACCCGAAAGACTTTTTTCCTGACTTCGAAGGGAAGATCAACATGCATTTCTGCATGTAGGGCAGACTCAACAAATGCAACCTTGACTATTGAGGAGACTTCATTACAAAACGACAAACAACCAAACAACAACCGCGAAAACCCGAACTCACACCAAGGTATTCTCCGCTGTCGGGGACCCAGAGAGAAGAGAGCAGGGGCCGGCGGCTCCCAGGCTTCACTCTTGCGGGACAGCTGGGCAACTCAGCCCACCTGGGAGGATGCTTCTGTTTACATCTCAGGTTGCCGCCTGGCGATTGGTGGCTGGGCTGGAAGGGAGGGTCCTCAGGAAAGGCGACACTGGGGATGCTGCCCCCTATCACATGATGGAAATTTCCACTCTTTAGAAAGGCGAAAAGAAAAGAAAGGAGGGTCTCTCAATCCACCCTTTTCCGATACTTCCCCCGGATCCCAATCGGCAGAAGTAGAAAACGACACAGGTGAGTGACACTTTTCTAATCTCTGCTAGACGTAGAGACTTGTCAGTGTGCGAACTGGTGGCTGGATCCCAGCCGGTGTTGGTGTGGGTGCGCGTGTGTGATTGCGCGCACAGGGACACGCACGCGTGTGCGGTCCGTTTGCTCAACCTTCTGGGGCTTAGGTTAGGCACTGCGGCTCTTCGTAACTTGTTTGTTGATTGACCCTAATTCTTCTTAGATTTTCTAAAGGATCATGCTTTGGGTGGGTTATTGCAGGCTAATGACCGATTGACTAGAAATTAAGTAAACCAGGGCATACAGAGGTAAAGGGAACTAGCTGGGAAGGCTCGTGTGTGGCTCTCTTTGCAAGAGAGGTGGCGGTTCCAAGGTAGCCCATTCCCAGGAGGCGGGAGGGGGTGGCTGGGGCTTGCCCCCCCCCCCCCCCGGATTTCCTAGGCCCTTGGGATTTCCAGTTGGGTGTCCAGCGACCGCCTTGCACAGCGGTGGCCCTGCCACCAGCCTCGCTCGAGTCGGGTCGGCTTGCGATCAGTGCTGGCAAGTGCTACCCAAGTCGCGGGGCCGGGGCCGGTGTCCTCAGGGCGGGAACATTGGGTGCTGGACCTAAAATAGACCCGTTGTCCCTGACAGCTGGGCTGCTTGGGCCAGGCCAGCACGGTTCCCCTGGTGGGGGGCTGTGGCCCCAGGAGGAGTCCCGAGAGTGTCTGCTTGAGGGGAGGAGGAAGGCGAGAGCCTTGCTGGGTCTGGGGGCCCTGACTGCGGGCGGCAGCAGCGGGTTCGAACACTGAGGCCGAAGTTCCGACGGAGGTGTCCAGCGCCCGCTCCAGGGGACCGGGAAGCCCGGGGCGCACAGGAGAGAAGGGAGGAGAGGTGCAGAAACGCGGAGCGGGAAAGGCGAGTAGAATCGAGGGGACGTCGAGGGGACATCAGAGAGAGGGGTGAAGGCGAGAGGCGATAAGAGGCCAGAGCCCCGGAGAGCGTGAGGGTTGGAGGGAAAATGGAGAAAAGAGAATGAATGAGAAGAGCGAAGGGAGCGCACACGCAGGGAGCTCCTGGGGGTGACCTGGGAGCCTCGGAGTCCGGAGTCCGAGAGAGGAGAGAGGTGACCGCGGGGACGAGCGGGCTGTGTGCTGGGAGCGGCACGGGGAGTGGCTTTTCACAGGCAGTGGCACCGGTGGGCGCTGCGCCCTGGCCGCTGGCAGAGGTGGAGGCGCCGAGGCACGCGGTGCACCCCTCGGGGCCCCCAGCTTCTCTTAGCGATCCAGCAAGGACAGGTAGGGAGAACGCCCCTCCGGTGCCGTGAGCACCAGGACGGCCCAGGAGATGCGTACCCGCCTGCTGACTTGGTCAGAAAAAGCGATAAACTAGGAAGCCCAGCCTGGGAGGCTTGGTGGCTGGTGTGCCAGGGTGGCACCGGGCAGTGACGGTGCAGTAGTTGGGTCCTTGAGAGACTCGGCGAGGACCTAGAGATCCCGAGCCTCAGTTCTAAGCCTAGTGTTTAGAGACCTGGTCCTGGTTTCACCAGAGGACGGAGTGTATCTGGATGTCAATTTCTCAGGGCAAAAGTGCATCTCTACCTGTCTCCGGGCATCTTACACCCTGAGAAAAGAGGCAAAGGGGGTAGCTGTGGCCCTGAAGGTATAAGCAGACCCTGGCCGCCCAGGCGCGTCCCACAGACACCTATTCGCCAGGGGCCCCTCCCCACTCCTCCCCCCACCCCCGGCTCCTGGGCCGGCTTTCTTTGTTATGCATTTGGGAGCGGTGCAGCTTCTCACCCCTGGGGAAGGAAGGAGAGTTGGCCTGTTTCCCAGTTTACTGCTTTCTTATATTCGTATTTGCTTCCCGGCAGCGCAGACACAGTCATTATGACTGAATTGTCTTACGTTGTAAAAAGAACACGCTATGCCTGGATCACAATCTCCAGGGCCGGTAGCTAGGGCTCTACTTTGGGTTTGGTTCAACTTCGGTTATAGCCTTTTATAGAACTTAATTTGGGGGTGAAGTGGGGGGGATAAGCCCCACTGCAAACAAGTCCCTAAGGAGTCATCGAGGTTGGTAGACTCTCTCACTTGGAACACAAGAAGTGTGTGTGCGTGCACGTGCGTGTGCACATGTGTATGTAGCTTCGCAAATGCTAACACATGAAATCTACAGAAAATCCACAGTCTGGGTAGAAGTTTGTTAAGGACAGAGAAACTGAAGACTATGTGAACTTTGCCAAATTATTGAATGCCATGTGTTCAGAGACAGAAAGCTTTTATTGGGCTGATTCTGTCACAAAACACTAAAACGAAGGGAGATTGGTGTAAGGGGACAAATAGTTTTCAAGGCTGCAGGGATGGGTGAGTATGTAATGCAAGGTGCTCCAAGGAGGCTAGTCTGTACTGGATTAGTGATGACAATGACTTACACATATATATCCGTTATTATATTTATTCTGTTTTGCTTCTTTTATGTGAAGTCCTCATAACCACCTTAGGAAATAGACTCTATTATTATACTCATTTTACAGAGCAAGATTGGGACATATACAGTGCAGGGAACATAGAACCTCTTTGGAAGTCCTATTTGGGCAATTACTTGTTCTTAAATCTAAACGAACAGTTCTCTTTCACTCTGGACTTTATCAGGGGCAGAACTGGACAGGTGACTTTCAGGGACCCAAAGCTGGCTGTTTGGCCTGTTACGGACCAAACCGATGCTAAGAAAGCCAAGGCATGATCATACAGCTACAGACTGAATCTTTGCAGGCCCAGAACTAGATTTTTTCAATAAGTGACATTTGAGAAATGCATAGTATGCCTGTGGTTACCTGTCAGTTTATCAAATGCTGAGGACGAGCATGATAAATACAGCTGCTGTGGACTTCTGTGTTAAATGTTTTTCTTCTTTAATGTCATTGCCATTGTTTATTTCCTCAGTGTTTTTCAGGCGTCTATTTCTTTTTCTTCCCCCTTATCTTTTGTACTGACTTACTAATATTTTCTAACTATTGTTAAAAACAAGGGGCGCCTAGGTGGCTCAGTCGGTTAAGTGGCCGACTTCGGCTCAGGTCATGATCTCGCGGTCCGTGAGTTCGAGCCCCGTGTCGGGCTCTGTGCTGACCGCTCAGAGCCTGGAGCCTGTTTCAGATTTTGTGTCTCCCTCTCTCTGACCCTCCCCCATTCATGCTTTGTCTCTCTCTGTCTCAAAAATAAATAAACGTTAAAAAAAAATTTAAAAACAAAAAAACACCAAGAAGGGCTTAATTTAATTTTTACTCTCCAAAGCAATGACTTCTATGGAAAAAAAAAAAAAAATCAAAGGAATAATGGGGTTTATGGCTACTTATATATTTTTGATATCTATCAAAATAGTACAGTTTTTTTTTTTTTTTTTGAATGTGCTTCATGTATCACCTGAAGTTATCCTCCTTGCCACAACTGCCCTGGGGACATCTTGTAGGAAGGGTAAGGGGTGGGAGTAGGGGAGAGAGAAAGAAAGGAGAGGAGAACTCTGTTAAGAGCCAGACTTTTATAGCTAAGTCCTTATGTTCCAAATGTGAATCACCTTTAATCTTCACACAGACTTCCATGGTATAGGTGTTTGTTATCTCCAGTTTACAGAGGAGGAAACTGAAGCTCATAGAAATGGAGGAAAGAGCCAAGGGTCACCCAGCTGGTAAGTGACAGTGCTGGCATCAGAACTAAGTCCCTTCTGTGCCTGAGTTCCTGCCTCCATTTGAGCCAGCACAAGGAAAGAGGACTAGGAAAACCAAAACTTAAGGAAAAAAGAGGTTTAGAAAGATGTTGCACAATAGGGTAGGATACGCACGATGGGAGAAATGAACTGCCAATTCCCTTGTGTATGACTGCTAACCTTCTTCTGGTCCTCCTTCTCCTATTTTTGTAGTGACTTAATTCCATTTGTTCATTCCACAGTCACCGAGTATCATTACCTTCCAGGAACCCTGTTAAGGAGTTTCTTTTATCCCTGTTTCCCTAACACCTACCGCTGTCCCGGGCAAATGTGCCCAAGAGATGTTTGTTGAATAAATGAATTAGTCTAGTCAAGGAAAGAATAAGCAAGCGAACAGTCACACTAACAGCATGTTGATGGCCAGGAAAAATTCAGACTGGAGTATGGCACCACTGAAGCCGGCTTAGGGAGGGGGCCAGAGAACATTTCAAGACTAGGTAACACCTGAGCTAGGTTATGAAGTAGAAATAAAAGTTAGGCAGGCAAAGAAGTGAAGGAAGTGGGAGAAGATTCTCAACAGAGACCAGCCTGAAGGGAGAAAGGAGAAAGTGTGAGCCACTTAGGGAGCTTAGGAGTTCAGTACTGGGAAGTGGAACATGTAAGGGAAGAGGCTGGGAGGGAGGAGTGTCCTGTGAGGTCCTCACTCATTCTGTCTGCAGGGGTCCCAAAGCTCTGCCTTGCCCTTGCATTTCAGAAGTGAACTGTCCCAACAAGGAACAAAATGACTGAATACAGGAATTGGCAACACATTTTATTATTTTATCATTTGATTATGGTCATATAATAGAGAACTATAATTTTTCAGACTCCTTATAATGTTAGGGTTTGAAACACTGTGCTCAATTGGAAAGACCAGACTTTGGTGTCCTCTGTATGGGAAAATCAATTATTTTTCTAGTTCTTGAGGGGATATTCCATTTTAACAAAGATACAATTTACACAATCACAAAAAACTATTTCCAAACAAATGCTTTTCTGTGTTTTTCTGACGGGGAGGGGTAGCTGGGGAGGATTTGTCTCCTTATTTTAGTTTTTAGTGGTTTTATTTATTTTACTGTGTTGCAGAAGAGTCTGGAAGGAAAAATGTATTTACAAAAAAAAACAAAAAAAACCCAAAGTGAGATAGGGAACGGAGTGACAGTAATGATGTCAACCTCCTAGCTCCAAAGTAGATGTTTATGCCAGTTTAGATTCTGGATTTTGATAACAGACTTGGAGAATTTAACTCCCACAGTCTCTTGTTTCCTTAGGGATCTTTTATGCCAGTTTTTCATCCCAGGCTCAGAGGTCTGCCTGCCTCTTCACCATTTCCACACTTGTAAAATACTGTTACTCAAACTCTTCTTATTTGGAAGGGAATTCAAAGGGTAAATGAAATCTACAAATAATCCAAAATCTAATTTCAGTTAATACATTAAATCCTCGACTTTTTAGCATTATATCCCTGGGCAATTTTTTTAATCTTTTTGAGCTTCTCTACAACTACAAAATTGAGATCATAATAGCACCTACCTCATGGGATTGTTATGAGGATTAGATGAGCTAACACATGTAAAATGCTTAGACTAATGCCTGACTCATAGTGAGCACTCAATATGGGATTGCTATTATTGTTAATGTTATTTATTCTGCCACCCAAAGCATTATTTGAAATGTTAACAAATGTCTATATGTTCTTTGACCATGTGTTTTCCTCTGTCATAACTAAAATGAAGGAAGCAGAAGAGAGGAAATGAAAAAAGGGATAAATAATAAACAGGATGGTCCAGCCCAGAATAACATCATTCCCTGCATAATAAGATTGAAATGTTCCCTTATTTCCTGTTGGCTATTTGCCCTTATTTCTCCTGATAAATCTCATGTGTATCCGTCATCAAAATGAACATCATCTCCAATTCCCTTGTTTTCTCTTATTTTTGTCTCCATGGTGCCTCACACAGTGCCTGGCACAAACAAATACTCATGCATGTCTGCTGAAGAAAGGAAGGAAGGAAAACCTGTTGTTTTTTTTAAAAAAAAAACCAGTATTTAATTCTTTAAAAAAATTTTTTAACATTTATTCAGTTTTGAGAGACAGAGACAGAGCATGAGCAGGGGAGGGGCAGGAAGAGAGGGAGACACAGAATTGGAAGCAGGCTCCAGGCTCTGAACTGTCAGCGCAGAGCCCGAAGCGGGGTTCGAACTCAGGAACCATGAGATCATGACCTAAGCCAAAGTCGGCCGCTTAACTGACTGAGCCACCCAAGCACCTCAAAACAACTTATTCTTCAAGCAAGCATGTTTTCACTGAAATATTAAAGGCTTTTGCAAAGTGAATTTGTGCCTTACTGACCGTCAATGTCAATCTTTTTAAAAAAATTACTTATTCAGTGTGCATTATTGCACACCATTAAGCATGCAGGCAGGGAATCAGGGCGTGTGGACAGGAATCCCTGCTCCATCATACAGCTGGGCTTCCTGGATTCAGGTCTTGGTTCTATCACCTGGATGTGCTGGCTTCCAGTTTGGCTCTCCCGCTTTCTACCTGAGTGGCCCAGATAGAGCTAGTTACTTAACCTCACGGCTTCATTCTCTTCCTCTATAAAATGAGGGAAACGTTTCCCACTTCATAACGATTTCATGAGGATAAAACAATTATACGTGGCACATGGTGAAATTTAGGAGTGTTTGTTAAGCAGCTAAAGAGACTAGTTTTCGAATTCGATGTAATACTAATACCAGCCTTATAGAATTCGGGTGATGATACTGCACGGCACATTATAAATGGTAATGTTACCATGACTATTGCTATTATGGCAAATCCTTATTTCTATATTTCTGCTATGAGGAGTTGGGGCCCTGACGTGGCTTTTCCATTTTTTGGTCCATTGAAAATCATATTGATTCTGCCTTCTGTTTCAGGGTAACTTTTCCTCCCCACCCACCCTCTGTTTGTCCTGTCATTTTGCCTTGCGTCACTCATGCGCTTTTCACACTGCATACTCCTCAGGACAAGGACTTTGCTCTTTGTTTTGGCATAATTTCATACCACTGGGTACACTCATGGCACTATAAAAATGTTAAAGAAAAAAAAGAAAAAAAAAAAAGATGTAATCCCCCCAAGAGGCAACTTTGGCCACCGCTGTGTCTGCAGTGTTGCTACTCGGAGTGTGGAGTGTGCTGTCAAGAGCATCTCTGGCAGTGGCCGGTGGCTTATGGGCGACGCGTGTCCTGCTCAGCCACCGCCCGTTTGCGCGCTGGGAGCATGAGCTGGGTCGCGGCGCCAGGGAGGACTGCGGGAGGCCACCACGTCAGGGACAGGCGCTGCTCACGACTTTGCCTGCTTTTGCTGAGACTTCACTAGAGAAACCAGGCGAGTGAGGGAGATGGACTTGGAAAGAGAAGTAGAAAAAAAAAAAAAACTGAAAAAGGAGGGGAGAGGGAGGGCAGCCCTTTCTGGTTTTTAAGAAAGGTTTCCTGCATGCGACATGGGGCTACCCATGCTATAGTCTTATTTTCTGGAATTTCTCCAAATGGGAGGAATGTGGTACATAGATGCCGAATGTTCTTATGAACTGTATGATCAAACTGATCTTGATTGTTAAAGTGGCCTAACTAAAAACATTCGTGTTTCCAACCTTGCTTCATGAATGCCTGAAAAGCAATCCTATGCTTCACAGCACGACATAAATGGAGCGATTTCATTATAGTCCAGAGAACACATTTCATCACTGTGTTACTCCTTTGTGGTTTTTGAAGCAATTCTTTAGAAACAGCACATTTTAAAAAAATCTGACACTTTTTTTGGCATGTGTCACGACGCTGTATGTCATTATACTTGCTGTACAGAGGAGTCCGTGCTGTTGGTGGACTTCCATACATTTAAGCTTCTTATTTTGAAGTCATTATAGAGTCATAGGAAGCTGTAAAGGTAGCACAGGGAGGCCCCATACACCTTTGACCCAGTTTCCTCCAATGGTTACATCTGACAACTTCCGGGCAATATCAAAACCAGGAAATCAATGTTGGTACAATATGTGTGTACAATATGTATAGTTTCCATGTCATTTTATCATGTGGACAGATTTGTGCAGCCACCGCCAGAAACAAAACCTAGAACTTCCATTACCTGGATGACCTCCCTTGTGTGATTCCTTTATAGCCACACTCACCTCCTTCTCCCTTTCCCTGACAATGAGATGTTTCCCATCTCCCTATTTTCATTGTTTTGAGAATGTTACATAAGCAGAATCATAGGATATGTGATCTTTTTGCAGTTGATTTTTTTTTTTTTTTCATTCAGCATACCATTCCTGAGATCTATTCAAGTTGTTGTGTCAATAGTTGGGTCCTTTTCGTTGTGAAGTAGTATTCCGGCTGCTTCACCATATTTGGTGGTGAGTTTTCTTCTCAAATGATAGACTTGTCTAGAACGCCAGTTGGATTAAAGGGATACTGAGGGTACTTGGGGAAAGTGTGAGGACAAATTTGGATAAGTTTTTAACTTCAAAATGACATGTGTGTGTTACAGGGCAAAAAGATGTATAAACTACATTTTTATGTAAAACAGGGATGACTGGCCAACTGGAAAGGAGAAAAGGAATATGGCAGAAAAAAAACTATGAATTTAGACAATAAGATATAAAACATGGCACTTTTTAAGATTTCTACACCAATAGGATTATGTGTTCTGTGCCTTTATCATTAGTTAGGATAACTCTGGTTTCTTGAAGCTAATTTTAAAAATGCTTCTGCAGTAGGGATTTCCCTGCCAGTCTGTGCTCAGTCACATAGCTGATAACTCAGGGGGCATGGCTGGAAATGACTGAGTGGCTCTCCAGTTTGACAGGGGTCGCTGAGAGTCAAAATAGCATCTTTAGCCCCAGGGCATCTATCAAGGGTCCTGAGATTGTCAGCATTATACTCTTCTGGGCATTCACCCCATCTATCAGTGGGGGGAGCATCTCCCAGAGTTCACTTAAGTCAGGTGTTTTTGGTTTTTTGTTTTTGTTTTTTAATGTTTCTTTTATTTTTGACAGGGAGAGAGAGAGAGAGGGAGAGAGAGAGAGAGAATGAGAGAGCACAAGTGGGAGAGGGTCAGAGAGAGAGAGAAGGTGATACAATCCAAAGCAGGCTCCAGGCTCTGAACTGTCAGCACAGAGCCCGACACTGGGCTTGAACCCACAAACTGCGAGATCATGACAAGAGCAGAAGTAGGACATTCAACCACTGAGCCACCCAGGTGCCCCTCTAAGTCAGGTTTTGAAACAAGGATGTTCTTCTTCACTTGAACACCCAGAAGCATCGGGAACCTGGACTCCAACAGCTGTAACTAGCTCAGGGAAGTGCAGCACTTCTGAATAGTACTTAGAAGAGTTAGGCTTACACCACCCCCCCCTTTCGTTGGCACCTAAAGTTCTCTCCCCCCGCCCTGTCCTCCCCAAACAGTGGAGGGAACAAATTATCTACCAGCATCTGAAAGTATAAATACCCATTTGTGTTTTTAGAATTTCACACTTTTCACAGACATATTGTCATTTCACAAAATAACAGTCTAGAGCCCTGACTAGATCCAAGTCTAACTGAAGGCATCATGCTAAGTCACCAATTTAATGATTTCTGTTACCAGAAACATATTCCTTATTCCAAACTCTGCCAGAGGATAGAGGGTAGGTACAGAATGCTGGTTCCAAAGCATAAACATAGATGGACTGTCATAGCTAAAATAATTTAGAACTCCTTTTATAGGCACATCTGCTCTCCTGAATCTTTCAAAATGGGGCAGAATCTTTGTACCATCTATGTAATTTATTTTATTTTGTGTGAATGTTAGATACCTCACATCGCTTTGCAGGCTGTTCTGCTGGGTTACATCTCCTTTATGGGGACCCTAAGGTCCCACAGCCTGTGGTAGGACAGAATGCAGCCTAGCAATCTTGAGGGAGTGAACACTCTGTTGTAAGTCAGGAGACTGAACAAAAGGCTTGCTGAATTTTGTTCACCTCTCTTGCTATTATGCTATTACTTATTTTGTTTTAATTTTTTTTAACGTTTATTTACTTTTGAGACAGAGAGAGACAGAGCATGAACGGGGGAGGGTCAGAGAGAGAGAGAGCGAGACACAGAATCTGAAACAGGCGCCAGGCTCTGAGCTGTCAGCACAGAGCCTGACGCGGGGCTCGAACTCATGAGCCGTGAGATCATGACCTGAGCTGAAGTCGGACGCTCAACCGACTGAGCCACCCAGGCGCCCCGGTATTACTTATTTAACTAATGATGACAGTCATTCCAAGGGTGTGATGCGAAATGCAGACATAGGCTACGGTTCCCAACATTGCGGATTTTGGTTTTTTTAAGGGATAACTGAGGGGGTTTGTTTGTTTCTTAAACTCTTTCTTTAAAGCGAAAAAAAAACCCAGAGCTTTTCTGAAAGAAAAATAGAAATGCCTCATGTACTATATCAGTGTAGACAAAACCCAAACATCTGTACAATTACTTTTGAACAATTTTGTAATGCTAGGGCAGTATCCACACTTTACAGAATGACACCAAATATAATGGTTTACATTATTCTTTATACCAGAATTCCGTAAAGTTCAAACTCCTTAACGTGGCCGTCAAGGTCAACCTCAGCCAGACTCTACACAAACACTCCATGTGAGCTGCAGTAGACTCCAATTGTCTTGGTATTACTGGGGCCAAACTTCTGATCCCATTTCTCCTGCCTGGAACCACCCTTCTCTCTCTGGAGTCATACCATTATTCCTCTATGAAACCTGTTCCATTTGTCCCAGTTCCCATGCGGAGCCCTCCAGTTCAGTTCCAGGTCTTGAAGACAGGTATCCTGTTATGAATAGTGTCCAACAAAAAAGTAGGTACCCAGTAGTGATGGAATGTTGTCAGGAGCTGGGCTCTGCAGTCAGATGTGGAGGGTGGGGGTGAGTCCTGGCTCAGTCACCTGTTCACCAGCTTTGGTCTCTGGGTAAATTACTCAGTCTTCTTGAGCATCGGTTGCCTTACATGTAAAATGGGGATAATAATACTACCTACCTCAAAGGTTAGGGTATCACTGATTTGATACATGTAACATGCTTAGCATAGGGCTGGCTGTCATGTATATGGTTACTAATGAGAACTTTAAAAATGAGATTTCAGACTTTACAAAATTAACAGGCTTATGGTCTGAGTGGAGGATGCAGACTAGAAAACTTGGTAATTCAGGCTTCTCTGTGTCTCTCAACCCTACCTGCTGTCATAGGAAGGGACAGGGTCCCTTTATGCCTATCAAGGAAGGCAATCTCTAATCCCCGCCCACTAAGATGGAACTCAGAGTGAAGCAGAGAGATTCTTTCCTTCTTAGATCTAACATAAATATGTGCAGCTTGGCATCGATTTTATTTTTAGTAAGAAGTGATCAAATGATGAGTACATTTCTATGAAGGGAACAAATACTAGATGTTGACTTCAAAGAGTAATGAAAGTAGTCATCCATCCTCGAAGCTATTACCAATACAATCTGTAGCCTTAGAAAAGTGAAAAGTTCGATGAATTAACCGGTTGTTGAATCTGCATAATGCCAAATTAGTAGGTTTTCTGATATTCCCTTACAAACTGGTTGATATTTCACTGAAGCGTAGGTTCAGTCCAATCAAGGGCATAATCATTAGTGCACTCTGTGTTCACGGGTTTCTAAACAAACCCTTTTTGTGTCTTGAATTACAGATCTAAAAATGATGGGTTCAGTCCACAGCATGCAATTACAAACAGAATGGGGATACTTTAAATAAATAGCAAAGTAGATTAGTTTGGGATGGGGTGGGGGGGAGAGTCACATACAGATTCTGATTTTATGTTGTTCTTGGGGCCATACCTTAAATACTACTTTTTGCCAAGTGATAGAAACTCTATGTGTACAAGTATTGCAAATAACAACCCCCCAACCCCGAAGATGTCCACAAAAATTTGGTGAGGTACACATGTACACATGGATATTTATAAATTTCACAGGCGTAGAAGAGAAAAATTCTGTTCAAAAGTCTCATTTGTTGGGGTGCCTGTGTAGCTCAACCGGTTGAGCATCCAACTCTTGATTGATTTCAGCTAAGTCATGATCTCATGGTCTGTGAGATCGTCCCACCTAGCGATTCTGTCTCTCCCTCTCTCCCCACTTGCTCTCTCTCTCTCTCAAAAGAAATAAATATAAAAACAAGTTTCATTTGTTTAGCTAAGGAGATAGAAAAACTCTTACATAATTAGCGCAGTGTTCTGGTTCAGAGGAAGTTATACCTATCATGGATTGTCAATTTTCAAAAAATCAGAATACAGCAAGATCCATTTTAAAATTAGAATTTTACTCAACATGATTTAATCTTTTGTTGACGTCATCAATAATGGCAAAACTCAAAAATGCTAGGTAATAGGAATTTCTGGTTAGTTGAAGGAATTTAGAGTATCTTCCTTCTGCTTTCAACCTTTTGGTAGGAATACCAAGAAAAACATATGGAAAAGTTCTAAACTAGGGAATGTAAACCTTTTTAATATGGTTTCTAACATATTCCGAAGTAGAATATAGACAATGATACTGCATCTTTGCAAAACTTCAACAGTTATTAATACTTGTCTGTTATATTTCATCCATACCCATATCTTTCCTCCCTGCTACCCTTACCACAACCATTACTACATTATTTCCAAGAGAATCCAAGTCACCAAATAATTTGATCCATACATGATTCAATATGTATCTCACAAAGATAAGTCTTGAAGAATAACCAAATCATCACACCTTAAATAAGCCATTTTCTTAATATTACCAAATTTCCAAGCAGTGTTCATATATGTCTGATTATCTCTTTATTTTACTCCTAGTTTGTTTGAATCAGAATCGAAATGGGCTTCACACACTCTTTGGTTGATATGGATTAAAAGAGGTTTAAGAGACAGACATAAGTTCAGCCAATCCTCATCTCTTTTCTCACTTGCAATTTATTGGACAGTGAAACCAAGTCATTTGTCCTATGAAATTTCCCATACTCTGAATTTTGTTGATTTCCAAACTTTTAAAATGTCATCCTCAAGTTTTAATAGTCTGCCTTCTTTAAATCTAACCCTCATAAAATTGCTTCTCTCTCTTTTAAAATGTTTATTTATTTTGAGAGAGAGAGAGAGAGAGAGAGAGTGAGCGGGGTGGGGGGGACAGAGAGAGGGAGAGAGAGAATCCCAAGCAGCCTCCACAGCACCGTCAGCACAGAGCCCAACACAGGACTCAAAAACATGAAGAGCGAGATCATGACCTGAGCTGAAATCAAGAGTTGGATGCTCAACCAACTGAGCCACCCAGGCACCCCTAAATTGCTTCTCTTTTAAAGAAAAATTATACCTTGTCATTCTTTGCCTGTTTCTTTGAGGATCCTCCAGCCTACATTTTGCCTAATTTTGTCCAAATATCCTTCATTTTAATGCCTATGATTTACCTAACACTTCTTCCTGATAGAACCTGTCCAACCTGGAATGCCCTTAGGTCAGATTTCAAAATGTGTACTGGCCTCCTCACCCAGGTGCTTACTCAGCTTTCTCTGTATTGTCTCAAGACATCACCAGTAAACACTAGGTTGCTTTGAATTTAAAAATCATGCCACATGGATCCCGAGAAACGTAACAGAAACCCATGGGGGAGGGGAAGGAAAAAAAAAAAAAGAGGTTAGAGTGGGAGAGAGCCAAAGCATAAGAGACTGTTAAAAACTGAGAACAAACTGAGGGTTGATGGGGCGTGGGAGGGAGGGGAGGGTGGATGATGGGTATTGAGGAGGGCACCTTTTGGGATGAGCACTGGGTGTTGTATGGAAACCAATTTGACAGTAAATTTCATATATTAAAAAATAAAAAAAAAAGAAGTTAAATAATATAAAAAAATCATGCCACATGACTGCTTTTTAAAAAGTCCTTTTTGATTATGACATATACAAGTATATTTACTAGGAAATTATGTATTTGGGATTTGCTTTAAAATCATAGGGGAGTAAGAGTGGTGATTTGGATTCAGGAAGACTGCCACAGTTGATAACTGTTCAAGCTAGATAGTGCATCTGTGACGTTTCACTACATTATCCTATCGACATTTGTATAAATTTGAGGTTTTCCATAATAAATGACATATACTATATTACCCAAGCTAAATAATGAAACATTTTAGGGGCCTATGTTGTGACACCTTTGCTAAAAATCATCAAAAAAATCATGCCTAAGGGGGCGCCTGGGTGGCTCAGTCAGTAAAGCGTTCAACTCTTGATATCCGCTCAGGTCATGATCTCACAGTCGTGAGTTCAAGTCCTACATCAGGCTCATGCTGCACATGGAGCCTGCTTGGGATTCTCTCCCTCTTTGCCCTTCACCTCCTTTCTCTCTCTCTCTCTCTCTCAAAATAAATAACATTAAAAAAAATTGTGCCTAAGGAACATGCACTTGCTTATCCTATTCCGGAAGTCTGGTTTGCCTAAAAACAAATCAGTTTTAAAGTAAAATGAAATCATCAGATAAGTAATATTTAAATAAAACGGGGACATGGTTTGGAATGATTTGAAACAGGACTCATGCAGAGGTGCTTCATAGGTTTTGTGGTCTGTCTTAAGACTCTGGTGTGGTAGAACTCACTGACGTGCCCCTGGAGCCTACTAATAGCTAACGAAAGACTCCCAGAAGAGGAGTGAACCAACCTATTTGATTATCCCATAAAAAAAGATTCTAGGATAGATTATGAAGGTCACACTACCTCTCCCTGCTACTATGCTAGAGGAACGTGCAGGTCCTATTTTCCAAGGTGAAAAGTCAAACACAAACTTTTTCAAAAACCTATCAGCTTTTAACTTTAGTCGGATTTCTCTTTATTTTGTTCAATTGTTGAAAAGAGAACTTAGCACCTTATGCTTACATTAGTCATATATACTAGGAAATGCCTTTTAAAGGGCATATAGCCTTTATCAATAATTTTCTGTTAACTAAATGTAATACAAGTGAAATAATTTATGATGGCATTTATTATTTTTTTAAACTTACATCCAAGGGTAATTTTTAACTGTAATCAGCCATGCAACTACAAAACTCTCGTATATAGGGACCTGCTTCATTACATCTTTTCTGAAGTTGCATGAATTTAATCCCATACGGTATATACGAATTCCCAGTCAGTCCAGTTGAGAATAATTAAGGGAAAGAGTAAGAACTGAGGCTGAAAGTGGAAAGGAAAGGAAAACGGATGCACAGTAAGAAGAAATGCTTTTGTGTGAAGGCTTGGAACACATAAGTGGAACATAGGTCCTAGGGTAAGGCTTGCTGGGTTCTCACTTTGAGGGGAGGGAGCTACAAGCAGTGTGAAGGGGGGCTGGCAGCGTGTGTTCATGTCTCAGGTTAGAAATACCTGCTTCGAGAGACAGAGGAATAGACTTCAGAAATATCTACTCCTCTAGGCCTAGTATGTTACTGAAAGGCTTCCAGAAGTTTCTCCATCTCAAGCGTCTGTGTTAATCCTGTTTCTGGGCCCACACTGAGAGATAGCCAGCAGGAGACAATGCCTCTAATCCGGAAGATCAGAAAGACATTAGACATTTTATTAGAATGAGGTCATACACTGAAAACGTACCCTGGTATGTGTAGATTTATATACAACAAAGCAGTGGGAGTTTGCAATTGTTGGAACTCTGGGAGAGGCCCTAGAGACATTTTCATGAACAAAAGGTGACAAGTCTAAATTTAATTATCCTCATGATTACCAATTTAAAATACGCAATAATATCATTGGTAACACTTTTACTTTTATGAGTATAAAAATATTATACAGAGTCACACGGGCTTGGCTTGACCCTAATCCCAAACTATATCTTCTCTGTAAGCTATTAAGTTACCCGACCTGGAATTCTCCTGTCACAGACTAAGAATTTGATCCTCTCAGCGGGTGAGAGGTTATTCTGCACTCAGATCCCCCAATGCCTCTGAGCTGTTACTTCTTACATAGTCACTTTTTGAAACATTTTTAATCAGAATTGAAATAAAAAGCCAATCATAATTTATCCAGCAAAATTATTATTTATGTATCCATTTCTGAATTTGCAGATTTGTAAACATTTTAAGTTTGGCAAAAGATTTAGGAAAACAATTCAGTAGCCCATGTGAGTACATTGTTATTACTCCTTTATTCTCCACCAAAATTAGTTGAGAAAAATAAATTAGGAAGCACACTTTTGAGTAGGGACAGGACAGAAATAGTCAAGTGGGATGGGCTTCAAATTCCGCGGGACTTTGGTCACCAAATACACTAACTGAGGCCAAAAGAAGGCCCAGTCATTTGCCCATCAGCCATAAAACAAATAATTTTCTCACAATAAAGAAAGAAATGTTTTACATTTGCTCCTTAGAAATTGTTTGGGGTTTTTTTTGGATTCTGTGGGTTTCACTTTTAACAAACTCAAACTTGTATAGAAACTATCAGACAAAATAAAAATAAGGCATATTTATATGTCATGCGTTTAATAAGATGATAGTCATTAGCCCAAACTCTTACACTGCTGTGGTTGTGTCTTCTTTGCCAGAGTCCCTATTATGCAGCCCAATATACTAAACCTTTAAGATTCTTTTTGAGGAAAAAAAAGTAATGAAAAGTACTTAGGAATATTCTAAGTATTTCTCAGGATTATCATGGTCTCCTATGAAAATATCACTGCATACATTTCCATTTTTCCAAATATCTAAACTATCTGTACATCTAACATACTTTTTTGAATGTTCCTTTAAAAAAAAAAAAAAAAAAAAGCTCTCCTTATCGTAGAAACACATATACGCTTTGTGTGGCAGTGGTTGCTATGACAAGTCTGTATATTTTATTAAATACCAGACCAGAGCAAACAGACGTTGCAACAGAGGTGGTGCTAGGGGCATCAAGACCTTGTCAGCATGTCTGTTATAAATATATATTTTTTCAGGGTTTCCTACATGTGAAATGTTAACTCTGTAACAAGGTTAACACAAGACAACAAATGCTATTGCCCAAATGGCTGAATGTTTTAAGGGGCCCTAAAATAGGAAAGAAAATGAAGCCATTTCTTCTGGAGATCTGTGAATATTATAAATAACAAAAGTTTGGAGACCATTCCTGAAATGGCCAGTAGGCCTAGAAATTCAACTTGCCAACTGGTTTTCAGCCAAGAATACGGACTAAAATTTTTCAATTGCGGTTTGTACATGACCATTATTCTTCTGAATCAAAAATAATCTCCTGCTTAAGAGTAGGTTCTCATAAAAATTTTAAGGACCTAGGCTATTTTATGTGGTTCACTGATTTAAAAATATACAACCACCACCAACAATAAATAATATTTATTTAGTCCTTACTGTATCTCAGGTCCTATTCTCAGCTCCTTACATGTTATTATCTTACTTGGGGAAACATAAAGCATACGTATGCCTTCTTTAATCAGTTACTGTTCTGTGCAAAAATAAGGAAGGAACGAAAAAATAAAAAGAGGTCTTAATTTACCCATCTACCTAAGACATAAAGTGAGGGCATCTCCATAAGATTCACAGAGTCAGAGGGGGAGACAGATGCCCTCTGAACACCAAGAACCCTTGAAAAACTGTTTTCTTCCCCCATCTAGTCAATGCAGGCATCCTCTCTTATGTATCAGTTGTGCCAATTATCTTCAAATGATTTCAGTGACCACAACATGGAATAACTGATGGTGGTTAGATGAGATAATGCAGTGCTTTAAAAGAAAATCCTTTCCTAAACATTTTAGGTGAGAATGCATGTGCCACAAAGCCATACGACCTCCTCTTTTTCTGCATACTAAAAGTGAATCTGTTTATACACCTAAATATTCCTCTTGGGGATATCAAGACATCTGTGACCACGTATATAATAAAAACTGAGTGCTTTTATTTGCTGAAATCCCAGGAAAAAGAATAAACAGAGCCCTCAGTTTTTCACTCCAGCTGGAGTGATTCAGCTTATTGAGGTCATCATGAGGAGATTTCTCTAAGACATCTGAAAATGTGTTTCATCTTTTCTCAATCCTTATATTAGTGTAATAAAAATAAGTTGTGTCGGATATTTAAGAAATATTTAAATAATGTTTCTTGTGATCCAAAACCTGACCAGAACACACTGAGTACAATCCTAGGGAGTCTTTCAACAATTCACTCTGGCCTCCTCATTTTCTCTTCTCTTTCATTACGTAGCTCTTGCTCCTATTGTTTCTCTTCTTAAAGGGGCATTGGCAGTGACAATGGCGCATGGGAGTGATACAAACATTGTGTACTTAACAATTGCCCCAGGAAACCAGTGTATACATTGGGCTGTGACTAATTCAGCAGATTCGTTTTGTTATCCTACCACCAAATAGTGGGGCTGACTCTTTTTTTTAACTAAATTTACCTTTTACCTTAAAACTTTTTTTTTGTTGTTTTTTTAATGTTTATTTATTTTTGAAAGCAAGAGAGGCTGAGCATGAGCCCGGGAGAGGCAGAGAGCGAGGGAGGCAACAGAATCTGAAGCAGGCTCCAGGCTCTGAGCTGTCAGCACAGAGCCCGATGCGGGGCTCGAACTCGTGAACCGTGAGATCATGACCTGAGCCGAAGTCGGACGCTTAACCGACTGAGCCCCCCAGGTGCCTCCCTTATGACATTTAAACTGGGTTGTTGAGACCATGAATCTTAGTAGTCTGGGTAGGTACTACCATAATGACACCTAACGATGCCTAAAGATATCTATAGTCATGTAATAAATATACTTCAATATTACTGTTTTGGAGGACAACAGGGACTTGTTCATGTCAGTATATTCACACTGGTGTGGAAACAGCTCAGTATGTCAGCAACTGGAAGAGCAACTGTCTGTTTTTTTTTTTTTTTTTTTAATGTTGACTTATTTTTGAGAAAGAAAGGGGCGGAGGGGCAGAGAGAGAGGGAGGTAGAGGATCTGAAGTGGGCTCTGCGCTGACAGCCCGATGCGGGGCTCGAACTCACAAAGCATGAAATCATGCCCTGAGCTGAAGTCGGACGTTTAACTGACTAAGCCACCCAGGCGCCCAAAGAGCAACTAACTATCTGAAAGGGGAAGAGGTAGAAAGGAAGTAAAATACCAGCGTACACATCACCAACTTCCATCAGCAGCACACGGTTATTCACATTTGTATACATACCACCTAATGGGTAAAAAAAAAAAAAAAAAAAAAAAAAATCAACAACAACAAAAAAACCTGGTATGTTTCCCAAATAGTGTTAAGAATATTTTATAAGAACACTAAAGATTGTAATCAAATGTTATTTTTAATGTCTATAAAGCATTCTGTATGAAAACACCTGCATGTATGCTTTCCCATTTCTAACAAAGACCGAATTAAACTGGAACTCATACAGGATTTGACAGCACAGTCTCAAAGACTTCAGTTCAAATTCTAAGCAGTTGTATCCAGGTGAGCCTCAAATTAACGAGAAGGAGCCCATGTGCATGCTCGTAAGACTTGTTCGTGTTGAAGAGATGTAAAGATGGAAGTGATGGGGTCCTGTTTGATCAAGAAGCTGCCTCAGAGAGCCCTTCATGTTGCCTGCTTGCTCAGCCATGCACTGATTGATAATGATGAAAAGGATCTTGCAGCTGAATCAAGTGACAACGATTGGATCAGAATTGTAGCTGAGGAGAGTAGAAATTATAGTTGAGAATTCGTAGAAATTAGTATTAAAACTAATACTAGTATTAGTATTAAATAGGTATTAAAATTAGTATTAGTATCAGAATTAGTAAAAATGCCCAGCAAGATCTCAAATCCCAGAGTATAAGCAAAATGTAGGTCACTTCCTTTGGCATTTGGAAAATGTGTTCTCGGTATATCTGTGGGTCTTCATGTTTTGTTAGTGTCACCAAAGAAATAAAAAATAAATAAATAACCCAAAGCCAAGCCAAGCCAACCCTCTCCCTCACCCAAGTCTACCAGTACATTTACATGTTTAAACACTGGCTCTGAGGACAGGTTCAGGGGTAAATATGTACCATGGGGCTGTTCAGCTTCACAGGTTGGTTAATGTTAAACAAACACATATTGCAAATCATGTCTTATTACGAGGTTGTTTTCTGAGATTCCACGGGTCAGGGTCAAAACCTGCCATTTTCTAGCTTTTCGACAGGGCTAATCAATAGTGTAACAAGTGGAATAACGGTCTAATTAAACAGTGACAATACACTTCCAAAGCAAAGGTGTCGAAACTATTTTATGATCAATCAATTTTGCTAATGTCCTATTGCCCTTATAAACAGCAAAAAAGAAAAAAACACACCTACCTTTTACATTTATAATGATTAAATATCCATTATCTCATTTACCTCTCAAAGTAACCTGGGATAATGGTTTCTGTTAGACCAGTTTGAAAGAGAAAATTGAATTCCAGAATATTTACGTGACTTTATCTGCTTATTCAACAAAGATGTATTAAGTGGGTGATACTGGGTTTTGGAGTCAGAGACAATTCTTTAAAGACACAAATACTCACATATGTTTACCATGTGCCACTCTTCTAAATTCTCTACAAATATGAACTTAGTTATTCCTCATAACAGCGGTGTAGGGCAGGCACTATCATAACCTCCTCTTTACAGATGAAGGGCCTGAGGCAGGGAAGTGGCCAACTTGCCCCAAGTCCGACAGCTAATAAGTGACAGAAATTGGATTTAAATCCAGGCATTCAAGCCCCAGAATCTATACTAGTTGACCCTGTGCTATGCTGAATAAGGCACAGCATCTGCTCCCAAGGACTTTCAAAGTCTAAAAGGGCAGACATGTAGACAAACGTGTCAGTACAGTTCGTAGGAAGCAGAGGGCGAGGAGGAGGGATGATTAACTCTAACTTGTCCAGAAGCTCTCAGCTGGCAGGCGGCAGAATGGGAATCAGATCCAAATCCATGAATTTGGACTCCAGAGTCCGTGTGCTGTCCATTTCATAGGGCAGGCCCATATTTGATAAAAGGGTTTAGAATGACAATAAGAAAGCAATGCGCTTATAGGAACATAGCATGTGAACCAAAGGATTTCCTATTCTCTAAATAGGAAAAAGAAAGCACTGTGGTTCCTAACAGATATAAGATACAGGTATACAGATCTCCCTCTCATCATCTGTGTAATACATACATGTATTACATGTATGTATTATATATATATATAATACATATAACACATATTATATATATATATAATACATATAACACATAATTTAATATATATGTAGATACCAGCAGAACTCTCAAGTATATCAAATCAACTGCAAAATTCCTCAGTTATTCTAAGGCTTGCAGTCAGTCAGAAAAAAAAACAACAACAGATATTCTATTCGAAAGTAGGAGAAAGGCCTAAAGACATGGAGACAGTGATGAGCATCATTCTGGGCATATAATAGATATTCAGCGATTACTGGCTGACTGATTGATTTACTGAAAACAAGCAAGAAAAAGAAAAAAGACTAGAGATGATGCATTCTGTTGCTCACCTTTTAACCTTGCTGAAAATTTTGATGAGAATTAGGTAAATTGAAACATTCAGAATCAGGATTTCATGTCAACATACCAATTTTATGATGAACAGGTCTCTATTGGACAACCATTTTGATATTTCTTTAACCACTGTATAAGCGTGGCTACCAACTATTTACATTTCTACGTTTTGTAGTCCAAGCAATGGCAAAAAGAACTCCACAGGAAATAAATATTTGGCCAGTTTGTAGGTGTACTTGTAAGTGTATTTTTGGCACATAGTAGTTGTATTTGTAAGTGTATTTTTGGCACATAGTAGGTCCCCAATAAATGATAATGTGAAGTTCATTTGCTCTTCCCAGTGGTCCTGTTATTATCCCAAGAATTATATACTTTTTATAAATGAGAAAATGAAGACCCAGAGAGTTTACCAATTCGTTGATAGTTCCCATAGCTAGTGAATGATGGAATTAGAACTTGAACCCAGATTTCCCGAATTGCAAATGTCAAGTGCTAGCATAACAAAGGAAGAAGAACTTGTTCAGCCATTCAGATCCTTTGGGTGTCAAAAACTTTCTCCAGGTAGAGTGCAAGGGATGAATAGGGATCCTTTCAAGACAAAAATGAAGCTCTTTTCAGGCCTCCTATGAAAAAACTAATGTTAAAAGTCTTATGCAAGATTCAAAGGAAGTGCCATCAGCTTTAAAACTTAAGAGCACAAGCACAATTATTTGAATCTATGTGATTATCTTATGCACATGTAAATATCAGATCACCCATAATTAAGGAGTATCAGTCTTTAAGCTGTTATTTATCATACTACTCTAGATGCTATAAAAAGGAATTTGAATATAGATGCTTACAAATTAAGATACCAATATTACTGGATAAATTACTCATAATTATGCATCAATCTTTACTTAGATGTATTTTAAAATAATTAAGTTTAGATATGTTGAACCTTAGATTCTAAATTTAAAAATAACCTTCAAATAGCTAGGAAAGAATAGAAAGAGTCAAGATTTCTATAGTTAAAACTTCAATTTCTCTAAGACTTGTAATTAGCTCCTTTCTCATGTATTTTACATGATATGAAGCAAAATACCTATAAACCTAAACTTTTCTGTTCTTAGCCAAATTATATGATAACAATCCTGATGGTCTAAACACAAAGCAGAGGCCCCAGCCCACCTGAACACTTTCTCCAAGAATGTAATGCAGGCAAGAATTGCCCCAGGCTACCCTAGTGGTGTGTGTGTGTGTGTGTGTGTGTGTGTGTGTGTGTGTGTTTCCTGTTTGCAATCTTTATTATCACAATATCTAACACATTTTCTTCACATATCTGAAGTGTTCGCACTGTTCAGCTGCTCTTTTTTATAAGCTCATTTGAACAAAACAACAACAACAGAAAGACAAGGCACCCAAAGCCTGGTGAGATCCCACTTCCCACCTGCTACCTCTCCCATCGCTTGCCTCCAAGCTTGCTGCTTCTTGCCTCCTTTGCCTTTGCTCATGCTGTCCCTGCGCTGGTGGTCTGCTCCCCATCCCTCAGATCCTGGCCAGCTCCTGTTTATTCTTTTAGTCTGAGCCCAGCTGTCATCTCCAGGAAGTCCTGTCCATCTTTCTCAAACTGAGTTGGGTGCCACACTTATCCTTCCCCTCAGTTCTTACAGGCATCTCACCTACTACCTTACAGTGGCCTGACCTACATAAGCAGTGGATTCCCTTGAGAGTCCAGGGCTTCAGAGACTGGATCTTCATTTTTTATTGTCTCTATTGCCTTAGCCCCTCCCACAAAGTCTGGTTCATAGGTGTTCAATAATGAGTGAGTAGATGAAGATAACTCCTTCCACTGTAATAGAAATCGACTATCTCACAGCATTATGCTAGAAATAGTGATGTCCATTTTTCTCCACAATATTTTGAGATCTATTAGCGTACCTCTTGCTGGTGGGGAAAAAGCAATCCCTCCTTTCAAACAAACTGGACATGTATAACTTTGTCTTGACTCTAAATAACTCATAAGTGCCCATTCAGAATCGAAGATTTTTTAAGAGGGTTGATTACTGCTGGTCAAGCACCCAAAATACTCTCACCAGAAATAGACATTTATCCGGGATAAAGAATTGTTACAAAACCTAGGAGAGGAACTCTTTATATTGTTTTTGTCTTTAATACACGTTTATTGTTTTTCTTATGGTGAAAGTAATCCATAATTTTAAAGATTATTTGCAAATATTGATGAGAAAGAGATTATCCATGTTTCCCCAACTGGGAGATAACCACTATTCGTATTTTGATAGGTGTTCTTTCAGGCATTTTTCCTTTGAATCTGTTTGTGTACATATATGTAAGTTTAAAAACACAGGGATCATATTACTATTAGATTTTGTGGTTTGCTTTTAAAACCTATAGTTACAATTTTTGCATACCTTTATTATTCCTCGAATATTCTTTGAACACATGACTGGTAATTATTGCTTTATATTCTGGGAAGGCAGTTCTCTATAAAAGGACTAATGCATATAATATGAGCATTCGCTTTACCCCACCTTACCATTGGCTCTGAGAAGGACAACTCAGGAACTATTGCATTTTAACATATCACAGGATCCATCAATTGAAATAATTATTACAATGTTTCCTGTTGCAACCTCATATATAAGTTCCAAAGAAAGGTTTTGGATGCACAGATTGAAATCATTGTCCTTAACAGAGACTTTCATTAATTCAACATTTATACAGTGCCTATTATAACCCAAGCATAGGCTAAAATTAATCAAGGTAAGCAAGCAAAAGAAATTGTTTACAACTAAATTGGCTGTCTAGACATACTTGAATCCATCCCCAAACCTCCTAAACCATCTGACTGAATGTCCCCCCTCTGCTGCTGTCCTGCTAAGTAAGGTCAAGACATTTACTTTACCTGAGTCAATTTTCCTATATTTAAAGAAAGATTGATGCTACCAACTTTACACCCAGCTTTCCAGGAATTATAATTCCTCATTCAAGCCACCCACAAAGTACAAAAAAACCCAGGTAGTCTTACTGCCACTGGGCACTGGTAACCCTTGTAGCAGAGAGGATGAGTGTATCAGTCTGTAAGCGCCCTGCAAAGAGCTCTGAGCCTGTGGCCCTGCCCTGGAGTTGCTGACAGTCCAGCAGGAGAGATGAACATTCCTGGCAGAAACCTGCACCTCATTTACTGCACAGACCTGATGCAGGAAATCTTCCGTGATTGACTCAGTTCCGTGAGAACTGTCATTGTCAACTGTGACAGATCTCACTCTGCTCAGATTCCTTTGAAAAACAGTTTGTGGTAGACATGCACACTTTATTTCAACATTGAGGCCAGCCTGACCATATCGCTTGTTAACAGGAACACTGATTCCTTTACAGCACAAGTTCATGTCCCCACCTTTTGGGAGCCCCCTTCCCATTAAAGATCCCATTGAGTGTTCTTCTGCCTCCTTACAGCCTATTGGGTCACAGCTCAAGATACTGTTGGGAGTCCAAGTTCAGGCAAGATGGCACCAGGTTTACAATCTCCAATCAATGATAAAATTACAAAATCAAAATGTCTAGAAAATGTTATGGTAGAGAATGTGCTTTTAAAGGAAAGGGATGGATGGGAATATAAAGGAGAGCAATGGAACTTACTGTGCTGTGGCCCCCAAAGAATAATTTTTAAGCCCTCAATTGCTCTTCATTAGAAAGGCAGTCAACTCAAGCTCCCATTGTGTTAATACTGCATTCTGTACAAAGAACTGAGATGAACAAGGTGATTTAGCTGGAAGTGTTGTTATCATTATAGATCTACATCACCTTCCTTCCCAGGGCTGACTCCTCAAGCAGGCATTGTAAAGGGTAGGAATCATTCTTCAAAGCAAACTTTTAAAAGCTCTAATTTAACATTTAGAATTTCGGTATATTATTTTAAATCGTAACCAGCCATAGCCTCACAGACCTTGTTATCTTTTACCCCGACAGATATGCTCAGGCAGAAGTTGGAATGAACTTTTGATACTGTTTTCTTTGCATCATTTCAATGTGGGATCAAAAAATAAAGATTGACAAGAATTTGAGTTGCTGAAAAGACAAATAGCAGAGAGCAAAAATAACAACATGAGCTGTCTTCTAACTAGATTTTTTGGTTTTTTGTTTTTGTTTTTTTGTTTTTTTTTGTTTTTTATTTTTGTTTTTTGTTTGTTTCGTTTTGTTTTTTGGTTTTTGTTTTTGTTTTTTGGTCAGCTGAGGCTAAAAGGAATCTTCTATTTAGGTCTGTGGCAAAGTCTCTTAAATTTGTCAACCTGCTCCAAACTTGTTTGCTAATTTTGCAACATAGTAGTTGACTATGCAAACATTTCCAAAACATTCCATTGTATAACTGTAAAGGTGCTGTAGGCTGGGTTGAAAAGAGGGGCAGGCCATCAACTAAGTCACTTTCTCAGAATGCATGGGTCATTGCATTTTTCTTGGTCAGGGAGTTTTTAGAGCAGAAAAGCAAGGTCTCTTCCAGGGGCCTGGGCTGGGAAGTCCTTTGAGGTCTCTTATTTGAGAGTGTTTCGAGTTTCTGAAGGTATCCCCAAATGAGGCTATTGAAAGTCGTTTGTATTGTATGTGGGTTTAGGTGTTAATTTGCTAAATAGACACATTGATAATGTACTACATTTAATAAGCCTGTTTTGGGCTTTAAGTAAATTTTTAAATATATTTGGAGCCTTAAAAAATGGAAGTGGCCTAAGATTCGATGGATATCTGACAGGCTGTGCTGAAGGAGGATTAGACAAACATTAATCTTTAGTTCTTTTTTTTTAAAGTTTATTTATTTATTTTTCAGAGAGAGAGTGAGAGAGTGAGGAAGAGAGGGCCAGAGAGAGGGGGAGAGAGAGAACCCCAAGCAGGCTCCAAGCTGTCAGTGCAGAGCCCGATGTGGGGCTTGAACTCACAAACCATGAGATCATGACCTGAACCTAAATTAGGAGTCGGATGCTTAACCAACTGAGCCACCCAGGCACCCCTTAATCTTTAGCTCTGCGTCTACAATTAATTTGGCATGTGGCTCTTTGGGGGTATTCAGTTTTATCTGCCTTTATTCTGTATTTTTTATTCTGTGAGTTGAGGTTAATAACTATAAAACCATAGAAAAAGACACCTACAGCAATACCTAAGCTTTCATCATTCTGCAAGTGATACAAAGACTACTGTAGCTCAAGTATATATATACACAGTCAACTCACCTTCGGGATCATAGAATTCTGTTATTTGAATTATTTAGGAAGATTTCTGTAATGTTTCTGTACGGAATTTTTTTTCTTTCATTTTTTCTTGTGTCCATATTGAGAGATAAAATGAAGAATTTGGAGCGCCAAAGCATGACATCAAAAAAAAAAAAAAAATCACAAATTCTCTTCAACATTGTAAGCCTGAAAATGAAAATCCAGAGGGTAAAAACTACATCAAAAAGAAATAATCAAGATCTTGTTTCTGACTGCACTTGTCCTAGTGTCTATTTTTAAGAATGACTTGGTAAATCAGGTAGACATTTACCCACAATACGATAGGAAATAGTTGGATTAATGTAAGTGCCCATATTTGGAAGCACTAATATTGACTGTAGGATGATGGACATATAGTCTCGGGACTTGATCTACTTTATTAGATTTTGAGTTTATGAAGCTAAAGGCTGAAAATGATAAAAAAAAAAAAGTAACTTCTTGGAAAATAAGGCATCACAAAAAGAACGTAGTTCTTTTCTGCTCTAAAAGAGTGTCACTTTTTTAGCAAGGTTAAAAAGAAAGACGAGAAAAAGGTAGGTGACCTAAAGAGAAGTTAAAACAGGAGCAAAGAAAAGGAAGGGAATGCAGGTACAGACATGATACAAAATTATTAAAAATTAGGTAATTTGGTTTCTTCTTAGTCAATACTGTTTCTACCCTCTTCTGCCAGTTTGGCTATAATCAGATCATATTTCCAAGTATTATTTTGTCCCATGACTAAAATTAGAAATTTGGGTGCAGTTCTGATGAGAACAAGAGGTTATCTTTCTCAGTGTCATTGCAAAATGCCATGATGGTCTGGCTAAGGCATTTTTTTTTAATTGTTGACTCATTTTGACTTGATCCAGCTGGAACTTTCTGAGGACAGCACTGAAAGTGGAAATTTTAAACAAGATAATCAGTGATTTTAAATATAAGCAAGAAAAATTTTAATTCAATGTATAGGTAGGATCTGAACTTATTTTGAGCCAACAATTTTGTACTTTCAATAGATAACATATTGGGATATACGCTCTAAGACCTTCTCTGTACTATCTGAAAATGATAGCCACAGATGGATGGATGAGGTCCCAAAATGGATGCGTTATCACCATGTAGTCTCTTCCTGTATATAAAGAAAAATGAAGATTGTATTGCAAGTTTCTTGTTTTTCATAGGATAGTCACATAAAATTCATGGCATGTATGGTGAGCTAGTAAGAGTGATAAATCAGAACAGTAGTATAAGAAAGAGTCAAACCACCAGTGACCTTGGTTTAAATCCTTTCCATTTGCCTTTTCTTCTGCCATTATCCTCAGATAGGTAAATATCACCAAAGCCAAACTATCATTCAGCCTCCTCACTGACCTCCGTGTCCCTGCCTCCATCTCCTCCTTCTTCCTACCTGCCTCCCCTTCCTGCTGATTTTATAATTTTTTTTTCAGAAGCCTTCAAGAGATCCTTATCATTAAAATTCTGAGCTTCTTTTACAGTCTGGACTATTCCATTCTATGCCTTTTTTTTTTTTTTTTTTTTTGCCAGAACACGCTTTAGTCTGTTTACAGTTTTCACCCAGGATGCCTTTCCTTTTTCTTTCTACCTATTGGGATCTCATGTGGACTTTGAAGGTCCTCCTCAAAGTCCATGGGCTCCATAACTCCTTCTTGGATGGTTTCAGTCCCAGGGGACTCTTCATCTTCCGGAGTCCTGTGCAATTATGCTGACATTAACTGTGTTATAGTCTGGGAAGTCAGGTATCCCTTTATGTGGACATATCTTATCCCTTGGGTCCCCTTTCCCCTTAACCCATATACCAAGTCTCCTATATCTGCTCCTGGTAACACTTATATGAATTCCTTTTATGAAGGATCAGTTAAAGTGTTTGTCATCTTCTTGCCCAGACTTGCTTCATTTTTCACTACCCACAGATTTTTCATTGTATTCACTTTTTAAAGTCGGTACATATTCTGGTTCATTACCTCTTCCTAGAGTGGTACTGGAGCCAAATCAGAGACTAAATGAATATGTTGCATTTGCCATGCTTTAAAAATCAAAAGAGCAAAGACCTATTACCAAATGTATATAAAATTACATCACGAATGATTTTAAGAAATATGTAGAACATGAAACTATAGCGTTAAGTCTGTTTTCCTGATGAAAGGCAAGTTACAATGAGTTTCATCAAAAGCAGACTATATGTTTTTTCATTAATTGAAATACCTAAACATGTCAAAAATTGAAGGAAGAAAATAGTCAAACAAGCTCCCAAGCTGTTTTAATTCAGCTAACTTTTATCAAATTAATTTTCATATGCATATATTTGAGTTTTAAGTCAGTGTTAGCAAAGTTTGTGATAAGAATTTTGCAATTAGAATAGATTCAGAAGAAATATAGACCTCTCTTATGTGTGTTTTTTATTTTAATCTAATATGCTAGTTTACTATAATTTAGCGTATTTGAAGAAGATCTGAATTATAAATGAAATCTAAACTAAAATTTTAAGAGAGGTAAACTTTAGTTATTTATACATTTATCTCTATCCTTTTTAATATGAAGATACCATGTAATGAAATTCACATATTAGATTTTTTTTCAGCTGACCCACTATGAAATGGAATGTTACTAGAATACAGATATTTTATCTTCTAACAATTAGTGCAGGTTTTTGCTTGTTTAATCTTATACTCATCTGGTAACTTTGCAAAAAGAAAAATCTTAAGTTGGAAAGATCACAGTTTAAACAATGGAAGTGCTTTGAAAAGGAATAGTCTTTAAATTTTTCTGAAGTCAAAATTAATATATTTGTTATAATTTTTCCCTAGACCATAATAATTTTCACAAAAAAACAAATCTACAGAGTGATTTTGAAAAATAAAGAACAAGCTAAGTAAGACACAAATACAAGCCAAGATACCTTATTAAAGTTAATAGACCAAATGGGCACATTTGAAAAGGAAATTAGAAAGGGGTGAATGGACATTTTACTTAAGCTGCTGCAGGGCACTATTAAGAATTTCTTACTCAAAGAACAATGCTTAGTTGTGTTTTTATAGAAATAGAGAGCTGACCCATGTGTTGTAATCTAACATTTCTTCTGATTGGTCATCAGACTGTTCACTCATGTCATAAATATTTAAAAGGCAAAGAACCCTGAATTCTGGATTGATTTTTAATCTTTTTTTCACCTCACTCTGATATGTGTAATTGATACATTTTCATAACAGAACAAATTATATGCCAACACACTTTGACTTTCTCTAATTTGTGGAAAGCCAAGTAGATTTCTTTGAAAAGGAGGAAATGCTCATTTAGAAGTTCTTTACAAACTCCAAACAGGGGTGCCTGGAGAACTTATTTGGTTGAGCGTCCAACTCTTGATTTCTGCTCAGATCATGATCTCAGGGTCGGAGGAGCCTGCTTAAGATTCTCTTTCTCTCTCTCCTTCTGCCCCTCTCTCCCACTCGTGTTCTCTCTAAAAAAATTTTTTAAATAAAAAACTCCAGATAGCATTGTGCTTATTCAGCACAGTGCCTTTGGAATGGTAACAGTGGTAGACAGAGCTTACGATTTTCAATCTTGCGGTGCCTTAAGTAAGTTGGTGCCATTTGGAAGTGTCTGTCATTCTATAAAATTTCCTCCTAATAAGCCAGAAATTCAAATATATTTGAATATATATCCCCTATACCTAACATTTTCTATGCATTCTGATTATAATGCTTCAGTCAACAATCAGACTCCATAACTATTATTATTGTATTATTATGCTTTGGCTTCAGTTCATACACCTAGAAACATCAATTTTCCAAAAGCTTTATCAACCAACTTATATGATCTTCATACAGAATGAGAGCAGTCAAGATAAAACTTTCAGTAAATGAGTATTTTGCTGTATAAAAGCCAAAATCCTACAAACAAATAGAAATTGGTGTAACTGATGTTTAATCCAAATGTACAACAGTCAACTGAGTTAGCTGCCTCTTTTTTTTTTTTTTTTTTTTTTTTTTTGAGAGCTGACGCAAGTTGGACAGAGGGAGACGTTGGGGCAAGGTGGTGGTGGTCTGATTGGCCTGTCTCATTCACGCCCACTGGTCTTTAAATCATTGTCTAGAGCCCCAAAGGTTCATATAAGTCAACACTGTCGCAGGGGTCTGCCATTTCAAACAATTCCAGAAAGATCGCACAGGACTGGATAAATAATTAAGGTAAAGTTCTTTTTACATGAATAGTTGCAGTGTTAAGATAATGCTTCCCTTCTTCTTTTTATGGTGTTGATTATTTATTACAAATCAGATGTTTGAAAATAGTACTTGGGCAATTCTTTTCTCATTTAAAAAAGATAAAATTGGAATTATTTACCCACATCTTGACTGCAGCTTTCTTTTGCAGATAATTTTAGGTTTGAGCATAAAATTAGGACAGTGGATAATAGAAAAGAGAAAAAAGGGTTAGGTAACAAGTATTTAGTTATTTACATCTCCTGGTTAACCACTGAGTAAAGAGTTGACATAATTTGTCTTAGTAAAATTATAAGGTTTTAGAAGTACATTCCAAATGCTATAACATTAAAGATTTTCCTTGTCTTGAAAACAAAAATGCCCACAAAAACCAATGAAACGAGGAACATCCCATGACTGCAGCAGGTATCAATGGCTAAGAGTTTGGGCTGCACCATTGGTAAATGCAAAAAACACAGTTGTGTTTTACCTTGCTTCTTATGTGTCCGTTTTAATGAAGGAGTATTTTTAGAGCAAATTTACTAAAAGAAACTGGAAAAGTGAATAGAATATAAGAATATATATGAGAATAAGAATAGAAACATAGCTTTAGATTTTGAAGGACTAGAATCAATTATCTAAAAATAAAGCTATATTCCCCAAATTTATCAATCAGATGGGGGGAAATTCTCCATGGATTTAAGTATCTGCATATTTTGGGTATCTTGCTGAACATAAAGTAAGGGTCTCACCTAAATTCCCAGGTGATAGCAAAGAGTGTTTCCTAACTCATTGAAAAAAGTATTTAAACTGATGATATATATCACATTCATGGTCAGTTGGCTGAAAGTTTGATTTTTGACACACTGAAGAAATTTAGGTGTGTTTTCTAGAAAAGACTACAATTTATTTTATAGGCCAAGACCCTCCAGTTGTTCAGATTTATATTTAGATGATGTTTTTGGATTTTCTTGAAAGTCTTTATTTTTCTACTCCTATGAAGTATATCAGTAAGATTTAAGTACTGAGAAATGCAGTTTTGAGGACTAAATTCTTGAGTTTTCTATAACCATGTTTTAATATGAGTTGCTTTACAAAAAGTAAAATAAATTATTTTAAAACAGTACCTCTAAGGGTGATCTAGTATCTATTATAAAGGATGTTTACATTTTATAATTTATTGCATCCACAATTCAGGTTCCGAAATATCATGCTTTAATACAAGAAGCATACAGAATTCACTCTGATATATCATATGGGACAGATCTTTCTACATTTCTGGAAACTACTGTTTGAGGAAATAGGAACTGAAACTTATGCACGAATATAAGAGGCTTCTCATGTTTAAGATGATAGAGAACCTCTGTTACCATCTAAGAACAGAGCTAGAAATGCTATTTTGCTTATAAAATATAAGAAAATAACATTTAACATATTCAGATTTTATGAATTGTCCTTTATACGATTCAAATGACTGCTTTATGCTTATATTAGCAAGCATTTAATCTTCTTACAAAAGGAAAAGATCTCAACATAGGGTTATTTCTTTTAACTTTTCTAGTTCTCCCCAGATACTATTTCTAAGCTATGGCTGAGTAGAGGAAAGGAATGGAAATGTTAAAATATTAGCACCAGCAATAGAAGTAGTCAAGTAAACAGTTTTGCTGTCATTGGCAGTTTCTTTTCTAAGAGGTACCTCAGACTGAATGATACCAAATGCTTTTGTGGAAGCTAATTTCTGTGAAAAATCATGCCACAGACTAACAAGCCATCTGACTGTCAATATGTGACCAGAAAGACACCGTTGGGGAAACTGTTTAAAAGAATCTAATATAAAGGTAATGTTAGATTGACTCCATTGTTAACGCTGTATTCATTTACCTGAGGTACATTTGGGGTGTGGATTTAAGTCCATTACTTGGATGCAAAGATCATTTGGCTCTTAGAAGTTGTATGACCAGCTACTTCCCACTTGCTCAACCAAAGGGTAAATGAGATGTCAGGCTATCTGCTACCTAAACCTAGATTGCAGGGTAGATTCATCAGAACTTGGCATGAAAGACTAGACAGACTGGATGGTGGGAAATGCTCTGCCAGTGCTAGCTTCCTTTTCCCTTTCCCTTATCAGGTAAAATAAATGTTTACAGTCACTAGGAAAGGTCATAACTTTTGCCTCTTGACTCAAGGACAGTTTGGCTTCCCAGATTTGAGGTCTTTCTTTGACGTTGAACTACATAAGTAACACACAAGTTTGCTTTTCTGAGAATCTTCCAGCCTGCATTTTTTTGGGCACCTATTCAAACAAGGCACAATGTTTAGTAACTAGAATTTCGATATAAGGAATCAGCTATGATGACATTTAAGATAGCGCTTAATAAATGTGAAAAAAACAAAGCCTTCTAATAGTAATAGTATCCTAAATACCTTCGTTTCAAGTTCTGATTTTTGTATCTTCACGAATGAGTGAAGCAACAATGCAGATGACCAACCCCCCCTGGAATGTTTAGTCCATTTCTGCAAGGTCTCTGTATCACAGAGAAACTTCCCTTCATTGAGGAGCAAAGCTAGACTACAGAAAGTTCTGTCAAACCAAATTTGATTTTTCTTTTAGAATAATTTTGAACATTCTTTGTGCAACGATGCTGTTCTTTCTCGTGATGACCAGAGGGAAACACTTCCATGCCACTTTGAAATATTAACCTGTAAAGGGGTAGCAAGAATGCATACTTGTAACTATGAAGGAGAGCATATACGGTTGCAATGGCCTTAGGAGGATATAATACGAGGCACGGTGCCACGTGTGCTGGGAATACGTAGGTTCCCCACGCTGTTCCCACTTTCATGAAGCTCGCCACTTAGTGGAACAGACGGTTCTTTATCAAAGAATCACATAAAACGTAAGTGCAAAGTGTGATAAGTAGGTGAAGGAAAGGAGAACCTACCACAAGAGCGTATAACAGGGATCTAGTTTAGATGGCAGGCCTCTCTGACCACATTTAAAGATTTCCAGATTCTTTTAACTTTGGCAGACACCTGGGTTTAAAAATGTGGGAAAGAACATTCCAGGTGGAAAGAACAGCATGTTAAAAGGTCCCGAGGTGGCAAGGAGAAATGAAAAAGGCCCAGGGAGTGAAGGGAGGTGTTGTTCATTTTGGGCCTAAAGAGCAACATGTGTGTTCAAGTAGGCAGATCTCTGTAACATAGTAGGAAATTTGACTGATTCTAAAGAGTAATGAAAAAAAATCGTGTTTTTTTTTTAATTTTGAAAAAAGGATTGATAGGACTTGGTGATAGATTGGACATGGATAGAAAGATTCAGGATAGAGAATGAGACGTGTCAGTACCTATAGCCAGATTCTTCCTGTGAGCAGTTGGGTTAATGACAGTGCTGTGTACTGAGATGGGGGCAGGAGAATGTGTGTCTATGAACATTTTATTCTATTTTAATGTCACATATAATGTACCATATATAGTATATTACATATATTATATTTTTCAATCAAGGTATATGCCAACATCATTCTTTTCTGGTCTGCCCATGCAATGATTCATTGATTGTTCGAGAAGTAGCTATTTAGAGAAAAAGTGAAAATGTAAATTATGTTTTAATAGTTCAAAGTCTGTTTTTTCTACTAAACAGTTCATCAGCTACAGCAATTCTGTCTTATTCGTGCTTTATCTTTCAGAGTTTCTGGCCCACATTTCATTCTCAATATTTGTTGAATGAATAAATACCATCTGTAAAATACTTCCACACTGAAATATAATCACGTTAGTAAATTTTAATAATTATGTGCTGAGTATTTCAAAGTATGTACTTTCTGCTACAGGCACATGATGCAGCATTATTTAGTTTCTCATGTTCTAATTCTTTTTAAATTTTGCTCTTGGCTGTTTCCTTGAGTGGCCAGTCATACAATCTTTAGAGCTAAAGATATGAGATAGGAAGATGTGTTCCAGCTTTTATGAGAAGATATCCCTTCGCCAGGACTAAAATCAGGATTAGGGGCCAAAATCTTAAACCACTAATTCATACTTCATGGGCTATATTATGTCATCTTCAAAAGAGAATGTAATGATATATATATGGTACAAACAGCATGAGATTAAGTCTCGATTCCCATATTTTTAAGGATACCTACCTTGCTTACATTTTTTCTGAGTTTGGAGAACTCTAAAGTCCTCTTTTATGAAAACTGTAGATATACATGTAAGATGCTATACATGTTGGCATGCTGATAAAAATAGCAATTAAATTCTGATTATTAAAAGAAAGAACAGGAATTTACTACTACTCCGTGCCAAACTTTGAGGAGCATGATATCTCCTAAATCCTGATAGCACTGCTTTGTGGTAAATAATATTACCCTCATTTTACATACGGGAAGACGGAAATGTCAGAAGTTAGTTAATTCGGCCAAGATTTATGCCCGGTTATATTCATCATCAGAGCCAGAGTTTCTGTTCCTTGTTAATAGATATGAAGCTCTATAACAGTGTCGGGATGTGGTAAGTACTGCCGCATTTTATATACTTTTTTATATCAGGTTAGCTTAATATGAATAAAATCAGTGAGGTTCCTTTGAATAAATATGCAGTGAAATGGAATTTAACTGAAGCCCCCAGGCCTACTGCCACATATATTCTGGGAACCCCCTAGAGGGGTTGACTAAAGCACAGTATACAGTGCATTCCAGGTACCGTGACTCAGCTGTGCAAACGGCCTGAGGCGGTAGAGAACCTGTTGAGTTCCTGCAACTGCACCAGGGCTGATGAAGCTAGAACACCGAGGTGGGGAGGAGAGGGAACCAGAAAAGAGGGTGAACCCTGCAGAACCATGTTGAGAATTTAGATTTTCTCCTAAGAACAAGGGGTGGGGGGGGACAGGAAAGGGTTTTAAGCAAATAAATATGATCCAGGTTTTGTTTTTAAATTTTTTTTTTTTTAATGTTTTTTATTTATTTTTGGGACAGACAGAGACAGAGCATGAACGGGGGAGGGGCAGAGAGAGAGGGAGACACAGAATTGGAAACAGGCTCCAGGCTCCGAGCCATCAGCCCAGAGCCTGACGCGGGGCTCGAACTCACGGACCGTGAGATCGTGACCTGGCTGAAGTCGGACGCTTAACCGACTGCGCCACCCAGGCGCCCCAGGTTTTGTTTTTAAAAGGTCACTCTCGTTTTTGTGTGAAAAGCAAATTGCCGGAGAGGAGAGGCAAGAGAGGGTTCAAGGACAGGGATTAGGACTGTTACAGTTGACAGCAGAAGAAATGATGGTAGCTTGGACACGACTGATGGAGGCAGAAATAGAGAGTAGTAGACTAACTTGAGAAATACTCTGACTAGGTGTAAAATCAACCAGACTTTAAAAAGGACTGGATGTGGGGGGTAAGGTAGGAAAACTTTTTTTTTTTTCAACGTTTTTTATTTATTTTTGGGACAGAGAGAGACAGAGCATGAACGGGGGAGGGGCAGAGAGAGAGGGAGACACAGAATCGGAAACAGGCTCCAGGCTCCGAGCCATCAGCCCAGAGCCTGACGCGGGGCTCGAACTCACGGACCACGAGATCGTGACCTGGCTGAAGTCGGACGCTTAACCGACTGCGCCACCCAGGCGCCCCAGGAAAACTTTTAAGAGAAGACTCATGCTTCCGGTTTGAGTAACTTGATAAATGGTAACAATATTCTCTGGTTAGGAAACATCGGAAGAAGAGGACACTGTTACAAGTTAGATTTGGGTCACATGGAATTTAAACTGCCTTTGAGATATCCAAGTATATACATCAGTTAGGACACTGGACATGTGCAGCTGGAGAGGAGAAGAGAGGCCTGGATAAGGATGTCACTTGAGCAGTCCTTGGGATATGAAGTCTTGGGAGTAGATTGGAAGACTGGGGGGTTTAAAAAGGACCGAATGTTGAGAAATTTAAGCAACGAAGTGTTAAGCAAAATACTCTTTAAAAGAAAAAACCAAGAAGTTCCAAAAAATATCAGTGTCATTAATAAACACAAGTTTGGAAGCATTCTTCGAAGGCAGAGAGCAGATATTTTTCACTGGAAAAGTCTGTGAAAGAGAGAAGGAAGCCAGGGTAAACCAGGGTAAGTGGGCTTTTTTTTCCCCCAGAATAAGCCTGGCAGCAGCTCCAAGTTAAATCAACGTATACGAAGAGAAGGTGTGGATCACTGGCAACCACTGACCAGGGGGTCACCAAGGAAACTCGATCTGGACATTTTAGCCCGTTTGGGCTGCCACCTTCGCTCAAAGGATAAGGCTGTGATCTAGGGCCTTTACAGAAGACACTAGGGCCTCCACAGCAGACAGAGAGGAGTTACAAGCAGGAATGGAAGCTCCATCCACGAGGAAAACACATGACAGCATTTTGCTCCCACAGAAACCTCTCCTAGAGTGCCCCCCGTGGCTGGCAGTGGGGTTCTCAGGGGATGCTCCATACACAGACATCTGTAGAGAAGCCACTTACAGGACCTACAAGAGAGCAACCCATCAATGAAACCTGCAGGATTTAAGAGCAACCTCAAGTACTACCTAAGTTAACCCACGTCCCCTTCATTCACAAAGACAGACAACCTAAGGTCACTAAGAATTTAAGGAAAACCAGCAAGCAAGAGAAGGGCCAAGTTGAACAAACAGAATTAACTCCAGAAAAAAAAAATACATAAATTTAAGGAGCAAAAGAAGCTTTTGAAAACTTCCAATCAATGTCCTTAGAAAGATTTGAGGAAATATTGCATCTGTAAAACAAACATAAAAAGATAGGATGAAAAAAAGAGGGAGAAGTTCAAAACCAAGTTATTATAAACTCAAAACATGACTGTGAAAAATAGTTAGTGGACAGGTCAAGAAGTAAAATAGGGGGCACCTGGGTGGCTCAGTCGGTTGGGCATCTGACTTTGGCTCAGGTCATGATCTCACAGTTTGTGGGTTCGAGCCCTGGATTGGGCTCTGTGCTGACACCTTGGAGCCTGGAGCCTACTTCAGATTCTGTGTCTCCTCTCTCTGCCCCTTACCTACTTGCAGTCTATCTGTATCGCTCTCTCTCAAAATAAACATTAAAAAAATTAAATTAAAAATAAATAAAATAGATATAGCTTAAAAGTAATGTGTGTTATATAGTAGAATACTACTCAGCCATAAAAAGAATGAAATCTTGTCATTTGCAAGGACATGGAGGGAGCTAGGGAGTATCATGCTAAGAGAAATAAGTCAGTCAGAGAAAGTCACATGATTTCACTCATATGTGGAATTTAAGAAACAAAACAAACGAGCAAAGGAGGAAAAAGAAGAAAGCAAACCAAGAAACAGACTTAACTATAGAGAACAAACTGATGGTTATCAGAGGAGAAGTGGTGGGGGCATGGGTGAAACAGGTGATGGGGATGAAGGAGTGCACTTGTGATGAGCACCAGGTATTGTATGGAAGTGTTGAATCACTAAATTCTGCACCTGAAACTAATATTTACACTGTAGGTTAACTCACTGGAATTTAAATAAAAACTTAACAAAATAAACTGTTTTTCTACTTAATACTTCTTCAGACCAAGTCTGAGGGCAAAGCCAAGTCATTTTTCCAATGTGAAACAACTCAGAAATTCTGTTTACAAACATGGACACACTGTAAGAGGAGTCAATCAAGGTGGATTCCAGCACAATGCAAAATGAACTGAAGAAAGAAGATAGAATGGTGTTCAGAGGACATTGGCAGCTCAGTGAGACCCAGAGTGCGGAGGAGGAGACCATTCAGAAAGTAACAGTGATGAAAAATTCACTTTCAAAGTTTTAATCACAGACGACTTCTATATCATTTATTATGCTGTCAAATATACCACTGGTTCTTTGGAGCATAGTATTAACACAATCATAATGTTGTAAATGCTGATTGTTGGTTTTTAGTGTTCAAAACAACCTACAGAAAATTACGAGACTTAGTTGTTTTACAGAATAATATGAAAATATTATGAGTCTCAATATTATAAAAAGCATTTCATTAACCACAACAATTAGAAGTGCGTGAGAGGATGGATAGAAAGAAGTACGCTAATTTCCTCATCCGTCATATGCACGAGTCTAGAATTGATAAACCATCTCAGAGGTTTTAGTGAATAATTTAGAAGGACTAACTTTATATAAAGAACTAAAAATAGAAACGGTCATTAATGGTTCTTGCTCTCAAGCGAAACTGGTCTGTGTGATGGGTGAGAAACTTTTTTTACTCATTTAATACAAGTTTCTATTTTTTTTCTTTAACCATACGCATGTCTTCCCTTCTTTCTTTGACTTTTATAGTTTTTTATAATTTTTCATTTGTTATTATATACACACACACACACACACACTACCTCATGTTCATGAATATATTCATTTTTCTTTCTTCTACTTAAAATACATACACTATGTGTTTTTTTTTTTTTTTCTTAATCCTGAGAGCTACTATCTTTTTTTGGTTCTGGACAATTCTCTTCCATTATGTCTTTCTATTTTGTTTCTCCCTGGCCTTACATGTTTCTCATATTAGGAGAGCTATTAGAATATGTTAAATTTCGGGGCACCTGGGTGGCTCAGTCGGTTGAGCGTCTGACTTCGGCTCAGGTCCTGATCTCACGGTCCGTGAGTTTGAGCCCTGCATCGGGCTCTGTGCTGACAGCTCAGAACCTGGAGCCTGCTTCTGATTCTGTGTCTCCGTCTCTCTCTGACCCTCCCCCCGTTCATGTTCTGTCTCTCTCTGTCTCAAAAATAAATAAACGTTGAAAAAAAATTAAAAAAAAAGAATATGTTAGATTTCTTATTCTTGCTTCCCCCCACCATGTCTCTTAACTTTGTATTTGTCTTTACCTATTTGTGATATGATTTGAGTGATTTCCACGGACCTATCTTCCAGGTTCATGACTCTCCCTTCAGCTGAGTTCTCTTTATTTCAATGACTTTTTTTTTTTTTTTAGAATTACTTTTCGGCTCTTTTTCAAATAAGCCTGATCTTTTATAATGTTCTTATTTTATGAATTTTGTTTCTTATTTTGAATCTTCCTATTACTTTTTATTATGTTGTAAAGTCTCTTTTAAGTTGCTTTGCCATCTCAGGGGCGCCTGGGTGGCTCAGTCAGTTGAGCGTCCGACTTTCGGCTCAGGTCATGATCTCATGGTCCGTGAGTTTGAGCCCCGCATCGGGCTCTGTGCTGACAGCTCAGAGCCTGGAGCCTGCTTCGGATTCTGTGTCTCCTTCTCTCTCTGTCCCTTCCCTGATCGTGCTCTGTCTCTCTTTCTCTCTCAAAAATAAACATGAAAAACAATTTTTTTAATTAAAAAAAAAATAAGTAAATTGCTTTGCCATCTCTAGTTACTTAAGTATGAATCTTATATCTCATGCTTACTGATGTTCTTCCTGAGTTTTCATGTGGCTTTTGTAATTTAGGGTTGTGAACTCGTCAAGTGTTTCTTCCACAGATGTGCTACTAGAGTACTGGATTGCAGAGGCATTTCCATGTGGTTGTTTTATATCTGTCAGGGGACTTATGGATTTCATGAGTTCGAGCAATTTTTATGTTAGTTTCTGTGCTCAGGATTTTCTTACCAAATAGGTAGTGCACATTTGAGAACACCTCCCAAGAGTGATAGTATTTCTCCCACTATAATAGTTAAAGAATGGACGGGGGCGCCTGGGTGGCTCAGTTGGTTAAGCGGCCGACTTCGGCTCAGGTCATGATCTCGCGGTCCGTGAGTTCGAGCCCCGCGTCGGGCTCTGTGCTGACAGCTCAGAGCCTGGAGCCTGTTTCAGATTCTGTGTCTCCCTCTCTCTGGCCCTCCCCCATTCATGCTCTGTCTCTCTCTGTCTCAAAAATAAATAAACGTTAAAAAAAAATAAAAAATAAAAATAAAAAAACAGTTAAAGAATGGACTGATTCTAATAGTAAAAACTTAAGAAATTGTGTCAACAACATATGATGGATTCACAGTTTTTTTGTTTTTTTTTTAAAAAACACAATGCCAGTCCACCCCTTTTTATGTTACTGTGAAAATGAGGTAAAAAAAAAAAAAAAAAGAAAAAAAAAAGAAAAGAAAAGAAAAGTGCTGGGATTCAAAGCATTAAAGGCAGAGTAGAACCTAAAAGCTGAGTCTCTTTGTTGTTAAAATGCATTTTAATTTTTATATGGATGTTGACTGGTGCTTACTCAAAGATCTTGGCTTCATGATCCAAGTGCCTGGAAAGCAGCTCCCTTAGCATGATCCTCCTATCCTGTGTTGCCTGTTATCAAGCATTTTAGTGATGTTAATTCTTTCATGCCCAATTAGCAAATTCAAGCAGACCATTAGATTCTGCTTTGTTAGGTCTTTGTCAACAATTCACTTTTCCTTTCTTTTAAACCATGCAATTTGCTTACAAACAGAAAAGCTTCTTGAAGATCACAGCCAGGTGTTATTTTTTTTTCTTCCCACAGTGAATAGTAAAACACTTGCCATGTTGATATACATAGGCACTCTATAAATATCTGCTGATTGAGCAATTTATTAATGATTTTCCTTCTTCTCTTTGATTTTCCCTTTTTTGTATTGGGTAAAGGAAACTTGCCAGACATATTTATATGACAGTTTCAGGAGTTTACTTTCTTTCCATGTTTTTATAGAGACCATACACAAAGTAGGTGATTCTATATTCATTTATCTAGTTTAAAGAAAATTACAATGGTTTATTTTGTGTTCCGCTCACAGAACAGAGTGTTCTGAACATCAGCCCAAAGAGGAAGAACCTTAAGCTGAAGGTACAGCCTACTGTTTACACTGAAGGAGCTTGTGTGTGGACAAGAAGCGCTGACAGCTGAAATGGATCCCATGGAACTGAGAAATGTCAACATCGAACCTGATGATGAGAGCATCAGTGGAGAAAGTGTTCAAGATGGCTACACTGGGATGGGAAATTTAGAAAAGGCAGCAATGAGCAGGTATGGGGTTAAAGATGACCAGGTTCCATGGAAAAATGAGAGGTTTGTGGATGTGAGAACAATGTTTTTCAATTCATTACCTATTTGAGAGATAACAATGACATCGATGTTAACACATCAACTTTCTGATCCTAAAGTATTCATTATTACATCATTATTCTGTGTCTCTGATTTAGACTGTGTGTGACTAACTTAGAATTGAAGTTATAGCATTCTTGTACCATTAATATAGGATACTTCGAGTTATATTAGCCTACTGTTTCTTTTACCTCTTGGACTATTTTCTCTATCCCTCTTCCTTTGACTGCCCCTTAAATGCTGCTGCGTCTCCAGAATTCTGTAGGGATTCTTTGGTCACTAAAAGTGTCCTGTGAGCAAGCTCATTCACAACTATCACGGTCTCACCCACTGAACGTGTGCCACGTCTTGGGCCTGTTAGACATCTCCACTTCCTTTCAGATCGTTATACCCAACTGTGTGCTACACATCTGTACGGGGTATCTCACATGTCAGAACTGCCTCATGTATAAAGTCAAACTTGTAATGTCTAATATTGAACTCCTATGATTCTCTTCCAAACCTGCTCCTCCCCAGGAGTCCCCAACACAGTGAAAGTCACCACTATCATACAGCAACACAATCTGAAGACCCCAATTAACAACCCTGAGTTGTCCCTTCCCCCGAACCACACATCCAATGTTTGATTGTAGTCAGTTGGTTCCACCTCTTTGAATACTTGAAATCCACCCACTTCTGTGTACCCATTCTACTGCCATCTTACTTTAGGTCCTTATCTGTCACCTATTAAAACAGGCTGGTTGGTCTCCCTGTCTTACAGTTTGCTCTCCCCCAACTAGCTCTTCACATCCCTGCAAAAGTCATCTTGTACAGTTGCCAAGGGACTGCTGTTCCATCCCTTGGTAAGGCCTTTCAGTGGCTCCCCATTAGCTATAAGACAAAGATTGGGCTACACGTTGCTTGGCAATGATCTGTCCCTTGCCTAGCTCTCCTGTTCATCTCTTGCTCTGCTCCCTTTTTGTAGGGAAGCCTTGTTGAGCCACTCCCAGTTCCCTGTGCCTTCACTCATTCTGCTCCATCTGCCTGGAATATCCTCTTTTAGTATCACCCACCTACCTGCCCCTTTCTCTCTATTGATACCATTCATCCTTCAAGACACAGCTCAAAGTCAGAACTCTTATGAAGTCCCGAGGTGGAAGTGACCACCTGCTCCTTTGTGTGCCCTCTCTCATCATTATACTGCTACAACAGGCTAATGGCTTCTGTGGTCCCAGCACAAATCACACGGCCTGGAATGTGATACGTGCACAATAGCCATTTGATAAAGTAAACTAACTCCTCACCATATGGTATATAACATGAATGATGCACGACTTAAGACACTTAGAAGGAAATTTTTGACCAAATCTCGGCCTGAGGTAGAGAATATCCTTAGACAAGGACAGCTCATTTCATTTCACAACATCCAGGAAAGGCCGCAGGAGGAAGCACTGGTCTTCCTCCATGGAGCCAGTGGAGTAAACTTTCATGCTGTTGGACCAGAGAGGCCACAGACATGCAAATCGTGGTGTTTTCTAGGTTGAGCAACCCTTGAGAACGCACGATGTGGCAGAACACAGGGCTCTGGAATCTGTAGAGTGGATATCTGAGTTTGGAGACGATATGTATCTTCCGGAAGCCTCAGTGAAAAATGCAGAATGACAAACCAGCACCTAACATTCTCGGGGTGAAGTGAATACCTGAAAAGATCGCTGATACTCAGTAAACCTTGTTTCTTTGTCCTCCACTTCGTCACCCTTAGTAAACTGATCAACTCTGATGGCTCTTGTTTCTGAGAAAGATGAGCATAGATGTGATCTCTGCAGAGGTGGCCGAGCTGAAGGGGATGCCCTCCCGAGAACAGTCCTACAGGGTCATTCGATTTGGGCTCTGAAAGCCATAATGGAAAGAGCAGGAATGCTTTTGTTAAAACTGTATCAAGTGTTCTGGGCCACTTACAGTGCCTTAGCTTTTAACTCCTGACTCAAACACAGGTCATCATTTTGCAATTTTACAATCACTCTTAAAAGATGGGTTTTGCTTACATTTGGTTTGGATTGTTCCCCTAAATATGTTTAATTTCCCAAAAGTTCACAATTCATTTATTTGAAATCATTATACTTATGTTTTCAATACAGGCTGGGTTCAGTATCAAAACATTTAAGACGTTCAAAACATTTCTCATATATTTTATCCAATATTGTCATGTGTTATTATAATTCATCACATGCCAAAATAAAAACTTACGAATGACTCAAGAAAGAAACTCTTACTTACTTTTACATTTTACATTTTAAAAACTACTCCTGGACTGAAGGATCCTAATGTATTGATTAAGGATAAAAAAAAAAAAAAAAGAATGTTGGCATTCCAGAGTTTAAATCCAGATGACACTTTTGCTTTATAATCCTTAGGCCTGCTTTAGGCTCCATTTCATCTTATTGTCTGTTTCCAACTATGAGCATTATGTACCAGTCTCCACGCAGCAAGTATATTAACTACCGACGATTAAAATAAAGCACCAAAAGGGAGCAGGGGGTTGCGGGGGTTAGTGCAGGGATGAAAGAAAGCAGCATCTGAGGGCACGACGCTCCCTATAAGAAATAGGAGGATGCCAGGAAATGTTCCTAACTTGTGCACAGGAAGCATCTGGAAAAGCACATAAAGCTTAGTAATTTTGTCAGCTGGTCCTGCATACACTTTGCGTTGTTCCACATTCTCAAAAAGGAACCTGGTTGTCCCTCTTGCTCGCAAGATATTTTCAGGATTAGCTTCTATTACAAAGGATAATTTGTACAGATCGCCTGTAATTATTACTCAAGCCTTTTGGAAACGTGGTGGTAGTAGATCTATATCCTCAAGACGCCTGGCAGACAACTGGGGGACCTGTACAGGAAGGCAATGTGCAGTTGCCAGCCTCTGCCCAAGTAGCCCACAATCACCACGGTGTTCACAGATCATGACATTTTAAGGTCCTGCTTCCTTCCCGGCTCTTCCAATTTCATGGGTGTCTTTAATGCTTTTCTTCCTTTCTCATCGTCTAATAAGCCAAATGTATTTCCAGAGCAGTTAAAATCCTCACACTCAGACACAAAAACCAAACACGACACAGAGCTACCATTGAACTACATTCCAGCACGGGATAGGTGAATACACAGGTGGAGCAAAAAAAAAAAAACAAACAAAAAAAGGAAAAAATACCAGCTACAGGGCCCTGCCTGGGGCTGCAGGGCGCCATGGAAGACTCTAGACTTGGAGCCTAGTGGGTGTAGGCATGGTACTTCCCTTTTCTGAGCCATGGTCACCTCATCCTCAGAGTAGGGGCGTGAAAGTTCCTCTCACAGGGATATTCGAGCATCGACTGAGTTGAAGATCAAAGGCCTAGGCCCTTAGCAAATATCTGCTGAACTGAGAGAATCATCTGATTATGGTGGGGCAGGAGTTGAGAAAACTCAGTCACTGCTCCGGTACCCTCTCTTTGTGAGGGCCCTAAATGGAAACCGCATTAGCTGTCATTCTCTTTCTTGCAGAGTTAATGTGGGAAGAAGAAATGTGGCTTAAAAAAAGGTGCCAACTGAAAAACTATTTTCTCCTTTCCTAACTTCGTCTCTCCTTCCCAAAGTACATTCATAAGTGGAGGGCAGTTGTTGGTCTGGGAGGACCACTGATATGAAGAGAAGGGGGGAAGGAAGAGAAGGAAGAGAAGGGGGGAAAAGGTTTCAACGCCTTGTTTTTCCTCCCTGATCCAGTTACTTAGGTCACCCGAAACAAATACAATTCAGAGCATTTACTTAGATGTTTTTACTTTATTTCTTTTTTTTTTTTTTTATGTGCATTCAGTCAATTTACTAACGAAGATGCTGAAAGTCAGAAATTCCTGACAAATGGATTTTTGGGGGAAAAGAAGCTGGCAGATTACGATGATGAACATGTAAGTGAATCTCTGCTTTCAGGCAGTAAACAGGACTTGAGGGTGTCTGATCTACCTAGGTCTCTGTGGGAAAACAATGTGACTGAAATTTTCCAAGCCTTGATCAGCACATTCTCTGTTTATTCAGGCCCTTACTGGAATAAGGACTTGTTTTTCCTGTTCGCCATATGGCTACATAAATCATTTATGAAATTCATTTGTTTTTTGGAGAAATCATTCTAACCCAAATGTAGTCTGCAATCATACATGCTTTCCTTTCTTTATGTTACTCAGCCTGTATTTTTTATTTTTACTGAGACCCCTGCTAAAACCAAGCATTCCATTCCATTGAAAATTACATGCTTTTACTGAAGTAACAGCTTTTGTTCACTGTGATTTTCTTAGTCTTCAATTTCGAACCATAATCTCCTCCAGCAAAGATAATGTGAGAATAAGAATAATTTGAAAAAGGTCACCCTTTTGGCAAATATTTGCTTCAAACGTGCCCCTTTTTCTTTAAGCATCCTGGAACCACCTCCTTTGGAATGTCTTCATTCAACCTGAGTAATGCTATCATGGGAAGTGGGATCTTGGGCCTTTCCTACGCCATGGCCAACACGGGGATCATACTTTTTATGTAAGTATTTGGTTCAAAGCCCATGCACACCTGTTGTTCTTTCAGTTAACAACCTCAAGTCTGATCTTTGTGAACAATAATGCTCTGAGAAAGTATTAGCATATTCTTGGGCTTATATAGATAGAACAGCAACCTGAGGAATGATCAGAGCATACCAATCCTGGTGCTTGTTCAACCAACTGCCCCTAACCAAATGGCAGAAAGTATATGTGCTCAACCACCTAGAGTGCTGGAACAGCCCTACCAGTCCATAGAAAGCAATTCACAAAGTGATTCACCATAAAAAGATCTTTCCCAGCAGCAGATCTGGCTTTATCACACTCTTAGGAAAGATCCCATTCCAATCCAGGCCTACAGATCCCTGCATGCTCCGATCTCTTCTTGTGCCCCATCCCCTACGCCCCCTAAATGCCTGATAACGATGGGCACACTGGCCTTCTCTCCATCCCAGAAGTTGCCATATTCCTTCTCACCACAGGGCCTTTGCACATGGTCCTAGTATCCTTTTCCCTTTCTTCCTCATCTAGTTAACTCCTCATAGCACATCTCCCCCTCCCCCTCATCGATACCTTCCCTGACTTCCATGACTGGGACAAACACTCCCCACAGTTTTAATATTTTAGTGCAGTTGTCTGATATATTTGGTTAGTGTCTATCTTCTTCCTTGCTAGACTATAATCTCCAGAGGATGGAGCCAATGTCTGTTTTCACCCACCAGATGTCTGTATCCCCAAGACCCAGCATAGTGCTTGGCATGGAAATATTTGCAGAGTAGCCAAAATGTATTCCTAGACCTATGTACTTGGTCAAATGCTGCCTAAGGACAGCAGTGCCACATAGCTGACCTGGAGGATGGATATCACATCATCTATGACAGACGGCCACAGGTGTTTGTGTACCTTACGTACAGCCTGGTATTTTCCAAGACACAGTTGGCAGTAGTGAAATTCTTCACAGGAATAAAGTCTAATATTAGTCAGGCATCCGTGTGAATGCAGATTGCCACCCCTAATGCAATGCCAGGGTGTTAAATAACTGTCTAAGAATGCAATGCTTATATTATATATAAATATATGCTATTTATGTTTTGAACATCATTTGTGATTATCTAATCACACAGCTATTTGAGGGCTAAGGATCAGGCAGGACTATAAATATTTATATTGTGTTAGTGCTTTGGCCTGTTTTAGGTATAACATTTTTTAGCTGAATGGATTTTTATGTCAACCACTCTTTATGTCATGTTTGAAATAAAGGGTTTTTTTTTTTTAATTCTCTGAATCTTAATGGCTTAGAGATGTGTTCGTATACATAGTCGTATACTTCTGTAATGTATGCTATCTCTAAGACTGCCTTCTCCTTATTAATTACACATGCCATTACAATCAGAAGTTATCATCGCTTACTGATGAACAGAAATAAGAAACTCTTCCCCCGATCCTAAGGCCACAAGATTATTTTCAAGGAAGAAGAGTATTTCACTTTTAAAACCGACAGCCTCATTTCAGGCCTAAACAACATTTAACAGATGAAGATGTCCAGAGCAATTAAACTGTTATACATGATGGGGTATGTTCTGTGTATCCAAGTGGCACAGACTGAATGCAGCCATCTCCCTTAATTCTCAACAAGTGACACAGGATTTCATTGGTTTTACTTTTAGTATTTTTGGCCAAAGCAAGTATATGTTTAGAATACAGGGAATGCTCATTATTTTTCCAGGAAACAAAATTATGCCATCTGAACTGCATCTTTAAAAACAGGGAAGTTCACAGGGCATACGGAAAAATTTACGAATAAGTCATTGATTACAGTACTGGTAAACAGACTTTGTGGAAAGCAAGAGCACAATATAGCTAGTTAGAAACACTTGAAACTCGTGGCCCAAACGTACATTTGCCAAGTTGACTTCGTCAGGAATTACCAAAGAATTAGATCAATTGTGGCAAAATGTTTATTGTTGTGTAAAATAAAGAATAAGGGTTTTGTTGTTGTTGTTGTTGTTGTTTTGTTCTTCAGGTTTTAGGTAAAGGTTAGTATTGTTCCTTTATTTATTATATAGGTGCTTCTATCTATGCTCTTATTTCTGCTTTCCAAATCTTGTTTTTGGAGAAACACTGATCACTGTATAAGAATCCCTACATGCCTGTGGACATGTGGAAGAGTCTGAACCAGAAAGGATTCTTTCTGAACACATATAAAGGCATTTTCCTGCACCCTATACTTCCTTCTCTTTTTTTTCTATTTTATAGGCAATTGCCTGAGCTGTGGCTCACAAGTATCTTGCCATCTAACATGCAGGATCAGTAGTGGAGTTTAGACTCTGCATGCTTTGGTGTCTGTATTTCTAGATGTTACATTAAAATTTAGCCAGGCCGTCAAATAGCCCTTAAATTATAAATGTGGCTGAGACTATCACACACACCTGATGTACATATACCCATATGCTGAGTAAGTAGGCATAGTGTTTGCTAATTTTGCTATACATTCAGCATCTAAGTTGTAAACCAGATTCCACTAGTGGAAAGGTTAGGAACTTCTGGTGGTACGTTTTAGCACATAAAATATAGCAAATTCCTGTTGTGTGACAGGAAAGGGTATGTGTAGAGTTCTGAAAAGAATTTCTCAGCTTCCCCCCAATCCACATACTTTCGGAAGGTTAATGACTGAAAGGGCCCATGTGATAATTTATTATAATATCTAACATGAGTTGTGTCTTCTTTATTATAGACATTTATTTTCTACTCTCTATTCCCTTCCTAGAATCATGCTGCTTGCGGTAGCAATATTATCCCTGTACTCAGTTCACCTTTTATTAAAGACCGCCAAGGAAGGAGGTATGCTACCCCTTAAGTCCAAGACGTCCTATTTTGATTCTTGTTAAAGGTATTTCAGTCGATAGCTCTAGAACTGGAGGATGATTTTAGTTAATTTCATATTGCATTTTCTCTGACCCCAATGACACGGCCTCTCAATGTTTTTAGTAATTTGGGCAGCTCAGGGAAGTGAAAGGCAACTGGCTCAGGTTTAAGCCAAATAGAAAAAAGGAGCCTTGATGGATGACAGAAATAACAGTTCTGACATGCTGCACAGAGCTAAGATGAATGAAGCCATTGCTTCTTGTCTGGAGAACATGTAACATATTTGGTATTGGCTTTTGAGATTGCATCTTTTGGGTTTATAATTTCTGTGTGGTGTTTATGTACACATTTGAGACTCCAGTGTGCAATTATAGAAATATTTTAGTCATTAAAACAATCCTTTTAGGGGCGCCTGGGTGGCTCAGTCAGTTAAACGTCTGACTCTTGATTTCAGCTCAGGTCATGATCTCATGATTCATGAGATCGAGCCCTGTGCATGGAACCTGCTTGATATTCTCTCTCTCTCCTTCTGCCCCTCTTCCTCTCGCTCTCAAACAAACAAACAATCCTTTTAAAAGGTGTTTTATTTTTTATTATAGGGTCTTTAATTTATGAAAAACTAGGGGAAAAGGCATTTGGATGGCCTGGGAAAATTGGAGCTTTTGTTTCCATTACAATGCAGAACATTGGAGGTAAGGGCATATAGCTTTCCCTACCACTTACACTTTCGAGAGAATGTTCAATAAACAAGAAAACTCTTACAGCAATGAACAAGCACTTTAAATACAGAAAAACAGCTGCTTTACATTCAGAAATTTAAAAGACAAGAAGATTGTTAAGTAGATTTACTGTTCCTTAATCAAAAATAACAATATCTAAGAAAATATTATATAAGATCCCACCAAATGTATTCTAGAAGTATAGAACAAAACCTCTTGATATCAAATGCTATCATGTCCTTAATTTTACTTAAGAAAAATTAAAGCATTAGTGCTTATTTCATTGTTGGAACAGTTGAGGTTTCCTACGTATGATGGGGTTTATTTCGTCAAACTGAAAATTAAGTATCTGAGGGGTATATCCAAGTATGGGGTATCCTTCAGATAGCCTGTACAGAACCAGCCCATTGGAGTGTGTCCCGAGAAATTGTGCCAAAGCAGAAATTCGGCTAGACATCAGAAGCATTATGATAAAACCACAAACCCTTGGTTCCACAGGTTCTTATAATTCCTACTAAATTATAATTTCCAGAGCCTAGAAATACGCATTTGTAATAGTGTTCCAGGTGATATGTTTGCCCACCAGCTTCACTGGTCCCGTGGAGTCTTTGACCCCCCAGAAGGCATCCAGACCCATTTTCCTATGTCCTACTGTCTATGTCCTCTTGCTTGGCCTGGAAGCTATCATCACACAGCAGCACTTCTTTCCTCACCTCTCCTGTCCCCAAACCTGCCATTCTATTCTTTTCTTTCTCCTCTCAATGAATACCAGCAACATCCAGTTTCTTAAGCCAGGAATCTTACATATCATCCTAAACTTCTCCCTCTCTCCCTAACCCTGAATGTCCAAATGCCACCTCCTGTCCAGTCTATTATCTTACCTGCCTTGTGAAGCTCTCCTCTCTTTCTAGTCTCTCCCGCATAGTTCAGGTGATCATTGTTTCTGCTCAGACTCTTGCATTAGCCTTCTAACTGGGCTTCCTGCCCTGAGTTTCTCCTGCTCTGATCTCCAGATCAGATTCAAATCTAGTGTTGCTTCTCACACACATAAAATTCTTTAGCATGCCCTCATTATTTTCAGGGTAGAGTTTAAACTCCTTGGTCTGACATAGAAGGGTCTTCATCTGCCTATTTTTCTGATACCTTTCCTATCACCCCCAAATCTACCTAGCTACCTAGCTTCTGTATGTCCTGTCATACCATAACAAACCATATTCAGTTCCCCTACTTTCGTAGGCCTGCCACCCTAACACACACACACACACACACACACACACACTCGTTCTGTTTGCTCCCATGACTTCTCCAGATTATTAGGTACTAGTTCCCCTGGGCTCCCTTGCACCCCCATTTATATATATCTGATATGTTATTGTTTTTAAAAAATATTTTTAAACCATTGAGTAGAGAATAGGCTTTTAGAGTCTGATGCACCCAAATGTGAGTCTGTTTCTGCCACTGTGGCTTTACTCCAGTGAGTCTAATTTGTCCATCTATGAGAATGGGAGTATTATTCCATCTCACAAGGTCATTTTGAGGATGAAATCAGACAACATATGGAACATAATGAGGGTTCAGTACATCCTTTCCTCCCCAGTTCTCAGATTCAATGTCACTGGAGCCCTCCTGATTTTTTTTTAAATGGGCATAATTATAAGACAAATACATACTAACTATGTATGACATAAATACATAAATTTATGTAGATTATAAAGATATATGTAAATTATAAAGAGATGTTTTTAAATGGGCATAATTATAAGACAAATACATACTAACTATGTATGACATAAATACATAAATTTATGTAGATTATAAAGATATATGTAAATTATAAAGAGATGTTTATATAAGTCACCCTTAGAAATAACTACTTCAATAATTTCTCTATGCAAAATTTAATAAGTATATTGTTACTGTTAAAATTGGATCATCTTATAATACGGATTTGCAGCTTCCTTTTTTCTTTACCTGACAATATGCCTTGAATGTATTTGCATATTCTTTTTAATGGCTTTGAATTTTCCATTGTACAAATGTACCATAATTGGTTTACTGAATCCCTTATTGACATTGTAATAGTGAAAAACTGGAAACCATCCAAACAATTACTACAATAAATAAATTTGCACAGCAATCTTGCAAGGAGGTAACCCTTCTTAATAAAATCACTGGAGGGGAGCCTGGGTGGCTTAGTTGGTTAAGCCTGAGTTCAAGCTCCTTATCGGGCTCTGTGCTGACACCTTGGAGCCTGGAGCCTGCTTCAGATTCTGTGTCTCCCTATCTGTCCCTCCCCTGCTTGCACTCGGTCTCTCTCTCAAAAATAAACATTAAAATGTTTTCTTCATTAAAAGAAAAATAATAAAGTCACTGGAGTTATCTAGGATTTCCCAAATTCAGCAATTCCTTTAGTAACCTTTATCCAATTCTAACTGCTCCTGCTAAAGGACAGTCAGTAAGCAGATAAATAAAATCCAGGCATACCTTCATGATTTGTATTTAATTTCTTTTCATATTTGTATATATTAAGATCACAGCTCTGGGTAGAATTTGGCAGGAATTCCAGGATTGTTTCATTCATTTTACTGGGTTTGGGCCACAAGCATAGAAGCTCCCCATCCCCACCAAATAGACTGCTTTACATTTGGTTCAAATTTTTAGCCTTTTCAAGGCTTAAAACATCAAGCATTTCATAGTATCACCTCATAGCTGATCTAACTTATTTGTTTGAATAACTGAAATACCCTGACACATATCTGGCCCTAAACCCCAAGGGCTGGGGGACAACCACAACATCTGTGGCTCAAAGTGTAGCTACTAAGTAATGGAATAAACTATAAAATGGCCTCTCAAGATGCACACACATGAAGGAAGTCTGGCTTTAAGGCGCTAACACAAAATTTCATATACCATTCCTGAAAATGCTCTCACTTTGGTTACTCTGTGTGATTAGTAGTTATTTTAGCCTAAGGGAAATCACTTGTATTTCTGTATTTAGCAACTCCACATTTAGAACATTTAACTTTCTCAATCCCCTGAAAAATTAACATTTACCACAGATGTTTCAACATTAGCAGAATAATGTTGACATTACCCAGACAGGTCTGGATCATTCTAAATTTTCGAAGACCAAACACATTAACAGTGGTGACATCACTGAAAGTCAGCAATTAATAGCTCTAAAATTGAATGGTACCTCACTGAGCCAGTTAATCAGAAATATCTCCTCTGTTTACGCACCGTAAGATTTAGCTTTAGCCAAGGTCTTTGTAAAGATTAACCAAATAATATTTACAGAAGACACATCAGGTATTGTAAAAATCATTTCACTTCACAATAGAGGAGAAACCCTGGCCTGGGGATCAGGGATCTTCTATTTTGGATGTGGTCTGTCGTTTTCAATCTGTGTGATCTTGGGTATGTCATCTAAGCTTTCAAACCTTTATGGCCTCAGCTGTGGAATGAAGATAACATACATCTTGCTGATTTACAAGGCTTTTCAGCTGATCAAATGGAGTGAAGTGCAGTACTAAACAACACAGGGAGTTATTATCACCATTATTACTTGTTCGAGGTTAAGTATTTTGAAACTACTAATAGCACAATTTGCAACCTAGAAATCTGCTTTACGTGTCTGTGAGCAAAACTTCACCAGAAAGATGGAGCACACACTTTTTTTTTTAGCAATGCAAAACCCGTCAGTTTTATTTTTAAGTTAATAAAATGTATTTTTATTTTTAAATGCTTTCAATGTTTATTTACTTTTGAAAGCGAGACAGAGTGTGAGCAGGGGAGGGGCAGAGATAGAGGCAGACACAGAATCAGAAGCAGGCTCCAGGCTCTGAGCTGTCAGCACAGAGCTGGATGTGGGGCTCGAACCATGAACCATGAGATCATGACCTGAGCAGAAGCCAGATGCTTAACGGACTGAGCCACCCAGGTGCCCCAAAATGTATTTTATTTTTAATTTACTGGACCATGTGTCAAATTAGCATTCTACTTCACGGAGTGGATGGACTTAGAAAAGATGTTGCATAAATCCCTATAACTTTTGGCAAGATTATATGTTATGCATATGTATACATACATCTTTTTCCAGGGAGAGGGTTTATAGATTATATCAGATTTTCAGAACAGTACATGATCACACGTGGATCATTTGTCTAGATGCTCAAGAGCTTTTGCCACTTGGTATAATTTCTTATTTGGTCAAGAAGAGACTGGGATATAGAGAAGAGAAAATTCACTGACAAAAGTGGGAAAGCTATCATCTCTTTCATTCTTTTATCAATCCAGTCAGCCTCCAGTTTAGACAATTAGTGGTCTGAGGCTTTGGGTGCCCATCAGGGAGGTTACAGAGGACTAGACTAGCACCCACCCGGGGAAGCCAGAGTGACATATAATCTACACAGCACCGCCCTACAGTTCTGCCCTCTCTCCTCTGGCCGATGCCTGTTGTTACCAGGCCCCTGCCCAAATGATGGACACAAAAACAGGCACACTTAGTACAGGCCATCATGACGTCTAACTGATGGAACAACTTTACTAAAAACCTCAGAGCTGGATTAAAAACAGAATCAGCATTGATACTGTCAGCAAAGGTCCATGTGTAAGAGCCAGAGGGCCAAATACCTGTTTTTGAAAAGAACTTGGAAGCAGTACAAGATATACTGGGTGGCTTTTCTTTCTGTTCAGGGGATCAGATGCACATCTGACGGGAAGACTGAATGTCCCAAAGGCCAGGACTTCTCACAACTTGCCTGTGACTTTAGTGCTATGTGCACCACTAAGCTGTCACGTTTTCCATTTTAGCAATGTCAAGCTACCTCTTTATCATTAAATATGAGCTACCTGAAGTAATCAGAGCATTCATGGGACTTGAAGAAAATACTGGGTATGTCTTATGTTCTCTCTACAACATCCTTTGGCTGATTCTACTTGGTCTTTTCTGCTCCTAACATTCTTGACGCTCTTTCCCTTGTAGAGAATGGTACCTCAATGGCAACTACCTCGTCATATTTGTGTCTGTTGGAATCATTCTTCCACTTTCTCTTCTTAAAAATTTAGGTAAAGTCATCTTTAGTTTTTATTTTCATTTCCTATTCCAACAGGTAAGTCAATTGTAGATACTGTATTCACCTTACAGAATTTCTCTGCTAACTTTTAGGTTACCTTGGTTACACCAGTGGATTTTCTCTTACCTGCATGGTGTTTTTTGTCAGTGTGGTAAGTGATTTATTGACACGATCCTTGTAGGTTGGTGAGCATGAGACACATAGTCCCTGAATTAGTGTCCTCATTTTTGTTCAAGCAATTCACTAGCATGAAATACTTCTTGCATCACAAGCCATTTTCTTATATTCTAATTTGGAATGAGAAAAGAACAGTCATGATTTTAAAAATAGTTGAGTTAGAATGTCAAGGCCATTGCTAATAGTATGTTCTAAGCACACTGGATATATATTTGGACAAAAGGAACCCTTCAAGCAGTAACATGACAATGATCTAGTATTTAGAAAGGTGGAGAAAGACGTGAAGAGTCCCAGAAATCAGTGAGCTATAGAATTATTCATGTCTACATCAGTCAGCCATTTTCTCCTACACATTCCACCCATGAAAAGAGGGTAATCCCAGTGGAATTAAAGAAGAGATCCTTCTCCCCAGTGCCCCCACTCCCTGCCAAAAAGGGAAACTTTTGTAATATCCTGGATGCCAAAATGTATATAGCATTTCCCCAAAAAAGGCAAAAGAAGATGGGAAATTTTTTGATAATCCATATTAATTTGAAGAAATAAAAGATATGAAATATAGCAAGGAAATGATCATCTTTATCACAGAAGAATATGGATGATTCTTAGAAGAGATTCATGCAAAATACTGTCCTATTGATTCTCAGGGACAACCATCCTTCCAACTCTTTCCTTAGAGCAGAGGCTAGAGAGTCTCCATTGTCTATTAGCCTAAAGGGAATCTTCAGCAGAGGCCCCTCACCACTACCCCATAAGCTATATAAATGGATTTTTGTTTCCCTGTTCTCCTCAAAAAGCTGATTTTTTTTTTTTTAATGGCTGGGCCTAGGTGATTTACAAGAAATTCCAAATACCCTGCCCTCTGCCTGTTCTGGATCACAATGTTGGAAATCTGACATTCAACAATACACTTCCAGTGCACATGGTAATATTACCTAACAACTCTGAGATTAATGGCGTGAACTTCATGATGGATTACACCCACCAAAATCCTGCAGGGCTAGATGAGAACCAGGCCAAGGGCTCTCTTCATGGCAGTGGAGTAGAGTATGAAGCACACAGTGATGACAAGTGTCAACCCAAATACTTTGTGTTCAACTCCCGGGTAAGTGATGAGCCTACCAAAATGGCTGGGTCTTCATTTTATAAGCTGAGATGGCTTGGGATTGCCATCTGTGTTGAAAAGCTACACATGCGTTGTTGTCTTTGTTTTTCAGACGGCCTACGCAATTCCCATCCTAGCATTTGCTTTTGTGTGCCACCCTGAGGTCCTTCCCATATACAGTGAACTTAAAGAGTAAGGCAGCCGTCATTTTAACATTCTAACTTGTTTTGAAAATGTGCTCATATGTTCAGAGGTGCTTTATACAAAAGCATGGTTAATGGCTTTCTCTTCAGAGAAGGTGTGTGGTACATACCACTCATCAGTAATGTATTTTAACCAAAAAGGTATGAATTAGCCCCCTCCCTACACTACCGTATCTGCTTCCTTCTCTCCCATTTCTTTATCCTAATGGTCCACAAGAGGAATTTAGGTCAGGGGGAGGAAGAGCCAATGGCTAGAAGAATTTTGGCAGGAATGAGAAATTTGAATTTGAAATTTGCTAGGAATGATGTCACCTCAGCTATAAATGACCGCACCCATGAAGACCAAAAATTATGGCTAAGGTGACCTCGCTAAGCCATTGATGTCACTTGTGCTTGTCTTTAACCCTTGTCTAGAAGACATTCACCACAGGGATGTGCCAAAACCTGGCCTTCATTGTCTTATCTGTACAATGGAGACAATGGCTAGACAATCTTGTTTCTTCTAGCTGAAATTCTAGGATTCGTTTGTAGTCTTTTCCCTTTGAGGCTGTTGACATCTACTTAGGTATGTAGTGTGTCTGAGCCCTCTAGCACTGCTTTCCCCTTTACCTTTAGAGAAAGGTGGCCTATAGTAATTCTCACTTTATTTAATCCGGGTATCAGTAACCTCACTCTTTATTCTCAGTACATAGCAATAATTGCTTCACAAATTCTGATTTAACTTATAAAAAATTTGGGGAACACTTTCAATTATTTTCGCTTTACTTGGAAAATCACATGCGGCATTTACTCTACACTTGACCTTAACCGAAGACCAAGAAGTGATAGCAGTTACTCCAGAAGCCCGGCAATTGACTTTAAGCAGCTGGGTGCCCTCCAGAATGGTTTCCAGACGCTTCTAGGCTCTCTTGTGGTCTGGACTCATGCAAGTTGTGCTTTGCTGATTCTAGTAGGTTTGTGTCCTCCCACATGAAATATGAATCCCATCTCACTATGAAGTATGAAAGCTTCCTACATTAGCAGACAGTTTGATCTTTGTGTTAATTACATTCTTGCGTACTCAGTAGACAAGTATATTTATCAACACAAAATAAACCAGTCTTCTTCTAGGAAAATAGTTGTCTCTAAGACTGACAGAGTAGTAGTTAAGAAAAATGGAAACAAATCCCCCACAGCTCTCTAGGACAAGTTTAAAGAAGCTATGTTTCTGTATGAGATGTGTGGTTTTATAATAGTACACAGGCATACATTCTTTCACTATTTTAGACATTTTTTTACTAAAAAAATGATAAAAAAAAAAAAACACTGAGCTTTTTTTTTTTTTTTTTCATTTCAGTCGGTCCCGGAGGAAGATGCAAACAGTGTCAAATATTTCCATCACGGGAATGCTCATCATGTACCTGCTTGCTGCCCTCTTTGGTTACCTAACCTTCTATGGTAGGTCACTCTGTCAAAGTCATTCTCTTTGTGCAAATCCTAGTTGGACTGATCATTAACCCGGGTAGGTATAATTCTTTTAATTACCCTCTATAAGCAGCATGATCTATAGTCCATGTAGTCAACTAACATGCTATTTTAGCCTTGTCACTTGACCTAAGAAAATGGGACCTGAACCAGTCTAGCTAACAAGTTACAACAATTTGTGAATTCATACATGTTTTATGAAAAACCAGCCCTCAAATCTACATTATTTTCCTTAGGGGATAGATTATATTTCCTTGACTTTGACTTCTTAGGCCATCTCATGCTAGAAGCAATCACAGTGAATCCAATCGTATGTTGTAAAGCTTTCTTGGTAGAATAAATAACTACTAAGCAAATGGTAGGGAAAGTGCAAAGTCCTTGAGTTGGAACCTGCTTCTTGTTTACCAGTCAAGTTGGATCTGGGGGCTTGGAGCATTAGGTAAATTTTCTGGCTTATCCCATTCTATTCTGTTATAGTGAACAGTTTCCTGAGAAAAGACGACATGACAGAGTTCCACTCAATCTGGGAGTGCACTACCAGAAACAAAAAAAGTTACTATGGACACATTAGATTATGCCTAAAACAATTTGTCTATGGCATCTTAATGGACACCAAAGTAGGATTGTTATTGCACTCCATTGAAGCATAGCTTAATAGACAAATTTCAGGGACTTAAACATTGACCTGTTACCACTAATCAGTGTAATCAACATAAATAAACCTTTTGTTTAAACTTCTCTAACTTTTTAGTTGTTTTTTTCTTCTGATTCACTAAATTAAATTGATTACTAGACAAATTGTGGAGGAAAAGACTGGGGAGGGAGCACCATTTACTTGGTTTTTTTTTCTATTTGACTAATAGTTGGCTGTTAACCAAGCATTCACTTTAGATTGGGCATTAACTGCTTGTTGGTTGTGAATTAATAAAAGTTAGATCAATACCACTGAAGGTATTTTTACCCCGTTTTATCTGATTTGGAGGGGCGTAGGGAGAAAAATCCAACTACATCTGATTCTATAAGCATCTCCATGTCATTTGTGTCTGGAATTCTGAGTGAATAAGCTTTCCAGGAGCATGGCATCTTAATCTTAGATCAGTATTCATTGGGAGACCCTGTTAAAATCATGCTAATTCATCCTTGAATGTTACTTATACTGATTCTAATGAGTTTCATAAGATAAGCTTGAAAAATCCCCAGAAGTATCTGTATTGGTATCATGATAGAGTCATAATTATTGAACTTGAAAAAATATTAAAAATCGTTTGTTATAAGGTTTCTATACTAGATTGAGAGAAGCTGCATCAAGGCTCACTTAGCAGGTGGGAATAGAGGGGGGAGTGGGCAGGATGTAAGGGACAGGCTGGTGGGGGCTTGGACCTTTCATCCCCTTCAACCAGAGCACCTCAGCTTCCCGTCTCTTGTGAGGCTTCTGTACAAACTGAGATAGACTTATCACGAAGCAAATGAGCCAGAGAGGCATCTTCACAATTTTATTCTAGCTTCTTTAACTTCATAAGCTTCACTGGCCCCCTTGTCCATTTGAAGAAAGATCAACACAACTAATAAATAAGCTCAAAGATAGGATAAAAACAGGTGTCTAGATTCCCAGACCTGGGTGTTTTTTTCCGTTGTACTGTGTTCCCTTTGTAAAATGTTGATTTTGGTAATCAGTACTGACTTGGAAACACCAAACTGGACCCATTCTCTTCTTCTTTGTAGGAGAAGTTGAAGACGAATTACTTCATGCTTATAGCAAAGTATATACATTTGACACCCCTCTCCTCATGGTACGCCTGGCAGTCCTTGTGGCAGTGACACTAACTGTGCCCATTGTCCTGTTCCCAGTAAGTACCTGAAGCTTTGATGGAAGAATCCTGCTTAATCTCCTAGCTTAGATATGTTCCAATTTCACATGGATTTAATTATGTGAGTTTGCACTTGCAATGCCTGAAGACGTTATTTTCACACAGCATTTTGGAGCCATTTAAGATGGACAATTTAATACATAGATTCAACAAATATTTTTTGATGTTAAACACCTTTTAAAAAGTCTTTATTTGGGGGGAGAGGGAGAGAGGGAGAGAGGGAGAGAGGGAGGGAGGGAGGGAGAGAGAGAGAGAGAGAGAGAGAGAGAGAATCCCAAGCAGGCTCCATGCTACCAGCACAGAGCCCAATGCGGGGCTCGATCTCATGAACCATGACATTGTGACCTGAGCCAATATCAAGGGTCGGATGCTTAACCGACTGAGGCATCCAGGCGCCTCAAATGTTAAACACTTTTAAAATATAGGAGGAAAAATATAATCACAAAATTTCTATTTATTTTCCAACTTTACTGAGGTCAAAGTTTTTTGTTAAACTTCAATTCAAAAAGAAGATCTTGGGTTTCTATCTTGTGGGTTAGTAGAAATGAGTAGGAGTTCATAGAACTTCTGGAACTTAAAAGGCAAAAACTACATTACTTTTCAATTTGTTGCATTTTCACCAGTTCTGAAGGTATTCAAATTTCCCCTACAGTTTTGTTGCAGTCACATTCAAATGTTGCCTTATTTAATCTGATTCCTTGAAGACCAATGAGAAGGGGAATTTTATTACGTAAATTACTTACTAGAACTAAATCTCTTGAAAAATAGCTATATTTTCCACTGTATATCTTTTCTACTATCCCTAACACTGATACATGCCCTCGACTAGACTCATACTGCGATCACCCCTTCTTGGCATTTGCCTTTGGCATCACTTGTCCTGGGATCACAGAGCAGGGCTGGTTGAAGAGATTTGGGCTGCGTGAGTTAAAACCACCACCTATGGACAAACACAGGTCCGCATTCTCCTGCCAGCTCTTCTCCTTTCATAAATACTCAATTTACTCATTCATTAAGGGGAGAAAATAAGCGACCTAGTAACCAGCACCATACTGTACAGAATGTTCCATACAGGGCCCAGCATATAAGGACTACTCATATAATGACACTGTGGTCACTTTAAATGCAGCTTGTGTGCTGAAATATTTTTTAACACATTCCTTTTTCATGAGTGCATGAAATCAGATCCTTATTACTATGAGGGCTAATATTTTACTCCTAAATAATATTTTGCCTCACACATGTCTGAAAGTATTTCAGATGACATGCATACAGCGTTAGCCTAAAATCAGCTCCATCATGGGTACGAGGCAGAAGACAGCTATTGATAGAAAGTGTACCATAAGGTAAAATTTCTAAGCAAACAGTGTCTCTGAGGAACCAAAGTTGAAAGCCCTTTTTGTGTGTAAGGAGCTAATTTTTGGCACACAGTAGGTATTCACATCATTATCGAGTCAAAGCATTTTATAGAAGAAATTTGTTATGTGGCTCTGTATTGCTTTATTCATAAGCCCTAAATATAGCACTTTGAGGTCATGGTCTTGGGAGATTAATGGACTTGCCTGTGGTCATGCAGTTAGTCACAGTTGATTAATGCACCGCTCACAGAAGGACACTGATGGCTGAGGTCAAGATAAAGGAAGTGGAAGTCACACTGATGGTCATTTTACCTCGACATTTAAAATCCAGATCTCCCCATAGAAGTTCTTTCTCTTGTGACAGGGCACGGATATAAATTTGACCATCAGGAACAGTAGTGGTTTGGAAATGTCTCCCATTAGATGCCCCTTAGAATCAAAATGGATCATGGGAACCAAAATTTCAAAACATAACTCATCCTTAAGTATTTGTACCCAACGTTAGCATTTACGAAACATGCTGCACATAATTCTGTCTTTGACCCTAGAACATTATTACATTGAGATAATCTGCATAGGTGTCCACCTTATCTCCTGGTTTAAAAGTCTTAAAGGTTAGGAATGTGCACAGTGACTGGTGCAGGAGAAGTTTGACAACAATCACCCAGAAAAATGGTCTCCAAATGAATCTTGCCTTTTGAGATGTGTAAACTGCTTTTTCTAGCAATAGCATAAGCTGTTTGCCCTGCCAACATTTGCCATGAACTTTAGTTTGGGTCAGGAGCTGGGCTAAATGAATTAAGTGTCCATGGGTATGATGCAGAACATAAAAGTAAACATGGAGGACAAAAAAGTCTCCTCGTCCCAGTCAAACCCACAAGACTACCTTCAGACACTTTCTCCCTAAAGTGAGAGAAGTTATTAGTGATGTGTTTGTTTCTTATGATTTAGAGCCATGATTTCCAACATGTCAAATGCTGAGCCATGCACAGCAGGGTTCTCGCGGTAGTTTTTTTAAATTAAGAAACTCTTGACCATAAGAAGTTTATTTACTTTGCTTTGATATCCCCATATACAAGTAATCAAAAACAAACAAAACCTAATCTGGATTAAAATCTCTCGATTTTAGGCATAATTGTATATTCTACTTCTTTCAACAGAGGATAATAGGCTCGTTTTCTTAGGAGCCCAAGAAGACACAATAAGGAAGGGCATTGCTGTTATTGGTTGACTAGATGGATTTTCCTTTGATTACTCTATTATCTTATTTTCTGCAGTTAGGCTAGTTTTTTCCAAAATAAAAGACATATTGAGTGCAGAAATGATTATTGAACAGATGAATAAATGAAGTGAATTACTTTTTTACTAGTAGCTCAACATTTGTTTCTATTGTTGGGGGTGGGGGTTTTATGGGAGAGTAGTCTATTATGGGACTACACCTCCTTCCCAAAGACTATTAATTCCATTTTCAGCTTGTACTCCCCTTTATGCAGTAAAGTTCACCCATTACATGAAAAACAGAAAACCAGATCATCCTAAGGAGTTTATCAAGAACACACAGACTCACATTCCATTTGCCATACCTTAAAAAAAAAAAAAAAAATCACATCTCAGATTTTCTAGCTACTTCTCTTTTATTCTGTGATGGTGAAGTCATTTTTCCCCACATATGTTGCCATCAGATCTGTTTTGAATCATATGCAGATATAGGCATAGAAATATGGCAAATGTTGCTGTGAACTGGAATAGAGTAGTGGTCCACAGATATTTCCAACACTCCTACCCTAAGCAGTCTTACAAAATGAAACTGATTCGCTTCTAAACAATAAGATTGATTTTTTTTAAGAGTTCAGACCTAAGGTTCCCACTTTTTACTCTGCCTCCCAGTGGGTCCCCAGATTAGAACATAGCACCTCTTATTCTGAATACTCTCTCTGGAAATAACAGATGTTTTCTCTAGAGCTGCAAAGGACCTTTCTGGAATCCTTCTGGGTCAGAGGGCATGGCTGTTGCTAAGGACTTCCCCACCCACAGCATCTGACCCACATTTCCAGGTTCTTATCAGTTTGTGTCAGTGGAGAAAAGGCACTTAGATAAGTGGAACAGCAGGCAGTGCTTTGTGGGTAACACGCCAGAATTGCCTCAGTCCTGACATAGGTAAATAGAACTATTCAGGACCTATTGATCCAGGCTCACCTCTCAAGGCAGCATTTTAACATAGAATGACTGGCAAGTTTTCTTCTATTCTTTTCCACCACCACCAGCCCCCTACTATCTCCCTGCTTGCCCTATGATCCTTTCTAGGAATGCATTGGCAATTCTACATGCTTTCAGTTCTGTTTGGGATTTTGTTTTTCTTTATTTGCTGTGAGGAGCAAGCTTTCACCATTTATTCCAATGATGATTCCTGTAAACCTTCTGTACTCTTACATCACCACGCCAAACCTTAGTCTTTCTGGGAGCCATGAGACCTTAGGAAACCACATTCACATTCAGGGGACCTGCACTTAGAGGTTTACCTCTAACTCAGCTTATGGAATAGAGTATTCCTTTAACAAAAGACCAAAAACAAAAAACACAAAAAACAAACAAAAAAAACCTCACATATATAAGTCCTCTGCCTGAAAATAACCTGTATTCTACTTGTTTATTCTGTAAATTTCACACTTTCAGACAAGTAAATCTTTAAGCCATAAGGATGTACCATGGAAAGCTTATGTTGAAGCCTAATAAGACTGGTTTGGACAATATCCAATAAGCATGGAGTGTGGATCATAATGTAGAATTAATGGACAGCTGGGGAAAATGTAATCAAGGCATTTGCTTTCTTCAGCCTACTTTTCAGAGCGAATTTCATAATTTTCACTAATCCAATTTTTAAAATCCTTTACAAAGTCACTCTTAAACCATTTCCAGAGACTATCTGGTTTGCCATTCTGGAAATGAAATTGCTTTTGAAACCTAAACAGATGGCTTTAATTTTGGTGGACCAGTATGAAAGGAATGCCACATTAGACACTACAAGCAATTCGGCTCAAAGTTTTCGTCGTTCATACATGTGTTTCAAAAATGTATTTTACATTTTTGCTTTTACATGAGTTCCCATCTCTCCACCAGTAAGAGACTTCAGAAGTAAAATTTTAAGTGGAAAACCAATGCCAGCATTTCTAAAAATGTGAAGTCCGAGCTTAACTGGAGTGTTCCCTTATTGAAAAGCCAATAGAATAATGCCACTGAGTCAAAAGTGTCCTCTAAAAGATTCTAAAGATGAGAGTATTTTCTACTTTGTTAAGCTGTTCAAACATGCAGGGCATTCCCTCCACCCACAAGGATCTTTTTTATTATCCAGTTATAGCACAGTAACTTGAAAGACTGCTACCAATGGAGCCTCTCTTGACCCTTCACCTACTTATTGTAGCTGTTGAAATAGGGCTGAAGTCTGTCAAGGCTCCCGAAGGGTGGGAAGGGATTCATTCTGTTCAACTTAATTCAACATGTATTGAGTGCCTGCTGTGTGCAAGACACCAAATGAGAAACTCTGAGGAATGCTAAAATTATCAGGTCCTATTCTTTGCGTTTTGTGTGCATTTATAATCTGTAATTGGGAACGGAGGGCAAAAGGGCAAAAAGAAATACAAAGAGTATCATTTTAAAAAACAGTATGTGGCAAAATAAGCATTATATGCTAAATACGATGCCAAATTTTTAAAAAACCCAGATGTGTAAAAATCACAAGGAGTGCAAATCAATTCAGTGCTCGCCCTTAATACTTAATCCTGTTTGACAACACATGTTTAGAAATCAATAAGGGTTTTACTGTGTCCCTGAATTCTGTCTTACCTGTTATCTTCTCTGAGATAACTTTTAAGAAAACATTCTGAAAGCTGAGAAAGTGAGCAGAAGGAAAATAACTATCTCAAAGAAATATCAGCATCAAGGCTGCACAACAATATCAACATACCTTTTTTCTTTAATGGTTAGTTTTGAGAGCGTGCAAGCAGAGGAGGGGCAGAAAGAGAGGGAGACAGAGGATCCAAAATGGGCTCTGCACTGACAGCAGAGAGCCTGATGCAGAGCTCAAACCCACAAGCTATGAGATCATGACCTGAGCTGAAGTCGGGGCTCAGGTGCCCCTATATCAACATAGTTAATAACTGAACTGTACACTTAAAAATAGTTAAGATAGTTAACATTATGAATATTTTACCACATTAATGAAATTTTGAAAAACAAATCAGCATCAAGATCTTTTCTGGGAGAAAAAGGAAAAACACAAAGTGCTTTAGAGTGACAAGAATATTTGAAATAGTAGACGAAAATCAAAAACAAATTAGTAACCTTGCCTTTGAACTTTCTTGTTGCAGATTCGTACATCAGTGACCACACTCTTGTTTCCCAAAAGACCCTTCAGTTGGATAAGACATTTCTTGATTGCAGCCATACTTCTTGCACTTAATAATGTTCTGGTCATCCTTGTACCAACTATAAAATATATCTTTGGATTCATAGGTAAGTTTGAGAAAGGTTTTTATTTAATCAGCTCAAGTGGATACCTCCTTAAGTGGCAGACAGGGAGCTGATGGAGGGGAAGTCAAGGATCCCTGCTCCATCTTTGACTCATGGGATTCTTGTGAGCCCAGCCGGGCCACCTGGTCACCTCCCCTCCCTCCCAGGTGACTCTGGAAGTTGATCACAGGATCAGAAAATGTCAACAGTAAAAGCTACCTTATAGGTCATCTAGTCCAGCTGCCTTTTCTGATGGAAATGGAGCCCCACAGAAGTCAAGTCATATACAGTTCCCCACTTCCCCTCCATCCAAAAGTAGAACATTATATGAAATCTTTTGTAAGCCTTGATGGCATAAAGCTACGAAGAAACTACGATTCATTCATATGGAAGCATTTTTGAGCATCCCAGACACAAAAGATAACCGCTCTTGGACTCTTCTGATAACTTACGACACAATATTGCTAACAAATGCAGAAAATAAATCGACCTAAAACACAGATATTCACAACGGTTCAAAAGCCATGGCAACTTAATGCTGAGATGGAGTATAGTTCCCAAGGAAGAGACCTGGAGACACCTCTCTCGCTGCTCAGGGGGCGCTGCCTCCATAATGTTCACTGCAAAACAAATTCTGGGTGCAACTTTCACCTTTTAATTTTTTTCCCCATAAAGACAGAAATCTTCTTTGGATTTCTTTCAGTAAGGGAAGGTAGGTGCTAACATAGGTCCTTCCTAAAAGTGAAGTGGCATAACATGAACTTTTGCAAAGTGGGGAATACCTGTATCTTGGACTATTGCAGGATTTGAATTTAGGTCTTAACTCTGCATCAAAAAGTAAGGAAGACACAGTCTACCTATAGGATGCTTTCTCGAGTCTGTCAGTATCAGCTGAGCACTGATGGCCATCTTTGGAGGTGGAGAAGGTTGGTCTTGTAAAGCAGATTTCCTTAACTGTGTGGCCCGTTAATATAGTTTTCATCTGCTGATTTGAGGGATTACTCAAATTTTAAATACAATATAACATTTTTTTGGATTAGGTGTCAGCAACTTGAAAAGTTGGAAGTGGATAAGAAGGATGTATGATGAGTTCAGCTTCCTTAGTATGTGTTTCTATTGTCAGTTTCCTATAAATTTTTAAGTCAGCCTTTTTTTTGTTTACTATATGTTATGTGTACTTAGGATACAACTATGATGTTAGGTATATTTTAATTTTCTTGATAAACATTTGAATACGCAACCAAGACAAGTTTATAGTACTTTCAGTGCTAAGATTAGGGTAGCATTAGACTTTTAAAGTGCATGACCTTGAGTCTCTGCCTTGCTGAGTAAGACATTGACCTGTCCTGTGTTTATCCCCTCAGGGGCTTCTTCTGCCACTATGCTGATCTTTATACTTCCAGCAGTGTTTTACCTTAAACTTGTCAAGAAAGAACCTCTTAGGTCACCACAAAAGGTTGGGGTAAGTAAGGCTTGCAATCTCCCCCGTTATAAGTTGCTCTTTAACTGACAGTAAACCGAAAATATACAATTCAAAAAGACTGACCAAGAACTGAAAATCAGAGATGGGCTGGAACTTTAGTGGAGAGAAAGGAGGGTAGATCTCTAGTACTGAGATGATTCCAGGATTTCTTCGCGTCATAAATCAAGAATCTTGTGTTAAGTCCTTTCTACCCATCAAACACTAAGAGTTTTCCCACAGGCATATATGGATACCAGTTTCCACCACCAAGCTTGTAGCACTATCCATAGGAAATTATGTGGGAAGGAATGAGGCTCCCTGACAGTGTTATGAAATAATTGAAACATTTTAGTCATATTTTTTAGGTTAGGAAGGCCAAAAGAAAAGATGCTGCCTGGTTTCCCCCTCCATAGTACCTTGGAGTGGACTGAGATCCAGAACAAAACCATCGTTTTCCAGTTAACCTCTTTAGATATAAAATTTAATTTTATTAAGCGAGAGCATATTTCTTTTCCAAAATGATGTTATAGAAACACATGCCAGAATGAATTGTTTTTCTAATTATTTCTTTAATGTTTATTTTTGAGAGAGAGAGAGAGAGAGAGACAGAGACAGAGACAGAGTGTCAACAGGGGAGGGCAGAGAGAGAGGGAGACACAGAATCGAAGCAGGCTCCAGGTTCTGAGCTGTCAGCACAGAGCCCGACGCAGGGGTCAAACCCACAAACTGCAAGATCATGACCTGAGCCAAAGTCAGATGCTCAACCCACTGAGCCACCCAGGCTCTTCTTGTTTTTCTAATTATCAAATAGTCATTGATAATATTTAACTATATCTTCCATTTAAGGCTTAAAAACAGTGCCTCTTACTAAGTTATGCTGAATGTTGCCTGAGAGTCATTCACTCCTCAGGACTGTTCAGGGACTTCAGGACAGTTTGGTGTTCAAAGCTCCTCCCAACATCTCCTCCCCACCCCTGCCCCCGAATTCCTAGCCTCTCCAGTCTATTTTGCTTGGACTTTTACAGAAGGGTGACCATGGCAAATTATTTATCCTGTTTGTGACCCATTCTGAGTTTGATGTAAAAATGAGTAAAATTGTCCCCTGGATCCTTTCTAGTGAAAAACTTCACCTGTTGCTTCCTCATAGATTGAATGAGGTAGTTGATCCCAGTGATGATAATATATAAGGCCCCTTCTAGTGTTTTACACACACACACACACACACACACACACACACACACACACACACACGTTTTTAAAGGAATATGTAACATAGATTAGGCTTTTGTTTTTATCTGTTTACTTTGTAAATTTAATCCTGTCCTATAGACTATAATATGCCCTTCACCTAAAAGATTGTGAGCACACTCAATGTCATTGTATCTTTTTCTGTCACTTGTTTTTTTTTTTTAATGATTACAGAGAATTCCATCATTTTGATGTAACAAATCAACCATTTATCTATTTTGAAGACTTAGATTAAATCTCTCCACTGTATTCGCCCTCTTTCCTCAACTTGGCTTCTAAATTCACTGAACTGCTAGGCATAGACATCTGAGCCATAAGAATAATACAATTCAATATGCCAATCAGATTACTGTCTTGGGTAAACAATTTCTAAGAGCAAACTGTGTTAAATATGGTTTCTGTGTTCCCTAACAAGCTCTCTGATTTACAGGCTTTAATTTTCCTTGTGGTTGGAATCATCTTCATGATTGGAAGCATGGCACTCATTATAATTGACTGGATTTACAACCCTCCAAATTCCAAGCATCACTAACCCAAAGAAAAATACCTTTTCTATTGGAAATGGTTGCAAATTATGCTGCAAAAGACATTTGAGTTCTATTGATTGGAATGTTATTCATAGGAAATAACGGGAAGATTCCAAAGATGTTTATAGTAACATCACCAGGCACCTGTGGAAGAAAAAAAAGCATCATTTTTGTCAAGAATGGCTGTTTATAGGTTTAAAACCTGCGGTGCACATTTCTACCCAGGTTTTCCTAAAACAGTGTGAGAGGATGCATTTTTGCTGTTGCACAAGCAGAATAAGGGTAGCTGCATGGAATGGTCATCAGATAATACCTTTTCCCCTCCCCCTCAAATTACCAAATACTTGTATTCTCAGAACATCCAACAAAAATGCCCTGGTGGCAAAGCTATCACCGCTTAATGCCTTCCCCCAATCCAGCACCAAATACTCTAGGTCTATTTAATAACAGAGGCAAAAGCCATGTCTTAGGAACCATCCCCGTAAGGTACATGAATGATCAGACAGCCGGCTAGAACATCTTATTGTCAACAGTGAAGGAATATTTGCCCATTTTGTTTGTAACACTGAATTAATGAATTCTTCATTCAATAGATTTTTGGCAAATGTTAAAGACATCTTATTAAACACAGGCATATCTCGTTTCTTGTGCTTTGTTGTGCTTAGCACTGAGGTTTTTTGCGGGTTTTTTTTCCTGTTGGTTTTTTTTTTGTTTGTTTGTTTGTTTGTTTTTTTACAAATTGGTGCATGACAACCTTGCGTGGAGCATCATTTTTCCAACAGCATTTGCTCACTTTGTGCCTCTGTCACATTTTGGTAATTCTCATAGTATTTCAAACTTTTTCATTATTATATTTGTTATGGTGATCTATGATCAGTGATTAAGACTTGCTGAAAGCTCAGATATGGTTAGCACTTTTTAGCAATTTTTTAATTAAGGTATGTACATTTTTTTAGACAATACTGTTGCACACTTAGTACACTATAGCATAAGCATAACTTTTATAGACACTGGGAAGCCAAAAAATCTATCTGACTTGCTTTATTGTAACACTCGCTTTACTGGGATTGTCTGGAACCCAACCTACAATATCTCCGAGGTATGCCTACATGTCTTATCAACTGTCCCTGAAAGGTACATACATGAAAGATCAGATACCAGTACACCTTATTGTCAACAGTAAAGGAATGTTTCGCCTCTTCTGTTTGGGACATTGGAGTGCCTTCTTCGTTCAATTTTTTTTATGTATAAATGTTAAAACATCTTCTAAACAGAGAGAGGGGCTTTAAATTACAGAGCAACAACAAAAATAATGCTTATTGCTCAACTGCCTGTTCTGGAAGCATTTGTTCTTCAATATTATTCCTAGTCCTCTTGTCATGCTTTTTTGTCACTGAACAATGCTCTCCCTCTCGTCTTCCATTGTCATTCACAATTTTTAGATAGACCACGATTCATGTGGAGCTACATTACCCAGTATTGTTTGATACATTTTTATTTGATAAACATTCAGTGCAGGAAACTGTGATTGCTATATGTGTATGTATATAATCTTATTCTGTAGTCATCAGAATTTTGATGTATGGTACATTTGATTTTTATTTTTTACATGTGTAGTTTTCTCTCTTCACAGTCAAAACGTTTATGTTATTGAGGGTGGGGGCAGGGAATTATGTTGATAAACTCAAAAATCCATTTGTATGTATCTGCCTATTGGGGATATTTTAAATTTGAAACCTAAGTTATATATAGTTCAGTAATGCTCTTCAATGTTTACAAAAACAACAATCATCTACAAGAAAATAAGTTCCTTGTTTGCAAATAATTGTCAGTACCAAAGTTGTTCTTCTAACTAAGCATGTCTAAAATAGGATTTAGTTCATTTTAGCTTGCACAGGAGTCTGACATTCATTTGCCATTTAATGCAATGTTGAATGGTTCTCCATAAAAGTGCTAACACTACAGAGATGCAAACTGGTATTCTTGCTCCCTTCAACAACATGCTCACATAAAATGGATTTAAAAACTAGCACTTGCTGCCCAGAATTTCTAGACTTTGCCACTTCCTCCCCCCCAAATCGGTAGGAAGAACATTTATTGTAGATTTTTATATTTTAGTCAAGCCAAGTATGAAATACAAGTATCGGCTAAGTATAATATTAAATCATATTTCAATAGGGTTTTTTGTATTGTGCCTTAAGAAAACGTACATTTGTTTTATATATTATTTTCTAGAGGCATAATACTGTCAAATGGTGCACTTTGTTATGGAAACTGAGCATTACTAGACACTATCATAACTTTGGGGTCACTATTATCGGAAAATACTTGCCAAATAGCATCTTCAAGATAGGTTTCTATTAACGGTCACCTAGAGAATGTGTCAAAATAAGAAAATGGAAAAAGGTACCTCTGAGTATTAAAGGTTTAATCTGAATGTATTTAAATATAAAGATGAAGACTGATTCAAAAATTGGGGAAGTATCCAATCTGTATTAGTCTGAATACTTTACCTTTGAAATTACGAACTTGAAAATATCAACGTCTGTAATTATACAGATATTCAAGAGCAATACTACAGTGCCAAATAATAAAGCACCATTTTTTTCTCATGGCAATTTTCAGGATTAGAGCTCACACAGACTGCAGGGCAGGCTTACATATGGTATCTTGTACTGGTTAATTTAACCCCATTTATAAACAGATGAAAGTTTTATTTTCTTATTTCATTTATAAGATGGTTCAATGTACTGGGAGGCTTTTTTTTTATTACAGAAAGTGTATATTGGTATATAATAAATGAACTTTTCAAATGACTGATTTGATTTTCTTTCTACTGTTGAAGGCTATAAATTATTTGTACATGAGAAAAAATTTTTAAGTCTAAATATTGTCTTCTACTGGTATATGTTCCATTTTCATTGTTAGTCTTGACATAACTAAAATTTGTAGCTGTCAAAACATAGTTGCCATCTTATTTTGGTAAAATACACAGCTAATTCTGAAGTTTGTTTTAAGTTTTTATTTAAGTAATCTCTACACTCCTCACAAGGCTTGAACTCACAATCCGGAGATCAAGAGTCACACGCTCTTCCCACTGGAGAAGCCAGGCATCCCCTAAATCATTTTTATTTATGTCATCACATACATATCTCCTAGAATGAGTCTCTATATAGTTAATCAGGAGGAATTCATTTGTGATGGAAGAAGAATAAAAGAAATATGAAGATTAGTAAAATAGAGACATGGAAGGTTTGGAGAAGGGAAAGCAACACGGGAGTGCAGCAGATTGGGTAGAAACGGACAATTGCTGGGATATCAGGTCAAACGCTACGTTGAGTGCTGGACTTTCTAAGTAACTTCCAAATAGTTCTCCAAGGTGTTTCCACCATTTTCACTTTCATCAAGAATATATGCAAGCCCCAGTTGCTCTACAGACTTGCCCACATTTGGCATTGTATTTTGTAGCCTCTCAAGTGGGTGTGGAATTGTATTTTTTTTTAAGTTTATTTATTTTTGAGAGAGAGGATCCCAAGCAGTTCCATGCTGGTAGCACGGAGCGTGACACAGGACTCGAACTCACAAACCATGAGATCAGGACCTGAGCTGAAATCAAGAGTCATACCCTTAACTGACTGAGCCACCCAGGTGCCCCATGAAATGGTATCTCATTTCCATTTCCTTGCTGACTAGTGTTGGAAATTTTTCATGTGTTCACTGGCCATTCATGTTTCCTTTTGTGAAGTGCCTGCTCAAATCTTTTGGCCATTTTAAGAGTTAAGTTGTTTGTCTTTTTATTGTGGATTTGTCAGTTCTTTATATATTCTGGACACATGTCCTTTGTCAGATGGCAATGTATTTTCTCAGTCTAGGACAAGCCTACTCATTTACCTAAAGGTATCTTAATTATATCTTTCTGGGGCCATGTCTGTATAGCTTACTAGAATAATTCCTGTCTTACTAGAATAAAGTTAGTTAGGATGGTATTGTTATAATTAACATTTAGATTTCCAAATCTGGAGAGGAAGTCTTCTTCTCTTTTTCAGGCAGAGCATAATCTGTTTTCTTGCCTTCTAGTGAGCTTTATTGAATGTATACTAATGTAATTTTTTTTAATAGATAATTGACTAATTGCTAAGTCACTTTGACTCTAGGTTAGGAGACCCAGTACTACTGAGATAGACCCAGGACATCAAAAACCTTTCCTGGCTACTTGTAATCAAGTTCATAGCTTTCTCAGTCCTTGTTACAGGCATATACAGATGAAACAGGAGAAATTACTTCATGTGCAGAAGCAGTCCGCAGGGCGTCTGCTTCTATGGCATGTGATGGTCTTTTCCCAAGAAAATATTGGGTACTAATTATCCAATAGACCATATTGAAGAAACTGATTGAAAAAAGAAAATTAGCTTAGATCCTTCCTTCACATCATACACCAAAAGTGGAAAAAGTCAGTAAGTAAGGCAAGAACCTAAGCAGCGACATTTTAGGAAGAACGACCTGACAGCTGCCCAGGGAAGTAAGACACAGTGGAGGAAATTACAAGGGCAACGATGGATCGTGGGACTATACAGTAGTACATTAAAGAGCAATTTAGAAAACACCAGTTACTGGGGTGCCTGGGTGGCTCAGTCAGTTAAGTGACCAACTTCAGCTCAGGTCATGATCTTACAGTTGGTGAGTTTCAGCCCCGTATCAAGCTCGCTGCTGTCAGCACGGAGCCCTCTTTGGATGCTCTGTCTCCCTCTCTCTGTCCTTCCCCACTTGTGCGCTCTCTTTCAAAAATAAATCAACATTAAAAAAAAAAAAATCCCAGCCAGTATCAAATACAAACCAATATACCCTTAATGTATGAATACATAAAAAAAAAAAAAAAAAAAAAAAAAACAAGGATGGGCACCCAGGTGGCTTAGTTAGCCAAGTGCCCCGACTCTTGGTTTCAGCTCAGGTCATGATCTCGTGGTTCATGAGTTCGAGCCTAGCATTGGTCTCCGCACTGACAGAGCAGAGCCTGCTTGGGATTTTCTCGCTCTCCCTTTCTCTCTGTTCCTCTGCCATGCTCTCTCTCTCAAAATAAACTTAAAAAAAAAAAAAAAAGGAAACTAAGAATCTAATAGAAGAATGGGCAATGGACATGAAATCACAGAAGAAAAATGGTGAATGAGTGTAAGTCATTTGACCTATGAGTCAAAAACAAGTAAAAACACAAATATAATTGTTTTGTCTGTCACATTACTAAAATAAGAAAAATTAATCCTTTGTGCTGGTGAGTGCAGGGAGTTGAACACTCGTTCAATGCTGGTGGCAGAAATCCTGGCTTGGCTTATCTGGAAAGCATGCTGGCAACGCTTAAAGATCCCTAAGGATGTTTGTAGTGGGCAGACAGACCCCAAAAGATCTAATCCCATGAGCCCTTAAAATCAGAAAACTTTCTTCAGCTGAAATCAGAAAGATTCAAAGCATGAGAGGGACCTCAAACTGCCACTGCTGCTTAAAGACAGAAGAGACCATGTGGAAACATAAGGAAATGAATTCTGCCAACAACTTAAATGAGCCAAGAAAATGGTTCTCCTGAGTCTCCAAATAGAAGCCCAGGGCACCAATGCTTTGATTTGAAGTTTGTGAGACCCCAAGCACAGAAGTCTGCCTAGCTAGCCAGACTTCTGACCCACAGATCTAGCAGATAGTAAAATGAGGCTTGTTTTAAGTTGCTAAGTTTGTGACAATTTGTTACAGCAACAGGAAACTAGGAAATACAATAATGTTCATGTTTTTTGATCCACTAACTCTTCTAAGAAACTATTCTGAGGAAGAAATCAGAGAAGTGAATTGACTTCTGTCTACTAATGTATTCTTTCAACATATAATGGGCTACATTTTTGAAACACTCCAAAAGTCCAAAATTGTGGAATGATTTAATAAATTCTAGTAGCTTCACAGCCTGGAATAGGACATAGTCATTAAAAATGCTTTTGAATCATTACCAACAAAATGAGAAACTATGGTATAAAGTGAAAAAAAAAAAAAAGAATGCATGCTTCATTATACCAATTTTACATATTAAAAATGCATGGAATAGAACAGAAATAGGAAAATGGAAATAGACATAAGTGTTAAGAGTAGATATGATAGATAACAAGATAAGTGAGGTTATTCTTCAACCTAGATTTGTTATTTTCTACGGAGACCATTCCTTTTACAGTCATGAAAAACTCAGAGAAACATTTTTTTTTGTCAATTTAGATTTTCTGGAAATAACTAAAACATGCTGCCAATTTTTATGTTTTCAGCTGAGTCTAAAGGCAGAATTGGAGAATACAATTCACGATTGGGGGAACAGTCACGGATGACTGAAGCAGAAGTAGAAAGGATGGGGCAGACCCTTGCCAGAGGCGAGGCATGGGAAGGACATAAAGAAAACAGTACAGCAGAGCCAGTAGGCCAGGATTTCAGTCCCAGATCCATGGTTTGGGAAAGTCATTCAATTTTACTGAGCTTCAGTTTTTTCATTTCTGTTGGTGTAATTTCTACATAATGCAATTCCCAAGATGATTTAGCTTAGAATCATTGGGAATATCAGGAAGTCCTTATATCTCTAGCGCACATACTTGTCAGCCATAAGGAAGGGATCCTCCAAGTGCTCCAAAGCATACCCTGCAGCAATGATTTCTGCAGCTGGGTCCTGAAAGTGGGAGTTAGGTTAAGTCAACTGCTCTCGGGGAATACTCCACCTTGCCACTCAGGCTGAATAATTTAATGGACAAACCCTTATTCAGTGAAGACCGTGCACCAGATACTGTCCTAGGCACAAGAATACAGAGTAGTCCTGGTCTTTAAGGAGCTTATAGAGGAAGGGGCCCATGTATGCAGACAGTTATAATATAAAATCGAAAATACTGGATGGAACTAGAGTATATTATGCTAAGCGAAATAAGTCAGAAAAATACCACATGATTTCACTCCTATGGAATTTAAAAAACAAAACAGATGAACATAGGGGAAGGGAAGGAAACATAAAATAAGGTAAAAACAGAGGAACGAGTCATAAGAGACTCTTAATGATAGAGAACAAACTGAGGGGTTTGGAGGGTAGAGAGGATGGGCTAAGTGGGTGATGGGCATTAAGGAAGGCACTTGTTGCGATGCACACTGGGTGTTGTATATAGTGGATGAATCACTAAGTTCTACTCCTGAAACCAACACGATACTATGTGTTAACTAACTTGAATTTAAATAAAATCTTAGAAGAAAAAAAAAGTAAAGCTAATTACGTGTGTGTGTGTGTGTGTACGTGTGTGTGTGTGTGTATATGTACATACATATGATCCCATGGAGTCTCTAAGGGGAGTACCCAAGTCAAGCTTGGGGAGTGAAGAGTACTCCGATTTCTGGCATCAGATGCCTGTTAATCCTGGCAGTTGAATCCTAAAGGACACACTGAAGTTATCAGATAAAAGATGAGAAGCAGAACAGCACAGACAAAAAAATGATTGCTCCCATTGACTCCCCACTCCACACAGACACATGTATGCATACACCTTCCACATACTCTGTATTAGATTCCTTTTGCTGCTATAACAAATTACCATAGTCTTAGTGACTTTAAAGAAGACATTTTATCATCTTATAGGCAGCTCCAGCAGGGATCAGTAGAAGCCCCAGCAAAAATCATAAACCAAGCAGACCAAGTAAAACAAAGATTCTTAAAACTAAACTGATAAGCACTACAGCCACAAAGTAGGTCAAGACCTGTGTGTCAAATCTAAACAGAGTGGCTGCCTGCTACAGTAAAAGATTTTAATAGAATGTTTGATACGCAATTGAAAGTCACCCACCACACCAAGAACCAAGAAAATTACAGCTTGAATAAGATGAACTGATGCCAACACAGAGATGAATCAGATGTTCAAATTACCTAGCAAGAATTTTTAATTGTTTTTAATGTTTGTTTTTGAGAGACAGAAAGACAGAGCATGAGCAGGGGAGGGGCAGAGAAAGAGAGGGAGACACAGAACCTGAAGCAGGCTCCAGGCTCTGAGCTGTCAGCGCAGAGCCCAATGCGGGGCTGGAACTCATGAACCACAAAATCACGACCTGAGCCAAAGTCTGACGCTTAACCTACTGAGCCACCCGAGCAGCCCTCCTAACAAGAATTTTAAAGTAGCCATTCTAAAAATACTTCAATGTTAATCATAAATTCTCTTAAAGCAAAAAAATAGAACATTCCAGCAAAAAAACTGAAGTCTATAAAAATAATTAGAAATTACAAATGGAAAAATATAACAGAAATTTAAAGAAAAATTCAGGGGTGCCTGGGTGGCTCAGCCAGTTGGGAGTCTGACTTCCGCTCAGTTCATGATCTCGCAGTCTGAGTTCGAGGCCTGTGTTGGGCTCTGGGCTGACAGCTCAGAGCCTGCAGCCTGATTCAGATTCTGCGTCTCCTTCTCTCTCTCTGCCCCTCCCCCCTTATGCTCTTTCTAGCTCTCAAAAATGAATAAACATTTAAAAAAATTCTTTTTAAATAAAGAAAAATTTGTTGGGTGTGCTCAGTAGAATGGAGATAGAGAATAGAATCAGCATACCTGAGTAAATATAAATAGAATTCATCCAATTTGAACGAAAAAAAAAAAAAAAAAAGAGGAAGGAGACTAGAAAAAGAAAACAATAGAACAGAAATGGGCTATTGACCTCTGTGACAGAAATGTCACATACATTTTTGTATTAACAGAGTCCCAGAACATTTGTATTATCAGAGTCCCAGAAAGAAAAGAGACAGATTAAAGCTAAAAGACAATTTGAAGAAATAATGGCTGAGGGACTTCCCAAATTTGGTGAGAGATGCCAAGCTATATACTTTAAAACCTCAGTGAATTCCCAAAAGGAAAATCCAAAGAAATCCCCGCAAATACTTGTCAAATGTTTGAAAGCATCCTGAGAGGAACACGTTACCTATAGGGGAACACTTATTTAAGGTCTGAGGATTTCTTATCAAAACATGTGGAGGTCACAAAGAACTGGCACATTTTCAAGTGCTGACAGAAAAGAAGTTTCAACGTAAACTCTGTATCAAGCAAAACTAGCTTTCAGGAAGAAAGGGGAAACAGCATTCTCAGAAAAAGGAAAATTAAGTGAATGGCCTACCCGTAAAGATGCGGCAAAGAATGTTCTTCAAACGGAAAATAAGTGATAAAAAAAGAAATATTAGAGAATTAGAAAAGAGCAGAGGAAAGACCAGAAATATGGATACATGCGGTAGACCATTCTTTTCTTCACAAGCTTCATAAATAATTTTTACTTCAATCAGAAAACGTATCAGGGGCGCCTGGGTGGCGCAGTCGGTTGAGCGTCCGACTTCAGCCAGGTCGCGATCTCACAGTCCGTGAGTTCGAGCCCCGCGTCAGGCTCTGGGCTGATGGCTCAGAGCCTGGAGCCTGTTTCCGATTCTGTGTCTCCCTCTCTCTCTGTCCCTCCCCCGTTCATGCTCTGTCTGTCTCTCTCTGTCCCAAAAATAAATAAACGTTGAAAAAAAAAAATTAAAAGAAAACGTATCATCTAATACTCAAGGCAATGATTTTTTAAGTGGAGAACCAAAAAGACTTCAACAGAAATGAGGTTTTCACAATTTGCTGCTGGTGGTAAAATGTTACCAGTAGACTGTGAGAAGTCACTCATGTATATGCTACAATAGCCAGAGCAACCGCTATAAGAACTATACAAAGATTCACTCAGAAACACCATAAGTAAAGGTGAATTTCTCAAAAATATTTCAGTAATCCACTGGAAGCCAAGAAAAGAGAAACAGGAATGAGAATCAGAAAAAAAAAAAAAAAGACAATAAAATGGCACACTTAAGCAATAACAACAAATGCCTTAAATGTAAGTGGTTGAAGTACATTAATCAAAAAAAAAAAAAGTTAAAAGTATGAATAGGGGCACCTGGGTGGCTCAGTCAGTTAAGCATCGGACTCTTGATTTTGGCTCAGATCACGATTTCACAGCTTGTGAGATCAAGCCCCATGTCAGGCTCTACACTGACGGCACAGAGATATTCTCTCTCTCTCTCTCTCTCTCTCTCTCTCTCTCTCTGCCTCTCCCCTGCTCATGAGCTCTCAAGACAAGTAAATAACCTTAAGACACATAATAAATGAGTAAAAATCATGACCCAACTACATGCTAAGAAACTCACTTCTAATTCATTGACACAGGTAAGTTGGAAGTAAAAAGGAGTAAAAAGATACACATTAAAAAAAAAATCACCCAGAAAAGTAGGCATGGCTATATTCATGTGATAAAATAGACTTCAGAGAAAAGTTATTAGAGACAAAAAGGTGTTCCTTTGCCTCTGCCACGTACATAATAAAAAGATCGATCCAGCAGGAAGACCTACCAATCCTAAATTTGTACACACACACCAAAGAACAGAGCCTCAAAATACATGAAGTGAAAACTGACCAGAGAAAGATGAATCCACAATTATAGATGCAGACTTCCCCACCCATCTCTCAGAAATCGACAGAACTACTAGACAGAAAATCAGCAAAGATCTAGAAAATCCAAACAATACAATCAAAAGGTTCTGATGCACACAGAACACTCCACCAGCAGCAGCACACTGCAGTTTTTTTTCCAAAGTATGCATGAAACATTTACCAACACAGATCATATCCTGAGTCATAAAACAGACCCTCAAATTAAAGAGAAGTGACATCACACAGAGTGCATTTTCTGACCATGATGGAATCAACTAGCAACTATTAGCAGAAAGGTATGGAAGTCAAATAACACTTCTGTATAATCTTTGGGTCAAAGTATCAAAGGAAAATTAAGTACTTAGAACTGAATAAAAATTAAAAGAAACATATCAAACTATGTAGGATGCATCTAAGGTGGTGCTGAGAGAAATTTGTAGTGCTAAGTTATATTAGAAATGAAGGGAGGTCTCAAATCTCTAAATTCCCATGGTAAAAACCTAGAAAGAGAACAAAATAAACCAAATGGAAGCGAAAGGAATTTACTTAAAAATTTTTTTAATCTTTATTTTTGAGAGAGAGAGAGAGAGAGAGAGAGAGAGAGAGAGAGAGAGAGAGAGAGAGAGAGAGAGAGAGAACGCATGGGGGAGGGGTAGAGAGAGAGGGAGACACAGAATCTGAAACAGGCTCCAGGCTCTGAGCTGTCAGCACAGAGCCCAAACAACTGAGCCACCTAGGCATCCCAGAAGGAAGTTAATAAACATAAATGAAACCAAAAACAGGAAAATAGGGGAAAAAGAAAAAAGTGAAACAAAAGTGGGCTCTTTGGAAAACTCCAAGTTGATAAACCGCTAGCAAGACTGATGAAGATTTTTTTTTTAATTTTTTTTAACCTTTTTATTTATTTTTGAGACAGAGAGAGACAGAGCATGAATGGGGGAGAGTCAGAGAGAGAGAGGGAGACACAGAATCTGAAACAGGCTCCAGACTCCGAGCTGTCAGCACAGAGCCCAACGCGGGGCTCGAACTCACAGACCGCGAGATCACGACCTGAGCCGAAGTCGGACGCTTAACCGACTGAGCCACCCAGGCGCCCCAAGACTGATGAAGATTTAAGAAAAGAAAGCATTAGGTCTCAGTTGGCATTTTTCCTCTTCTATTGGTACATGAAATAATGGTGCATCTTAATGCAAGAATATCTTTAATACTTTCTGTGAAGGAAAAAAAACCCAACAACCTTATTAACATTCTTTGATGCAAAGAGATGGGTTCAGTTCCCCCCCACCCCATCTGGAGATTCTGTCCATAGTAGTACAGAGTGTTATGGTTACCATCACCACGTGCCACATTAGTTCCAGAATGGTTGTGTGCGTACGTATGCCTGCATGCGTGTGGTCTGGATGGGTGCAGGCCAGACCAGACGAAGGTTACAAGAGGTGACCAAATAAAACATGAACTCAACTGTAATCTGCGTTTTTCCAGATCAGCCTAATTTTGGTCAAACTGGGTAGCTTAATGGACTCATAGGAAAATATAGCTATTTTACCAAAGGGAAATTGAGAGCAGGAATGGAAGGGTAATAGCAAAATGACCTCCACGTTGCAACTGGCCTTCTTGGTCTGAGTCCCAGGTCTGGTTCAGGCAGCGTGTAGCTCTAACAATAAGGTTCCTAGACAGCAAGCTTTATGCTTAGTTTGACATTAAGTGTACGTGTCACTAAGCTGGAGTTTTCCCACCAGCCCGGGGAGGTGCAGGGAGAAAGACAGAAACCTGATTCTTCCCTGTTCGTCATGGCTCAGCCTCCCTGGCACTGGATCCTAGAGCATTTTATCAGGGTCATTTGTGAATAAGCTATTCAAGAATGATTATTTTAAGGTCAGGTTCTTGGTATTATCTTTCTCAAAAGGAAAACTTGACTGTTCTCCAGATAGTGATGGGCATATTTGTTTTATTACTGCCAGCTTTGTAACTTAAAATTTTGGAAGATCACCAGGTTTTTACTTGGTAAGAGATTGTCTAAACCTGGTCTCCAGCCCAAACTTCTGTTCCCAGATGGTTCATCAGCATTTCTTTCAACCTATGCAATTCAAAGAGAACTAAAACCACTTGCAGCTTTGCATTTAGCTCTTTTCCTAAAGGTATACACCTTGGCCAGCCACTGAGGGCCAGCCATTGCTAGAGGAGGAGAGCTGCTGCTGAGATGGCAGTCCTCTCACTGTGCAAGAAAATGAACAGAAAATGGACTATTTCAAACAATTCACCTGTGAAGGATATTCATCACATGGTTCACTTTCTAATTAGATCATGTTATGAAATGAAGCACCATTTGGTAGAGCTTTATGAAAGTATTTTCCTCCTTGTTTAGTAGACCCAGGGATGTACCACAATTGGCTAATATGGCCTTCAAGAGCCATATCTCTATAATTCCATTCGGTGAGATCATGTTGGTAGCATGACATTAATGGGAAATCTTTACACCATGAAAATTGGCAAATACTGCAAGTCAGGGGGAGGGGGTTCCTTTTAGTTCAGTTTTGTTTTATTGGTAAAATCAGTCTTTAAACACTTAGCAGCACACGACTTTTTAGATCCCTCTGCAGTCCTCCTGTAGCACCTTCCTTTTATCGTATTTAACACATCTTACACTTGCCGGTTCTTCGTCTCTACAACCCACCAGACTACAGCATCTATAAGGGCAGATTCTGCCCGTCTTGCTCACTACTGGTACATCTAGTACCTTGCATAGTATCCAGCTACACTGTTGTCAGCAAATATTTTGGAATGGATGACTTCTTGTTGTTCCCCTCCTCCTGTATATCTGACATGGCCAATAACCTAACTGTTGCCCAGAAAAGAATGTGGTTAAAGACACTTCTATTCCAGGCAATGAACACCTCTTCAGAAGCTCAGAGCCAGGCTCTGGGCAGCATCTGTGAATGGAGAGCTCAGTCCCTCCAGGGTGACAATACCCTTTTATCCCCAGCCAGCTTTTAAGAGGGTGGAAGAGGTGCAGCACTTAGAAAACTATGAAGTGAGACTCAAAAGCAAGGCTCTGGAAAACACTTCTCCCACTTATTAATGCCTGAACTTGCCCTAAGAGATAAATTATTTCTTGCCACGACCAAAGAGATATAAATAACTGTCCTGTTAGAATGTTGTATCTGTTTTAAATTCTCAATTAAAGTAGAAGAATCCTATAAAATTTTCCTTTAAAAGTAAGCTTTGATATAGGAGCAGGAAAAGGAGCCAAGAGCCAAAGGATGTTAATTGGCCAAAACAAGGGAAGGGAAATGGTGTGCAGTCTACAAAGATGGTTGCCATAAATCCTACCACCACCAACTCTACCCATATGCTTGCCACTTGCCCCATTAAGAAGTGAGGTTCTCTTGAATCTGGGCTGGTCCTGAGACTTGCTCTGACCAAGAGCATGTAGTTGAAATGATCGTATACCTGTTCTCTAAGAGGCCTGGAAGCTTCTACTTTCACATTCCCAGCGGGAGTTGGTATTACGAGCTTGCTGTGTATCTTTCCAGACTTTGCCCATGCATTTTTTTTTTAACCATGGATAAAAATATAAAATTGTTTTGTCATTTTTAAATATAAGTTTATATACTATGTTCTATAACTTTATTAGCATATTTTTTTAGAGTTTATTTGAGAGAGAGAGATTGAGAGCATGGAAGGGGGCTGAGGGAGACAGAGAGAATCCCAAGCAGGCCCCACACTGTCAGCGTGGAACCCACTGCAGGACTCGAGCCCATGAACTGGGAGATCATGACCTGAGCTGAAACCCGGAGTCGATCACTTCACCGACTGAACCACCCAGGCACCCCAGCATAATTTTTAAAATTTTTGTTGATTCATATAGATTTGAATTTATTGCCTTAACTACAGTAACTCCATTGCTTAATATAGTATGTTTATTACACTATTTCTGGAGTCACAGTCATTTGTTTGTAATTTAGTCATTCCAAAAATACTGTAGATCATAGTTCATTATTGATATACGTAAGCCAGGCCAAAGATCACATACAACTTTAATACGAACTGTCAAATTATTCTCCAAAATAACTATCAATTTATTCTCTCACTGGTAGTATATTATAGTATTCATCTCCTTATAATTTGATAACTCCTTAATACTGTCATTATTTAATAGTTGTCTTTATGATGGGGAAATACAGAACTTTGTTGTTTTAATTAACAAATTTTATACATATTTAGAGATATGTTTATAACCACTGTTTCATCACTGGAAATTTGCTTATGTTCTTTACCCTTTTCTATTAGAATATTTTTTCCATTAATCTGTATTAACAGTTTCTTATACACACTGTGCTGATGTGAGTTTAAAATGACCTGATCATAACCTGTCAGAACTGAAACAGGAAGAAATAGAAAATTTGAACAGACTGATTACCAGCAATGAAATCAGAATCAAAAACTCCCAAAAAACAAAAGTCCAGGACCAGACATCTTCACAGGGGAATTCTACCAATGATTTAAAGAGTTAATACCTATTCTTCTCAAATTATTACAAAAAATACAAGAGGAAAGAAAACTTCCAGATTTGTTCTATGAGGCCAGCATTACCCTGATACCAAAACCAGATAAAGACACCACAAGAAAACAGGCAAATCAAAAACAAAACAAAAACACTATAGGACAATATCTCTCATGAATATAGATGCAAAAATCCTCAACAAAGTATTATCAAACCAAATCCAATGATACATTAAAAAAAAAAAAAAAAAGACACCTTGATCAAGTGGAATTTATTCCTGGGGTGCAAGGGTGGTTCAATATTCACAGAACATAACAAGTCACATCAATAAGAGAAAGAATAAAAATCATGATCATTTCAATAGAGGCAAAAGCATTTGACAAAGTACAATATCCATTCATGATAAGAACCCTCTGCAAAGTAGGTCTGGAGGGAATACACCTTTTCACATGATAAAGGTCTCATGTGAAAAATCCACAGCCTGCATCATACCCAATGGAGAAAAACAGAGCTTTTCCTTTAAGGTTAGGAAAAAGACAAGGATGCCCTCTCTCACCATTTTTATTCAACATAGTACTGGAAGTCCCAGCAACAGCAATTAGACAAAAGAAGTAAAAGGCACCCAAATTGGTCAGGAAGTAAAACTCAGTATTTTCAAATGACATGATACTACATTAGAAAACCCAAAAGACTCCACCAAAAAACTACTAGAATAGAAGAATTCAGTAAAGTCACAGGATACAAAATGAATGTACAGAAATCTGCTGCATTTCTATCCACTAATAATGAAGGAGCAGAAAGTGAAATTAAGAAAATACCATTTACAAATACACCAAAAACAATAAAACATTCAGGAATAAACTTAACCAAAGAGGTAAAATTAAAGAAATAAAGAGCATCCAAATCTGTAAGAAAGAAGTAGAACTCTCACTACTTGAAGATGACATGATACTCTATATAGAAAACCTGAGACTCCACCAAAAAAATGGCTTAAACTAATACACGAATTCAGTAAAGTTGTAGGATACAAAAATCATACACCAATAATGAATGAAGCAGCAGAAAGGGAAATTAAGCAATCAACCCCATTTACAACTGCACCAAAAATAAGATACCTAGGAATAAACCTAAAAAAAGTGAAAGATCTATACTCTGAGAACTATAAAACACTGATGAAGTAAACTGAAGACAACAGAAAGAAATGGAAAGACATTCCATATTCATGGATTGGAAGAATACTGTTAAAATGTCTATACCACCCAAAAGCAATTTACAGATTTAGTGCAATCCCTCTTAAAATGCCAATATGAAACTAGAACAAACAACCCTAAACTTTGTATGGAACCACTAAAGACCTCAACTAGCCAGAGCAATCTTGAAAAAGGAAAGCAAACCTGGAGGTGTCACAATTCCAGATTTCAAATTTATTACAAAGAGCTGGTAATTAAAACAGTGTGGGGCTGGCATAAAAATAAACCCATGGATCAGTGGAATAGAAGACCCAGAAATAAACCCATAATTATATGGTCAATTAATCTTTGACAAAAGAGGCAAGAATATGCAATCGGAAAAAGTCTCTTCAACAAATCGTGTTGTGGAAAACTGAACAGCCACATGTGAAATAATGAAAACTGGACCACTTTCTTATACCATACACAAAAATAAACTCAAAAATGGATTAAAGACCTAAAAATTTGAGACCTGAAACCATAAAAATTCTTGAAGAGATTATAGGCAGTAATATTTGTCATGGGCTGTACCAACATGTTTCTAGTTATGTCTGAGGCAAGAGAAATAACAAAAATAAGCTATTGGGACATCAAAAAACTTCTGCACAGCAAAGGAAACAATCTACAAAACTAAAAGGAAACCTACTGAATGGGAGAAGGTATTTTCAAATGACATATCTGATAAAGGGTTAGCATGCAAAATATATAAAGAACTGAAACATTTCAATACAAAAAAAAATCCAATTTAAAAATTGTCAGAGGACATGAACAGACATTTCTCCCAAGAAAACATCCAGATTTCCAGCAGACATATGAAGAGATGATCATCACTCATCGTAAGGGAAATGCAAAACAAACAAACAACAACAACAAAAAAACAAAACTGAGAGATCACCTCACACCTGTCAGAATGGCTAAACAACAGGCACTGGTAAGGATGTGAATAAAGGGGAACCGCCTTGCACTGTTGGTGAGAATGCAAACTGGTGCAGCTACTCTGGAAAACAGTATGGAATTTCTTAAAAAATTAAAAATCGAACTACCCTACAATCCCTGGGCATCTGGGTGGCTCAGTTGGTTAAGTGACCAACTCTTGATCAGCTCAGGTCATGATCTTGCATTTCATAACATAGAGCCCTATGTCAGGCTCTGCACTGACAGTGCAGGACCTGCTTGGGGTTCTCACTCTCCCTTTCTCCCAAAATAAATGAATATTTAAAAAAAAAATAACTACTCTACAATCCAGTAGTTGCATTACTGGGTATCTACCCCCAAAATAGAAAAAACACTAAGTCAAAGGGATACATGTTCCCTTATGTTTACAGCAGCCTTATTTACAATAGCCGAATTATGGAAGCAGCCCAAGTGTCCATCAAGAGATGAATGGAAAGATGTGTTGTATATATATATGTATGTATATATATAATTGCAATCTAGGATTTTGTTAATTTTAAAATCCATTCTGTCTGTACTTTCTTTGTTGTAACTAAAATAAGGATTTGACGGTTAACAGAAATGACTTGCACAAAGTCTTCTGAATGCAGGTATCTTAACACAGGTAGTAATTTAGTCACCTGATTTGATTACAAATGAGAATATTTTTAAGAAAATAATGAGAAGATAGGACAGAAAACCATGTAAGCAACACCCTTCTGAAATAAAAATTTAAAAAGTAACACCTTATTTTTTTATTGTTTATTTTGAGAGAGAGGCCAGAAGTGTGAGAGGAGGGAGGGAGAGAGAAATAGAGACACTGAATCCAAAGCAGGCTCTAGGCTGTGAGCTGTCAGTCAGCACAGAGGCTGATGTGGGGCTTGAACCCACAAACTGCGAGATCATGACTTGAGCTGAAGGTGGATGCTTAGCCTATGGAGCCACCCATGCACCCCAAAATGTTAACTATTTAAATAGTTTGTCCTGAGATTTAAAAAATTATGTAAGGAAAATCTCCCTTCCAAAGAAAATTGCAGCTTAAAATTTTCTATATTGTTTTTGTTCTCACTATCTCGCAAATGATAACATCAGTATTTCCAAATTTTCGTATGTTAGTTCATTTGGGATTTTGATATCTTATAATTTCTCCCTAATACTTAGTGTGGTGCTATTACTATGAAATAGGAAGCACATGCCGAGAAGAGCAGCCTAAAGAGTTATCGTGCAATATGGAGCTTTTCTAAGTTTAGCTTTTAGAAAAGTTAGGTGACTGCAGATGGAAGAAAAGCAGGTCAAAGCAAATTTTTTTCTGATTTCAATGTTTATTAAGCACAGAATCAAAACAAATTTTGCACGTGCATGATCAAAGTTCTCCAAAGTAAAATGTCGGAGTCAAGACAGCAGGGTCAAAATGGAGATGTAAAAATAGCAAGATCAAGTCATCTGCTCATTTTTTTTTTTTAAGTTTTCATTCTAAATCCAGTTAGTTAACATACAATGTTTTATTATTAGTTTCCAGTGTACAATATAGTGACTCAACACTTCCATACAACACCCAGGGCTTATCACAAGTGTACTCTTTAATCCCCATCACCTATTTAGCCCATCCCCAATCCACCTCCCCTCTGGTAACCATCAGTTTGTTCTCTACAGTTACGAGTGTTTCTTGGTTTGTCTCTTTTTCCCCTTTGCTCCTTTGTTGTTCCTTAAATTCCACGTTTGAGTGAAATCATATGGTACGTGTGTTTCTCTGACTGACGTATTTTACCTAGCATCATACTCTCTATCTCCATCCACGTCATAGCAAATGGCAAGATTTCATTCTTTTTTATGGCTGAATAATATTCCGTTGTGTATATATGCACCGCCTCTTTATCCATTCATCAACTGATGGACACTTGGGGTGCTTCCAAAATCCAGTTATTATAAGTAAGACTGCAATAAACATAGTGTTTCATGTATCCCTTTGAATTAGTATTTTTGTATTCTTTGGGTAAATACCCAGTAGTGCAATTGCAGGATCATGGTTAGTTCCATTTTTAATTTTTTTGAGGAACCTCCATACTGTTTTCCACAATAGCTGTACCAGTTTGCATTCCCACCAACAGTGCATGAGTGTTCTTTTTTCTCCACATCCTCACCAACACTTGTTCCAAACAATTTGTTGATTTCATCATGATTAATAACTACCTTGTATATATTTAGCTTTTCACAGCACATTCACATATACAATATACCCTTCAAAACACTTGTAATTTCATGAACTACATACCGGATTCCACAAGAAATTTGTTTTCCATGCATTCTTTGACTTCCTGAAAGAGTTTTGTAGGAATATGGTCTACCAATTAAACTTGTATTGCTGAATCTCTAAATGTGCCCCTCACCATCAGAACATGATTCTGATGTAACAATTAGCATCTGACCGCTTGGCATCACATGTGCCCACCCTGTCCGTCAGAAGCCCCAAAGATGCAAAACTCTCTGCCGTCCTTGCTTCTGTGAAAACCTGCAGCTAAACTAGGGTCTGATTCTAGTCATTTATAGCTATGGCTAAATTTAAGCCAATCGTTTCCTTCTTCCTGGAGCAGTTACACACACTGCTTCTGTCAAACTGAGGTTTAAAGCTCTGATTTTTTTATTGTGGTAAGAAATCTAACAAAATCTACCATCTTAACCATTTTTTTAAGATTATAGCCTTCACTATAAGCACCTTGTTGTAGGACAGATCTCTAGAACCCCATCTTGCAAAACTGAAACTCTGTACCCACTAAACAACCCTTTCCCCTTCCCCGCAGTCCCTTAGCAACCACCATTCTACTTTGTTTTTAAGCATTTCATACTTTAGATACTACTTCAGATGTAAGAGGAATTATGTAGTATGTATCTTAATGACTGGCTTATTTCACTCCTAATGTCCTCAAGGTTCATCCATGTTGTAGCATATGATAGGATGTCTTTCAACATGCATTAGGAATTAGAAAACTTGTAAAAGACAATTAGAAAGTGGTAAGTGGAAGCACCTTAAGAGGTGCTTTATGGTCAATTGTATCAACCAGGAAGTCCATACAGTTCAGACTCGGCAAACCTTCCATGGGATTAGAGTAGTTGGTGAATTGGTATTCCTTAAAGCTCAAAATGGATGGACTACTTATTGCTGTCTCCAAAATATCAGAACAAAAATCCATAACAGCACTAGAAAACCAGAGGCCATGTCATTAGCAGACCAAAATACTAAGGAATTTCTGTATGAATGATATAAAGCAAATGGACTTGGTTACTGGCAAAACCAAACAGTATGCAGGAATCTACTTTCCAAACAGTTGCCTATGGCATTTGCCCCTTAGGGCCTCTTCTTAGGACTGTAGACCTAAGAATACCTCTCAAAATAAGTGAGTTTACTTCTAGGGAATGCCTAGCACGAGCCCTGGAGGTGGAAAGAGAAGTAGGGTAAGGTCCTAGATCACTGCCAGCCTCCATGCACATGGAGCCCCAAACCCCAAAGATGGGCTTCTCCAGCCTTCACACAAACCCACCCAATATGGATTCAGGCCCCAGTATTTGAGGGGAGAAAAAAAGTCAATAAATGGACCAAGTAGAGGAACTGTCCTCAAGGAAAGCACTATTAATGCAAGAAAACTAAAATCTTAAACTTATAGAAGTGTCTGACAATTTAAGAAAATCATTGCCATTAAATGAGAAAGGAACAGTAGGAAATTTAAAGCATGAGAACACTGAATAACTTTCAGAAGCTAAAATTCTGGTTGCTAGAATGAAAGTTGAGTAGAAGGACTGAATAGAAGACTACAGATGACGGGAGGTGTCTTAGGCAATCTGGAAGCTTGAGCTAAGGACTTTCCCCAAGAACACCATTCAAAAATAAGGAAAAACTATGAAAGGAGTTAATACACATGGAGCTATATCCAGACATCTAATATTTACCCAATAAGTGAACAGAGCATGGAGGGGGAAAAAAAAGAAATAATGGAAGGAATTTCCATATGCTAAAGAAGGACATGTACGTTCAGATTGAAATGGCCCACCGTGTGCTTTATGCAAATGTTAAAAAACACGTTTTGGTGATTTTTATGAATTCCAAGGATAAAAACGTTACAAACTTTTAAAACCAGAAAAAGGGTAGAAGGGAAGGAAAAATTACAAAGGACTTAGAGTGAAACTGGCACCAGACTTCTGACTAGCAAGTTGAAAAGCTAGAAAATCATGAAGGAATTGCCAAACTATTCTGAGGGGAAAGGATTTGGAAACTTTTCCCAGGCAAATTAGCATTCAAGTATGAAGGCAAAATGAAGATAATTTTGAACATGCAAGCAATTTAGAGATTTTGCCACCCACATAACCTTCTGAAAATATTACTCAAAATAAAAATGTAATCCAAGAATGGGAAGGAGATAGGACACAAGAAATAGAATAGGAATAGAAGAATTGAATAAGCAACCAGTAAAGCATATAATTGGTACAAATAAATTCTTGTAGGGTGGCCGTAATATGTATTGTAATTGTTGAGCAAAGAGTCCCAAGATAGAAAATGTAACTTAACAATGTGGAACGATAGTTGCAGCAGCAATGGCAGGTAGGAGATGGAGCGGACTGGGGAGGGCAGAAAGGAGCTAATTGATGCCAATGCTCTTGAACAGTTTTTTTTTTTTAGATTTTTTTTTTCAACATTTTTTATTTATTTTTGGGACAGAGAGAGACAGAGCATGAACGGGGGAGGGGCAGAGAGAGAGGGAGACACAGAATCGGAAACAGGCTCCAGGCTCCGAGCCATCAGCCCAGAGCCTGACGCGGGGCTCGAACTCACGGACCGCGAGATCGTGACCTGGCTGAAGTTGGACGCTTAACCGACTGCGCCACCCAGGCGCCCCGCTCTTGAACAGTTTTAAGGGAAGACTAGAAGGGGAGTATACAGTGCTTAGAAGGGTATAGATGAGTGGGAAGGAGGGGGGTCCCATTGTCACTGAAGATTCCATTAAGTTCCCAATTCAACTAGCATGAATGCCGACTATTTATCAGGCCTCCAGGAACTCTGTAGGGCAAGAGCAGATCTGTGTATCCTGAGTAGCTTTTTCCTGACCTCTTACTTGTTTAAGAATAAGTTGTCCATAAAGCTTATCATCCAAATCTAGATATGCTTGAGATTGAACGGGACTATGAACTGGCTCAATGCAGCACAATATGCAGGACTGTCCTGGAAAGTGAAGATATACAGTCATCCTACCTGTAAGGTAGTCATCGGTCAGTTACACTGACTAGGCTGGATAGGGTATACTCAGGTTGGAGAAAACAGCTGGATCCTTGCTTGGCAGCAAATTATGGGTTTTTATCAGTGTTGTTGATGAACTTGCATTCCAACCTATGCATTCTATGTAAGGGACGGTTTGCAAACATCAGGATCTGTTCTTGAATCAAGCTCTGCCACAATGTTTATTCCCAAAGTAAATCTAACAAAAGACACCACATTTGAGGTCTGTTGCAACCCTTGTTTAAAATGATCATTTCCTGAGGTGCCTGGGGGGCTCCATCGGTTAAGCACCCGACTTCAGCTCAGGTCATGATCTTGCAGTTCGTGGGTTCAAGCCCTGCATCGGGCTCTGTGCTAACAGCTCGGAGCCTGGAGCCTGCTTTGGAGGCTGTGTCTCCCTCTCTCTCTGCCCCTCCCCTGCTCATGCTCTCTCAAAAATGAATATTAAACACAATTTCTGAATAATCATTTCCTCACATTCCAAAACTGAGAGGCAGAGGTTGTAAATGCTCCTTTCAAGGGACTTAAGAGATAATTATTGCTATCTCAGAGGTGGAGAGTTCTGCAGTATCCATATGGGCTGGTCATAGCGAAGGAAAATATAAGGAAGCGTGTGTAGACAAAAAGACCACCAAATAGCCTTATTAAACCCTGCCTGAAGTGCAGGAAAACAAAGCAGCTAATAGCTGTAAGGGCCCCAGGTGAGCCAGAATCAGGGTTTCCTGACTTGCGTCCTGCAAATCTTAAATAACATCTTTACAAGCAAGGCTTTCCCGGATATGGTCTTCCCAGGATTGAGGCTCTGAATGCAGGTTCCAGTACATCCTCTCAGATTTTAAAGTGTTCTATGTCAGTGTACCCCTTTCTGTCTTCAAGGCCCTTAAAAAGACACATTTAAGATAAAATTAAAGTTGTCCAAAATATAAACATATATGATGAATAGGTGTGTAATTCCCTTTCAATTATTTCTGGATTCTTCTGGAAAGCCAGTATCCAGTCTTTTTTTTTTTTTAAGTTTATTTTGAGAGACAGCACAGGTGCATGCACAAGCAGAGGAAGGGCAGAGAGAGAGAATCCTCAGCAGGATCTGATGCAGGGCTCAAACCCATGAACCATGAGATCATGACCTGAGCCAAAACCAACTGTTGGACACTTAACCGACTGAGCCACCCAGGCACCACCAATATCCAATCTTATTAAGCAGAAGTACAAGCAAGTGTGAAACCATGTGTTAAGAGAAATCCAAAATTGAGCATGTACAACCGGGTTGTTTTTATTTATAATACTTAGGTTGAACCACATGAAATTAGACCTGATGCTCAGCATTAGCTTGTTCTCTACAGCATATATGGGGGGTGGGGGGCTGGGACTTTGCCATAGTAACACTGAATTATCCTCTAGTGTTCCTCTCCAGAACAAGACTTAGTATAAAATAGGTCCATCTTGGATCACAGCCAAAGTGATTTAATTCCTGAAGTTTTAAAAGAACATCACTATAAGGCAAGGTGGGCCCCAAAGTATGCCTAAGGTAGGTCCATATTTTAGTTAGTAAATTAAGTTAGTAAATAAAAGTATTTCAAACAATGCTTACTGTGTGCCTGGAATTGTTTTAAATGCTTTACAAATACTAACTCATTATGGTGAAGTCAAAGACTTTAAGAATATAAAGTGCTTTTAATAATGTAAAAAACCTTATTTTTAAAGGCAGGCAAGGGAGACAAAGAGGGAAGAGAAAAGCAAGAAAGAGAGGAAACCAGGAAATTAACAAAGATGAGGAAAGAAAGTGGAATTTTTCACTGGGAAATTGAGGTAATTGATGGAAGGGGTTAACGATGAGAGAGACGGTGTGCAAAGTTGCTCATCGAAAACCGAGCCCCTTCCAGCACTGGTATTTTGGGAAAGCCGTTTGTAAGAGCACAACACTGGTAGGAAGAAAACAAAGGTGCATTTCTACTCTGGCCTGAAGCAGCCTCAGATTCCCATCCTGGAGTCTGCCTTTCCCCCATTGTTGAGCAATGCCAGACCAACAATAAAAACAGCGTGAATTGAGCATTATCCATGTTACTGGCACGTTTCCAAGCAGATCACGTGCATTTTAGCAGATAAATTCCTTCATCTCTATTCCCTTACAGAGGATGCTGAGGCCATTGGGCAACAGATACACTCTGTGAGTCAGGAAATAGAAGATGAAAAGTGAAAAACTACATTTCCCTGATTCCTTTATAGTTCAGCCAGTCATATAGCTTAGGCCAAGCAGATACACCTGCATGAAATTTGGAAGCTTCAAATTCTAGGGTATCTACAAAGATAGAAGTTGTGCTCTATTAACTTCTTTTGGAAATCACTGCCACGAGGGTATTTCGGTATCAGACTTAGAAGAAGCTGGTTCTTTGGAGTATCCGTAGCTTTACGGGGTTGAGAGGTAAGGAGCAGAGGACTCATTCACCCAGTCCACATCATGGCAGACGTCAGGAGCAAGACGGTTTCTAGAACCGGCAGTTGTGGAGGCAGCTTCCGAGTTCCCCAGCTTCCTAATAATGACAGAGCATAAGCTCACTCACTTCGTAGACCAATTCTGCAGTACCATTTTGGGAGCTTGCCTGGAGCCTGTTGCTTCCTCTTTGAAAGTTTTATAAGCATCTAATCCCCCAACCGAAGCTCTCCTTAAACTGGCTCGAGTGGATTCTGTTGTCTACCACTGGATCCTTATTGAGGTACCTTGGCTGACTGGAACCGGTTATCTGATTTGGTTGGGTTACACAGTAGTGAAGATTCATTTGCCATTAAGGAATAGAATACTTATAATTCACAACGTGGCAGTGGCAAAATAGCTACTTAAGCCATCCTAGCCATACAGAGAAAGTGCCTATTAAAGAGATTTTGGCACATGGGGCCTACCTCCACAGCACGGTAGGAGAATCACAAGAAATAGAGGAGTGCTGGGCATTAAATGCTTTTAACTACGCTTCAGAACTTAAAGAAAATTGAGGCTTAGTGTCAACTTTTAGATAAAGACAGAATCATGGAGTTTCTCGCATTTTCTAAAAAAAAATCTTATGAATGACATAGCTGGATAAAATATAACACATCGATTGACAGAATACAACAGATCGATCAACTGGCAGACTACATTAGCAGATCGATTGGTCCATAAATGGATCCATAAACAGATAAAAATCAGAGTGTCATTGTGCAGGGTGGGGAAGTAAATTTTCTAGTGTATTTTATGTGAAACAGCACTGACTGAGAAAGAGTGGAACCATGAGAATTAGAATGGTAACGTTTGGGAGGAATAAGGATTCTGAGTTATCCAAACTCTATTAATCACCCTGTGAGAGCAGAGTTACTGCTGAAAGTTGTTCCTGCTTGAAGTCTCCTCAGGTTCCATCAATTCCACCTCTCATTGCCTTCAGACTTTTAATTATAGCCCAGCATTCCCCAGGAGACCAATTAGAAAGTCAAATCCAGGAGAAGAACACTCAAATGCCAAAAAAATTACATAATTAGCTTTACATATTGCTACATAACATACCAACCCAAAACTTTGCAGCATAAAGTAACAAAAGTTTTATCTAGCTCATGAGTCTGGTTATCAAGCGGGGCTGAGAAGACCTGGGTGGTCCTTCTGATCTGGGTCAGGATCAGCTCTTCATGTCTGAGTTCACTCATGTCTGGGATCTTAAGTAGATGGCAGTGCACTGTTCATATGGTCTCTAATTCACCAACAGGCTTGCTTGGGTTTGCCCAAAGGTTTTGGGATGGTTTCCACTGCTTGGGTTTGCAGAAGCTGCAAACCTTCGTGAAGCCCAAATTCAGAACTTGAGTAATGTTGCCTTCTCCACATTCTTTTGGTTAAAGCTGGTCAGAAGCCTGTCAAGAAGTGGAGAAATAGATTCCACTTTTTTGAAAAAAAATTTTTAGTGTTTATTTTTGAGAGAGAGAGGGAGAGGACAGAGCGTGAGTGGGGGAGGAGCAAAGAGAAAGGGAGACACAGAATCTGAAGCAGGCTCCAGGCTCTGAGCTGTTAGCACAGAGCCCGACGCGGGGCTTGAACTCACAAACTGAGATCATGACCTGAGCCGAAGTTGGCTGCTTAACCGACTGAGCCACCCAGGTGCCCCAGATTCCACTTCTTGATGGAAATGGGGCAAATAATTTGTAGGCCTTTTTAAAACTACCATATGTTTACGGTGACAAGTGACAATCAAACTAAGGTGGCAAAAAATAAGGAAATGGATTCTGATGGTGCTAGAGCAGACCAAGAGAGGGTGTAGATCTATACTTTTTCTTTTGGAGCATTTGTTTCACATAAGCAGCATGGAATGAGCAGAAAGCATCAGATAACAGTCTGAGAAGACAAACAGCTTTCAGGAGTCTCACTTGTTGAAAGAACAAAATTCAGGACCCACAAAAGTAAGAGGCTGTTATAAACTTCATGTTTCTAGGTAGACTATTATACAGCTAAATGTAGGAGCAAGAGTGAACCAGAAATAAACAGGTTTCTACAAATGGTGAAATCCACCTTCAAGTCAGATCTATACTTGACTGCATAGAGGTAATCTACCCTGTTCTGTCTGCCAGAAGAAAATTAAATTCTCTTGGGAGGAAAAAAGACCTCATCCCAAATCTTCATGGTTTTTCATATTGTTCAACATTCAACTTAAAAAGTTATTAGGCATGTTAACAGAAAGGAACAAGAAAAAAATCCAGAAACAAATCTACAGATGATCTAGATGTGATTATCAAGTTATATTTTAAGAAGATGAGGAGTTTCTCCAAATAAGTGAAGTCTATTTAAAAGAAAAAAAAAAACAAAGGAAATGGAACTGTAAATTAAATAACTAAACTTAAAAATTCAAGAATTCTTTAACCACAGCTAGTCATAGCAATAGACAGGATTAGTGAACTACAAGATAGATTAAGAGAAAAATTACAAACTGAAGCATAATATTGCAGGTAAGATTCCTTAGGAAGCAGACTCTAAAACAGAGAGTAGAATTCAGAAATTTTCAGGGGAGAGCTCTTTGGGATAAACATTTGGAGGGAAGTAAAGAAAGTGAAGGGCAGAGAGAAAAATCGCATCTCAATAGAGTCAGCCAATTTCACGGGAAACGCTCAAGCCAGGGGGCAACTGGGCCCATCTTTTATACTCCTGCATTGATCAATCATTTGATAGGCTGTTCCCAGGATGAGGGCATGGACTTCAGGGAGGTGGTTAGCTTCAGCTGAATTAAATTCCTGGAAAGAACCAACACGTGAGAATTGTCAGCACCAACATACCCAGCAGCTGGGAAAACAAGCCTCTCAATCAATCGTAACTGGGAAAGGTGAGTGTGATGCAGTGCAGCAACCAAAACATAAGAAGATGGGCACCTGGGTGGCTCGTTCCGTTAAGCATCCGACTCTTGATTTCAGCTCAGGTCATGATCTCACAGTTTGTGGATTCAAGCCCCATGTCAGGCTCTGCACTGACAACATGTTGCCTGCCTGGGATTCTCTGTCTCCCTCTCTCTCTGCCCCCCACCCCCGCTTGCACTCTCTCTCTCTCTCTCAAAAATAAATAAACATTAAAATAAATAAAACACAAGGAGAGAAAAAAAGGTTTAAACAAACAGAAAATATATTTGTAAGACAGAGATGGGATATGATGAAAGGGCCTAAGACACATATAATTGGAACCCAGAAAAAGAATGGGGCAGAAGGAATATTTGAGATTTTTCTAAAACTGACCAAAGATATCAAATCACATATTTTAAAATCCTATGAATCCAGGAAAACCACACCCAGGCACATCATAATCAGATTGCTGAAAAACAAATTTAAAGCAGCCAGGATAAAAGACACATTACCTTCAAAGGAACAACAATAAGTCTGAGAGCTGATTTATCAGTAGAAACAATGGAATTGAGAAGACAAAGATAGAATATGTTCAAAGTGTTGAAAACAAGTAACTGCCACACAACCTGAAGAAAATACTGTTTTAAAAAACTACACACAACCTGAAGAAAATACTGTTTTATAAAATGAAATTGAAACAAAGACATTTTTTAGACAAAAACTGAAAGCATTTGTTGCCAGTAGACCCTTTACTAGAAGAAACACTAAGAGACTTTTTAAGCAGAAGAAAAATAACCCAAGATGGAAGCACAGAAATGAAGAATGAAGAGTATTAGGAGTAAATCTAAGTCAATGTTATTTCTACAAAAACTGATAATATTGTCTTAAGGGGATTAGCATATGTGTAGAATAAAAATACAGGAATAACATAAAGGATAGGAAGGGTGAACAAAGTTGAACAGTTCTCTGGTTCTTGCATTACGCAAAAAGTAAAAGTGACAAGTTATATTAGTCTGCAGTCAGTCAAGAACGCATGGTGTAATCTCTAGGGCAAGGTGTAGAAGAATAGTATTAGAGTATGTAATTAACAAAATAATCAAGCAGAAAAGTGGAATAAAAAAAATTTGATTAATCCAAAGGAAGTTAAAAGTAGAGAAAAATAGAACAGGTGGGTCAGATAAACACAAGTAGTAAGAGAGTCATTATAAACTTAAATATATTAGTAATTACAATAAATATAAATAGAACAAATAGTTTGACTAAAAGACAAAAATTGTCAGACCCAATTTCAAAAACCCACAAATACATGCTGGTTATAGGAGATACATTTTTTGAGAGAGAGAGAAAGAGAGTGAGAGAGAGAGAAAAAAACACAGTGGGGATGAGAGGTAAAGTGAGAGAGAGAAATAGAGAGAGAATCCCAAGCAGGCCCCATGCTCAGTTTGGAGCCTGATGTGGGACTTGATCCCATGATCCTGGGATCATGACCTGAGACGAAATCAACTGACTACACCACCCAGGTGCCCCTAAGAAATATAATTTAAATATAAGAACAAAGAAAAAGATTAAACAGAATGGAAAAGTATACACCATACAAACACTAACCAAAATACTGGTAAGTCTTAACTATTATCAGAAGGATAGTATTTAAGAGAACAAGCATTACAAAAGATAAAAGGGGCATTTATTCATGTCAAAGCGGTTAATTGACTGTAACACATAAAATACTAAACCTGTAATCATCTAATAACTTAGCTTCAAAATACATACAGCAAAAACTTATAAAACTAAAAGAAAATTTACATAATCCATAAATATAATGGAAGAATTTAGCATGTATCTCCAAGTAACTGATACAATAATCAGATTAAAAAATTGTAAGGATGGGGGGTGGGAGGGAGGGGAGGGTGGGTGATGGGTATTGAGGAGGGCACCTTTTGGGATGAGCACTGGGTGTTATATGGAAACCAATTTGACAATAAATTTCATATATTGAAAAAAAATAAAAATAATGATTAAAAAAAATTGTAAGGATATAGACAATTTGAATAACATGCTTAACAAACTTTTCCTAATCTACACATACAGAACTCTGCACCAACAATTTCAGAATATACCTACTTTGCAATTATCTATGGAATAGTTACCTTAATTACTCACAGACCTCAAACAATTTTAAATATTGAAGCCATACAAAGTATGCTCTCAACACAGTGGAATTAAGCTCAAAAACAATACAAAAATAGAAGTTAAAAATCTCCAACTGCTCAGAAATTAACTACAAATCAAGGAAGGTATAAAAGTAGAAAATGAAAATATTTTAACTTTATAAAATTTTAATGTTTTTAATTATTTATAAATTTATAAATAATTTATTAATTATAAATTATTGATATTTTAATAATTTTTTAATATTTAAAGGTTAATAAAAATATGGCAAATCAAAATATGTGGGATACTGCTAAAGCTGTGCTTGTAAGAAAAGTTATTGTGTTAAATGCAGATATACCTAAAGGAAGTAAAAAAGAAGAAGAAGAATAAAAAGCAAAAATTGTTAAGATAGAAAACTGGTACATTATAGAAATACTCAAGAAATTCAAAGGTGGATCTTTGCAAAGACTAATGAAAAGAATAAATTCCTAAGAAGACTAATCAAATATAAAGAGAAAAAAAGTGCAAATACAATATCAGAAATGGAAAAGAAACATCACTATGGATCCTACTGATATTGAAATGATAATGAAAAGTTCTAAATAACTTTATGTTAATATATTTGAAAATGTAGATGAATTAGACCAATTCCTTGAAAAACGATATTGAAAACTTAAACAATTTTATGTTTATTAAAGATGTTGAAACTGTAACTTAAAACCATCCCACCAAGGAAACTCCCCACCCAGATAGATTTACTCATGAATTCTTCTAAACATTTTAGGAAGCAACAACAATTGATTTTATGTAGTTTTTCAGAGCATAGAGAAAGAATATTTACCAGCTTGTATTATAGGACCATATAACCTGGACATTAAACCTGGGTATGGACATAAAAAGAAAGGGAAATTATGGATTAGTATTTTTGCAATAATATAGATACAAAAACCTTGAATGAAACATTAAGAAATGAAATTCTGGGGCGCCTGGGTGTCTCAGTCAGTTAGGTGTCTGACTGTGGCTCAGGTGATGATCTCACGGCTCATGAGTTCAAGCCCCACTTAGGGCTTTGTGCTGACAGCTCAGAGCCTGGAGCCTGCTTCAGACTCTGTCTCCCTCTCTCTCTGCCCCTCCCCTGCCTGCGCTCTCTCTCTACTTCAAAAATAAATAAACATTAAAAAATTTTTTTAATGAAATTCTGAAATGTGAAGGAAAAGAAAATATATAATGACCAAGTTGAGTTTGTTCCAAGAATTGGAAGTTGGTTTACCATTCCAGATTCAATCAATGTGTCTCACTTACTTTAACAGAAAAAAGTAGAAACAGCTTGTGATCAACTTGAAAGATGCAGAAAAGCACTTAATAAAATGCAACACTCTTCTATGATAAACTTTTAGCAAATTAGGACTCAAAAGGAAATTCATTTTCTGATAAAGAGGATTATAAAAACTGTATAGCATATATCATACTTAATGGTAATAATTTTCAAGTCAGAGAATATATTTTAAATACACATATCTGACAGAGGACTCATATCCAGAATATGTAATGACCTCCACAGCTATAAGGAAAAGGCATGTAATCCAACTTTTAAAAATGGGCAGAAGACTCGAACAGGCATTTCACAATAGGGAATATTGAAATGGCCAGTACACGTGAAAAGACGATCAAGTTATTAGACATCAAGGAAATACAAATTAAACCCACAATATGTTACCAGCAGATATCTATCAGAAAGAAGAGCTAAAGAAGGAGGAGAAGGTGGAGGAGGTGGAGGAAAAGGAGATAGGAGGGAGGAGATATAGAAGGAGAAGAAGGATAAGGAGGGGAAAGGAGGAGGAAGAGGAAGATGGAGGGGAAGAGAAGGAAAATGAAGGAGGAAGGGAAGGAAAAAGAAAGAGGAAGAGGAAGAAAAGTAGACCACGAAGACTGAGAAAGAAGTGGGAGAAGAAGAAATGCACAAGTTATGGATGCCGTCAGCAACTGGAACTCTGATGGTACTGCAGATGGGCATGTAAATCGGTACAACTGCTTTGGCAAACTGTCTGGCATCATCTTTTTAAGCTGAATCTACATACACCATATGATCCAGTAATTCCACTCATAAGACTATACAACAGAAAAGTGTACATATACTTACCAAAAGACTCTCACAAAAATACACTTTTACCATTTACAGCACCATTCACCAAAGCCCCAGACTAAAAACATCACAAATATCCATCAACAGAAGAATGGCTAAAAAACTGTGGTATATTTGTACAATGGAAGAGCACAGTAATGAGAATAAATAACCTACCACTACATACAAACTCACAGATCAATCTCACAAATTTAATACTGAGCATAAGAAGCCAGACACAAAAGAATGCATTAATAGAATTCAAGATGAGGCAAAACTAATCTATGTTGATAGAAGCCAGGGTACTGGTTGCCTTGAGAGGGGTAGGCAGGCACTGCGAGAGGGCTTCTGGAGTCCTGGGAGTGTTCTGTTTTTTTCATCTGGTTGCTGATTACAGTTTATGTAAATTCAATAAACTCTACACTTAGTATTTTGCTTCTTTATAGATCCGTTATTTCAAATTTAAAATTAAATGTGTTTAAATTAAACACGTTTAAAATTAAATGTGTTTCCTTATAAAATATATAAAAATTATTGATTTTCTATATATTCACAAACTTTAATCAGTTTTTTAACATTACCTATTTTCAGCATCATGTCTGGCTATTTTTTCTAGAATGTATCTTTTTAACTATGGTGTTTACAAAAATTAAAATGCCTACAATTTTCCTCAAATTTATATTTTATGGGCATTCAGTGTTAAATTATTGATGCTTTAAAATAATCCTGTTCTGTATATTTTCTCCACCTGATAAAATCTCTCTCTACTGAGGTACCTGGTAAGCTCAGAGCAAATTCTGCTAAATTTGGGATACTCTTAAGTCAATACTTTTATATTGAAGTATGCAAATTTAGAAGCCCAGATAGTTTCTCAGAAAATATCTCTTGGCCTGCCTTCAGGATCTATTTCTTTGATGAATATTTTTACAGGACAGAACTTGTCAATTAACTTTATGATTCTTCTGAACGTTTTGCCAGATTTAGATACTGAAAAATAATTTTTATTAAAATATGATTAGTCAATCTCAGAGCTTTGTAGTTCCCCTAGGATCAGTCATTGGGGATTGTCCCTTGCCCCTCCTTCTCGCTGAGGTGGCGTCTATATTGGGGTTCATGTACCATCATGGCATGAGGGTAGACATCTAGTCTTTAATCATCTGTCCACAGCCATCTGCCCAGTCACAACCATGGTCATTGTCCCACTTCCTTGCTGGAAGCTTCTAAGCATTCTCATTCTTAGTGATTTGGAGACATACCATCCTTTGATGTCTTTTGATGACATCCCCTTGCAACTGATAGAACAACTTTAGGTCTGCCAGTTGGCCTGTAGCTATTTTTTGTGCCTATTTTTTATAGACAAATTCTGCTCTCCTTCTAACTCCTTTGTCTTATACAATGGGTTGCAGGAAACCCACTGGGGCTACCTCATACCCGTCCAACCCTGCTCCCCATGTTTCTGTCCCTAAGTTTATGGTCATGGGATGCTCCTGAATGAATAGTTCCCAGGGTTCTAGACAGGAAGCAGAGCATGTGTCCCCTCTACTCAAGGCTTCTCATGTTTTAGAGAGTTGTTCTAGTTTTTGTCTTTTCCCCCATGTTAGAGCTAACCACAAGGCAGGGGAGCAGGGCATACCACACTTGTTTAGAGATCTTCACCATCATCCTGCTCTCTGCTTCTACGCTAAGTTTTCCCCTAACTCTTAAGACCCCACCCTGTAGGGCGCAGAAGGGCTAATGAACAGAGTCCGCAGGTTTAATAGGATAGGCTTTATGACACTTAAATACCAAGGATTTAATGCATTTATCCTCTGACTCTGCTGGGCTGACGTCCGCTCAGGACAACGGAAGCCTGTGGTCCAGCCCCAAGAGGGGCATGTCACAGGATAAACAAATAACCTAAATAACAAAAACCACACGGACGAATACGATCCTGCCATAGTAGGCAGCCATTCCCTTTACAGCACTTGTTACAGGACAGCAAAGTCTTCTTAGCTCAACACTTGGAGTAAACTTTGCATGTGCATATGCAGAGCCTAAAATCTTTCTGCTCAATAGTAATAACCCTGTTAAAAGTAAACATTGGCTTTGGTAGAGTACAGTAGAGTGCACACAGGAAAGAACAACAGAACTGGATGATGAATAGGCCACCAGACAATAGCAGAATTTTTAAAAATTCATTCCTTATATAGAACAGCGTTTCTCAACTAGGATCCCTGGACTCATGGGGGTCTGTAAGTACATTTTCAATGGCCTATGTGTTCCCTGCAGAAATTTTTTAAGTCTATATTTCCCTTTTGATAATAATCTTTAAAAATACTATCAACTTTGGGGCACCTGGATGACTTGGTTGAGCGTCTGACTTCGGCTCAGGTTATGATCTCCCGGTTTGTGAGTCTGAGCCCCACACTGGGCACTCTGCTGTCAGCGCACGGCCCGCTTTGAATCCTCTGTCTCCCCCTCTGTCTCCTCCTCCCCTGCTCCTGCGCTCTCTCGCTCTCGCTCTCTCTCTCTCAAAAATGAGTAACTATTAAAAAATACTATCAATATATGGGGCACCTGGGTGGCACAGTCGGTTAAGCGTCCGACTTTAGCCAGGTCACGATCTCACAGTCCGTGAGTTCGAGCCCCGCGTCGGGCTCTGGGCTGATGGCTCAGAGCCTGGAGCCTGCTTCCGATTCTGTGTCTCCCTCTCTCTCTGTCCCTCCCCCGTTCATACTCTGTCTCTCTCTGTCCCAAAAATAAATAAACATTGAAAAAAAAATTTAAAAAAAATACTATCAATATAAAAAATACTATCAACATATTAGTAATCATCTAGACAACCATGTTATCCTCAAATGATATTACCATGCAATTTTAGCTCCAGCACCTGCATTTGTGTTTACAGTAGCTCAAAGGAGTCACTTTAAGGGACCACACAGCCAGACCTTAGGTGTCCTAATATCAAAACAGAAATGACTGACTACCCCTTATTCTCAATTACACTCACGATGAATTATTTTACCAGTTATGAACGTGCAAGTTCTCTTTTGAATGATAGTTTTCAATTAAAAGATTTTTCCAATAGCATGCAATTTTGATTTCACGTATTAGTTAATAACGAGATTGATTTGACAACTTGAAACAACCTCCTGCCACCAAGTAATATAATGGACTATTCTAAAGATTAAGACTAGTTGCAAAAAACGGCAGTTGAGGATTTAATGCATAGATGAGGCATTTCTGCTAAATGGAAGCCAAATGATGTCACTGTGTACCTTATGAGAAAACTTTTTCATACTTTGGATGAAGAAAAGGGATGAGAGATTTGAGTCATCCCTTGGCACAAGACAGCTTAGGTACAGCAAACTCAGAAGACCCAAACAACACTGCATTCACATTTCAAACTGCAACTTAGCCAAAGAAAACAATTATCCAATACACTGAAATAATATTGTTAATTTTGATTATTATGGTTTTTATTTATGGTTTGTTGATTTTTAGTATATAAATTTTGTTTTCACATTTGTACTTCTTGTAACTAGTTCTTCTTTTTTGCATGTATAAGAAACATTAAGATAAAAACAATTTGAGTTCCCAAAAATAAACCTTCACACACACACACACACACACACACACACACACACACACACACAATCCAGGTCCAATGTTCGCACCTGTGAACTCTTCCAAATATTATAGAAGAAATAATAGTCCTTTATACAAACTATTCCAGAGAAGAGAAAAAGAATATGCATTCTCAACTCATTTTCTGAGGCCAGGATAACTTTGACACCAAAAACTGTCCAGAATGTTACAATAAAGAAAAGAAACTGCAAATCAATCTCTCTCAGGAACAAAGATGGAAAACTTCTCCATCTCCAAAATACTAGCAAATTGAATAAAAGGAGATTTTTCACTGGAGTTTGTGAATCATTGATCTACAGAGGAATTATTCATTAATAGTAGAACAGCACTATATGGCATTTATTGTTAACATAAGTACTTTTAATGAAAAAAATCATTTCAGAGTCAATAGCCACATTTTCCCAGTAAGCATATCATTTTTTATTTGAAAAACACTCTGATAGGACATGGTTCTGGAAAGTGGAGGTGCGACACAAAGAGAAAAGCTAATTGCTGTGAATAATGAAGAAAAAAGAGATGGTGTTCCTTTGGCAGCACAGGAAAGAGAACAGGAGGAGACTAGACTAACAAGGAAGGGAGACGAAGATGGTGAAGCCCGAAGAGAGGAAGAGCTCAGGAACCGGGCATGTAGGACAAAACAGGAACACGTTCCTGGAAATGGGAATGTCCAGCGGACTTTTGAAAGCAGAGGTGGCTGACAGTCTGTGGTGAGTTGCGGGGCTGTGCGACAAGCCCTCACTCTACTATCCTCAAAGCCTCAGATAAAATTCTTCCAACTTGCCTTGTGATGGAGATACTTGGGGGAAATCTAGGACAAGGGGCTGTGTTCTACATTTGGACCCACAGGTAGAAAAAGGAACAGGCACAGGAGGTGAGAAAGAAAGTGAAGGTCTAATAAGCAAGAGCTGCTGGAATCTACATGAATCTGGGGGAGGTGCTAAAGATAGGATCTTTGGTCATTTTAATATTAATATCAAGAACAAGATGACTCTTTGGGATGATGACATTTGGGTTAAACATATATGAGAAAATACCGATATTTATTGAGTTCTTACTATGTACCAGGCAGTTTTTCTGAGCCCTTCACATGTATTAACCTATTTAATTCTTACAATAACTGTATAACTAACTAAAATCCTTACTTCCACTTTACAGTTGAGGGTTAGGTAACTTGCCCAAGATCACACAACTTTTTACGTGCAGAGTTGGCATTTGAACCCAGGGGGTTGATTTAACAGACCCTGTGTTCTTCCCTGCCTCAAAAGTGTTTCCTACCTTACCCAGTACATTGGAGCAAGTAGGCTTAAGCTGCTACATCTACATCGTCTCCTCACACCTCCTGCTGCTCCTATAGTTTGCATTTCAGGTGGTGACAACACTATCTACCCAGCCACCCTGCAGAAAGGGGAATCATCCTTGATCACACACCAATCCTCCATCAATTACCCACATTTTCCAGTACATCCCAAACACTCCTCAGATTTGTCACCACCTCATCATTCTTTGTAACGCTGACTCAGGGTGCCCTTATCATCTTTCAGAAAATGATCACAATAGTTTTCTCTTGGTCCGGCTGCATCCACTTCTTCACCCTCTTGAAACTGAACACTCCCACATGCAGCCTTTTTGATCAATCTCAAATCCAACTTCTACCACATCATGCTGCCTTATCTTCCCCGTGCTCTTCTGTATAGGATAAAATGTTAAGCCAACCTCCTCCTTTTCTTCCTCCGATACTTAATTGGCAATTGTATCATCAGGTTTATGCATTTTAAAGCCATTCCTATTTTCAGCCACTGGAATTAGGACAAGACAAAGAGGGCTGGCAACTTGAAGCTCTTTTGCAGCCCCTGAATGGCAGGATCATCGTTATGGCACTCAGCCTTCAGCTTCAAAATAGAGAATAAAAAGCAACAGGAATTGAAGAGAGAAGTATTTATTTTTATTTGTTTGAAATCAAGATCCAGCCATGGTGGAACAGACATGGTGCCTTGGGCTCCATATCTAATTACTTACACAGCTGGCACACAACAAACCCAAGCTAATTAGACATACTTAAGTAAAAACATGGCATGTGATAAAAGAAAATTAACAAATTATTTTCTTTTGCAGACACCATGTAATATTCAAGTTAATGTTGCTGTTGTGGTGTTTTCATATATTCTGGCCCCTTTGGGGTTAGGATGTCTCTTTGTTCCTGAGCTGGTTCACACATGCCTGTGTAGTCTCAAGTTGTGCTATAGATGCACGCTATTGGAGTGAACACTGCATATTTTGGAAATTTGTCATGTCTGAAAGCAGGAGCTTCCTCTTTCTGGTGGACTGAGGCAGGTACTTGCTTGTTTCAGTTCACTTCTTCCTTCCCAAAAGGCTTAGCAACTCAAGGAAACTGACAGCTCATTATTTCAGAACTTGGAAGAAGTGTCGGGGTTGGCATGCATGAGCCTGTCTTCCCCATGAAGACTGCCTCCCTGATCTTCAATTCAATGTCATTCAATTATACAAATATTTATTAATTGACTTCGGTACAAAGGATCAGGCTGGGTACCCCAAGGAGGAAAAGGAGCAGGACACAATTTCTGCTGTAAGAAGTCTTGTTATAGGGGCAGTAAACAAACACCTGTACTGTAAGGTATGGCAAAGGGTCCTGAGAAACACACAAAGTGCTCCGTGGGAGGGACAGGAAAAGAGAAGACAGGCTTAGTGTCTGCAGCACTGCTGTGCACAGTGCTGGGGACAGCGCAGCTCTGCCCTTCACTAGCTGAGGAGAGAACTCAACTCAAAGCCTTTTCTTATTATCCCATGACAAAAATTTAGATTGAGGACTAAACATCTTTTATGTGACTGTCCTCAGTGCAGCACCCAAAAGATAGAAGGAACTTAGCAAATGTTGTTCCCTTTTTCTTTGCCAGTATCTTTGAGATAGATTCTCCCCTAAATGGGTATGAGATTTACAGGCAGGGGTTGGGGCATGGAGATAAGCATTTTAGGCACAGGAAAGATCGTGAGAGGACACAGAGGTGGGGGAAATGAATGTTGTTGAGAAAAGGGTGAATGTTCGCCAGTTTTACTCGTGGGAAGTAAAGAGATGGACTTGGAAAGGGAAGTTCGGGCCTTACTGAAGGGGCAGCAATACCTGGAGAGGCAGGGTGGTGCGGTGGTTAGGCCTGGGTTTGGGAGCCACATTTGTCTAGTTCCAGTCCTGGCTCTGCCACACCTATTCACTGTGTGACCTGGGGCAAGCTATCAGCTCTCTGCGCCTCTGTTCCTCCACCTATAAAACGGAGTTAATACGAGTGCTTTTGCCATATTCCTGTTCTGTGGATTAAAAGGGTTAAAATTTGTGAAACAATCAGAAATGTGCCTGGCACATAATAAATACCCAATAAGCACTAACTAGCTCTTATTATTAGCAGGCTGAAATAGTCATCATGAAGTGTCATAGCCAGGAGGCATGCTACAAGTGCTAACCAAGCAGAGGAAATTTAATCTGTTTTTATAAGATAAATGGGCCTTTCTGATCTGAGAAACAGCTCTGCCTTTTTACCTGGTTGAGGTGATATAGAGGTTTCTTAGCAAATGATAAAGAATAGGTATGAACTGTCCCCTAGGATTTCCTATTCTTTACCTGATACCTGTAGCTCCTCAACTCCATGAGGTTCCCTAATTCCACTCCTGTAGGGAGATAGACAGCTGCCCCTCACCGCTGGAATGTCCTACCAATAGAAAACATGTCCCCTTATTGCTTGCTGGTGACAGAAGCACCATGTTGGATGGAAAGATGACTAAGTGGCCAGTGGCTAGCTTGAGGAATGATCGATCAAGTTTGGAGAAACTAAAAGCCTCACCTTCACAAAGAAACTAAGGGAACCCTGGGTTCAGAGATTAGAGACCAGCCTGGACAAGCACCAGCTCCTGATCTCTGTGTGGCTGTGCTCCAGAGGCTGAATGGAGGAGCCACCCAGAGAGTGATGTTCTGAAAGCCCTGGGTGGCCCCTGCGCCTCCCTCCCCCAGACCTTATCTTTAGCTGGCAGGCATATTTGTGGGGTAGCATTGTGTCCTTTGGACTAAGAACATGTTTTTCCTCTTGAGTAAGGAACAGGTGGTTGGAATTAATACTTTTGTCTTCAAAAAACCTAGTAAGTGAAAAATTCAATCCACATGGCTTTGAGAAGAGAAATTATATCCAAAAACCAGGAGCTGGGGAGCCTGGGTGACTCAGTTGGTTAAGCTTCCAACTCTTGATTTTGGCTCAGGTCATGATCTCAAGATTCATAAGATCAAGTCCCGCGTTGGGCTCTGCACTGCCAGCATGGAGCCTGCTTGGGATTATCTCTCTCCCTCTCTCTCTACCCTTCCCTTGCTCCCACTCTCTTGCTCTCTCTTGCTCTCTCTCTCTCTCTCTAAGATAAACTTTAAAACAACAACAGCAACAGAAACCAGGACCTAATCCCTCAATCCCTCAACAAAAGGAAGAAATTAGAAGGGGAATCACTCATTTGCACCAGGGTGTGTGTGTGTGTGTGTGTGTGTGTGTGTGTGTGTGTTTACACTATAACCATAATGAAGTAGATGAGAGTGAATTCCAAAAGTTCAAAATAGGCATAAGGTACAAGACTTAGTGAAGAAATGTGTACTCCAAGGAAGTTTGGAGACCCCTGCCTTCCTAATGTTACAAGCTTAAAAGTGGACTTATTAGTGAGAGGAACAAACACTTTTAGACTCTGATGCTGAGCCACCTGAACTTGAGTGTTTGCTGATAAGGGGAGTACTGAGAAATGCTAGCTATCCAGGACCTGGAGACCTTGAGGGTCCATAGGAATTCGCAGCTCCCTCCTGCTGTGGAAAAGACACCACTAGTCCAGAGACCACTATGTCCTTTGCAAGCTGGGTTCAGGTGCATCCCTATCCACTGGGAAACAGGGGCCTTCAGTCCCAGCCAATTCATCGTTAACAATCCACAAAGAATTCCTAGGTCATTCCACAAGCCCCATCCCTGGAGCCCGCACACTGGAGAACAAGTTTTTATCAGGAAGGGAGAGTCTAAGCTGTGCTCTGATTCCAACAGCAATGGAAAGGGAGATTGAGGAGGAGAATCCATCAGCTGTCGCAGCATCATTCAGACACTCATATAAGCTGCACCCACTTTGCTCTGGATATTCGAGATGGCAAAGAGTCCAAAAGCCATATCCTCACATCCTCAGAAAACAGTTAAATATACTTTGCAACGTTTGGCTGCGAGGGACTAAGCTCAAGTTTAATGGTCACACACAAGAAAAAGTAGATTTAGTTAGTATAATTCCTGGTAATAATGAGTAAATTTTACCTCAACATAAAAGCAAATGAAAACATAATGAGAGCTGCCCAGCAGTAGATCGAAGTATTGGCCTTCAGAAGAGTGAGTTCCCTATCACTGGAGGTATTAAAGCCCAGACTGGGGGCCATCTGTCAGCTATTGTGTAGATGTGATTTCTGTAATGGGAGATGGCTGAAGTAAACAAAGAAGGTTTATCCTTGACCAACTCTCACCAAGGCTGTTTTTGCTCTTTCAATGACCCAAGCTCTTCCATTGCTTTAATCTTGCTTCATAGAACCCTAGAATTAGAGTTTTGCTTTGGTTTTTCAAGTTCTAAAAAGGACCTTAGAGACCATATGGATCAAGCTTGGCTCATTTTACTGATGAAGAGCTTGAGGTGCAACTGCTAGTTGTCATCTTACACGGTCAGTAAGTGGTAAAACAGGGACATGAACCCATGACCTGAAGTCCTATGGTGGTTTCCCATCTGGCTTCCTTCCATCCATTATCTTCCTAATACTATTAATCCTACACATATGCCAGATTGATATTTCTAAAAGATAGCTCTGATTATGTCATTACTGTATTAAACTACTTCAAAAGCTCCTGTGTTCTTTAACACTATACTTACAATTATTTATAATGGCATTTAAGACTCAACTTTCTTGGTTTTATTTCCAATTCCAATCCCTCAACCCAGTTCTTCATATACATCAAGATGTTAAATGTGTATTGATGCTATAAACATTGGGGTACAAGTGCCCCTATGCATCAGCACTCCTGTATCCCTTGGACTGGAAAGTGTTATGCTAAGTGAAGTAAGTCAGGCAGAGAAAGACAGATACCATATGTTTTCACTCTTATGTGGATCCTGAGAAACTTAACAGAAGTCCAGGGGGGAGGGGAAGGAAAGGAAAAAAAAAAGGTTAGAGAGGGAGAGAGCCAAAGCATAAGAGACTCTTAAAAACTGAGAACAAACTGAGGGTAGATGGGGGGTGGGAGGGGGGGGTGGGTGATGGATATTGAGGAGGTCACCTTTTGGGATGAGCACTGGGTGTTGTATGGAAACCAATTTGACAATAAATTTCATATATTGAAAAAAATAAAAATAAAATAAAATAAAATAAAATAAAATAAAATAAAATAAAATACAAGTTTCCTACCCTCATTAAACACAGCTTCTGAGATGGCTGATTGACAAAGACTAAATAACTTTTAGAGGTATTGTTTAGCTCTGGGACTTTATAGCCATTTCTAAGTTAGAGGTAGTAGATAATAACAGGGTTCAGAACACACTACCCCCAAATATGGCACTCTGGCATAGTGAATATTTTAAGCTGAAGGAGTCTGAGTAAAAGGCAGAAGCAGGGAGGTCTCTCTAACCGCCCCCTAACCCTTCTCCGCTGAAGTAGGTCATAAGATCTTCATGTGAGAGGTGCCCTCCCTATACCCAAAGGAAAGGAGTATCCTTATGTCCAAGACAGGGACACTAAGAAGAATCCAAACAGACCTTGCTAAGCTTTCCCCAGGTTGCTACCCTCAGCTCATACTCTTGGGCTTATCATATCTTTCCATTCTTCATCAAACCTAGCTAAAAAAAAAAAATGTGTATTGAATGCAATTGGCTTTGGAGAAAACAGTTTTACTTCTCAGACTATTTCTTGCCATATTTCTCCTTTGTAGGGTTCACTGATCATCTGGTTGTTGAGAAGCATGTGACAGACCTCAGATTTTTTTTTTAACATGCTGGTTTTCAGGAAAATTAGCACAAGATACCATGGAGCGAGTTTTGACCATTATCGCACTGAGGAAGCTTCACATGAAAGTGTAAAATGTGGCAGGGGAAAAAAATCTAGTCACAGCCCATTTCCAAGAATTTCTTAATAATTCATCTTTATTTCACCATAATAATAAATCAGAGCTTTTAAAATGTGCCTTCCAAATACCAGTTTCTCAGAATTCATTCTGCAGTTATGTGAGAGTATGTGCCTTCACAAGATCAACACCAGCATCTTTAGTATTTTAAGAGAAAAGATCAAGCCTCCTGAATGCATTTAAAAGCCAAGTAGAAAAGACTCCTGCAAAAACATTTAAGACATCTGTCATTCTGGACTTTAATACAAGTGACACAGTAAAATGTACTGAATCACAAATTAATCTGAATTCATGACCATGACAACTTTGACTCTCAAGCACTTTTACAAGCCAGCATTTCCATTAATGATTGACAATCTCTACACTCTCCAACTTCCATGTCAAATAAGCCAGGATCCTACTCCTTTGAGGATGAAAAACAGAATGACTTGTGATAGAACTATTATTTGCCAAAGCGTGTAAGTTAGCTTTCTTTGCTGCTTAATGACTTACTACCCAAACTTAGCTTAAAAACATCTACTAGATTTTCAGAGGATGATAAATCAAATAAACAAAAAGATAATCAAATAAACAAAAAGATCAGCAGACTACTGATCTTATAAAGGACTTGGAGGATACATGAATTTCAAAGTTTGGTTGATTTTCAGAGTTATAAGTGAGTTGACATCACTTGTTGAATCATGGTTACTTTGACAAGACTTCTGTTGATTAGCTGGCCCACTCAGAGGTGTGCCTATTTGAGTGAATTCACTCCTGACTGATTTTTCCAAAGAAATAAGAGGCTCCTACTGAATGGTTGGGCTTACAAAAGTATGTTTAATGAGAAAGTTGTAGTTGATCTATTAAATGGATTCAAAATTGGTATGGTAGATATCTGTTTCCATGGTTACAGAAAAATTGCTCTCTTTATAAGAGTATGTGAAGTAGGAAACCTCAAAAATAACTTCCAATGACCTCTGCCTCCTGTTATCATGCCCTTGTGTAATTCCCTCGCCTAGAATGTGGGCTGGATTTAGTAACTCACTTCTAACAAATAGAGTGTTGCAGAAGTCATACAATGTCAATTCTAAGATTAGGTTATAAAAAACACTATGGCTTCTGCCTTATGGGTCTTCTTTCACTTGCTTTCACTTGGATGTCTCACCTTGGCAGGGACTGAGCTGCCATGTTGTGAGCTCTGTTGAGAGGCCCATGTGACAAGAAACTGATAGCTCCTATGAACAGCCAGTGAGGACCTGAGGTTTGCCAAAAGACAAGTGAGTGAGCTTAGAAGTGGATTCTTCCCTAGCGGAGTTTTGAGATGACTGTAGTCTCAGCCCAACACCTAGACCTCAGTATCAAGTCAGAGGCACCCAGATAAGCTGTGCCCGGCTCCTGACCTACAGAAACTGTGGGAAAACAGAGGTTTGTTGTGTTAAGCTGCTAAACTTGGGGATGGTTTATTATATAGCAGTAGAAGTCATATGGCATGTGAACTTTTTAAAATCTTTACTATTTAGTTATCATCTGTGAGTCAGCTGGGCAGTTCTTTTGAACTGGGCAAGTTCATTTTATCATCACTGGACTTTCTCATGCATCTGGGATAAGCTGGTGTATCTGATGGTGACTGAATCATCTTAGAGGGCTTTACTTGCATCTGATGGTTGGCAGGCCATTGTGTAGGCCTCTCTACTTCTTTTCCATGTTTTAGCAGGTTAGCTCTCAGGGTTCTAAACCCAGCAAGAAGGCAAGCCCTCGTATGCAAGTATTTTTCAAGTCTGTGTTTGCATTAGGTTTGCTAATATTCCATTGGCCAAAGCAAGTCACATGACTAACCCATATTCAAAGGGTGAGGACAGAGACTAGCCCTTTAAAGGGAAAATCTGCAATGTCACATTACAAGAATGTGGCTGCTGTGAAGTGAAGGATTTGTGGTCACTTTAATAAAAAAAATGACAAAAATAACAGCAAATGGCATTTCCTCTTTTTTCTTCTATTTTACAAAGAAAAGAGGTGAACATCCCAAGCATTACTAAGTATTTATAAGTAAGCTGGAAAGATTTCACAAAGTTAAAAAGAATTATAAAGAAAGTTAAAGAATTATAGGGCTGCTCTAAAAAGGAAGATTAGATGAGCAAAACTATGTCATTTGGATAAGAAACAATAAATGGAGTTCCTATAAGTGTCTAAACATACAGTGTTCACAAAAATAAGAAAGCATATACATACATGATCCTGAAGTCACAAAAGTAAATCTCGCCGAAACATCAAGAAACCCATCTTCCAAAGGGATTTGCTCCTGTTATTACAAAACAGCTCTCTTCCATTAATGAACTTTGGGAACTGCATTGCAATCACCCTCATTTTAGGAACACATGGCAAGTTTTCTGGATTCACATATAAGGTGATGTGTTGCCTCCACATTTGGAGCCTAAGACTATAGAAAGGATTCCAGTATATATCACCCTTTAGATATTTATTTGATCTATTGATATCTTTAGGTTCTCCCCGCAGTTGATCATAAAATTTAGCAATACTGAAATTGCACAAGAAGCTCTACCCAGGGATCCAGATGCATAGGCCCATTCTAAATTATAATGAGTCATATCTATTTTTCAAGTTGCTACTGAGGCTCTCACATTTTTAGAGACTTATCTGTTTTTGTGTTCTAGATTTCTGTCCAATCAGCAGGCAGCTCACACTAGTTCTTAACAAACCATATCAACCATATCTTATTTGTCCACGCCAGCTTCTATCCTAACACAATGGCTTTTTCACATGTATTGTACTCATCATTGCAGAGAAAATTGATTCCAAACCCTTCAAAGTCCAACAACTGATCTTGAAATTCACTATAAGAAAAAAGAACAAAATATACAATCATGGATCCCTTGCTTCTACCTCATAAAGGCACTTCTCTACTTTCATGTTTGTTGTACTAAAAAGTTGTCCAAAATTAAGAATGTTATATGGTTTACAACAAGGCTGAATTGCTAATGTAGTTTTATATAAGTGATTATTGTAATGCCAATTACAATATTGGGTGACCAATTCCTTTTCAGAAAAATAGCTAAGTTCAATCCTAGTTCTGTGGGGACAACAATCAGATTAAACAGCTTCTGAGAAAATATAGCATATTATAAACATTAATGATGATACTTTATAATTTTTAAGTTAGTATTTATTTTGTCTGTGGATATACAGTGTCTTAAAGGTAGAGGAGGAAGAGGTGCATGGAATATTACCTAGAAATTTTAGGGGTTTTTAAATGTTCTCTTTTTATATCTGTATTATAGTAGAATCACTCTTAAAGGATTGCCCATATTAGAAGATCAAGACTATAAAAAAGCAGGGGCTCCTGGGTGTCTGACTCTAGATCTCAGCTCAGGTCATGATCTCATGGTTCATGAGATGGAGCCCTGCATCGGGCTCTGTGCTGACAGTGGAAACCTGCTTGGGATTCTCTCTCTCCCTCTCTCTCTAACCCTCCCCCCACTCACATGTGCACATGCACTCTCACTCTCTATAAATACACATTAAAAAAATATTTGTTAAGAATATAAAAAAGCAGATTTACATAAAGTCTTCCATAGACTAAATGGAGTTGAATTGCATATCATAGTAGTTATATTTTCTACATAATATATATTTTATGTAATTGTGGTGTATTATATTTTCATGTGCTTTTTAATGCTAAAAGGGTCAAAGAAACTGGTAGAGGCTTATGTGATCAGAATTTTCTGGTGGTTTCTTGTTCATCAATTCAGCATATTTGAAGTACCTTATCAAAGTCTTTAAATACCTTATCAAAGCCATAAAGCTAATATTATTATAGCAAATTAGAACTACAAAGGATTTGCTCATTTTTTTCTTCACAATAGCTATCCAATGTTTTATCAAAAAGCCAATTTTAGGGGCGCCTGGGTGGTGCAGTCGGTTAGGCGGCCGACTTCAGCCAGGTCACGATCTCGCGGTCCGTGAGTTCGAACCCCGCGTCGGGCTCTGTGCTGACAGCTCGGAGCCTGGAGCCTGTTTCCGATTCTGTGTCTCCCTCTCTCTCTGCCCCTCCCCCGTTCATGCTCTGTCTCTCTCTGTCCCAAAAATAAATTAAAAACGTTGAAAAAAAAAATTTTTTTTTTTTAAAAAAGCCAATTTTATAAAAGAAAGCTCTGATTCTCAGAGGGTTATTGTCAACCATCACCCAGCCAGTGCCTGGAATAATTAGAACCACACTCCAGTCTTCTGGCTCCAAACATATTCTTTCCACTTTGTCACATATCTGTATCACATCTTTACCCCCTCCCCAATCTTCCATAAGCATTCTATTTCCCATATACAAATTCTATAAAAGCAGCACATGAGAAACACAATCTCTGTGAGAGATTCTGTCCCTCAGCAATTACAGAGCCCAGTGCGCCTTCACAATTTAATTACTTGTTAATTAATTATACCAGTTGACATTTTGAGGGTAGGGGAAATCACAGATACTTATGAAATGCATCATATTAATTAAACCCACACCCAAACAATAGTCCGGAAACTCCCTTGGTATGAGAGAAAGTATGCATACTTCTTTGTCTTAAATTCGTTATAAACATGTGCATACCTCTGTGGTTTATAGTCTCTTGAATATTCTTAGTAAAATTTCATGTTGTAAAGACTCTTATAATAATATGAAGGTATCTTTGCATTTGTGTAGTGTCTTACAGTTTGTAAAGCACTTTCAAGTGCATTATTTAATCTTCCCACCAAGCTGTGAGGCAAGCAGATGCCAATTGTCCCCATTTTATAGACATAAAACTGAAATTCAGAGAGGTTAAGATTCCCTTGAGTTAGAAACTCATAGGTACAGGAGGCAGCTCACCTCAGAATATTAGAGCTTGAAGTGCCTTCCTTAGATATTATGTAAGGCAGTATTTCCCAGTATATGTCCTGTGCTACACTGATCTTGTGAGATGCTCTATAAAAAGTGGTTGAGTGCTCCAGTAAATTTAAGAAACACAGCATATTATATTCCCTACTTGAGAATATATGTTGGCATTAAAAGGCTCTGAAAAGTATTGCAGTATATTTTTTAAGGTTAATTTTGTTCAACTCGGTGTTTCGCAAATTGACTTAATTAAAGAACCCGGTTGGAAAATGTTCACCTAGGGTAACCCTGCATTACAGAAATGAAATAGCTAGGGGCGCCTGGGTGGCGCAGTCGGTTAAGCGGCCGACTTCAGCCAGGTCACGATCTCGCGGTCCGTGAGTTCGAGCCCCGCGTCGGGCTCTGTGCTGACAGCTCGGAGCCTGGAGCCTGTTTCGGATTCTGTGTCTCCCTCTCTCTCTGCCCCTCCCCCGTTCATGCTTTGTCTCTCTCTGTCCCAAAAATAAAAATAAAAAAAAAAAAAAAAAAAAAAAAAAAAAAAAAAAAGGTTGAAAAAAAAAAGAAATGAAATAGCTGATATTCAAAAATATAAAATTCTTATTTAAGATCACACTATTAATTACATTAGAGTTAGAGGGAAAACTCAAATCTCCAAATTCAGATTCAATGTTCTTCCTAATGTCCGACATAACTTTTCTATACTTGAACGCTTAGTTTTCTATTCTAGGAAAAATAATTTGAGTGGTTTTTATACTCAAAATTAGATACATGTTTTGAATAAAAAATATTGTAAAAAAAAACAAAAGGAGAGAGAGACCACCCTTGGTTTTTAATTCACCTTTGTGCTATCAAAATAATCTTGTTAATGATACTAGCTGTCATTCTTGTGTGCCAGGATTTTGAATAATTTTTAAAACTTTTAACAGACTTGCAAGTTAAATATTTTTACAGATGAAGACACTGAGACTCAGGAAATAAAATAACTTGAGGAAGATTATTCACTTATTAAAAGTAGGAGCCATGATTTAAAGTCCAGTCTATTGGACTTCAAACTTCTTCAAAAATAACATCCTGAGGGTCCCATTCTTTTGGAAGAGATCCTTGCAGCCTGACCACTCTCTTTCTTATACAATGACAACTGCAATGAATATTACAGAGTAGGCAAATTACACAGGCAGAAGCAAAACAATAAAACCTAGACATAGATTAAGCAGACTGGGAACAAGCAGTGTCTGAGAAAGAGAAAAGTAGGTAGTTGTAATTGCAGTAGATATGCTGCATTCCCTTTTTAATGCCTCCAATTCTGCACTAAATAGTTTTAAATGTAAGACCAAAATCCAGAAGCACCCACTGGCCATTAATGGGGATTGTCAGAGGATTAGAATTTCAGATCTAATGGGGCCTTCAAGGTCTTGGACACTTAATCAGGACTTGAACTCCATCTACAACATCCCAACAGCCTCCACTTGACCACCTCAGTGATTGGAGGACATTTTACCTCCTCTAGAAGGAGACCATTGTATTGGGCAACTCCAAATGAAGGAAGTTCTCTGACTGAATACCCATTTAGAGAAGTGTGCATTTCTGTCTTGTTTAAAGTACATCCCTAGAGTCTAGCAAGAGAGAATTCATCGCTAAGTATTTTTTTTTTTGAATGACTGAATGGTACTGACATGAAATATTCCTTCTGGTAATGTTTGTCTTGTTATTCTAACTCTGTTCTCTATGCAAAAGGGAAATGATTCTCCCAGAAGGTATACAGCTGGGCAAGATTCCTAGGAAATAAAACAAAAATCTAGGTACCGCTTTAAAAAAATTACATGTAATTCATGGGGCGCCTGGGTGGCGCAGTCGGTTAAGCGTCCGACTTCAACCAGGTCACGATCTCACGGTCCGTGAGTTCGAGCCCCGCGTCAAGCTCTGGGCTGATGGCTCGGAGCCTGGAGCCTGTTTCCAATTCTGTGTCTCCCTCTCTCTCTGCCCCTCCCCCGTTCATGCTCTGTCTCTCTCTGTCCCAAAAATAAATAAAAAACGTTGAAAAAAAAAATTTTTTTAAAAATAAAAAAAAAAAATTACATGTAATTCAAATGCCATAAATTCACCCTGTTAAAGTGTAAAATTCAATAGTTTTGAGTATATTCATAAAGCTGTGAAACCACCACCACTATCTAATTTCAGAACATATTTATCACTTCCCCCAAACCTCATACTTATTACCAGTTATTCTTCATTCCCTCTTCCCCCTCAAACCCTGGCAACCACTTTCTGCCCTATGATTTTGCCTATTTTGGACATTCCATATAAATGGAATCATATAATATGTGGCCTTTTGTGTCTGACTTCTTTACTTAGCATATTTTTACAGCCCATCCACATTTTGGCATGTATCAAGAATTCATTCCATTTATTGTAAATAATTCATCACATGGATATGCCACATTTTGTTTATCCATTCATTAGTTAACGTGCATTAAGTTTGTCTCTACTTTTTGGCTATTAGGAAAAATGCCAATATGAACATTCACATACAAGTTTTGTGTGGATATATGTTTTCAATTTTCTTGGGAAGATAACTAGGATTGGATTGCAAAGATATATGGTAACTTGATGTTTAAGATATATGGTAACTTGACGTTTAAGACATAAGGTAACTCAATGTTTAACATTTCAAAGAACTGTCCAACTATTTAACAAAGCAGCTGAATCATTTTATGATTCCATCAGTAATGTACGAGGGTTCCAATTACTCCAAATCTTCATCAACACTTGTTGCTTTCCATTTTATTGTTTGGGTTTTTTTTTTCCAAAAAATATTATAACCATTCTAATGTGTATAATGTAGTATCTCATAGGATTTAGATACGCATTTCTCTAATGACTAATGATGTTGAACATCTTTTCATGTGCTTGTTAACAAACTGTATATCTTCTTTGGGGAAATGTCTATTCAAATCTTTTGCTTACTTTTTAAAATTGGGTTGTCTTTTGGGGCACCTAGGTGGCTCAGTCGGTTGAGCGTCCGACTTTGGCCCAGGTCATGATCTCGCGGTCCATGGGTTCGAGCCCCACATCGGGCTCTGTGCTGACAGCTCGGAGCCCGGAGCCTGTTTCAGATTCTGTGTCTCCCTCTCTCTCTGACCCTCCCCTGTTCATGCTCTGTCTCTCTCTGTCTCAAAAATAAATAAACAGTAAAAAAAATTTTTTTAAATAAAATAAAATTGGGTTGTCTTTTTATTAAATTGAAAGAGTTCTTTATACATTTTAGATGTAAGTCCTATCAGATATATAATTTGCATTTCTATGACTAGTTTGTTTTTACTTTCTTAATGATATTCTTTGAAACACATATGTTTTTTAATTTTGATGAAGTCCAGTTTATCAATTTTTCTCTCATTGCTCCTGCTTTGGATATCAGATGTAAGAAACCACGGCCTAATCAAAGGCATGAAAATTTACTTTTATGTTTTCTTCTAAAAGTTTTATAATTTTATGTCATTAAATTAGGTATGTGACTCATTTTGAGTTAATTTTTATATATGGTATGAGGTAGGGTTCCAACTTCATTCTTTTGCATGTGCCTATTCAATTGTCCCATAACCATTTGTTAAAATACCACCCCTTCCCCACTGAATTGTCTTGATGTCCTTGTCAAAAATTAATTAACCATAAATGTAAGTGTTTATTTATGGAATCTCAATTCCATTCCACTGATCTATATGTCTAACCTTATACAAATACCACACTATCTTGATTATTGTGGCTTTGTAATAATTTTGAAATTGAGAGCTTTCAAAACTTTGTTCTTTTTCAAAGTTGTTTTGACTATTCTTGGTCCCTTTCCATATGAATTTTACAACTTGTCAATTTCTACAGAACAAAACAAAAAGACAGCTGGAATTTGATAGAAATTACATTGAATTCGGACGCTTGGGTGGTTCAGTTGGTTAAGTGTCTGACTTCGGCTCAGGTCATGATTTCCCAGTTTGTGGGTTCAAGCCCTACATTGGGCTCTGTGCTGACAGCTCAGAGCCTGGAGCCTGCTTCAAATTCTGTGTCTCCCTCTCTCTTTCTGCCCTCCCATGCTTTCTCTCTCTCTTTCTCTCTCTCAAAAATAAACAAACATTTAAAAAAAAATTTTTAAAAGAAATTACATTGAATCTGTAGATGAGTTTGGAAGTATTATTATCTTAACAATATTAAGCATTTTGATCCATAAAGATGGTATGTCTTTCCATTTATTTAGGTCTTCTTTAATTTATTTCAACACAATTTTGTAGTTTTCAGTATTTAAGTCTTGCACTTCTTGTGTTAAATTTTAAATATTTTATTCTTTTTGATACTATTGCAAATGGAATTGTTTTCTTAATTTTATTTTCAGATTGCTCATTGTCACTGTATAGAAATACAACTTATTTTTGTACATTGATCTTGTATTCTGCAATCTTACTTAACTTGTTTATTATCTTTAATAGTTTTCTTGTGGATTTATAAGCATTTTACATATACAAGAAAATATCATCTGTGAAAAGAAATAGTTTTATTTCTTCCTTTCTAATCTGGAACCCTTTATTTCTTTTTCTTGAATAATTGCCCTTGGTAGAATATTCAATACAATGTTGACTAGAAGGAATGAAAGCAGACATCTTTGTCTTGTTCCTGATATTAGGGGGAAGGCTTTTAATCTTTCACCTTTAAGTATGTTAGCTGTGGCTTTTTTGTACATGCCCTTTATCATGTTAAGAAAGTTCCTTTCTCATGACATTCAAGACTGCCAACCGACACATGAAAAGATGCTGATCATCAGGGAAATGCAAATCAAAACTACAGTGAGATATCACCTCACACTTCTCAGGATGGCTAAAATCATCAACACAAGAAAAAAACAGGTGCTGGTGAGGATGTGGTAAAAGGGGAACACTTTTGCACTGTTGGTAGGAATGCAAACTATTGCAGCCACTGTGAAAAACAGTATGGAGTTTCCTCAAAAAGCTAAAAATGGAACTATCTTACAATCCAGCAATTACACTACTAGGTATTTACCCAAAGGATATAAAAACACTAATTCAAAGGGGTACATATTTATAGCAGCATTATCTACAACAGCCAAATTATAAAAAGGGACCAAATGTCCATCAACTGATGAATGGCTACACATACACACACACACACACACACACACACACACACACACACACACACTGGAATATTACTCAGCCATAAAAAATGAAATCTTGCCATTTGTAACAACATGGATGGAGGTAAAGAGTATTATGCTAAGTGAAATAAGTCAGAGAAAGACAAATGCCATATGATTTCACTCATATGTGGAATTTAAGAAACAAAACAAATAAGCAAAGGGGGGAAAAAGAAAGAGAGAAGCAAACCAAGAAAAAGACTCTTAATTACAAAGAACAAACTGATGATTACCAGAATGGAAGTGGGGAGGATGGGCTTAATAGGTGATGGGGAATAAAGAGTGAACTTGTGATTAGCACTGGGTGCTGTACGGAAGTCCTGAATTATTATATTGTATACCTGAAACTAATATTACACTGTGTATTAACTAACTGGGATTTAAATAAAAACTTTAAAAAAAGAAACAAAGAAAGTTCCTTTCTAGTTCTAGTCTGTTGACTATATCATGAATGAGTACTGGATTGTGTTGAATGCTTTTTCTGCACTTGTTGAGATGATCATGTGTTTTCTGTCCTGTTTTCTATTAATTAGGTATATTACATTGATCAATTTTCATACTTTGAACCACTCCTCCATTCCTGGGATCAATTTCACTTGGCCATGGTGTATAATCCATTTTATACATTGTTATGTTTGATGTGCTAGTATTTTCAATATTTCAAAAGAAACATTGGTCTATTGTTTTCTTTTCTTAGGTTTTGGTACAAGAATAATAGAAGCATCATAGAATGAGTTGAGAAGTTTTCCCTCCTTGTCAAGTTTTTGGAAGAGTTTGTGGAAGTTTGCTGTTAACTGTCTTTAAACATTTGGTAGAATTCACTAGTGAAGTCAGTTGAGCCCAAGTGTTTCTTTGTAGGAAGGTTTTTGCTTATTAATTCAATCTTTTTAATTAATAAAGGTTTATTCAGATTTTCTATTTCTCTTGAATCAGTTTGTATCTAAGAATCTGTTGATTTCATCTGTTAACTAATTTATAGGCATGTAATTATTCCCTTATAATAATTTTTATTTCCATTGGTTGGCATGTTCCTGTTTTGATAGTGAGGAGGGACAGAGAGAGAGGGAGAATCCCAAGCAGGCTCTTCACTGTCAGCACAGTGCCCAACACAAGGCTCGAACTCACGAAACTGTGAGATCATGACCTGAGCTGAAACCAAGAGTCAGACGCTTAACCGACTGAGCCACCCAGGCACCCCTTGATACTGATTTATAGAGTCTTACTTCTTTTTATGTAGGCAAGTCTAGACAAAGATTTGTCCATTTGGTTCATCTTTTCAAAGAAGCAATTTTTGGTTTTGTTGATTTTGTTCCCTTTCTCTATTGTTCTTCTGTTTCATTTATTTTTGCTCTAAACTTTAGTTTTTCCTTCTGTTCATTGTGGGTTTAGTTTACTCTTCTCTTTTTAGTTTCTTAAATTTGCAGGTTAAGGTATTTTTTCTTCTTCTTTTTCTTTTATAATATGGCATCTACAGTTATACTTTCCCTCTTCTCACTGCTTTAGCTATACCCTATAAGTTTTAGCACATTGTTTTCATTTTCATTCATCTCAAAGTATGTTCTAAGTTTTCTTGTAATATCTTCTCTAACTCATTAGCTGTTTGGTAGTGTATTGTCTAATTTACACATTACTTGTGAATTTCCTAGTTATTTTTGTTATTAATTTCTAATTTCATTGCACTGTGGTCAGAAACCATACTCAGTATGATTTTAACTTATTTGAATTTATTCAGACTTATTTCCCTTCAGTGAACATAATTGTACTGAATATCATAATGTCTTACATTAAACTTCCCAGCAGTGTAGATATTTAATGTTTGTTGAACTAAATTAATAAAATGTTCCCAAATATCAGGTCTAACATAGTATCTTATATAAATATGGCAACCAAAAAATATTTTGAAAGATATGAAGATCTGTAGTATACACCCATGTTACCCAAACTTAATTCAAAATTAGACTCTTCTGGGGAGTATTTTTAAACTCGTGACCATGCTAGTTAGACAATATTAATGGGGTCTACTCTGTGTGACTCCACCCTCAGACCTGCCGAATCAGAGCTCACCTCTACAATGCTACCAACAAATCAAGCAACTGCCCATTTCCAGTCAGAACACTACATATTCTGTTTCATAAATATTGTCCTTAAAAAATATCTAGAGTTATTTCTAAATTGCACCAAATGATTTAAGTACATACAACTAATAGAATGTGATTCAAATTTGTCACTGATGCAGACTGGAAGTAGAATATTCTGGGCTAAAGCATAACATCATAACATTTAAAGAAATATTTATATAGACCTTAAGAAACTTTTAAACAAATACATAAAATTGTTTCTTCACAACTGAAATATAAATATGTCATCACCGCCTTTATCATACTACTAAAGAAATAATGAAGGGAATACACTGAAGGAAAGTAAATTCTGTTTAGGAAATACTTGTTACATGAAGTAAATAGAGCCCAAATTCTCTAGGCAAAACCTAAGTCTCCCCATTGTCTCCCCCGCCATACCTTTGAAATGCCCTCAAGCTCCCAACATTTTAAAGTTTGAATATTATCTCCTAGACCATCTCTTAAACAACATATTGTCAGGACATTTCTCCTGCTTCTCTATTTAGAAAACAAGGACCACTTTATTCAGATAACCTATTTTCCACCTTGAGAGAAAATACTGATTCTGCTTTCTTTCAGTTTTAACCTATATTTCAGAAAAGGCTTAAAAATATGTAAATAAAATAAAGGAAATGAAAACAGAATATAAAAGAAAACCATTTAGAGTCACTAGAAACAATTTTGTTTCCTTCACTCCTAGCTCTAAGATGTGGAATAAATATGAAATTATTCCAGAAAAAGAAATATGATGGTAGGCTTATCAATATCGTGGAAAAGCCATCCTCAAGATTTTTCTGTCCTTGACTCAGATTCATATATGAGACACTTTCATGGGCATAGACACTGGTGTAATTGCTTCTGAGTTGGGTCTGAACAGTATGTATAATTCTCCTCCATCACTTGCAGGCATCACTACTGATAATACCACATTTATGTGTCCAACATCCAGTCGAGAATTGCTTCAAAAGAAAGGAAAGGCTGCTAGGATTTAGTGCAAGTCTAATATGTGTCAGGCTCTTCCACATGTTACCCTAATTAAATTTAAACTTCTAAAACTTACAATCACCATGAACCATAAAAAAGCTAAATTAGTTTTTATGCTACATTAAGCCCAGGATAATGTAACATATTTATCCACAATAAGAAGAGTAGACGAGTGAAACACAAGCTTTACTTAACAGCTGAGTTCTGAGTTCCACCAAGGGACTCCTTTCTGGTACCACCCTTAAACCTTTGTTATGTTTTGTTGCTTTTGCTTTTTTATTTTGAAATACCTTAGGATTCACAGAAAATTTCACAGAACTATTACAAAGAACTTCTTTGATACCTATCACCAAATTTTGCTATTTAGGTGTGACCATTTGTCTCAACTGTTTTATCACTCTCTCTCTCTCTCTCTTTGCCCCTAAATATTCAGAGTATATTATCTAAGAACACGAGGAAATTTAACATAATGCCATACTATTTTCTAATCGTCAGTCCTTACTCATATTTCTCTGATTGTCCCAATCATTTCCTCTGTAGCATTTTTTTCTTTGTCCGGGATCTACTTCAGGACCCACTCTGCACTTAATTTACATACCTCCTTCGTCTCTTTTCATTTGGAATGAATTCTTAGCCTATCTTTGACTTTCATGACATTCACATTTTTAGTTGGTTTTATTTTTTGAAGAGACAAAGAAGATGAAAATGTTTAGTTCTCCTCAATAACTTTTCAACATTGATGATCCAACTTCTTTATTAAGTGCTTTATATTCCTAAGACCTCTTATCTACAGTAGAAAACAATACCAAGAAAAACAAATGCTTAAAAACTGGTTCCATTTATCAATTTTTTTAAAAATCAGTGGTTTTAAGAATCAGATTTACAAAATGTTCTGACTAAATTCATTGGTATTTTCTTTGTTGCCTGGAGACTAAACACATTGATCTGGTTTTCACTGTTTTATAATGCAGAAGAGAGATGTAAAAATAAAAATATTACATGAATTCAAAGTATCCACTTTCAAGGTCATTTGTTAGTTAGTACTGATTGGAAAGACAATTCATAGGACTAAGAACAAGAAAGGGGTACCTGGGTGGCTCAGTCGGTCAAGCACCTGACTTTGGCTCAGGTTATGATCTCACTGCTCATGAGTTCGAGCCCCACATCAGGCTCTGTGCTGAAAGCTCAGAGCCTGGAGCCTGCTTCCAGTTCTGTGTGTGTCTCTCTCTCTCTGCCCTTCTCCCACTCATGCTCTGTCTCTTTCTCTCAAAAATAAATAAACGTTTAAAAAAATTCTTTTTTAGAAGAACAAGAAAAAGAACAATCCTGCCTTATAAAATATTTTAAAGAAGCCAAAAGAAGGTCAAAACATTGAGCTAGCTTCATGGTCTAATAGTAGGAGCTCAATATAAGTATTTATTGGATAAATGAAAGAATAATGAAAACTTCTCAGAGAGAGTGACAAGGCTAAGTGCTTTTATTTATTTTTTAAAAAAAAATTTTTTAACGTTTATTTATTTTTGAGACAGAGAGAGACAGAGCATGAACGGGGGAGGGGCAGAGAGAGAGGGAGACACAGAATCGGAAGCAGGCTCCAGGCTCTGAGCCATCAGCCCAGAGCCTGACATGGGGCTCGAACTCACGGACCGCGAGATCATGACCTGAGCTGAAGTCGGACGCTCAACCGACTGAGCCACCCAGGCGCCCCAAGGCTAAGTGCTTTTAAATAAGATAAACAGAAATCTTGTACCTGTAGCAGAACGGTCAGTGTTCTTGTTCTGAAAGTCATGTGCAGCTTTGGGGAACAATTTCCATACACACTGGTGACTTCCTCCTCAAGATCCTGTGTCTCACTGGGTAAGAGTCTTCTGTGCCTGCATGCAGGGCAGTCAGAAAAGCAGGGAAGTCAACACCCCTAGGAGCAAGCCCAAGACAATGGGGCAGCTAGTGGATAAATATGCCAGCTCCCTTGCTTTTAATGGGATAATTGCAAGGTGCCTTCTACAGTCTCTCAGGGTCATCAGTGGGATCAGCCTCAGTCACCTCATGAGTGATAACCTGCTCATTATCTGTACTTTTTACTGGCTTTCCTCCTGTCCCTCTCTCACTCCCTCATTCACTTGTCAAGCTGGGGATCATCCTTCAAATAAACCAGTGCCACCAAATCCTTGTCTCAAAGCCTGCTTGAGAATCCAAATTAAATCAATTGGTGCCAAAAGTGGTCTGAGGCAGCAGGGGGTAAGATGAGGTTTAAGAACTGAATCACGTGTCTACCCAGCTGGTCAAGAATATCCTATTCGTGTATATATTAGGGTTCTCCAGAGAAATAGAACCAATAGGTTATATATAAGAGGAGATGTATTTTGGAAATTGGCTCTCATATTTATGGAGGCTAGAAGTCCCCCAATCTACCCTTCTGCAAGCTGGAGAGCCAGGAAAGCCAGTGTTATAATTTGTACCAGTCAGAGGGCTTGACAACCAGGGGAATAGATGGTATAACTCTCTGTCCAAGACTGAAGGCCTAGAAGGTAGCAGAAGGCCCAGTATTAGTCCCAGAATCCATTGGCCAGAAAACCAGGAGTTCTAAATGTTGAAAGGCAGGAGAAGATAGATATCCTAGCTCAAGAAAAGAGAGAGAGAATTCACCCCCTCCTCCACCTTTCTGTTCTATTCCAGCTCTCAGTGGATTGGATGATGCCCACCCACACTGGTGAGGGCAGATCTTTACTCATTCAATTACTAGTCTCTTCCAGAAACCTTCACAGACACTCTCCAAAGCAATGTTTTACCAGCTATCTGGGTGTCCCTTAGCCCAGTCATGTTGATTACTAACTAACCATCACAACAGGGTATGTGAGGCTCATACAAACCTTGGCACAAGATGATGGCTCAGAAGCTAAAAATTTTACTGATGGCGACTTGGGGATAAAGCTTTCACCAGTTCAATGATTTACATATTTGAATCATTTAAAAAGTATGTAGAAAGCAATGCATATAAGACAATGGGACTGGCTGGTTACACCAGGGTACATTGATCCCCTACAGAAGAATAAGGGTAATTATATATATATATATATATATATATATATATATATATATATATATATATAATTTTCCTGCAGTAGGAAAGCAAACACAGCCTGGGATAAAACTCGGGATCTGAGAGTTAATGTTGCAGAGATTCAAAAAAGATTGTTCGGTCAAGACAGGTCTGTTATACCAAGATTAGGGCCCTGGTTGAGAAAATCTTGGACCCGAAACACAGGATAAGACATTTGGCTGAATATCCCTGAAGATACAAAAAAGAGCTACAATGGCTCTTTAAAGTCTCCTTAACCCTCAAAGTCTACAGCGGTGGCCTGCCTTTCCCTGTTAAAAGCTGGAAGCATTTCCAAGCAGGAAGATACTATAGGATTCTCTCCCACACAAGGGAACAGATTCCCCCATCAGAAGCTACCTCTACTTTTTTCTGTGGCTTTGGCCAATAAACAGGGTTAAATCCCAACATAGCCCATCTGGGGACATGATGGGCTTGATAAAGAAGAAGACAGCTTACCCACCCCAAAGCTGCAAGTATTAGCTAGCATCCACCAGCAGGAGCCAGGGGAGTAACCACCAGATTAGTTTCTAATGGTCTTAATCTAGGAGGCCAGAAATATAAACTGACTTGACTTAATGGCACTGTCTTGGGATATAAGATTTACCTCCCTGTCAAGGACACTAGGAGAGAGAGAAGACTCACTACCAGGATGACTCCAAGAATTCAGGAGAAAGCAATGAGGTAGAATCCTTGCAAGATAATTCTTGTCTTCAAAATTCAAACCTCACCTCTCCTCAACTATCCTACACCAATAGTTAGTGTCAAGTTTATTATGACCTAAGTGAGAATGTACAGCCCCTGCTGTGGGAGGAAATGGGCCTGGATGACATGTATCAAATAAAGCAAGATACCATACATTGGAAGAGACCTTGAGGGTGTTGGATTGAGGGACTGGAGTATAGGTGGGATAGGGGAGAACTGACTGATTGTAGGGGCCCTCTCCCATGACTCAGGACCTAAATCTTGGCAAGGACACCCAGTGCCAGTCCTCATTACACTGTTTGAATTTCTTACCAGTAAAATGAGGCAAAGATGCCAGAACTTCCTTGGCAGAGCTTGAGAAAGCTGCCAGAAGAATCAGAGAGTGGACATGTTAGAATGGATTTATGTTAGAAGACCGGAGAACTTACTAGCTTCAAATATTTCCTGAGAGAGCTTAAAGGGCACTTCCTTCACCAAAATAATGTATAGACTGTACCAGGGAAGAAAGCACCACCATCACTGAGAGGCTCAGAACTTCTGTAGACCAGGGCTATAGCTGCTGTACTGGGTTCCCCCATAGCAACAGGATGAGAAGATTCTGGAATATCAGAGTTCTAGTGGAAGAACACAACCATCAGGGCCAAGGAAGACACAATTTCCATAATGGCAAGCAACACCAGAATGTCAACTTAGGCCTTGATGTACAGAGTTCTATGGCGATGACTTAAAAAAGCATGAAGTGAGACAGATGGGCAGCCATTGAGAGTATTGCTTGGCTTATGTAATCAAAAGAGATCAAAACTGGGTGAGAAGAAAGCATATGCAACCTTCAGTAATGGAAAATCATGAACCCTCATCCAGTTTGCAGACCTGAGTCAGTGCTCAGGTCCAGAGTGCTTTGTCCCTTTGACAAACAACTCTGCAATGCCACCATTTAAGTATATACAATAATTATACCCCAATACTTCCCCAAAGAGCCCTCTGGAGGGTAACACCCAGATCTTTCAATAGCTATTATCTATAGAAACTGAGCTGATACTAATAAGGGGCAAAATGCCATCATGGTCTTCCTGTTAGAGAGAGGCATATGGAGGTCAGTTGACAAGGGCCCAAGTACCTGACAGTAGATCCAGTGACCCCACACACTCATCTTGTCCCCGAAGGTGTAATGAAAATGGATATCATGCTGATTCCCTATACATTATGTTAGACATGGTGAGCAGGAAACGGCAAATTCTCTTTTTTATGCTTGGGAAAGATACATTTATGTCAAAGGTTGTAGAGAGTTATAAATCCCTCAAACACTGAGGGGCCTTTTAAATCAGTAAGAGGGGTCCCGTTATCTGGAGGCATGTTTGGAAAACCTCTTCTAAGCTAAAAGATAAGTTATTACACCTTATACTTCCTACCACTATGAAAGAGATGTGGCCCTTCGTAGGGCTCTTTGGATTTTGGAGACAGCATCAGTCATATTGGGAAATACAGCTCCAACACTTTTATTAGAGAAGATTCTAGTTTTGAGTGGTGTCCAGAGCAATAAAGAGCTCTGCAAAACACTCAGTCTGGAATATAAACTCTCTTGCCACCCAGGCCACATGACCCAGCAGATCCTATGAGACAGAAGAAAGATAAGGATGCTGTGCGGAGCCTCTGCCAGACCCCAGTGGGAACTTCTTAGCACAGACCCTCTCAGAATTCTGGAGCAAGTCCATGCTGTCTGCAGCAGATAAATGCTCTCCATTCAAAAGGCAGCTTTAGGCATGCTACTGGGTAGACTGATTACCTGGCCACAGGACATCAGACGACTCTAAACCAGAGCTTTCCAATCATGACCTGGGCATTATCAGATTCATAAAGTCATAAATTTAGATATGCACAAAATAAATCAATTGTTGGATGAGACAGGTATGTTTGGGATCAGGCGTAAGCAGCAGGTCCACAGGGCAGAAGTATGAAACGTTAACAGTTGACCTTGACCTACATGCTGCATCAATGCTTCTCTCTCAGCTCACACCTATGGCATTGTTGGAGATAGGGGATAAGGGGAAGAGGTTATAACCAGATAAGGGGAAGAGGAAAATACTCAGGCATGGTTCACAGGCAGGTCAGCTCAATATGCATGATGGTATGAGCAGAAAAGAGACTGATGCTGCATTAGTCACATTCAAGTGTAGCCTTGAAAGATAGGCATGACGGGAAATCTTCCCAGCATGCAGAGCTTTTAATTTGGTCACTGACATTGTGTAAAGGGGTAAATGGCCTGAGAGAAGGATAAACTCATGGGCAGTTGCAAATGACTCGGTTGATTGGTTAGGGATCTGGAAAAAGCAAGAACACTGAAGACCAGAAAGTCTGGGGAAGAAGCATGTGGATAGACTATTAGCAGCAGTCATAAAGTGTGCAGATTTCTCTTTTCTTTTTCGTGTCGGTGTCTACCAAGTGCCCATCTGCCTCAGAGGAGGTAAAGAACAATCTGTTGGACAGATGACTCACACAGTGGGTATCAGCCAGCTTCTTCACTGGCCTCCCCAGTGCTTGCAGAACGAATGGGTCCATGAACAGAGTAGCTCTGGTGGCAGAGATAGTGGCTAATGTATAGGATCAACCACACAGACCTCCTCTCCCCAGAACTGATCTTCCTCCTGTCAGCAGCAAAAACTGACAAGGGACCCCCATGAAGAAGACCAACAAGCCACATGGCAGCAAGTTGATCACATCAAATCCTTCCATCCTGGAGAGGGCAGCAATTCTTCCTATATGAGAGTGATAATTTATTCTAGGAATAGGCTTGCCTTCCCAGGACACAGTACCTCTGCCAGTACCATTATCTGAAGGCACAAAGAATGTCTGAGGTACCAACAAAGGAGCCAATATACTACCTCTTCACATCAAAGAACCCAATTTATGGTTAACAAGGCACAAGAATGAGCATGTGTCCACTGATTCTATAAGACAGCACTTCACCTGGAAGCCACTGGCCTAATGGAAAATAGACATGGCGTCTGGCTTGAAGATAACACCTTTCTGGACTGGTGGTATTCATGTTTGATAATGATATATCTATGTTCAGCCAAATGCCATCATATTGTGCTGTCCTCCATAGCTAGAAGATAGGTCTGGAAACCAAGGGCAATTTTTTTTTTTTTCTTAACCGTCAATTCCAGGGACCTACCTGGGAAACACGTTTCTGGTCCCTAAAACACTACCCTCTGATGAATTAGAGGTCCTGCTTCCTTGAAAAGGTGGGAATGAGATGCCTTAACCAAAGCACATAGTAAAGTTTCCATCAAACCTAAAATTACATTTACAATTTGTTTAATTTGGGTTCCTCATACTGATAGACCAGTAGTGAGAAAAAAAGAAGTTAATATACTAAAAAGAATAATTGACTCCAATCATCATGAGTGACTAAGATTGCTGCTACAAAAAAAAAAAAAGAGGAGTGCAGGAGGAATATTCACTGGGGCATCTCTTAGTGCTTCCCTGCATGATGATATCTATAGCAATGACGGCCTGATAAGGACACTGTAACCAAAGACCCTCAGGGATGAAGATCTGGGATCATTCCATTGGGCAAGTTCCCTAGGTCAGCAGAATTCTGACCAAAGATGAAGAAATCTCAAATGGTGATAGAGGAGGGTGATAATGATTATCAGTTACACTCTTGGGGGAAAACTGCAGCTTATAAAATCAAATGAATTTAATGTGGAATGCAAGAAGATCTAGAAGATGTTGTGGGTGCTCCACGCACACCCCCCTCAGCCCACCTCAAAGTTAGATGCCACTTCACTGGAACAATCCCTGTATAGGCCAATGACTTCCTATCTCAAACATCTGGATCTCCTGGGGCAGGAGCATCAGGAGTAGACTCTGCCCATGCGCAGGGCAGGCTGAAAATGCCAGGGAGTTAATGTTCCCAGCAGCAATCATCATCTGATCAGGAGTGGGAGTTTCTGGATAGATACCCCCAGCTTCCTTGGCCTTTGGTGAGACAACTGTAAGGTATACATTGAGCTGACGCCCTGGCTGTCCATGGTGGGAGCTCACTTGTTAATATACTTGCTACCTTTTCTTCTCTTTCCTGTCTCACTGCCTCACTACACTTCCTGGTATCACCTCTGAAACCACTTGTACCCAAATGCTTGCCTCAGGGGCTACTTTTGGTGGAAGCCAAACTAAGATGGTACCTGAGTAAAACAAAGGAACAGAATTTGTAGAGTTGGTAATTGGGATCAGAAATAACAAGTACACTCTAGGTTACAGTTTTACTAAAACTATACCCAGATTTTAAATGAATTTATTTCTAAAACATAAAATTAGAAGAAAAAGAGCTATCCTGGAGCTTCTATTTGGGAGACAATAAATTTAAAAAACAAAACAAAACCAAAAAGACAGGATCTTCCCACAGTGAAATCCTTGAAATATTAGATAAAATATTACCAATGTTCTTTTAAATGCATAAATTCACAAGAAAACTAGAGAAAGACATAGGAACTGAAAACAAAATGAAATCTGAAGAACTGAATAATAAGGAGGTAAAACTGGCCCTGGGTTGATAAAACCCAAGAGACTGAGAGCAGAAACAAATGCAAGAAGGGAGCCATTCGCAATCCTGGCCATACAAGCCCCACAGATACAGGACTTGAAAAGCTGATTTTAAAATTTAGGTGGAGGGTCAAAGAGCCAAAAATGGCCAAGTTAATTTCGAAGGTCAAAGTGGGAGGGTTTTTTTCAAGCCAGACATTAAACCTTACATAAAGTCATAGTAATCAAGAGATTGTGGCATCAGCAGAGGGTGACAAATAGACCAACAGACCCATACCTAGGAAAAGGCCCTGGTGCTGCATTTTGAAGATCAATCACGAGTCTGTTCTAAATTAAAGATTCAAGGAATATATATAGCAAACGTTACAATTCCTTGCCCTAATAAAAATCTTCCATTAGCTAACCAACTACCTCAGTAATTTCAAACAAGAGGACTTCTACCATTACCTGTTGTCTGACATATAAACGTCAACTGAAAACAGTATTTCTGAATCCATTTATTGACTACCTCGTGTGAGCCAGGATCTGTAGAAAACACAGGGGACAAAAAGAAACTTTGGATATGGTCCTTAAGTTCAGGGAGCCCATATGACAATATAACACCTTAAATCCCTATGTTTAACTAAAGACATTCTCGTTCTTCTCATACAGACTCGTGGCTTCAGGAAAACAAAGCAGAGTAATTGAAAGGGCAAGGAGACCCATTTCTTAAATTGCTCTCTCCATTCTACTTCTCATTTGCAAGGAAAAGCACTGCACCCCTTTAGGGAGGATCCTTCCAAACCCCTTAGGCTTCCTGTCTTCTCCCTCAGATACCTTTAACCACAGATGGCTCCAAACCTCTGCTGCCCATCCTTCCCATAACATTCTCTCTGGATGACTGTCCTGAATGCTGACGATTTTTCCAACTGTTAACAGATCATCCTGCAGTTTCAGCCACCTTCCTCCTTCAAAGTGCCAGATCTCTTGTGAACATTTCCCAACAATCTCCCCACCATAGGACCAAAAGCACTTCAAATTATGAGAAAGGGAAGGTGGGGGGAGAGAGTCCCTGAAAATATGGTGTGTTTGAAATAAAAACATTGGCCACTACTGATCAGTTGGCAAAAGCAAATTCATTCCATCAGTGCCAAATAAAGACATTTTGATAAGCACTGTTGCCATCTGTTGAGTCGTCTTTATTCAAATTGCTTTTCATTATGCAGAAGAGTGACCTTAGAGAATGAGAGCCCCGGGCACCGCTTTACTTATTTTGATCCCTTCTGCCCTTTGATATTCCCACAGCCCCGCTTACAAGAACACACTGCTTCAGGAGTTACTATGCTATAGAGGTTTCTCCAGATTATGCTATAATTTCAGTTAATATAAAAATGAAATGACCTTGGATTTTGATTCAGTTGGCAAAATACTATGTGTACAAAAAATATATCTAAAGAGGAACGTGAACAAATTCAGAGAAATTAAAAAATATCAGAGCTTTTACTTGATACTCGATTTGGATTTTACTGCCTATGGCTAAAAGCCAAATACTGCACCTCTCAACCCTTTTTTTTTCTTTTTGCTGTTTAGCTTCAAACAAAATTTTTACACCATCCCCAGTGTGATTGTGTGTGTGTGTGTGTGTGTGTGTGTGTGTGTGTGTTTACCTAGTCCATGCCTACTATTTCACAATTTTATGGTTCTTTTAATGAGCATTTACAAGTCTATTGAAAGCCCAAGAGTCAAACAATAATAACAACAGCAAGATTACCTCCACAGTACATTGTTATTGGTGAAATACACATAAGGAGGGAATGCTAATTATTGGGTTAACTTCACACTTCCTGGTAAGATCAAGAAAGTGCCAGCATCAAAGCTTGCAGAGTAAGTTTCAATAGCTATGAAGAAAATTCTGGAGCCTATAAAGGACTATGATATTAAGACATGCTGAATTCTCATAAACTGATGGTGGGAGTGCCAATTGATACATCTATTTTGTAAACTGTTGACATTATGTGCTAAAGGTTAAAGTATACAGTATTTCCATTCCTAGATATATGTCAATATATACATGCACATGTGTACCAAGAGATGTGTACAAGACTATTTATCGCATCATTATTTATAATAGGATAAAATGGAAACCATCCGCTTGTCCATCAACTAGAAAATGAAAAAATAAAATGAGGTATATTCATATAAAAAATCTTACATAGCAATAAAAGTGAACAAGCCATGCTACATAATACAAGAATTGAGCGAAGAAAGTTAGAAAAGAAGGAATACATACTAGATGATTCCACTTATATAAATAAATGCCACAAATGGGCAAAAACGCATCTATTATGATAAACTAATGAAATCAGTAGTGGTGGAGCAGGGATAGTGCCTGGGAAAAAGCACCTGGTGCTTCTTGGTTGCTTGACAATGCTCTTTCTTGACTAGCTAGCGCTTTAATGGACGTTTGCTCTGGGATAATCCATCCAGCTGTACATTTATGTAATATGTATTATTTCTTCAATAAAACATTTTAAAAGAAGTAATGATACATTCCCAGTAGTTTTTTTAAGTTTATTTATTGAGAGAGAGAGAGAGAGAGAGAGAGAGAGAGAGAGAGAGAGAGAACGAACAAGTGGGGGTAGGGCAGAGAGAGAGAGGGAGACAGAAGATCCGAAGCAGGCTCTGTGCTGACAAGAGACAGCCCCATGCAGGGCTCAAACTCACAAACCATGAGATCATGACCTGAGCTGAAGCTGGATGCTGAACTGCGTGAGACACCCAGGTGCTCCATCCCCAGTACTTTTGATGTGCAAAGGAGGCATTATGTGAAAAACACCAACAATTCTAAGTTAAAAAGCGATTCAGAAGAGTTGGACTTAGAAGTTTTCAGAATATCTCAAGCAATTAATGTGGATTATATATTCCTTTTTATACAAGTACAAGAGGGATAAGGGTGCCTGGGTGGCTCAGTTGGTCAGTGTCCAACTCTTGATATCAGTTCAGGTCTTGACCTCAGGGTCCTGAGTTTAAGCCCTGCATTGGGCTCTCTGCTGGACATAGAGCCTACTTAAAAAAAAAAAAAAAAGATTAAATTCTCTATATAAATAACGTTTAAAGAGCTCTTTTAATAAACATCAATTTTGGGGCACCTGGGTGGCTCAGTGGGTTAAGTGTCCGACTTCATCTCAGGTCATGATCTCACAGTTCATGGGTTTGAGCCCTGCATTGGGCTCTGTGCTGACAGCTCAGAGCCTGAAGCCTGCTTCAGATTCTGTGTCTTCCTCTATCTCTGCCCCTCCCCTGCTTGTGCTCTGTCTCTCTGTCTCACTCCGTCTCTCAAAAATAAATGCTAAAAAACATTTAATAAAAAAATAAAAATAAATAAACACCAATTTAAAATTCTAAATAATAAGAAAGCATAGAGAGGCATAGTTTAACTGGCAGGTGTTTTCCTTAGTGATACACAAAATAATGGTGCATTTTTACAGTCAATGGCCTCTTAGATTATATGAAATATATTATAAAGGTGATTGTTTATAAATTCATTTTATCCAGGGGTACCTGGATGGTTCAGTCGGTTAAGCATCCAACTTCAACTCGGGTCACAATCTCATGGTTCGTGAGTTTGAGCCCCATATTGGACTTCATCCTGACAGCGCAGAGCCTGCTTTGTCTCCTCTGTCTCTCTGTCTCTGCTGCTCCCCCACCCTCTCTCTCTCAAAAATAAATAAATAGGAGACTCTCGGAAGATGGCAGCATAGGAGGGCACTGGGCTCACCTTGTCCTGCTGATGACTTAGATTCCACCCACATCTGCCTAAATAACCCAGAAAACCACCAGAAGACAAGCAGAACAGACTCTCCGGAGCCAAGCTTAGACGAGAGGCCCATGGAAGAGGGTAGGAAGGGCAGAGAGGCGGTGCGCGCTACACGGACTGGAGGAGGGAGCCAGGGCGGTGGAGGGGCAGTCCCCCCTCCCCCGGGGGCAAGGCAGAGCCCCCAAAGTCTGGCTTGCAAAAGTGGAGCGGCCAGACTCCTTGAGTTCTAACAGCCAGCGGGACTTAACATATGGAATGTTAAAAGTCAACAGCTCTGCTCAGCGAGCGGGAGGGCAAGAGGACACCGGGAGGGAGAGTTGTTGAGCCCCAGAAGACAGAGCTCAGCTTGGCAAGGGAACAATGGTGCTGGCAAGTGCCATCTACTTTCCCATCCCCCAGCCGAAATTCCAAAGGGAACCAGTTCCCGTCACCAAACTTGCTTGCACCACGCAAATGCCCAATGCTGTGCTTCTGTGGATCCATCCCTCTGACGGGTCTGCCTACCTGCTGGTGCTGCAGGGCCCCTCCTGCAGGGGACCGCCTATGGCAAAGCGAGCTAAGCCTACCCCTCCTACCCCTGTGCACCTTGCGGATCCACCCCAGCTAATTGGCCAGATCCCATCGAAGCAGCAGCACAAGCCTGGCAGTGTGCAAGTAGCCCAGACAGGGGCCACACCACTCCACAGTGAGTCCTGCCCCTGGGAGAGGGGAAGATAAGGTACACGCCAGGCTGACTGTGGCCCCAGCGGTGGGCTGGGGGCAGACATCAGGTCTGACTGCAGCCCTGCCCACCAACACAAGTTACTCCGGACCCCACAAGGGAAGTGCCCTGCAGTTTGGAGCCACCACGGGGACTACCCAAAATAACGAAACAGAAGAACTCTCTTCAAAAGAAACTCCAGGAAGTAGCGACAGCTAACAAACTGATCAAAAATGATTTAAGCAACATAATGGAACAAGAATTTAGAATAACAGTCATAAAATTAATCACTGGGCTTGAAAAAAGCATAGAGGACAGCAGAGAATCTATTGCTACAGAGATCAAGGGACTAAGAAATAGTCATGAGGAGCTAAAAAATGCTATGAATGAGGTGCAAAATAAAATGGAGGCGGCCATAGCACGGATTGAAGAGGCAGAGGAGAGAATAGGTGAATTAGAAGATAAAATTATGGAAAAAGAGGAAGCTGAGAAAAAGAGAGATAAAAAAAATCCATGAGTATGAGGGGAGAATTAGAGAACTAAATGATGCAATCAAATGGGCCAATGTCCCTATCATAGGAATTCCAGAAGAAGAGAGAGAGAAAGGGGCTGAGGTGTACTTGAACAAATCATAGCTGAGAACTTCCCTGATCTGGGGAAGGAAAAAGGCATTGAATCCAAGAGGCACAGAGAACTCCCTTGAGACATAACTTGAATCGATCTTCTGCAGGACATAGCATACTAAAACTGGCAAAATATAAGGATAAAAAGAAAATTCTGAAAGCAGTTAGGGATAAACAGACTCTAACTTACAAGGGTAGACCCATAAGAGTTGCAGACCTACCTACTGAAACTTGGCAGGCCGGAAAGGAATGGCAGGAAATCTTCAATGTGATGAACAGAAAAAATATGCAGCCGAGAATCCTTTATCCAGCAAGTCTGTCATTCAGAATAGAAGGAGAGATAAAGGTCTTCCCAAACAAACAAAAACTGAAGGAATTCATCACCACTAAACCAGTCCTACAAGAGATCCTAAGGGGGATTCTGTGAGTGAAATGTTGCAAGGACCACAAAGTACCAGAGACATCACTACAAGCATGAAACCTACAGACATCACAACGACTCTAAACCCATATCTTTCAATAATAACACTGAATGTAAATGGACTAAATGCTCCAACCAAAAGACACAGGGTATCAGAATGGATAAAAAAAAACAAGACCCATCTATTTGCTGTCCACAAGAGACTCATTTCAGACCTGAGAACACCTTCAGATTGAAAGTGAGGGGATGGAGAACTATCTATCATGCTATTGGAAGTCAAAAGAAAGCTGGAATAGCCATACTAACATCAGACAAACTAGACTTTAAGTTAAAGGCTGTAACAAGAGATGAAGAAGGGCATTATATAATAATTACAGGGTGTATCCATCAGGAAGAGCTAACAATTATAAATGTCTATGTGCCGAATACGGGAGCCCCCATATATATAAAACAATTAATCACAAACATAAGCAACCTTATTGATAAGAATGTGGTAATTGCAGGGGACTTTAATACTCCACTTACAACAATGGATAGATCATCTAGACACAGGATCAATAAAGAAACAAGGGCCCTGAATGATACACTGGATCAGATGGACTTGACAGATATATTTAGAACTCTGCATCCCAAAGCAACAGAATATACTTCTTTCTCGAGTGCACATGGAACATTCTCCAAGATAGATCACATACTGCGCCACAAAACAGCCCTTCATAAGTATAAAAGAATTGAGATCATACCATGCATACTTACAGACCACAATGCTATTAAACTCGAAATCAACCACAGGAAAAAGTCTGGAAAACCTCCAAAAGCATGGAGGTTAAAGAACACCCTACTAAAGAATGAATGGGTCAACCAGGCAATTAGAGAAGAAATTTTAAAATATATGGAAACAAATGAAGATGAAAACACAACAATCCAAACACTTTGGGATGCAGCAAAGGCAGTCCTGAGAGGAAAATACATTGCAGTCCAGGCCTATCTCAAGAAACAAGAAAAATCCCAAATACAACATCTAACAGCACACCGAAATAAAACAGAAGCAGAACATCAAAGACACCCCAAACCCAGAAAAAGAAAAGAAATAATAAAGATCAGAGCAGAAATAAACAATATAGAATCTAAAAAAACTGTAGAGTAGATCAACGAAACCAAGAGTTGGTTTTTTGAAAAAATAAACAAAATTGATAAACCTCTAGCCAGGCTTCTCAAAAAGAAAAGGGAGATGACCCAAATAGATACAATCGTGAATGAAAATGGAATTATTACAACCAATCCCTCAGAAATACAAGCAATTATCAGGGAATACTATGAAATATTATATGCCAACAAACTGGACAACCTGGAAGAAATGGACAAATGCCTAAGCACCCACCCACTTCCAAAACTCAAACAGGAAGAAATAGAAAACTTGAACAAACCCATAACCAGCGAAGAAACTGAATCAGTTATCAAAAATCTCCCAACAAATAAGAGTCCAGGACCAGATGGCTTCCCAGGGGAATTCTACCAACATTTAAAGCAGAGAGAATACCTATCCTTCTCAAGCTGTTCCAAAAAATAGAAAGGGAAGGAAAACTTCCAGACTCATTCTATGAAGCCAGCATTACTTTGATTCCTAAACCAGACGGAGACCCAGCAAAAAAAGAGAACTACAGGCCAATATCCCTGATGAATATGGATGCAAAAATTCTCAATAAGATACTAGCAAATCGAATTCAACAGCATATAAAAAGAATTATTCACCATGATCAAGTGGGATTCATTCCTGGGTTTCAAGGCTGGTTCAACATTCGCAAATCAATCAATATGATACATCACATTAATAAAAGAAAAGATAAGAACCATATGATCCTGTCAATCGATGCAGAAAAAGCATTTGACAAAATTCAGCATTCTTTCTTAATAAAAACCCTCGAGAAAGTCGGGATAGAAGGAACATACTTAAACATCATAAAAGCCATTTATGAAAAGCCCACAGCTAATATCATCCTCACTGGGGGAAAACTGAGAGCTTTCCCCTGAGATCAGGAACACGACAGGGATGTCCACTCTCACTGCTGTTGTTTAACATAGTGTTGAAAGTGCTAGCATCAGCAATCAGACAACAAAAGGAAATCAAAGGCATCAAAATTGGCAAAGATGAAGTCAAGCTTTCACATTTTGCAGATGACATGATATTATACATGGAAAATCCGATAGACTCCACCAAAAGTCTGCTAGAACTGATACATGAATTCAGCAAAGTCACAGGATACAAAATCAATGTACAGAAATCAGATGCATTCTTATACACTAATAATGAAGCAACAGACAAATAAAGAAACTGATCCCATTCACAATTGCACCAAGAAGCATAAAATACCTAGGAATAAACCTAACCAAAGATGTAAAAGATCTGTATGCTGAAAACTATAGAAAGCTTATGAAGGAAATTGAAGATACAAAGAAATGGAAAAACATTCTGTGCTCATGGATTGGAAGAATAAATATTGTTAAAATGTCAATACTACCCAAAGGTATCTACACATTCAATGCAATCCCAATCAAAATTGCACCAGCATTCTTCTTGAACCTAGAACAAGCAATCTTAAAATTTTCATGGAACCACAAAAGACCCCAAATAGCCAAAGTAATTTTGAAGAAGAAGACCAAAGCGGGAGGCATCACAATCCCAGACTTTAGCCTCTACTACAGCTGTAATCATCAAGACAGCATGGTATTGGCACAAAAACAGACACATGGACCAATGGAGTAGAATAGAAACCCCAGAATTAGACCCACAAAAGTATGGCCAACTAATCTTTGACAAAGCAGGAAAGAACATCCAATGGAAAAAAGACAGTCTCTTTAACAAATGGTGCTGGGAGACTGGGACAGCAACATGAAGAAGAATGAAACTAGACCACTGTCTTATACCATTCACAAAAATAAACTCAAAATGGATAAAGGACCTGAATGTAAGACAGGAAACCATCAAAACCCTAGAGGAGAAAGCAGGAAAAAACCTCTCTGACCTCAGCCGCAGCAATTTCTTACTTGACACATCTCCAAGGCAAGGGAATTAAAAGCAAAAGTGAACTATTGGGACCTCATGAAGATAAAAAACTTCTGCACTGCAAAGGAAATAATCAACAAAACTAAAAGGCCACCAACGGAATGGGAAAAGATATTTGCAAATGACATATCGGACAAAGGGCTAGTATCCAAAATCTATACAGAGCTCATCAAACTCCACACCCGAAAAACAAATAACCCAGTGAAGAAATGGGCAGAAAACATGAATAGACACTTCTCTAAAGAAGACATCCGGATGGCCAACAGGCACATGAAAAGATGCTCAACGTCACTCCTCATCAGGGAAATACAAATCAAAACCACACTCAGATACCCCCTCACGCCAGTCAGAGTGGTTAAAATGAACAAATCAGGAGACTATAGATGCTGGAGAGGATGTGGAGAAACGGGAACCCTCTTGCACTGTTGGTGGGAATGCACACTGGTGCAGCCGCTCTGGAAAACAGAGGTTCCTCAAAAAATTAAAAATATATCTACCCTATGACCCACCAATAGCACTGCTAGGAATTTACCCAAGGGATACAGGAGTCCTGATGCATAGGGGCACTTGTACCCCTAATGTTTATGGCAGCACTTTCAACAATAGCCAAATTATGGAAAAGAGCCTAAATGTCCATCAACTGATGAATGGATAAAGAAATTGCGGTTCATATACACAATGGAATACTACTTGGCAATGAGAAAGAATGAAATATTGACTTTTGTAGCATTGTGGATGCAACTGGAGAGTGTTACGCTAAGTGAAATAAGTCACACAGAGAAAGACAGATACCATATGTCTTCACTCTTATGTGGATCCTGAGAAACTTAACAGAAGACCGTGGGGGGGGGGGGGGGGGAAGGAAAAAAAAAAAGAGAGGGAGAGAGCCAAACCATAAGAGACTTAAAAACTGAGAATAAACTGAGGGTTGATGGGGGGTGGGAGGGAGGGGAGGGTGGGTGATGGGCATGGAGGAGGGCACCTGTTGGGATGAGCCTTGGGTGTTGTATGGAAACCAATTTGACAATAAATTTCATATTAAAAATAAAATAAAATAAATTCAATTTATCCATCAGAAGGATTTGAACATAGTGAAATTAGGAAGTTGGCACCAGCATAATGAAATGGCTAAGCAGTGGCCTCTCAGCTGTAAAGCTGATTCAATGTTAGCCATAAATAATGTATCCCCAGCGCATCTTCACTTGCATGGTGATTAAGCAAAGTGACAGTTAAGCATAAAGTCCCAGCAAAGAGAAAAGGAGTTTAGAAGATGGACTGAATGAGACCTGTATATCTACTGTTGTTTTTTCATTTCAAGTCAGCTTAGGGGAATGTTCACCTCAAGTCTACCAATTTGGGCTAATTGCAAGTGCTAGTTATGAATATCAACCAAATACCTGTATGTTCCTAACTCCCACAGTTACTTTGTTTCTAAGTTATTTGTGCGACTGTATTATCTCCCCTACTTCACCATAAGCAAGGATGGCCATCTTTTTCTTGCATCTTCTAAAGCACCCAGAAGATGCTGAAAATATAATAGTCAATAAATATCCCCCGAGGAAACGCTTCTGCACTGCAACGTCTAAATTCAAATTAGTACGATCCAAAAGGTTTTTGCCAGAGATGTCAAGAGGAAGCTAAAGAGCTCCTATTTTTAATTCACCTTCATTGATCCTAAGCACCATAATTACATTCCTGTAACACACAGCTGAAACCTATCTTGCCAGTTTATAGTATAGGTATGGCTGGGGTGAAGGTGTATCTTTGATTCATACTTCATAGACTCCTGGCCTCAAGTGCTAACTATCATATGACTTCCATCCAGTCTCTCACAAAGCCCGTACCACCACACAAATATTTCTGGGAATCTCCAGTAGGTGGCTCACCTTCGCTCAGTAATAACTCCAGTCTTGCTGATAGCTACTGCCTCTGTTTTTTCTATCCAAAGTGCATCCTCCAGCCAATGCTATGCTCACTGGGTGCTTTGCTTCCTGTCCTCTCCTAGAGGGGAGACCTATGCTTCAGACTGCTCTCTTGGAAAGGAGGCAGATTGTCTGTGTCCTTTGGGGTCATATTCTGTTAGGGAACTAAAGAGGCCAGGCTGCCAGTGCACTAGAGTCTTAGAATTCAGAGAAACAGGGGCACCTGGGTGGCTCAGTCGGTTAAGCCTCCGACTTCAGCTCAGGTCATGATCTCACCGTTCGTGGGTTTGATTCGTACGTTGAGCTCTGTGCTCACAGCTCAGAGCCTGGAGCCTGCTTCAGATTCTGTGTCTCCCTCTCTTTCTGCCCCTTCCCTGCTCATGCTCTCTCTCTCTCTCTCTCTCTCAAAAATAAGCGTTAAAAAAAAAATTAGAGAAACAGCCCTTTCAATCTTCACTCTGTCCCCTTCTCACAATAGTATCTGGGTATCCTTCCTCTGGGGGCTGGGCTTAGAGACAAATCCCCAAAATGCACTCAGAGATGTCATGAAAATAGCCTCTCCCTTTGGACTTGATAGCGTCCCTGGAAAAAAGTCTCTTTGGAACTTTTTAACAAAGAGTTTCTTTTGGTGTCACCCCACTGCTACCTAAATTATGTAGAAGTTGCTGTTAGGCAACAGGCTTGAGCAATGGAAACCCAAGTAAAGTAATAGGGCCCACAGTGACCACTGGGCTGAAGGCAAACAGGATCATTAGGTGACCCACCTCAAAATAGCCATAAGCCCTAGCTGACCAAAGGGTTACTTACAACTGGGCACAGGTACCAAAAAAGGAACATTCCATACATTGTTATACATGGCCATAGCCCGCCCCCCGACCCCCCACTGCCTTCTGGCAGACAGTCTCTCCTTTGCTGTCCTACCCACAGCTCCCTTGCAGTGTATTCAGTAAACTTCTATCTCTTTTGTTCTGCCTTGCCTTGGATAAATTCCTTCACTGCCTGCAATGCTGGCCTCCACCCAACTGGGTCACCCCACAAATTAGATGAACCAATAGCCCTTAAATATACAGCTGGATGGGGCAACTTGATTTTAAATTAGCAATCAGCAACTTCAATCTGAGTGTTTGGTTTGAAACATAAAAATGACCGGCTTTTGTTTCTATATATTTCAAGGACTGTCGGGTTACCTGTGCCAGGATGGCCTAGCTTGTGAATGCCTGGCTATTCAAGCTAAGTCAGATCTGGCCCCTGATTAGACAACCCAAAGGCCATTTTCAGACAGCTGCGTGCATCAGGACTCGGTTGTTACCATTGCTCTTGCTGAATTACTTAGTTTTTTGCTCGGGTTTCACTTGTACCTTCTAAGTTTATGCTTTCTGTGTAAAAGGTCACTCATGGGGATCTACATCTAGTTTCTTTTCTTCAACCAAAGAGTCAGTCCTTATTCAGAGTTCTACACCAGTATGGACTAGATCTAACTTCCTTGCCTGACCTCTCCAGGAGGTTCCTCAGCCCCCATAGGAACAGATTTAGTTCAGTAAGCCATCACATAGCTTGGCAGGCAAGAGTGGACATGGCTTATACCAAAGCTATGATCCTCTCCTCTGTGAGTCAAGGCATGATATTGAAGGGCATGCACTAGTTATTTCTACTAGCTGATTTCCTATCAACTATTATATTCAAAAATACCCTCCAAGGACATCATTCTGTGTTAGAAATGCATTGAGAAGGCAAAGATATCACAAATGCCAGAGAAGTAAGTATTTAAATAGGACAGTTTCTCTGATAATCTAGGGTTTATTCTACGATAAAATAGCTTTCAGCTTCATTTTTGGCAAAACATATATCAGGTAAAGAAATTAATATCTGCTGTTGGCAATATTCCATGATAGATACTTGCAATGGATAGAACACTATTATTTATGTGGCTTTAAGTTGCTCATACTTATACAGATATTTACATTGTGAATTACATCGTTTTTGAATTGAGGCACATAATGACTTAGATGAATGTAGACTCCGTGTTGAAATAATGAAAAGCCCAGGAAGGATGACCGAAGCAGTGTTCACAGAATTGTGTACATGAAGCTGCATGTATCTCCTTATGTTTAATATTGTTTAGTGTTGCAGAATTATAATCGATCACCATGTGTTTCAGTGGGTTAGAGCATTATAGCAGATTATGCAATAAATCTACCAGCACCATTAGTTACGAAATTAAACAAGAATTAGATATGGTAAGTATACAAAGGAGGGCTTTTCTGAAATTTTGCCCTAAGAGACTAGAGTTTTTTATTTTTTTTAATTGGATCTTCTAAGCCCCAAAGTCAAATGAGTTGACCCTCTACTCCCCTCTACTGGAAGCTATTGGTACTTTCAGACCAGTAGTAGCCTGACAAACAGATGATAAAAAATCCCCTCGCTGAGGTGTGATAAATTGTTTTGAGAATTCCAATATTCTTCTCTTGCTTTCAACTGTAATTCGCCAATGCTTGTTATCTTGATTTCATAATTTCTTCATAAACTCTGGAAAAGCATTGAACAATTCATCTCTGACTTACAATTCTTATTAAAACCATATACTGAAGAAAAAGATAAGAATTTTTAACTCTGTATGAGTACACTAATAATTCACTTCCTTTTTTCAGTTACTGTACTGGCTTCACGAGATACCATGGCGTGATCCATTCATTTGTTATAACAGACTTCTCCTAAGGAACTCAGTTTTGTAAAGGTATTTAACTAAGCATGCCATCTTCTCTCTTCTTGCCCTCTGCTTCCCACTCCCCTATTCTGCCCTCATCCCCCTCCCCGCCTCTGCTCACCCAAAGATCAGTATCTGTACACCTTTCCAGCAGCACTTCCAAATCAAGTGGAAAGCACACCTTAACATCTTTACTAAATGCATTAAGAATATAGAAAAAACTCAGCACCAAACCATAAAAGAGTTGGTTCAGTTTACAAATTATAACCTTCTTAGAGCATTTCAGTTAATTCCATGAAAATGGTACATACAGAAAAGGAGATCCAGGCCTAAGACCTCCATTTTTGTAACTTCATTTGAAGTCTGGAACAGACCATGGCCTGCCATTGCCATACCAGACCTATGAGCAAGGACTAACTCAGGGCTTTGCCGAATCACCAAGTCCTCTTTCATGGCACTTTTGGCACTTTCCTAATCTTGGGCTGCATACAGCCAGCCTCCTTGTTTCAGGGAAGTCAGGGTGTAAGCACAAGGCCATAGCAGTGCAGACTCAGAAGCCTAGACACGAACTGCCCCTTCAGCAAGCGTATCCGGCAGGACGCCTATTCAAAAGTACGTCTCTTCTAATCCCCCTCAGATCACTGCCAAGCACTCTGGCTTTGACTAGTTGTCTGTATGGACAGTGTCTTTATTTCTAAAAGATATTTTTTAAAGATTAGATGATATGAAAAAGAATTAAATTAATGAAATTAACCTACGTAGGTGGCTTAGTGGATTTGACTCCATTACTTCATAGTCACATATTTTTTCACTGATCTCAAATTATCTAGTTTAAACTCTTAATGCTCTGGATGAGCAGGGTGGCTCAAAGACTTTAAAGTGTTCCCTGTAAAATACAATTTGGATTCTGGAAAAGAGCCATGCATGCTACGTTCGTATTTAAAATGTCACAGAAAAAGGCAATAAACAGCTTAATGCTAAAATTCAGCTTAAAGCAACTTTGCAAATTTCAAGACTTTATAACTATTACTTGCCTCTATTTAGAAAGATATTAATTTGTAATGATTTCTCTGAGAGGGCTAGAATAAGAAACTTACAAAAAAATTACAGACCTTGTCTCTTTTGCGGACATAGTTTCTGATTCTCACGCCAAAAATCCATGTCTGGTACATGGCAAAGCCTTCGTATAATAAAAAGTGTTCCTTTCTGGGCACCACTGCCATCTCTCAGCAGCCCCTACTGAGCAGTAAGCACGTAAAGGTCACCCATTCCTCTGAAGAACTGCTCCTCAACTGTAACTGACTTCAATACAAATCCATTCTCCACAACAGTCAGAACTGCCTCTCTGGAATGTGCACTGGTCTTATCGGTCCCTGTTTAATTCCTTTCACAGCTACCTCTTGTCCTCACGAAAACCTACCTTGTTCACCTAAATGTTATAGCACCTTATGGTGTTTCTCACACACAGTAATGGTGGATGGATGCAGGGATGGGCAGATGGGTGGAAGAATGGATGGAGGATGGATGGGAGGACTGATGGAGAGGTGAAAGGGTGGACACAACTAGCAGATCTCCAGCTTCGCACAGGACTTGGCTGTGGCAGCTGTGGAGCCTCTCCCCACTCCCCACTAAAACGAGTGTAAAGAAAGAAAAAGGTGAAAACGCACAATACCATACGCTAATATTTAACAGCAATCTAGGGGCACCTGGGTGGCTCAGTCAGTTAAGCGTCCGACTCTTGATTCCAGCTAAGGTCATGATATCACAGTGCGTGGGTTTGAGCCCCACATCAGGTTCCTTGCGCTGAATAGTGTAGAGCCTGCTTGGGAGTCTCTCTCACTCCCTCTCTCTTTGCCCCTCCTGCACTCACTCTCTCTCTCAAAGTTAATAAATAAACTTAAAAAATAAATAAATACATACAAGCAATTGTGTTCAGAAAAATATGCCCAAGTTTTCTTCCTAACAGAATTAGACTTCACCTCATGAAAGAGTCCACTTGAGACAAGCAAATACATCCTTACCAAATGAAAGTCAGTGAACAAGACATTCAACTCAAGTGTAGTGGGAAGAACTGCAGGGAAGAGGAGAAACAAATTAATAAAGATAAGAGCAGATCTTTATTAGCCTAAAACCAGCAGACTAAACTGCATATCAACAAATCCAAGAGTCAGTTCTCAAAAGGACTGATAAAATAATCATTGCTTGATGGTACTGATCATGAAACTGGAAACAAATTCAATATCCATCGACATCAGAATGAATACATAAACCATGTTCTCTGCATACAATCGAATATTATGCAGTAATAAACCTGAAAAGTCTACAGCTGCATGCACCAACACACTTGAATCTCAAAAATACGTTAGGCAAAGGACTCCAGAAAAAAAAAAAGAATATATATTATATGCTTCCATATGCAAGAACCTCAAAAACAGGCAAAATAATCTATGGTGTTAATAATCGCAATACTGGTTACCTTTGGGGATAATGGTTAACTTTCACTGGTAAAGTGCTGTGTGTTTCTCTATGAGGAAGTTCTTGAGATGCTGGTAATATTTTATGTCTTGGCCTGGGTGGTTACATGGATATATTCAACTTGCTTTAATTCATCAAGTGATACACTTTGATTTATGTCCTTCTCAATGTATATGTTATATTTCAATTAAAAAATTTTTAATATAATCAAGAAACAACACTTTTTAAGGGCAAAATATATTTAATGAAGAGAAAATATCAAAATATTAGTAATGTAAGTAGCTAATATACTTACTATATGCATAACATTACGCTAAGCATCTTGTAACATATTACTGCACCACAGACGTATGAGATACCTACTCATTAGCCCTATTCTCCAAGTGAGGAAAATGATTCTAGGAATAGGAAAGTGACTGCTAGAAGTCACAGAGCTCAAAGCCCATGTCCTCAATGTTTTACACTGCTTCAGAATAATCCAATTCCCAAGACACAAATAAGTTCCTATTTATCACATGCTGTGTGAATTGTTTTAGACAATGGTTTCCGAACTTCTGGATTTCACAAACTATGAAAGCTGAAGAAAAAAGTTGGAGAGACCATCATGGAATCACCAGCTTTTAGGTTTTTTTCTAGTAGAAACATTATTTTTTTATTACCACTTATCATTACAATCATTTTGTAAGAGAATAAAAATTCTAACATTGATAATATAACATTGTATGTCATACACTTCCATTTTAAAAATTCTAACACTGAGAATATAAGAAGCACATAATCTCAGGATTAAGGACTATCCTTTAAATTAAATCAAATTAGGTTTTTAAATCCATTACATTTTCCTTATTTTTCTCATACTAGGGACTTAAGAGAACTTTTCTATGGGTCAGCACTTGGAATACGCTATTGTTCATTGGGAGTTGGGGATGGCAGGATATCCCAACATATTTTATGATGATAGTATAACCTTAATATCCTAATCTGAGAAAGATAAAATCGACCAATATAACAAATGAATGCAGACACAAAAGTTCTAAATGAGCAACTAAGCAGATAGAATTCAGACCTATGTTAAAATAATATTAAATATTTATTATTTTAGGAATTTCAGATTTATTTCAAGAATGTAAAATCATCTCATCCCAGAACTTCAACCAATATAATTAGCCAATAATATGTTTGCATCAGCCAACCATTGCTACAATAATGCTGAATAACAGACCATTATAAAACCTCAGCAGCATACAATGATAGGCTGTGTTCAAGTGTCAGTGGGATGGCTGGAGGTTGGAGGATCTAAGCTAGCCTCAGCTAGAGAAGCTCTGTTCCACATGTCTCTCATCTCCTTTGGACCAGCGGACTGGCAAAGGCATATTCTTCTTAAGATAATCATCTCAATAAATGCAAATATATATTTGAAGGAAAAAGTCCACCTCTTTTAGCAAATTAATTTAAGAAAGATATTTTTTCCATTATTATAAAGTATCTTTTTTTAAGTTTATTTATTTATTTTGAGAGAGAGAGAGTGAGAACATGCATAAGTGGGGGAGGAGCAGAGAGAGAGGGAGAGAGAATCCCAAGCAGGCTCCACTGTCAGTACAGAACCCAGTGTGGAGCTCAAACTCACAAACCGTGAGATCATGACCTGAGCCAAAATCAAGAGTCGGTTGCTCAACTGACTGAGCCACCCAGATTCCCCATCTAGATTTTAGCCATTATCACACTCAATTCTAAGATACTAAATCATAACCTTTTCATTAAAGTCAAAAACAATAAAAAACAGAAGTTATCCCTTACTCAACACTGAAAATACCAGACAATTCAATAACAAAAGTAAAAGAAAAAGAGATAAAAATATAGTCCACATTCTTTTTTTGACTCTAGGGTTGGATGTGTTCCAGAATTTAGAAGTTTTGATATTTTAGAAAAGTTCATTTACTATCTGTCATGTAATAACAGAAGAAGACGCAGATTTCTATAATCAACACTATTTCTCTATTAAAATGTATAAATAAGGGGTGCCTGAGTGGCTCAGTCAGTTAAGCATCTGACTCTTGGTTTCGGCTCAGGTCAAGATCTCACAGTTCGTGAGTTCGAGTCCCACATTGGGCTCCACGCTGATGGCGTGGAGCCTGCTTGGGATTCTCTTTCTCCCGCTCTCTCTGCCCCTCCCCTGCTCACTCTCTCTGTCTCTCTCTCTCTCTCAAAATAAACAAATAAACTTTTAAAAAATTAAAAATAAATAAATAAATAAAAATGTATGGATATGAACACAAAATGCAAACATAGAGACCATAAGCTGCCTCACATCCATGCCAGTCAGATTTTAGTTCCAAACTTACAAACTTGATATTCTCAAAGTGAATTGCAGGTAAGAGGTAGATTGCCTGCCTACACAACCCCAGAGAATTAACTAAAAAAGTATAATAAGAACTTATAAAGGTGATCACTTATTAAAGACATAAAGTACTTTTTGTATATGCCAACAAAACTTGGAAAACATTATTTTAAGAAGATAGTTTTTATAACAGAAACAAGACCTTACATAGCAATGAGCTTAATAGAAGTGTGTATTTTTTTTTTTGAAGCAAACGTCAAGATTTTACCACAGAACATTAAATAAACTAAAAATAACTGTTTAAAAATCCCTTTTAACTTGATGGGAAGACATTGTATTGTGGAGTTGTCAATTCTTTCAGATTAAAATTATTAAAATGTATATGTTCAATGACACTCTACTCAATATCTTAATAAGGGTTTTTTTGGGAATTTCATAAAAATAATTACAAATTTCATCTGGAAAATAAATAAGAATAAATAACTAGATTTTAAAAAGTAAAGGACAATGAAGAGACTTCCATCAACATATTAGTTCACTAGAATATATACTAGAAAGCTATAATAATAAAAACGATGGTAATAATGGAGAAATAAAAATGATAGAAATATATATTTCTTCGTAGCTTTCAAAAGATTCACTTTTAGAATGCTCAAAAATCCACTACAAATGTAATGGATAAGCTTAAGGATAACTTCTATTTTGTGACCTTTGCCAAGAATATTTCACTTTGCAGACCTAGGCTACTATGTAAGTTGTTACTCCTTTCAATCTATCTTTCTTAGCTGAACTCAAGTACTGTCACCACCAGATTTCCTTTTTATTTTTTATCTTGAGAAATTTTCTATTTTAAAATATCTTCAGAGATCATTGGAACCAATGTCTAGATAACAAAATGGCAGCCTTGTGTAATTTTTTGCACTATTATTCTAGACATGTCTACCTAGAATGTCGCTGATAATAATAAAGCATGCAGAAATGAAAATATTTCCTTACATGAGATTGTTTTGTGATATATTTCCTTCAAGAGTAAAAAATAAAGGTATTATGAATGTCTATTCAAGATTTTGGAAAAATCACCTAGACTTAAGGTCATGACCACTTGCCTACCTGTGGCCTTGGTAATAATTGCTACATCTGTCAATGGCTAAACCTCAGTTATAGGTAGTGTTTGTTATCTATCTCATTCTGCCTTTTAAGGATTTCTTTCTTGGTATAAAGTCACAATTCAGCTACCAGAAGAACTTCACCATTTTGTGTCACAGTACTCACAAAGCACCATTTCCATCCCTGTTCCAAATGGTTGCAAAGTTAGAGAAACCTCACAATGGGATGAGACATTGGTAAGGCTCATAAGAATTTCACATCTCTTTTGAGATCCCAAGTTCTTCTATGCTCAACATTTTGCTGCAAGCAAAGTAACAAACTGCTGCAGGTGGATCTGCCAGGAAATAGAGCATCTATTAGACGCCTACGTGGACATAGCATCTCTTAGACCCCTACATGCAGGCTACTCACTGAAGTTACCTGGAGATGGTCCAGCATCTCCCACAACCTTAAAAACAACACATACACAAATTTCCATCTGCGCTACAAAACATTATTTGTATAATGAAAATAAGTGACATCATGCCAAAGGAATAAAAATTTGTCTGCGAAGCAAGATGGTTTTAAGCGGGATTTGTTTGTGTTGGGATTAGAATTCAAAATATCCTGATAATGTTGGGCAATGGACTGAGTAATGAAAGGAACTGAATAAAGATAAATTCTGGCAAGTAGGATAAAAAAACTGAACTAATGTAGGATGAGGAAGACGTGTTTTATGAGCAGTAATGTGGGTAAAACAGACGGCTGGGTTTGAGTCAGTGGTAACCTCAGCATGAGTCAACAGCAATGTGACCTTGTAAGGTAGCAGACACTTGGTCTGATCCCACCAAGGAAACAGGCTTAGGCCCTGGATCTCCCACATTATAAGGGATGGAGGCCAACTCAAATGCATGCAGAAGACATTAAGCAGGATGGAAACTTGACCTCAAACTATATCATATGAGAAAAATCAAGTAAACAAGTAATCTAGCAGAGAAGTCCAATGGGAACACGAACGTTGCCTCCAATGCATTGCCGGCTCTGTTCTACGTGCTGCAGAGGCCAACAGGGAGACTGAGCATGACTCAGTGTAAGGAAGAACTTCATAATTTTCAAAATAACCCAACAATGGAAACATTGCTTTAGGAGTTTCATATCACTAGAGAAGCACAAACACAGCTGGAGGAAAATATCACTTGACAAGGCTTTTGCAGGAATCAGTGGGGAGTTTGGACTAAATGACCTTTAACATCTCTCTCAACCTGAATTCTGTGATTCCTCTACTCTAAAACAAGTATTTAAAAGCAGCAGAACGTGAGGGCACATTTGATATCTTTACTCCATTCAACCACCCTAATTAATGGAAATTCTCCATTAATCATGGCATCACATGGCATAGACAGAAAGCTAACCAGCAGTGATGCCAGACAGGGTTCAGACGTTGGCTCTACAACTTGCTGACTGAGCAGATGTGGATTAATCCTCTGGAAGCCTCAGCTTCCTGTAAAATGGGGATAACAGCACGCACCTTGCAGAGAGCATACACAAGGGGCCTAGCTCCAGAGATTCACAATCCACAGCGGCTATTATGATTACCATCAAGTCTGAAAACAACATTCCAGTTGTAGTAATGCAATTTGGATTTAGCACAACTTGATACACTTTACTGCCTTAATTAAGAGAAAACCACTGACCAAATCAAATAAGGGGTGAAAAGAATACAATAATAACCTCATCGTTAAGGAACTGTACCAAACTTCTTTCTTTACAAGTGTGGAGTCCTTCTAACTTTCGCATCTTTCAAAATTGCTTAAACACCTGTTTGTTCAAATCTTATAAAGGGGAGTGTAAAGTGATACCCTCTGGCTGGAAACAAACACAGTTTGACTAGTGATGTGCAGAACCACAAGGGGTGGGTGGGCTGAGAAATGACAGAGTGGTCTTGGAGGACAGTTTCTTTTTCCACTCATTTCAATCCCAACTAAGGGGGGCCTGATCTCTCAGCAGGAAGCACATTGTTTTATTTTCTGTATTTTTCTTTATCATGAAGTTCCTGGTGAAGAAATGTTTGAGAACATTGAAATACTGCCCCGATAGTTTAATTTTGCTTTTACTTCCCTTGCCAAAGGAGACATATCTAGAATTACTACTATATGATCCACTAATTCCAATATCAGGTATCTACCCAAAGAAAACGCAAACACTAATTTTAAAAGATACATGCACCCCTGTATTTATTGCAGCATCATTCACAATAGCCAAAATATGGAAGTAACCTAAGTATCCATCAATAGACAAATGGATAAGGAAGATGTGGTATACACATATACAATGGAATATTATTCAGCCATCAAAAAGAATGAAATTTTGCTATTTGCAACAACGTGGATGGATCTAGAGGGTATAATACTAAGTGAAATAAGCCAGAGAAAAACAAATGCTATAGAACTTCAGTCACATGTGGAACTTAAGAAACAAAGGAAAAAAGAGAAAAAAAAAAAAGACTCTTCAATGGAGAAAACAAACAGGTGGTTACCAGACAGGAGGTGGGGGGGATGGGTGAAATAGGTGAAGGGGATGATTAAGAGTATACTTATTGTGGGGGCACCAGGGTGGTTCCGTCAGTTAAGCATCGGGCTCTTGGTTTCAGCTCAGGTCATGATCTCGTGGTTCATGAGTTCAAGCTCCGCTTAGGATTCTCTCTCTCTCCCTCTCTCTGCCCTTCCCCACTCATTCTTTCTCTCTCTCTCTCTCTCTCTCTCTCAAAATAAATAAATAAATAAAACTTTAAAAAAATAGTACACTTAGTGTGATAAGCACTAATGTATAGAATTGTTGAATCATTATGTTGTATATCTGAAACTAAGATAACACTGTATGCTGATTATACTTGAATAAAAAGAATTTTAAATAAAACATGTTTTAATTAAAAAAATCTAAATGTTGCTATTTTTTTCAGTGAGATGAGGAAAAGAAAAGGTGTGAACATAATTTTTATTACTTTGAGTTTACCAAACTCTGGTTGGAAGTATCCATCTTGGTAATACTATATGTAAATACAGAGATTTCCTAAAATTTTCCAAGATCTGTTCCTGAGGTTCACCTGCAAGCATACAGAGCTGCATGGTATAATAGGAGGACCTGTGGCTCTACCTTAAATAGACCTGTGTTCTGGCTGATGTTGATTTGGAAGTCATCCTTTTCAAACATAAACAAATCAAGTCACTCTTCTGCTCAGAACCCTCCTGAGCCTCAAGGCCCAGAACCGTTACCATATCCACCAGGCCCTATGTGATGCAACTCTTCCCTTGCTATTGTCAAATCACATTCCTTGTCACTCTTCCCTTCCTGTATCCATTCTGGCCACAGTGACCTTGGGTATGAGGCCACCTCAGGGCCTTTGCATTTGCTGTTCTCTCTGCCTGGAATGCTCCTTCCCCAGATATCCATGTGATTCACTCCCTCACCTCATTCAGGACTCTGCTTGAATGTCCCCTCCACTGAACATTCTATATAAAAGAGTACTCTCCTTCATTACCCTTTATCTCTTACCTTGCTTAATTATGTTTCTTAGCATTTACCATTATCTGACCTACTACATACTTATTTGTGTAATTTTTATTGGATTTCCCCCTCCCATTAGAATATAAATCCATGAAAGCAGGGACCACATCTGTTTTGCTCACTACTATGACTCCAACAGGTAGAACAGAACCTAGCTCATGACAGACACACAATAAATATTCACCGAATGCATGAATTAAGGAATGACCTTGCATAAGACACACAATCCCACTTGTGTTCCAATCTTGAAAATTTCTAGAAAATTTTTCACTTCTCCTCATGCTCTAACAGTCTATGATTCTTCAGTTTCCTAAGCCAGTGTTCTCAATCATTATATTAGAAAAAGAAAGAAAAAGTTCTTATCATAGATTGGGTGGTTTATAAACAACAGAAACTTACTCCCCACAGTTCTGGAAGCTGGAAAATCTAAGATCAAGTCACCAGCAGATTCTGTGTCCAGGGATATCCCCTTCCCAATTCATAGATGACATAAGTTTGCTGTGACCTCACAAGGCAGAGAGGGTGAAGGAACTCTGTAGGGCCTCTCTTATAAGGGCATTAATCCCACTTATGAGGGCTCTGCTCTCATGACCTATTCACCTTCCAAGACCTCACTTCCAATGCCATAACACGAGGGCAGAGGGGGAAATTTCAACATAAGAATTTTGAGGGTACATAGACATTCGGGCTCTACAAAGTAGGGGAAGGGGCAGCTCATTCCTTTAATGTCATAAAAAGGATTCAGGACTTGGTTAATTGAAATATGTGATAATGTACATTCTTACATCTGCAGACAGCTAACCCAAAAAGAAGGTTCTAAAAACATCAGAGCAGTCAGATTGTCCTCAGCTTGCAAAACCTGCTTTACACTGGGTCACCACTATCATCATTAGCCCTCAATTACCACTTATCCTTATTTCCCTAATATGTTGAGTAACTAAACACTTGCCTTCCACAAGTGGTTAGGGGTATACCCACCCCTATTTCAGAGATGACAGACTGAGGGTCAGCTAGAACAAAAACTTGACCAACAATAATTTCTCTTGGGTACAAAACTGTAATAATTCGAGGGCCTAGAACATAGCACATCAAATATTTATTGGGCAGCGGTGGAGCTAGGATTTAAAGCTGCATGTATCTGGGTGCAAGGCCAGTTCTTTTTTCTCTCTGCTCTGTGGCCTCTCAGTACTCACTTGGTCAGGAAGTTCAGAGGCAATTCACGTGAAGCACCATAGACCACGCTTCTGAAGACTCCTTAATCGATTGCCTCTCTGACTCATTTGTGCCATAAAATGTCTGTCTTCTTGGAATCATGAAATGGTAGAGTATGGTGAAAAGAAACCAACAAGACAAAACACATCAGGATGAGTGCTCAAGAATTCTATTTCAAGTCCTGCCTCTGACTCTTACAACATACCACACTTAGGTTCCCAGAACTTCCGTTTTCTTATCTACATAATGGTGTGATCAGCGTCTTACTCAGAGCATTCCTGAGAGGACATACTATCTGACACTTAGTAGGCCTGCAGATCTTGTACTCATTCTAAAACACTAATGAGGAGATCTCATCTCTGTGGACCTCACAGTCCATCTCCTGTGCCAGCTGCTTCACTAATCAGACGAGTTACCGCTAGAGGACACTGAGCTAGCAGGAAGCTTAAGAAAGAACAAGACTGAAGGAAACCAAGACACCTAGTAGAGCTAGTGGCCTCTCCCTACTATGGGTTGTTGAACTGCATGTGTAATCACCACACTGCCCTGTGGGAGAGGCTTCCAGAGGACAGATGTCCTCTGAGGGTCACTAAGAAGACCAACAATTCTATTTCAATGCTGTGATTAGATGGCAGCATCAGTATTTACGAGGGTATCTCATCATCCTTACACCAGCCACAGAAAGACAACAATCCCCCTGAAGTTTCTAACAATACTGGGTTCTAGGCTTTAATCACAATGATCAGAGATCTCTCTCCGTACTTTCACTAATGCACTGAGATGGAAACTTCTGGCATCTTCACTGTGTAAGTTTAGCAGGAAAATTTTATTTGCCTTGCTCATGTAAAAGATATTTATGTGTATATGTCATGTATACAAGCTTGTCCCCTGTTCCTTTCCTGACTCTTGTCCAAAAGAAAATGAAATCTCTTAGACATATTTAGGCAGGCATTACCAGGAAAGGAAGTCAGAAATGAGAACTTGAGGTCATCCCCTGTAAATGTCCTTAACACAAGACAGAAGTATTTACTCTCCCTCCATACTGAATACTATTTCCAGAATTTTCTGTTTTAGACTGCAAAATCTTTAACAGCAAAGATGTAATTCTATGATCGAACGTTTAATTCAATAAAGGTCCCATGTTCAAAGGCTGGTCTTCATTGGCATTAGCATGACCATATAACTTATGACACAAAGTTATCTTTGAGAGTGGGGGGGGGTGTTAATAATTGTGATAGACAACAGACATGAACTGATGAGGTTGTGATCACTTTGTGCTTAATTGTGTCTAGAAACCATCCCACTAAAACTTTTACTATTTCAATATTTTACCTTTAAAAAAAACCCTCTCCTTAGGCAATTTCTTTACTTAAAAATTACTTGTGCTTTTTCTATACAAACAAGACTGGCTTGGTTCCCAGGACAAGTTGGTATCTGCCTCCTTAGAAATGAGTGGCATTTATCTCTCTCCCTCTCTCCCTCCCTCCCTTGTCTATTAACCCTATGAGCCATTTCTTCATGTAGAGTCTCTCTGGTAACTACATTCTTCTAGACTTCCTCCTCTGACCTCCCAGACAGACTCTACACAACTACACTTGTCTTCTATCTGTAACTGCTTTCAAATGCTTCTAAGTTATTGTCATTTCAAAAGACAAAAATTGTTTCCTATTCTAAACAACACTTACAATCCATTTCTGCAAGAATGAAAATGACCTATCAATTATTCAATTAATGGCCCCTAAAAAGTAAATTCTTAAAAAAATTTTTTTAACGTTCATTTGTTTTTGAGAGACAGAGAGAGACATGGCACAAGCAGGGGAGGGGCAGAGAGAGAGGGAGACACAGAATCCAAAGCAGGCTCCCGGCTCTGAGCTGTCAGGACAGAGCCTGATGTGGGGCTTGAACTTGTGAACTGAGAGATCATGACCTAAGCTGAAGTCGGACGTTTAACTGAGTGAGTCACCCAGGTGCCCCTAAAATTGTGCTTGTTTAATATGAGCGCAGAAATAGAGACAGAGATAGGGTGTTAAATCAGTCAGTCTGGCAGCTGGAGACAAGCAGCAGCTCCCAGGGTTGTTGATGTATGTCAAATCACACAAGTGCACACCTCCACTTGGCTAATTTCCTATGAACAATATGTCAGTGTGTTTGCTGGAAAGTCCCACCGAAAGGAAGTGAGCATTACAAGTGCGTTGAATATTACATATTAAAATTCACATTAAATGAGGAAGTAGAGAGGAAGTAATGGACCAAGAGAAGACCAACAACAACGGTCACACTTTGTTGTTCTCTCTGCTTCCTGGGCATGCAATTAAAAAAAAAAAAAGTTAGAATATTTGTTATTAAAAAAAAAAAAACTGTCTTGATTCTTCGAACTCCTCCCCGATTAGTTCAAGTGAGAGGTGATCTAGATGTGTAACAGAAAAGTAAAAAATAAAAACAAAATCCTTCTATATTGAAAAGAGTAAAGTGGTTTAAAGTTTTCTGGGCTACGTCTTCTCTGTTTTGAGCAAGAGGCACTTCTACTTTTGTTCTCACTTGCCCATTTGTTCAAAATAGAAGGTTCCACCACCACAACTTAAAAAAAAAAAAAATTCTCCGGGGTGACTAGCTCAGAGACAAAAAGAGTTTCAATTAGGCAGTAGCTGTGTTGTGAGCAGCTTACAACTAGCATTCCAGAAGGAATCTAGCCGTCTGCAAGGCATTTTTAAAAACAGCTCTACATGTCCCTTAACAGCCAACCCCAATCACCTACAAATATATTTATTATATGATGTCATCAGTTATTCTAATAACAGTTTCTACATGACATTGTTTTTAAAAAATACCTAGCAATCAGGTTGGTCGAAACATCACTCTGACTTACACACACACTTAGTCTCTTTTCATCTTCCACCCCTTTCGGCCTGCCCTGAAGCACAAAATGTTCAGTGAGTAGGACCCGTCGTTATTTATTTCTCAAGGGACCCTGAACACTGGACTTCTGTTTATAAGTTCAGTTACCAAACACTTCCCCAGAACACTCAACCCACAGTTAAACCCTATTAGTTAATTTGGTCTCCATGAATACACCATACACGGGGCCTATTTTCTGGTAAAAAAAAAGTTAAACAAAAAAGATTTGCAAATGTTTTTCTCATAAATAAAAAGGTGTTACCCAAAAGAGCCTCTTGTTTAGAGGCATAGAGGTGGTCAAGGATAAAAAACAAAACACACACACACACACTTCTGAGCACTAAAATACAATTTTGCATCCAAGTAGGAGTGAAAGGTTTGATGCCAGTGCACATAGGCATTATAATTATAAATTAGCTGATTTCTCCTGGGTCCTGCTGGGCACGAACAACATTTGGCCATGTTTGTGTCAATTTACCTAAAGTCATTACTCAAGAAACAGGCTTATGCTCCTCACTTAGCATGTTTTTTTTAAAGCACTGGGAGTGGTTCACAAAAAAGAGCCTTTTGTGAGGCAACAAGAAACTTTTGCTAGTAGTGTGAATTTTACCCCACCTAATTGTGAAATTCCTTTTTTAGTGTATAGGATTTCCTCAAGGTGAAATAACCCTCATTCAGTGATTTGATACAAAGGGCATACCATGTTAAATTTCCCATAAAATCTAATAAATCAAGGAGGGAAGTAAAATCCAGGACTTAGCCTTTTCCTCCTTACAAATTGCTCCCTGTCTTCTAGTGTGTTAATCCTTACTTCGCCTGTCATCTCACCTTGCTGTACTCATGCCCAAAAGAATGGATGAAAGCATAGTTAGGCTCAGTTTATACTATTAAATAAACTGCAATGTTTAAAATTAATTGAATTCTTTTTAACTTTTTAAAAAAATTTTTTAATGTTTATTTATTTTTGACAGAGAGAGGGAGAGACAGAGCATGAGGGGGGAGGGGCAGAGAGAGGGAGACACAGAATCCAACGTAGACTCCAGGCTCTGAGCCATCAGCACAGAGCCCGACGCAGGGCTCAAACTCATGGACCCTGAGATCATGACCTGAGCCGAAGTCGGACACTCAACCGACTGAGCCACCCAGGCGCCCCCAATTCTTTTTAGTTTTTAAGTCAAAATTATCATGTTGAAAAAAACCCTGAAACTGTACGAAATGTCTCTATGCCAAATTTAAGCCCTCGTTGGGAAATGTCCATATGCCTGGTTGTTTCCTTACCTGTAGGTCAGCTGGGTGCTGCCTGGAGTATATGAGCATGCTGGAAAGACAAGGAGGGTATGAAAGTAATTCTGATCTAGGCCTGGTGGAATAACCTCAACATCTAACCCAATCTAACCACTCAGCCCCTATAGAACTTCCCTTTAAGGACCCTGAAAGGCAAAAAATGACAATCCTTCTTGGTCACATCTTTCTGTTTATCACCAGTTTTGTTTTTGTTTATTCTATTCTTCTTAGTAAGTCTTAATGGCCCTAATGGCATCTCTGGCTGTAAAGAGCTAATGTAACTGGCTGTCACTTAACAGCCATGCCTATCTGCTAAGGGACAGAGTTTGTAAATATGGGTCATACTATAAATGACATTTTATGACCATTATGCCTCAAAAGCGAATTCTCCCTCCCCACCACCAAAAAAGTTAAAACTTCCTGGAAAAGGCTTTCTTGCCTTGCTGTACATCTCTCCTCTAAAAAGGAAAGAAATTCAAATATGACAACTTCCCAAATTTATTGGTGAAGCTCTGTTTTTGCTTAAGAAAAAAGAAATATGTGAACACTTCTGACTGTCTCCAATATAGACTTTCCCTTTAAGCCCCAAGACAATATATGTATTGGCTTACATGGCATGGACCTTCCTGAGGGAGAACATATCCCTGTTCCGATGAAAATATTAGCTTTCCCTTATAAGAACTGGGAGAGCCAAGAAAGAATCTCTCTGTCTGGAGCCAGTGCCCTCCACCCAAGCATATTATTATTGTAGTAATCTATTTCATAAAAAAAAAAAAAAAAAAAAACAATATTTGATCAAAATTAAGTTAGGGTGTCTCATAGTCTGGAGCCTCCATTGCTTGGTTTCATTCCTCACAAGTCCAAATTTGACCCAAAATTTGGAGATTAAGATACCTGAATAAAAACACATCCTTGCTGATTTTGCAAGCTTTCCAGCTATGTCGACCTAGAAACCAGCCAGTCTCATAGAGTTAAAAGGATTCTTAATATTTATCTAGTCTTATGGAGAAACTGAGGCCAAGAGAGATCAAACAACTTCCAACAGGGCTCAACTAAACAGCACCAAGAACCAATCTCTCCTGCCTCCTCATCCAGGACTCTCCACATTTACACCATATCACCATTATTTAGGTCAGCATTCGATCTGTGAACCATAATGCACCCACTCTTTATTTTTACAAATATTCTAACATTCAACAAACTTACATAAAACATATTTAATAACTAGCATTTAGGGAACTATCATCTTACAAAAATTTAGTATTTGGTAAATCAAAACACCTAGTTTTCTGATATACTATATCCCTTTAATCAAAGCTCTAAATCTAGAAGAAATTCAAGCACAAAGCCGGAAAAATAAATTAGGAGGGTGGGCCCCACTAAACATGGCAGGTCTCAAGGCAACTGTCCCAAGGGGTGGGTAAGAGAGCAGCCAATCAAGGGCACCCACTAAGGGGGCGAAGAAGCAGTGCAAGAATGGGGCAGAGGTGGATATTCAGAGCCAGAGATCCACCCCTGTGTTCACATTAACTGCCCAGACTGCACAGGGTGAACAGCCCTCAAAATAGCTCTGCCAAAAGCTAGCAACAAACACAATAATGCCCAAGAACATTTTTGTTTTGAATGTCTTCAGATTACTAGAAATGTCTGAACAATGTCCCCTCCCCAGCCGCTACCTTCAGGCATTATATAATTCACACTTACATAACCACTCTGTGACATTTCAATGGCCCTTTTATATTTCACCAAAACTATTTTTCCCATTTTCCAAGGTGAATTACGAAAGCATCTTAAGGCATATGACTCAGACATTGAAAGTCATCTTGTAACTGAAGACACTACCCAAGCCATCTCCCACCACCTTTTGTACCCATGGACACACACCCACACCATTCCCTAAAATGTGGAACCTTATACACAACTGAAAAAAAAAAAACAAATTGGAAAAACCTAGGGAAGGCAGTTGTTTCTGTCTATCCAGTGTAGAATCAGAATCCCTCAAGTAGATCAGGCTGGGAATTCATCACCAGGGTTTACAGAGCATCAACCAGGGCCAAGGTATCAATCATTGTTGTGGCTGTATTCTTCAGGGCAGTTGGGTTCTCTTTTTTAAAACAGATCTGCTTAGGGGTGCCTCAGGGGCTCAGTCAGTTAAGCGTCTGACTCTTGATTTCAGCTCAGGTCATGATCTCGTGGTTCACAGGTTCGAGTCCTACATTGGGCTCTGCACTGACAGTGCATAGCCTGCTTGGAATTTTCTCTCTCTCTCTTTGTCTCTCTCTGCCTCTTCACTTCCCCCCTCTCCCAAAATAAATAAATAAATCTTTAAAAAGTTTTTTTAATAGATAAAACAGACCTACTTACTGAGCAGTAAACCTAAATACCATACTGGTTCCTTTAGAAGGGGAAAAAAAAAGCCAATTACCAGATGTTCAAGGGAATCCTTCAATTACCCTGGAAAACACAGCCCTTCATCAGAGCCCAAGGTGGGTAATATCTGCTCCTCCCAAACTCTGGATTTTAAGTGCTCCTACTGTGTGTTCTTAACTCTCTCTGTTTTTCCGATGACAGCATTTACCCAACTGTGTTTTAACTGCCTAGGTCTGAAATTCCCACTAGACCATAAGCTCCGTGAGGACAGGAAACATGTTCTCTCATTCACCATTGTACCTCTAGAACTATTACTGTGACAGTTCAACAAGGTCATTAATTCATTCAACAAATGTTTGTTAAGGACCTACTCTGTACCAGGCTCTGTTCTGTGTGTTGGAGACACAGTGTGAACACAAAAAAGATCAAGTACTCAGATCTCATGGAGATGCTATTGTAGCAGAGATGTAGAAGATGTCATTCCGTTGCCTATCTCAGATTCCCTTCACTGAGTCAGTACATCCTCTCCCTGTTCCTGTGTATTGGCTCCCAGCTCCCAATTGTTCCCATTCCCAAGAGAACTATTCTCAGCTGAGGGGTACTGCCTCAGCCAGGAAATCACAATGCCCCCTCCCTAGTCCACAGCCAATGACTAACTTATAGGGCACAAAGGGCCAGCTCCTCATATCCAGGTACAATTCGTGCACCAAAAATTCTTTCCTGAGACTAGACTTTGCCTGACACCACCTCCTTGTCTGACTGCCTCCCCTCATGCTCTCCTGCTTCTCTTCTTCCCCTGAAGGTTCTTCTTGAACAGAATTACTTTGGTATGCATTTGAATCCTACCCTCAATCTCTGCTTCTAGGAAACCCAATCTAAGCAAGAAGGGAAGACAATAATAAGCAAGGAAACATGTAAACGTACACTATATCAGATGGAGAATTAATATAGCAAGGGAAAGATGGAGGGGTATACTGGTAGAGATGAGTCCTATTTTAGACAAAATGGTTAGGGAAATACTTCTCCATTAAGATGCCATTGGCAGAGACCTAAAGGAAGTGAAGTCTGGGCATGAACATTCCAGGCAGAGGGAACCTCGCAGTGAGGAGCAAGTGTGCTTATCATGGTTGAAGAGCTAGAAGGAGGCTGGGATAAAGCAGTTAGGGGGAAGGTGGGAGGACGATGGTCGTAAGCAGATGATTGGGTGTTGGTTATTAAAAAGGACTATCACAGGGCCTCCTTGTTCCCACTGCAAAATCATGGAAGTATCAGAACACCGAAATAAGAGCAACCTGAAGATGAACAAAGTCATCTTATAAGACTGATAAGTCTTAAAGGACTTGCTGAAATGGTACAGATGAGAAAATGTGTACATGAATTTTATAAGGATATGATGAAAGTGCAAGATTACAGGGATGCTTGGATGACTCAGTCGGTTAAGCATCTGACTTTGGCTCAGGTCATGAGCTCATGGTTCATGGGTTCAAGTCCTGCATCAGGCTCCACACTGTCAGCACAGAGCTTACTTGGGATTCTCTATCTTTCCCTCTCTCTCTCTCTGCCCCTCCCCCACTCACACTTTCTCTGTCTCTTAAAAATAAACTTAAAAAATTATTTAAAAAGTGGAAGATTACAGATATCTTACTAAAAATGAACAAATAAAAGAGAATGGTAGTGGAGTTCTCCATTCCCTTTCCATATTTTTTCATGAGGGTTTTTTCCCTCTTCTTTTACACTTACCCCTCTCTCCACCTGTATTCTGTTCATCCTAATCTGCGATGTGACACTCTCATATCAGTTCTGAATTGTTACACTTCAATTATTTCACTACTTTGGTGACATTAATATAAAATATTACACAACTGTATTTATGGGAAGGAATAGAATCATACTTTTTTCTCCTCTTCTCCTTCCCTTCTCTTCGTTTTTCATCCTTTTTCCTTTTTTCTCTTCTTTTCCATATTCTCTTCTTCTCTTGCACTTGAGAAATAGTTGTTTCAGTAAACAAATATAGGCTTGTGCCATACTTACTCAGCAATTGTCCTTCCCTCTATTGCCTAACACTAATCAGGATAATAACTACCACTCAATTAACACAAACTATTGTTAGCAAAAAGCAAACCAGAAACTACAGAGTGATTCTCAAAAAAAAAAAAAAAAGTATATTATGGACAAATTTCTGTTCTACCTCTTTGTGGATAATAGTACTCATGTGAAGAGTGACTCCACAGCATATGCATCGTACTTATAGTAACAGTGGCTAAAACATAAGATGTTTTCTGCAGGCTTGACACTATGCTAATCGACTGACATCTATCATCTCATTGAAGCTTTACAACAACTCTGTGAGGTGGTTATTATTATTGCCCCCATTTTACCCATGAGAAAATGAGGCATGGAAATAATGTAACTTCCCCAGGGTCACCCATCTAGTCCTTGGCCCATCTGGGAATGCAACCAAGGTTGAGTGAGTCCAGTACAGGAACTCCTGAATTCCACTCTGCATTGCCCTCCCCTAACCCCGTTACACCAATTCACAACTTTTTGCTTCTACCTCCACCACCCCCACAACTGTTCTGTGAGCTTCCTGAGAGTGGAAACTAAATTTTATTCATCTCTGCCCACCAGGAACAGTAGTAGGGGCCCAATAAAGTATACTTCTGTTTTCCCCACTTGAGTTCCAAACTAAATAAGGGATAAGACAAAAGAGTAAGGCAGATACAGATGAAAATATGAGCTTCATTACTGAGAAATATTGGCTGAAGAAGGAACCACGGGCTTCCCGGTGCTGAACCCCAGAGTTAGCCATACTGATCCTCTGGTCATGGACAACACCAGGAAAACCACAGGCTTCCACCCTAAAATGTAGCACTTGGAGGAGCAGACCATAACGTGTGTGGACAGAGAAGAAGGGCCCTTCCATACCTGGCTGACAGCCCTTACTCAATAACAACAAGCAGAGAGCACCTAGAGAGTGACCAATGGCAGTCTTTCCACAGAAAAATAGGAAGCCAAGACCTAGGAGGTTCCAACTGCCTCCCCCGACCTTAGTACCTGGAACTCAATGTTCTTGAAATAGTTAGACACAAGGGTTGCACTAAGGATAAAGAACAACTTTATAATGAGCTGTGCAATATGACCCATAATTAATCAGTACTCTAAAAGCAGAGAGTCCAAATCCAGATCGGATTTGGGGAGAGAACTCAGGTTCCTTAATTCCTGTATCAAGTGAACAGTCCGCTGGTTCACAGAGGGATGCTCCCATTTTAAGCTCAGATTTTTATTGAGGGTTCAGTTGGGCTGGATGGAGGCCAGAATATCCTGGCATGTCTTCTGGGTCCTAGGGGTGGGATATATGCATAAGCCCCAGCAAGTCTGGAGGCATCACTGAGAACCAGAGCCCCATGAGAACCAGAACACTGCTGGCCAGGAAGTGAGCACGCATGTGGCACTTTGTGGCTAGGCGGCAGTGGCACAGCCCAGAGATTTCAGAGAAGGAAAGAAGCAACAGAGCAGACCAACAGTGGAGAGCTCCACTGGCTACCCAGGGCACTTCCCTTTGCCACTAGAAGACATTAGTCATACCCAAGACCTCTCCAACAGCAGGATGTTTATGGAATTGTAGAATCTGCTGCCTACCATCCTATCCATCCCCTTTCCCTAGTCATCTCATTGAATTCATATGTGTCAATATTTTTACTTTGGGTGGGGGGAGCTATTGAAACCAGAACCTATAAGTCAGCCAGCCAAAGCAAAATAGCACAGCCATGCACAGAATTTGAGTCTTCTTGGACAGTCTATACTCAAAGAAAATAAGCTTTTCTTAAATTATCAGAATTGGCTCTTCTCGCTCTAAATAGATTAAATTTTGACCTTCCAAATTGACTCTGACTCTGTTAACCCAGGGGAGTTGTTCTCTGTTGCCAAATAAGAAGTGGGGAATAAACACAATCTCAAGAATGAAAAGTTGGCACCCTCTCACCAGGAACCCAAGTATCATGGCCTAACCCTTACCACTAGATTTTGTTCAGAGATCTGGGTGAAAGAACCAGAGAAAACTGTTTTATCAATAGCTATTTACTTCTGTGGATGTTACTTTAGAGATTTTATCCTATCCAAATAACACTAAAGGTAACCATGTAATTATAATCAAACTAGATGTCAACAAACCCCCCAACACCCCTCCCCGTATATTTATCATCCTAATACAGTCTAAGCCTGTGCTCCCCAGCACAGAGGTGAAGCTGAGAGTTTCTATAAACAGTTTCATCCTTGTCTATTCTGGTCTGCTTTGCACAGATAAAATCAGTGGTCGAATCAGAGATTTCACTGCTAGCCCCAGCTCTATCACAAATAACCCAGTGAGGATCAGGAAAAACCAGACCAAGGATGACTCAGTAAAATCCATTGTCTATGGGAGAGACATCAGAACAGGACCAAATGGCAGTAACATTTGTGTAGAAGGAGCATGGGTCTATAAAATGTTATCTCTGGAGCTAAGCTGTTCAAACAAAAAGATAAAATCTTGAAATAATGGTTAAATTGATGTAATCTACAGTGAAAGGTTCCAACCCTGTCTGTGATATCATCCAAGGCCAAGTTCAATCAGGCGCGATGGGAATGATGCTATCTCTGCCTGGTTCTGTCTAGACAAACACAACCACCTAAAAAAGCATTAGGGTCCAGGTCAGTTGTCAACCAGAGATAATCTCTAAAATCATGGAGGCAACAGCAAAGCTTTTTCTCTACTCACCTTTCAGCAAGACAATAAATGTCAGAAGGTTGTGCTTATAGCCGCTGGGGTTAAATTTCACACACCGGATAAATTCGGGTTAATAAAGGTAACATGTGGATCACATTCTGATTTGGCTTTAAAGAAGGGAGATTAAGTTATTTTCCTTGGAACAAATTGCAGAACCCAGAAATTATTATTTTGAAGATATAAAGAAAGAATTGATATAAGGGAAAGTACTAGGTAATTAAATGCTAGCATCAGTGCTAGAAAATAATTTAACATTTTCACTTCACCAAACTCTCCATCTTGGTTTTCTGTTGCCCGCTGACTAAAGTGCTTTTTGGAGTTACACAATTATCAGAATCACTCAGTTGTCAAAATAGTTCATCTTGCATCCATTATCCGGATTAACTATCGGTGTTGGTAAACTTTAGTTTGCAATTCTTGAAACTAGTTAATGATAGAGTGGGAATCAAAATCACAACTGAAAAATGTCAGAGTTACCAATTTTTCTTAAGAATATTTACAAAAAATTACCTATCTTTTGAAACCCAAAGCCTATTTTTGGAATCAAAAATCAAAAAATTATTTTAAAAACGTAGCACCTCAAAATGATACAAAATAATTTATAAATCAATTAGACTTGATCATTAGTTACAATCAATAAAGGTAGTAAAAAAAAAAAAGCATCGATGCTAGATGTATGCAGAAAATTAAATAAAGCTTAGAGAACACATTTAAGCGTTAAGGTAAAATGTAAGAAGAACTAATGAGGAGACCCTGGTATCTATTACCTCCCTCATTTCTTACTCCCTTCCACAGAGGACACCTAAGGCACCTCCTAATACATTTTATACTTATTTGTTTTAAAAAGCAAACAAATAGGCCAATATAGATATAGAGACTTTACCACACGCACACAAGAAACATCCATGACCTGCGGTGATATGGCAAGACTCATGATTTCTCTCCTTCCAGATGGTCCCTGGGTTCATTGCTGAAGGATGCACACTTCTGTTCCCATCTCAACCCAAGAGTAAAAGTTTAACCACCTTTCTCGACACCGTGTCCAACACCTGGGTGCTTTGGGCCTCCTAGCTCTACTGCGAATTGTTATAAAGGCAGAAATGTGCTGTTCAGTGTCTTCTTGGTGACTTGGATGAAAAGAGCAAGCTTAGGGGACTGACACTTCTCCTGAGAACCATTTCTCATGTAGACTGCCTCACACCTATTGGGGGAATGGCCAGAAACAACCTTGGTGCTCACTTTTATGGGAAACAGGGTTTCCTGAATGACTTCTGAAGTGTCCTCACTCACAAACTAGGGAGGCAAGGCTTCTCCTAAACATGAATCTGTACACTAAAGATGTTTGTCACTTAAGCATGCTTACTGCAGACCAACCTCACTTCTAGAAATCGGCATCAATGACATTTTGCCTTTAGCCCTGACAGTTCTGTGCCCCACATCCCTTCATAAATATCACCCTTGCACTGAGTGACCAGTGCCTCCCTTCTCCTCAGTGCAAGCTTTCCCAGTCACAGCCATACCCCCCCACCTCACCCGACTCGCTCCAGAAGATGCCAGAAGCCCAGCTTTTCTAGGCTTATTTTAACCCCAGCAGATGTGCAGCACCGGTGGTTCGAAAGGGCCAAAGCTGCCTTCTATACGCTACCAATGGACATGTCCATTCATCAAAAACTCCAGCTTTGGAATGGTTTGAGGAGGGTACAAGGGTATGGCATTTCACATACGTTAAGCTCTGGGGTGTGACGGCTCCCTCCGAGACACAGCGTCTGTGGGAGCTGGTAGACAGCCAGTTTGGGAATGAGAAGCGTTTTGAGACCAGCCTCATTGTGGTTGTGTCCTGCAGTGACTTCTCACGGAGCCAAAGCATTGCCTTCCCCGACTCCAGAACAGATGGCCCTTCCCTCAGCCACACTTGAAACTTTATCCTCCCCCTCCTTCCCTTAACATCCCTCTAAATCTCCACAACCAGATGAAACACTCCCTCTCCTTGGCCTCCACTGCATTTTGTACTGCTCATGATATTTTAAATATTTAATTTGCATTATAAAAATATGTGATTGTTTAATATCCCTATTAAATGGTAAAAAAAGAAAGAGGTTTTTGTTTTTGTTTTTTTACTTCCACAGCACCTACTGCTATGCCCTGATCTGATAGGAACTCATTAAGTATTTGTTATATTGGGGGCGCCTGGGTGGCTCAGTTGGTTAAGCATCCAACTTCGGCTCAGGTCACGACCTCACAGTTTGTGGGTTCGAGCCCCGCGTCAGGCTCTGTGCTGATGGCTCGGAGCCTGGAGCCTGCTTCAGATTCTGTGTCTCCCCCTCTCTCTGCCCCTCCCCTGCTTGTGCTCTGTCTCTCTCTCTGTCTCAAAAATAAATAAAACATTAAAAAAAAAAAAAGTATTTGTTGTATTGAACAGAGAGAGTACACTTGGTCTGCCACCATCACTGGTATGTTGCTAAGATTAATATTTCCATCTATCATTCTAACATATTTGAAAACCTCAAAAAGAGATATACTAGAGGCACCTAGGTGGCTCAGTCAGTTGAACATCAGACACTTGATTTCGGCTCAGGTCACGATCCCAGGGTCATGGGATGGAGCCCTGCATCCTGCTTGCACTGAACATGGAGCGTGCTTAAGATTCTCTCTCTCCCCTGCTGCCCCTTTCCCCCACTGGCACGCTCTCTTTCTCTCTCTAAAAAATAAAAAATAAAAAAGAGGTATTCTAATAGAACCCAGTGAAAAAATTATTTCAGTTAGGATTCAATTTGAGTTTTTACCCTTTTTTAAAGGAAGCATTATTTAGACCAAAAACCTAGTACTTAAGGACTTCCTTATGTAGGTCACTAGATGTTGGCAAAGATATATAATATGGTAAGGCAACATTTAAATTATTAATAACAATTAACCATGATAGAATAGAGATATTTTTTTCTGCCACTGAAATGTCCATGCTGTCCCTCTAGAGGGTGATTATGTACCATGCCATTGAAATCCTACCTGCCCCATCTCAAAAATTAAGTGTTTTATGATACGGAAGCCGCTCACCACCCTGAAGTATATTAAATTTCTCCCTCTATCTCATCCTGAGAATTGCCCTGTCATTTCCATCAGGCTTTCGTTCCAGGGACTCATCCCAGCACAGCACTGCAGACAGGTGCAGCCAGCAAACTCGCCAAATGGCAGGAGCCAGATCCTGGAAATCCGAGTTAGAGAATGATACACAAACCCATCATACCCAGGCTGACTGCAGTTATCAGAATCACTGAGTTGCCAAAATAGTTCATTTTGCATTCATTATCCAGATGAACTAGTAATGTTGATAAACTTCGGTTTGTGATCCTTTAGTTAGCTATAGGATGCAAAACCAAAATCACAAATGAAAAATGTCACAAAGGGTTACCTGTTTTCTTCAGAAACAAAGAGCTGTAGGCACATCAGCGGGTGATTCCAGTGAGCATGAAAGAGAAATGGGTAGCAGAATCATGTAAACCAGCCTCTGATGTCCTCGCCTCTCCCATCAGGGCGTTCTACCCACACTTCCTCTGCCCAAGACAGAGTGTGATGGTGCCTCCATGTCTGCCCAGGAATGACATGTGGTGTAGTTAAAAGCATACTAGATCCACATTCAAATCCCTCTCCAGCACACTGACTGGATAAGGATATTGACAAGAAGAATGTTTCTTAAATTTTTAATTTCTTTTCTTAGTTAAGTAATATATGAATATGAGCTCATTTTAAGCAACTCAAACAACACAGAACAATATCAGGCAAAGATGGAGTCCTCCTTTCTTCTTACCAATCTCACGCTCCTCTCCAGAGACATATTCCCAGTGGAATTTCTGGGTGCATGTCCATCCAGATCTTTTCCTGGTGTGTGTGTATATATACACACATTACATATATATAATACATATAATGTATTATATATATTATATATGTATTATATATTATATATATTATATATATTATATATAATATATATATAGTCATAATATATGACCAAAACCTACCTATCATCTGTCTATCTAGCAAATCATTTTGTAAATACTCCTCAGCAATTTACTGTAATTCACCAACACGCTTTGGCGTTCCCTACTTGTGGGAACTGGATTTCCAGTATTTATGTATTCCCTCAGTAAGTTATTTAACCTCTGAGCTTCAGTTCGGATCTCTTCTTTGTAAGATGAGGATAATGATGCCGCTTTCACAGGCTTATAGAGCGTGTAAGAAAGAAGCCATTTGCAGAGCAGGGATTCATGGATTCCCTCCTGGTGAGCACTATGTGAAATCTTCATCTTTATTTGTGGTTTGTATATTTATTTTCTGCCTTCCGCCCCACTGGGAAATATTTCCCTTGAAGGCAGAGTCTGTGGCTTTTTAGTGCTGTGTCCCCAGTGCCTAGAACAAAGCTGGTGTATAGATGTGCACACTAAATGCTTTCTAATTGGCTGGCTAGCTAGCTCCTCAGCCATACGCATCTATACTGGTCCTGCCCCAAACTTCCAGCTGAGCACGAGTCACCAGGTGACGAAGGTCTGCTAGCCTATTGTAGGTGTAGGTGGTCAGGCCCGTGGTTGCCTGCTAGAAAAGAGTACATGGCAAAAGGCAGAGACAGATGGAGAAGGTCAAGCAAACATACTCTGGGACACCAAAGAGATGGGGGATGAGCAGGAAGGTGGTGTCAGAACACGGGGCTGAAAGAGGGTGTTAGCAACATGGATGCCTACCAGTGAGACTCCAGCTGAGTTGGCTGATTATTTTCCACCTCCTGGGTGGAAAAGGCCTGGGCCACAGATATAAGCAGGTCCAAAAGGGGAAGAACTCTGCCAAGGAGGTCTGCCTCTAGGAAGACAGCACCTAGCCTCAGAAGGAGCAGGGGAGCTGCCCATCAAGGGAGTCTGGAATCCCACAGTGTTGGAACTGAAGGGGGTATTGGCAGTATCTAATTCTGATAAAATGCAGAAGTACGGAATTCTGATTCTGTAGGCCTAGGGATGCGGTCCAAGCTCTTGGTTATACAGAAGAAGAAAAGATCCAAGCAGCGTGCACACACTAGGAGCTGGCAAAGCCCGTGCATCTGACACAGTGAGGGAAGCCAGAGTTGCTCAGCAGGAGGGCCTGGAAGGTAGCAGGAAGTCAGGCATGTGGTGTCCCGTTCACTCTCTCCAATGCAAGGCAGCAGAGCACCTCACAGGGCAAAGGTTCTCCAAGTCTGGACCCCATACCAGCAGCACCAGAACACCCTAGAACTTGTTTAAAAAGAAATCCTTAAAAAGAAAATCCCACCCCAGATCTACTGAATCACAAATTCTAAAGGTAGGATCCTGCAATCTGTCTTAACAAATCCTCTAGGTGATTCTGGTGCACAGCAGTGTTTGAGAGCCTTGCCACAGGGGATAATCAGGTAAACATTTATATTGCCTTCTGAAAAAATTCAACTTGCTTCTGGATATGGGTGTACCTAGTGTTCTGGAAACTCATTGCCAATATACTGCCAATATATTGGAGAATTTGAGAAATGACTCCAGTTTTCTATCCAGAGTAAACGATCAGTTCCAACAATGTCCAGAAATCCATTACATACTGGCAACTGATGACACAACATCTCAACTCCAGCTCAGCTGCCAACAATGGGAACTGCTGTGGGACACAACTGCCATCATCATCATCCCATAACCATCCCCATCCCCATCACCCACATTTACATAATGCTTACTGTATATCGGGCACTGTAGTTAGAACTTTATATAGCATACAAAATCACACAGTTGGTACTATATTTGCATTCTCCCATTTTATAGATAAGAAAACTGAAGCAAAGAGAGATTAAGTGAACTGCCAATAATCCCACTGCTCCTGAGGGTCAGAGCAGAGTTTTTAACCTAATTACATGGCATCCTATACCTCTACTCCTTAAGTCTGTGCAAGACAGGCAGCCTAGGTGGTGGTTAAGAGCACTCACTCTGGGGACGGGTCACCTGGATTTGAATCTGGCTCTGCCACTTACTAGTAGTGATCGCTTATTAACTGGTCTTCTGGCCTCTAGTCTCACCACCCTCTTCCTGGAAATCCATTCCAAAATAATTATTTTTCATATTCAACTATATTTCAGTCATTATCCTCTTTAAAACTCTTCCATTTGTTCCCTATGAGATAAAATCTAAGCATACTATGCCATTCACAAAGAAGTTTCCACATACTCATCCTGCTTCCTCTCCTACCATTCTTCCCTTGTGCACTGAGCCATAGTCATCCCAAACAATTTACCAGTCCCTGATTAAATCAGCCTGTATTTCCTTGACTGGAATTTCCTACCATCCCACCCTTCCCTCACTTGGAATTTTCCAAGTAATTCCTACTTAATTTTAGTTTTGGCTAACCATGGCTTTCTTTGGGGAAGTCTTTCCTGGGGACTCCCCATATAAGCTTAAGGCATCCTTTTCTTTCTGCTTCCATTGGCAAAATCCCCACCATAGTGGCTCTTATACTGTGTTGAAATTTCCTGCCAATCTGTCCTGTAGCCTTATGAATTTGAGGGAGCAGAAACTGTCATTTCATCTCTGCATAGTCACAGGGCATATTCACAGATGCAAATAAATATTGGTTAAATAAATGGATGGAGTAAATAGGGGGTAGGAGAGCCCTTTACTCCAGGGAAGGCAAGAGACAAAGTTCAAAAATATCTAGAGAGGGAACTGAAGTAACAACAAAGTCATAATAGTTGGTGCGAGATAATGCTCCAGGAATCCAATGTATAAACAATGCAGCATCCTAAGCACAGAGCTTCATTTCCTGACATGACATCATTGAGATATCTTCAACTGGGCACACAGTCCTAGGAGTCACTTAACTGAAAAATGTTTTTACCTATCTGAAGATTTCTTGGTACTCTCTATGACACAAATTTCTGAAAGTCCCAATAAGATTCTCTCTTCGTGGCTCTTGAAAGGGGTTCTCCTAGTTGAGATTTAGCTCACAGCTGCATGGATGAGAGGACCCACCCTGAGGATGACCGCTCACAAAGGCCACATGGAGGAAAAAGTGAGAACAATGGCTGGAGTAAAAGAAAAGACCTTAGGGGCACCTGGGTGGCTCAGTCTGTTGAGCGTCAGACTCTTGATTTCAGCTCAGGTCATGATCCCAGGGCTGTGGGATTGAGCCCTGCATAGGGCTCCACGCTAAGCATGGAGCCTCCTTAAGATTCTCTCTCTCTCTCTCTCTCTCTCTCTCTCTCTCTCTCTCTCTGCTTCTCTCCCCAACTCACTCTCTCTCTCTAAAATAAATAAAAATAAATTTTTTAAAAAATCTTAAATTATCTGAAAACGTGAAAAGTCCAGACCTAAGACTTTAACCATCAAACATGTCTTAAGAAACTAAAAGAAGACTTTCTCTTAAACCTAAATTTTCCTTTTGTTAAATAATAAAATGAAACTACCCAAAATATACTTGAAGTTTCATTATATGTTCTGCATAGTTTAATGGTACCTCTAACAGTGCTTTAGTTCAATCTGCTTGTCACTGATTTTCTTTAACATTTTTATTTTTTTTAATGTTCATTTATTTTTGAGAGAGAGAGAGAGAGAGAGAGAGTGTGTGTGTGTGTGTGTGTGTGTGTGTGTGTGTTGGGGAGAGGCAGAGAGAGGGAGGCAGAGGGTCTGAAGTGGGCTCTGTGCGGACAGCAGAGAGCCCGATGCGGCGCTCAAACTCACAAAGCACTGTCAGCCCAGAGCCTGCTTGGGATCCTCTCCCCTTCCCTACTCATGCACATGCATGCTCTCTTTCAAAAATAAATAAACATGTAAAAACAAAGAAGTACAGTTTGGAAAGAAGAGGTGCATGACAGGAAAAGCATATGTGGAGGGCAAAGTTACAGGGACACCCTGTGTGTTCTCACCTCAAGGACTTTGCATGTGCTGTTCCCTCTGCCTAGAATTCTCCCCCAGTAGATATACAAGTGGCTCACCCCCTCACTTCCTTCAGGTATTTATTCAAAAACCACTTTCTCAGTAGGAGCTTCCCTGCCAACCTTATTTAAAATTTCAAAACTTGCCACCCCCCAAAGTTTCATTTTCCCTTTTCCTGCTTTAGATGTTCTCTTTAGTATTAACCACTATCGAATCTATATTTTAATTATCTTATTCAATGTTTCTTCCACTAGAATGTAAACTCTACAAAGCAGAGAATTTTGTCTTGTTTACCACTTGATTCCCAGCACCTAGAACAGTGCCTGGCACAGAGTAAGTACTGACTGAGTAGACATTTGTTGAATAAATAAATAAGTTCTATGGAGGAGAAAGGGGTTGATGAATGGGCTATTATGAAAATATCAAATTGACAGAAATAGAAATTTTACAGGAGAGAATCAAGTTCATGAGTTTGGGCAGATGGTTTGGAGACAATTGGGGAAAACCTGGAATGTCCTGCCAAGGGCTTATAAATAAAGGGCTTTGGGGAGAATTTGAGGGGTCATCTGGTCTACTTCTGTCATTTGAAGGCAGCCCTACCCATAAGTCATCCCAGACAAAACAAGCTATTCAGCTTTCTATTTACACAAGGTTCATTGCATGTTCCTTAGAGGCTGGGGCAAACATCACAGAGCTCAAATTTACGGTCTGGCTGTTCCATTTTCAACCTCAGAGGGGGATATTTATGTCTTTGCAAAGCTGAGGCACTGAATTCCCTCCCAATGTTTCAGAAGATTGGTCCTGGTTATAACTTCCATTCACTCTAATGGAAAAACTGGAAAGGAAAGGGTGGTTTAGTGTGAATATGATGTTTTTCCATTCTAAAGTCCCTGAAATCTACATGGGGCCCCTGGCTTGTTGGCAGTTACCACTATGGTTGTGCTCACCAACAGAGAAGTTGCTAGGCAGTTGAAGCCTTGGGTGGACAGTGTATTCATTATCTGGTAATGTGCCCAAGGCAGGGTCCTAAACTCCACCTGCATCCATTTCCAACACCTCGTACCTATTTAGATGAGAAGAAGAGGTACAAGAAGACATGAGACATGAGGGAAACTGGACTTGTAGTTTGCTTCTACTCCAACTGCACGCTGTCACTTGGGTATACAGGACATTCACAAGTGCGGGTGTCCGCTGGAAATATAAGTCCCAACCTGCTTCCCAATGGGGGCGTGTGTTGTAACAGAGAAAGGTGAACAAAAGGAAATGACATGAGGAAGAAGTGGAAGATGGAACAGAAACAGGGAGACTTTGAGTCAACCACAAACCACACAATGTAGGCATTCAATATCTACTAGCTGAATTAAATCATTTGCTGAAAGCTGAACTTGTTTTTAAGGAACATTTACTCCCATTTAATTGGTTGAAATGGGTCTTAACATAACTGACAATAAGCTATTGCACCAACTAGCAAAAACACACTCCTGGATGTGTGCTCTGATTGATGAGAAAAACAACCCTAATTAACATTTGAAATTCTTCAGTGAAATATTCAACAAACTAATAAAACCAATTAAAACAAGTCAAATAAATAACCTATTTTCTAAATTATTTTTCTTGTATTTTTCACTCCATATCCAATATCTACTATTTGCTTTTCCAGTACAAACATTACACAGCTCGTATATGTTTCATAGGTAATATTCACCAATTTGGGGGAAAAAAACCCTGAAAACATCAATAGAGGTAAAATGGACGGTATAACACTGCCACTGAGCTTCTGTTTTATTGTGAGCCTTTGCTTCAGGTTTCCTTTTATAGTTTCATGGGCAAGGGCACTAATGGGACTAACTGTCCCATAATCTTCCACTTTTAAAGTTAGGCTCATCAATAAACTAGTGATATGTATATAAACTACAGAGCCTTCTATTTCAAAGAAGTAACTTTTGTGTCTGGAATTTGAAGTACTGATTCAAAAAAACAAAGGATTTAAAATAAAGAAAAGATATAACCCTTATTTTACTTTTAAAAAAAATTTTTTTTTATTTGAGAGAGAGAGAGCGAAAGCATGAGTGGAGGAGGGGCAGAGAGGGAGACAGAGAATCCCAAGCACGCTCGCACTGTCAGACCAGAGCCTAATGTGGGGCTTGAACTCAGAAACCGTGAGTTCATGACTTGAGCTGAAATCAAGAGTCAGATGTTTAACTGACTGAGCCTTCCAGGTACCCAACTCTTATTTTACTTTTGTCCTTCAATATATTTTTTTAATGTTTATTTATTTTTGAGAGAGAGAGAGAGTGAGAGAGAGAGAGAGAGAGAGAGAGTCAGAGCAAGACAGGGAGGGGCAGAGAGGGAGGGAGACAGAATCTGAAGCAGGCTCTAGGCTCTGCACCCGGACACGGGGCTCCCAACATAGGGCTCAACTCTTGATCCGTGAGATCATGACCTGAGCCGAAGTTGGACACTCAACCAACTGAGCCATCCAGGTGCCCAATGTCCTTCAATATATTTTTATTAATCAGTTTGCCATTATACTTTGCCCGCACAGTCAAAGGACACAGATTCCATTGACAAATCTCGAAAATTGTTGATGGTCCTGGGCTCATAATTTCCAACTTGATAGTGTTAAGACATTTCTAGAAGGGAAGGGGAAAAAATGAATATTTATTAAACAGCTTCTCTGTGCCTTCTTTTTTGTGTGTTGAATGTTTTATATGTCAACTCACTTCAGTGTAGGAATAATATCCTTATTTTACCTCTGAGGAAACTGAGACAGTAACTGGCCCATGGTCACACTGCTAGAAATAGCAGAGCCAGAATCAAATCCATGTCTGTCAAATTCCAAGGCCTGGGCTCTTGTCCAGGTGGGGACAGGAGACAGGACTATGCATCAACTGGAAGGAGCCTCAGAGATTGCCTAATCGAGCACAGAACAACCTCACCCCCCCCCCTCATTGGCTACAACTCTGCCAAAAACACATATTGCACAGACCAGAACACCAAAAATCAGATCATTTCAATGCTCTGCCAAGCCACAAGTTATGCAAATGGTGAGTGTACTCATAGAAAGTGATATTTAATAATTTTAAAATGTAAAATTATTTTTACATTCCCCCATTTCATCTTTTTAAAGTCAACTTCATTGAGATAGAATTCATATTCAGAAAACCTCACCATGTAAGGTATACAAATCAATAGGTTTTGACAGATGTATATGCTCCTGAAACCACCCTGACAATCAAGATACAAAATAGTTCCACCCATCCCCAAAGACTCCTTGTGTTCTTCTCCTCTTCCCTGTACCCACAGCCTGAAGCAAAAACTGATCTGCTTTGGTCACTTTAAAAAAATTTTTTTTTAATCTTTATTTATTTTTGAGAGAGACAGAGACAGATGAGAGCAGGGGAGGGACAGAGAGAGAGGGAGACACAGAATCTGAAGCAGGGTCCAGGCTCTGAGCTGTCAGCACAGAGTCTGATGCGGGGCTCGAACTCACGGACTGTGAGATCATGACCTGAGCTGAAGTTGGATGCTTAACCGACAGAGCCACCCAGGTACCCCTGCTTTGGGCACTTTTGATCAATTTCCACTTCCTAGATTTTTATATATTTGGATTCACAAAGTATGTTCTCTTTTGTGTCTGAATTCTTTCCCTTAGCATAATGATTTTGAGATTCATCCATGTTGTTTTGTGTAATAGTAATTTGTTCCTTTGTATTGTTGGGTAGTAAGTACTCCATTGCATGGATGTACCACATTGAGTTTCTCCATTACCTGTCGATGGACAGTTGGGTGATTTCCAGTTCTTTTAGCTATCATGAATAAAGTTGCTGTGAACATATGTGTACAAACCTTTATGCTATCATCTGTTTTCATTTTTCCTGGGTACCTATCTTGTGGTACACCCCACAGTGGTGTGGGTTGGCCATACATTAGGTACATGCTTAACTTTTTAAGAAACTGACAGTCTTCCAAAGTAGTTACACTATTTCACATTCCCACCAGCAATGTTGTGTTCCAATTTCTCCACATCCTTGCCAACATTTAGTCAAAATGTTCAATGTTTTTAATTTTAGCCATTTCTGGTAGATGTATAATGGTTTTCATTTGCATTTCCCCAGTGACCAATGATGTCGAACATCCTTTCATGTGCTTATTAGATATGATAATATCTTCTTTTGTGAAGTTCCTGTTCAATTCTTTTATTCATTTTTATAGAGTTGTTTGCCTATCAAAGCATTTAAGTGTCCTCTGTATATTCTATACACAAATTCTTTGTAGGCTATCTGTTATTGTTGCTTTCAAGGTTGGTCCACAAATTCTTGGATATTCCTTCCTTCAAGAGGTGAAACTTAGTTAAACTCCCCTTGAATGTGGGCTGGATTCAGGGTCTCACTTCTAGTGAATAGAATATGACAGTTATGAGATACCTCTTTGGAGAGCAGGGCATAAAAAGACTGCAGCTGTTGTTTCCAGTGTGTTCTCTCATGCTCTCTCCTGAGCTACTCAGTTAAGGAAAACTCAGCTGCCATACCCTGAAAACAGGCAGGCAACCTATGGAGAAACTCACATGACTAGGAACTGAGATATGCTGGTGGATACTCTGCCAACAGCCACATAAGTGGGCTTGGAAGTGAATCTTCCCCCAGTCAAGACTTCACATGACTACAAGCCCAACCACCACCTTACCTGCAATGTCCCAGATTCTTAGCCCTTGGAAAAATGTGAGATAATAAATGTTTATTGTTTCAAGTTGCTAAGTTTGGGGCTGACTGGTTGTGTGGCAATAGATAACTAACATATATACATGGCAAAATGTTCTCCCATTCTATGGCTTATCTTTTCATTTTGCTAAGGGTGTCACTTGAAGAGCAAGACTTTTTTTTTTTTTTAAGTTTGATTTATTTATTTATTTTGAAAGAGAGAGAGAGAAAGAGTATATTTGCATGTGAGTGGGGGAGAGGCAGAGAGAATCCCAAGCAGGCTCCACAATGTCAGCACAGAGCCTAGTGTGGGGCTCGACCTCACAAACTGCGAGATTATGACCTGAACCAAAATCAAGGGTCAGATGCTTAATTGACTTAGCCACCCAGGTGCCCCTGAGAGCAATGGCTTTTAATTTAATAGTCGAATGTTTTTTTTTCTTTAATATTCAAGATTTTTGTGTCAATCCAAGAACCTACCCCAAGGACACAAAGATTTTTTTCCTATTTTCTTCTAGAATTTTTATCCTTTCTGTTCTTAGGTTTAAGAACCATTTTGTATAGGGTTTGAGGTAAGAACCAAGGTTTACTTTCTCCTTGCAAATATACAATTGCCCCATATAAGTATACAATTTTGGTCAAACTAGGTTCTTTTCATTTTTATAGACACTTTAAAATCATTTTCTCAATTTCTACCAAAATAAGCTCCTGAGATTTTGACTGGGAATGCATTGAATCTATAGATCAATCTAGGGAAAACTGAACACTTAAAAATATTGCATCTTGGCTGTGTATTTTTCATACCATCATTGACCTTGTGGGATTACCTGTATGAAATATCACACTTAAAGGAAATTTCCTGTTGTGTAATTATTTGCCTTTTTCTCAATTTAGTTTTATAAATTTTAGATTCAAGTCTAAACTCAACTTGGATATGTCTCAGTTTCCTAATCTATAAAGTGGAAAAGAAAGATACTTCCCTCTGAAGATTGCAACTGGAGGGACAGAGTAGAAAAGAATTTAAGAAATAGAGTCCTATTTGATTCTAAGAATTTGTGAGGGATAAGTGTATTCCTAAAATAATTTTTAAAAACTATTCTTTAAGAATGCATCTTAACTAAAAAATTTGCTTTGTTTTGATTTCATTGTCTGCTGATCTACAAACGGGTTATACAAGCAGCTAATAATTCATACAAACTTGATAAGGAGCTGGTTTTGTTTCATTCATTATTCAACAAATATTTACTATGTACCAGGCCTGAATTAGGCACTGGGTATGAGGGGTGTGTGTGTGTGTGTGCGTGTGTGTGTGTGTGTGTGTTCTTGGTGTGCATAACATACCTACAATTACGTATTAGTTTATCTCATCTGTATGTAAACTTAGATGAAAGCTATAATTGCTCTTACTCTTCTCCTTGTATCTTTTGAGCTAGGACAGAAACTATGAATCACTGATTATTTCAACCAGTTCGCACTTTATTTTGTCCCTGATATAGTTGCAAAAACAAAATTTCTCTGGCCTGTGCTCTGAAGTTTGAAGAAGGAGAAGATGGAAACTGAAGTTAGAAGTAATGCTAGCATGATGACCTCTCCCTACTACAGGCATCCTACATCACAGGGGAAACACAATAGCTAACAAGTATTTACCATGTGCTTATTGGGTGCCTGGACTTGAATATATTTAAGGCTCTTTATGTCAATATTGTCACAACCTAGACCAGATGGTTTACCTGTAATAACTTAAGAAGGCTGAAAAGATGCCAGCAGACTGCTGGGAGGTTCCTGCAATCTTCCAGGTGAGAGGCAACTTAAGTCTCCACCAGTGGTAGCAACAGAAACGGAGAGAAGTGGATGCCTGTGGAGAATGTCACAGTGGCTGATGGACTAGATATGGGGTTTGAGAGAGCATAATGAATGCCAGGTCACTGCAATTGCAACATGGTTCATTTGTCTTATTCGTGTTGAATTTAAGGTGTTTTTGAGACCATCAAGTGGATACGTAAAGATACATGTGTCCTAGCATTCAAAGGAGAGACCTAACCTGGAGAAATAAATTTTCAAGCCACAGCCATGTAGACAAGAATTCAACCTTGGTCAGAGAGCTTGTCAAAGGAAAAAGAAGAGCGAGAAAAGAACAAGCGGGGCCCAGGACTGAGCCTTTAGGAATTCCAACTTTTAATGGCTACATAGAAGAACAAGAGCCTAAAAGGGAATTAAGGAAGAATGGAGAGAAAGTTGGAGAGCCAGTAGAGAAAGGAAATCAGGAGAGTGTTTCAAGCTGAGGGCAGAGTGATCTACAGTGTTAAATGCTGCTGAAAAGTCAAGCAAAATAAGAACTAGATTGGACAACAATGTTATAATAGGATATAGTTTCCAGCGAAGGAAAATCTTATTAGTGAAAGAGAGAGGAGGGGGGAAACGGGGGAGGGAGGGAGGGAGGTAAGAAAGGAGGGAGAAAGAGAGGAGGAGAGAAAAGAAGACATGTTCTTACGACAAAAAAGAGAGAGAGAGAGAGAGAGGCATGACTGATTCTTGGCACTCTCTACCTATGGATTAGAGATTCCAAGTTTCAGATTCTTCTTCTCATTATCTTCTTTGGCTAGCAAGTAGAAAATGACTTTCTTCACCTTTTGACAGAATTATGTCAGTGCTGTCTCTTGAGAAGAGTTCTAGATGTGAGATTGTCTAGCTCAAAAAGAAAAAAACTACAACCTATCACCACTTACATCAACATACTCCAGAAGGAAATATCAGGCTCAGCGAGCATCTTCAGTCCCCATAAGATCCAGTTCATGACATCTCTATAGCCTGAAGCACCTAAGACAGTTAGCAGTCTGTAACCCGATGCACTGATTTCATAACCATCATTTAGGCAACTGACAACTGGAGATGTGTATAGAAATTCTTCTATTCTCAGGGGTAAACCAGCTTTGAAATAGGGAGAGGGGCATATCCAAGAAATGAAAATAGAGGTTATTACCACGGTATACAATTTTCCTAAAGTTGCTTTTTGACATAGGAATTTTTTGGAGATTCTCAGCAGATAGACTTTTAGACTAGAAGTCAAGACGCCTGAACTTCATTTTCTTAAATAAACCAACTTGCTTCATGGTGCGGGCAGGCCATTTCACCACACCAAGCTTCAGTTTCCTCATCTTCAAATTTAAAAAGATGTCTAGCCTACCTATGTTTCACTGCTGTCATAGTGACCAAAGGCCACACACACAAATGTTCCTTAAAAACACCAAACGACATAAAAATGCCATGAAGAGATTTGCATTAATGTTTTCAATTCATGATGAATATGACTTAAATTTCCAAAAATGGTTAAGACAAACAATCCATAGAATGTCCCTCTAAGAATTTACAACAGAGATTTTAAAAGCTTGTTTTATTTAGGCATCATAATCCATATCCTATAATTTCCATGGTATTTTTAAAAGTTCCTCCCTGATGCTGTCTCAAGAACAAACAAATAAACCCACAAGCAAATGTCTTACTTTGGCGTTACGCTTTAAAATAAAATAAATGTCACCCCCACACACCCACTTCAAATTCTTATCCCCTCCATGAGACCTTCCCTGGCTTTAGCCTCACAGCCACAGGGATCAGCTTGTACTGTGCCCTTCTACTCCGGTCTCCATTTGCTCTCCTTATGTGTACGTTTTGCCCCACCAGGTTCAACTATGATAAAGAGAAACAACACTGAACAAGGCCAAGTAGCACCCATAGCTCTTTTACAGTTCCTCAGAGGACCTAACCCACACCAGACACGTATGTTTATTAAATCCTTAAATTGAAATAGCTGCAAGCAGTGTGTGGGGTAAAGAACAAAAAACTCCGAAGTTATAAAACTCTGGTTCCAGCTCAGTTCTGCCACTTACTCGCTGGTGGTGGTAGTGAGTAATTCACTCAACATCCTTGAGCCTTCTTTACCTGTAAATGAGAAAGCTGGACTAAATCCAGTCAGTCCCTTCCAGTTAATTCTATAAAAATTAAGTTTGTATTTATATATTCCTTCCAGCAATTACCTTCAAAATCTCTCCCTAAAAAGTACCACCTTAGGTCTGTTTTCAGATCTAATTTCTGGTCACTCACTACTTACTGCTACTACTACTACTACTACTACTGGTGTTTCTATTATTAACATAGTATTCATTGAGTACCCACCATGGATCTTGCCCTGTGCCAAGTGCTTGTATTATCTCATTTAATATTCACCTCTCTGAGACAGTATGCCAAGCAAAACTTGTAGTGCAAGCTATAAAAACCAATTTTGGCTAAAACACAGGAAGGAGAGTCCACATGCTGGACAACCAAAAAGAATCCCTAGAATCCCTATTTTTCAGATCAGGAGCTTCAGGCCTCACAGGGCTAAATAACTTGCCCAAGGTCACAGAGAGGGAAGTGGCCCACTCAGTCTATAACCCCAGTAATGCTCTGCTCCCCTCAGTCTCCATAACGTCCAGTGAACATCCAGACTTCAAGAACAGGTTAGTTTGGGCTACAGGTTTCATTTATCTTTATCATCTTCATTACTGCCATCACCATTATCATGATATTTAAAGACAGAATCTACAAAGTTGTGACTCACTGACCAATCTGCCCACAAAGACCCAAGTCACCAGAATGTACCTGTCGATAACAATAGACAAGAAGATGTATGTCACTTAAAATATTTTAAAAGTAGTTCCCATGGACAGAAATGAGAATAGATAACTCCAGACCGGGGCAAAATCATAACTCTTAACTAGGAGCCAAAGGTCAGCAGCAGGCCAGTGCTGGAAACTAGCATTTTCATCTCCTAAAACAGCTACCACTTCGCTAAGAAACTCGGTAACAACTCTCCAAATTGCAATCTGTTTTCTCTGCACCCATTTCCATCGTAATTATAAAAGAGGAAAGTCACTGGTCTGATAATAACAGCCCAGCCAAGAGGACACTATACACTTAAAAGAGTGGGATCCATATCAAGAAAGACTGAGGAAAGCTTCCTCTTCCCCCTTCCATATACCCTCAAAGGGCATCTTCCAGAGCATAAGAGAATGCTATACAGTCAGGTCCCGATCATGCGGGGCATGGCAGGAGAGAAAGAAGGGCAGCATGGGTAAATTACCTATTGATTGCCTCCCAAACCACACATTATGTTATAAGCATCAGTTTCCTCCACTGCAAACCCTGTCTCATAACTAAAAATGAGAAACTAAATTTCCAACCAGGGGTTGCTCTTCCTGCCCTGTTCCCAGTGCTGGCTTCCAATCCTCTTCACTAGAGGAGGTAATAAGCAAGTGAAGGACCTAAAAGCCAGCACAAGGGGGATGGCAGGAAGAATCCACTGGCAGGGACAATCCACAGGAACCATAAAGGCAGCTACTCACTTCTGAAGGAACCAAGGATCAAGCTACATTCTTGTTCCCTAAGTATGAATTCCTTCATGCTATGGTATTAAAATATTGAGCTTTGATCAATTTCTAGAAATTATTTTCTTGTCTCTAAACCCATATGTATAATCTGCTCCACCTCACTGGAGAAAGCGTGTGAAATATGTATACTCACTTGCCCTTAGTCATCTGATTCTAATTTAAACACACTTCCCAGCTTCCTACTCCAACCATAACTATTCATTGCACTGAACATAATAATTCGCCTAAAACAAGCAATAAAGGGAGCAGCGCTTCCTTCTGTGGCCAGGAACTTTCCCAAAGCTTAGGCCTGCCAACAATGACATGCCGTTCACTCTAGTGCCTTTACCACTGCTAATAAGGCCTCTTGTTCCTTTGAAGCCACAACTTTTGGAGACAAAGGGCAAAAACAACAGACAAAAAGGATGGATTCTCAGAGCAGGCATGTTGCTAACTGCCGCATACTGAAAACCCTCTATTCCTGGTAAGCCCACCAAGAGATTACTTAAAGGTCACACACCAATGATTTAGAATTGTTCTTTTAAAATAAACAATAATGGTATTACTTGTAGACAACCACACCAACATTATTTTTGATAATCAATGGATTATCAACAGAGGAAGATTATTTGTACAGATTTTGAAACAATGCAATACATTTTGGAAAGGTCTATTGCTCTCATTTGTAGCCTTGATTGGCTATTGGCTTAATTTATTTTACACACCCACGGGCTAAAGTACTAAAATCAATAAATTAATATTCCCAGCAGTGAATCCACAAAAGGACTTTGAGGCCTGCTTTGGGCCAATCACTCTGAGAAGCAGATGAACCAAATTTGAGAGCGTTGAAGGGATATCAAAATAGAGAAGAATGACTTGCCCATCATTGTCAAGAACTAGGTTTTCTGACTTCTACTCGGGGCACTTTCCCCTCCACCATTTGAACTTCATGCTTTAAAGAACAGATACATCAGTTTAGTGAGGAACGAAATGTTATAAGACACCATAAAGCTGAAAACATCCCACTTAGATTGAAGAGAATTATACATGATGAGGCACCACCCTCACTTCTCTTCCCCAAATTTATTTGTAAACGCTATTCTAATACCTTTGGAAATGTCTGCAGCTCTCTTCACGTAAAATGCACCCTCTCCTGCTCTCTGCTGCCCCAAGATCTACTTGGCCTACTTGGAGTAGTAAGCACAATGGTAAGTAGTAACTACAATACTCCAGGAAGCCCTCTTTGATCACTCTGGTCTTCAACACCCCTACACTCGCCAAGACAGAGGCAGCACAGCAAAGAGGAGACAAATGAGGGTTTCAGTAAGACAGCTACAGGTCTGAACCCCAAATCTTCTCTTTACCAAGTATACAGGCTTATGAGTGTTACTTATCCATGAAGTAAGATCATATGTTTTATTCATATTGTGTTTAGCTTAAAAACAAAACCAAATCTTTTTAGCATTATTGCCTACCCAGGGCTTCCCAAACAGTATGCCAAACACATTTATGGCCTAAGAATGGATTACACTGGTCATAATCAGTCTCTTCACCACTTGGGGCATCCAGAGAGAGCTTGAGGTAACTGGGGTGACTGGAGTGTTCCAGGCTTACCACTTCTGGCCATAAGCAGCTACAATCCCCTTGGTTCCCATAAGAAGCATCATGACTAGTTGTTTCTAGCATGTGCTGCTCCACCCGGCATGCACAGCACAATGAGGAGGGTCCTCTACTGCCAGGTCATCTGTGTCAGTAGCCAGCTTTGGACTAGCCGTCATCCATAATGGATGAAACAGTTGCAAAGGGTAGTCGAAGACTGGGCTAGTGGTGGGGTCAGAGATGGGAAATTAGATGGGACAGGAACTCCTGGAAGGCTTATATCTAAGCAGCAGACCCAAATTTCTGTCTTCACCTATTTTGGATACTTTGTCCACTTAAGGTTGATCTTAACTTTTTAATATTATACAACCCAGTTGCAGGATATTTATTTAAAAGACATCATGTGAAGAGTGACACTACAGAAAATATCAGAATAGGAAGCTCCAGGAATCAGTACCTCTTCCAAAACAATCCTTGGCAAGAACCATCAGAATCAACTATTTGGGAACTCTGGGGTCTAGTTCCACACCTACAGCATCCAGGGGGGGGGGGGTGTGCAATTAAGAAAGGGGCTAATTACACTGTATGTTAACTAACTCAAATTCAAATTAAAACTTGGGAAAAATAAAAAAATAAGGACAAAATTTTTAAGAAGAGGCTAATAAATTCCAGTGAATACTGACATTTCACTTAGCAAATACTATCTCCTACTACAGCTTTACAACAGGCAGCTATGACTACAATGGCCTAATTTCCAAATCTGGCTTGCTGGTACCCAGGTGGGATATAAAGATTTTATACCCCAAACATCAGTGGCTTGTACATTTTGATCTCTCTGGTAGATCACCAAGGGACAACCACAGAGGGTGGCCATTATTTTATAATCCTCTAGGCTGAAGCTAGCTTCCCTGATGGAATCTGTCAAAGGATTTATAGAGTCAAACAGCTTTTTTTTCTTCTTCTTTTTTTAAGTTTTTTAATGTTTATTTATTTTAGCGAGAGACAGAGAGAGCACAAGTGGGTGAAGGGTAGAGAGAGAGACACACACAGAATCTGAAGCAGGCTCCAGGCTCTAAGCTGTCAGCACAGAGCCTGACACAGGGCTCAAACTCACAAACCACAAAATCAGGACCTGAGCTGAAGTCGGATGCTTAACCAACTGAGCCACCCAGGCACCCTTTTACTTTCTTCTTTTCTTACTGAATCAAGGAATTTAAGGAAATTTCTGCCAGATCACTGGCTGTCCACAGAGATAATGGAATAGAGAATCTAGTGACCACACATAACAAGGAATATTATTTCTGGAAAAAAAATGGTTTGGGAAAGTGTCTAAACCAATGGTAACTGCAACCCTTAACAATCCTGTGGGGCAGGGCGGTGGCGGGGGCAGGGAGGGAAGAATCTGTATCTTAAAAACTAGAAAATAAGAGCAAAGTCAACCCAAAGCTAGCATAAGGAAATAAATAAGAAAGATTAAAATGGAGATAAGCAAAATAGAGAATAGAAAAACAACAAAATCAAAGGTTGGTTCTTTAATAAGATCAACAAAATTGACAAATTTTTAGCTACAGAAAAAAAGAGGAAAAAATGCAAATAACTAAAATCAGAAACGAAAGTGGAGAAATTACTCTAAACCTTATAGAAATGGAAAGAACTACAAAAGAACACTATGAACAACTGTACACCAACAAATTAGATAATCTAAATGAAAGGGACAAATTCCTACAAACCTGAAATTACCAAAATTGACACAGGAAGAAATAGAAAATCTCAATAGACCTACAATAAGTAAAAAACATTGAGTCAGTAATCAAAAGCCTCCCAAAAAAGTAGATTCTAGGACAAAATAGCCTTAATGATGAATTCTACCAAATATTTAAAGAAGACTTAACACCAGTTCTGCTCAACTCTTCCACAAAATATAGAAAAGGAGGGGATACTTCCTAATACATTCAATGAAACCAGCATTACACTGTTACCAAAGCTAGAAACCACAAGAAAAGAAAACTATAAACCAATATCCCTTATGAACATAAATGTGAAAATCCTCTACAAAATACTATCAAAAAATCCATCAGCACATTAAAAGGATTATATATCACCATCAAGTGAGATTTAACCCAGGATTGCTAAGGCAATTCAACATAAGAAAAACAATAAATGTAATATACCACATTAATAAAGCTAAAAAACACATGACTACCTCATTAGACACAGAAAAAGCATTTGACAAAATTCAATATCCTTTTACAATAAAATACACTCAGTAAACTACAAATAGGAAGGAATTTCCTCAACATAATGTAGACTTCAACATTTATGAAAAATCAACAACTAATATGGTACTTAATAATGAAAGACTGAAAGCTTTCCTCCAAAGATCAGGAACAAGAAAAGGATGCCTGCTTTCACCACTGCTATTCAACATTGTATTGGGACCCTAGTCAGAACAATTAGGCAAGAAAAAAGAAATAAAAGAATCCAAATTAGAAAGAAAGAAGTAAAACTATCTCTATTGTAGATGACATGATTATACAGAGAGAAAATATGAAAGGTGATCTACCCCTCCCCCCTCCACCAAAAAAAACCCCTACTAGATGTAAGAAACTCAGCAAATTTTCAGGGCACAAGATCCAAAAAATTCCATTTGTAATAACATCCAAAAGAATAAACTACCTTGAAATAAAATTAATCAAAGAGATGATAGACTTGTACACTGAAAAACTATAAAACACTGCTGAAAGATATTAAAGAACACCTAAATAAATGGAAAGACATCCCATATTCATGGATTAGAAGAAAACAGTATAAAGATGGCAATACTTTTCAAAACTATCTACAGATTCAATGCAATCCCTATCAAAATTCCAAAGTTCTTTTTTGTAGAAATGCAAATTCAATCCTCAAATTCATATGGAATTGCAAGGGGCCAGAATAGCCAATACAATATTGAAAAGTAAAAACAAAGTTGGAACATGCACATTTCCTGATTTCAAAACTTACTACAAAGCTAAAGTAATCAAAAGGCAGTGTGGTACTAGCATAAGGATACACATAGAGACCTATGGAACAAAATAGAGAGCCCAGAAATGAATCCATGCAAATATGGACAACTGATCTTCAACAGGGTGCCAGGAATACTCAGTGGACAAAGAATAATCTCTTCAACAAATGATTCTGGGAAAACAATATCCACATAAAAGAATGAAATTGAGACCCTCAATCTTGCACCATACACAAAAATCAACCCAAAAAAGACTTAAATGTAAGGCCAGAAACTGTAAACCTCCTAGAAGAAAATATAGGGGTAAGTTTCATGATATTGGTCTTGTAACGATTTCTTGAATATGATACCAAAAGCACAGGTAACAAAAGCAAAAATAGACAAGTGGGATTACATTAAATTTAAAAGCCTCTACAGAGAAAAAAAAATTAACAAAGTGAAAGGCAACCTTGGAATGTTAGAAAATACAAATTATATATCTGATAAGGGGTTAATATGCAAATATATAAGGAAGGAACCCCTACAACTCAATAGCAAAAAACCAAATAACCTGGTTTAAAATGAGCAAAGGACTTGAATAGACTTTTCTCCAAAAAAGCCATTTAAATGGCCAACAGGTATATGAAAAGATTCTCAACACTCCTAATTATCAAGGAAATACAAATCAAAATCACAAGATACCATCTCACACACCTTTTAGGTCATCCATTATCAAAAAACCATAAGATAAGTGTTGGCAAAGACATGGAAAAAATGGAACTCTTCTATTCTGATGGTGAGAATGCAAAATATTGCAGCCACTATGAGAAGCAGTATAAAAAATTAAAATATAATCACCAAACATATGATCCAGCAATCCCACTTTTGAGTATTTTTCCAAAGAACTAAAATCAGGATCTCAATGAGATACATGCACTCCCATGTTTATTGCTGTATTATTCACAATAGCCAACATGTGGAAACAACCTAAGTATCCATCAATAGATGAAAAGATTTTCAAAATGGGATATAGTCACACAATGGAATATCATTCAGCCTTAAAAAAAAAAAAGGAAGTTCTGCCATATGTGACAACATGATGAATCTTGAAGACATTATGCTAACTGAAAAAAAAACAGTCACAGAAAGACAAATACTGCATAATTTCATTTATATGAAGCATCTAAAATAGTCAAATTCATTGAAACAAAAAGTAGAACGAGGAAGGGGAAAATGAAGAATTGCTGTTCAACAGGTATAATGTTTCAGTTCTCTCTCTGCCCCTCCCCAACTCACACTCCATGTCTCTCTCTCAAAAATAAGTAAACATTAAAAACTAAAATAAAATAAAATAACATGGCTAATCATGTGTTCTATGAATTTCATCTCGATAAAAAACTTCACAAGAATTCTACAAATTAATGTTTCATTATTGTTTGAAAAACCTGGAAAATTAACTTCATTTGTCAGTAAAAGCAAAGGAAGAGCTGTTACAGTCTTTAAATATAATTTCAGCTAATATCAACTTTTCAATTGTGTTAAAATTTGTTTTAAACTTTGTTTCACATATGTGTTTGAACCAATTTTCTCACTAATGGTGGTTCTCAAAACTCTGAAGTTAGCATCATTAGAATGTCTTAATCAGGAATTATATGCAGCCATTTCAAACATAAATGTTAAAAAAAATGATTATGTTCATAAAAGCAATTTCAAGTCTCCTTAAAATATTTGAAAAAAAAATTTTTGGAAAGTTTCCACAAATTCAATATTTGATATATCCTCTAATATTTTTGCATTACATTTTTCTTACCACAATTGCACAGTATAAAAATGTTTTTGTTTTTGTTTTTTTTCACTCAAATCCCATATATGTAACCCTCAATTACTTCCAAATTTATCCATATACTATTTAAGTATTTTTTTCTGTGTGCACCATGGCGTGAAAAATGTTAGGAAGTTGGAAGGTATCTGCCCTTCAAAATCAATTAAATACTGCATTATACTTTTTATCGTTAAATTTTGTTTTCTCGGGCAGATCAAAATTTGCTCAAGAGCTGTGATCATGCCCTCAATTGCTGGACTTCTTTTGTATTTTCCATTGCAAACAGTGTTGGGTAGCTCAATAAATCCTTGTTGAAAAGAACTGAATCACTAGGAAAATGTTCCACTCTTTCAGGCTGATGCAAGCCTGGCCTTGAGGTGTTTACTTTGCAACAAGCCCAACACCGTATTCAGAAAGACACATGGTAAATATTTGGCTGTCTAGAGAATCTCAAGAGCTTTCTCACTTTTATGTGCTTTCAGCTGTGGTCCTGCTGTTCCCTCAAACCTCCAGAAGATTTGTGTGCCTTAGGCTAAAGCCAGATGTGCCTGTGACTGTTGAAGGAAGTGGTAGCACCACATGGAACATCATCCTTGAACTGGAGTCATCATGTGACCATGGACAACCCACTCAACAAACAGGAAAGCATGAATGATTCCTCCATGGGATTTAAAATCTAATGGAGATGGAACAGTCTATTTATCCTGTAAGGTTCTGAAAAGAAAAAACAAAACAAAACAAAAAACCTCTCATTTCAACACTCACTCCTCATGAGGAAAAAAAAAAATCTGTGTGTTTTGATTTCTTAGTTTGTTTCTTTTGAAGTTTTTATGTATTTATTTTGAGAGAGAGCATGAGTGTGAGCGGAGAAGAGACAGAGAGAGAGAGAGAGAGAGAGAGAGAGAGAGAGAGAGAGAGAATCCCAAGCAAAGCCTGATTCAGGGCTCGAACTCATGAAACCTGGGATCATGACCTGAGCAGAAATCAAGAGTTGGATGCTCAACTGAATAAGCCACCCAGGCGCCCCTGTTAGCTTGTTTCTAATTGAGAAATATATCAGAAGATCCAGCTTTACCAAAATTGGAAGTGTTAACTGTACTTGCACACTGCATTGCCAAAAAGTACACGGGAGTACTCTTCTCTAACTAATATAAATAGGTGGAGGGGGAGTCTATCTTGGGCCAGATTTAAATGTGGAGACAAATTCCTGTAAAGTTTGTGTGGTAGTTTTAAAATAAAACTTCACTAGGTACCCTGCTTATAAGAGACTTCGTAAAAATTCTACAGAATAAACAATAGCTCATAGAAGAAGAGAAGGACAAGCAAGGACTGACTGAGATCATCACCAGGTCTTAAGGCTATTTTTACTCACAGAATGAAAAATGAAGGAGTCAGTATATATGGGCTCTGACTCTTTAAGTGTCCAGCATTTCCACCTTGGTGCTCCCGCAAACCTCAGAAGCACATGCCAGCCACATGCATTTATTTCTGGAGAGACTCCTATGCCTCAAATGGAACACACACTTAACATTTTTTTGTCCATGTTGCATTGGGCCTCATTCCAGGAATACATTCTGTCCATCATGGCTGGTTGACCCTCATAATAGACCCCTGGAGCTCCCACTGTCACCCATGTAGGGTGTTACAACTAACACCAAGCCATTTCTGGAACTTTTTGACAATCAACTAGCCTATCACTGAGATCTTAATTAAGGGAGAGGCTGAGGAATGGAAAAGGAGAGGGTGATAAACAAGCTAACAGCACTGACCTTTAGCTGACCAGGGGAAGAAGAAGAGAAATGATTTCCACAAAGCTAAGGACATTAATCTATTGAATCACAGTTCCCTTACTATGCCATCCACATTTCACCAAAAGGGAGAAAGAAGGAGGGACAAGGGAATATTAGGAGCAATAAAAATTTTCCACTTCTGAAATCCAATCTTTTCTCCAGCAAGTGTATTTCAGTCTAAGATGGGCTTGCCTTCAAACAGGGACACATCAAGCACAGAGCACTAGAAGGGGAAAAGCAACATAGAAACCAGAGTCAGTTATTCTACTTTGCAGATGGGGACACAAAAACGTTGTCCCTTGTCCCAATCCAAAAAAAAATGAGTTGATGAGAGAAACCCAGGTTTCTTGACCCTCAGACCTGTTCTCTTTCTACCTCACCAACATTCCATAATCAACGCAGAATTCTGATCTAAAATGCATCTTATACGGGGAACTTCTCTATTTCCACTAGCGAGACCTTCAGGAATGAAAGAACAATAACCTTGGGCTATACAACAAATTAATCCTGTTAATATAAACCCATCCACCAAAAACCTACTTATTTTGAGTCTGTACTTGCCAAACCACCATCATGTAATTACGTTACTCCCACTATTCTTTATCCATATGCGTTAAGATAGAAATTATCTATATTTTATTAACCCTGAAGCATCCAAAATAATGTCATAAACTTTGACAATATTTAGAGAAGATAAAACTGATACAGTTTATATAGTATGATAACCAGAAATCCAAAAATATCCAAATCCTGTTCTACCAAACATCCTTCTTCCCTGCACACTAATGAGGAAGCATATACTCAATGAGCTCCATGCTACTAAGAGTTGATCAAAGACCTTAAATACCAAAAAATAGCTTCCAGTCTTAGATTTGGGGGACTACCTTAGCAGGCCTGAACAGGATATCCTATTTCCTATCACAAATGACAATCTGAGAACCAGCAAATTCAGATGGAGAAAGAGGTTGAATCTTTACAAAAGACCTTGGCTTCACTCCCTCACCCAAGGATATAATAGCAAGGGCAGAATAGAAGACTATATGCATAAATATGCATTGCTTTTAATGCAGTAAGCCTTCCGGTGAACACGGCTTAGTCAACCTCTTGGACTATAACCAATCACATTAGTGGCTCCTCAGACAATGATGATCATTATCATCTTGCAGAGATGCTGCTACCGATGTTCATAGCCATATAATGTAACTATGATACAAGATATGGGAAATCTGAAATCAATATAAAAACTTAACTGCCCCAGGACCTCACTGGCACACACTCAGATTAGAGAAGGCCACTTTACACAAACCTTCTTGGCCAGTTCCCATCTGTCTGACTCCAAAGCGAAGGAAAAAATATTCTCGAGTCCAACTCATCCAAATGTTTTCATAGAATATTTTCACCACCTCTGTAACAACAGCCACAATTTACCTTCTCTTTGAGTACCCCCAGGTCAAAGCTCATCTTTGAGAACACTCAATCGTGCAGCAGATTCTATTTTCCAAGGCAAAAGCAAACAAATCCCACATTCTTAACTACCAGTATTCCCAAGCTGGTTTTCACACTACCTGCTATGAAGAAAAGAAGATAAAAAGTAAGTGGTAAATTAGGATGACTCAAAAGTGAGTCATAGTATTTTTGAGCTTTCTTCTTACTTCTATACTTTTTTAACTTGCTAAAAATGAAAAATATATGTGTAAATGCATCCAAGTCAGTGAGATTCAGAGAAAACACAGGGTCATTTGTTAATTGCTATGGCACATAGGTCTCCATGTTTCAACTCTAAAAGCACTGTCTTCCATCTCATACATTTCCTAGGCATCCACTATGTTCAAGGTGTTGTTGGTATGCGAAAGGTATTGTGAGGAATACAAAGATGAACAAGATTCCTTTCATGCCCTAAAGAATCTCACAATCAAGTAAGAAAAGCAAAAACAATAATATAAGTGCCACTAAGGTATTTTATCCTAGTATTAAAAGTCCATACTCTGGAATCATATCTCCCAGTTTGAAATCTCACTTTGGCCATGTGTTATTAGAGAGGAGCCAAGATGGCAGGACAGCATGGAAGTTTTTTGTGTGTCTCGCATCAATGAAATACAGCCAGACAAAGACTAAACCATCCTACACACCTAGAAAACTGATTGGAGGATTAACACAACGATCTGCACAACCTGAATTCAGCAGAATTCAGCAGGCACGAGGCACGGAGAGGTGAATTTGGGGAGCGAGAAGCCGCGAAGGGTAAGGAGCTGCTTTTGTGGGCGGAGAGAGGATGCTCATGTGTTATTAGCCTCTGAACCTTGTACTTTGACTGCTCGGAGCCTCAGTTCCCTTACCTTCAAAATAGAGGTAATAAAAAATAGTATCAACTTCAGGAATTGTTTTAAGGGTTGCATGAGATTTTTTTTTCCATGTAAGTCAAAATGGCTAGCATACTTAGTAAGAATTTAATAAATTTTGCTATGATTATATAATGAGTGACATGCACAAAGTTGAATACATATTAGGTGGTTTGAATAGCTGTCCCTGCAAACAGTGAGCAAGTGCAATCCTTGGCCCTCTCTTGATAGATGATAGATGGTAGGTAGGTAGGTAGGTAGATACATAGATAAACAACAGATAAGGAAAAAAGTTAAACCAGCTTTCTTTTACCCAACGGAGCTTAAAGAGGGAATTATCTCCCACTCTCACATCAAGAAAAATGGGATTACTTTTACTTTGAGCTGGTGCCTGTTGTCCTTTCCCCAGCTCTGCCTGAGAGAGTGCTCACGGTCCTAGGGGTAGGGGGATGTTTCCTTGTTTTCTTTGATTGCAAATTTCTTCGGAATGAAGATTCTAAGGCCAGGTTCAGACTAACGCAAAATTAAAATGCGGGGGGGGGGGGGGGGCGGTAATCTATCAAATAATTTATATAGTAGTGATCTAAAAAGTCCACTAAATCAGTGTGAGAAAAAGCAGTGAATAATACTCAAAACTCTAGTAACACTTGTCAATAGTGCCAGTATGAACTATCCTCTGCATTTTTAAGAAAGACTTAATTAGTATAAATTATCACTGGGGTCAATTCATTCATTCATTCAAAAACTATTTGCTGGCTACTTATACTATGTCAGGGACTGTTATAAGCATCAAAGATATAATAAGGAACAAAACCAATGAAAAGCCCTTTCTTTATGAAATTAATATTGGCAATTCAATATTATTCGGTCTTCTATGTGCTTACAATGATCTCCTCAGTGCCATAGGGAATACAAACTATATCAAAGCTATTGGGCATTGATCTTCAGGTGCTTTATAATCTTGGTTAGCCATGGAGGTGGAATGAAAATAAAACATACACCTATGAAGTGGCTCATTGCAACATAAAGCAAAACAATGCAAAACAGGATTTGAGACAAAACAAGTGGCTCAGGTAATCAGAGTTCAAAAAACTTGAATAGGGGTGCCTGGGTAGCTCAGTCGGTTAAGCATCTGACACTTGACTTCAACTCAGGTCATGATCTCATGGTATTGAGTTTGAGCCCCACACTGGGCTCTCCACTGGATGTGGAACTGCCTAAGATTCTCTCTCTCACTCTCCCTCTGCCCAGCTTGTGCTCTCTTCCCCCCCCCCCCCGCCCCGCGCTCTCTCTCTCTCTCTCTCTCTCTCAAAAAACAAAACAAAACAAAACAAAAAACCAAAAAACTTGAATGTACTTGTACTTAGCAGGCACATTTGATAAATAAATCTCTCTTCGAGCAAGCGAAGTTTTTAATAAACAATTTTCTGGAATTTGAGGACTGAGTAAAATGGTAGAAACAAAATAGGGTGGTCCAGATAGGGTGGGTTATTTCTATTATTGCTTATTTGCTTGCTCAAAAAAGGATACCCTATAATTTACTAAAATTCAGAGTAAAATAGCACTTTGTGGCCCCTGAGACTTTGATGAAACCCTACTATTTAAAAAATCATATTGCCAGTTACAGATTAATATTGGCCAAAGTATTCAAATTACACAAAATTGTATTTTATGCAGCCAAGTATAAGTGACTTCCAAATGCGTTTGATTTATGTCCAAGTTTAGACCATAGCCCATTTGCAGAATGCCTGACACTAAATTTACTTGATTAAATTTCCCAGTCTCACTGTTTTCCAATGATGATTTCTAAATTAGTCTTTTCCTCATGTAGCTCAAAAAGCAATAATGACAGTGTTTTGGGGTGAGGGGATAGGGGATGAGTGGGATTTTTTTATTGTTCTAAAGTTAAAAACATCATTTCAAGATTTATTTTTAAAAAAGAAGAAGACCTACCAAGTCAGGAGGTAAATTCAAGTACCCTAATTAGATTACTTCTAGCAGGGCAAGTGGACACGGCTTGCTCTTTTGTGTTTCATATTTGTTAAAAGCCAGGTCTGGGTGATAGCAACATGGTTTATCGTCAACAAGTCCAGAAAGTGAAATCATGTGAAGCCATGTTGTATCTGGCTTCCTTGCTTTTCCAATACCGTGAAAAACTTACTGCCTTCTGATACATTAAAGTGCTTACTGCAAACATTTTTGAGTGAAGACATGGTTCCTTCACTTACTGCACTCTGGGTCTATTGGCAGAAATAAGTACACTAATAATTTAAGGTCATAATCAAAAGAACAACTAACTGTTAGGTGCAGCCTGATTTGAAGCTCTCCAACTTTTAAATTCTAAGTGAAAAAGGCTGTATTCTGGGTAGAGTTTTTCCTGAACACTTTTCTCCACTCGGTAACAAAGTATATACGTCAGGGGTCAATAGTGAATTAGCTATGCTTAAAGCCCTGGTAATAAATATTGGCCTTAAGGAAATTAGCACATAGTTTAGAAGAAAGATCAAGGAGCCAAGGAATCTAGCCTTTCAGGGAATAGAAAATTTCTCTTTTTTAAAAAAAAATTTTTTAATTTACTTATTTATTTTGAGAGAGAGAACAAGCAGTGGGGAGGGGGGCAGAGAGAGAGGGAGAGGGAGAAAATCCCAGGCAGGCTCTGTGTTGTCAGCACAGCCCCGATGTGAGGCTCGACCATGAGATTATGACCTGAGCCAAAACCAAAAGTCAGATGCGTAACCGACTGAGCCACCTAGGCACCCTGAAAATTTCTCTTTTGTAAAATATGGGCTAAATTTAACTGAGTTCAACCAGAGTTACCCATAGATTTGACTGTGATAAATAGGCCATGATCACTTTCAGAGTGGCTTCTCAGCATATCAGGAAATAAGCCACAATATGAGTCAGAAACTGACCCACTAACCAATGTGAGACAGAATTGCTAGGGCCCCCTGCAAAAAGCCACGTGAGATTTACGAAGTTTGTAGCACTGGATGGAGGGGCTTTCTTAAGTTACAAATATATCACAACCATGGTATTCAAAAGACAATGCCATCACCGTGACCATATAAATTGGTAGCAAGTCACTCAAATGCTTGAAATATGAGGAAGAAAGGAAAGAGTCACAGATAAAGCTATGTGGCCAGCAAATCTTGCCGTGGCCCCAGATTTCTATATACAAGTGGCCAGTGACATTGGATGCTCTTCAGCAAAACAATGTCCCCACTTCAATTTAAGAAAATCCTCTCATAAATGAGGCACTTTTTTCTAGAACCAACCCCCAGTCAGCTTTTGGAATCCCATCCCTTTCCTCATAAACCAGTTTTAAATAGTTATTCATTATACATAAAACATATTCACTGACAGCCTAAATGATTCTCTAAATGATGTCACCAAATCCTCAGACTGAACCAAACCTCTAACACAGCCTCCTCATTTCAACAGACAGAACAAGAACCACTTGGAATGCCAACAGCTGTGACCAAAATGAATATCATTTCTTCTAAAATTAGCGAGCTTCTATTATAGTATCTTTGGGCTCTTTCAGGGGTCCCGGCTGGTCTTCAACACTTCCCCAGACAGTTCGTATACCGATGGTGATGCAGGCTTTGTCCCTGCGATAAGTCTGGTCTGATTGATTGACTCATAGCACTGCTCATGGATCTGAAAACAGCACTGTTGACAGCAGTCACTAAATGCCAAGATTTGAAAGGACTAATGCATGACCAACAGCCCCTTCTACTTTGTGAACTAACTGCCTAGAAAAGTTGGGGGTGGTGAAAATTAGGACTTAAAAAGTTGAAAAAATCAAGATCAATTATTGACTTCCCCCTGTGCACAGAACACTATATATTATGCATCAAAGTGAGGTTAAAAATAGGTCCCATAAATTGTGTGTGATGTACTGGATAAAACAATCTTTAAACCTACTAAAGAATATTAGAACGTGTACAAAGCAACATTCTAGGGAATGCCACTACAATTGCTATTTTACACGCTCAAGGATGGTTCTCAACCTGTGTCGACCTTGCCCCCCAGGGGATATTTGGAAAAATGTCTGGAAACGCTTTTGGTTGTCATAGCTGAAGAGGGTGGAGTTTACTGGCATTTAGTGAGTAGAGGCCAGACATGCTGCTAAACATCCTACAATGCAAAGAACAGCTCCTTACAACAAAGTTACTTGACCCATATCATCAACACTGGTGGAGTTGAGAAATCCTGCTTTAGGGCAGTCCTGTCCAACAGAAATTTAATCTGAGCCACATACGTAACTTTAAATATTCTAACAGCTACATTAAAACAAAGGGGAAAGAAGTGAGAGATTAATAATATATTTTATTTAACCCAATATATGCAAAATAATGTCATTTCAACCTGGAATAAGTATCTTAAAAATGAAGATGTTTTCCCTTTCGGCGCTGTCTTTGAAATCCATTGTGTATGTTACACTTATAGCATATCTCAATTTGGATTAGCCACATTTTGAGTACTAAGCTGTAACATGTGGCTACCATATTGGAAAGTGTAGTTTCCAGAGAATTAAAGATACATATCTCACTTTGTTGGTACAGAAACAGCTGGTTCTCTCCAAGTTATAAGAGGTGAGAAAAGTGATCTCCCAACCTTATTAGACTGAAGATTTTCCCAGCTCTAACCAAGTGCCGTGGCAGGGACAAAACTGCAGATACCACTAAGAAAAACTCAGAGTATAGCATAAGAAGAGCAAGTGAATTTTAAAAATAGAATTGTCTGCCACAGGCTGATGAATGTTGATTTCATTAATGTTATGGTAAATAAAACTGGATAGGATATGGCCAAAGAGCAATTCGGAATGCTTACAACATAGAACCCATGGGTCTACTCACCCATTATATTTGAAATCCTCAGAAAGCATTAAAGCATTAGTTATCTAACAGAAATACTATACATTTTAAAGTCTCTTTTCCTTCCACCCAAAATTTAAAACAACTTTTGAATAGCCAATAAAAAAGTTTCAGTTAGTGCCAGATCAATCAGTCAGCAACATTTATTTAGCTATCACTGTACAAAGACCATTATATTATGCAATAAAATGGGATTAAAAACAGCTCCTTTGAGTTGCTTACAATCTGCTTGGGAATAAATAAATGATAACATATGAAAATGATTTTAGGACATTTACAAAGCAGCATTTTACTGAGTGCCTCTATAAACACTACTTTATACTCTGGGGCATCTTAAAATAATATGGTTCCTTTTGTTGATGTAGAAATAGCTGAATATCATAGAAATCTATTAAAATTTATTGCCCACAAATCAGCCAGCTAAACCAATTACAAACAATTGAGTGCAGATTTATTTAGCGCATATAAGCGTAGTTAGTTAAATAGTTTACTCTTAAAATACTTCATGTGTTATCTCTTCAGAAAAAGGAAATTTCATGGTTGGATTTAATAAAAATATCTACACCACCACAAAAATGTCACAAAATAGAAAAACAACATTCTTTCTCACCTCTATTCTCAAATTATAAACAGATTCAGACGTGCATAGAGCAATGGCAACAAACACCTTCGTGAGGGTTGGGGGACTCAAACCACAAGCTAAAGTCTGTGTCTTCTTTTGTCTTGAATTTAATGCCAAATATATCCTGAAAATGGAAAAACACTGTCATTTGTATATATTTATCTGGTATTTTTGTAGACAAGACGAGAGTCTGCAGTTCTTAGAACTTCTGAGTGAGTTCAGAAATAGTTATGAATGTGGACAAAACAGATATACGCATTGATTCATTTTGTGGAAAAATTATCTCAAGCATCTGGCTAGGCAAAGATAGCTAGAAATATTAGATCTTTGCCAAATGTACCTAAAATGAGTTCCACTTAATCATATTTTAATTCAACTTTTCATATGCTGTTTTCTAAAGGAATAAGGTTGTTTGTTGCAAATAATGGAAATCAAAATTCTGTGAATGATCAGAATTTGATCCCTCTCCTTAGGGACTGTAAATCTTCTTTACTACTCAGTAACAACAACAACAACTACAACAAAAACAACCTTATTAAAAAATGGGCAGGGGTACCTGGGTGACTCAGTCATCACACTCAATTTCAGCTTAGGTCGTGATCTCATGGCGCATGGGATCAAGCCCCCACATCAGACTCTGTGCTGGTAGCATGGAACCCGCTTGGGATTCTCTCTCTCTGCCCCTCTCCCATGTGCGCTCTCTCTCTCTCTCTCTCTCTCTCTTGCTCTCTCTCTCTCTCAAAATAAATAACCATGTTTTAAAAATGGGCAAAGGACTCAGATAGACATTTCTCCAAAGAAGATATACAAGTGGCCAACAAGACACATGGCAAGATGCTCAACATCACTAATCATTAGGGAAATGCAAATCAAAATCATAATGAGGTACCACTTCACACCCCTTAGGATGGCTATTAAATAAATAAATAAATAAATAAGTAAATAAATAAATAACAGAAAATAACAAGTGTCACTGAGAATGTGAAGAAATCGGAATACTTACGTATTGCTGGTGGAAAGTAAAATGGTACAGTTCTTGTGGAAAACAGCATGGCAGTTCCTCAAGAAATTAAACATAGAATTGTTATATAATCCAACACTTCTGCTTCTGGGTATAGACCCAGAAGAACTGAAAGCAAAGATCCAGAACAGATATTTGTACACCAATGTTTACAGTAGCATTATTCACAATAGCCAAAAGGTGGAAGCAATCCAAGTGGCCACCGACAGACGAATGGATAACCAAATGTGGCAAATACAGACAACAGAATATTATTCAACCTTTAAAAGGAAGGGAATTCTTTAATATGCTAGAGCATGGATAAGCCTTGAAGACATTATGCCTATTGCGATAAGCCAGACAGAAAGTGCCAAATATTGTATGATTCACTTATATGAGGTGCTTAGAGTAGTCAAATTCATGGAGACAGAAAATAAAATGGTGGTTGCCAGGGGTTCGGGGTAAGGGAAAATGGGGGGGAGGGGTCATATTGTTTAATGGTTACAAAGTTTCAGTTTGCTACCATCGCTACTTGGTATCACACAGGCATCTCAAACCCAAAGGGTGCACAGCTGAACCCACTATCTCCTCTCCCATACCTGCTTCTCTTCTTCGTTCCCAATATTAGTATCACAGGCCTCTTAGTCACCCAGTCAGAAAAACTGATTCTACCTCCTCACACCTCAGAGATCTGCTCTACTTTCTTATTTTACAATATTACTTCAGTCCCTAACCAGACAGACTCTTGTCAGTTTTGTCTACCTCTATTCATCCTTCACCATGCCATCAGTGTGACCTTTCTAAAATGTAAATATGTACATATGCCCTCCATGTTGGAAAAACTAAAATAAGGATGCCTGCTACTGCCATTACAGTGAGTCCTATTTCAGGAAATAGGGGCATAGATGGAAAAGAACGTATGATAGGACAGAACCATGTGTAATATCTGTTGATCAAGATTACATAACTCTGCTAACATCCATATGTATCCCTGATGAAGCATTTGTGAATTACATCACCTCCATCATAAACTGGTCTCATGAAAGAGTTTCTCCATATTTTTACACTCCATATTTTCTCACTCTTATATCTATTCTTAGTTTCAATAATTTTTAAATTTTCCAATTATGTGTCTTATATTTTAAAAAAAAAGTAAAATGTCAATAACATCTGTGATATCCCTAAGCAGTAAGCACATCTTGGAAAAGGAGAAAGCTGCATTTCCATGGGATGTGAGGTACAAAACTGCCTGTCTCTACTTCCTGCTGAAATTTAAGTCTGCTTAAGTATCCTGGGAAGCTGGACCGTACGTAGGTGTTTGAAATGCAAGCGAATGTGACTAATGGCAAGTGTTTACATTACAATATTTTAAAAGATCTGGAGTGTGATGAAATACACAACTGGGACATTCTTTAAAAAGGATTAAATTATCATTATCCGCACTTAAAGACTTTGATTTAGAAATCAGTCTTCAGAGAATCCAACTGAAAAACGGGTATAAAGTAGTCAAGACCCACAGATTTCTTGGAAACACACAAAAAAAGCATTTATAAAGTATGAAAAAAGTTCTATTCTCAGGAACAACAAAAAACAATATACCTAAAACTCATCATTTTAAAATACATGGGAATTAAGTGAGAGCTATATCATAGTTCTAGGTAAGAATATTGAATTTATAAAATTAAAGGTTCAATGCAATTACAGTCAACATTCTGATAGGATTTCCTTGGTAATGTGATTAAGTGTTTCTAAAATTTATACAATAAATGGAATACATTTTGAACAAATACAGAAAGTTCTTACTCTCCCCAGTTTATTCTTTTTTTTAATTTCTTGTGGTATATAGTTGATACACAATGTTACATTCAGATGTACAACATAGTGATACAACATTTCTATATGTTATGTTAAGCCCACCACAAGTGTAGCTACCATCTGTCACCATACACTATCGCAATACCACTGACTAATTTCTCTATGCTGTACCTTTTATTCCCATGATTTATTCACTCCATACCTAGAAGGCTGTATCTCCCACTCCCCTTCAACCATTCCACCCATCCTCCCCCTTCCCTCTAGCAACCATCAGTTTTTTCTCTATATTTATAGGTCTAATTCTGTTTTTGTTTGTTTATTCATTTGTTTTGTTTTTTATATTCCACATATGAGTGAAATCATATGGTATCTGTCCTTTTCATTCTGACTTATTTCACTTAGTATAATACCCCTTTAGATCCATCCACGCTGTCACAAATGGCAAGGCCCCATCCTTCTTTATGGCAGTGTAATATTCCACTATATATATATATATATATATATATATATATATATATATATATGTGTATAATATATATTATTGCAATGAAATATATATGAAGTATATATATATAAACAGTGATGTTTGATTGACATCACTGTTTATATATATACACTTCATATATATTTCATTGCAATAATATATATTATTCCATTGTATAATATTTCATTTTAGTGTATCACAACTTCTTTATTCATTCATCTATCAATGAACCCTTAGGTTACTTCCATATCTTGACTATTGTAAATAATACTGCAATAAACATAGAGGTGCATATATCTTTTCAAATTAGTATTTTCATTTTCTTTGGGTAAATACTTAGTAGCTGGATTATTGGATCACATGGTATTTCTATTTTTAATTGTTCAAGGAACCTCCATACTGTTTTCCACAGTGGCCGCACCAATTTACTCTTTAGTTTATTCTTTCAGACAATACTAGGCAGGGTCTGAGTCTCTTACGTATACCTAATGTATACCTCTGACACTATCACACTTCATACCAACTCTTCATTCCCGTGCCTTTTGTGCTGTTGAGGTGCTTGAAGGTCAGGAACAGTATCATTCATCGTTTCCAACACCGAGCATAAAACCTGGCTCACAGGGAGCACTCAATAAATATTTCTTGAATAAATAATTTTTAAACTGGCTGAACAACTGTGCCCATAGAGTGATGATTAACCAACCCATATTGCCCTAGAGGGAAGGCACCAGTGCCATGCTACAGGATTTACTTATCCTACCCACATCACCATTTCATCAATGATTACATTTGTACATGGTATTCTTGCTATTTTGTGAATGTCAACAGTCTGGGAAGAATTAAATAATAAGTTGGAAGAAATGAGAATGCCCCCAAATGCTTACAGGAAAGAGGCCCAATTTAGGAAGATGAAGTTCAATAAGGGGAAGTATAAAATAGTTTTATACACACACACACATGCACGCACGCACCCTTCTAATAATAAAGGTTGGATAACATGAGATGAGAACAGATTTTTGAGAACATACTTAGGATCTTGTAAGCAACACAGTGAGGTGGTCTCCAAAGCCTGGAACAAGGTGACTTTATGTGGTCTAAACAGTTCCCAGACTCACCTTGAAAAGTAACAAAAGATATAGTTTCCAAATTTAATACAACAATTTTTAGGTTTTATGAGTTATATTTGGTTGGATTAAAATCACCTAATATTTGGCTTCAATTTTAGATTTTTATGAAATCAGTTCAACTGTGTTTTTTTTTTAAGCAGAAATATAATTTTGTATCACTAAACAGTAGGTTCTATGAGTCTTGGGAAAATTAAGCTTTGCCCTGAAGCTTCATAGCATGTAAGGACTCGACTAGATTCAAAGTCAGACAAGAACTTGGCCCTTATCCTTTCCCATAACCATTAGAATAGCATAGTTATGGCTAAATGTAGATAAGCAGTCAAGGCACTTGTTCTGCTTATACACTTCAGTTTTTTCTGGAAGGTTCTCAAATGGTGAGATATACCTTATAGGAGTTGCTCCATCAAATAAATGTTCCCTTAAGACCCTATTAGAATATCACGATATGGCAGAGCAAGGCATATCTGTTAAAAATAGGGTATGAGAGACTTCCCCAACAAAGAATTAAGCATGTTATCCATGCCACATCTTACAACATCTCTGCTTTTCTTTGCCCATCTTTTTTTCTCTCTCTCTTCCAATTATGTGCAATTTTTCTAACAATGTAGCATAATGGAAGTACATAAACAACAACTTTAACTTAACATAAACAAGTTAAGCTTTAGATTCACCTTCATTTTAGACAGTTGTGAAATTTTCCTTTATTTTATTTTTTTAATTTATTTATTTTTATTTTTTTTAATGTAATTTATTGTCAGATTGGTTTCCATACAACACCCAGTGCTCTCCCCAACAGGTGCCCTCCTCAAAGCCCAACACCTATCACCCACTTTCCCATCAAAGCCCATCACCCACTTTCCTGTCTCCCCCACCTCCCATCAACCCTCAGTTTGTTCTCAGTATTTAAGTCTCTTATGGTTTGCCTCCCTCCCTCTCTGTAACTTCCCCCCCCTTCCCATCCCCCATGGATCTCTGTTGGAGAAAACAGAAATTTGTCCTTTTCAAAGGAAGTTCAAGCAATGGGTCATTGATACTTTTTCACTATGGCCCATGGCCATTATTTACTAGTGATGATAAGCCAAAAAAATGTGGGCATCTTCAAACATGTAGATGCCAGTCTTCAAGCCACATACAGCACTACTTCGTATAAATATTTCCACATACAAACAAATTCCCCTGCACGCCATTTGGAATGCTACAAAGCAAGACAGCCTATAATTACACTTCCAATAAATGCAAATGCACAAAATAGTTTCAAAACGGTTGCCACAAATTTCAGCAATATCTTTTGGTTTACCAGATGCATAACTGACTAGCTTGAACTTGACTTGAAAAATCAAAATAAATGCTAAAGACTGGTATGTTTGTAGAAGAAAATGCCAACAGCATCACGTACTACCGATAATTAAGACTACAATAGAAAGTGAAGCCCAAGAAATCAAATTTTTTCACCTCTACTTCCTCCCTTAGTTAATTATAATCATTTCAGGCCATATTGATGTAACCTAAATATCAGCTGGAATCTACTTCCTCCTTGATTCAAACATCCCATGGGTTGTAGAAGACCAAAGTCCTCTCCAAAAGTTGTACACATTTGGGGGCGGGGGGGGGGGGAGGGGGTGGGGGTGGGGAGGAGGAAGCTGTTGTTGGTATGTTTTCAGGGCTTCCTTGCCTCTGAATGCCTGCTTCTGCTTAATTTGTTCATGTGATGGCTCTTCCTGCTTGTGCTCACCCTATCCCACACCATGTGGAATGAGGCCTTTCCCATAATTTTCAATCTGAAAACAAAATGAAGCCCACAAAGCACAAACACTTATGACAGACTTTACTAAAGGCTGAGGAGTTGGAATCATTTACAACTGCAGAAACGCAAACATTCTCATCACATATAATACATTCTTGCTCCTAAGGATTCTTCAGTCACCCCGATACCTGGGAATTTTCCCTTACTGCCCTCACCCTCTGTAGTTATCCAGCATCACAGCTGCTTCCCTGGCTACTTTCCTCCTCTCCCCCTCTTTTCCTCTCTCTTCCCAACTTGAGCTCAGCTCTCTGCATGTCTAACATTCAAAAAATTCATACTAAGGCCACCTTAATATATTCAGACCCAATATGGTACTCAACAGAACAAAATAAATCTTCAAGGGACAAGATCCATTTTCCTTTGAAGCCAGCCGTGATTGGTCTTGCCATTTCCCCTATCTATATTACAACCATATTTGTTTGTTTAAGTAATTTGGCACAGGATTTGAAAATCTGGAGAAACAAGTTGTTTATGTCTTTGCAAATCATACCCTTTTTAGACTATAAAATTCAAATTCACCCAAGTATTCAAAATAATTCTAGTGAGCCAGGTCTCTCTTTTTTTTTTTTTTTTTTTTTTGGGGCATATGATAATTTATTACAGTCATATATTCACCATCAAAACTTATAATCTTAGTCTTTCATTTTTGCCTTTGTATAAAGCCAAAAGAGGCACACTGGCTACTTTGACAACCTTAAAGCAAACTCCAGGAATGTCACCGACAGCATGACCTTTGTGACCAAATCTAGCAACCAGAACGTCATTGCTTTCCTCAATAAAATTCGAACAACCATCATAGGGTAGAAAGGCTGTGATTGTTTTTTTGCCATTCTTGATCAGCTGGACCCTGACATACTTCCTGATGGCAGTATTTGGTGTTTGGTTTCAACCCCTACTTCTTGCAGCACAATTCTCTTTGCATGGGGAGCACCCCCAAAATGGTTGGCCTTCAGGGCTGTGCCCAAATGGGCTTTCTTGTACTGTTGATCATGCCACTTCTGATCACATTGGAGGCTACGGAGCTTCTTGGCAGTAGGAAGACGGTTACACTTGCCCCTCCTTCTGCCACCATGGGCCTGAGCAAAAGAGACACCAGGTCTCTTGTTTTGTGTCCATGTTTGGTCGGTCCTAAACTTCTCTACACAGACAGCCATACTGCTCAGTGTCTGGAAGCATGTTCTCTAATACAACTATCTCCACCTGCTACCGAGCCTCTAAGCAAGATGGGCATGGCCTTAACAGGAGTGAATCGTGGCAGTTAAGAAAAGAACATTTTCTTCCAACCTCCAACTGACTTGTGTTATGTTTCTCTTCCAAATTGTTTTTTTCAGCTTTCTATAGATTATGCAGCAATAATTTGTTTACAAATCTTGTACCCTCATACTGTTGTTTATATTTTGCAGTCATGTAATAAATGATGGTTAAACAGATAGGGGCAGAATCGTTCATTCTCAAACATCACTGTCTGGAGTCTTACAGATCCTAGTATTCAATTCTCAAATAAGAAGTCTAAATGATTCCACACTTTCACACACAACAAGTTTTTTCGTGGGATTATTAGCCTAATAATATCAGCTCGGGGTGAGTACACTTTGGGGAAAAAAAAAAGGAAGGAAGAAGTATTTTTGCTAAAGAGGAAAAGAGTTCCCCAGTTTACCTTTTTTCTTCATCTAGCTAAAGCCATATTTCTGGCTAGAGGTGTCTCTTACTCACCTTGTTATTCAATTCATGGTTTAGAGATGTCCTGGGGACAGGGATGATTGCTGAAGGCTCATTCTATCCAGCCCTATGATTCATTGATCCTATGAGTCCACAGTTTGTAATTATAACATAATGGAAGATATTATTTTATGAAAGGAGAAGCTATAACTTGTCCAAAAAAGGAATACATATTATAGTAAATATAAGAGGAATTAGAACACAAGTTAAAAGCAATTTCCTTTTGTATGAACAAGATTTGAGGGAGTCATTTTAGATGGGAAAAAGAGACACCTAAAGTTTAATTTATTATTTAACATATTTGTTTTATTCTTCATGAATAAATTATCTTAAATTATGTGGGTTTTGCTCTTAGGAAATTAAGGTTTTGAATAAAAGGGTTTAAATATTTTAACATTAATTAAAATGTATTTTTACTTATTTACTTTAGTTCCTTAAGAAATGTTTTTATTTTAAATTTCCTTTTGCTGATATACTCCCACTTAATTAACAAAAAATTGAATTATTACTATAATATAAACACAAGCACTAAAAAAAAAAAAAAAAGTAAGCGATTTGCCAACAGGATTAGTAGCTACATTTAAAACGCAGATCCTTTATGAACCGACTGACTTACAGTAATTGTGCTGTATTTTTCCATTACAGACAAGAGCATTTTGGACTATCTTATGAATTCAGAGTCCAGGGAATTCCAATGAGATAATGTCATTGACCTTGAGTACAAATAATCAGTGGTGAATACTGTAATACGATAATGTGAAAGTTGCAAGGAGCTCATTCTCAGACTCTACCAGAAAACCTGCTAAATCAACAATAGGATGAGACACAGTGTGAACTAAGAGGGCAGAACTTTAAGGCATGTTACTTAAAATAGAAAGGCTTCTAAATATCGGGGAGATTAAGTGTGAGCACTCGCGATTAACTGCTATTAAATTAGTTCGGCACGTGAGCATCTATCATGTATCTATCAACCCTGCGTCACTTAAAATGGCAAAAGGGAAATGTCAGCTTTCAGCTCAGTGGTTCTCATTCGTCTGTTCCCTCTGCCTACTGTATCTTTCAAGTCAACTAGTTTTCCCACTCTTCTAAAAGCATACAGCTTCATCAGAAATGCGCCTATTTCTGCACACTCCACCGTGACTAAGAGACAAATGCTGACTCTTTAAAGGGGCAATGCCATCGGAGAAAAGGATTATCTGAGCCACACTATGCATGTTTACACCCACAGGCTGCCAAAAAAACTCCTTGATATTTGTTAGAAATGCAATTGTAATTAGGGAGAGCAGGAGAAAATCAACCTCAGTTTGCTAACTGACCTGAGGCATCTAATTTATGTACATGTTCATTTTGTTAAAACATGCAAGCAAAGAGCTATTGGAGGCCATATGCCATTCGTTATGAAAAGCACATTCCTTTAGTCTTTGTAACAAAAGCCATATGGCTTTCCGAAAGTTAATTATATCATAAATATGCTGTAATAGTGGGGAGTGTGGTCTAGCAATTGCTGGAAAAAACTTTGAGACCTGGCTTTGAGTCAATTTCTCAATGGATTCCATTCAGAACCTTGAGGAAGTGACATGGCCATCATGCCTCAGTTTCCCAATACTCAAAGGGAAGATCATAATAATATTATGAGAGAATAATATTATGAGAACCTAAATGAGAGAAGAAAACAGAAACGTTTTCCTACTTAAAGGTAAAATAATGTTTCAAACTATAATTCAGGTCAATAAAACAGTAAAACAGTAAAAGATTTTTTAGAAATAGTAACGAGTTCATCAAAATAGTCTCTTCCTCCTTCTAATGCTCTTTCCCACCATTGCCAGGGTAACCTTTCTAAAACACAAATCAGATTGCTTAACTCCACTATTATATGTTACTTATAAAATAGCACTTGAATTCTATAAATGGCCCTTTATAGTCTCCCCCAGCCTGCTGTGCAGACTCATCTCCCTGCCCTGACACACAGGCATACACACCAGTCCCTAGACAGATATTTCTCATTTACATCTCTGACTATTTCAAAGTCTGCTCCCTCGGCCAAGGATGCCCCACCTCCTCTTCACTTAACTCCTAAGCATGTGTCAAGACCCAGACCGTCATCTGCCCCGTTATGAGGTCTTTGACTTCCTCAGGCCATCAGTAGTTCCCTGCTCTGTGCTACAACAGCACTTGCTGCATACTTTCTTAAGTAAGCACTTATCACATTGTGCAGTCATTATTGGTAAGCATATTCCTTTCTCCTCCACCATAACTGGGCTCCTGAAGTGGAGAGTCTAAGGCCTGGCAAATAAATAGAAGGTGCCCAACAAATAGTAGTTTATTGTCCATTCTTTAAAAATAGAGGTAACCAGCTATTTGACCCCAGGGGTCTAGTTTTTAACTAATTTCCATGTTCACTTCAACCTCTCAGGTCTCCCTCCATCTGGAACATTTTCTAATAATCAGAAAATGACCCTGTGGGACTTGTAATATTTTTAACTACCAATGACAGACTCTTCCACTGTGCTATCCTTTTGGTGCAAGAAAATGAAATGATTTTAGAACGTTTTTAAGCAAGGATTAAAGCCAAACATTTTCTGGTTAAACTTCAGCTAACCAAAAAAATTAAGTGAAACACAAGTTATCATTCCTGAAGCATTTTAGTTAATCATGGTTTCATGGAAACTTAATCCAGCACAGAGGCTGAACTGAAACCAGAGAGCCAACAGGTCCAACAGATAATCACATCTCCATGTGACATAACCAAACTGGGTAGAGTTGTGCATGGAGTAATAGTAATGACTGTAAGTTGTCTAACATTAAATTCTCATCTCAGTGATAGAGAACATTGTTCTAATGGCCTAATTTGATGTTTTAAAAATTTTGTTTGATTATGCTTCTGGTTTACACTTTGAGACAGAAAAACCTCACTCTGATTCCACAGGATTTGGATTTTGTAAAAAAGTAGGTGTCCAAAGAATTTTCTTTCAGAAACTAAATCATCTCCACATGTGCTAAGAGTAGAAAAAAAAAGAAAAGAAAAGAAAAAGAAAAAAGAAAGAACATTTATGTCTATGATACATACACGTAACTTGGAACAAAACCAGAAGAATGTCTGAAAGTCAAAGAAGAGAAAGGGCAAAGAGTTTGACTTACAAATTTGCTGGAAGCTATTTTATAGGAAACAAGTTTTAAGACCTGATTTAAGGGCAAGGCAACAGGGAAATAATAATAATAAAGGCAAGAGGGAATCATTGATATAGTTGAGCTCCTAAACTTTAATTTCCTCAATATAGTTTCCAGATGGTTAAGAATGTCTTTCTATGTACAGTATTTCCAGGAGCTAAATAAAAAGTTATACATTTGCCTACATGGTAATTTTTTAGGAAAATGGCACATTCATTTTAAATTGTCACTGCTGATACCAACCCTTTGATGTTGGAGCCACCTGCCTGGGGGCCAGCAGCATACTCTAACTTTATCAGAATGTCAGAAACTGTCACAAGGACCTGGGCCCTAAGAGACAGGGCTGTGCGTCATAGGTATGTAGCAATTCTGTACTTTGATGTCTACTTTCCTTCCAGAAGGAGAGTACTAACCAAACGTCTCAAGGTTTTCTCCTTTCTTCCTTCTGCATCTATAGAACGCAAGTCATGGAATGATTATAGGGGAGAAGTAAGAAAAAGATTGAAGAGGGAAAGAAAGTGGCATTTCTTGATTCTCCTTTTCATCTTAGTGGAAAGATACCCACACTGGGACTCAGAAGACTGGAAGCTCATCCTCAAGCCCACCTCTTTGCTGAATTAATGAATTTCTGTGTACTTTACTTTCTCTGTCAGCCTTCTATTTTCTTATTAGAAACACTAACAGTATGAATAACCCTAGTAACTACATGTGAATTTCTTAGGAGTCTATTACATAAACACAATGGCTTTCAAAGTATCATTTGGTAATTACCAAGCCATTCATTCATTCATTCATTCATTCATACATTTGACAACTACTTTTGAATGCCTACTATACATCAGACACTGGTTGCTAAAATTTAATGGTAAGCAAAACACAGTACCTTTCCTCGTGGAGTTTAAAGTCTAATTCGGAAGACACGGACTGATCAAATAATCACACACACTGAGAATTACAAGCTGGCATGTATATAATTACAACACACTCTTACCATGATCCAAAAAATACTGTATTTTGACGATTGAATATACCTGTTTGTTCTCCAATTTGTTTATCAGTTAACTTTAATCATCAAGTGAGTCTTGGAAAATACTTTCCTGATATAGTGCATAACTTATCAATTCAGACTTTTAGGTAATGATTAGAATTGAGGTTTTCAGGTGGAATTGGGCCTTCATTCACTAAAACAGAAGAAATGCTGGTATAAATTTAAAACCATAAGATAGGAAGCCGGGACCTAAAGGAACTTCCAGCATAATTACAGAAAAGCCATCTTTCAGTCTTTATAATAAAGAGTCCTACGTCTATGGTGATAGTGGCAGCCTACACATCCTATGTGCCAAGGTACAATTCTAAGCACTTTATAAATATTAAGTCATTAATCACTGCAACAGCGCTCTGAGGTAGGTATTGGTAGTGGCGGTATTGTTATCCTCATTCTACAGGTAAAGAAACTGAGGCACAGAGGGATTAAATACCTTACCTGCTGTCACACAGCCAGTAAGTGGGGTCAAACTACAAACCTAGTCTGTGCTCTTAACCACCATGTTGTACCACCTCTTGTTCATATAGTCGGTCTGCTGAAACATGTTAAAAACTGAGTTTTTGGGGTTCAATATTCTAATATGTTCAAAACCTCTCTCTGTCCCCTCACTGTTCGTCTCGTGACTTTATCCTTCTCACATAAAGAATAAATTCCACTTGGTAACTCCCGGTGGGAGTTGCATGTAAAACAAAGCAAAACAAAACTTTCAATTCCTTTCAGTCAGAAATTTGATCTACTAGGATAAAAAGAAAAAGGAGAGGATTTCCTAATTACTCTTTGAAAACAAGAGGCTCAGTTGCTCATGTTTTAGCAAAATGTCTTCTCCCATTATTATTGCACAGTGAGCTGTTTATAGGTTTGATAGCAAGTTCTACCCTGAAGGTAATGTTTCTCCTAAAATCTGATACAACACAGTGTGAAATGGTGCCATTTATCTAAACTTGAGACTCTACGATAAGGTGGACAAGCCACCCCTGAACTGACCAGGTTCTATCTCCATATAATTTTGAGGCTAGAAATGCATCTACAGCATTTAATGCTGACAACTACAGCATTTTCATCTCAAATCATGCTGCTTCCCAGGCTTCAGTCATGCCAGAAGACTTCAAGAGCAAAAGCAAAAAAGAGCAAAGCAAAGGAGACGTGCTCTGACAAGTTGGTGTGGAATGCCTTTTGACTTTTTCTTCTGGTGCAAAGATTCTCCGGGGGATGAAGATTAAGCAATCATCAGAAATGAGCCTCCTCATTTGACTCCTCATATGACTAGAGAATTAGCACAGAGACTATTTTCTGAACTTAAAACATCAGAAGCCCATATTGAAATAAAGAATTACTATAAACAACTAACCGTTGTTAAGCTTGATACTGCTTACAAGACAAAACAGGAATCTTCTGGGCAACTGCCATCAAGATGTGTTGGGAACAGGAGTTTTACTACCGCACAGAACATCAAGAACATGAAAATTGTGTATAGCTGTTATATGTAAACAGCTAAAACAAAAATAACACTAGAATTTATAAAAGCACTTTTCCTCTCAGCAGATATTACCTGCTGGGTCCGTGAAATACATCGAGTGCTGTGATTATTCCTTATTTTGTAAATGGGAGTTGGGAGGAAGAGTTTAGCTCTAAAATGACAAGTTAATACTTTAAGAAAAAAGACTATACCAGAATATGTGGGTACACAGTCATCCCTTAACAGAACTCCAACTTGAATCTCCTAAACCTGTCACGAAAATGTTAGCTTTAAGCAGGTGCGCCTTTCTCAGGAATGGGAGGGAATCAAGCTAAATAATTGGTGATTGGCTGCCAGGAAGCAATATGTAAATGAGGAGGATAAAGGCTGGTTGGGGGCAGGAAGCTCTCCGCTACTCGGCCCCAGAATCACATTAAAAATACGTGCCTTCAGACTACCCTCCACCCCCTTCACCCAACTCTTTAGTCCCATAAATAAATTAGAATGCTCTGAGCAAGATACACCCAGCAAGGGACACCCCCCCTTTCAGACAAAAACTAAGCTTTGTCCGCTTGCCCAAGATGGCCTAGATCTTAGAGCTAAGATACGGAGGTGGGAACAACAGGAAGGACTGGTTAAACTCCACTTTCTCAGCTAGAAGGGGATAGGAATGATGTAGGCAATAAAGGGATTTCCCAGAGCTGCTTTTTCTGTTTCGGCCTCCTGTAACTAAGCTTAGGGGTCTTCAAACATAGAAACTTAGTAACAAGGTTTCAGTCTAAAGAAGAAAATTATTTAGAATGAAATGCAGTCAACCATAGCATTGTATGATGAAGAATCCAGTGAGCCAGACCTCTGTCTAATAACAAAAGACCTAGGAAGTGATGCAAAATAAATGAAAGTTGTCTTTAGAGGAACTTAACAATTGTCTGGGAACTGCCCATGAAACAGCCCTGAAGATTTTCAAAGTAACAAACGATAAACGCAAGCTCATACAGCTCTAAATGGATAATAAATCACAGCCAATGTCTATCAACTGCCAGGCACTTTACATATATTTTATCCCCCATTTCACAGATGAACAAACTGAGACTCACAGGATTTATTGGCCTTGCCCAAGGTTATATACAGGTTGGCTACATATCCTATTCTGTCTCTACCATCACTCACTGCCCATAGATAACAGTGTGTTATCTAAACACAGCGAAATAATGTGTTTAAAGTGAAACGCTCTGACTTGCATTTCATTGGTCATCAAGAGATACGCCAAATGGAGAGCAGAAAGGTAAAGATGTCTAGGTGGGTGGTGGACAAACTGCTAGAGACAAGTAAGTAAATAAATAAATTTATTTCTAAAAATAGCTGCTATGTTAGGTCCATACAACTTAAGGGCTTTGTGAGCTCACTTCTGTGTGACTTCACACCATGGTATGAGCACATACTTCACGAAGACTGCTCTTGTTCTAATTATGGAAATGACGGAGCCGATCAAATTACTCACAGCATATCTTGCATTACACCAAAGAAATGATTGCGACAAAAGGCTTTGATTTGATGATTGAAAGTCGCCAGCCATTTGTACAGGCCTTTGAAGGGAAGGAAGGCTCACCTGATGATAAAACATAAACAAGGGCAGTAGAAGGTTGTTTAACCTTTAACACCACTGTTGTGGTCATGGTTGTTTTATCCTTGGTTACTGCTGCCTAGTTTAAAGAAAAAGAACTCTTAGGAAAAGGAGATATATTAATCCTCTGTTAACGCTGGACAGAAATACTGATTTCTTTGATGATTTTTTTATAGATATTATTGTTAGGTGTCTGTTTGTATCATACTTGCTAGATTTTTTTTTATTTTATTTATTTATTGAGAGAGAGAGAGAGAGAGAGCGCACGGGAGGGGCAGAGAGAGAGGGGGAGAGGGAGAATCCCAAGCAGGCTCTGTGCCGTTAGAGCAGAGCCCAATGCGGGGCTCAAACTCACTAACCATGAGATCATGACCTGAGCTAAAATCAAGAGTCAGACGCTTAACCAACGGAGCCATTCAGGCACCCCATACATGCTATATTTTAAGATAAATACTTTGCCCAATTAAAAAGGATTGGGGGAGAGGGACAAATGTGGCCTGATGTTGATAATCTGATTGATTCATTCCCTGTGTCCTAGCTCCTGGGAATACCACCAGAAGATTCAGACTCTTTGCCTATCTCCTCAGATTCGCGGCTTGCTGTGGGTGGTGTGGTTAGTAAAACACCAAGGTGGGGGAGCCCCCAATCATTGCTGAAGCAGAAATCCTTGGCACTTTTGCAAGGGGAAAGAATGAGACTCCTCCTAGGTTGCCTGGGGGCAGGGAATAGAAAAACCAGTATCCAAATGGACACGGCACACATTCTTGTCATTTTGTGTCCCAGATAGTAATTATGATATGCGTGATAATAAGATTTTCTGCTCCACAGTTATTTTTACTTCCAGGTAGATCGTGCTCACTAAATAGTCAACCAATTCATTTTCTTGGGCAATGCCCATTAATTCTTGACACTCTCCATCCTGCCCAATACCCCTCCACGTACACAAACACATGCCATAGGGTGAGAAAGCAAAAGTACTAACGTGTCCACGTAAAACAGTATACCTTCAAAGACGTTGGAGTTTCAATGGTAGAGTCAAAAATGACCCTCCTAACAGTGCTGAAGTTCAAGCACACGGAGGGACACTGAGAGGTCATGGTTCCAGATATGTTTTTTTCTCCAGTTAGCCTAAGTGATGGCAAAGAATGATAAATAAATTCGTGAAATAAATTTCTATCAGCCCGTCATTTACTGAGCAACCCGTACTGAACTGCATAAAAACAGCATAATGGTTAAACCCTGATCAGTTAGCGTGCATTTCCCAAGTCAGGCTTCCTTCCTCTCCCTGCTGACAGGCACTGTATTCTCTCCCACCCTTCCCTCAAAAAGTGTTCACAAGAAAGGAGCCTAAAGACACAAAATGACTAATGAGGCTGTAAGTGGGCCCTTGTTTAGAATAAAGAGCTGCAGGTCTCTGCAGCTAAAAGGACAGGGACAGGGGAAAGGTCTGCTTGGAGCCTCTGAAATTATGCCTGCCTCACCCAAGGATTCACACACATTCTTGAATTGGCTCCGAATTGGCTCCGAATTGGCTCTTGAATTGGCCAAATGCCAAAAGAACCAACTATCAGCTCATTGCTTACATTTCACTGACATCCGTTCCACCAATATGTATTTATTGGTTGCTGTGGCAGCATGTTTATTTGCTCTGATTTCAGCAGTTAAAAGAGACTATGGGGGTAATGTCCTTAACCAAGAAATGTTGGCTTTGTCTACCTCCCTGGATCCCTGGGCTCCCTTGCCTATAGCTTCAGATGCTGGGCCTCTTTTTCTGTTGGCATTTCCACTAAAGCTGGAAACACTGACCTGAAGAATCCTTCTCCTTAATCTCTCTTTTATCAACAGCTACTCTGGAGGAGGCAGGAGAGCACCATGATGTCAGCAGGATGCTGATAGGGAGCACCTTCCTGGCACCTCCTACCCCCACTCACCAATACCCCCAGGTAAGAGAAATGCTGCTTCCATGCAAGCAAAACCCAGCACAGAACTTGCCGGGTTGGGTTTATGTGGGAACACACTTCTGCCATGTGATCACCATCTTCTCCCGTCCCCTCTCCAAACCTTCTCTTCCTGGTCCCTCGGCACAGGAAGTGTCTGAACCTGCCACGGTGACTGATGGCATGGGCTTGGGAGACACATACCGAGTTCAAATCCCAACTCCATTTGCTCCATATGAAATGCTGGCAAGCTTCCTAATTGCTCTGAACCCCACCTTTTTCATCCATAAAACGGAGATGATCACTACTTTGCAGACTGATACGAGGATGAAATGGAATAATGCATGCAAAGCAGTATGCCAGGTATATAATAAAGCACTCCATAAATGGCAGCTAGTATTATAGATGGAGCCACCATATATGTAATTGCTCAAATGAAGTGGGTACCTTAGACAGCATTCCTCCTTTTCTTTGTAACCTGACTTTATGTCCAATTAACTCCACCTCCTAAATACAGTTAAAATCCATTTCCACCTCCCCATCCCTGCTGCAATAGCTAAATGTCTTTTCTACCATCATAACCCTTTAACTTGTATATTCAACCTCTTCCTAATCCAACCATCCTGCACACTAAATTTTCCAAAATGGGAATGTGCTCTTGACATTGCCTGTATTAAGGTCCAGGCTCCACACATTACCCTCAGGATGCAATCCCAATTCCTCAGGGCAGCATTCAGAGCTAGGACCACATCTCACCACCCCTCACTACTCACCACATGTTCTCTCCTCACAGAACAATTTGTACTTCGTACAATGGCCTCATGCCCAAGTGCCTTTGAACATACTGATCTCTATACATGTTCCTGTCTGCACATAATGGACTCCCAGGTATCCTCCAAGATTCAGTGCCCAGAGTCCTTTTCCAACAGCCTTCCTGACTCTCGCTCACATATTAAACTATTTTATTTTCTGTTGCCTTGTCTCCTTGTGTTTAGGACTCAGTTTCTGGAGGTGAGAAACTATTTCTCCTGCTGCATCTGAATCGCAAGTAACACGGATGCTGAATCAATCCATCCAGCAGACATTTAATGGGCACCCAGTCTGGGCCAAGCACTGACGTAGGTGCTAGACACATGCTTGCTCTCCATCACCACACGGTCCCCTGTGGTTTTGTGATCCTTGGTGCCATGGGGAAGTGTGAGCAGGATTTGACTACCTAAGATGTCTCTCTTCAAAACTCCCACTCAAACCTCAACAGCTGCCCATTAGTAGATACACACACTCATCCATAAATGCCACCTAAATTTATTCTCACAAAAGCCTTATAAAATATTACTTAAGTTGTGCAAATAAGAAAGCTCTGGGAGATTTAATGCCTCAGCCAGTGTCAACCAGCTGGTGACTGGCACACCCAGGTATTAGGGAAGGCAGCTTTGCATAGCGGTTATGAGCTAGCTTTTGGAGACCAACCTGGGTTCAAACCCGACCCTTTCCACATATGAGCTGTGTGGTCTTACAGAAACTATTTCATCTCTTTGCACCTGAATTTCCGCTCTTGGAAAGAGGGAGAAATAATACTTATCTACTTCACAAGGTTGTGTGAAGTCCAAATTAAAAGCTGAATACAAGCTTTTCGTCCCAGAGCCTGGTAAGATCCCCCAGGGTGACCCAAAATCATTTCAAAGCCCATATTCTTAGTCATTCCATGGTTCTTACTTTCTGAAGAAGGATTGGGACTGATAGGAGAAAAGTAGATTCTATCTGAAGTTGCATAGGGAACCTGAGGCCCAAACAGAATGCCCTTGTTTCCAGTAATCAAGGACACTGAGAAAATTGCTTGTGTGCCGACGACATTACAGATATTTCCTAGAGAATTCAGATCTTGTCAGCCATCAAATAATGAGGCTTTGTGAAGTAGGGAAGTCCTTTGAAAAGTGCAAATAGGCAGGATTGTTTTCATTACTAACAGTCTGGGTTGGGGCCCTCTGTAACTCCAGTGAACTTCTCAGGTTATCTAAAAATCATTTCCTTCTTCTGTCACTTCTTTGGGTAGTATAACCATGACTTTTTTATTCACTTGAATACCCACTAAAATTAGTGTGTTGTTAATTCTGTTAGGTAGAGTATTTTGGTCTCGTTTTGTAAAAATAACATGATCTACTTGTAGGAGTGGCATAACGGAATAAAATTGTTTTACTGTTTATTGTAATTTTAAAACTATACACAATTATAATAATATTACGCAATTATGAAGGTCATACTATGTGCTAGGTACTGGGGATCTTTTAAAAATATATTACTTCATGTATTAGAAGAACACAGTGAGATAGCTGAGGTTTAGTGGGGTTAAACTCCTTGCCTCAGGTCATATGCTGTGAGTGGCAGAGCAGGAAATGAAACCTCTCAGAAGCCAAGTTATCTTCAGCCGTTCTGTACAAAGCACCTAATGCACAGTAGGTCGTGAACTATCAGGAAACCAATATAAGTACCATACCTCCCCTGTCCTAAAGGGACTTACCACGTAGCTCCAACTTAAATCTTGTTTTGGACAAAAGAAGGGATAAATAAACACCTTGGTAGACACATTGGAATAGTCAGCCTAAATCTAATACAAAACAATGTCCGTAGGAGGGTAAATAATTGCTGAAATGAAGTATAAAGGCAGGAGGAGAGGAAAGTAGAGCTGGGAAATGAGGAAAGTGCTATCATGAAAAAATGCTATCTGAGATCACGAGGCCTCCATAAGCTGGTCTTAGCTCTCAACTTCAGCGTCCTTTGCTAGTCTCATTAGAATTTCCATTCTATTTATAATTTTGACCTAAGTCCCAGCACCTGCTGTGACTTTATCTCGTAATCAGAGTAAGAGGATCTGGCTTGCCTCTCCCTCTCTGTCTCTCTGTCTCTCTCTCTCTGTTTGCAACATTGTTCCCTTTTAAACACTTCTTTTCCCATGATCTGCCTCTTACCCTTGGCGTAGTATGACTGTCACAGGAGCCCTGGTCCACGAGCTCATACCTCACTGAGTCTGAGCCACGGAAACATTCCAGATGAGGGTGGGAAATGACAGAAAGCTCCTGGCTTCAGCAGGGACAACGCAACTTCAAATCAGACTATGTCTTTTGGATTGGGAAATCATATCATTTTGTGAAACTGCATCTAAAAATCATGTTTTGTACTAAAACCAAGTTTTTACTGGGCACCTGGGTGGCTCAGTCGGTTAAGCATCTGACTTCAGCTCAGGTCCATGATCTCATGGCTTGTGGGTTCGAGCCCCGTGTTGGACTCTGTGCTGACAGCTCAGAGCCTCAAGCCTGTTTCAGATTCTGTGTCTCCCTCTCTCTCTGCCCCTCCCCTGCTTGTGCTCTCTCTCTCTCTCTCTCAAAAATAAATAAACATTAAAAAAATTTTAAAAAACAAGTTTTTACTAAACATTAGAGTCTTTTATTTGGAACACTTGAAGTGTTCAGTCTTAGGATTACATTTACTTTTGAGTGGGTTTAACAAACTTTCACTTTATTGTTATTTCTTGTGTCTCGTGTTGATGGACTATTCAAACGTGTTAATAACAACCTGAAAATGTTCAGTATGAATATACAGATAATAACACCTGTGCATAAACCTGTATAACTCATTCAAGATTTAAATCATTGCATTCTTTTGTTCTATTATCTCTTCCTGGTTTTGTGAGGCTTTGAATTGTAGAGCTTAAAAGTCACACACTAGCAACTTAGACACAACTGTACAACTGCTTGAGGCTTGTGTATATCTGCAGGCTATAGACACAGCTTTTAGGCAGTCCTAGTCCCCTTTTCAGCGTAGCCTCGAGCTGTAGAATGTGCCAGAAGCCATTTCTCAATAATGCAAATCTGGCCAGCCCTTTGCTCAGTCAGAAGCTGCCTATCAATTACAGAATCAAGTTCAAGCACTGTAGGAAGGATGAAGGGCTGCCACAGTGTTTTGGCCTGGGTTTCACCGGCTTCCCCAGCCGCGCCATGCACCTCACGATTTCCAGCCTCGTGGAATGGCTCACCTTAACCTCCTACATAAACTCTTGCTCATCTCTATGCCCTTTGCCCAGACTACCCCTCAGCTTACAGAGGCTGCTCCTGTCTACAGCCCTCCAGGCAAACCTTTCCATTTGTCCTAAAACCAAATGCAAACATCAGTGTCTCTGAGATGGCTCTCTGTCACTCCATCCCCCACATACTTCTTCTGGGATCACACCACCCTCTCTGCCCCATTTTATGAGTTTGCACATTGTGCTTTCCATACCGGCTGATATGGCTGCCTCTCCCCTACACCTGCACCCCCTGCGAGCATGATTATTTCTTCCCCAGCCCCAGTGCTTCTCAATCAACAAAGTAGATTCTTAGCTAATCTTTGTTGAATAAATGAACAAAACAGGTGAAATTGATCTTTCATGTTCTTGCACCCTTCCCCATCCCCAGCTGCCCTTTCTCAGCCTTCCTTCCAAGCTCCCCTTCCCCTGCCCTGACTTCCCTGCCATTGTCAATCCCTTCTCTCAGTGCCTAGCTGTCTGTTTTGTTCCATCCATCAATATCAAGACCTGCTCTCATTAAAGGTTTTGATAAATTCATCACATTGACCATGCCAACTCTGACATGTGTTTTGTTTTGTTTTTTTATTTGCTGAGTGTTAAAAATCTTCAGCCAAAGTAATGAATCTCTAACTGTAGGATTTTAGCCTGGTCGGAGGCCGTCCCTGCACCCACGCCATGGCATTTTGTGTAGAAGTCGCCTTTTCATGATTGTTAGAGGTGCCGGAATCTCTATAAACTCTTGGCTATGTGATCTGGACCCTAGAAAATCAGCCTGCTTCAAACTGAATGGCCCAGCCATTCTCCTAGAACTATCAAATTATTGAGACTACTTGAAAAAAATAGAGTTTTCAGGTTTTTTAATAAGGCCCCTCTCATGTAAAATATAAGGAAGGTTTTACCTACTAAAAAAAATTAAACTCAGAAGATCTTATTTAAGCTCTAATTCATTTTATCTTCTTCTCTGGCCAGCTATTTAAGACATAGTTATTTCCTAATGGGGACAGGGAAATAGAATCACTAAAACCCCAGTGAGAACTGAGCAGAGGAAAAACTTTCCCAATTGTCTCTGAGTAGATGTAACAAGTTAAAGGGTAAGATGAGCTCAGAAGAATACCAGAGTTCAATATACATTCAGCTCACTTTCCTAGGAATTCTGAAAGCACCCTCTGTTTTGTGAGAGATCTTTTAGGAACGTAATGGATGGATGGTGAGTTCTATCATGCCTGTACATCAAAAGAAGGCATAATCTAGACGGAAGTGACCCACACTCCCTAATTGTACATTGGGACACTTGCACTATAAATAGGATTCTGTCTGTCACACTGTTCCCTTGCCAGAATGGCCCCTTGGACCAAGGCCATCCTACTGATGCAGAGAAGCCAATTACAAATCATCTGGCAACATAGATCCTGAAGTCACCTCCTCCACAGACTGAGTCTACAGCTACATATGGAACAGTCTCCTCCTAAAAATCCCTCAAGGCTGGCTGAGTGATGATTACACATTGGGTAAATGAGAAGAAAACTGGGTGAGAGAGGCTGAGACACAGTCTCACCATATATCCTGTCCCTGGCACTGCGACCCACACTTGGATGGGAACTCAAAACCCAGAGCTTCTCCCTGAGGAGCAAAGGGCTCAAACCCCACATCATGAATCCCAGCTTTGAAGACACACACTTGAAAGATGAACCTCCAAAAAAAAAAAAATCTAATTTTGAAAATCAGAGGGGCTCATGTCCCAAGACCCACAAAACAGTAGTGATCTGAGAAAGGGCTCTTAAAAAGGGCCCACATCCCCACCAGGCCCTGAGGCGGCCATGGCTCCCAGACAAAGTGAGGGAGGCTCACCTGCTTCTATTAAAGATGCTGCCTGAGAAACTGGCGTCTGATTGAGCATACGCATTCAGGAAACCACTGGAATGTTCTCCAGGGACGGACACTGGCAGGTGCCATCTTTGTGCTCCCTTTGCTGTGCTCCAGAGCAACCGTGTCTCCCAAGAGGGACCCTTTACATACATCTAGGGCCCTGATTTTTGCAGCTGCTGCCCAGGGGATGCTTGCCTCTTGACCACATGGCTTTTGAGGCTAGGGGAGCCTGTGTTCCTATCACATGGCACTGGAATAATCAGTGTCACCCCAGGGAGGAGCCCATTCCCCTGTCTGGAATCCCAATTTTTGTGTTGCCAGGAGATGCCTCTTTATTACCTGGTTCTGGGGGGCAGCAGGGCTTCTGCCTGTGTGGCCCCTCAGAACTGTATATATTTGTATACTTTTATAAGCTGCTGCCTGAGGATCTGGCATCTGGTCAGCCTGAATCTAGATGCTTAGATCCTCCCCTTTGGGACACTGACAGGTCTTGGCACATCCTTAACCACTGAAAATATATTCAGCTGCTTACACAATCACAGGAGTTTGAGAACCAAAAGCTGGGGCTAGATGAAAAGTTTCCACTCTTTCAAGCCTGGGGGAGCAGGTTGTTTCCTTATTCCTTAGGTATTCTTTAAAAATGTCCCTTTCTGTGGCGCCTGGGTGGTTCAGTGGGTTAAGCACCAGACTTTGGCTCAGGTCATGACCTCACGGTTCATGGGTTCGAGCCCCGCATTGGGCTCTGTGCTGACAGCTCAGAACCTGGAGCCTGCTTCAGATTCTGTGTCTCCCTCTCTCTCTCTGCCCCTTCTTGGCTCACACTCTGTCTCTCCCTCTCTCTCAAAAATAAATAAACATTAAAAAAAAGTTTTTTTAATAAATAAAAATGTCCCTTTCTTAGGGAGACCTTCCTTGGCAACCCCAAATAAAGTCTCAACCTCTCCTTAATACTTCCTTGCTTTTCCCTAAGACATTGCTATTTAACATGCAAAGTATTTTCATATTATTTTGATTTCTCCCACATTCCAACAAAATTTTTATGAAATCAGAGATTTGTATCTGTTTTTGCCTGATTTTTACTGCTTAGCTCCTTCTCCCAGAGCAGTACCTGACATATGGTAGGTGTTCTATCCACATAAAATGAATAAATGGGTACACATAAGTATATCAGCCTCCCATACCCATGTGTGTTTGTTACTCAGCTCTTATTCCATCATTCTAATTATTTATCCCGCACAAATAAACCACTGCCTTGTTACAGCTTTGATACAAAAACTCTTCATATCTAGTTAGGAAATCTCCCTGCTCCTTTTGCCCCAACTCTGCATCCTGACTTTCCTCAAAACTTTTGTCCTTTGCTCCTCCACATATGTTTTAGAGTCGGCTCATCAAAATGCTCTTGGGGTTCTGATCTGGAATTTATAGATGAATTTGGAGAAAGTTCACATTTTCACAATATCGAGTCTTCTCCTTTATGAATGTGTAACAGGTAGTTCAGTCAGTGAAACAGCATGGATGAGAATCCAGGTCTGTCAGCTGTCCACACCACTTCTCCTTCCTTCTGCTGAACTTTGTGGAATTGATTATACATGTGGCAGGGCTCTGGAGCTCACTCTGCTTAGTGTCATAACCACATCCTAAAATATTGGCTGATTGCCCTCCTTTACTTGTAACATGCTCTGTGGTTGACTCAGGGAGCTGTTGTCATCCTGCAGTCAAGGGCAGTCAGTCCTATGTCTTCTTTGAGTGTGGCAATGACCTTCAACCTCTGGAAAAAATCTTTTTAGTCACCCTGGGAAGAGGGTTTTTGATGAATTTTTAAATTAATTGCCTTGGGAATAAAAGTGAAAGTTTAAAAGAAGATAGTGACATATAGTACCGAGGCTCCTTTTACTTTATTTTGCTAACATGTTCCTCATGAACCATGAGAATTCATGAGGCAATAATTGGAGTGCTTGAGCAATCCCTTAAGGGACTGCAAGTTCCTGTTAACATGTGCTGCTTCTCTCTGACCCCACCACAGATGGCTAGCCAAACATCATTCTCTTTTCCAGTGAGCCTAGACAGTCTTAGAATCCTCTCAACATGGTGGGCCAGTAGGGCGTACTAATGATTGGCTTTAGTAAAAAGGGAAACCTGGGGCACCAGGGTGGCTCAGTCAATTATGCATCTGACTCTTGATTTCGGTTCAAGTCATGATCTCACAACTGTGAGATCGAGTCACGAATCGGGCTCTGTGCTGGGCATGCAGCCTGCTTGGGATTTTCTCTCTCTCCCTTTCCCTCTACCCCTCCCCTGCTTGCGTGCATGCATGCTCTCTCTCAAAAAGAAAACAAGGGTGGAGGGACCTATTTACCATCCTTTTCCTCTTAAGTTTAGAAGCACTTAAAACTGGGATGAGGACAAAATCAGGGTCTGCTCTGTGGCTTAGCAAGGATACTGGGAGAGTTCTGAAAGCTCTGAAAGAGAGTGTCAGTCTCTTTGTCTAAAGGCAGGAAGTCTTGAGTGGAGGAGCCAACTGAATTTGTAAAAGCAGTTTGGTTCTGATGATGGGCTAGACAACAAAATACATGTGGGTGCTCAAAGGGTGCAGAAAGAGCTGGGCTTAGTAGCAAAAGCAGATGACCCAGCAAGCAGTGTTGGTAAGAATGCAATGCATAAGAACACTGCTTTTCTTTACAAATAGTAAGGGACACCTGTGGGTTGGGTTGTAGAACAATTGTCATGTTAATTTCAAATAATATGCCTGCACCTTGGTAGAGTCATATTTAACAGCAAAAGCATAGGGATTCCACTCTTAATTTGCAATTATTGATCCAGGCTGTCTGTTATCCTGCATTCCTGTAGATCTAGGATTGATGCTGAGCAAAGCAGTACTTGATCGAACATAGCTGAGCTCTGCTGGAGTCAGATACAGGTTCAAATCTTTGCTTGGCCACTTTCAAGGCATGTGTCCTAAGACAGCATATATAACCTCTTTAAACTTCAGTTCCCTCCTCTGTAAACTAGGAAGAGTAACAGAATTTATCTAAAAGGGTTATTTAAGGAATGAACTAATGCATTTAGAGTGCTTAGCTTGGCATAAATAAGTACTCAACCCTGTATTAAAACTCTCTCCCTCTGTCTCATTCACAGATACCTTAAAAGTGAGAAAGTTTGGGGTGGGGGCACCTGGATGGCTCAGTTGGTGGAGTGTTCAACTCTTGGTCTCAGGGTTATGAGTTTAAGCCCCATGTTGGGTATAGAGCTTACTAAAAAAAAAAAAAAAAAACACCTTAAAAGTGAGACAGTTTGGCACTGATTAGGAGAATGGACTTTCTTGAGGTCTGGGACTTGACTCAATATAACTGTGATATGATCTTTGCTGCTAGGAGACCTATTTGACCTGAAAATTATATCTACACATTTTGAAGAATAAAATTTGGGTTCTGAGTTACAAAATCTATCAAAAAATCCTGACTTCCAGTGTCATCATTTTAGACTCAACTCATGGATTCTTAAAATCATTTCAGATATCAAATACTGACAGGTTAAAAAGCCCTATTGCCTGAAATATTAAAAATTAAATATTACTGAAGGTATAGATGTCTACATTTTAGTTTGAGACTCTCAGGCTGTTTATAAGATAAGCATTAGGATAGCTAATAGAGTTTAGAAAAAAAATTAAGAAAAATGCAAGGGTTAAGGATTACTGATAGTTCTGTGTGATTTAAGATATATGAAAATTGGAATATTTCATATATATTTTTGACAGAAAGCATTTATTGATGCTCTAGCAAGGATACAGAAAATGTAGACTTTGACTTAGTTCTCTGGAAGAGGGTTTTGATTTACATAACAATCCTTAATGTATATATGTCTAACAATCAAGTGTCAAAATATGTGGGCAAAAACTGATAAAATTGTAAGGAGAAATAGATGAATCCACTATCGTAGTTGGAGACTTGAACACCCCTTTATCAGAAATGGACAGATACAGAAGACAGAAAATCAGTAAGTACATAGTTGAACTGAACAGTATCACTAATCAACTGTATATAATTGACATTTATAGACTATCTCATCAAACAAAAGCAAAATATACATTCTTCTCAAGTTCACATACAACATTCACCAAGACAGACCACATTCTGGGACGTAACACATACCTTCACAAATTCAAAATAATAGAAATCATACAGTGTCTGCTCTCAGACCACAATGTAATCAAACTAGAAACCAGTGACAGAAAGGTATCTGGAAAATCCCTAAATACTTGGAGATTAAACAAGACACTTCTCAATAACCTGTGCATCAAAGGAGAAATTTCAAGAGAAATTCAAAAATATCTTGAGCTAAATCAAAATGAATGTACAACTTATCAAAATTTTGAAGATGTAGTGAAAACAATGCATAGAGGGGAACTTATAGTACTGGATGCATATATTTGAAAATAAGAAAGTTCTAAAATCAATAATCTTAGTTTCCACCATAGAAAACTAGAAAAAGAGGAGCAAATTAAGTCCAAAATAAGCAGAAGAAAAGAAATAATAAATAGTAGAACAGAAACCAATGAAATTGAAGGGAAAATAAAAAGAAAGTCAATGAAATGAAAAGGTGATTCTTTGAAAGATCAATAAAATCAATAAGCCTCTAGACAAGTTAACTATGAAAAAAAGATACAAATTATTAATATCAGTAATGAAAGAAGGGATATCATTACTGATCCCATGAACATTACAAGAACAATAAAGGAATACTATGAACAACTCTATTTCCACAAATTTGATAACCTAGATGAAATGGACCAATTCCTTGAAAGACTTAATCTATCAAAACTCACACAAGAAGAAACCATTTGAATAGGCCTATATCTACTAAAGACATTGAATCAATAATCAACAACTTTTCAAAATAGAAAGTATGAGGCCCAGATGGGTTCACTGGTTAATTCTACCAAACATTTAAGGAAGAAATTACACAAATTCTCTACAATCTCTTCCAAAGACAGAAGTAGAAGGAATACTTCATAACTTATCCTATGAAGCCAGCATTACCTTAACAACAAAACCAAACATCACAAGAGAAGAAAATTACAAACCAATCATTCGTGAACATAGTTGCAAAAATTTTCAACAAAAATTTACAAGTCGAATTCAACAATGTATAAAAGGAATTATACACTAAGACCAAGTGGGATTTATCTCAAATATTCAAGGCTGGTTCAACATTTGAAAACCAATTAATGCAATCTATCACATAAACAGGTTAAAGAAGAAAAAAATCACATGATCATATCAATAGAAGCAGAAAAAGCATTTGACAAAATCCAACACCCATTCATGATAAAAACTCTCAGCAAACTTGAATAGAAGGGATATTCATAAAGAACTTGATAAAGAACATCTACCAAATATATATATATATATATATATATATATATATATATATATATATATATATAAAACTAACATCACTGTTAATGGTGAGCCCCTAGAAGCTTTCCCACTAAGTTCAGGATCAAGGCAAGTATGTCCCCTCTCACCACTGCTTTTCAACATCTTTCTGGAAGCCCCAGATAACATAACAAGACAAGAAAAGGAAATAAAAGGTACACTAATTAGAAATAAAGAAATAAACCTGTCATTGCTTGCAGATGACATGATTGTCTACATGGAAAATCCAAAAGAATCAATCAAAAAACTCCTGGAACTGATAACTGACTATAGAAGTTATAAGGATAAAAAGTTAATATACAAAAGATGCAGGATTCAAGCTTAATATGTAAAAGTTGATCTCTTTCCAATATACCAGAAATGAACAAGTGGAACTTGAATTTAAAAACACAATGCCAGTTATATTAGCACCCAAAAGAATGGAATACTTAGGTATAAATTTAACAAAATATGTAGTCAATGTGAAGAAAACTACAAAACTCTCATAAAGAAATCAAAGACCTAAAAAAATAGATATTTCACGCCCCTGGATAGAAGGACTTGATACTGTCAAGATGTCAGTTCTTCCCAATTTGATCTATAGATTTAACACAATCTCAATCAAATTCCAGGCAAGTTTATTTCATGGATATCAACAAACTGATTCTAAAATTTATATTTTAGAATACCAGAAGCAAAATACCAGAATAGCTAAAACAATAGTGAAGAAGCCCAAAATTGGAGGAATGACACTACTTGACTTCAAGACTTAATAATATGACACTATGACAAATCAGTGTAGTATTGACAAAAAAAAAAAAAAAAAAAAAAGATAAATCAATAGAACAGAATAGAAAGCCCAGAAATAGACCCACATGAATATATAGTCAAGTGATCTTTGACAAAGGAGCAAAGACAATACAATGAAGGAAAAATAGTCTTTTCAACAAATGGTGGTGGAACAACTGGACAGCCACATGCAAAATCATCATCCTGCTCCTCCTCCTCCTCATCATCATCATTTGGACCTACATCTTAGTCTCTTCAAAAAAATTAACTCAAAATGGGTTACTGACTGAAATGTAAAACACAACACTATAAAACTTCTAGAATATAACACAGAAAAAAATCCAGATGACCTTGATCAAGGTAATGACTTTTTAGATAAAACACCAAAGGTGCAATCCGTGAAAGAAATAATTGATAAGCTGGACACCATTATAACGAATTTATGATAACAAGTACCCACTGTTATGGTTATCATACAGAGTGGTGCCACTTCCTTAAGAAATCCTCTATGTGCTACTATTCATCCTTTCATCTTCCCTACCTGCTGGCAACCCCTGATCCTTTTACTACCTCCATAGTTTTGCTAAGGCTTCTTTTACTTAGTAATATACACCTAAGTTCAATTAACATTAAAAAGTTTTGCTCTGGGAAAAACACTGTCAAGAAAATAAGAAGACAAGCCACACACTGGGAGAAAATATTTGCAAAAGACTTAACTGATAAAGAACTGTTATCCAAAGTATACAAAGAACTCTAACATCTCAACACTAAGACAAACAACCCAACAAAAAATGGGCAGAAGACCTGAATAAGCACCTGGACCAAAGAAAATATACAGATCGCAAATAAACATATGAGAACATGTTTGACATCATATGCCATTAGGGAATTACAAATTAAAACAACCAGTACAAATTAAAAATACCAGTACACATCTATTGGAATGGCCTAAGTTCAAAGTACTGACAACACTAAATGCTGACAAGGATATGGAACAAGAAGAACTCTTTCATTGTGGTAGGAATGCAAAATGGCAACTCCACTTTGGAAGATGGTTTGGCAATTTCTAACAAAATTAAACATACTTTACCATACGGTACAGCAAATGCACTCCTTGGGATTTACCCCAAGGAGCTGAAAACTTATGTCCACACAAACACCTACACACAGATATTTATAGGAGCTTTATGTATAATTGCCAAACTTTGAAACAATCAAGATTTCCTTCAGTAGGTGGATGGATAAACAAACTATGGTACACCCAGACAATGGAATATTCAACACTAAAAAGAAATAAACTATCAAGTCATGAAAAGACATGGAGTAAACTTAGATGTATATTACTAAGTAAAAGAAGCCTTGGCAAAACTATGGAGACAGTAAAAGGATCAGTGGGTAGGGAAGATGAAAAGATGAATAGTAGAGCATAGATGATTTCTTAATGCAGTGGCACCACTCTGTATGATACTGTAACAGTGGGTACATGTTATCATACATTTGTTGTAAGCCATCCAATGTGTAACACCAAGAGGGAACCCTAATGCAAACAATGAGCCTTGGGAGATAATGATGGAAGGAAAAGAGGCTGTGCATGTTGGTGCAGACAGTATATGGGAACTCTGTGTTTTCTGCTTAATTTTGCTGTAACCCAAAACTGTTCTAAAAATAGTCTATTTTTAAAAACTATATACCTAAAAATGTAATTATTTTTCTCTCACATTCTTTCTCCTGTTTTCTCTCATTTTTTTTTGTCATCCATACTAGTTAGATTTTTTACTTCTTAGTTTATCCTTCTAATTTTGTGTCCTTTTCTTTCAATGGCTCATGTTTTTTGTCTTTTTATTCTGCTTTCTGGGAAATATCTTCATTATACTCCAAACTTCTTATGGGCTTTTTTCTGCTGTAGTATTTTTAAATTTCCGTGATTATTTTTTGGATTCTCTGAGGTGTTTTTCCTCCTGTCCTCTATCTCCCAGCCCCAGATTCTGTTTATTTCATGGTTTAATATCTTCTCTTATGTATATGTCTTATGTTTTGGTTTTGCGTTTTATCCTCTTTTCTAAAATGTCTTGAGTTCCATTAAATTGTAGCTTTTAATGTCTATGTGTTTTTCATATTTATTGGAAGTGTTCCTCCTATGTCTGAAGTTGTGTCTCTCCATTCAAGAGTGAGGCACTACAAAGTTGATTGGGAACTAAGTGCGTGACATCGTCATAGGATGAAAGGGCTGAGAGTTAGCTTTTCTGTCAGTCAACCCACAATTACGGTACCTGAGGCTTTCTAAGCATCTGGTTTGTTTTGTTCTGTTTTGTTCTAAGACTTTCCAATTTGTTGCCTTGTTTATAGTAGCCTAGCAGCCAGTGTTCTGGAAGGATCTCATCTTTTCACTTACAGACTTTCATTAAATCCCCATTTTTTGCCTCTTATATCACCTCTGACTTCTCTCCTGACCTCTACCAGACTGGACAATCATGTCTACCAGGTTCTCTGGTTCATTTTCTCCGAAGAATGAGTTCTCTGTGTCTTTGGGTAGGAAGGGATAGTCCCTTGGCTATACTCTGTTTTTGTAAAATCCTACCATGTGATCCTGACATTATCTTTATCATTGTTATTATCATTACTTAAATTTAAATGCCCAGTGTTTGATTCATTTCAAGTCATAATCATGTTATTTAGGCACAGAGGTTATGGGGCCACATTTATTTTTGTGGTCTGGTAGAATCAAATCATTCAACTTATTTGTTCACAAAGTAAAGTAAAATTAACTAAGTTGGATATGCCCTGCATTACTTTCAGGGGGAGGGGGATATTTTACTGTTTCATTGAGGCCTGGAATAATTTTCATGTTTTGTTTTGTTTTTGGATAAAGCTCAGAAAGTCATGGTTCCTAGCTGTTCTCCTGCAGCCATGGCATTTTGTATAGCCTGGAGCATCCTGTGGGAGTATATTTGCTAAAATATGTCTGTAGGTGCTGGTTATTGTTAAATTATACAGCTGGAGCCCTGAGATATAAAGTATATTATCTAATTTTCAAGCAAATACAATTTTAATGAAAGTAATCATTCAGGGATTTTCTTCACCACATTTGCTTTTTATGTCTGGGCTACTTTTATGAAAGGAAATGGGAAAAATCATTTGAAAATCTAAAGTAAATCAAACTTTATGCATTGATATTCTTAAACTGGACTATCTGAACATATAAATGGTGGAATTCACAATGAATTACATAGAAATAATCAGCTCTTCTAAAACAATTTTTCAAAGTCTCCCAGATTGAGAGTAGAGATGAGTTCTAGTCCCAGCCCTGCCACTAAAAAGCTCCAAGATATTACTATTAGTACTATTAATAGCAACTTTTATTGAAGGCTTAGTACATGCTAGTTATTGTGCTACAGGCTCTACATGCGTGAACTCTTATAATCTCCACTACACCCATCAAAGGGTTAGACTAAATAATTCCACATCTCTTTTCCAAGCTTACATGATTCCAGGGGATATGTCCCCACAGACACACCACAGTTCCACTAGGGGAGAGGGGGAGGAAAGTCAGGAAGTGAAGAAATCTTACCCTCACTAAATGGGATGGGTAGACAACCTTCTGGGAGCCCAAGATGAAAAGTCAGAGCTGTTTTCTATTCTAAACCAATATGTAATCTAGTGTAACATATATTATAATCAGATGTTTTAAATGGGTTTTTGTGGTGGCCAAAGCATCTGATATCAAAAATAGCATTGCTTTCTTAGATCACAGCCTATTTAAATTGGGCAGGGAAAAGGTGACTTGTAATGACTTGGCCATCAGTGTGGGTCCTATGTTTGACAACTTAGCCATCAACTCTACCAGTCAAGTGGCATAATGTCACTGATCACAATATTCCACCACCACCTTATATTTATAAAGCATCTTCGGGTTTTAAATGCATCTCTTCACCCATGATCTCATTTGATATCTAGTCCTCAATACTGTATCATTATGTTATAGGTCTGGAAGACAAGAACTTCTAGAATAGCCTCTTGTATCTGTCTGAATTAAACATCTGAGTACAGGGCTGTGTCACCATCCAGTGGATTTAGGGAGGGAAGATAAAATACAGAGACTTATTCTCAGCTCTGACTCAGTGGACTGAAAGCTTTCACTGCCTTTTCTTTTTTCTTTCTCTCTTTCTTTCTTTCTCTCCCTTCCTTCCTTCCTTCCCTCCCTTCCCTTCCTTCCCTTCCTTTCCTTTTTTTCTTTCTTACTTTCTCCTCCTCTCACTCTTTCTTTTCCTTCATTTTTCCTTCTTAGCTTTTTTCTTTCTTGTTTTCCTTTTTCAGAATTTTATTTAAACAAAAACAAAAACAGCTCGACCACTTCTCCCACCCTCCACTCTCTGCCTGTTGCAACCAACAATTTGTTCCCTGTATTTATCAGCTTGGTTTTTTGGTTTGTTTGTTTGTGTTTTTAGGTTCTACATATAAGAGATATCATAGGATAGTCTGTCTGACTTATTTCATTTAGCATAATGTTCTCAAGGTCCACCCATGTTGTCACAAATGGCAAGATTTCACTCAGTTTTATGGCTGAGTAATATTTCATGGTAAATGCACACCACATCTTCCTAATCCACTCATTTATTGGTGGACACAGGTTATTTTCCATATCTTGGCTATTATAAATAATGCTGCAATGAACATGAGGGTCCATATATCTTTTTGAATTAGTGCTTTCATTTTACTTGGCTAAATAACCAGAAGTAGAATTGCTGGATCATATGGTAGTTCTATTTTTAATTTTTTGAGAAACTTCCATACTACTTCCCACAGTGGTTGTACTAATTTACATTCCCACAAATGGTGCACAAGGGTTCCTTTTCCTCACATTTTTGCCAACACGTGTTATTTCTTGTCTTTTTTTGTTTTCTCCTTTTGATAACAGCCATTCTAACGGGTGCATAGTGATATATCATTGTGGTCTCAGTTTGCATTTCACTAATGATTAATGATGTTGAGCATCTTTTCATGTACCTGCTGGCTATAAGTATGTCTTCTTTGGGAAAATGTCTATATAGATCTTCTTTCCCATATTCACTTTTTGCTTTTTAGTTGTATGAGTTAGTATTTTGGATATTAGCCCCTTATCAAATACATGATTTGCAATTATTTTCTCCCATTAAGTTTTCTTTTCATTTTGTTGATCACTTCCTTTGCTGTGCAGAAGGAAACACCTTTTAGTTTGATGTGGTCTCACCTATTTATTTTTGCTTTTGTTGCTTTGCTTTTGATGTCAGATTTAAAAAATCATTGCCAACACCAATGTCAGGAGTTTACTGCCTATGTTTTCTTCTAGGAGTTTTATGATTTCAGGTCTTATGTTCAAGTCTTTGATCTATTTTGGGTGATTTTTTTGTGAATGGGGTAAGAGAGAGTCATTCCTAAATGTAGCTGTCCGATTTTCCCAACACCATTTATTGAGGATATTGTTCCTTCTCTCATTGTATGCTCTTAGCTCCTTTGTCATAAATTAATTGACCATATATGCATGGGTTTATTTCTGAGCTATTAGGTTCCATTGATCTATGTGTTGGTTTTTATACCAATACTATACTGTTTTAATTAATTACTATAGCTTTGTAATATGATTTGAAATCAGCATGGTGAAACCAGCATGGAGCATGGTGCCTCCAGCTTTGTTCTTTCTCAAGATTACTTTGGCTATTTGCGGTCTTTTGTGGTTTCATACAAATTTTAGGATTGCACAATTTCTGTGAAAAATACTATTAGAATTTTGATAGATATTGCACTGAATCTATATTTATTTGGGCACTATGGACATTCTAACAATATTAATTCTTCCACTCTGTGAGCATGGAATATCTTTTCACTTATTTGTGTCTTCCTCAATTTCTTTCATTAATGTCTTGTGGTTTTCATTGTAAATCGGATTTTCTTAATTTCTCTTTCTGATAGTCTGTTATTAGTATAAACATAACAGGTTTTGGTGTATTGTTTTTGTATTCCACAACTTTATTGAATTCATTTCTTAGTTCTAACCAGTCTTTTAATGGAATTGTTGGGGTTTTCGAAGTATAATATCATTTCATCTGAAAATTGTGACAGTTTTACTTCTTCCTTTCCAATTTGTATTCCTTCTTTTTCTTGCTAATTGCACTGGCTAGGACATCCAACACCATGTTGAATAAAAGTGATGAACATCCTTGTCTTGTTCCTGATGCTGGAGGAAAAGCTTTCAGCTTTCAGCCATTGAGTATGATGTATCTATGGGCCTGTCATATGTGGTCTTTATTTGCTGAGGTAAGTTCCCTCTATGCCAGCTTTGGTGGGAGTTTTTATCATAAATGAATACCAAATTTTGTCAAATGCTTTTTCTGCATCTTTTGAGATGATCATTTTTTTTATTTTTATTGAAGTATAATTAACACAGTGTTACATCAGTTTCAGGTATACAACATAATGATTCAAAAATCTGATACATTATTTGATCCTCAGTATGATAAGTGTGGTCACCATCTGTCACCAAACAATGTCATTACAATCTTACTGACTATATTCCCTATGCTGCACTTTTCATTTCCATGACTTCATTATTTTGTAACTGCAAGTTTGTACCTCTTAATCCCCTTTATCTATTTCAGCACCTCCCCACCTCCTCTGGTAACCATCAATTTGTCCTCTGTATTTAAGAGTCTGGGGTTTTTTTGTATCTTTTTCTTTGTTCATTTGTTTTGTTTCTTAAATTCCACATGAGTGAAATCATACGGCGCTTGCCCTTTTTCTGACATAATCTCATTTAGCATTGTACTTTCTAGGTCCATCCATGTAGTGAATGGTAAGATCTCATCTTTATTAGGCCAGGTAATATTCTAGTGTGTGTGTGTGCAACATCTTATTTATGCAACCATCTATTGATGGACACTTGGGTTGCTTTTAATCCTTCATTTTATTAATGTGGTGTATCACATTGACTAATTTGTGAATGTTGAACCATCCTTACAACCCTGGAATAAATCCCATTTGATCATAGTAAATGATTCTTTTAATGTATTACTGAATTTGGGTTGCTAATATTTTATTGAGGATTTTTGCATCTATGTTCATTAGTAATATTAGCCTGGAATTTTCTGTGTGTGTGTGTGTGTGTGTGTGTGTGTGTGTGTGTGTGTGTGTATGAGATCTTTGTCTGGTTTTGATGCCAGAGTAATGCTGACCTTGTAAAATGTATTTGGAAGTGTTCCCCCCTCTTTCCTATTTTGTTTGGAAGAATTTGAGAAACTTTGGTGTTAATTCTTCTTTGAATGTTTGGTAGAATTCACCAGTTAAGCCATCTGGTCCTGGACTTTTGTTTATTGGATGCTTTGGTAACTGATTCATCCTCCTTGCTAATAATTGGTCTGTTCAGATTTTTTTTTAATTTTTTTTAATGTCTAATTTTGAGAGAGAGAGAGAGAGAGAGAGAGAGCAGGGGAGAGTCAGAAGAGGGAGACACAGAATCCAAAGCAGGTTCCAGGCTCCAAGCTGTCAGCACAGAGCCCAACATGGGGCACAAACCCACAAACCACGAGATCATGACCTGAGCTGAAGTTGGACGATTAACCAACTGAGCCACCCAGGCACCCCTGTTCAGATTGTCTATTTCATCATGATTTGGGCTTGGTAGGTTGTATGTTTCTAGGAATGTATCCACTTCTAGGTTGTCTAATTTGTTTGCATATAATTGTTCACAGTAGTCTCTTATGATCTTTTGTATTTCTGTGGTATCGGTTATAACATCTCCTCTTTCATTTATGATTTTATTTATTTGAGTCTTCTCTCTTTTCTTGGTAATTCTAGCTGAAGGTGTGTCAAGTCTTCTATCTTTTCAAAGGACCAGCTCTTTCTTTCATTGATCTTTTCTGTTATCTTTGTTGTTTCATTTGTTTTCTGTTCTAATCTATATTATATCCTTCCTTCTACTAACTTTGGGCTTCATTTGTTCTTTTTCTAGTTCCCTAAGGTGTAAAGTTAGGTGTTTATTTGAAACTGTTCTTGTTTCTTGAGACAGGCATTTATAATATGAACTTCTCTCTTAGAACTGCTTTTGCTGTGTCACATAAGTTTTGGTATGGTATATTTCCATTTTTGTTTGTCTCAATGCATTTTTTTAATTTTCCAGATTTCTTTATGTAATTAATTTCTAGTTTCATATCATTGTGGCTGATAAAGATGCTTGATATGATTTTACCCCTCTTAAATTTATTAAGACTTGTTTTGTGGCTTAACATATGATCTATCTTGGAAAATGTTCCAGGTGCACCTAAGAAGACTGTTTGTGTTGCTGTAGGATAGAATATTCTATAAATATCTAAGTCCATCTGGTCTAACATACTATTTAAGGTCAATATTTTCTTTGAAAAAAAATTTTTAATGTTTGTTTATTTTTGAGAGAGACAGAGACAGAGCACAAGAGGGGAAGGGCCAGAGACAGAGGGAGACACAGAATCTGAAGCAGGCTCCAGGCTCTGAGCTGTCAGCACAGAGCCCGATGTGGGGCTCAAACTCATGGATTGTGAGATCATGACCTGTGCCGAAGTTGGTTGGACACTCAACCAACTGAGCCACCTAGGTGCCCCAAGGTCGGTATTTTCTTATTGACCTTCTGTCTAGATAATAATCTATCCATTGATGTGAGTGAGGTATTAAAGTACCCTGTTATTACTGTATTCATATTTATTTCTCCCTTTAGGTCTGTTAATATTTGCTTTATATATTTAGGTGCTCTATGTTGGGTGCATAAATATTTACAAATGTTAATCCTCTTGTTGGATTGACCCCTTTATCACTATCTAATGCTATTCCTTGTCTCTTATTATAGTTTTTGTTTTAAAGTCTCATTTGTCTGGTATAAATATAGCTATTCCAGCTTTCTTTTGGTTTCTGTCTGCATGAAATATCTTTTCCTATTACTTTCAGTCTGTGTATGTCCTTACCTCTAAAGTATGTCTCTTATAAGGAGCATATGGATGGGTACTGTTTTTATCTATTCAGCCACTCTGTATCTTTTGATTGGAGAATTTAGTCCGTTTACACTTTAATAATCATTAATAGGCATGTGCTTATTGCCATCTATCTAATTGTTTTCTATATGTTTTTGTAGTTCCTCTCTGTTTCTTTTCTCTTTTCTTGCTCTCTCTTCCTTTGTGGTTTGATGATTTTCATTAGTAGTATTCTCATATTCTGTTCCTCTTATCTTTTGTATATTTACTATAGATTCTTGCTTTGTGGTTACCATGAGGCTTCCACATAACAATTTATATCTATAACAGTCTATTTTAAGTTAAAAACAACTTAAGTTTGATCCCATTCTAAAGCTCAACATTTTTACTCTGTTTTACATTTTGATGTCACATTTTACATGTTTTATCTTGTATATCCCTTAATTAGTAATTGAAGTCATATTTATTATTACTATTTTTGTCTTTTTACCTCCACACTAATTTTAAAAGTCATTAATCCACAACCTTTATTAACACCTTTACTTTTCCAGTGAGATTTATTCTTTCATATATATTCATGTTAATAATTAGTGCCCTTTCTTTTCAGCATAAAGAAGTCCTTTTAATATTTCTTGTAAGAATGGCTTAGTGGTGATGAACTCCTTTAGCTTTTGCTCATCTTGAAAACTTTTTCTCTCTCCTTCAATTCTGAATGATAACTTTGCTAGATAGAATATTCTTGGTTGAAAGTTTTTTCTTTCAGTACTTTGAATATACTGTGCCACTGCCTTCTGGCCTGCAAAGTGTGTGCTGAAAAATCTGCTGAGAGTCTTATGGGAGTCCTCATGTATGTAACAAAACAAGTTGTTTTTCTCTTGCTGCTTTTAATATTATTGTCCTTAACTTTTGACATTTTAATGTGTCTTGGTGTGGGTATATTTGGGTTAATTTTATCTGGTACTTTCTAGGCTTACTAGATCTGAATGTGTTTTCTTCCCCAAGTTAGGAGTTTTCAGCCATTATTTCTTCAAATAGGATTTCTGCTGCTTTCTCTCTTCTCCATCTGGGAGCCCCAAAATGCAAATGCTTATCTATTTGACATTGTCCCATAATTCCCTTACACTATCTTTTTTTAAAATTCTTGTTTCTTTCTGTTACTTTAATTGGGTGAGTCCCACTGCCTTGTCTTCAAGCTGACTGATCTTTTTTCTGCTTCATCAAGTCTGCTGTTGAAGGCCACAGTGTATTTTTCAGTTTAGTTACTATATTCTTCAGCTCTGTGACTTCTAATTGGTATTTTCTTATGTTTTCCACCTCTTTGTTGAAGTTCTGTGTTCATCCACTCTTCTCCCCAGTTCAGTATCGTTACAACCATTACTTAAACTCTTTATCAGATATTTTACCTTTCTCCACCTAGTAAAGGTTTTTCTGAGCTTTTATCTTGTTTTTTTCATTTAGAATATATTTCTCTATTTCTTCATTTTGCTTGGCTGTCTGTGTGCCAAGACACAAAAGCATAAACCATAAAGTAAAAGATTGATAGTATGATTGCATTAAAACAAAAAAGTTCTAAACATAAAAGGATACCATACACAGTAAAATAAATAAATAAATGGGAGAAGATATTTACAAAGCATAAAGTTAGCATTTGATTTGTATCCTTAAAAAGTACTTCTATAAATCAAGAAAAAATAAAAGATAAAAAACTAAACTTAAAAATGGACAAGGGGTATGAGTAGGCAACTTTAAAAGATCAAGAAATATATGAACCAGCCATGAAGGAAATGCAAATTAACACCTGACATTGTACAGATTAGAAAAAGTTTAGAAGTCTGACAATTCCAAGTATTGCCAATGATGTGGAAAGATGACTCTCATAGTCTGTCGAGAAGGAGCATAAATTGGCATAGCCACTTTGGAAAGTGTACCATAGACACGAAAATTATACTTTAAATATAAGCTCCCTAAAGCAGTGATTTTCAAATAGTGGGTCTCAATCTATGTGAAGTCAAGTTAGTAAGTCAACTATTTTTAAATGAAATAAGGCAAAGTAAAAAGACTATAATATGTCATAGTGTGTTGCAAACAGTAAATGTTTAGTTTTGTGAAACTTTTGTTTGAGTTATAAATATTCAGGTACTTATACATGTATGGGTATTCTGGGCACAATATACAAAATCTATTTCTTACTGGGAGTCATAGTCAAAAATGTTTGAAAGCCACTGGCTTAGAATAGCAGTTCTCAAAGTTTAGTCCAGAAACTCCTGAGGGTCCTTAAGACTCTTTCAGTAAATCCATAAAGTCCAAACTGTTTTTATAACAATACTACAATGTTATTTGCCCTTTTGACACTCACAAGTGTACGGTGGAATTTTCCAGACACTACCCAATCTGTAATATCACAACAGGATAAATGCAGAGGCAGATAGGAGAATTCAGCTACCTTCTATTAAAGAAATTTATAAAAATCTAAAGCAATGCCACTCTTCACACTAATTTTGTTTTACTTTTATAAAATATAGTCCTTCTATAGAACACCTTATACTATTTTATAGTTTTTAAGATAATTGTTATTTATGTTAACTGGCATATAATGGGTTTATTACATTATTTTAACTGAACTAATAAATATGTTTAAACTTATCAGGTCTAATTTACAACACGATAAATACTAATAGACATAACTCACCTAAATAAAGATCTTTGGGGTCCTTAACTTTTAGGAGGGTGAAGGGGCCCTGAAACCAAAATGCCTAAGAAATGCTAGCTCAGAAAAAGTCTCCCACATGTTCCCAAGGTGACAATTATGAGAATGTTCAGTGCTACACTGTAACAGCAAAAAAAAAAGAAAAGAGAGAGAAAAAGCATGGAAGAAAACAGAGAGAGAGAGGGAAAGAATGAAAAAGAAAGAAAAGAAAAAAGAGAAGGAAAAAGAGAAGAAACAACTTAAATATCCATCAACAGGGAAATGGATAATTTAATTAATTTTGATATATTCCTACAATAGAAGACTATGCAAAGTTGAAAATGAACTAGAGCTACATTAACTCATTACAAATATAACGTTAAAGGAGACAGCAAGTTTTAGAAGGAAATATACAAAGGTAACACCATTTCTAAAGTTTGAAACACTCAAAATAGCACTATATGTTTTCCATAGGTTTATAAAAATGGAAATTAGAAGCATAAAGTCATGAAGGAGAACATAAACACCATACCCAAGATGGTGGTTCCTGGAGTGGTCGTGATATCAGGCAAGTCATTAAAACTGAAATGAGATTGGGAAGATCTTCAGTGAGAGGCTTCCACCATATTTGTAAAGTTTTATTTCTTGAGCTGAATGGTATGTACTGGATGCTTATTATTTAATCCTCTATACATTTTATATTAAACATTTCAAAAAGGATTGAATTTGGATTGACTTTGTGCCATGTGACTACACTCCCCCCGCCCAATTTACTTGGGCTACACTAACTAGTCAGCTTTATACTATGCCGCCTATGAGAACTGAAGAACTATAGGACCAGTAGCAAAAGGAAAAGGGAATCTCTATATCTACCTATGTGCCATAACTGCATCCAGTAGGTTTTTTTTTCTTATGTAATCTTCACAACACAATCATAAAGTACTCTAGTGATTTTAAGAGTGGTAGAAAGACTTTCAAACTGAGTGATACCCTCAAAGTATTCAGCAATCATAAAAATGCAACTGAAATATTTAGGTTATATGACATGTTAGCAGTAGGTCTTCATGAAATTGATTTTTTTTATGTTGCCCCAGAACACACAGCCCTATGACTTATTTTTCACAAATTATGGCACTGATTTCATGTATTTTGACACTTTGGAAAATGCATTTTTTTTCTTTCTGATAAGTTGGGACAACTTGCCCCGCTCCATCTCTATGATATAATTACAGGAGCAATGCTGAGGCATGTATTACACAAGTATAAACAAAAGGGTTGCATCCAGAATGAGGGATAAAGATGTAATCCCCAAAACCGATCACTGTCAAAATTAGAGATGTACATTTTTCTTAAGCCAAAATCTCTCAAAATTAAGAAGGAGCAGGAAAAAAATGAGCAAACAATCATCATATATATTCATATTTTCTCTATTAAACAAAAAATATACACACTAAAATCATGAGATATTAATGTTTTGTCTATCAAATTAGCAAAGCCTTTTCTATAGGAAATATTCCATGCAGCCAGAATGGGACAACATATATAGGATACATTAATACACTTTTTAAAAGGAACAGAAATATATAGTATATATATGTTGAATACAATATGTATACAAACTACACATGTATATACATGTATACAATTATACATCATCTATATACATTGTACTATATAATTTTGTACAGTGTCTCCCAGAGTTTCTTTGCAAAGCCACAGGTAGGGACACAGGTCCAGTGCCAAGTGGAACACCAGCACTGTGACAAGATACGTTCCTAGTCTAATCAGACTGGCAAATGCTGGGTTAAACAAATTGAAACAGATTTTCTTTACTAAACTAACGTGCATAATGAACCTCCAAAAGACGATCTTTTGTATGTAGCAGTACCCAAACTTATTTAACTGTGATACCCTCCTTTTAAGAAAATTCCCTTGTAAATAATTTCTCTGGAATGGGGTCTAGGAAATGATGCATCTCACCATCCCATACTGTGCCCCATGTCTCAATAATCTCATCCCTGGAATCACAAAGAGAACCGGCTCATTGTGTAACAATTCATACAACTGGTGGGCGGGCTGTGGTCATATATAGATACTATATTGTTGTTACAAATACTTAAAAGCGTTTAGGATTTTGTTGCTATCTTTGAAATAAGACATCACTCTTTATGATGAAAACTTCCATTCTCAAGCTCTTCTCACCTACTGTATCCCTAATGAGGAGACTTCCTGCTGTGAAAACCATCACAGAGAAGATACACAAATAGGAAAGTTGAGGCTTTTCCCACTTTATCAGCAAAACACAGAAATGTCTCTAGAAACTTTTTTAACACGATACCTAAATTTCGCCATGAAAATGTTAAGTGTCCAAAAAAGAAGAACGGATTTTTCAGCAATGCACATGTGGATTAGTTCTTGGCCTGCCTGTCTTTGTAGATCAGTCGTTAGCCTTGCTGCTCCAGGAACGAGGAGAACAGGGCAGGGGGTGGGGGGAGTGCTGTCAACTGTTGCTTGTGGCACTGCACCTGTGTGCCTACCCAGAGCTTTTTGAAGAAATGTAGTCCCGCCCAGAATACATCTAGTCACTTGAACATTGGTGAAGAGAAGTACGTTGCTCCTTAGCTTTGGCAAAAATGCCCGAGCAATACCGTTCATCTTCCTTTTGGACTCTTACAGAATGCTAATTTCAACTCTTGTGGAATTCAGGCAATCTTGGAAAAAGTAGAAGGAATTTTTCCCTTCTTCTCTACACCCTCCAGCCAAGCTTTATTTTTTTTTCCCCAGCAGAGGAGTCCTCAACCTCCTCTATCTTTGACACCTTCTACCCTGCCAACCCAGATGATCCGAACTTTCCATCTGGTGAAACTATTATGTCCAACCCTTGACCGTGGCCACCCACTCTCTGTCTTCCTCTTATCTTCTGGCCAACTTGGTTTCTTGCCTCCCTTCTTTCTCTCCATCTAGATCTCAAAGTAAAACCCCTTTCTTCGTTTATTTTGTACCCTCTTTGTTATTTTTACGGCAAAATTCCCACCAGTCCTCCCTGACCTCCTGTCTCAACAAAGAGAAGTATCAGACAGACCTGGGCTCAGACTCCAACTTAGCTGCGGTATGCGCTCGGGCTTTGGTTCCCTCATCTGTACAACTGATGTTTCACTAGATACTTTCGGAGGGCCTGGGGAGAAATAAATGTATACAAAGTGCCTGATACTTAATTGGTACTAATGAGATGGAACCTACTATTATTGTTGTTACTTTAATTATTATCACTTTACCTCTTCTTGGACTTGTCCCCAACCATGTTCTGATCACAGTCCTCTCCCTTCTCTGTGAGGGGCGTCAGGGCACTGGTCCATACCCAAATTACTGTTTCTTTTGGCCAAGGGTATTTGGTTACTAAAAAGAGCTTCCCTTCTTCCCATCCTCTTGACCTATGGGTCACATTATTTTTAATTACAACTAATGAGACTGGGAGACTTACACATAATCAAGCTCCTATCTCTCCCGACCAAAGTGAAAATGTGGAGACTTTTGCCACAATTGGGAGTGAGGACTCCACATGCTTTATTCAGCTGTTTCAAGGGCCAGGCCCCATTCCAGATATCTCCACAGCAAGAGACTTCCTTCTCTCGCATTTTAACTGTAGCTGCTGGCTCCAGACCATCCCACCATAGACAGCATGTGGAGGACTCATTTGGCCCAGAATTTGCTACATTGAGGAACCGCACCCTTACTAACCTGCCACCCTGGTCCAACTCTCTAGACCTCAGTGCCCCAGGGGAGGATCCAGCAAGCTGAGCCTGCAGTAAGCAGCTCCTCAGATAAACAGCCACCTCCCTTGCCAGCACTGACAGAAAGACCAGGCTCCTGGGACTCTGCACCAGAGGAATTTAGAAAGCCTTCTCTCGGCTGGGTCAGCCATTTCCCTGAGCCCTAAGGACTGCCCCCCGCCCCACACACACCTGCCTTCCTCTGCCCTCTCGGAAGGGTCACAGCTCCTCAACAAGCCAGCCCACACTGACTCAGCCCCCTGGCCCACCATAACCTGCCTCCTACCACTACTCCTAGGCCTTTACTTACCCTTCCCTGTGCATGGAGAAAGCTCACATAGTCCTTCCCATTCTGACCTACTTCCCTGGAAGGCACAGGTGGAGAGATAGGTTTTCCCTGAGCAGCTACACTGACACCAGCCACATTTGGGGAGGGAGGTGGAGGGACCACCAGTTTTCAGGTCTTTCCAATTTCTCTGCGGCTGAGCTCTCATCACTGCAACTCAATTAGCAAAGCTGCTAGTGGTACACTTGGCAACTCGGAGGCAGACTTTCCTGGAGATTCTTACTCTTTTCTAGAAAACCTGTTCTGCCCACTGCCCGAAGGAGGCAGCTCTAACCAACCCTCCATGGGAAAGGTCTGCATAGGCCTCGGCTGATTGGATCACAGGTTAACAGCTGACCAAAAAGGAGCCAATCCACTGGCTGGGCAGTGGGCTGTGACTCATGGGGCCTGGCTCAAACAGATGAAGTGGGCCAGTCCGATCTCTCTGGCAAACTGTGTGTTGAAACACACGCAATCAATGGTGCAATCAATGGTGGCTGGGAGGCCACTGGAACCACATGCAAGACGAGTAAGCAAAGGAATCTGGCCAAGATAGAGGGAGAGGGTGAGGTGTGGACGGAAGCACAGACAGGAAGGCAATGTAGAGACAGGAACAGAGAGCTACTCCAGCAAAACCTGCGAGCCTGACCTGACATTTCATCTTCTGTCCTGTGAGATTCTACTATAAACTTCCACCCAGTCCCCTTCTGACTGGAGCTGGCTCAAACAAGGCTTTGTTTCTTTGCAACCAAAAGAATTTTGACTGAAACACATAGTTTCCCCCAAAATCGATGCCTGGGTCTAAAACAGTTCCTCCAGACATGCTGCATTGTAGTCTGAGTCTCCTGTAAGTTTGTCTGTAACAGTCAAAAACACAGCCATCACATCCTGAACACCTTCTTTTGTGCCAGGCAGTGTGCTAAGAGCGTCACACAGATTATCTCACTTCTCGTAACAGCCCTATGATGTAACAGTATTATCTCTGTTTTACATGTAAGAAAACGGATGCCTTGAGAAGTAAATCGCCCAAGGTCATGTACTTTCCAAGTGGCAGACCCAACATGTAAGTCTAGTTAGTATGATTCCAAGTCTGTACTATCCATCCCCAGGATTTGTCTCCTATGTATATAATCTAACAAGGCAGGAGGAAGCTGTGTCACTGCCACCTGCAGTGGTTACAGGCCTCCAGAAGCTCTCCTGAGAATGGCCATAGAACTACAAACCAATAGGGATGCCCAAGGTGGGACTGAGAATTATGGAAACAACCACAGATACTGCTCACAACTCCTAGTGTCCCACGGGTGGGTTCCAAAGGACATCAAACACGTACAGGCCCCACCCCCTGCTCACCACAGGCTCTTGAAAAGAAATGTGGAATTAAAGCCATGTTAGGAAAGATGGCAACACCTGCCAAAATAGCTACAGCAGTGATGACCTTTGGAGGAACAATTTCAAATATACTGAATAATAGATCCATTTGATTGTTAAAAATCCTCCCTCAATTTACCCCTTGTTTAAGGGGTAAACATTGTTTAAAATTATCATTTTCTAAAATAATTTCCTGGGGATGATGTTCATTGTTAGGCTTCTGTTTCGATGATATAAAACCCATGAAAATTATTCATTTGTATAGAAAAGGTAAAAATAAATTCATGTTGACACTTTAATGAATATTGATAGCAGCATGATATTCACTAACATGTTCAAGCCCCACTTCTTTTTTTTTAATATTTTTTTTATTTATTTTGAAAGGGTGTGTGCGTGCCAGTAGGGGAGGGACAGAGAGAAAAGGAGAGAGAGAATCCCAAGCAGGCTCTGCACTGTCAGCGCAAAGCCAAAGATGGGGCTTGATCCCATGAACTGTGAGATCATGACCTGAGCCAAGATCAAGAGTCGGGGATGCTTAACCAACTGAGCCACCCAGGTGCCCCTCAAGCCCCACTTCTGATTAACCACTATTGATTATTCCACCAGACTATCTTCTAGGATAATGGAAATTGTATTAGATAAAAAAGTTTTATTCAAAACACATTTACCAGAGTGCCTGGGTGGCTCAGTCAATTAAGCATTTGACTCTTGATTTTGGTTCAGGTCATGATCTCAGGGCCATGGGATCAAGTCCCACATTAGGCTCAGTGCTGAGCATGGAGCCTGCTTGGAATTCTCTCTCTCTCCCTCTCTCTCTGCCCCTCCCCCACTCATGCTATCTCTCTCAAAATAAATAAATAAACTTTTTAAAAAAACACATTTAGCTTTTCAGGGCAGATAAATGACTGATACAGGGAGGCAGTGCGTAAGTAGAACACTCCTATGGGAAGGAAGGCAATGATAAAGGCAGATAGTAATTAAATGTGTCCTAGAAGTTCGGTTTTTTAAACTGGATCTGTAATTATAGGGCTACTAAAGACATGAAGGATATGGCTAAGGTTTCATCAGCACTTTTATTGTAATTCTTAGTGAGATTAGTCATTTTAGTGTTCCTTTTCTATGCCAAAAATGGAAGACAGCTGTTTGTGCTCTAAAAACTGATTTTTTTAAAGGACAGTTCTGTTTATCAAGTGTATTTTGCCACTGGAGAAACATACCTTAAAGCTTTTGTACTGTCAAAATTAAGTCCGTAGGAATGATTACTCTAGGTGTTAGTCCTAGATAATGACAGGAACCTTTTAAAATGCAGAAAAGCCGTGCAGGGACGATAGGGACAAATATTCCAATTCCCATTTCCTGCAAAGAGGTATTCCTGATGGCACCCATCAGTCCCTAAGCTCATTCCCTGAGCTAAGCACACTGCACAAGTATTTAGAGGCCGCTGAGTGAGGGCTAGTTACCTATATCAAGATCAGCCTGCTACCTGAGGACAGAAAGCCAGATACTTTTGTAAGACTGTACCCCTTAGTGAATCAGATCTAAACCCAGGAGTTGTCACTGGCCTGGATGTATCCGTCTTACCAAGTATAAGAGTTTGCTTCCACTAGGACATTAAATATTTCCAATCTAACACACCAACAAGTTTAAAACTTAATTAAATGTAAACAAAGCTCATGTTTATCATTTTTTTATTAGTTCCAACTTGCCAACCTCTCTAAGAGAGGCAATATTTATCTTTCTCCTATGGATGTTTCTAAGACTATCATATTTTTTATCATATTTTTATGTCCAGAGACATCCAGTTATCTTGTTCCCCGATTCAATTGGTGACCTAAGAGGAAAGCTAATATGTGGCTTTACATAGGGGGTTAAGAAAATCCATAAAATGGCCCTCTTTTTTTTCCCCCTTGTTTTTACCATATATTACTTTGGAATTTTGTTGTTGTGCTAAGGCCTTGACTTTTAATAAGGTTATACTCAGTGAGGGAAGACCTAAAGAAAAAAACAATTAAGTGACCAAGACAAATCAGCATACAAAAGGTGCTGTTGGCACAGATAGGGATGTGCAGCTCAGTAACCCCCTCCAGAAAGGACTCACCACCCATCTGCAAGGATTGTGGGGAACGGACTAGGACTCCAGCTGTAGCTGCGTCAGCTTTCGAGCCAAGGTCACGCTCCTCTTAGGAGGCCCCTAGACAACTGAGCAATGCGGTGGTACAAGGCCTAGGCATTTCCACCCAATGAGGACCACTCTAGCAGGCCATCTTTGCCCCAGGACTCTCCACTGGGCTGGTAGACACTTTGTCAGGTTGGCGTGCAGTGTGATGGCTCCCTGTGCTTGATCACACCTCCCCTCCTTTTCCTTTCACAGAGACCACTCCTCAATAAACTTTTGCAATTCTACCTGTGTGTCAGACACATAACCTAACCTGCAACCATACCAAAATGTTAACAGAAGGGGGTTGGAACCGGGACTGTGTGTGTGTGTGTCAGGAGGTGTTAGAAGGGATATTAAAGTTCCCCAAGGGAATTGTGGTGATTAATGAACTTTGGGCTCCACTGCCTTGAAAGATACCTGCACTTGGAAAGCCAGGGAAGATCAGGAACTTGTGAAGGAGAGATGTGGGCAGACCAATCCAGTGTAGGACAAGGCAGAAGGGTACCCAGGAGGCAGCCCTCCACTGCCCCTCCGCTGAGGAGACCAGTGCAGTGATGCGGTGTAGAAATGTCCCTCAGTTTCAGAAAAACTCAACTTGAGTCCTAGCTATCTGTTTGATTACCTGAGTGACACTGTATGGATCCCTTCACTTCCCTAGAACTCCCTTGTTTGCTGGGGATGATGCGGATTCTCCCAGCCAATACAACAGAGAAGTTACACAGAATCAAGTAAGACAGGGAAAGCATTTTGTTAGCTGAATGGCCCTAGGAAAAAATAATGGCGTGATTACCATGTCACTTCTGAAAGGTTAGGAGGAAGCATGTATAATGGTGGCCACAGGGTACCTGGTGGGGTCAGCTCCTCCATGCCCCAGCACCACTCCAAGTCTGAACATATTTTTAGCTTATCTGAACTTAACTTATGCTGAAGATATTTAGCATATCCCTACTTCTCCAAATGTATATCAGCTACTCATTTTATTGTTTCCTTCCTGGGATATTTAAAATATAATTTGGTGATCCTGGCATGAAATATATACTCAATAAATACTTGTGGAATTGAATTGAATTGATCCTTTAATTATTTTTTCTCTTGATCTCCAAATGCTTTGTGACAGCTTTCACAAACTGATTTTTTATGATACTGTCACATCCTGTTCTTTGTATCAGAATGAATGACTTAACCCCTAGCTGTTAAATAACATGTTAGCTACTCCCTTCACCAGGAGATAATGGCGAATTCCGTGTCAGTTTAGTAGAGCTTCATGAAAATAAATATTCATGGACTTCAGCTTATCTTTAGTGAATTTACCCTGAAAAAGTTGCTTAAGATCCAAAGGTATTTCTTACGCTGTATACCCTTAAAAATAATTGTCTTCTAGACATGGTAGATATTGCCATTTACTCTGGTTTGGTTTTGTGTTGCTTTTGCCTACTCAGTATCCCTTCCCCCAATTTCTTCTGATAATAACATTCCCACTTTGTTGGGGGAACCACTCTGCCTGCCTCTACTTTGCCTTGCTGGAACTGCCAATCCCAGTAACTACGGCCCTGGCCTCAGAGTGAGGCCACAGCCCAGATGGGCTACATACATCATGGTATTCATCCCCTGGCCTGGGAGACAGACCCAGGAATGTAGACACAACCCAAGCTGGGCAAATTAAAGAAACTTATAGAAGAATACTACAAGAGCAGAGATATCTTCTTCTTCTGTGGGGTCAAGGCCTGAGCTGGTGTAAACACAGAGCTCCCTAAAACCAAACTCCTCCTTTACCCCACCACGGGAGGTCTGAGTGCAGTGTGGAGAAATAAGATCAAATTGCAAAGGAAGCAAAGCTGAGGGAGCCAGAAAGGAGAAGAGAGGCAAAGAGAGAGAAGGAGAGGGAGAGACAGGATGGCAGGAGAGAGAGAGACACAGAGAGACAGACAGAGAAGAGGAAGAAGGAGGAAGAGGAGGAGGAACAGAGAAGGAAGTAGGATCAAGAGGGAGAGAATGAAAAAGAGAAGAGGTTATATATAAAAGGGGTGGTAGAGGGAGGGTTGAAAGAAGAAAGAAAAGAAGGTAACAGAGAGGAGAGCAGAGACAAAAGAGGAGAAGGGATTGGAGAGAGATGGGCAGAAGAGAGAGGAAAGAGAGGTAGAGATTAGTAAGGACAATGGTATAAATACACCATAGACAAAGTGAAAGGTCTCTGCATTATCATGTTGGCTCTCTTGCTAAACTGCCAAAGAATTTTTGGGAAAGTACATTTTGTGATTGAGAAAATAACATACTTTTCTAGACTAGAGAGTACAAACAATCATAGAGTAACTTTAGGATCATGACCTTGAAAACTTTTGAAACACTATGCCAGACAACGCAACATTACCATTTTTCCAACTTATATGATTAGGTAATTAAGATTCCTTAGTCAGAAATTACATCTTTGTATTCCTTTCAGTGCCTTGGACATAGTACTCAATAAATGTCTGTTATATTGAAGTGGGATAGATGGACAGAATGCACACTGAAATTTAGAGGCTATCAAATTGCATCCTCAAGGCTACAGCTAAGACTCCATAATAAAGTGAGAAGTAACATTTGTCTGTGGTTTTCCCAACCTCCTCTTCATAGATACTTTCATCCCTTGTTAGCACCTGCCACACCCCACCCCCAACGCTCTTCCCACTTCCCATATAATAAAACCTGCTTTCAAAGGACAATCCAAGGGGCACCTTCCTGGGTGTCTCAGTCGGTTGGGCATCGGCCTTCAGTTCACGTTATGATCTCACGGTCCGTGAGTTCGAGCCCCGTGTCAGGCTCTGTGCTGTCAGTTCGGATCCTGGAGTCTGCTTCAGATTCTGTGTCTCCCTCTCTCTCTGCCCCTCCCCCACTCATTCTCTGTCTTTATCAAAAAATGAATAAATGTTAAAAAATTTTTTTTTCAAAGGACAATCCAACACTCTTGCTATAAGAGTTGTAAAGAGCCAGTAGAACACAGTGGTCTGTTCTTCGCGGGCCCTTCTTAGGGCATCTCAAGAGGAAGCAAAGAAAGAAAAGCTTTAAAATTCCCCAAAATAAATGTTCAGTTCTGGAATTTCTGGCCTAAGTGAGCCAGTGCTAGAAGCATTTGGGATGATGGCACAGGAAGGCAGGGGCCTCATGGGACTCCTGTGGTTACACGAGTGGTCACTTACATGCTGGTTCTGGGTGACGGTGGCACAGAGTCAGGGTTCAGACTCACGATTCCTGAAATCCTGACCACTGGGTCCCAGAAGGAAACCCATCTGTTTGAGCCTGATTTCATTTGTTTATGTTTTGCATTTTTCTTGTAGGAAAATATGTACTTATTTTGGCCATGTTGTGCCCACTGAAATCACAGAATGTTTTCCAATGCTTTTAACGTGCCCCCCTGAAAAGAACAGATTTATTACTATTCCACAATTCCAGAGAGTTTCTCAGAACCTATAAACAAAATATTTCTTCTTAATAAATGAATACATACAGAGAAAAACAAAAAGGAGGGAGACGACTAAAAATGCTCATTAACGATCAATTTCAATCTTACTGTAGAATGTATTTACTCTGCTTTTTCCTCAATTTACTGATGAAGAAAAGCATGCCTTTCTTGAAGAATTACCAAGTACTTTCTGCATCAAATCCAGTATTCATCTTCCTTGTCAGCTCTGAGGGACTGTTAATGGCTGACTAGAGCAGTGCATTGACGAGGTTGCCAAAACTATGTCCACTACAGTTGAAAAAACGTACCATGATCGATGATCATCTGCCATGGATGCTGAAGGAAAAAAGGGTAGATCACATACCCTCAATTTTATTTACTACTGGACATTCATTCACTCTTCTCTGAATAACTGAACCCAGATTTCCCCTGAATAAACAACCCATGTTTCCAAGCTAGCCCATATGCTTCAGGCTCAGAGTAGAGCATAAGACCAGGTCTAAGCTAATCAGTATTGCCTATTCTCTGGATCATAATGATAGGTTTATAGATGGTCAAATGATCTGACCAGAGCTAATGAGACTTCAGCAGGGGATGCCACAACAGTGAATTTTTTTCTGCAGGATTTCAGCTTGGAAAGATTTTATATTTCCTAGTAGCTATCTTGCAAACATGAAAGAAGAGTGGAATCAACCTGAGGAAGTAGAACCAAAACCCACTGCCTGAGAAAGGAATCAGTCTAAAGAAAGTAGTACCAAAATGGGCATGACCAACTCTCCACAGCCTTATCTTGGCCCCTATTTAAAGCCATGCCTGTGGCCACATTTTTGCTTTGCCTAAGCTAGTTTAGGTTAAATATTCTATTACTTGCAACTAGAAGAATTGTAACTGATATAGCTATCAGTGTTAGGTCCTCCCTTGGATGTAACCTTTAACTAACAAGTTTTAAAATTAGTTTACCATAGGGGTACCTGGGTGGCTCAGTCAGTTAAGTGTCTGACTTCAGCTCAGGTCATGATCTCGCGGTTCCTGAGTTTGAGCCCCACGTCAGGCTCTGTGCTCACAGCTCAGAGCCTGGCGCCGGCTCAGGACTCTCTGTCTCCCTCTCTCTATACATCCCTCCCCTTCTATATCCCTCCCCTACTAGCCTCTCTCTCTCTCTCTCTCTCTCTCTCTCTCAAAAATAAACATTAAATTTTTTCAATTAGTTTACCATAAAGAAGATATGAAACAAAAGTTGAAGGTTAATTGGATAGAATTTCAGAGGTCATTTCCATAATTCTGGGGTCTCAAGCGCCAGAGAATTCCAAACACTCCATACCAAAGAAATATAAGCTGCAAGGAGATTCAGACTTTATCTCCAATCCACCCTACTGGCCATCCTTGCTTCACTCGGAGAAATAAGAAGTGACTGGACAGCACAAAAAGGAATTCCTAGAATATGAGGGTGTTCTGTCAAATGAATATTTACTGAGCACTTGCCACTTGGTAGGCCCTAGTCAAGGAACCGAACCTACAGAGATGAAAATAAAATATAATCCCTGACATCAGGGAGTCTGTGTGGTAGGACAGGACACTAACCTATATTAGCTACTTGATCAGCATCCCAGCTCTGCCTGATCCAGCCCAGTGAGGAGAAGCAGTATGTCCAGATAATTAACTAAGTTCCCATGCACACAGAGGGAAAACATGCACCAGAGGTATAATTCATTTGAGCACACGCGGTACTATGTAAGGAAAGAGAAATCTCTTTCTTGCATTTGCAACACCAGAAATGTGCCTTGCAAAAGAACCATTTCTCTGGCTGGTTTAGGTGTGCTTTAGTTTCACTACTGATAGTTCTCAAAGGTGCCAATATCAGAAGCTCTCAACACCCTTCCCCTAAAAACGCTAGGAAAACCCTGTGTCTTTATAGTGTCACCATTTGGAGGCCCCATCAGGACTGAGAGAAATAATAGTTCTCTTAAACACCTGTCTCAATGTACTCCTATCCACTCTCCCTGACTCCCGGATGTGTATCTCCCCCCAGGTCCTTTTCCTGATCACCAGACCTGGAAGGACTATTGGACACTTGTAGCTGGCTGTAACATAAGCATTTAAAGTGCACTATGCCATAAACAGAACTTACTTTTTCTACCTCAGCCTGCCCTTCCCCATCTCAGTGACCAGCCTGTTGTCCACTGGGTTGCCAAAGCCAGAAGCCTGGTTCCGTCCTCACCTCCACTTACTCACTCCTACCCCATTTCCTGCCAAACACATCCTACTGATCACCTGTCTTCATCCACTTCTTTCCATTGCCACCAGCACATCCTTGGTTCAGTCCACCGCCCTCTCTCTCTCAGATTCCTGTTATTCTCCTAACTAGTATCCCCACTATGGCTCTGGTCCAATTATCATGGTAGCTTTTATCATTCAAAAACATGATCATGTATTCTCCTTTTCAAACACCTTACTAAGACCTCGTTATCATCAAAATAAAGTCCTTAATGTAACTCACCATACCTTTCATTATCTGACCTCTGCGGATCTCTCTAGCTTCACGTGATGATAACCCCCCATTTATTTGCCACGATAAATATGGTTCTAATTGCCTTTCACTAAGTGGAAAATGCCCTCCATTGCCCCAGGGATTTTGCACATTCTGGCTGAAATATTCCTTCATTGCCTTATATTTTTTCTCCCAACTCCACATTCCTTCAATTTCCTATCTTTTTCCTGCATTTTACCTTGCATGTTTATTCACTAAATATGTGTTATATACTATTTCCCAATCATCACATTTCTACTTCAATGACCTTGAGGTAAGCATATGACAAGAGGGTTGAGCTATGAAGATAATGTTCCTTAAAACTAATTACCTAGCATTGCAATAATTTCTCCTACAACTGTGTTAACTATAGCTACGGAGCATGTAAGAAACCTCTGTGTGTGTGTGTGTGTGTCACATAAAACTTAGAAGCTGTAATTCTAAATTCAATATCTCTCATGGTGCAGTAAGTCACATGCATGCTCCCTCTGGGGGCCCTAGCCACGGTGGCCCCTTAGTCAGGTCTGTGTTCTGATCCTACCCCTTTCACCCAAGCTCTTAGATCCAAGGTGGACTGACCCACACTGGCCCAGTAAGACACCGTCTTTCAAGAATTAGGAATCTGGTGCTAATCTAATGTCCCTAGAACTGAGTCCGCTTAACATGATCTCTAAATTTCTATGGTACCTCACCTTCAATCACCAAGGCCTAGCCTACCTATTCAACTCTACATTACAGACTGTGACAGTCTTCAGAATCATTTAAATAAATCTTCACTGTCTCTGACTTCTCACAAAAGGAACATTTCTAACTCATGCAGCAGCAGTGTTACTAAAAACTTTCAGTACTATATTTTCTTTATTGGTACAGATTTCTCAATGGCTACATTCTCTATTATTAAGGACACTTAATTCCATGAGCTACAGAATGCTTTATTGGATAAAAGGGAAATAATTTGAAAGCATCTTGTGAGAAGCCTAAATTTCAAGAAGAAAATCTTTCTTGGGGCACCTGGGTGGCTCAGTTGGTTAAACTTCTGACTTCAGCCTAGGTGATGATCTCATGGTTCATGAGTTTGAGCCCTTCATCAGTCTCTGTGTTGACAGCTCAGAGCCTGGAGCCTGCTTCAGATTCTGTGTCTCCCTCTCTTTCTGCCCCTCCCCTGCTCATGCTCGCTCTCAATCTCTCTCTCTCTCTCTCTCTCTCTCTCTCTCTCTCAAAAATAAACTTAAAAACAAAAAATTTTAAAAAACAGTTTATAAAAAAAGAAAATCTTTCTCCATTTATGTATTTATTTTAGAAAGAGAGAGTGAGAGCATGAGTAGGAAAAAGGGGCAGAAGTTCAGAGAGAGAGAGTGAGAGAGAGAGAGAGAGAGAGAGAGAGAGACAGAATCTCAAGCAGGTTCCACACTCAGCATGGAGCCCTATGAAGGGCTCATTCCACAACCCTAGGATCATGAGCCCAGCTGAAATCAAGAGCCAGATGCTCAACAGACTGAGCCATCCAGGCACCCCTCTACCATTTTTAAAGGAGACTTACACTCTGAAGGCTCAACTTTAATGCTGTCTGCTGTCAGTGGGGAGCGTGCTTTGGATCCTCTGTCTCCATCTCTCTCTGCCCCTCCCCTGCTCTCTCTCTCTCTCTCTCTCTCTCTCTCTCTCTCTCAAAAATAAACATTTATTTAAAAATGCTTCAGGGCACCTAGGTGGCTCAGTCAATTAAGCATCCAACTTTGACGCTGGTCACGATCTCATGGTTCATGAGTCTGAGCCCCATGTCAGTCTCTGTGCTGACAGCTCAGAGCCTGGAGCCTGCTTTGGATTCTGCGTCTCCTTCTCTCTCTGCCCCTCCCCTGCTTGTGCTCTCTCACTGATAAATAAACGTTTTAAAAAATGCTTCAAACTCTTAGAAAATCATCAAATATTACTGGGCAGCAGATAATAATGAAAGTTAACTTTAAACTCAAAGGTTTTGCCCATTAGCAGGTGGTGCCCACCTTACCAGTGAAACTATTCTGCATACAGCAAAGGACCCAAGGAACATCTTCACCACCAGTGCCCAGCACCTGTGCAGCCTCCACCAAGCCCACCCGGTGGCAGCCCTCATGACTCTTATAGCAAATGAATTTTTAACAATATTCCATGGGAATTTCAGTAGAATCTACAAGTGGCCAAAATTCATCAAAGTCTTTGTAGGTAAGAATGGGGTTTTTTTCTGGGTTAACTGTAGGAATCCATGGAAAGTAAATTTGCCACAGACTTCCCAAAAATGAGACTGCTCTTTCCACTACCAAAGATCGTTAATGCCCAAAACCTTTGAAATGTGAACTATTCACTTAAATCTAGGGAAATTGGTGTTACCAAAAAGTCCCAGCAGATCTGAGTCTCCTTAGAGAACAGTGATACTGGCTGAAAACCATGATTTACATTCCATCTTCAAAGTGAGATAATGCAAGAATGCCAAAAATTCAACAGAGCCTTCTCAAGTAACAATCCTGTCCTTGAGGGAGCATTGGGGTTTTGAGTTGTGGAATTTTCCACTCATTTATTCTTTCATCTTCCAACTTCTTTGCCTTCAAGTGTCAATTGGCTCCTCTCAGTCACAGCTGTACAAATCACAGGACTTTTATTGGCATAAGACATATATATTATTCATCTATTCAGCTTCATCTGAAGGAAATCCAATAAAGACAATTTTCTTTCCAATGAAATATTCAAAACTGCTTTTTCCCCCACAAGAAACTGGACAGAAAACTCCATCCATGATCTATGTAAGTGTAAAACTTTTTGCCATCAGAGCATGTATGAATTTGATTTTATGAAAATATATGCCTGCTTTGCTCCTGTTAAGCTTCATAGTACTTTGTGTATAAATACGTACCAAATTCAATGTTTTTATTAACTTATGAAACCTTCTGTAACATAATAATACCAAGAACACACTGTGCTTTTCCTAGAAAATATTGACTTAAAAGGACACCTTGTTTACATTTGCGCTGCATCCTTGATAGAATGCGTGTACATATTGCGGGATTTGCTCTCCTCTAACTGTAAATACAGCGGAGCAAAATTCAAGTGGTGATTATACATCGAGTAATTCCTTTTGCCTCTGGCCTATTTATTGACTGAACTAGAACCCAGGTTAAGGTCATCATGACCCTCGCTTAAGAGGCCCTTCTGTTGCTAGAGGAAGAGGCCTATGCCAAACTCAACACACACACACACACACCTTCCTACTTGACAGAAACCAGTTCTGAGTCACAAAAATCCCATATGAAAAGAAGGAAGAAAACAAGGTGTATATCAGCCTTGTGCATTTACCACAATCGTGGGTTAATTATATGCCAGAAGGACAGATCTTTCTCTCCTCCAGGAGATAGTTTACCACCTTGCTGTGGAAAAGGGTTGTGGGAGACACTTAAAGAGTAGCAGAGAGAAACGTCCACCTGTCCTCCGAGCCCCATGTCCTCACGTTCAGCCCAGTTCTCCATGAGTGAAGAATTACATCCTTGAACGATAACCATCAACCACTGAGAAAAAAAAAAAAAAAACACTGAGTGAAAACACTGAGCAAATACTGAGCAAAGATGTGGGATCCATACTCTCTGTCAAAAAAGTTACATTATAAAAGAGACAGTCCTGTCTTTATAAGCAAAATGGACCTTTCTCAACATCTCACAGCCATCTCATTAACCAATGCTCTCTCATCATGGGTGATCATGGCTATTTAGAGTCAGAAGCAAAATATGGAGAGATCTGTCTGTAGGCAAGTAGAGACAAGGCATAATAAAGGAAGAGTTAGGTGTGTGAGGAAAATGATGTAGTGGACATACTTCAGTGCTTAATTCATAAGGAAGAAAATGTATCAACTCGAGCAGGGATTTAACCCCTTCTGGCTGGAACATCAAATAGCCATGTAAACAATTATGTCTATGCCTTTGAGCATCAATCTACTCTAGATGGTTTGAACGTTTCTTTTGCCCCTATACCTGGGTTTACATCAAACCTTGGTAAAGGCATCTCATAAAACCTTCACATGTAAAAAGGTGCAAATTTCAACATCTATAAATGTTTGTAAAAACTCATTGATTCTGAGTCAAGAAAGTTATCATTAGTGATGATTCAGTTTTGAGCTGCACCAAGGTGTAGCATTGAACTCACAGCTGGGCACCTCAAAGGACAGATGGAGAGCATTTCTGGGACTTCATACTTCAGGGGTAGGAAGGAGGGCGGCCTTGCAGCAGCTGATGCTGAAAAAGACCTTAATGTCAAATAATACCGTGCACTCAGAACACACTCCAACAGCATCACCTAAGTGGTGAGCCTTATCTCTTCTGCAAAGGCTTGTACACAAGCCCTGATGCTTATTGGTGACGTCACCTTGCTATTTCCCCATTTCAGGTTGTCCTCCTATTCATTTCCACCTAATTTTGTTTGTATAAACATGCTGGGGCAGGGGAAAAAACTGTGGGATTTTAGAATTTATATTTCTTTGTAAAGCATTTTGTATTACCTCTGAGAAAAGCGTTCAAAAAAGAATATTTTCAGAAATAAGTAGGAGAGAGGAGGGAAGGAGGGGTTATTTCCTTTCCCTGTTTTTCCCAAGTTAAAATGTTTTGAAGGATTAGCACACCTGATGTTTATATATAAATGAAAATGATAATGATATGTGGCTTTTGTTTATCCCCAGAGGTAGGCTAAGGTGGAGCAGGAAAGGGTAGAATAAGGTCTGACAGGACAGCCCAGGTCCACAGAACTTACGATATGATGTGAAAGGGAGTGGTGGGTCATTAGTTGTGTAGAACTAGGGCTAAACTCTCAAGATCATCTGGTTCAACCCATTTGTTTCAGAAACTGAGGCTCAAAGATGGGGGAATCTTTGCCCAAAGACAAAGAATCAAACAGTGGGGGTTATTATTATACGAAAATTGTGCACATTCTGGGGTCACCTGGCTGGCTCAGTCAGAAGAGCGTGTAACTCTTAATCTCAGAGTCATGAGTTCAAGCCCCATGTTGGGTGTACAGCCCATTTAAATAAAAATTTAAAAAAAGATTAAAAAATTGTGAACATTTTTAATAAGAAAAAAATGTGAAAAATGTGAATTTTACATATTGGCCATTTGCTAGCTGTCTCACCCAGAGCAAGTTACTTAACCTCTCTGTGCCTCGGTTTCATCATCTGTAAAATTGAGATAATAATGGTGCCTACTTCCTAGACTTACTGGGAAAAATCAAATCATTTAATATTTGTTAACTACCTAGAACAGAACCTGGAAACAATAAGTATTTGATATGTGTCAACTGCTTTTACTTTTTTATTATTGTTATTACCACTATTATTGATAATTCAGCCAGGCCTTTCTCAAGGAAATAAGGTTTTGTTAATGAAGTGGGAAACTCAATCCACCGTGGATTGGCCTGTTACAGTCAACATTTTGGGAGACACTGGAGTGGAGCCTGGCTTTGGTTCATTTCCAAACAAAGGCCGGTGGAGGGGGGAGGGGGGGCAGGAAGAATCTCATCTCCATGACTAATAGTCACTCATATTTAAAAACACATAGATAGCAACTTTTGTGTAGCGTAAAAAAGAACTCCAGGAATGGAATGAAAAACTCAAGCTTTCCTGAGTCCCAGTTTTGATTTTTAGAAACCTTGACCAAGCCCATTCCTCCTACTTGGTGGTTTCCCTATCTGGTGTAATAACAATCTTCACCTGAATTGTTGTAAAGATTAAATGTTTTTAAAAAGCACTTTATGACTGGGGAGCCTGAGTGACTCACTCGGTTGAGCTTTCGACTTCGGCTCAGGTCTGATCTCACCGTTCGTGAGTTCAAGCCCCACATCAGGCTCTGTGCTGATACCTTACAGCCTGGAGCCTGCTTCAGATTCTGTGTCTCCCCCTCTCTCTAGCCCTCTCCCATTCACACTCTGAGTCTCTCTCTCTCTCTCAAAAATAAACAAACATTTTTTAAAAAGCACTTTATGACTTACAAACTTCATACAGAATTGTATATCCTAAAAAGCATGATGTATTATAAAATGTTTGTCTTTTCAAATCATAAGAAAAAATCATTCTTACTTTCTTTCAAGGATTTAGCATTGTCACAAGAATATGCACAGAAAATATATTCAAAAGAGAAAACACTGAGCTGGGAAGCTTGAAGGTTTGGGTTTTAACCCCAGCTTTCCCATGGACACACCCTACAGCTCCAGGCAAGTCATTTAAACTTGCTGGCACCCAGTTTCCTTTCCTGTAAAACAAAGGGTAAATTAGATGATCTTTCCCCCTTTAAGTCTATAATTCTGAATGTCATATATATGTTCGCATGAATCCATGAGTCACTAAAACCTGGTAGATTTCAAAAAAAATTACTTAATAAACAAAATGTCTCATAAGCAATTCAAGAGATCTTGGAACTGACTCTCAAAACATTGCATAATCCTGTTTAGGCAAAGACTTCAAACCCAAGAAGAACATCTTGGAATTGGGCCTATTTTCACCCCCATTCGCAATTTACAGAAGCCAGGCTGTCAGTTCACGTGTTCACACGCGTTTTGCCCCAGGGGCTCAGAGCATTTGTATGTCTCATTAATTTGGGGGGGGGGGGGGGGCACTTAATAAGCAGAAAATGGTATTGCTTCTTTCAAAATGAAATGAAAGCCTAGGAGCATGTGTTATTTCTAGAACATTCTCAGCATCTCAAAATGCCTCGATAACAGCTTTAGCTTTTTTTTTTCCTCATTTTTGACTTGGATCAATGTAACATCTTTGTGAAGTAGGCGGGGCCCAGGAATTATTGTGCCCGTTTTACAAATGAAAATCCTGGGAGCAAAGAAATAAAATAATTTGCTTCCCACTAACAGTTGACAGTCCTCACACTTGGATCTCCTGACTCACAAAGGAACCCCAATTCAGTCCAGAAGGAACCTCCTCATGGTTGGACACAGGCCTGTAGTCCACCAGCCCCTCCCAATGCCTGGCTCCGCCCCCTTCAAGAACAAAATGCTCTCCTCTCATTCACTGCCCCAAATCATTGTCTGGGGCCCTCTATGGAACTGAAGTGGTTCTCTGAATGCTTTAGCCCTTTCCAAGGATTTCCATGGAAAAACAAAATTCCCAGATAGAAACAATGGACTTAGTGATCAGTGAATTAGACCCTGATGCCCATGCCCTGTGGTTTCTCCCCATAAATGTTTTTCCAGTAATTCAGTGGCTGCTTTGGGAGAGCTGTTCAGAACACTTTCATCAGGGCTATTTTTTCATCCTACAATTTTGGCCATCTCTCAGTTTATTTTTCAAAAGGGGAAGGAGGTAGATTGTGTGCTACAGAGAAAGATCCTACCACGTCCTAAAGATCTTAAATCAATGGGATAATTAAGAGGATTTCAAAATTATACCCCTCTCCATTAACTAACTGAGGAGTGGACCAATGTCAAATCACAAATACAGGATTCTGAAATCAAAGTGCAATTTTATGTAGCTCACTTCGCAGCCCCTGTGGTAGAAATAAGGCTGTGATATGTTTGATGTACTTGCCCTGGGCTTGGTTGGCAACTGGAATCCAGCAGAGCCAGTGGGTTGGGAAAGAAAGATCACACAGAGATTAGCTCCACAAGAAACATGCCTATGTTTGCATAATATTCATGTTTCTACCTTCATAATGGCTTAATTTTATTTATTCCCAAACTGAGTGGCAGAGACAGATACTCATTGTGGTACATAGGGGTACATTGCTTCTTTTGATGGTTCTATGGGAGAAGCATTATTGTTTTCCCTCTGGCTATTCAAGCAAAATAAACACAGCTCTAAATCTTTGACTCATTTCTCATTTATGATGGAAGATATTGGCAGCCATACACATCATTTCACCTAAGTCAGGTCCACAAACATTGAGAACATACTGTGGGCAAGGCATCACTTTAGGTGCTGCAGGAGACATTTTATTTTTTTAAAAAAATTTTTAATGTTTACTTATTTTTGATAGAGACAGAGCGTGAGGGGGGTGGGGTGCAGAGAGAGAGGGAGACACAGAATCTGAAGCAGGCTCCAGTCTCTGAGCCGTCAGCACAGAGCCCAACGTGGGGCTCAGACTCATGGACCATCACGAGATCATGACCTGAGCTGAAGTCAGAAGCTTAACCAACTGAGCCACCCAGGTGCCCCAGAGAAGACACTTTAAATCTGAACAAGACACAGCCTTCTTTCCCAAAAAGTTAAATCCAGGGAGTGATTTCTGGGAAGGAATTGGGAAGAGGGGGCAGCAAGAGATGACCAGCCTATGAGTTATTGTTTAGAATCAAAGGTTTACAACAAAAATGCACCTAATGATCCCAAACAACTAGGAACCATATCTCCCTTGAAATTTCCCTGCATCCCACTGGGGTACTTAAATTTCTTTTTTTGAAGGAAGGAAAAAAGAGGTATTTTGAAATTTCCAAAAAGGGATGACTCTTAATTTTTTTAAGGTTTTAAAACTATTATTTATATATTTTGAGAGCGGGGGTGGGAGTGGGAGGGGGACAGAGGGAGAGAGAGAGTCCCAAGCAGGCTCCACACTGTCAGTGCAGAGCCCGACGCAGGGCTCGATTCCATGAGCTGTGAGATCATGACCTGAGCTGAAGTCAAGAGTCAAGAGTTGGACACTTAACTGACTGAGCCACCCAGGCACCCCAAAGGGAAGGTTCTTAAATCAAAGGGCTAAGGAATGGTTTCATGAAGGAAGTGGCATTGGAAATGAGTCCTGAAGGCTAGGTAGACTTTTAATAAATGGGTAAAATAATAACAAAAATACATAATGCACCACTTTCAATGGCACTGTTACATAAATCATGTTATTGCTTAAGACAAAAAGGAGTCCTGCCAGGTAGAAAGCATACCACAAGCAAAGGCAAAGACTGGGGAGTACCAGACATTTGTAGGAACGGGCAAAAGCCTTCTTTCATGCACGCAACAAAACTTCAGTGAGCCCTTACAATGCTTCAGGTGTGAAGTATAGGGGATACAAAGATTCTGAGGCACAAATGTCTGTCTTCAAGTGCCACATGGCCTGGAGGAGAGGCTGGCATACTTGGCTCAGAAGTTACGTGTCAGGAGGTAGTAGGAGATAAAAATGGCTACGCCAGGACCATGTCAGGAGGGTCCTTAAAACAAAGCTAAGGGTCAGTACTTAATTTCTGTGGCAATAGAGGATTATTAAAGATTTGGGGCTGAGGGGTGATACTGATGGGTTAAATACATGACTCACTTAGAGCAAATGCATAAGATTCATTCAGAGAAAGAAGTGAGGAAGAAAGACTGGTTCAGAGGCAACAGCAAAAGTCCCAGGCTACAGGTAACAGTGCTCTGAATATGGCAGCAGGGCAGAGGATTAAAGAGAATGAAAAGAAGAGGGACTCAACCCAAATATACGGTGTAGGACACTGACTTGTTTGAAAACAAAATGTTTTCTATGGGCCATGCTGAGATTGGGATGCTGGCAGGATGTGGAGGGGAGGTGTTTAGAAAGCAGTTGGACATTCATGGGAAGGGTAATCAGGTGCTAGCAAACAAGATACATTTTGGGCACTATTCACAAGGAAGTGGCTGCTAAGGCCATGGAATTGAACAAGATAGCTGAGGTAGCAAGTGTAGATATAAGAGGAGGAAGACTAACACATTCCTGGAGAATATTTATATTCATAGGGTAGAAGCAGAAAGAGAAGCCTGTGAAGAAGACAGGGGAGATGAGAAAAAAGTTGAAAGTCATGATAGCACAGTGCCAGGGAACCCAGAGAAGGGGGATGTGTAAAAGAGGAGGTATCAACAGTCAGATGCTAAGGAGAAACCAGGAGATGAGATGAATCATTGGATCTGCTACTTAGGAGGTCACTGGCTGCCTTTGAGAAAGAAACTTTAGTGGGGCCAAGAACAGAAAAGTCAGCACTCAAGACAGTAAAGGCTGCGCGGTGGACAGCAAGGAAGTAGACTTTAGGAAGTGTGATGGAGGGATATAAACTGAAGATGTAGGGGCACCTGGGTGGCTCAGTTGGTTAAGCATCTGACTCTCGATTTCAGCCCAGGTCATGATCTCAGGGTCGTGGGATCAAGCCCTGCATCCGGCTCTGTGCTGAGTGTGAATTCTACTTAAGATTCTCTCCCTCTCTTCCCCTGCTCCTCTCCCCACTCAGGTTCTTTCTCTCTTAAAAAAAAAATGGAGATGTAAATGAAGAGGGAAGGACTGACGGAGAAAGGGACGAAGGACTCAGGTTTGCAGAGAGGGTTAACACGGCAACGAGAAGGGTGCACACACCTGTGAAGCAAGTTCAAGAGAAGGAAGCATGAGAGGTTATGGTAAGAATACAAAGGCTCTCTCCCTAGACTATCTAGCCCACGCTTATGGACACGATTACCACCTCTACCACAACTCACAGATTTCTACTTCCTGGCCTAACCTCTTCCCGAGCTCTTAATCTATATATAAAACGATCTCCTAGACAAATCCACCTGAGTGTCAGGCACCTCAAAGTCAACCTGCCCACATCAAATTCATGACCTTTTCCTCCAAACAAGGTCACCTCCCACTGTTCCCTCTCAAGAAATAGTATCATTATCCACTGAATCACCTAAGTGAGAAAATTAGGACTTACCTCAGCACTTATATTCCTCTCAAACCCTCACACTCCAAAGTTTTAATTCCTCTCCCAAAATCTGACTCTGACCCCTTCGAAGCTCCATCCTACATCTAGACTGACCTTTTCAAAACCCAAGTCTGACCTACACCTCAGGTGGCTTCCTCTTGGGCAGGGCCAGAGTCTGATGTGACTGTCCAGACCCTACCCCACTTCCCTCCTCACCTCACACTCTCCCTGTATCCACAAAGCCAACCACCCTGCCCTCCCTTCACTTCCTCACTTCTCTTCCACCTCTGTGCTCTGACTGTGCTGTTCCACCTGCCTAGTACCCCCCTCCCACAATTCTTTTCACCTGGTTAACTTGTCCTTGCAGCTGGATGGGAGACAGTATAGCAGAGTGGTCAGGACTCCAGCTTCGCCATCACACTCCTCTGCTCACCAGTAGGGGTTATCCTCAAGTTGTACTACTTACAACAGTAAGTAGTAGGGGATACTTAACGCTTCCACACCTAAGTTTTCTGACCTACGTTAATGAGTCCATACCTCACAGAAAATTCATATAAAGCACTAAAACCTGGACCTGGCACATAATAGCCACTTGGCAGATGTCCATTATTTTTCATTCTTCTTCTTTCTCACCTCAATCAATCATCACTTCCTGGATAAGCCTTCCCTGACCAGATCACCACCCATCGTCTGCACTGTGAGCCTCCTTGTATCCATCACAGATTTAATTTTGCATTTGTTGTAAGATTTTTAGATTATGTCTGTCTTCTCCACCAGATTGAAGGCCCGTTCAGAGCAGAACTTTGCCTCCTTGCTCACAGACACAGCCCAGTCCCTGGCACAATGCCTGCACAGAGCAGACGCTCAACCGATATTTGTCCAATGAATGAATGAATGAATGAGCAAACAGGAGCAGCCCTGCTGTTGTTGGAGTATGCGAGGGTTAGCACATCCAGCTTGCCTTCTATGCGACAACCCAGTATTTTGCCATTTAGCCAATCCATCCCTGCTTGAGTGGAGCCAGGTTAGCACCATGTCATCTCTCAATGAATACCAGTAAATTATTAGCAATATTTGTTTTTTAGAAATCAGATGAGTCTGGGATAAAATTCATATTCATGCAGCCCTCATTGACCAAGGACATTTGGTAATCCATGGTCGAAGCTGATGAAGATAATGACAACAGCAATAATAATCTTGTAATAATTAACAAGCCTTATGAATACTAGCACATTAAGCACCAGAACACATCGGGCTCATACATAGAAAGTACAGAACAGTAGCTCTTGAAGGTCATCTCATGTGCCAAATGAGAAACACAGAGACAGAGAGCCAGCTCCCTTGCTTCTTTTAGCCCATCTTAATTTTCTATGTTGTAGATACATAAACAGATGTCCAGCTGGATCCCTCACCTAGGTGTGACACTGTCCTGTCTTCTGACCATCAGTTGTGACACTTGGACTCATGAGGCAGGCCACATGGTTCTGCATCGCCCCTTCCCACCATGGCACCTTTCCTCCAGGTCTTTTCCAAGGAGGACTGTTAACTTGGCTCACACTTTATTCTAGGGCTTGCTTTCTGAATAATACCCTTGGTGTCTGCTAATGGGCAAATACTAAATCCCTGGGAAACTCCTACACAATCCTGCACAAATATGAGAAAAGCAGATGAAAGATTCCCCTAACTGCTCATAGATTGCCTTTCCTACAGCATGCAAACCCTTTATGTCCTCCCTTTGCTTCTAGTAACAAAATGTTCTTTCCCTTGCAGAACATCTTGGGAGTTTTGGAATGACTGAGTGAACAATAGATTCTGTATTGGCACTAGAACTTATAACTATTATCAATGGCCTTTCTTTTATTGAGTACCTAGTAAAGGTAGCAAAACGCAAGTCCCTACGTGCCTTCCCTTCCATCAAACTGAGCAGTAGTTTCAATGCCTTGAGGGTAAAAATCTAAGAGTTTTGTGCTCTTAATAGAACAAGAAGGGAGAACTCAAGTCTTCTTAGCACTCACAGAGTGTGACATGTCCCTTGGTCTCCTAGGATTGTTTATCTGAAGAGCTCCGTTTGGCTCCTGGCAGACTGTTGTCTTAGTTGAAACAGTATAAGTACGATTAACCACAATATGGTAATGTGGAAAATAGCATTGAAAACCTTTCGATTCCAGAACTTAGTGAACCTTTTTGGAGAAATCCATTATTGCTTTGCAATTCTATTATAAAAGCACATTAACGTTTCAACATGCAAAGTGGCTGCGAAAAAAGGCTTATGTAACATTAGAAGCAAAAAACTGATTGTAAAGTCGTGTCTATGCTAAGATAGTAACTATATGAAAATGAGCTAACATACTGACAGTAACTGGAAGGCGACATTAGAACAGCTGGTTTTTAGAATGGCAAGATTAGAGAGATGTTTTTCTCTTTTCTTCCTGCTTGATTTCTATTATTGTCATAATAGTATTGTTTGTACAATACAGGGTTGTCAGCTAAACATATATTTTGCTTAAAATATTGTAGAAAATCATAATTCACTAGTACAGACACTAAAAATTATATTCTACCCTAAAACTGAACATGGAAAATATGGACCTATGCTACCTTATCTTTAAAAACTATTACTTATTTTGCAAAATAAAACAGAGAACAACTTCTAGCATAGTTCTTAAAATTGGCAAAAATGAAATTCATCTATCTCCTTTGACATCACTGACAACAGCTTCAAAATTTTATTTTCTTCAATGAGGAATGACAGACGAAATGATTTTTTCTTAAATTTTCTATTATCTAGCAGACCAGAAAACCTCTCCATAGGAGTGCCTGGCTGGCTCAGTCAGTAAAGCATATGATTCTTGATCACAAGGTACTGAGTTTAAGCCCCAGGTTGGGTGCAGAGTTTACTTAAAAAGAAAAATTAAGAAAACTGCTCTGGAAAAACTACCATATATTTGAGGAATTCTTAGTAGGCCGAGGTCAGAAAATGCTTCAGCATGTATTTGCCTCATGATTATAATTGCTTACAGAATGGTGGCTGGGTATTGACAGCTAGATTTGAATTTCTGAATTACAGGTGTGATTCAACTCCAAAAATAACCATATAGTTCCTCCGTTTCTTAGCCTTCTGTTTATTCAGTGTTTCACCACACAGGGACCTGTTGCCCGTAAACAACACTGAATATAGGGTTAGAGTAAGTCTCACACTAAATGGGTGTTTCCTTCTGTCCAGAAATTTCCATTTACTTTTTCATTAAATGATTCCTTCCTATTCACAAGTATTGACTGCCTTTTCCCTCTGGCATGCCAGTAAGAGGTTAAGGTAGTCTGTGGCTAATTTGGACTTTATGCGCCTTAGAGCTCAAGCCTCTCCTTATGTCCCTTCCATGCAATTGAATCCAACAAAAATGTATCCAGCTGACAGACTTCCCAGAGCTCTGGGTCAACAAGCTCTACCAGGAGGCTATGGAAACACCTTATTGGCCCTTCACCGCAATGTCTCACCCATTGGTAGTTAGCATGGCTCATGCTGGACTTCTAAACAGTTCAACTGAATCGGCCGGACTGCCTGTTCCCAATTTCTTCACATGACTGGTTATATGTGGTAAGAGTTATCAGCTACAAAAACAAATAAGCCCCGTGCTGTAATAACAAGCAATATGCTGAGCAAGAAATGAACACCTCCATACTGGTAAACCAATCACCACACTAAAAACGAACCTGATCCTGGAGACAATGGGGACCATGGAATAATTTTTGAGGAGAACAGGGATAACGTAACCCAGGATCAGGATAAAAACTAAACTGAGAGGGGCGCCTGGGTGGCGCAGTCGGTTAAGCGTCCGACTTCAGCCAGGTCACGATCTCGCGGTCCGTGAGTTCGAGCCCCGCGTCAGGCTCTGGGCTGATGGCTCGGAGCCTGGAGCCTGTTTCCGATTCTGTGTCTCCCTCTCTCTCTGCCCCTCCCCCGTTCGTGCTCTGTCTCTCTCTGTCCCAAAAATAAAATTTAAAACGTTGAAAAAAAAAATTTTTTTTTTTAAAAATAAATTAAAAAAAAAAAAAAAAAACTAAACTGAGAGGCTGGATGAATGTAACCTAGAGAGGGTAGAGATTGGCTGGAATAAGGGAACTAAAAGGAAGCTATGGGAATAGTTGAATTGGCTTGAACCAATGCAACAACATAGGCATGGACATTAACCAGATAAGAGTTTAAATGGATGAAGTGACACAAGAGATTTGAGGCATGTTAATGAAGGAAAGCACAGTGTAAGAGTTATAAAGAGTCAGTTTCTAGAAACTTTTAAATGAAAATTTCATGCATATGTTTACATTTTTTGTCTGTTCTCCCTCTTCAATTAGAATGTCAGTTTCTTGGCAACATGTCGGTCCTATTCCCCACTATATTCCCAGTGCATCCCTCCAAATATTTGTGGAATGAATGAATATATGTGGAAGTATGTGGATCCTTAAATATAAAGCATGTAGTTCCAGTAAGATGGAACACTGACTCAGAAACATAATTCCATGCTGTTGCACTACTCTACCCTGGATGTTTCCCTGAGGTAAGCCAATTAACCTCTCTGGCCCCCATTGTCCTTCTTACTATAATAGAGCCAACAATTGCCACTCTCTTGCGGAAGAAGGAAGTAGCAAAGAATAAACAAGATGAAATCTGATGAGTGCCTGGAGTTTTATAAAAGGAAGACACTCTACTTAACTGTTCAACCCATCATGAAGATGACAGACATAGGCCAAAACGGCATAATGAAAATCTCCAAAGTCACATCAAATAACTGGGCTATAAATCCCCAAGTGGCACTGAAACAATAGTCTATCAAAATTTCCACCAAGCTATGGTGTTAATGTAAACCCCAGGATGACTCTGTGATAGTTCCTGAAATATGAAAAACAAGGCTACTCCCCAAATGGATTAATGATCACAAAGAGAATGCAAATGCCTTGGCCAGAACACAATCAACACTTCAGATCCCAGCTCCTGGCTTCTGTCTCCCCATGGACACCACCAATCGATGCTCCTCCAGTACACAGGAGCCCACTGGTGGAGCATTTGGTCAGCACCCCCTAGAGGGCTTACTTTCAGAAGACCTTTTTGAGATATAGGCAACCAAACTAAAGAAAATCTCCTAGTCTTAATCTTTATTTTAGACCCCACAAATGGAAATCAGCTTTATAAGTACAGGATAGTGGCTCAGGTCAGGACAACTGTGACTTAAGCAAAGTCACTATGACCCACCCTATTCTATATAGCATCTTCACTGCTCTTATCACTATGAGAAATTATCTTGTTCTTTTATTCATTTGTTTTTTTCTTGTTTGTCACTGACCCACACTCTAGAACTATGTTGTCCAGGGGCACCTGGGTGGCTCAGTCAGTTGAGTGTCCAACTCTCGACTTAAGCTCAGGTCATCATCTCATGGTTGTGAGATAGAGTCCCATGTCAAAGTCCATGCTGAGTGTGGAGTCTGTTTGGGATTCATTCCCTCTCTCTCTCTCTCTCTGTGTCTCTCTCTCTCTCCCCCCTTTGGCCCCTCCCCCATTTGCACATGTGCCTTCTCTCTCTCTCTCTAAAAAAATTTTTTAAAAAGAACTATGTTGTCCAGTTCCATAGCCACTAGACACATGTGGCTTTGTAAACTTAAATTTTTTAATTACATAAGATTTTAAAATTCAGTTCCTCAGTTGCACTAGTCACATTTTCACAGGCTTAAGAACCATGTGTGGCTAGTGGCTAACATATTAGACAACACAGACATAGAAAATTTCCATCACTGTAGAAAATTCTAATGGACAGCTCAGCTGTATTAAAAAAAAATTCATGTAGAACCTAGAAGAACATTTTTCAAACCATAGGCCATGTTTCACTCATGGATTGATAGACTCAGAGATTGTAACCAGTATAAGTGTTAGTGAAATAGAAACTAACAAAACATATCACATTAGAGTAAGAATTCCTTAGGAAAATTTGTTTATATGTATGTACATCCTAGGTGGCATTATAAATTGTATTTCTTATTGTGTATCACAGTTAAAAAAAAAAAAACTTATACATGGTACCTGTAATATACTATGGGCTCAAAAGCTTTGTTGAGTCAATAAATAAATGAAATGTTTTATAGAGTTTATCCTATTTAATTTACTCCCAACTATACCCCTGTGAGGTAGGAATTATAATGCTTATTTTTTTGTTTATTTATTTATTTAGAGAGGGAGAGAGTTCACACACATGCTAGTGGGGGGCAGGGGGTGGGGGGTGGGGAGGAGAATCCTAAGCAGGCTCCGTGCTGTCAGTGCAGAGCCCAACACAGGGCTCAAACCCACTGTGAGACCATGACCTGAGCTGAGATCAAGAGTTGGACACTTAACCGACTGAGCCACCCAGGCACCCCTATTATGCTTATTTTAAAGATGGAGAAACTATGGTTATGAGAGTTAAGTGACGTGTCCAGATGACCAAACTTAAAAGGGTTGGAATTAAGAGCCAAATCTGGCTCTCGTGGACTCGAGATATTATGACTCTATGTATGGATGCATTGCTCTTAAAGTGCTGGACGTGGCTGACTCTCCTAATGTGGGATGACACGAGGAACATGGAGAGAACCAAGAGAAAATCTGGCACTGGGAGATGGGCAAGCGAGGAAGAGGCTCGAAGATAAGTGAGCAGCCAGAGGGAGCCTCAAGAAGGAAGAAGAGATATCTGAAAGGAAGGAGTGGTCAATGACACCCAGTGGTCAAACTTCAGGGGAAAAAAAGACTGGAAATTTCAGAAATTTAGCATTGAAGAGGTTGTCAAAAACTTTGGCAATCATAATTTCAGTGAAGCAACAGGTTCAGAACCTACCACTCAAGGCTGAAAGGGCAAATGGGAGGTGAATATATACAACCTCCAGAAACTTCAACTGTGAATGGAAGGAAATAAGGTACAGTTAAAGCAGTTTCTGCTTATTTATTTATTCTCAAAATAGGATCTTCTGAGCACAATTACATATTGATGTGAACAGAGAGGCTGATATAAAGAGAAGGGGTGATGAAAGGAACAAAGTTCCTGAGCATATAGGAGGTGATGGAATCCAGGTGAGAGATGGAGAGAAAGCCCCTCCTGTTTGACAAGGAAGAGGGAAGGAAAAGGAAATGCAGAATAAGACCAACTGGACACAGGACATTACAGGAGCTCCTCTGGTCTTTTCAGTTCCAAGCTCCAGTGGTCTTTTCTTTCTCTGGGAAGCAGGAGAGGCCTTGTGCTACGAATGGAGAGTGGAAAAGGTGTGGAAAAGGTATTTTTTTAAATAAGCAACAAGGCTTTATCAACATTCAGATGTGCACAAACCCTCAAAACCCTGTTCACAGTTCTCCTAAATCAGAAAGCCAAAACTTCCCTCCATCACAGCACACTGACGAGTGGAAATACAAAATGTTGATGGAAGTACACTCCAATCGGGTGAAAATGAAAGACGGAGCTGACCCAGAAGGCAGGACTGTGGGGCAGCATGGAGGGACCCAGTGGAAGCTGGAGCCTGTGAACTTTTAGTGATACCAGTCAGCAAACTTCTTGGAAATGCCTGGACAACCTCTTAATCTAACTGAGCTGTTTTAATATATCAGATCTTTAGCAATAAGAACCTTACCTCATCCCTCCTGGGAACACTAAAAGCTGAAAGAAACAAACATCTAGCCAAGAGCAGAAGAAAAATATAATAAATGTAGTCACTTTGTGGGACACATAAGACCCTCAAGCACAGAAAAATCCAAACAAAAGTCGTACCTTTTTTGTATCCAAATAAGAGTACCATATGCATTCACTACAGGTTATCAATCTTGCACTTAAAGGTGCTTAGGATGATGCTACTATTACAAATTTTATTGGAAGTTAGATAAACATAACCTCTTCATATTACAAAAATTCAGTTCAGTCTAGCTCCTGAGTAGGAAAAAAACCCAGTTCTCCTCTACTGTGTTTCTTTCCTGTCTTGGTTACTACTCACACAGCACACATTCCTTCTGGTCACCAAATGTGTACGAGGTTTTACCCACACCAAGCTATTCATCACCAGCTGGTGTCCTACGATTAACTCAATTCTGATACTATCTACATGGAGATAGCATCAGATCCCAAGGGGTAAGGACACAGTCCCCCACAAACTGTCCCCCACTTCAGATGCCGATCACAAGTCCAGGTCACATGTGCTTCTGGCCGACTGGCTATAAATCTGAGGCTCTCACAGCCCCCTCTTCAGGTTCAATTAATTTGCTAGAGTGGCTCACAGAACTCAGGAAAACAGTTTTCTTAGGTGTCCTGTTTATTGTAAAAGGGCATGATGAAGGATACAGACAAACATCCAAATGAAAGAGATGCATAAGGCAAGGTATGTGGGAAAGGCACTGAGAGGCCATTTCTCTCCGGGCACACCACTCTCCCTGCACCTCCACCTGTTTAACCTGGAAGCTATCCAAATCCCATACAATTGGGTTTTATGGAGGCCTCAGGTAGGCATGATCAATTGTTAACTCTATTTCCGGCTCCTTTCCCCCCTCAGGAGGATGGGGAGCAGGCCTTAAATTCCAAGCTCCAACCATGGTTTCGTCTTTCTGGTAACCAGCTCCCATCCAGGACCCACTCAGAGTCACCTCATTAGAACAAAAGATGCTCATAGTGCTCTTATCACTTAGGAATTTACAAGGGCTTTAGCAGTCTTGTCAGGGACAGGGTCAAAGACTAAATATTAGAACAAGAAATGCTCCTACTGCTCTTAACACTTAGGAAATTACGAAGGTTTTAGGAGCTCTCTACCAGGAATGGGGGCAGAGACCAATATATTTTTTTTCTATTATTTCACATCTTCAAAAACCTGTTCAGAGTTGTCCTAAATCAAATTTTTAAAGCTTCGTCCATCACAATGTAGTGATATAATAGGAATACAAAATATTAAAAGGAATTTCATTCCCAATGGCAAAAACAGCCCATGATGTTTCTCTTTATCTCCAATGTTTATCTGCTCCACTTACACCACCACCCTCATAGCCTCTTACTCCAGCTCCCTCTCCCACAATAAGTCAATATTTTCCTCTTCCCATAAGACTCTCAACACTCCCTCCAGAGTCCTACCATGTCTTTACTGCAAACACACTGCCAATGGGATGGCACACTACCTTATGCCCTACTTTGTCTTCTACAAGGTGGGGTCACATCTTCTCCCACACGGCAGCCATACCCTGCCTGGCTCAGGGATGCCCAAAACATGAAGGTCAGTAAGTATGCAAAAGGAACCCATGACTCTCTTGAAGGGAAGGTTGAATCCCTACCTCACACCACATACCCACAAAAAGATTCCAGATAGATCAAGATTGATATGAAAAAGGAAACCATAAAAGAATGAGGAGGAGAAAGGCTGGAGAAGATTTTAATAACTTCAAAGTGAATAAAGACTTTTTGAATTTTGCCATAAAACCAAGAAGCCACAAAAGTAATGATTGATGGATTCAATCTGTATATCTCAAAATTTCTGTATATCTCAAAATACCATGATCAAGATCAAAAGAAGTTTTACTTTGTATCACAGACTAAGAACAAATTTTGTCAAAGAATAAAGAGCTCTTACAAATCAACTGGAAGAAAACTTTTTAAATGCACAATACCATTCAAAATAAAAGAGATATAAACTTAAGCTACAAACAGAGACCAGCATTCAACAATCAGACTGGCAAAGATTAAAATATTTGAGAATACTATGTTGGCAATAATTTATAGACACATGCACATTCCTGCATTGCTGGTGGAAATATAAATTATCATAACCTCTTGGAAGGCAATTTGACAATAATCACTAAAATTGAAAGTACACATGTTGTTCAAACTAGCAGTTGGCTCATGGATATTTACCCATAAATATGTTCCTACAAGTGAAAATTCACTTTTTTATGTAATAACAAAAGACTGGAAACAACTTAAATGCCCTTCCACAAAAGATTGAGATAATCAGCCTCAATTGATTGAATTGTCATATACTGAGATGGATAGCTTGCCAAGATATAATTAAGAGGAAAATTGGGGTGCCTGGGTGGCTCAGTCAGTTGGGGTGTCTGACTTCAGCTCAGGTCATGATCTCATGGTTTCTTGGGTTCGAGCCCTGCGTCGGGCTCTGCGCTGACAGCTCAGAGCCTGGACGCTGCTTCGGATTCTGTGTCTTCCTCTCTCTCTGCACCACCCCGCCCCCCACTCATGCTCTGTCTCTCTTTCCCTCTCTCAAAAATAAACATTAAAACTTTTTTTAATTAAAAAAAAAAGAGGAAAATGATATGGTTCAGAACACTGTATAGAGTATGCTACTCTCTGTATGAAAAATATATATACACATATATTTATATCTGTATGAAAAAATGCATATGTACAAATGTATGTATATGTTTATAAACATGTAACAGACTTCTAGAAATATATGAGAAATGGTAATAATTATTGGGAATTAGATGGCTGGAAAATAAGAGAAGGAAGGAGATATTGTATTCAACATACTTTATGTGGACATTTTGAATCTTTAATACATGCTAGCCAATGTCCAGCAAACTTACAAGGATACCACCAGCCTGTATAAACCTAAAGCACACTTAACACTCCATAAAACTACAGGAAGTCTGATCAGGGATCAGCTGACATCGTCTCTGAAAGAATAGATCCCCAAATAGGGAACCCTGAAGTTCTTCTCCACATAGGAATCCTGCCTGAACATTACAGCTTAACATTCTTGTGGACACAGAAAACATGCATTTGCAGTGGTCAGTAGCCTCACTGGTGAGCAAAAGAGACCAATTCAAGTAGCTGACATATAAGCCAAGGAAGCTTCCTTGCTAGCCACCGTTACATGACTCTGGCTTAATTCCAATCTTCTTCTTGTTTTTTTTTTAAAGATTTATTTAATTTTGAGAGAGAGTGAGCAGAGGAGGGACAGAGAGAGAGGGAGACAGAGAATCCACAGTGGGCTCCGTGCTGACAGCAGCAAGTCTGATGCGGGGCTTGAACTCATGAACCAAGTCAGACACTCAGCCAACTGAGGCACCCAGGTGCCCTGGCTGAATTCCAATCTTAACTGAAGGTTAATTTTTTACTAATTTATGTTGATATAATCACAAAAATTAAAACAATCAAAGAAAAAAATCACCACCTTGTCCTGAGTCAATCTGGAGGAGCATTTCTTCTGGCTCCACTCCAGGAAAAGCCAAAATGGCCTCTGAGTTAACTTTTAGTCTGATTAAAACCTCGTTCCCACGACTGTACTTAGGCCCCTTTGTGGAATGCTTGTCATCAAAGAAATCTGGCACATTATGTAGAGAGAAAGATTAATGTGATTCCCAAGTAAACCTAACAGTGAAATGCAACCACAGTTACTCAAGTTGATAAATGATTTGGAGCCCTGGTACACTGTTGTAAAACACAATTGACTTTTTATAAAACGGGGAAGCAATTTCTTTTCTTACATTTTCTCCTCCAGCATTTCTGAGCAGTTATATTAGGAAGTGGCTGTTTCCCCTGGCAGCTGGGCTCCGTATCTCCACCACTGGAGAAGCAATTACCAGTGCTACAAACATCTGGAGAGCTAGCTCATTACAAAAAAAAAAAAAAAAAAAAATTGAACTTTTGTTTGGTGAGAGAATTTAAAGAACATACCTCAGACCATGCATTAAACACTAGTGTTAATCATTGCCAGAAAGGCAAGGGCAGAATACAGGTAATTTGAACCTACATCCAAACTTATTTTGCCGAACCTCGGACTCTACGTCTTATGAACAATGAGGCTATGAACCCAGCCCCCAGCACATGTGAGTGTTGGGAATTTTCCATTTCCATTATAATTCTAATAATGTATCTTACTTACTGTGCTATGGAGGTATGACACTTTTGTCTGTTATCTCATCTAAAAAAAGAAAAGCCTTATCTACCTACATTAGGGCTGTGGTGAAATTTAGTCTACTATGCCTAATACCATATAAACTCCGGTAGGAATAGCTCATAAAACAAATACCTTTTTAAATTATAGGCAAAAAATGAGAAAGTGAAAATACAGTTTTACTTATCACAAAACTTTACAGCATAAAAGATATCTGTTCAACTATACCCACAAATACATATGTAGTAATTTTTTCCTAATTTGCTTATGCATTTATATTCTTTTCTAACATAAAACAGAAGAAAAAATTATCTCTGGATACTTCCTAAAGTGGATGCATTTTTTTCTTGCCTGGGCATAGAGCCAATAAAGATTAAACTAGGGAGGGAACTGATACGGACCTTGGGCAAGCACATTCACCCCTCAGGATGCCAGTTGCCTCCTCTATAAAATAAGAAACCTAGACACATAAGTGCTTCTCAAGCCACAGTGTATTCGGGAATCACCTGGGCAGCAGGGATCTTGGCCACTGGAATAGGGTCTCTGCATCTGTCTTTTTTTCTTTTTACACGAAATCCCCCAAGAGATTCTTCTGATACACACCAAAGTTAGAGAATCTCTAAATGAAGTCATTTCCGGCTCTAACAATCATTAATCTCTTTGTAAACATACCTTCCCTGTGTATACAGATAATCTCATAAAAACGCAAAATTGCAATCGTATAATGCTTTGGGGACATTGTCTTTTTCTCCCATTTTGTGCACCTTCCCTTTCTGCTGTCCATCCCTATCTGCCCAAAGCGGTCACCTTCCTCCCACAGGACCCTGTGTGAACACTCTACCAGTGATCTGAAAGCAGACATAGTCCTCCTGGTCACCGCCACAGTCTACATTGGGATGCTGAATCCCAGCCCTCAAATGTATCTTTCTTAACCCAACAGGAAACATCAATTATGTGAAAATTCTCCATCTCCTCTCACTCTGTCTCCCCTGCCACCACCTGAATAACCATGTAAATAGCTTGATTCTGTGCCATCACAACAGCGCCTACCTCAGTGCTTGGCAGGCACTTGATATTGTTTGTTGACTGACTAACTGGCTTTGCAAAGGGAAAAATTTTAGTCTTTGCTCTGATTGTTTTGTGACTCTTCGTGAGTCGTTGCCTTTGCTGAATAGATGAGCCTACGAATGCCAGAGATGAACGAAGGCTGCAAAGGAGTCAGAAAGCCAGAACCCAGTCTCCCATGAGTCTACCTCCCTCAACTCACAGGCAAAAGAGACTCTGAATCTGGATGCTGTGTATACAAAAAGAAGGCTAGTGGCTCCCTTCAAAATAGGTAAATAGAATCCTTCAAAATAGTGTACCCAAATCCAAATAAATACCATATGAAATCTCATAAAAGTTTTCTTACATTCAATTTTGTTTGATTATATTTTGTTAAATGTTTACATTTGGTAAGAAATTAATAAATATTTTACTGATGGATGGAAATCTTCATGAGACTGAAATCCAATTAGTTTGCTTAGGACCAAAACACTTCCTTTGACAAATTTCTATGGATAAGCAGTTGAGATATGATTTGCCACCCCATGTTCCCCACACTGCAGTGGTGGTCCCTCTCCATGTTTTACTTTGTGTCTACCCAAACCACCCTGATGTATAACAGGCACAAGAGTGGACATGACATTGCATTTCCCATCTCTGAAGTGCCAGGAGGGACTGTGCCAAAACCATCAGGGAACTAGACTGTGCTGCCTGCCTTGGAAACACAAACCCACATTTCATAACTCTCCTAGTCAGATCACTCTTCTGTGCTGTTAACGTCTGTTACAAATTTAATTAAGAATTCAGCGAAAGAGCCAAAGATCAAAAGAGTATGGCTCATGACATGACCTCAAATCCCAAAAAATCGACACAGAACCCAAACATTGACCTGTTTTTGAGGACACTTGCAACGCTGTTGTGCATGCTTGAATAGCTCTCACAGAAAGACTTTGGTCTTCAGGGCTCTCAAGCAAACCTTGCAATAAACATTAATCACCGTGGCACTAATGAGTCAGATCTCTGAGCAACCTGGCACATAATCCAAGGTCTGTCAGAGGCCCACTTCCATATTAAGAACTTCCTATATCTACAAGCTGTGGTGACCATGTACAAGCAGGAAATGAGCAAAGTCAGAAGGGGATGCCACAGGAAGAGGACTCTCCCACCACCCTTTTGAGGTTCCTCCAATGGCTTATGTCAATTTCTGCCTCTGTTCTTAAGATTCTTCATGTAAAAGAGCAAACAGTTCATTCCTTTTTCCCAGGTGTACAATGCACCACATAAATTCTCAGAACCCAATGTAAATTGGTATATTAGCTCCCCACTCCCTTAGGAGGGGGAGAGCTTAAGGAGAAGTGTAAATCTTGGAATGTAAATATGTCTGAAATGTTTAACATGGCTTATCCACATTGTTTAGACAAAATTTCCACAGAGTAGTTCAGTTAACGTAGAAGTGTGAACTTGATCTGAGGTGAAGCAAGGAAGTCAAGCAGTTACTAGATGTGAAATCTAAACATAAACAGCCAGCTAGATTCTATTTTCAATGGCCTCCATGTCTGGAAAGATAGATCTAATGTAAACTAATGTCCACCAACTCTTTAAATTCCATAAGAGGTGTCAATATCTGGAACTACAACAAATATATACTAATTCTTATTTTTATTAAAATAAATATTATCTATAATATACTATTAACATACATTTACATGCATAGTCTCTAACCCCTCCATCAGATCTCCCTTCATCCTGTTGCTCAAACCCAAAACTTAGTCTCTTAGGTTCCTGGCTTTCCCTCAATCCCACACCCAATCCACCATTAGCCCTAACACAAAACATACTCTATATCTTTCTATCTCTCCCCAGTTCCCTGTGCACCACTCTAGCCTGAGCCAAAAATCACCTCTCTCCTGGACTGCTGCAAAAGCTGCCAATATGTGTTTCTCTGCTTTCTTTCCCATCCTCCTCAAAGCCGTTCTCCAATAGCAGCCAGAGAGAGAGACATTCAGTACCTCAAAGCTTCCATGGCTTTCCTTCACACTTTAGATAAAATCCAGACTCCCTAATCCAGCCCTTCACAATCACGCCCATGTCTAGATCTCCAACTCCATCTTCTATCACCTTCCCTGGCCTAGTACCTTCCAGCCACTTTGGTTTTCAATCGACCCTTCTACCCACCAAGCTCATTTGCACCCTCTTCTCTTTTGCCCAGCTCTTGGAGGAGCTGGATCCAGCCCATCATTCACTTTTCCAGGTCTCAAGTCAATGTCAGCATCCTTAAAAGAGCATGTCTTAACCATTCTTTCTAAAGTAGCCTCCCAATCCCAAACTATCACATCACTCTGATCATTTCCCCCATAATGACCATTCTTTTGACCATCCTTAGCTGGAGAGAGCAGCTTCAGCAAGGTTATACCCCCTTCCTGTGGTCAGTCTGTATCCACCAGTTGGTCTATGCAACAGTAGAAAGGAGAACCATTCTCCACAATAAGGGCGTCTCTGAAACTCATCCCAGTCTCAGACCTTCCTTTGGAGTTGACGGAGACCTTCCCTGAGTTGCAGAACTTCTCCTCTATCCAATCCTGCTCCCCTCCCCTCCCATCCACAGATGGGCAACCCTGTGGGCACTCCCTATAACTTCCTGCATGCTAGTGGTTTTCTGCATCAGCTTCCCAGGATCCCAATGTATAACAGAACTGGTCATATTCTGGACATGTCTTGAAGGTAGAACCAACAAAATGTGCTGATGGGTGTGATGTAGGGTATGTGAGAAAGAGGGGAGACAATAACACCAAGATTTATATCTTAAGCAATTGGAAAAACCAAGCAGCCATCTACTATCATGGGTAATTCTGCAGGAAGAACACATTGGGGTTGTGGATGGGACTCACAGTTTGGTACTGTTCCTGTTGTGATGTCTATGAGGCACCCAAGAGGAGCTTCAATGAGCATTTGGATATATGAGCCTGGATGTCAAGGGCAGAAATAGAAATGCAGGAATTGTCAGCATTTGGATGGTGAAGGCTTGCAACTGGATGAGAACACCTCTAGATTGGAAAAATATATCACCATAATTTTGGCTAGCCTTCCCAAGGTAGACTTTTTACATTATTATTACAGTATTTTCATTTTGAAATTTGAGATTTACTGTGTCACTAATTAGCTATTGTACCTTAAATAAGTCATTTCATTAACTTATTGGCTTCTTGGTTTCTTCACCTGACATGTGGAGATAAATAATAATTATAAACTCCAACTTCAGGGGTTGATCTGAGGATCAAATGAGAAGACAGACAGGAAGGCATTTAGAAGAGTTAAAACATTACCCTAATGAGACATTTTATTTCTGTTAGTTTTTTTTTTTCAAAAAAATATGGTTTCTTTGTTATTAGGAATGAAAGTGAGACAAGAATTAAATTAAACATCCATTAAAATTTCATTTAAGGGAAATAACAAAAGAATCATCCAAAGGAAAAGAAAAATGAAAAAACATTAATAGAAATGGAAATAAACACATTGGAAAACATCAAAATTCTAGAACAACTAAAACTTAGCTTTTTAATAAGTTAAAAATACAAAAACATTTGCAAATTAATAAACAAAAGATGAGCTTACATATAATATGACAAGCGAATATAATAGATTTTTGAATAAAAGCAAACATCAAAAGTAAGCATGTTAATTTACTTACAAACTTCATTCAGATGATAATTTTTCATCTTAAAAAGAACATAGGAAGAAACTTATTTCTTCTGGAAATTAATTGGAGTTCCTTCATGCCTGAACAAGATTATCATTATGTGTTGTCATTTTTGCTTCATAGCACTTTTTAAACTGAGAAATGGAATTTTAATTGTCCATAGAAATATTTTCTTTAATTTTTAAATGGGAAAATATCAAAAGACTAACTTAAAATATAAGGCAGTCCCATTCTTCTGATAACCCATTTCAATTATGCTGTGTAGATGTACCTCACCCCGCTCGCTCCCTGCATCGTGGCTTGGTAGAGGCTCCACAGAAAGTGAGTGACTTAGAAGATGTTCAAGTCCTTTTCCAGTGGAGACCAAGACTCCGGGGATTGAGTAAGCAGAGGGCTTGAGTACGGGTATTTTTTGTTCTTAACATTTATTATTACAGATGAGTGGGGTCGTTTCATTCTAGAATAATCCACTATCTTTGCCATGACAAGTCAAGAAGGAGAATTCTGATCACCCTGTCAACAGTCCTTCAGAGAGAGGGAAGTCTCTTTGGTGGAAATCATCAGATGCCTCTTTCCAAACAGCGTCTGTTTCTCCTGACATGCCTCTCAATCTTGGTGTACCCCCTTAGGACCAATCCTCTTCCTCCTTTCACACACTGTTTGATCTCCGTCTACTCAGCTCCTGTGTATCACTTTCCTACACTACCTGCTGATGGAGGCTCTGTCCTAAAGCATTGTCATTGGGCAGAAACAACACTGGGCTATGCATTAGTCAGCTCAGGCTACCATAAAAAAGCACAGACTTAAACAATAGACTGTGTGGCTTAAACAATAGACCAAGATCAGGGCACCAGCAAGGTCAGTTCCTGGTGAGTTCCTCTCTTCCTGGCTTATCAGCAGCTGCCCACATGATCTATTCTGTGTGCTTGTGCAGAGAGAGCCAGAGCACTCTGGTGTCTCTTCCCACAAGGACCCTAATCCTATCATATCAGGGCCTATATGACTTCGCTTAATCTTAATTACCTCTTTATAGGCCCTTCTCCAAATACAGTAACCTTAGGAGTTAGGGCTTCAGCATATGAATTAGGCAGGGGGTGAGGGATGTGACGGGGTGGGGGGAGAGAAATACAATTCAGTCCGTAACAAACTAAGAGAAAACTCTAAAGCTAATCTCAGAACAGATTTCATGGAATCCAATATAAATTTACTTTTACTTTCTATTCTTTCATTCATTTGCAGGGTCTTTCTCACTAAAACAGGATGAAAATATACAGTATTCTCTTCTCAGAATGCAATAGTATTTTAGAAATAGAATTACTTATAAATTCAGAGAAAGATACTCACCAAACTATGAACAGCAGTTAGTTCCCAGGTGGAACTGGTGGAAAGAGGTGTGCATGAGTAGGGGGGGCATAATCTGGTGTTTCCTGGTCTATATAATTTATGAGATTTTGTATTATGACAAGGGACATTTATTCCTTTACGTCTGTTGTGAATAGCAAGGCTACAGGAAAAAAAAAGTTGCCTCCTTTTTGGCACATTGTTTAAGGAACTCTGAGACTCCTGAATTTTCCTCCTTGTCTTCCCATTTTATCTTCTTTGCATGATTTTAAAGCTGGAAATAGATTCCTTAAGAATTTTAGTAAACTGTTAATTATTAATAAAAAACTGAAAAGTTTTGTAAATAGCTTGTCTCATTTTTGTTTCCATCGTATTTCCTGTTTCCTGCTGCATTCTTTTAAACAATCTAATCTAAACCTGCATCCTTAGGGGTGGCCTGGCTGGCTCAGTTGGTGGAGCATGCTACTCTTCATCACGAGGTTATAAGTTCAAGCCCCACGCTCAGTACAGAGACTACTTACAAAGAAAGTCTTTAATCTCTCAATCAATCAATCATAAGCTTGCATCTTTTTAAGAGACTATAAAATATAAGGTTACCATGGTTTTTAAGAATACTTATTTAAAATAATATTTTAGGGGCACCTGGGTGGCTCAGTCGGTTAAGCGCCCGACTTCGGCTCAGGTCATGATCTCATGGTCCGTGGGTTCGAGCCCCGCATCGGGCTCTGTGCTGACAGCTCAGAGCCTGGAACCTGTTTCCGATTCTGTGTCTCCCTCTCTCTCTGACCCTCCCCCGTTCATGCTCCGTCTCTCTCTGTCTCAAAAATAGATGTTAAAAAAAATTTTTTTTAATAAAATAATATTTTAGGTCTTGTAGCTACTTTCCATTATTCTAGGTCATGTAAGCATGACATGAAAATAACCTAAGGAAGATTGGTGGGTTGGTAAACAATTCATCTGGCTCATCCATGGAATGCCAGTCGGGTGACCCTCTCTGTCACCACAGGGAACTCTTTTCTCCTAGCTGGGCAAGAGTTTCCATATGTATAATGTGGGGACTGTCAAGGTTCAGGAAAACTTGTCCTGAGTAGAGTATATACTTGAAAAACTTCAACTGTTCAAGAGAGCCCAACATGTAACAGGCATTCAGTAAGTATTCAGTAAATAAATCAAATTGGTAAAATTATTGACCAAACACCCAGATATCTGACATCTTTAGAAACTGAACTTGTAAAAAGTGCTATAGTTCAAAGATACTAGAAACCTATAGTTATTCTGAATTACATTTTTTCACTGGATTCAAGAAGGATCAGGAAGATGGAAACTAACTAAGATGATCAGAAGTAGAAGAAAAAGAAGCAAGAACAATTTAACAGGCCCCAAATTCTACAGCTACTTTTTTAATGGAATCCGTTTGGAGGTTGTTTAAATGACAATTTGAATATTCCACACTTAGATAGTGAATGAACAAAGTGTGCCCTCTCCTCAGAATGAAATAAACTATTCTCTCCCCGTGAACTGAGGCTACTTTCTCCCACTGTATTTTTAGACTGCACAGGAAACACTCCAGAGCAAGGGAGCTGGAATGTGACTGACCTTTTACCTGGAATGATAGCGGCCACACGGGCATGTGCCACCAGTGATGTGAGAACAGAGCTGACAAGAACTCTTTGCTAGACAATTGAACGGCTTCTTTTCAATTGACCTGATGTCTGTCCCTTCAGTTTTGCAATGTCCTATAATTACACCAGACATCACTGATTTTATTTTTCCTAAGTTTATTTATGTATTTTGAAAGATAGAGAAGAAGGAAGGCAGAGAGAGGGAGAGACAGAACCCCGAGCAGGCTCCATGCTGTCAGCATAGAGCCCAGTGAGGGGCTCAAACTCACGAACCATAAGATCATGACCTAGGCCAAGATCAAGAGTCTGACACTTAACCAGCTGAGCCACCCAGGTGCCCCAAGACAACACTGATTTAAAAACATGGCATGCCACACTTTATAATCTACTCCTTTTTAAACAAATCGTAAGAATGTACTGTGGTTTTGTTATCTTTGACCCAAGATCCAAACAGATTACTGAAATGGCAGTCTAGCAAGATTATCCTCAGCATATACAGCTAGGCCATTCATCTGTGCAAGGCCTCCCTGCCTGAGGTATCACGTTGCTATCTTGTAAGGATAGCCTGAGTAAAATGTCTAAACCATTCCAATGTCTGGTCACATAACATAAAGCAATTTACCAGCGTTTTGGTCACTAATACGTAATAGTGCAGCATAATTATGCTTTGAACATCTTTCACACTCAAACTTGAAGTAACTGCTGGATAACTTTGCACCCAATTCATAGAAAATCTTATATAACACTTACTTCCTTCATTGTTGTAAACAACAGAAAATGATAGCATCTTCCTTTCCTCTTATTTCATTATACGAATCAGAATCGGGTTTTTAAATCACACCAGGTAATAAGTACACAACAGCACCTACAGTCATTTTGCATATATTAACTGAAGAGCATAAATTTATTCTATTACCCTAAAATCCCCCTGGCAGAATTCCAGGGTAGTAATCACCAAGTCCTGCTGAGGACACCTCCCAAACTGCTCCTCTCCCTTTCCAGTGGCACCAATGTAGTGGCCCAAGCTGCTACCATAATTCACCTACATTATTGCAACTGCCCACTGTCCTTCATCTCACCTCCTCTAATACATTCTCTGTTCCACCAGAGAGAGCTTCCTGAATGGTGAGTCTGATGATGCCTCTCCCAACTTAAAATCCTTTGATAGATTCTCACTGCTCTAAAATAAAATGTTTGATAATGAAGATGGTCTAAAAATTATAGGACCCCTACTGCCTGCTCCAACCTTATTCCTCACCCTATTGTCAAAGCATGAATATTCTAACTTTCAGGAGCACCCACTAAAGAAAATGTATATTCAGGGTGGGGGGGAATGGTGTGTGTGCCTGGGTGGCTCAGTCAGTTGAGCGTCTGACTCTTGGTTTTGGTTCAGGTCACGGTCTCTCTGTTTTGTGACCTCTGCATCGGGCTCTGTGCTGGCAACGTGAAGCCTGCTTGGGATTCTCTTCCTCCCCTTCTTTCTCTCTGCCCCTTCCCCACTCCCACTATCCCTGTGTCACTCAAAAATAAATAAATAAACTTAAAATAAAAAGAAAATATATGTTCGGGAAGAAGCTAGCTTTTGTAATAATAGAGAGGTGGCTGCTTGTATGTTATTATACAGAAAAGTCATCCTTATCAATCCCTAGCCAATATAATAGAATAGCTACAGGTTCTTTGAGTTTTTAATATGTGCCAGACCTATATGCATGCTTCACATAGAGAAAATCTCATCTAATTCCCCTAATGGATCTTTGAGGTGGGTAACAGACCACCTCCATTTCACAGATGAGATGACTAAGTGCTGGGACTGGGGATTTGTTCACTCAATTTTCATTCATTCTCACTGGAGCTTACAAAGACAAAAACTACATTTCCAAGATCTCCTTGCAGCTAGGGTTGTGGGAGTAAACTGGGTCCCAAAAGGTGATTACACACAAGTGAGACATGGAGATACACAAAGCAGAGTGAGGCAGACACCCCCTTCCTTCTCCTTCTTGACTACTTCTATGGGCAAGGACACTAAGGCTCATAGCACCATGCTGCAGGGTCCATTCCACAGCCACCTTGGCACCTTGGTGTCCAGAAACCGTAGTGGCAACAGCAAGTTCTTGATCCTGGCAGAGTTCCACTGCTGACTTCAGCAGTAGGAGCTCCCCCAGTGGGTCAGTTTGGTCAAGTTTTGTAGCCATTCCTGGACAACTTTGGAACAACCTGGAACCTGCTTCTTCAACCCTTCTAATGCTTTTGTAAGTGCCTAGTCCCTTGTGTTAAATCCCTCCCTGTTTAGAATAAAGTTCTCTTTTCTTGTATTGAACGTGACAACATGCAAAAGCGTATGCATGAAGCTGTTGAAACAAAGCGCCCCCCCCCTCCAAAATAGAGTGGCTTAAATGAAACCAATTTCCTTTTCTTCCATCTAGCAGTCCAGAAGTGGGCGATATCACACAGGGTGAATGGCTCTGTTGCCATCAATATTCAGCTTTTCTCTGTGGCCCAGGGAAGCTTCCAGTTTTTGACTACTTCTCAGCCAATAGGAAAACCAGGAGGTTTGAGAAACAGTACATTCCCAGTGATTTCTGACCACCTACAAAACTTCCTTTCGCATGCCATTGGCTACAAATGAGTCACAAGTAATACCCAACCACAAAGAAGGCTGAAGGAATATAGTCAGTAGGTAGGCAAACATGTACCCTGCTAATACTTGGGGTGGGGTGGTGGTGAAGATACTGTGTTAGAAAAAGAAAGGAAGAAAAATGGTTATGAGGGTAACTTACCAGTCTTTGTCTGCCATGTTTACCACTCTACCCAGTAACCAGGCACACTCTTCTTTCTGCAGATAGACCGCACTCACCCTCATCCCAAAGTAGGATTCTAATCTGTTGGCTTCCATGTGAAAACAACAATAGCCAAAGATCTCTCTGGTCACAGCTCTTGAGCCAAGCCTCTTCTTTTATTTACTGGCCTCTATGCTCAGCCTTTTCCTCTCTCCTCCAACTTAATGTTGGCTACCTTTGGTGGCAGCCATTTCAAACAGTTAGGAAGGCAATGTCTTTAATTCAGTCTTTGCTCTGGGCTGACTTCCACTGTCTGGGCAAGCAGAACACTTAACAGAAAGCTCATGAAAAAGACCTCCATCATCAAATTTACCTGCAGCTATTTGGGGACACAAACAGATTTTCCAACCATGCATGGCCCAAACTTTTAAGTTCTGAGTCATATTAGATTACAAACCATAAGTGAGAAAACTTCTATTTTCAGAGCTATATTCCTTTATTGCTCTGCTAACTGGCTAATAATTACACAACTTCCCTTTCCTCTTATACTACACTATTAACAGTAGTGAGGGCTAGCCAACATATACCTACTATATTCTAAGCTATTCTCCTTGAACTAAAGGTCATTAGGCACATGCCTAATCTTCTAAATTATGGTAGGTAACTATTTTGGCAAATGATGCACCACAGAATAACAAGGGCTACCAGTATTCCTAGCTAAAATATTGTGCCCGTGTCACCTTCTGCCTGTTGCTACCCAATGCCACAAAATTTAGACTTTTATTATGGTAACACCAACATTTGGTACCAATTTATATATTAATTAGGATACATGCTAAAGTCTCTTAAAGAAGATCCCCTAAAATACAGTGTCTTCATAACACAGAAGTCTGTTTCTTTCTCACCTAACCATGCAGAGGCAAGCAAGGAGACTGCTACCAATATGTGACTTTCCTCTCTGGGCTCCCTTTAGCTATCCTATTATCATTTCCCAGCCAGAAGAAACGTTTTTTAAAAGTAATATCCGTGGAAGGTGCCACATCACCTCTGATGACATCCGCTGGCAAGAACTTAGTTTTGTAGCTACAAAGGATGCTGTGAAATACTGCGTCTAGCTGAGTATCTGTGTGCCTTGTTAATACTCAGGAATCCCATTACTAAGACAATCAGAGGCAAAGGGACTGTAGGAGATTATTATCAGTCTCTGCCACCATGGGGACTAGGGTATAACAACTGTTTGACTCCAGATACCAAAGGCAAAACTACTTCCAAAACTGACTTCCGATATTTATAAAGAATATTAAGGCTCTTATTGCTACTCTTCTCTTTGATGATATGTACTCTCCAGAATAAGAAAGTTGTGATGCTTTGTTCCTTATCTTGTTTTCACTGATTTAATCATCCCCTTATTCATGTATTCCAGCAGCCATCATTTATCGAATACCTACCGTGTGCCAGACATTTAGTTAGAATACAAAGATAACTAAGACAGAATCATCTGGAGTCCTTACTTAAGAGTCCATCTACTTAGAAAATTCATTATTCTCTTCTGAATATACAATAACCAAAAATTTGTTTAAAAGTAATAAATTCAAGGTAAACACATAAGAGAAAGAGTTTTATTTTTCACTTTCCTCAATTTTTTACTGCTTACATCAGTCGGCATAACTAAAAATTATAGTTTAGTGTAAAATGAATCATTTAAGGTACAAAAAATCTTGGCAATAAGGACAAGTTTCAACTCAATTACACCTACGCGCTCTTACTAATCAACTGCTATGTTGATACCAGCTTTCCATCATGAAAATGAAACTGCAGCACACAAAAGACTTTCTCTCTCCACTGTGGGCCCCCCCCAATTTGGAATCCTACTTCTTGTGGATCTAAGCCAACATCAAATGTTCCCTTAAAGAAGCCAGACACAAATGAATATGTATTGCTTTATTCCATGTATACTTAAACTACAAAAACAGAGTGGGGGGAAACTAATGCAGGCTGTTAGAAGCGAGGATAGAGGTAGTACTTTGGGGGGCATACAGGATGCTTCTGGAATGCTAATAATGTTCCGTTTCTGGATCAGGGTGCTGATTACACAGGTGCAATCCGTTTATAAGTGCCACTTGACAATATACTGAAAATTCCTGGTAGCAGTGCTTCACTGTTTATATTATTTAGAAGGACCTAGAGAAACTTATGGGGTCCTAGTGTTGTACCAGCCACTGTGACGGTTTTCAACAACACAGGGTATATGTGCCTTTCCATTTCCCTTCAAACTAAGCCAGCTGTGATGTGAGGGAGGAAAAAGACTGGGAGTCAGGAGCTCTAGCACTGTGTGCCCATATGTGGGTCCAAACTGATATTCACCCCTCTCAGCCTCAGTTTCCTGAGCTACATCTGAACTCTAAGGCTCTCAGCTCTGGAAGTCTCTCTTGATCAGTCACTGTTGCCATTTCTCTCTTTTGACCTAAAGTAACTTTTTTGACACTCAAATTACCAAATTAGGTAGACACCAGAAAAAAAGGATTGTATCCTGACAAATCTACATAGCTCTTTACCAAAGGTAGTACAGTATGACTGGGAAACCCTGGCACCAGGCATTCCCCAACTCCTGGTTTATGACCAACGCCCAATCACTAGCTTGCTGCATGGCCTTAGACAAAGCCCATCTTCTTTCTGGACCTCAGTTTTGTCATTTGTAAGTCAAAGGAGTTGGAATGAATGATCCTCCAAAATCCTTCTGGGTCAAGCTTCTATTTCTGAGTTAACTTGTTCAAACCTGAGAAGTAGAAAAACCAAAACTCTGGGCTTATGGCTCAAGTTCAATTTCCTTTCTACAGATATGTATGTAAGAAAGCAACCTAAAGTCAGATTTTAAAATTCTCGTTCCCCAGTTATGTGCTGGACACTGACATCAACCATGCAAGCAGATACACTGTCCCTGATTTCAGATGAGGAAACTCCCCATAAGGTGGCAGGTGACTCACCCCAGTGTGTGTGTCTGACTGGTGCCAGAGGCAGAATGGAAAGCCTGGTCCTGCACATTTCAGGACCTTCCTCTCCCTACATGGGCTTGTAACATACCCCCAAATCAACAAATAAGCCAAAAATCAATCCAATCCCAAAGCAAAAATAGTCCTTCTCTTTCTAGTTTTCTCCAACTGACAAAGAAAAACAAGAATTGGAAGTTTCATCTATAAGAATAAAATACCATGTAATTTGTTAACATGATAAAACTATATACAGTTGTGTGTGGTCTCACAATGGTTCCAAAGTCCAAGCATGTTTTAATACTTGATATACATGTCTTTGTACTGCAGTTCACATTTTATCTGGAAGATATAAATTCTCTGGAGTACAAAAGGCATTATGAGCACAGAGTCAAAGATCAACAAGGATTTTCTTTTTTCTCTTTAATTTTCTGGCTAAAGCAGAAAGGCTTACAGGTAGACCATTCAACCTGGTATGGTGCCCTATCAGGTGTCATGTATGATATGAGCATGTCCTCCGTGGAAACACCTCTAGGATACACAGGAGGCATTGTGAACAACAACACTCTCGGCAAACTTAGAAACATTTTTAATTGTTGTTTCAAGCTGGCTGATAACTGTCTTAGAATAAGTCTCTCGTCATGTTCTGGCACTTAATCTGTAGAATTCCTTAAAAGACATTGGGCCTGGTAGGCAATATCATGTGTCCAGCAAAGACACAAAACATTATGGATGTTGCCATAACTCTCAAGGAGTTGTTAAGAGTTCACTTAAGTACTTCTAAAAATATGATGGTATAAACTTCCCAGGTTTGTTTCCTTTAGATGATGGACCATCAATAAATAGGCAAGGAACAGCTATTACAAGATAGCTTTGAGAAAAAATGTACAACATTTAATCAGTCCTTATTCGTGGTTTATCTGTACTGAATCTCCCATTCAATTTTTAAACCTAAATTCTACCCTAAAACTGAATACTGAGGTTTGGGGTTAATACTACCATATAACAGGACTATTTTCTAAATCAGGTGTTATGAGCCTGCTGCTTGGTTTTTTTCTGCAGTTGTAAATGGGTGGGTATGTTCCCATTAAAACTGTGTTCTCATGTACCCCTCCTACCCCCCTGCCATGGTGACCTTACTGAGTGCAAGGATAATGTCTCTTACAAACTGCTTACATCCCATAGCACTTTCTAGTGTTCCATGTATCATTTGTGAAACATATTTTTAGAATCTATTATGCTAGAGGCCAGGAGTTACAAATATAGCACAGCAAGTTGGAAACAGTCCTGCCCCCACAGAACTGACTGCCAACATGGATACAGCCAGGAACCGTGGGGTACCCAATGAGAGGGAAATAGAGGGTCAGGCAGAAGCTCATTGAAGGCCAGTAAAGGCTTCCTAGAAGAGATTCCATATGCGCTGAGACTTGAAGGGCAAGTAGGAATTCACCAAGTTAAGAAGGAGCAGGGGCAGGGGCTGTACAATGTGTGAGGAGGGCCAAAACAGGAGAAATAAGCTATTTCCGACAGAGACCAGAATGCCCAGTCTGGCGGCAAAAGAAGGGGAGTCAGGAGCACTGTGTGCCCACGTGTAAATCCAAACTGATATTCACCCCTCTCAGCCTCAGTTTCCTGAGCTACATCTGAACTCTAAGTCTCTGGGCTCCAGAAGTCTCTGTTGATCAGTCACTGTTGCCATTTTTCTCTTTTGATCTAAAGTAACTTTTTTGACACTCAAATTACCAAATTAGGTAGACACCAGAAAAAAGGATTGTATCCTGACAACTCTACATACAGCAAACTTTTGCAGGTTGACAGTCTTTGCCAAAATATTGATGACGGGGATAGTAAATGCTCTGAGGCACACCATGCTGAGCGAGACTCTGCATGCAGGGTCCCAATCAATGTCCCACCTCCCAACAATGCACCCCCACGAACAGGAGCCTAAATTCTACTCATTACTCTTTACCTCTTACCAACTTGTGTAGTTCACTTTTATTTGGGGTCCCTTTAGAGCACAGGGACAGAGTGAAGTTCTACTGCCCTCTCATCTACAAGCTTGCATTTGGAGAACACTCACCACGTGGTAGGGCAGTCTGATGCGTGTTGTGACTAGTAACAGATAACCCTGCGCCAGGCACTGTCCTAAGCCTTTGTCCTATACTCGTGAATTTTTTTCTTTTAATTCTTACAAACTCTCTATGAGGTAGTATACACTATTATCCCTATTCTACAGATGAGGAAACTAAAGCTCAGAGAGGCAGAGTAACTTGTCCAAGATCACACAGCTTAGTAGCTGAGGAGTACATTGGAACCCAGCCAGCCCAGCTCTGGCCGAGCTTTTAGGCGCTGTGCCCTATGCTTCTCTACTTCGACACAATTAGGAGCACACCAAGACTTTCTTCCTTCCAGGAGTTTTCATGCTACTGGTGAAGGTGAACACCAACCCCTACCCAGAGCTCAGGGGCTATACTAGAAGTATGGGTCACAATAATGCAACTCAAAAAACCAACTTCAGGCGGCAGAGTCCACAACATGTATACAAAACAGCATATACTTTCCATAAGAGAAATGGCTACCACTCATTGAGGGCCTCCCAAGTACATGGCACATTTACTACATCATTGTTTAACTACATCATTGCTTTCTCATAACAACTATGCAAGGAAGATCGTATCTGTCCATCTGATAGAAGAGGAAACGCAGGCTAAATTAAGCTGTGTAGCCAAGTCCAGCTGCTAACGCTGAAGTTCTTGCCATGTTCATGGTGGCCTCCTTAAAACACAGCACTTTGTCCTTACTCCTAAAAGTTGGCATCAATTTCAGGTAGCTTCTCTTTGTTGTGGAGAGTACAGGGAAGTATTTCAGTTCAGGCGGTTACCAGATTCATTTCCCAAATTCTGCAACAGGAAGCGGGTGCAAACAGACCAAAACATCACACTCACAGCGGCCTGACTGCTTAGAGAGAACCCTCTAGCTGCAGACCACTCCATCTGAGGCTGATAGGAGCACTGCCCTGAGCATTGTAAGGTAGAAGGGCACCATCTCGGAGTTCTAGATCCTACTGGGTCAGGGGAGAAGGTGTTTGAAGAGTGCTGAAAGCATGGGGCGCCTGGGTGGCGCAGTCGGTTAAGCGTCCGACTTCAGCCAGGTCACGATCTCGCGGTCCGTGAGTTCGAGCCCCGCGTCAGGCTCTGGGCTGATGGCTCGGAGCCTGGAGCCTGTTTCCGATTCTGTGTCTCCCTCTCTCTCTGCCCCTCCCCCGTTCATGCTCTGTCTCTCTCTGTCCCAAAAATAAATTAAAAAAACGTTGAAAAAAAAAAATTTAAAAAGAGTGCTGAAAGCAAAGTGGGAAGGAAGAAGAAGAGGAGGGCAAGGGAGGGAAAGAAGGAGGATGGATCAGACAGGACACCACAATTAAAGCTTCAAAACTTCCAACAAGATCTTCCTTCAACAGCAAAGGGTGCCCAACCTATGCTGATCAATCCAACCTCTCCTTTGGCTGTCAGGTATCCTGTAAAAAAAGACTATGAAGCAAGGGCTTATATCCAAGATTCCAGGAGAGGAAGGTACATTTTAACCCAGAAGTACAAGATATATTGCATCAAAGAACAAGGAAAAGATGAAAATTATAACTTTGTTTCTAAACATATATTACAATTTTATAACAGCTTCTTTCCTCTTTCCTCCAATCCCCTAGCCATGTGGAATAATACCAATTGTACTAATTAAATCTACAGTCCTATAACCTGAAGATCAGTCTATATTAGTTTTTAACTCCTTTTGGGGGATAGAGAAGGGGCAAGGTGTTAAGACTTTCCAATGAGTAGAAAAAAGAAAAGAACACAGAGGCAAATAAAACTAACCCAGCATTTGGGCATCGATAGCAGCAATGATTCAAGTTAGTGTATAACAAAGGGAGGGATGTGTAGCTGAGTCAAAAATGTAGTGGCCTGTGTGACAAACAAAGGGAAGTGAATCTTGTCCCTTCTGGCCAATGAGTGCAGACAGCATGCATGGAGCCTGGTGGCAGCCTGCTTTCCCTTGGGGCTGCTGGAGGGATTTTGTAAATATAAACATCTTCAAATAACCCAAGATGTAAGAAACTGAAAGCATCACAAGCCGGAGTAGTCATCAGATGATATATTTAGGAGGGCTTATTTTGCAGGCTAGGATTACAGAAGAGTAAGATGTGGTCAATTAAAACTATTTAAGGACGAGTCTGTGGGCCTGAGAGGGAGTTGTCATCTATGACAAAGAATGAGAAGAGAACACCCTTCTCCAAAGATCAGGCAATAATTTTAACAAACTGGTTCATTCACCATTGCCCCAACTGCCAGTTTCTACATCAAGACTAGTTCAAGATTTCAACAAAAAGGAAGTGGTTTACAAAAGAATTACCAAGAACTCAGAAGTAGCTAATGGGGAAAAAAACCCCTGCTGTACAAAATAAATTTTACTCTGTACACCATTTAGGCTATACATGTTTTCAAGTCAGGGAGTGCTAGTAAGAAGTACGACCTTTAAAAACAGATGCTGCTGCAAAATCCCTACACTTACCGAATTCTGTATGGCCTAACCCTGAGGCCTAATCAATCCCTCATCTCCCTGGAGCCTCATAATTAGCTACCCAGGCAGAATAAGAAATATGCTCTCATTTTACAGAGGTGGAAACTGAGGCTCATGAAGGTTAAACATATTGATATGGTCACGCAGCTAATAAATGCAGGACTGACATAAGAACTCTCTTTCAATCCAAAGTGCATGCTTTTTTTTCCCCTAGGCCATGTATATCTAAAAAAATAAATTCTGAGCTCAAAGATGTTCAAAAAGTGAAATGATTTCAACTTTCTTGACTTGCAGTCAAACCTGTCTCCTAAATCACCTCAGCTCTTAGTTACCATAGCTTTTCTCACCTCTTCTGATGCACTCCTCACTTCTTTGCCACTGAAAGTGGTCCCATTACCTACATGGAGCTTTCCCAAAGACTCTGCAACCATAGACTCTCCCTTTTGGTTCTAAAGCAATGGTTACACCACTTTCCCCATCTGTCAGGTTTTGCTATGTAATCTTTGCTTTGTATACAACTTATCATACCCATAAAACCGTATGCTTGCAGGTGGAGGAACCATACACAGGTTTCCTTTCGTGAGCCTCCTGCCTGACCCCTGCAATGCAACCGCCATGCTTGATGCACAGAAGATGCTCACTAGATACAAACTGAATTGCAAAGGATCACTTACTCTCTAAGCATTCTATTATTTCATGATAAATTGCTGCTTGGGATTATATCATTTGGGCACTACAACAATTTGCATGATATATTGTAGGAAGTTTATCAATTTCATAAAACATGATGTTTCAGTTGCATGACATTCAAGTTGCTGACTTTGCTTTAACCAAAAATTTTTATCTGCTGTTTTACCAGCCTATGTCTCTCTGGTGGGCAAGAGGGAAAATACAGTGACAGCAAAATAATAACAATAATAAATGGCTGATATTTATTGTTTATCATGTGCTAGGCACATGATAAATTATTTACATCTATTATTTCATTTCGTCCTCATAATCCCTCTCCTCAATTTACAGATGCAGAAACTGAGGCACAGAGGAGAGAAACGATTTGCCTGAGGTCACATAGCTAATAGATGGCAGATCCAAATCCACCCTAGAGGCCACATCTTGAATTAGTCACTTGGTGCAGTTACAAAAACAATTATTCTATAATCTTTTTAGAATGGTTTTTGAGCTGTAATCACTGTACATGACTTTTCTACTTCAATTTTCACAAAAAACACTTGAGATTTGTTATATTCTTCTTCTGAATCCAGCATTTAATAAGCTCTGTAACTTTCAGAACATTACTAAAACTGAAGCTTTCTGCCTCCATTTCCTCCTCTCTAAAATGAGAACGTGAAGAGTTATTGTTAGGATTAAACTAGTTTATTCGTGGAAAACACCTGAAATTAGCGCCAAGTGCCCATGGCAGGGTTCTCTTGGTATCAGCTTATTATCATTGTTGCTCTGGCCTATGGCCCACCTTCTCCCACATGGTTAAGAGATCATTTGCAGACACGCACTTACTACCATACTAAGGCATATTCATATGTCTCTCCAGTGTTCGGGATGTGCTTTAAAATAAATTGGTTTGCCAAACATAAAATAAATTTGCCTAAATAAAAATCCATGCTTTTATAAAACATAAATGCACCTTAATCTGTGACAGGTACATACTTTTGATGACAAATGTATAAATAAATGAATGGATGGCCTAATGAAGGAATAAATGATCAAAAGCTCAAACAAGAAAGGGAATGACTAATAAACAAAATTGTGAAGTTTAAACTGATCTGCAGAACCTGGGAATAAAATGAAAGGCACATTTTTTTTTTTTAATTTTCCAAGAACTATATTTCACTGTAAACAATGTCCAAATTAAAATGCAATTAATAGTCTCCAAAAATAAGTAGTATGAAGTCACATTAAAAGCTAATGAAGTCCAAGACCCCTGGGTGACTCAGTCAGTTAAGAGTCTGACTCTTGATTTCGGCTCAGGTCATGATCTTGTGGCTCATAGGTTTGAGCCCTGTGTCAGGCTCTGTGCTGAGACCACAGAGCCTGCTTGGGATTCTCTCTCTCCCTCTCTCTCTGCCCCCTCCCCTACTTGTGCTCTTGCTCTCTCTCAAAGTAAATAAACATTAAAAAAAAAAAAAAAAGGTAATGAAACCCACATCCAATTATAGGAGAACCTCAGTGAGATCTCACTCAAAATTGAGGAAGGAAGTCTTGGTCAGGTTTTTATTTCATCCTTAATTTCCCACGCTTTTCAAAGAGTCCTATTCCAACTCTTTCTCAAACATTTGCAAGGAAGTATTGAGATTGTGAAAATAGATACTCCAGATACCTACACTAAATATTTACATTCTGCCTTTTTAGTTTAACAATTGACTTTGTTCTTCAGCATTTTAGGTCAAAATACTTAAATGTTTTAAAACATCAATAACAAGAGGATATGGCTTTTCACCAGATAGTCTAAACTTACTGGTTTTAGCAAAAGCTTCACAAGCAGGAATTAGGCAATTAAAAAAATGTTAATGCACACACACCCTGAAAATAAGGATAAAAGGTGGGGGGAGGATAGCCGTTTATTCTTTTGTCACAAAAAAAAAAAAAACGTATCTCTTCCACTTCCCTATGTTTATGTAGTTAAGACTTGCTGAGCACGGGCATTCACTTACATCATTTATGACAATAGCCTCGATTTACTGACCTGATGTAGGATTTATTTCAAAGGAGTTCTTAGATTGGCATGCATCTGTTTATTCATTTTCATAGCATCCCTGCACATTGGCATGTGACTGGTATCTTATCTTTATCACACAAGATTAAAATTGGAGGTACTATGAAATGAAGTGCCTTGTCCGGAGGAGACAAAGTCACATAACTATTACCTTATGAAACTTGGCTGAGAACTCATGTCTTTTCTTACAATAGGGTGTTATCCCACCAGATTATTCTTCCTCTACATAAATTTAAGCAGCCACAGCACACAGCTGGGCAGGACAGACTCTCTGGGCAACTTCCAAGAAGACTGTTGGAGGTTGGGTTAACCTGACCCAGCAGGGGCCCTGAGACTGGCGAGAAAGGGCGGGAGCCAGAGAGAGTTGAGCATGTTGCCTGGCAGTCAGTGAGCCACATGGAAACTACCGGGAACAGATCAGCAACATGAAGCTGTGTCAGAAAAGGCGAGAAACAGGAGTGCTTCCTAACACACTCCCTTCCTCGCTGGCCTCATCTGAAACTCCCACTCCAGCCCTGAATTCTGTTATCTGTGCCTAAATGTCAGCCCGAAGCTGAGCTCTCCTGTTGCTCCGGCAGGAGCTGGGAGATCCAGTTCTCCAGCAGCCGACTCGGGCCCAGAGGAGGAGACCGAAGATGGGCATGCCCGGTTGCTCTGAACCGCTCACATCTATGACACTGGAATGGCACATCCTCTGAGAGTGAAGCCATTCAAAGGCCCTCTGCTACAAAAGTCACAGGAGGCACTTGGACTCCCACGGTCACCTCTCTCAAATCTGAATTGGGCTGCCAGGACTGAGTCATCTTCTTTCACTGTGGGTCTTGTTCCTGGCGGCAAGTTCCACCTGTTTCAATATTTGGTGGATGACAAAAGTGACCCTTGAGAGTTGAGGGACATGGGCAGCTGAGCAGTCTTCCAAACCAACTGTGGGAGAAACCAAGATAACCTATCCCCTTACAAATGGGCCTATGAAGGCCACTAGGCCAAAACAGTGTGTTCCAATAGGTAGCTTAGTCTAAATAAAGCTCTTTTCTGGGATTAACCAGTGTTGGGTGGGGGAACAGTTCAACAGTAGCAGGAGAGGGAGTGAGCTCAAATTCCAGCGGCGAGAATGCAGGGGAGACCATATGAAAATACCTCTGAACACATGAAACTAACAAGGGAGGACAAAACCTGGACTACATAGGTCTCGAAAGGAAACACCTGGAAGCAAGATCCATCACAAGCTCGCCTAATGCTAGAATTCTTTAGAAGGAAACAGGCCTCTGCTAAATGAGGCACCTTCGAGAGAAGACAAGAGACAAAATCCTTCTCTGCCATCTTGAAGTACTCCTCATCCTTGCCCTCCATGCAAACCCCACCTTCACCCATTCTGTAAGTTAACTGGTACATTCCAGGATACAATGCCAGGAACAGATTTCTCCCAGCAAAGGTTTTTACCCCACCCAACATCTCAAAAGCACTGGCCCTTTCCAGCAGTCTCTCATGAGTAGATGAAGTGATTAATTCCTAACTGTTTAAGCAATGAAGCTCTCTTCTATCTAAATCTTGCAAATCCAAGTAAGGGCTGTCAGCTCTCACAGAAACAGGGACCAACGTCAGGGTGTAGTAAACAACTACTTAAAGAGAAGCTCAAAAGATCTGGGGGTTTATTTCCATTTTACCGCTTATTATCTGTGTAGCCTTGTGTTAGTAACTCAACCGCTCTGTGTCTGCCTTCTTCCTCCTCAAATCTGCTCATGTCTGCCTCTTGATACAATCTAGAATCCAGCACTCAACACACTGTCTTTCTTTCTCCTGTACCTTGTCATTCATGCTAATGGTTTCATGTCACTCCCTAAGGACACTTGTTTCTGGAACATGTACATTCTGATCATCAGAATCCCCGAAAAAAAGACCACAAAGTCAGCCCTTTATATATGGTTATATGATGTTATTAATATTCACCTCTCTCTGATATCTAGTTTCTCACCAAAATGTACTTTATAGAGCAAGAATAATGTCATAATTAAAGATTATTTCAATTTAGGAATTGTCAGTGAATTCAATCAAATGTGGACTTGGGGTAATTGTGTATTGTGTCTGAATAATCTGTGATTTTCTTGATGCCTTTCTTCCACTATACAAGTACTGATATTTTCGGGATATTGAAACATCTGTAGTTAAACCAGAACGGTCAATGCCATCACAGTTCAGCATTTCCCAGTTAAGAAAGGTTTTCACTAGGGACGCCTGGGTGACTCAGTCAGTTAAGCTTCCAACTCTTTTTTTTTTTTTTTTTTTTTTTTTTTTTTTTTTTTTTTTTTTTTTTTAAATTTTTTTTTTCAACGTTTTTTATTTATTTTTGGGACAGAGAGAGACAGAGCATGAACGGGGGAGGGGCAGAGAGAGAGGGAGACACAGAATCGGAAACAGGCTCCAGGCTCTGAGCAGTCAGCACAGAGCCCGACGCGGGGCTCGAACTCACGGACTGCGAGATCGTGACCTGGCTGAAGTCGGACGCTTAACCGACTGCGCCACCCAGGCACCCCTAAGCTTCCAACTCTTGATCTCGGCTCAGGTCATGATCTCACGGTTTGTGAGTTCCAGCCCCACAGTGGGCTCTGTACTGAGGGTGGAGCCTGCTTGGGATTCTCTCTCTCCTCTCTCTGCCCCTACCCTGCACCATGCACTCTTTCCCTCTCCCTCTCTCTCTCTCTCTCTCTCTCTCAAAAATAAATAAACTTAAAAAAAAAAAAAGAAAGGTCTTTCACTAGATGATATTTAGGCACTTTTTATAATCATTAAGCCTCATCACATTATTACTAAATGTTTATCTTCTATGAAACTTTGAGGAGTGTAACAAATGTATTAAGCAAGGAAATATGCAAATATTGCTATAGCTCCTTTTGAAATGAGAGAAATGACACAGGAAAATAGACAAGTTTACCATAAATCACAAATATAGGTTCTGAAACAAAAAGAGAGAGCAGAATCCTAGGCATGGATGGATAACTCTATCTCCCCTCTTTGACTGGGATACACATGCCCAAAGGGATATAGCTTTTTCCCCATATGCCTCCCCATAACCTGGAGAAGTTACACTGTCCCTCAGCCCCCTTATGCTTTACAGGTAATACTCTGAAGCCCACAGAGTTTAGGCAACTTGCCCAAGATCATACAGCTTAGTCAGAGAAGCCTCCTTCTGACCCCTCAACACAGCTATTTCTCGGACACTGCACTATCCAGTTCCAACTTCCACCCCCTCATTCACTCAGCAAGAATGTCCTGAGAACCCACCTAGCATGCTAGGCCCTGGGTATAAGGCAAGTTCTCATCAGCTAAAACATGTTAGGTTACCCTCCCTCCCGGGAGGGGAGGGGGAGGAGCTCAAAAGTAAAAAATGAACAGATAAATAGGTGACAATGAGCCTTGGCACAGTCTTTAATGATTAGACAGACTTAGATGCACAGCCTGAACTTACTGTTCACTAATTATGTGACCTTGGGCTTCTCTCTCTGTCCTCTCGTGTAAAATTCTGTGTTAATTCCTCAGAGGTGTTTGTGGGGATTAAATAAGATAGTGGTGTGTGTGTGTGTGTGTGTGTGTGTGTGTGTGTGTGTGTGTTTAAATAGCACAGTGTGTGGACAAAGTAAGGGGCTCAATAAGTGGTAATAATTATCACCACTACCAATCACATCAGGCTGGGAGTGGAATAAGTACTCAGAGCCCCTTTTTCTCCATTCTTCCAACCCCAGGCCGCAGAGCTCACCTCCTGCCACCTGGACCACATCAATGGGGAGAGCCACTGGGAACTCACAAGGGGCCTGGCAAGGCCTCCTGTCAGGGTCCTGGTTCTGCTGCAGGACTTCCTAACTCTCTGTCTCTGACTTTCTCAGTAAATCATAACATTTAAATTCCTTACAGTCTATGAATCGTCCACCAGTCTAAACTTGTACACATTCCTGCAAGAAAAGTTCAGAACCTTGCCTAATAAGTATTTAGTTAACGGAAGATATCAGAGAAAGATGAGAACAACTAAAAAAGAACTAAACTAAAAAAAGAAAAGAAGTGTATTGCAAGCTTTCCCCAACTTGCCCTTTATCTATTGTTTCTGTAATTCATTTAATCCATGACAATGTGGAGCATTCCATGAAAAGCAACACAGGATCCCTATCCTCATGAGGTCTCTTGGAGGAGATCAGATAAATACTGGTAAACACCCAGTGACGGATATGGAGACACAAAGGCAGTCATGGCTATATAAAGATAGGCACCTGTTTGGAAAGGCTTCAAGGAAAAGAGTTCTAAAGGGCAGTGCGGTGATAGGCAGACTTCAGAGTTGCCAAGAGACAGTAAAGCAAGACTGTAGGGGGCAGCAGAAAAAGTGACCCCTTGGTAACTGAGGGCAAACGTGAGGGAATTTGCAAACTTCTCCAGAATACCTTAGCACTCACATAGTCAACAAGCACCGGGAGCTGAATCAGATTAGAAGGCAGACGTCAATTATGTTGCACACTTTGCCACCTCACACGTTTATCTGGATTAATCAGGTAATGAGTCAGCTTTCTATTTACCTTTATGATAATTGGGAATGTGAATGCCCCAAACCCCAAACTTCAAAACCCTAGAAGTAAATTATTGGCCTCATCTAGATCACTGAAAGGTACCGACATCCAGGAGCAATGGCAGATTTTTTTTTTTTTTTTTTTACTACTAAATACCATAAGAAGAGCTAGAGAACTACAAACGTACGTATGGTTTTAAGAAACTATATTTTAAAAATTTTTACTTTAGGGAGAGAGAGAGCGAGGGGGGAGAGCAGCAGAGGGGGAGAGAGAGAAAGAATCTTAAGCAGGCCTCACACTCAGCACGGAGCCCAACACAACACTAGATCCATACGACCCTAGGATCACGATCTGAGCCAAAATCAAGAATTGGAGGCTCAACCGACTGAGCTACCCAGGTGCCCCATAAAAAAATTACATTTTTATAAATGTTTTTCTTAACAAGTCTTGCCACCTAAGATCACAAGCTTATGTTTTTTTGCTTTTTGGACAACGATCCCTAATACAGCAGCACAGTGTTGTCAGTGGACACTGTTATAAATACTTGTTGACTAAGCTGGTCACACTCCTTACCCAGGTCATAAGACACACACATATCCCTTTCAAGAAACTTTGATTCATTCCTCCACGAAGGCCCTACAGGCCCCATGGGTGACAATTTCCAGAGTAAAATAACATTTCTCCTTTAACAAGTGCATTTGACAGGACAGGCACTATTCTAGTACTTTACTCATCACTTCCAGTCCTTGATGATTAAGGAATCCCATCCTATGATAAAGCAGCTGTCATTACAGATGAGAAACCGGCCTAGAGAAGAGAAGCAACGGTCCTACGTCACACAATTAATGTCACCGAAGGAGACTACAGTGCAGCTCTACCTAACTCCACACTGCAGTTGTGGGGTCTTGCTCAAGAATGAGACAGATTATGGGGAGAATCTCTCATGCCTCTATGTCAAAATAACAAAAAAACAAAAACCACTGTCCTTGTAGACCCATAATCTTCAAATAGAAAATTAAATGAAACACCCAGTGCATAAGCTCCAACACAAGATTGAAACCAGACCCTTGAGCCAAGGAAGAGCTCTTTTCATAAGACACAGCTCTGGACAGGAGGTCAGATTTCTTCAGCTCCCAAACACCTTCCTCCACCTGCCAGGAGCTCTGCTATGGAAGCCTAACACGCCAAGGCGAAAACCATTGCAGTATGAGGGCTCACCTCATCGCCACTGACAGCCAAAATAGCTCTTACTTGTCAAGGTAATCTCATAGGGAACAATCCGCAATGTCCTGCGGACACATGCCACTCAGAAAGGTGGATCTCGCGCTGGCACCCCCTGCCCCACCCTTCGGCCCCCGCCCTGGTTGCGGTGGGAAGTGCCGGTGGGTGGAGACCGGCCGCCAACTTCAACACCAGCCTGGGCTCCTACGGCACGCTGGCCCCGCGCTCCTCGGGAGGGTGCCCTGGCCGGCGCGCAGGAATAACATCAGCCTCTACACAGGCAGCAGGGAAAGGCCCGCGTGTTCACATTGTTGTTTCTGGATCGGTTTAGCAAGTCTGGGCCGCGGGAAACATGAGGCAAAGGCTGAAAGAGGCTCTTGTTGAGAGGGAACTGCCTCTCCTCTCTCCCCACGTGACTCCCCAGGGCTCCTGCGGCCCCCTCACCTTCTTCCGTGAACCTCAGGAGGACGACAGCCACCACCTCGGGAAGCCACTGTGACAACAATGCCACGGAGATGACACATGTATATACATATAATATAAAAAAAAAAAAAGAAAAAAAAAAATATATATATATATATAATAGGGGCACCTGGTGGCTCAGTCGGTTAAGTATCAGGCTCTTCAGGCTCTTGGCTTCTGGTTGAGACCTGCATTGGGCTCCACGCTGACAGTGCAGATTCTCTCTCTCTCCATCTGCCCCTCCCCTGCGTGTGCTCTCTCTCTAAATAAATAAATAAACGTAAAAAGATAAAATAAACAGACATTTAAAATAATAATAATATAAAGGAGAGGATGATTTTTTAAAAACGGGAAGAGTGCCTCAAATGTCTTTAGATCAGAATTCTGATTTCCTCTGGAGGACGTGATTTCTTTCTACACTGCCTTTATGAACATACGCTCAGCAGTGGTTTCACGGTTCCATCCCTTGCTACTCTTTGTCTCACTGGGGAGCTAACAGCTACTGCCTTCCCTGCCTCCAGGCTCACACTCTCCAAGCCACCCACCACTTTGCTACCCAAGCAGCATTCTAACTTTTAAATCAGTTCATGTTCTCCTTCTGACCATTTTTCAATGGCTACCCATTACCTACAGCAGAGGTTCTAAATGTTTTGTGGATACCTGATTAGAGCTTTGGTCACTGTTTTTCATTCCTTGAAAGTGAATCACTCATAACATACCTAAGGTTCTCTAAAAGGAAGAAATGAAGTGCATTCTATGTATGATATGGTGCCATCCATGGTTAATTTTATAAAATTAAGTCATTTATGAAGTAGATTCTTTGCAATACTTTTAAAGTTATTTTAATTTACTTGAGAGGGAGAGGGGGTACACAAGTGGGAGAGGGGCAGCAAGAGAGAGGGAGAGAGAGAATCCCAAGCAGGCTTTGCAATAATTATTAATTATTTAATAAATAATAATTATTATTAATTATTTAATAATTAACAGACCACAGCCCCATACATTTGGGTAGAGCCCAAAGCAGGGCTCGATCCCAGGAACCATGAGATCATGACCTGAGCCGAAGCCAAGTGTTGGGTGCTCAACTGACCGAGCCAACAATTCTTTTAATTGAGATTTAAAAAGCTTACACCCATACCAGTTTGCTAGTCATGCTGTGTCAATACTTACACATATTTTATTTGCAAATGAAGAGGCTCTCTCCCAGGTTGTCTGACCTTTCCTGTGATGACTAGTGGCGACCAGGATTATGCAGATATTTTCAGAAAAACAGATATGCTTAATATATCTCTTCAAGGTAAGGATGACATATTCATCATAAATAAGCAACTGTTTTTCTAAATAAATCTGCTATCTTGAAAATGGGTGTAGTAGGCAATCTCTGAGATGCCCTCCTCACCCGCATCCCCTCACTACCCCAACTCCCTCCCCCCTTTTCATCCTTTCCTCCTGGTATCCATGTTCTTATCCATTTGAGTGTAGGCTGGATGTAGGCACTCACTTCTAACAAACGGAGTATTTAAAAAGTTACTTGAGATTATGTCACAAAAAAGCTGATCTCCATCTTATTTGACCTCTCTCATCCTCATTTTATGGAGAAACCCCCTGGCAAGGAACTACTATCTCTGGCGGCCAATAGCCAGTGAGGACCTAAGGCCTGCCAATAGGCATGGAAATGAACTTAAAAGCAGCTTCTCCTCCAATCCAGCCTTGACTGGAGGACAGGCCAACGCCTCAATTATAGCCCTGGGACAAAAGAACACAGTTAAGCCACTCTTGGATTCCTGACCCAGAGAAATGATGTGATGATAAAGGTCTGCTGTCTTAAGCCACTAATTTTGGGGACAGTCTGTTATACAGCAAGAGATAACTCATACAATTGGGGAAATATTTCCCCATCATTAACGAGTCAATGGCTGAAAATAATGTGAATATGTTTCACTTTAAAAACAAAAAAACTCTCCTATCTGCATATTTGTAAAAACTAGAAAGAGAATACCCAAGGCTATTTAAATTTTCCCAGATAAAGACTATGCATGGGTTTGAACTAATTGCTAAAAATGCAAACTGCAATAACTTCCAAAGACTTTGCAAGAATGACTTACTAATATCAGGGATGACAGGAAGTCAGTAATCAAATTTCAAGAAAAATCTGAACATAGTGCTTGAGAGTTGGAAAAAAAAAATACCAGCATGATTTAGATAATCCTGCCAATAAATACTTCTTTGATTGGAATTCTACCCCTTTTTTAATTTTCTTTTTTAACGTTTATTTATTTTTGAGACAGAGAGAGACAGAGCATGAATGGGGGGAGGGTCAGAGAGAGAGGGAGACACAGAATTGGAAGCAGGCTCCAGGCTCCGAACTGTCAGCACAGAGCCCGACGCGGAGCTCGAACTCATGAACCACAAGACCATGACCTGAGCCGAAGTCGGACACTTAACGGACTGAGCCACCCAAGCGCCCCAGAATTCTATCCCTTTTTGAAATATCTTGTTTTGATTAAACACAGAAATCAAAACAAACTGAGTTTAAAAGCAGTCCTTTAAATTATCCTATCACAAAGTATTAAACCAAAGTTTTCAAATGTTCACACATTGCTCATTCTAATTTTTAATATTTTAAATGGGAGCAAAAATAAAGATTACCATTAAATATTGTCCATGTAATCTTATCTCTATGTATTTTGTAAGAGGTACAACAGAGTAGTATGAGAGTGCTTACATAAATAAATAAATATCCATATAAAGTATTACGTAACTACATATTTTAAGATTCACACTCAAGGGGCGCCTGGGTGGCTCAGTGGGTTAAGCGGCCGACTTCAGCTCAGGTCACGATCTCGCGGTCCATGAGTTCGAGCCCCGCGTCGGGCTCTGGGCTGATGGCTCAGAGCCTGGAGCCTGCTTCCGATTCTGTGTCTCCCTCTCTCTCTGCCCCTCCCCCGTTCATGCTCTGTCTCTCTCTGTCTCAAAAATAAATAAAACGTTAAAAAAAAAATTAAAAAAAAAAAAAGATTCACACTCAAGCTGTTTCTACCATTAGGTAGGTATATGCAACTGAAAACATCTATATGCCCCTGACCTCAAAGTTAAGTCCAAATGCTTTCCTTTAGTGTGTAGTCCTTCCACCTCTCCTTCCAGTCCTGCACTTGGAGCCACTTGGAATTCTCAAGGGTGAGCTTAAAAGCAGACACTCCCAGGGCCCCTGGGTAGCTCAGTGGGTTGAGCACCAGGACTCTTGATCCCAGCTCAGGTCTTAATCTCAGCGTCATGAGTTCAAGCCCTGCCTTGGGCTCTACCCTGGGCACGAAACCTACTTTAAAAAGAAAAATAGAAGGAAAAAAAAAAAAAAGCAGACCCTCCCACTAGAAGGCCCTTCTTCCAGCAGACCCTCCCACTAGAAGGCCCTTCTTCCAACACCACCTCCACACTGCTCCTCTCCCATCCCCCACGTCCACTTTAGCAGGAAGAAGTACTTCTATGCTCAGCTTACACTCAACCACCCTCCCTCCTCCTCTCAATACCCTCGCTATGCCTCTGTAATACTTTTTTTATTATAGGACTTACCACCTGTGACGTATTTTAAGGATTTGCTTATTTTTCTTTTTGTTTGTTTGTTTGTTTGTTTGTTTGTTTGTTTTTGAAAGAAAGAGAGGGGAAGAGAGAGGAGACACAGAATCTGAAGCAGGCTCCAGGCTCTGAACTGTCAGCACAGAGCCCGACACGGGGCTGGAACTCACCAACCCTGAGATCATTACCTGAGCCCAACTCAGACGCTCAACCTTCTGAGCCTCCCAGGCGCCCCTGGATTTGCTTATTTTTCATCTACCCTTACTAAACTGAGGGCTTCCAGCAAAATTTGCTCAGTAGCAGACAGTCGATAAACATCTGCTGAAGACATGAATGGAAGGATGGATTCATTTTTTTCAGATCCTTGTTCTCTATGACTCGAAGTATAGCAAGTTGAGAAGAGACTCCCCCTTCATCTCATCCTGGCCAGATATCTGGCTATCTCACAACCAAGACTTAATAATTTTTTTTCAAAAAATTTCAAAACTGGATGTAAGCTTCAGATCCAGCAATTCCGACTACGTTTCTCACAATATTGTGTAAGCAGCGGTGTTGGGTGGTAAGAAGCCAGACTGCCTCAGGTGACATCCACCTTGGCCACTTGGGCACACGAAATATCCTCATGCACCTCAGTATCCTCATGCACCTCGGTTTCCTCATCCGGTAAATGGGAAAATAACTAACGCATATAAGCAGTGGCCCTGGGGGTCCCAGATCTGTCTCTTGCAACAGTATTGGGACAGAACACACCCAGGGACGCCCCTTCATCCAGCCTCCTGCCACCCTCCAACCTCCTCTCCGGTCACAACCCACGCCACCATCTTCTCAGCCACCCTCGGCCCCGGGGACCAGCCAGCACCCTGTTTTCAGCCGGGCTCCGGACTGCCAGTCACCCCTGAGCTCCCAGACTCGCCGGAATCGTCCCCCGGGACAACCACCCGCTGCACGCGCACCGCGGCCCCCTACTCACGGGTCTTCGGGCCCTCGTCCGCCGCCAGGCCCGGGCTCCGGACGGCGGGCGCCTCGTCCCCCGAGTGGCCCGGGAGAAACCCGACGGCGCCCGCGGCCCCTCAGCGTGCAGACCCGGAGGGCGTGCGGAAGCCCCTGCTCCCCGAGCCGCGAGGGCCCGAAGCCTGGACGCCGTGGGAGCGCCTGCGGCCCGGGAGAAGCGCCCGCGGAGGCCCTCGTGCGGCTCGTGCAGGCCCGGGGCCGCCCGCGCACGCGCACGGCTCCCCGCTGCCCGCACGACCGCGGGCCTGGGCGCGGGGCCCTGCCCCAGGCGCCCCCCAAGCACGACGAGGAGCCCGGCAGCCTTTGGGGGCCCCTCGGGCCTCCGCCTGGGTCCGGGGCTTCTGCCTGAGCCTCTCTGGGCGGCCGCGAGGCAGTTTTTCAGCCGCTTGGAGCCCCTCCGACAACCGTGGATCGAGGGGAAACAATGAAGCGAAATAATAAAATAATAATAATAATAATAATAATAATTGCATATAGGTGTGGTACAGAGTAAAAGTTCAATAAACACTGGTTATTATCCTGTTGCCCCTGGCAGAGACATAAAGCAAATAACTAATAAGTGCTAAACGCACTCCCTCCCAGACCAGACCTGCCCTGTACCTCCAGTGAATACACACATGCGTTTGCACGTAGAAACACCTGAAGGGTAGGGCTCTGTCCATTTTTATTTTCATTGTTGTGGTTACAATGCCTGGCATATTGTAGGTGCTCAACTAATGTTTGCTGGTTTATCTCAAAATTCCCCATATATCCCTGCCTTGTAGAGATTTGGGTTCACACTGTGTTTCAGATCACCCTTTTGAAAGCATTCTCAGGGTATCTATTGTCAGAAGCAGGATGTGGGAAAACAGTTAATGTGGTTGATGTTGCAGGAAAAGCTAAGAAAGACAGGAGAGGAAATTACAGTTCAATAGAAACCAAAAGTCAATCAGTAATTTAATGGGAAATGATTCACAAAAGCAGTATTTACACACGAGTACAACTTGTTCCAGTGACTTCAGAAAGTAGGAAAGGTTTATTTAAAAACACATAACAACCTTGGCAAATTCTAACGTGGAATAAAAACATTTGCGATTAAATCAATTCTATTGTCAGAATTCTTTGAATTACAAATAACCAAGGGGAGATTCACTAGTATAAAAAAGGAATTCAGTGGGTTCATATAAGTGACAATTTCAGGGGGTTGTTGCAGGAACTTATAAACTGTTATTAGGTGGATCCTTCAATCTACCCACCCCTTTATCTGTACATCCATCCATCCATCTCTCTGACTCCTGATCTGTCTCTCTAGCTTTCAATTATCTCTTATTGGAGGCAAGTTTTCTTCATTTGGCAGAGGAAAAAGGGCAAAGCCACCAAAACTTCAGGCATACATCACCCCAGTTCCCTGGCCAAGAGTGGAAAGTTTCTTTTTCCTCCTGAGTCCATATAGGGTAGAAAGGAATGCAGGGTAACCCAAACAATATTTATCTACCACAACCACAATGGAAAAAAAAAAAACCACTCTGAATTCTACTCCTCCAACAAACAAACCACTATCCATCTTCACATTCCCTTCCAGTGCTAGTGAATAACTCTTATACAATATCCTGGCTCATTTGTTCATTTGACATTTTGCCACAAGCATTTTACCAATTGCTACATAGACTTTATAACGATCACTTTTAAGTGTCTATATAACATTTGACCAAGTCGTTAGTCACTATGAAATAATTTACTTATATCCTTAATGATTATTATTTATGCAATTTGTAGGTGTGGCCATAATTTTTAAATATGGTAATTATTCTCTTCTTACCCATAGCATGTTACTTCTTAAAAAGTTTTTCCCTAATATAATTCTCAGAAATTGGATTCATGAGCGAAACGGTAAGAACATTTACCTACTTCTCAAAATACGTAACCAAAGGTATGTTCAGCAGTTGTACCAACTTTCAGTGCCTCTAGTAATGTTCTCATGCCACAGCATCACCGTGTTGTCATCAGCATTGAGGCGAACTTTCCATTAAGTCCTGGTCCCTAAACCTTCTCACCAGTTCACAGTGTCTTCATTAGTCCCGCTACATTTTTAGCCTGACTCTCTTCCTGGAGGAAACACATAAGAGTTTGCCCAGCCCCACTGCTAGCATAGAGTAGGTACTCACTAAAGGTTAGGTAACTCTACAGCTGAATCCGCTACGATCCCACCCAGGTTTCTAGGGAAAACCGCCTTTTGAAATGCTGGCTTTGAGCATTCAAAGTATGGAACAAAGATAATCAAAAATGTATCTGCGGGGCCATTTCTACAAAAAAACTACATGAAGAGGAAGGACTTAACTTTTTGATTTATCTGCTCTCTTGAGGTTCTCTTATCTGTTCTGGCAGACAGATAGATCTGAAGGAGTTGTTCACAGAGAAGCATGATGCAATCATTGTTGGTCCTCTTCTGAAGAGTTTTGTTGTTGTTGTTGTTGTTGTTGTTTTTAAGATTAACCAAACCAGTGCGTCTGAGTGGCTCAGTCGGTTAAGCATCCAACTCTTGATTTTAGCTCATGTCATGATCTCAGGGTTCATGAGTTCGAGTCCCACATTTGGCTCTGTGCTGACAGCGCAGAGCCTGCCTGAGATTCTGTCTCCCTCTCTCTCTGCCCTTTCCCCGCTTGTTCTCTATCTCTCTCTCAAAATAAATAAAAATAAACTTAAAAAAAAAAAAAGATTAACCAAACCAACATTGCTGACACTGTGGGTCAAACCCCTGGATGCCCACCCACATGACCTGTAGAGAGGTTTTTAAATGCCCCATCCCAAATCCTCTAATTTAGAATACCCACAGGTAGAGCCAGGTATTTATAACTTTTTAAATCTGCACAGGTGACTGTGACAGAGTCAGGATTTGGGAACCAAATAAATCAACCAGTAATGAAGTATTAGTATTAATGTCAGTTGTCCTTAGTCCTCCCACTTGAGTGGAAAACAAACTCTATTAGGGTTCTCTTTCGTTAGACCTCCCCCTACCTCCCACCCCCCCACCTCCCCCCCCCCCCGGTCTCAGGCTCCCATGTGCAAGGGCCCCGCCAGAAGCAATAGTCCCCTCTCTCTGAGCCAGCTTCCTGAAGCCCCTCCGCCCACCTGTGCCGATCAGCCTCCTGCACATTCTGTTCTCCCACGGGAGGCCTGGGCTTCTTTTGGTTGCCAGCGGTTGGCAACTGGGGCCATTGCAGTGCCTGACTGAAGAACTAGTGAGTCTCCTGGGCAAACAGATCCATGCCACGTTGCCCACAGTCCACGCAGTGCCTGGGTCCCTCTCTGAGTCTCCTAGTTCCCAACTCAACCGGGAAAAGGGGTGCTATTTCTTGGTTTCCCTCAAACTCCACCAGTAAATAGTCTGTTTACACATCTTCTCTTCCTTCCTGGACCACGTATTTGTTGAGGGCAAGTTCACACATCTCCCCTACAGTTTGTAAGGCACAGAGCCTGGCACCTAACAGACATCAGACAGGTATGTGGTGAGCAAATAGGAGGGGAGAACCGGTATCCACTCCACACCCGCTCTGTGCCCAACACCATGTGAGGCCTTTAGTTACATGGTCTCAGGCTACCTGCATCACAACCCCCTGAGATAGGATTTAATAGTCCAATTTGCAGGCAAGAATACAAATTATCATCAAATGAAGTTCAGTCAAAGACTGTCTAACGTAAAAAAGGCAGGAACGTAAAAAAGTGAGAATTTATTCCCCTCTTTCTTCCTGCTGCCTAGTTTTCTTGAGATAATTTAAGCACACAGCTAAAAGCCTACAGATCCCTCATATGACAGACATACAGTTATCTAGAGATGTGTCCTCTTGGTTGGAAATTATCAAACTGATGAGGTCTAACCCGGACCAGTGCCCTCTCTCCTTCTACATTGTTCATTATCATGAGATCTTGGTATTTCAAATAGGGTTATGCCATTTGGGCTGGGTACTTAAGATTTCCCTAAGGGCCAAGGCTGAGTAATTTTCAGGTAATGAGCTTTAATGTCCAAGGAAGGAGACATCCTGAATCACCTTCTGAACCTGTGCCATGCATCTGCTGTAATAGTATCAGTCGTTCTAGAACCTTGCATAATTGATCTTGTGACTTGAAACTGAATCACTTTTAAAGCTTCTTCCAAAATGGTTTTTGCCCTCCTGAACCATACTTTATTACAGCTACACTTACCCAGACAACAGAAAAGAAAGAAAAGAAAAGAATAGAAAAGAAAAGAAAATGATCATTCCTTAGTGCTTCCACCTTCACTGAGGAGATTTAAAGTCACCCTGAGCCTCCTTTGTCCTCAAGGGCAGAGTGTACCACAGGCAAACTTTTCCCCAGCCTGAAAAATTATTGAGAGTTAGATGTAGAGGAAGGGGAGGGTCTTCCACAGACTCAGGAATTCAAGTTTTTAGTTCTCTCAGGCCTCTGAGCCACTATCCTGAGGAAGTGACGTGAGTTATACAAACCCTTGTGCACATCACCAGAGAGAGAATCTGCATCCGTGTGCAATATCGGTGTGCAAAGTGTAGTAAAATTCAAAAAAAAAAAAAAAAAAGGGGGGGAGGTGGGGCGGTGCCTGGGTGGCTCAGTTGGTTGAGCGTTCGACTTCGGCTCAGGTCATGACCTCAAGATTCATGGGTTCGAGCCCCAAGTCGGGCTCTGTGCTGACAGCTCAGAGCCTGGAGCCTGCTTCGGATTCTCTCTCTCTCTCTCTCTCTCTCTCTCTCTCTCTTTCCCTCCCCCGCTGGCTCTCTTTCTCTCTCTCTCTCAAAAATAAACATTCAAAAAAACAGTGTAGTAAAATTCACTAAACCAGACCCTACTCACTCAAAATTTGAGGCCATAAAACCTTAAAGCTGGCACTCTTTGCTTGTACAGATGAGGACACAGAGGCTCAGAGAGGCCCAGTGGCTTGCCAGAAATTACACAGCTATCAAGTAGCATAACTGTGGTTTGAAAGTTGTCCTCTAGAATTTGAGTCCAGTGCTTCTTTGTTTATAAAAGAGTACTGCCCTTAAGGTGAAGGAAAAGATGAATTTGTTTTTCATTTTTATTGTTTATTCTTGAGAGAGAGACAGAGACAGAGCACAAATGGGAGAGGGGCAGAGGGAGAGGGAGACACAGAGTCCGAAGCAGGCTCCAGGCTCTGAGCTGTCAGCACAGAGCCTGATGGGGGGGCTTGAACTCACAAACCATGAGATCGTGACCTGAGCCGAAATCAGACACTTAACCAACTGAGCCACCCAAGCGCACCGGGAAAGAAAAAATTTAACTTTATTCTGAGATGAAATAATTTACCATCTAGAAAATAGTATAACTGAGGATGTAGAGAGAATGAGGGAAGACAGGAAGATATATGCTATTCCTACTGAAAAAGAGATTGTTAGGCAGGAAGAAGTCATAGGTAAGAATTGAAAGTCTTCTCTTCATTTTGCCAGCGGGGTAATCTGAGGAAAGTTAGTTGACTGATGCAAACTTCAAGTTTCTTCATCCATAAAAGGGACTTACCCACAAGGCTATTATAGATTTAAATGAAATGATACAGATTAACTAAAACTTAGGTGCTCAATAAATATCACTTCCTTTCCTCGAAACACCTATAGGTCAACCATTATTCTTCTCTGGTCATTAAAGAGTCCTCCCAATGACCCTAAATTTTTTCTTGCCTGTCATTGTGTTCACTTATTTGCTCAATTGTTTATTTTCTGCCTCCTCCCACTAAGAGGTAAGCTCAAAGAGGACAAATCCATATCTGTCCTGATCTCCTTTGTATCCCCAGTTCCTAGCACAGGGCTTGACCTATAGTGACAATCAGAAAAAACTGGCAAATAACATAAAAGAATTTAAAACTTCATAGGGAGAAATGAAACTACTTTTCCTCACCATTGTATTTTTTTAGGAAAAGGCAATATTTTACTAATTCTTTTTTTTAAGTTTATTTATTTATTTTGAGGTGGTGGGGAGAGAGAAACCCAAGCAGCCTCCATGACAGTGCAGAGCTCAACACGGGGCTCAAACTCACAAACTGTGAGATCATGACCTGAGCCAAAATCAAGAGTCTGATGTCCAACCCACTGAACCACCCAGGCACCCCTTTATTAATTCTTTTATTGTTAAGTGTGTCCTATGTAAACACTATTGTTATATGCATATATTTTTTAAAAACATTTTAAGTTTATTTATTTTGAGAAAGAGACAGAGACAGCATGAGCAAGGAAGGGGGAGAGAGAGAGGGAGAGACAGAGAATCCCAAGCAGGCTGTCAGCACAGAGCCTGATGTGGGGCTCGAACTCACAAACCGTGAGACCATGACCTGAGCCAAAACCAAAGTCAGACACTTAACTGACTGAGCCACCCAAGCGCCTCGGTTATATGTATGTTTTAATTTATGTATTTAATGTATGTAATTTAATGTATGTATTTAATGTATGTAATATTATGTGTGTGTATATATATATATATATATATACACACACACAAACATGTGTATCCAACATAGTATATACTAATATAGTTATAATATGTGTACACTGGGGCGCCTGGGTGGCTCAGTCGGTTAAGCGGCCGACTTCGGCTCAGGTCATGATCTCTCGGTCTGTGAGTTCGGGCCCCGCGTCGGGCTCTGTGCTGACAGCTCAGAGCCTGGAGCCTGTTTCAGATTCTGTGTCTCCCTCTCGCTGACCCTCCCCCGTTCATGCTCTCTCTCTGTCTCAAAAATAAATAAGTGTTAAAAAAAAAATTTTTTTTTAAATATGTGTACACTAATAAATGATGTAAAATATTATATATAATTTAATAATGTATTCTAATAAGTATATGGGATGTGTGTATATATGTACATTATACATTTAATATATCATATGTGTAATAATATATTATAATTATTACATTAATTATTGTATTAATAATATAATATATTATAGTGTGTAATGTATTATACACTAAATAGAAGATACTGCTTGCCACTGGGAAGAAGTAAAGGAATAGGTACTTGGAGAGCAGCAAAGAGAAGCTCAACATTAATCCATAAATGTCCTCTTTCTTTTATATTAAAAATGAAAGACGAAGTAAAAAAGACAAAAAGCTAATGGAATAAGAAAACTGAATGGGAAAGAGGCACTGATACAAAAGAAATATGCAGAAACTGACTCTTCCTTAACAACTTGTTGAAATAAATGATCCTCCTCCCAAGTTTACAGATGGGGAAGCTGAGGCCAAGCAATGCGTTCAAAGTCCAGGCAGCAGCAAGCAGCCAGGCCAGGTGGGGAACTGAAGACAGAGGGTGTCAGACACCAGGCCCTGCTCCTGCCTCCAGGACTCCGCTTGATTTCCCAGCTGAATCAGACTACCATCAGCAGAATTCCCAGTGGATCCGCCTCTGGAAAAACCTCCATAATCGCCATTATTAGAGCAATGTCACTCCCCACTGAACATCTTGCAGGCAAATGTTCTATTTGTGAATCATTGCCCTATTATGAATAAGATACCAGATTAGCCAGTTTTCACTAGATTAGGGTCATTAATAACCCCAAAATCTCAGTTGCTTTTCAACAACAAAGATATTTTTCTCATTCCCATTTCGTATGTTGGCTATGGCTCTGCTCCATGTGACTTCACGTGCGATCCCTCTGAAGGAGCGGCTTCTCTACAGGAGACGCTGGACAGTGGCAGGGGAGGGAAAAGAGATGCCGAACTGCAGTGGCCCTTAGTGTTTGCCAGAAACTTCTGCTCAGACGTGGCATACTGACTTCTCTCACTCCATTGGCCAAAAGCAAATCACATGGCTCAGCATGATACCAATGGGACCCAGAGGTAGACTCCTCCCACAGAGAAGCACTGTAAATTATATGGCTGTCCACAGACATGTGTAAACTATTAAAAGGTACAGTAAAATACCAACAATAACGCCATATTCCACAGATACCATGTTCTCTGCTTTTGGTAATCAACAGGTACAAATTTTTTTTTTGTTTCTGATAAACATATTGACACTTTTTATCATTTACATAAATTATTTCTTTCAGAGGTGCACGCCACTGTTAAAAGTATTTAAATATTCCCTGAAGTTCCCAGAAAGTTCCTGTCCTTTTCTGAGAGAAATGCAATAAATAATAAACAATCAGGACCTGTTTTAATATTCTATGGTTCTTTCAAAAATGATAGCGACACCTAACTGATTTAAATATATGCTCTTGGATCCACAGATGTTAGTTGTGTAATAATGAGGCTTTAAAAGAAACAAATGGCATGAGTGCCCAGACTGGGTGCATTTTGTTAAACAATGGTTTGCAATTTTCCCATTTTGGGTGTTGAAGTCTAACTGAAGGGAAATTCAATTGGAAGTGCCTATGCTTGATTTAATCCTGTTGTCTCCATATTGAAATTCTTAATATTTTTGAACAAACTGATCTGCATTTTTGTTTTGCACTGGGCTCCGCAAATCACATAGCCAGTCCTGCTCAGAATAGATGTTCCCTCCCCTGGAACAATTTCTCTGTGTCCCCTTCAATAAAGCCAAGCACCTCTCCTAGGTGCATTCTTAAGGCCCTGTGATTATGGCCCTTTCCTTCTTGAAAGCAAGAACAATGACTAATTCGTCATTGTATTCCAGCATCCACTACCAAAAAAATATTTGATGAATAAATAATTACCAGACAGTGGGGATACTTTTCTTAAAATTCCCAATTTTGTGAAATTGTATTCTCCTGCAGAAAAGAAACCACTCGATCCTGCCATTGTGTTCTCCCTGTGCTTTTCGCCAGATAGTGCCAAGTAAACTGGTATAGGCAGAGGGCCATCTTATGAATCTGCAAACTTTTGCGAGTTTCTCCAGCCAGAACCTCCCATTACCAGGATCTGTCCCTCAGATTCACTTTATTTTTCTCCTACGCAATACACATATGCAGTCATTCACTGATGTTTAATACTTGAAGCTTCAGGTTCTGCCAAAAGCACAGGAATAGAGGAAAATGCAAATTACCACACTCCAGGAAAAGGAAAAATCAGAGATACAGAGTACATGTATGCAATCCTACACGAGAATTAAGGAGTCAATTTTCAACTAGTAAGGTCATTCTGATGCACGACAAAAGAAGGGAATAAATTCTCACTTTTTCACATTCCTGCCTATAGCCAGTCTTTGAACTTCATTTGATGATAATTTCTATTCTTGCCTGCAAATTGGATGATTAAATCCTACCTCAGGGGGTTGTGATGCAGGTAGCCTGAGACCATGTAACTAAAGGCCTCACATGGTGTTGGGCACGGAGTAGATGTGGAGTGGATATCGGTTCTCCCCTCCTATTTGCTCACCACATACCTGTCTGATGTCTGTTAGGTGCCAGGCTCTGTGCCTTACAAACTGTAGGGGAGATGTGTGAACTTGCCCTCAACAAATATGTGGTCCAGGACTAACCAGATACCTGTCTTGGTCAAAATAACCAAATGATTACCAAATTCCTGATTTTATGTAGCTAAATAATGACTAAATGCAGAATGATCTTTGACAAACTATGAAAGGGCCTACATCTGTCTATATAGTCTTTTTCCCAGTTTTTTTCCCCAGTTTTATTGAGAAATAATTGACATATATCTCTGTGCCATACAGTGGCGTTAGCTATAGTCATCATGTTGTACATTCCATTCCTAGCATTTATTTATCTTATAACTGGAAGTTTGTACCTTTGACAACCTTCCTTCCATTCCCCCTCCCCCTAAGCTCCACCTCAGGTGGATCTCTTTTTCTAGGAGTTTTGAGTTTTGTTGTTGTGTGTGTATGGTTTTTTCAGAGTCCATATATAAATGAGATCATACAATATTTGTCTTTCTCTGTCTGACTTATTTCACTTAGCGTAATGCTTTCAAGGTTCATACATGTTGTTGCAAATGGTAGGCTTTCCTCGTTTTTAATGTCTAAATAACATTGCATTGTGTGTGTGTGTGTGTGTGTGTGTGTGTGTACACACATATATATATCGCATCTTCTTTATCCATTTATCCATCGATGAACACTTAGGTTGCTTCCATGTTTTGGCTGTTGTAAATAATTCTCCTATAAAGATGAACTCCTTCAGCTTTTGTTTGTTCAGGAAAATCTTTATCCCTCCTTTGTTTCTGAAGGACAGCTTCCCGAGGTATAGAATTCTTGGTTGACAGCTATTTTCAATACTCATCTTATTCTATCCTAGCCTGAAAAGTTCCTGTTGAGAAATGCAGTCAACATGTATCCACTTCACTCATCCTTCTAATACAATCCGTCTTTGTCTCTGAAGTACAAGGTGGTGTTTCAGCCTCGTCCTCGTATTCTGGGATTCTCTCAGTGGTGTCTTGTTTCTGAATAGTTGTGAGTTGTTCTTCTTATGATGGGGAGTGAAGTCAGGAATGGCCTATGTTGCCGTCTTGGTGACATCACTCCCTCCTACCTTTGAATAAAAATAAACTGGAGCATGTGCCATTTGTATTTTTTTAAGTTCTGGGAAGTTAACCAAAAACTAAATTGGAAAAGATTACATAACATCGGCATTGCTTAGATGGAGCTATGCATCATGGTGAAGCAGGTAGGTAGGCTTGGGGTCCAAACATTCTTGAGTTTAAATTCCGACTGTGCTATTTACTTGCTGTGAGAACTTGGGTCATTTACTTAAACTTCTCTGAATCAGTTTCCTCATTTTTTAAGTGTGGATCATAATTTTGCCACCCCACGGGCTTGTTAAGGAGAATAACGAGAAGATACATGTAGAGAACTCAGCACCAAGCCTGGGAAGAAGGGGGAGCCTCAGAGCAGTATGCACATCCCTCAAGTGGTTCACAAACCCTTATAGCCCAACACTCCCTGCTCTCCCTCCACTCCATTCGTATACCATTCCCCTCATCACTTCCTCCAAATTAATCTCTGGGTATAGACTCAGTTCATCTCTGATCCACAATGGTCAATAAAATATCATTAAAAAGGAATACCCTTGAGCCTTGGGTTTCTGTGGAACAATTCCTTTGGTAAGAGAGGGCTTCATGTACTTTGGAAATTTATTAATACATTAGGGTTGCCCCCTCTGATGTCAGTAAGTAAGTCAAACAGGTCAAATATTAAAAACAAACAAACAAACAAACACTTACTTGCTTTACTGAAAGAGGAAATGGTGTCATTGGCAACTCTCTGATAAGAGGCACCTTATATATAGCATGAATCTCCTAGACTCTAGGGGAATTGTTCTCTGTGACATCTTTCCTCTCCAGTAGCTTTTAACATTCTTCATAAATATTTGACCCAAAAAAGCCTCAATAGTAAAACTATTTTTAAAAATCTTATCATCAGAAATGTACACCTTATGTTCGTTGCTGCTTAATTTTCCATGATTTCACTGTGTCCAATAATTTAGTGAGAAAAATCAATGCATTAAACATCAATTACCAGGTACCTATCTTGGTCAAAATAACCAAAAGACTACCAAACCCCTGACTTTATGTAGCTAAGTAAAGTAATGGAAGCATTTAACCAGAATTTGCTGCTAAACAAGGCTTAAATATTATCAACATTGATTACCTACTCTGTAGAGACTAAAATACTGTGCTACAGTGATATCAACATCTAAGACCATGAAGGCCCAGCTAAATATTATTCTTCTAAACTGTAGGTAGTCCAAAGCCTGTAGAGTGGTACAGCAGAGAGGCCTTGAGTAAGTCATTTAACCTCTCTGAACTGTTCATTTTCTTAGCTATTAAAATTGAAATGAACATTGTATCCTTTATTTCAGTCGATTGGGGCGCTTGAATGAAAACTGTATGGAAAAGATTTTACAAAATACTATATAAATAGAAGGTGATTTTGCTTAAAATGCATGAGTAAACCAAAGCCCTAAGTCATGTTCAAATGCTATAGTAGGGGCCTCAACATGAGGTTCACAGATGGACCATCATGGCATCCAGCAAAGTATGCAAAAACACGGGCATACCCACACATGGACATTTTTTTTAAGTGGAGGAACAATAGTTTTCATAAGATTTTCCAAAGGATCTTTAGTTCCACTCGTGCTCCTCCCCCCTCCCCCAAAAGTGAAGTGCAATCATTCTAAAGATGTTTGGTACCTTGACTGAACTGTGTATCACATCTTTTGTAAATTGAATAACCACTTCGAATGTCCAGATGTTCAGATTTCTATTTTAGGACTTTTTTCATAAAGGCTTCATGTACATTTGGAAATGTTTAAGGACAGAAAGAAAACTTGACTCTAAACTGGTTAGATGCAATGTTTCCATGCAAGCAGGGATGGGATTAAATAGTTTCTTAATATCCCTTTCAATCTCAAGTGTTTAGTTACCTGGTTTACCACTTATTTGAAGTGATGTCGTGAATCACCTTTGAAATATCCTTGGCCCTGAAAATTATTTTTCAAGGATGTAATACCAGCTCTTTATAAAATGTTGTTCATCGCAATGTGGTTTATAACATCAAAATGTGGAAAAAATTCAGTAAGTGAGTGGGTTTCCTAGGATAGAATATTATGCAACATTTTTTTAAATGATGCTTTCAAAGGATTTTAACAACATGAGAAATGTTAATAGGAATAAAGTAAGCTTAAAACAAACGGAACACAATTATATATATATTATATATATTTATATTTATATATTTTATATATATATATATTTATATATATAAAGTATAAATACGTTGTAAAATTACATGTAATGTTTGTATCTGTATATATTCACATATCACATATTTTATTATAACTAGCCTTAAGGGATATATATACACCAAAACATTAAAGTGGTTATACCTAGATGGTAGGATCATAGACCGTTTTTTACCTTACTTTTGTTTATTTTTTATTGGTGGTGTGATGTTCTTTTTTTTCAGATGTTGTCTTATTTTTTTTAATGAAAATACTTTTTTATTTCTGATTATAAGACAACCATAAAATATTTAGATAGTGCAGAAAGACACCAATTAAAAAGCAAACATTACTTATAGTCGCAACACTGGAAAATGCTACCGTTCACGTTTTGATGTAACCCTTCTGAGTATTTCTACACATGTCCCCCTATATATACACATACATGTGTAAACACACACATACACACTACAAAAAGAGAACTGTATATACATGTTATTTTTTTTTGATGTTTATTCATTTTTGAGAGAGAGAGAGAAAGGCACAAAGTGTGAGTGGGGGAGGGACAGACAGAGAGGGAGACACAGAATCCGAAGCAGGATGCAGGCTTTGAGCTGTCAGCACAGAGCCTGATACAGGGCTTGTACTTAGGGGCCGTGAGATCACGATCTGAGCTGAAGTCAGATGCTTAACCGACTGAGTCACCCAGGCATTCCCATACATGTTCTTTATAGTCTGTTTTTTCAAAAACTAATAGACTATTTCTTAGAGCAGTTTTAGGTTGACGGAAACATTGAACAGAGAGTAAGTGCAGAGAGTTTATATACACTCATTCCTCACCTTCCACCCAGTCCCCCTATAATGAACATCCTGCCCTGGTGTGGTACATTTGTTACAACTGATGAACCTATTATTATTATCATTATTATTATTATAAGTTTACATTAGGATTCACTCTTCCATGGGTTTTACCAAATGCATAATGTTATGTATGCATCATTAGAGTATCATACAGAGTAGCTGTATTGTCCTGAAAGCCCCCTGTTCTCCACCCATTCATCCCTCCCTTACTCCTCCCAGTCCCCTGCAAATCCAGGTCTTTTCACTGTCTCCAAAATTTTGTTTCTTATAGAATGTCATATAGTTGGAAGCACACATTGTGTAGCCATTTGGACTAGCTTCTTTCCCTCAGCAACATGTTTTTTCTTTATTTTCCTGATGTGATAGCTCATTTTTTTTTATCACTAAATAATATTTCATTGTCTGGATGCACCACACAGTTTGCTTGCCTACCCACCTACTGAAGAATTGGTTGTTTATAATTTGGGGCAATTATAAATAAAGCTGCTATAAATATCCACGTGCAGGTTTTTGTGTGGACATCAGTTTTCAATTCCTTTGGGTAAATACCAGGGATGGTGACTACTGGATCACATGGTAAGACCATGTTTGTTTGTCTTTGTAAGAAACTGCCAAACTGTCTTCCAAAGTGACTATTGTAGTCTGCTTTTTAATTAACAATTTATTGTAGACATCTTTTCATATAAATAATAACTGCATCGTATTCCAGAGTTTGTAGATACTGTAGCTTAGACGTTCCCTACTTATGGTCATCAAGGTCATTTCCAGTTTTTTACTATTGCAAACAATGCTGAGATAAACATTTTTACACATACATCTTTGACCACTTGTCCAATTATATCTGGAAAACAATCTGAAAAAATGTAAAAGGCTTGCACATATTTAGTTTTGATGAAGGTCTATATAAATGGGCACTCCCATAAGTAGCAAATGAGAATGATGTACTCCCTTTGCTTCTCATAATTAGTCCTCCTCAACCTTAGCAGCCCAATTGGTAGAAAAATGCATCTCAGTGTTGTTTTGGCTTAACTTTTTTTTTTATTATTCACAAGATTAAACATGTTTTCACTTTTGTTGGCTGTTTGTATTTCTTTGTGAATTGTGCTCATATTCTTTTTACTTTTGCTCTTGGAGTATGCAAGAGACATTTTTTTGGCTTTCTAAAAACTCTTTGTATACCTTATTTTTGGTTTCTAGCAGGTAGTTTATTAGAATATGCATTATTAATTTAACAGTTCTGAAGACCAAAGGGAAAGAGACATTATCACATGAATGTATACACTAACCTCAGAAAGGATGAAAAATTTAGAGTAAGGAACTATAGCGTTTCTGTGATATGTGTTGTTTAAAAAAAAAAAACAAATTAACTTTTGTCGGTAGTGACTTTGATTTTGATTTATTTTGTTTTTGCCACATTCAACTTTTATTGTCGGATTTGTGAGCCATTCATTTGTGTTTTCTGGCTTTGTTATCGCGGCTTAATAGGCCTGCTCTAGTCAAAGAGTAGGAGTGTAAAAATATTTACTTAAATGGTCACCTAGCAGTTTAATGTGTGTCTTTTAACATTACAATCTTTTATCCATTTGTAAATTTTATGTGATGTACAATCCCAACTTCTTTTTTCCAAATGGCTACCAAGTTGTTCCACACCATTTATAAAAAGTCCATCTTTTGGCCCGCCTTATCACATGCTAAATCTCCATACATATTTGGGGCAATCTCTGATCTCAAGATTTTATTCCATCCTTCTGTGGCTCTTTGGAGCTAAGACCACGCTGTTTTAATTACTGTAGCTTTTTATATCCCAGAGAACCTCATGACTCACCTCCTGCAGGTCTTTGCTCAAATACCACCTTCTCTGTGAGAGTTTTCATAAGCACCCTACTTACAACCACATCTTCTGTCTACCCCCACCCTGCCCTGCACCCTCCCATTATCTAGTCCCTTCTTTGCCTCATTCTTCTTAACACACGTCACCATCAGACAGCTTACATATTTTACTTATTTGTACATTGTCTGCATTTCTAAACTAAGTTCCACAAGAACAGGGATTTGGGTCTGTTTTATGTACTTTTGTGTCCCCAGTGCCCAGAACACTACCAAGCACAGAATAGATGCTCAAAAATAGTTGTTGAGTGAATGGCTATCTGGTAGAGAAAAACATCCTACATACAACCACTACTTTTTTTTTTTTTGAGAATTCAACAACTTTTTTGTACACAATGATTCTTTCATGAAATATAGAATAGATTTGATCAACTAAAAAAAGAAAAATCGATGGGATTTGGATATGATTAATGTTGAATCAAAAGATTATTTTAGGAAGAATTGACAAGTTTATTTTTGTAAGATTTTACATTTTTTTTTAATATTTATTTACTTTTGAGAGAGAGAGAGACAGAGACAGAGACAGAGTGCAAGTGGGGTTGGATTAGAGAGAAAGGGAAACACAGAATCCGAAGCAGGCTCCAGGCTCCACGCTGTCAGCAGAGAGCCCAACACGGGGCTCAAACTCACTAACTGTGAGATCATGACCTGAGCCGAAGTCAGAGGCTCAACCGACTGTTCACATTCACGCGTCCCTAGAATTGACAACTTTATAGCATTGAATACTTCCAAGTAAGAACCCACTATTTTTCTTTTGTTTTTCAAGCCTTCTTTTATGTCCCTCAGAATATTTAATAATTTTTTTTGTAAAGGCCCTATGTATTTCCATATTATGATAGTTCCTAATTTTTAGTGATGTTTTTATTGCTATTTGCTCACTTAATACATATTTATTGCTGTCCACTATGTACCAGGCATGGTTCTAGGAGATGGGGAGGCAGTAGTGAGCAAGATGAGGTCTATCCTCGTGGAGTTCATGTTCTAGTGAGAATGGGACTTTTTTCTCTCTTCTATTTTTTTTATTATTTTTTTTCTTTATTTATTTTTGAGAGACACAGTGAGAGTGGGGGAGGGGAAGAGAGAGAGGGAGACGCAGAATCCGAAGCAGGCTCCAGCACAGAGCCCGACACGGGGCTTGAACTCACAAACTGAGAGATCATGACCTGAGCCAAAGTCAGACACTTAACTGACTGAGCCACCCAGGCGCCCCCTCTCTTCCATTTTCTAACTGGTAATTTTGGGTATATAAGAAAGCTATTGAATTTTGTGCACTTACTTTTAACCTGTCTTCTTATTAAATTCTCTTGTTTCCAAAATTATTATGATTGATTTTCTAGCTTTACCAAACAATCATATCACCTGCACATAGTGATAATTTTGTATCTCCTTTCCAAAGATGTACACCTCTGGTCCATTTTCTTCTTTTATCCATTAGCACAGTGATGTTTTCCAATAGTCCCTGCATTTACCCACACTTGAATTTCTGGAAGTCAACTGTATTTTTACAGTCAAGGAAAAAAGTCATAAAAGGAATTTTTTTTAGTATTAGGCCTGTATAATATACCAGAAATTTTAATTTAGATGAATCCAAATATCTGATATGATATAATTGACATCAATTGTATGCAACTGGTATAGAGATCATTTTGACAAAATCTTAATTTTCTTCTCTTTGCTGGCAGCTTGTTGATGTAAAATTGATAAAAAGAAAAGAAGATTGAAGTTGGTTTATGTTTAGGTGGCTAATTAATTCATTGAATCACCAACTGCTGAATCTGTTTTTGAAATAAAACAGAAAACCATGTCTCTCCATTGAAAGTTAGAAAATATTAAATCTTATTTCTTTTATATTACTTGCTATTTACTAATTCCTGGTACAAACACTGCGATAGCCAAAGATTTAATTTGCATCTCTAACCACACTGAAATAAGGCTGCATGAGGAAAGCTTTATGCCACATCAGTAAACTAAGATTTTCTGGGGAGTTACATTTGTCCTAATAAAATAAAACAGAGACTAAGGGCCATGATACAGCACCCATTTCTACAGCTAAAGAAAATGAGACTGAGCAGCCCTACATATCTTACCCATGCTCACATAATATACTGGTCATGGAGCTCAGACTTAAACTCTGATTTTCCGTTACTCATCAAACATTCTTTCTACATGCTTTTCTTTCCACTTGGCATTATACATGTAATTAGAAACACTCAAACATGTTTTCTCACCTACTTACAAAATTTTCTCGACTGCTACCATTACATATTATTTTACTAGGAAGTTATTTCTTATAACATTCACGTGTGGCTTTTGATTTTATGGCACCCTTTTCCTGGAGGTTCAAATAATTAATGTATGCTTGAAAAGAGTACATTCTTACAACAGTCCTGTGTGCGGGGAAGCAGAAATGATGAGCCTCCTATGATATAAATCAACACTCTAATCATTAAGAAATAGATGCACTCATTCACAAGTGTCACAAAATACTCCCAACTGAAGAGGAAGGAATATCTGAGTGGAACTGATAACAGCCAAGCCTGAAGAGGAAGCACAACAGCCCATTACAAGCTATTGAAAACTTCCATAAAAAAAAAAAAGGAAAAGAAAAGAAAAAGACACAGGGCAGGAAATTCCTGCCCAGTAGTGTAATCTCTTACATAAATGTGCTGGCAGATAAATGGATTTTTATGATTTTGCCTATGCCCCCTGCTTATGGCGCCTTTAGATATGTCACCTTGCAAATGTATTATAACTTCACTCTAGCTCTACTTAATGGTCTGATTCAATAAATTGTAGGCTCATCTTAATCCCTTCAAAATACTCCTGGCCCTTAGCCCAAGAGTGGGGGAAGGGGTCAGTAAACTAAAATACCAAAAGAAACTTGCTATAAATCCCAGGAAAAGTATTATATTGAGGACTCAATACCCTAATTTACTATTATCGTATGTAAGGAATTAGTGGAAATTTTAACGTATTGATTAAGGCCACAGAACTATAAGCATGGCAATGAGAATAAAGAGCTAAAGAGTAATTGAAATAAATATGTATTAAGCTCCGTGCATATGTTCAATACCGACATGGATGTTTTACCTACATTACCTCATTTCATTTTTATAGCAATACTGCATGCAAAATGACTATTATGCTCATTCTACAGTTCAAAAAACTGAGTTTCTAAAAGATGAAGTTATACAATCCATGCCCTCTCACTCCCTAGGCAGACCTAGATTTAGTAATTCCTGGCTCTACCACTTTCTGCCTACGCAACCCTGGGCAAGTCTTGAACCTCTGCGAGCCTCCCTTTCCTCACTTGTTAAATGAGAGTAATGAGACTACCCCCCCACCACCTCAGGAGGTTACCCCCAAAACACCAAATTGCAAAACAAAGCACAGCCGCGGTTACTACTATGAACGCTAACAAAGGATAGTTGAACTAAGAGAAAGTGATGGGAATTGATTTCCAAACTGTTTTCTCGGACACTTTGTTTTCAAATGCTTGGTTATGCAATATGAGCTGTGTTTTCCAGGCAAGGTCTTTCAGGTTGAGTATCAATGAATCATTTCCTTCATATTCAGATGAAAGATATGCCCGGGTAGGTCAGGTTCCCACCCTGCTTTATCTTCACAATCCCTACGTTGCAGGTAAGCAAACAATTAGTATTGTTAAGAATTTCACTTATAGGAGTCTAAGATTCCCTCTCTACAGATATTTCTAGCATAAAAGACAAGGACTATTGTATCAGGCCATTGACCTACTGACTCTGGGTCTACAATGACAGGCTCCATGCCAGCAAAGTGAGAGAGGCAAGAAAACTAAATCCAGAGTTTTTCACTTTTCTTGTCGACTAGACTCGGTTTTCTTATTAAATCTTATGTGGATCTACAACATAAAAAGATAATAAAAGTAATATTCTATTAAACTATTTTATCAGCTCAAATTTGTTACATGTGTTTAACATAAGATTAATAAAACGAGAACAATGAGTTTTAAGGCACACAAAAAAATTTGAAATTGAAGGTTATTCATGGTAACGATACAGACCTTAACCTCAGTATCCAACTATCTCATTTGGATATTTTGTTGTTTTGTTTTCACTAAATTGAGACAAGTCTGATTCACAAGATTACACATGAGAAGAGTTTTTGTTGGTTGATTGTTTGGTTTGGTTTTTATGGTTGACTGTAGATTTGGTTGTTTTGTCTGTGTTCATATCTAATAGCTCATATTGCCTTTTGCCAGAGAGACTTTGTTGGAAAATACACACATAAGGAAGTTAACCTAGCCATACACATCATCGTAGTTTAATATTGTTCTGAAGGTATGTGCAGATAAAATTCTTGCTTAGCTGGAGAACTCAAGACAATCAGCTAGACAACTACTATAAACAATGAAAAAATCCAGTATGGTAAAAAACATAATATGGAAAAGCAATAGTTTTCATACATATAAAAAGCAACCAGAAGCTATAACAGAAGGAATCACTACCCAAAAAATTTATAAAAAGATAAAAAGTCCTCCAGATAAGCTTAATGGCCATTTTTCAAAAGACTAAAACAAATGGAAAGCATATCATGTTTTTTGGCTTAAAAGACTCGGCATCTTGTAAGATGTCAATTATTTCAAAGCTAACTTATAAATATTGTGCATCCCACTTCTAAAATTACTAGTAGGATTTTTTTTCTCATTCTAGACAAGTTGATTTTAAGGTTCTATCATAAAACTAAATGAGCAATAAGAGCCAGGAGAAAGTATTTAGGGAAAAATAAAAAGAATTAGGAAGGACTGATCATACCAATTACTAAAGAGAGAAGAGAGGGAGGGAAGGACAGAAGGTGGAAATGTAAGTCTATATAATTGCCTGCATCTGCATGGAACATCTCAGAAGAAATTGGCAACACTGGTTGGCTCTGTATATGCCTTTTGCACCATTTAAAAATTTTATATCATATGCATGTATAATGCACGTAAAATGTAAAAAATAAAATAATTATAATATTTAGATGTTAATTGGATAAATAAAGATTGTAATAATTTTCTGTTCTATCAAACTAATGGAAGGATTATCAACTGCATTGAATTATCTGGAATCCATTTATGTATAGCAGGTTTACAATCTTAGTCAGAGATTACTTATACCTCTGTAATAGAAAATAGCTTATAATGTGCTATATTTTGAAGATTTCATTCTAGAATCTAGAACAGTCAAGTCTTCCAAAACCATTTCACATTAAGCCATAGCATTCAGAATAGTCATTTTAAGAAAAGAAAAAAGAAAAAGAAAGAAAAGCACTGTTTCTATAAGTGCTATCTAGGAAATACATTAAAATACAATTTTTAATACAAATATATTACTTTTCCCCTCCTGTCCACCTTACCACTATACAAATATCTTGTTATAGATTTAATGGAACAAATGAGCAATTATCTTATACATAGTTCTTAGTCTTGAATTTCAGCAGAATTTCAATGATACTAGGAGGCATAAAATCTATTAAAACCCTTAATATTGTCCCTGGTACACAGAGGCACTCAAGAAATATTTGTTGAATAAACACTAACTACAAAAGATATTTGGTAACTTGTCTTTTGGGATCCAAATGCCATTAAGTGGATTTTAAAATTATGTTAACTGGGATATTTTTCAGGTGTAATTGATATTTTTAAGCTTAATTTTGAAAAGTTGAAATCATAGGAATTAGTACCAAAATAGTATCAATACAAAAGTAGCCAGAAAAGAAAATAAAGCCCCTATTTTCCAAAAAATATAGCAAAAATATTCTATTTGTTCTCCTATAATGACTTGGTCATTCAAGATCCCCAAAAGGTATTATTATAAAAAGACACATCCCTCCTTGCAGCATTATAATAGTAGTAGCAAAAGTCTGAACACAGTCGAAATATCCTCCAATAGAGAACTGAATAGCTATTTAAAAGAATAAATTAGGTTTGTATGTGCTGGTGTAGAACAAACAAGATATTCTGTTAACTTTTTAAAACATGTTTATTTATTCTGAGAGAGCACCTGTGCATGCACACACAAGGGAGGGGGGGGGGCAGGGAGAGACTCCCAAGCAGGCCCGACCCTCAGCATGAGCCCAGTCTCATGACTGGGAAATGACCACCTAAGTGGATAACAAGTCAGACGCTTAATCACCTGAGCCACCCAGGCGCCCCTGTTAACTCTGTTAAAAGCAGGAAACTGAACAAGGAGCAGAGGGTTCTCAAGTCAGTGTGTAAGGGCTGGAATTGCACACAATCCAAATGTCCCTTGAAGATCCGTTGGAGCAGTGCCAGTCGGGCGGCTTACAAACCCTCTCTCAGTAAATCCTGCATAGAGCTGGTGTTTCCTCTGGCACCGAAAGGCATTTCAATTCTTCAGTTGCACATCAGATGAAGCAGGCTTCCATTTAAGGGCCATGTTGTGTGATAAACACAGTCTTTAAAAGCTAGGCTCTCTTCAGCCATAGAAAAGAAGGAAATCCTGCAGTCTGCAACGACATGGATGAATCTTGAGGGCATCATAGAAAGTAAAATAAGCCCGTCACAGAGGGACAAATGCTGTGTGACTCCGCTTATATAAGGTCTCTAAAGCCGTCAAATTCATAGAAGAATGGTGGTTGCCAGGGGCAGCGAGGAGGGGAAAGGAAGAGCTGCTAATCACCGGGTATAAAGTTCCAGTGATGCAAGATGAGGAAGTTCTAAAGATGTGCTGTGCAACACTGCGCCATGTTGAATGTAATTAACAGTATTTATGGTGCGCTTTACAGTCTGTTGAGAAGGTAGATCTCATATTAAGTGTCCTTACCACAGTAAAATAGAAGTCCACGAAGTCTAGATTCAAAGCTGTTGTACTACAACAACATCTCTCTGTGGGATTCTTGCCAAAAAATGTTTAAGCTGAATCTGTTCATGAAGAAATAATCAGATAAATCCAACATATAGGACAGTCTTCTATGTAACCAGCCTAAGTTCTTCAAATATTAAATGTTACAAAATAAAGTAAAACAAAAATATAAATGCAAAGAGACTAAGAGACACAACAACTAAATGGAATGTGTGAATCCTGAATTGGGGAGGGAAAAAAATCTGTAAAAGACACTTTCTGGACAACTGGAGAAATTTGAATATGGATTCTAGATCAGATGATATTATAGAACCACTGTATATCTTAAGGGTGTGATCATGCCTGATCACCAAGAGGTGAAATGTCAAGAGGTCTGCAACCTACTTTTATGGTTCAAAAAAATACACAAATAGTGCAGATGAATGTGACAAAATGTTAATAATTGATAAATATATGTGAAGGGTATATGGGTATTCATTGTACTATTTTTCTTTCTATAAATCTGAAAATATTCTATTTAAAAATTGAAGGAGGGGCACCTGGGTGGCTCAGTTGGTTAAGCCGCAGACTCTTGATTTCCACTCAGGTCATGATCTCACCCACTGGTGATTTTGAGCCCAGTATCTGGCACTGTACTGACAATGCGGAGCCTGCTTGGAATTCTCTCTCTCTCCCTCTCTGTCTCTCTGCCCTTCCCCCACTCATGCTTTCTCCCTCTCTTAAAATAAATAAACCTTAAAAAAATAAAAAATTGAAGGACGGGGCACCTGACTGTCTCACTTGGTAGAGCATGCGACTCTTAATCTCAGGGTCAAGAGTTCAAAGCTCCACATGGCGTGTAGAGTTTACTGAAAAATAAAAATAAAATAGGGGAGCCTGGGTGGCTGAGTCTGTTAAGCATCCTACTTTGGCTCAGGTCATGATCTCAGGCTCAGCTCGTTAGTTCCAGCCCCGAGTCAAGCTCTGTGCTGACAGCTCAGAGCCTGGAGCCTGTTTCAGATTCTGTGTCTCCCTCTCTCTCTGCCCCTCCCCTGCTTGTGCTCTATATTTCTCTCTTCCAAAAATAAATAAACATTTAAAAAATAAAATAAAACTTTTTAACAATGAAAATTTTTAAAATTTTAAAAATTAAAAATTTGAAGAGAAAAATTCCCTTTGCTCCTAACACAACATCACTACCAAATTTCCCCTTCCTTCTTACTCAACCATGTGGCTTTCCATCTCCATCCTTCTTGCCCAAATGGATTGTCGGTGCTGTTCAAGAAAGCCAGCACTTGATTCATTTCTTCCAAAAATATTATGAGGCATAGACAGTGTCTCAACTTGAGCCCGTGCTTCCTTTGTCTTTGCCTCTCTTGGCTAACTTGTGAACTTGGTGAGATCAGGAACTATGCTTTTATCATCTTTATAACCCCAGTGTTGAAACACAATAAGGGAAGGCAATAAACATGAACTGAACTGAGGCTTTGGGCCAGTTCACTGATCTTTAGTACCTATTGTGTTACTCTTTAATAAAGTGGGTACCAGATTTCATGGCCAGATGAAAAAAATGCTGAAACCAAATCATTAAATTGAAATTCTAGGGCTGCCTCTTCCATGAGTATGGATACAAAGAGCCATGCTTATGGTAGCTTTGGGCCACCTTAGCAGGAGTATGAAATACAAAGCCTGCCCAAAGCAGAATAAAGTGAAGGTTTTTGTATTGCCATCTGTGCATGCTGCTGGCTCTATCTGACTTCCACCTGTTAGCTTTTTATTCCTTAATACTATGCTGACAGTATTTTCTGTGGTGATAGAGCTGCAGAGCCCGTCCCTGGCAACATAACTGTATCCTACTTTAGAGTAAATAAGAGTGTTTCAAGCAAATTGGAAACTATAGGACAGAAAGAGCCACAGATGGAACACACTGGGAACAGGAGGGGAATGCTGCATTGCTCATAGGCCCCACAGCCCAGGAAAGGAGTGACTCCGAAGTGCTGGCAGTGGACCCGAGCTGACTAAAGCCATGTGTCCGAAGAACAAGCCAAATAAGAAGAAGCTCCTTTATTCTGTCACAAGAATCAAATCTATCCATCGTGATCGATGTTTCACTTTTTAAAAAAGGTTTCCTCTTAACTTCAGTCATTGCCCGTTACTTTTCCTTCTCCTTTCCTATCCCTTCTTTTCTCTTCAGAGATGTCTCTAGAAAAGAAACACATAGCCCTCAACCAGCTGACATTTAAATTCTGCAGAACACTCTGAAATGAAAGTTCTTTTGTTTACAGTAAGGTTTAAGAGACCCAATGCAGCCATGAAAAGTCATGAAAGTCATGATGATTGGTTAAAAACAAAACTAAATTTAAATAAAAGTATTGCTAAGAGTATTAGGAATGGCAAAAGTAGGTCTGAGGACCTTTTCTGAAAGAAAGTAAGGCTAACACTGTTACCTGGCTTTAGGAAAATTGCTTATTCTTTTCATAGCCATGTATTCCCTTACTTCCTATTCTCCTTCTTTTTTTTTTTCTATTAGTCCAGGAAGACATCAGAGGAGAATACAAGAAGGTAAAAACATATATAAAACCAGAAAATGTAAGGCCATTGCTTTCAAAGCAGTGGTCAGGCAAGAGGCAGCCTGTTGAAATTCCCAGGAGATTTCTATCTACCTACTCGGCCTCGCTCTGAACAAAATATGTATAATTCCCCCAAACTGATGTGTGACCTGTTGTGTACCTACCCCTATTTACACAGTTGATCCCACGCTTCCTCTCCCAATCACCACTATCAGTTAGTCTGGGCCCAGGAGGTCAGATACTCAGATTTACCAGCTCCCGCTCCCTGCCGATACCAGAACTCTTGGTCTGGCTAAAGGAAGAAAAATAGTGACACACTTTTCACCACCAGTTTCAGCCCTGACTTCTTTCCAATTGAGAGTCCAATAAAATCTAATCTCTTGATTAAGTTTAAAAAAAAAAAAAAATGGAGACGTTTGTAATGGCAGAACACACTGGCCCAAGACAGGGGCTGGGAACTGGTAGAAATAATTGGTGATGTAAAATATGTTCCCTTTCCTACCCTCTTTTGTATCTTCAAGTCCTTTCTTCTGCATCTACCTGCCCTCTCCTCCTTTTCTTTAAATTGTATTCTAGGGGCGCCTGGGTGGCTCAGTCGGTAAAGCGTCCAACTTCAGCTCAGGTCATGATCTCGCGGTCAGTGAGTTCGAGCCCCGCATCAGGCTCTGGGCTGATGGCTCAGAGCCTGAAGCCTGCTTCCGATTCTGTGTCTCCCTCTCTCTCTGCCCCTCCCCAGTTCATGCTCTGTCTCTCTCTGTCCCAAAAATAAATAAACGTTAAAAAAAATTTTTTTAATTGTATTCTAATTCTAGTATCATTAATATACAGGGTTAGATTAGTTTCAGGTGTACAGTATAGTGATTCAACAATTCTAGACATCACTCAGTGCTCATCATTGGTGTACTCTTAATCCCCTTCACCTAATTCACCCATCCCCCCACCCACCTTCCCTCTGGTGACCATCTGTGTGTTCTCTATAGTTAAGGGTCTGGCTTTTTGTCTATTTTTTTTTTCCTTCATTCATCTTTTGGGATCTTAAATTTCACATATGAGTGAACCCATACGGTTTGTCTTCTTCTGACTTATTTTACTTAGTATTATATTCTCTAGATCCATCCACAGTATTGCAAATGTTAAGATTTCATTCTTTTTATGGCTGAATGATATTCCATGTATATGTGCCCCATCTTCTTTATCCATTCATCTCTTGATGAACACTTGGGCTGCTTCCATAATTTGGCTATTGTAAATACTGCTCCTATAAACAGAGTGGTGTATATATCTTTTAGAATTAGTGTTTTTCTATTCTTTGGATAACTATCCAGTGGTGCAATTACTGGATCCTGTGGTAGTTCTCTTTTTAGTGTTTTAAGGAACCTCCATACTGTTTTCCACAGTGGCTGTACCAGGTTGCATTCCCACTAGTAGTTCGTGAGGGTTCCTTTTTCTCCACATCCTCGACAACACTTGTTTCTTGTGTTTTTTATTTTAGCCATTCTGACAGGTGTGAGGTGATATCTCATTTCCCTAATTTGCATTTCCCTCATGATGCATGATGTTGAACATCTTTTCATGTATCTGTTGGCCACCTGTAGGTCTTCTTTGGAGAAATGTCTGCTCATGATTTCTGCCCATTTTTTAACTGGTTTATTTTGGGGAGGGGTGTTAAGTTGTATCAGCTGTTTATATATTTTGGATACTAACCCCTTATGAGATGTGGCATTCACAAATATCTTCTCCCATCCAGTAGGTTGTCTTAGTTTTGTTGATAGTTTCCTCTGCTGTGCAGAAGTTTTTCATTTTGATATCATCCCAATAGTGTATTTTTGCATTCATTTCCCTTGACTCAGGAGACTCATCTAGAAAAATGTTTTTTGCTTTCTCCCTTTGTTCTCTTCCTCTTGACCCCTTCCCCACCCTATGCGGAATTAGTGACTCCCACAGGTGTCAATTAGCAACTCCCAAAGGCACTTGACTTACTAAAATTATTTGTCTCCTGGAGTCAAGACTATGAGCTCCCTTCTCCTTTTCACTCATTTGTCAGGTTGGTGGCCAACAAGAAGATTTGGCCCAAATTAGTATACAGCGATCCACTAGCTTTATGTGCCCTGATGTTTATTGAGCAATGCTCTGTACCAGTGAAGAGAAGAAAGTCTTGTCGTCATCTGCAAGAAGTCTATGTACCAACAGAGGAAAACAAACATACAAACAACTAAATCTAACACAAAGAGAATCCCAGAGGTGAAAATACAGAGGGGAGTGATTTGTGGTGATCAATGAATGGTGATTTCACCAATGCTACTGGATTGTACTGCAGGAAAAAAAAAATGGTTTTTTCTAAAAACATTTAAACAGACAAAAGTGTAAACCAAAGATTTGTTGGATATCATACAAAGAAATCTTCAACCTCAAAAAGCATCTCTCCTCCCAAATTTTTTAAACGGGTGAGGCACTACACAGTACAAATGCTTATGCTTTAGCAGAGCAGGAAGTATATCGATAGAACACCAGAGTAACTGCTTATAATGCTGTGTTCCCACCTGTGGTGACTCTTACTCAAGAATAGCACTTATTGGGGGGGCGCCTGGGTGGCTCAGTGGGTTAAGCGTCCGACTTCAGCTCAGGTCATGATCTCATGGTTCGTGGGTTCAAGCCCTGCCAGAGGGCTCTGTCCTGACAGCTCAGAGCCTGGACCCTGCTTCGGATTCTTTGTCTCCCTCTCTCTCTGCCCCTCCCCTGCTCATGCTCTGTCTCTCTCAAAATTAAATAAACATAAAAAAATTAAAAAACAAAAAAGAATAGTGCTTAATTTGTTGCAAGATACTACAAAATAAAGCTGCCTAAATACGTAGGTCTACACAACATAAAGCAAGCGGGGGGGGGGGGGGGCAGGATATCTGACTGGGAGGTCATTCCCCTCCTTCCCTTCTTTTAGTTACCCAGGGAATTGAGGGAGTTCACAGAAAGTGGACCTGGGTGAGTAACCTAACAAACATGTTCTAGTGTTGGGCAACCACAACACATGGAAAGGGCAACACCACTGGGAGAAGGGAGGAATGCAGGAGGGAGAAGAGAGCCAGTCACAGGCAGCATCCGAGGCCCCAGAGGCCCTGACTATAAATAACCGCTTTCCCCCATGTCCCTGTCGCCTCTTCCCAAAGTTAGAGTTAGATTCCTGGCCAAAGGCTACACCATACTCCCGCGGCTTCCTTTCCCACAAAGCGACATTCCCTAATGAAGTACGGTGGCAGCTGCCAGTGACCAGCAGGGGATTGGGAATCCAGTGTCCCCTTGTTCCATCCCTGCCTCCCATTTGCTAGGGTTTGGAGAACCTCTGTGCTCCAGCTTCTTCATCTGAAAAATGGGGCAGTGATGATGATGATGATGATGATAACTAGCCATCATAAAATGGGTGCTGTGCTAAGTGCCTCACATGCATTATTCACGTAATCTTCAGGAAAAAACACTTCGAGGCAGTATTAATTATTATTATAAGTAATGATAATACTGTCTCCTTTACAGATGAAGACATTGCAATTCTGAGAGGAGTTAATTAACTAACCCAAGGTCTAACCTCGCTGCCTGAACTCTTGACTCTTGATCCTTCGTATTATTGTAATAATACCTGTCTAAACGGGATGTTGAAAGGTTAACATTAATGGATATGCACACCAATTAATGCTACTGTCAGTATTTTTGACAGCTATTGCTGTTGACGGTGTTACTGTTTTTGTTGCTTTTCTCTACCTCCAGATGTTGGGAATTCTGAAGTCTATTAAGCACAAATCACCGACCCATATATACACTGGCAAGTCTAAGCCGATGCCTTGGGGACATTTTTGAGCCCCAAGTAACAAAACCAATATACCTTTTAGATATTTCGTTGTTAAAATATATCTTCTGAGGATGAATGAGACATCAAGAGGGAAGGAAATGGGATTCAGTACTAGTATCTCAACTTACTACCTAAAATGCTTCCCAATGCTTATGTTTTTTAAAAAGTTCACAATGACAGGGGCACCTGAGTGGATCAGTCAATTGAGCATCTGACTTCAGCTCAGGTCGTGATCTCACGGCTGGTGAGTTTGAGGCTCGCGTCAGGCTCTGTGCTCACAGCTCAGAGCCTGAAGCCTGCTTAGGATTCTGTGTCCCCCTCTCTCTCTGCCCCTCCCCTGCTCATACTCTCTTTCCCTCTCTCAAAAATAAACATTAAAAAAAAATTTTTTTTAAGTCCAGAATGACAAAATGTAAGGTACATTGTTCTCACATGTTTCACTTAAATTTCCTCAGTTAAAATAATGTGTCAGATGCTAGCTTTTGACTATCCAAACCATACTTTTGCCCCACCTTATCTTTTAATTCATTTTCATTATCATGAAATAACTATGATAAATGTTTCAACCTCTGATGTGCTAACACGCCAATCAGATGAAACATAGCAAGCGTCTGACATACACCTGGAGACTTCCCTAAGCAAAATAAAATTATTGCATCTCATCACTTCCTTCCTATTGCCAACTAACGTCCCCATGCCTGAAAGGGTCATTTTCAAGTCACATATCTATTTATAATAATGTGTTCACTGTCTTCCTTCCTCTGGCACATTGTCTGTGACCTTGACCATTTCAGGACTGATAAAACAGTGCCATCAACATATGTTGATGAGGCTCTAGACATCTTGTAAGAGATTTCATAGTTATTAAAAGCAATAAAGAGTGACAAGGACAGTTCTACACTATAATACTGCCTGTCAAGAGAAAAATGTCACACTTACCATAAAGTACCCAGAGGCCTAATTAGGGGTGGAAAAAGGAATAATTTCCCGAACACAGTAATGAGGGGCTAGGGTAAAACATGGCAGCAAGGGAAAGTGCGTCCTCTCCAACGTGCTTGCGTGGAACCTAGTCCCCTCCAAAGGGTCCAGGTGAGAGCGATGGTTCCGTGTCCAAAATGTGGAGCATCAATGGATGCCAAGTGAGCAGCACATGAAGAGGTGCCAGTAAGAACTTCTGTGAAGAAATAAGATATTCTGAGTTTTTGAACATTTCCTAATAGCATCAATATGAAAACTAAAATAATGAATCCTCCCAGGTACCTTCTAAGAACATTAAAGGAATTTAAATACCACAGTTCCCAAATGCTCATACCCATAAACACAAATCCATACACCCCGCAGAGCTGTAAATAAATTCTACCTGAAGGTCTCCTTCCTGTTCACATAGGTCTCCATAAAATCTAGTAGGATCCCCTCCCTTTTGTCTTAGGCTTTATCCTTGTCATTCCTATCTATCAGTGACAGGAGGTTAATAAAAATAAATAAAAACCAGTGTCCCTATAACCCAGCAGGAAGCGCTTGTGGCACCTCAGGGCCCTCTGTCAACCAGGGGCGTTTAGTGTGTCCTCAGCCATCCTTCCAGTTCATTGTAGGATTCTGGGGTGCATGGCTGTAGACAAGAAGAGTCTCGGCAGCAGCCCCACACCCTCCAGCTTGGTCCTTTGCCCTTCTTTTCGTGACGGGGCAGAGCCTGGGGCTGGGAACTTGACATCACTCCCTCTTCTCGGGGATGCTTCAAAGATGGCTTCAAAGATAGCAATGGCTTCCAAGATGGAACAGCTTTTTCCCAAGTGACTTTTCTCACCTTACAGAAAAATCATCTATTCCTCACTTCTGCTTCTCAATCTTCTGCACCTGTCAACACCCACGGCTATCCCAGCTCTGCCACTTCTCAGCTGTGGGAACCTCTCTGGGCCTCAGTTTCCCCATGTGCAAAAGGAGGGTAGTAATGGGGTCTACTGCTGCTGTGAGGATTAAATTGGTTCATGTAGAGAATGTGCTTACAACAGTCCCCTAGGACATAGTAAGCACCAAATAATTGCTATCATTTATATTAGTAGTAGTAGTAGCAGTAATGGCAGTATTCTCTGTCACCGACACAAGGGACCCCAATAGTGTTATCTGTCCCTCCTTTAGATTAGGTTGAGAGTGAATAGAGTCTGTCGTAGGGGACAGATGAAGAACAGAGCCTACTGCCAGTGCTCTGGGACCTTTACCGGAAGGTTTTCATTTTCTCTTGACAGGACGCACTGTATGTTGAAAGTGTCCTTGCCACCACTATGGTATTAATAACTGCAAAACGTGATGAGGGAATCGTAAACATGTCAGTGACTTGATTCCATGGGTTTACATCATGATGGAAATAGTCAAGGTCACAAACAATGGGACAGAGGAAGAGAGCGGCTCCGTGATACCAAGCCCAGATTTACCCAGCTTTTTTGTAATGTGTACTTTTTAGGATTTTAGTCCTATTCACTGTCTGTGTTTGATGTATTAATTGTTCCCTGACTACATTTTGTAGTTTGTGTAACATCCCAGCTTATAGATTGAGTCAGGGTGGTGACAGCAAGTGGCAGAAAAATAATTATCTAAAATCATTCCCAAACCCAGAATGAGGTGTAGAGCTGTGGCAATAGACTGGCACATTACTTGTTTCTTCTGCCCCAAATTTCTAGTAACACTCAAAGGCTGGGGTTTTGAGATCTTTTGCCTAAGGCTTAAAATAATAATAGACCCAATCACTTATATTCTTTTTTGTTCATCCAACATTTGAAATCTTTATAAGCTCTAAAATAATATGTTCTGATCACTGAAAATTTCATTTTATGGGATCCTATCATTTCAACACATGTCTTAACCTAATTTATTTTTGTTCACCCTAAATATAAAGAGACATCCTGGAACCGAAGTAGTTGCAGTCAGAATCATTGACATCGACTGATTTACTTAGCATTGTACACATTCTTCATAGGATGAGGGGAGATGTGTTCCAAAATGCGTAACTGAAAAATTATAACAGTAAAAGAATAATATTATACTATGAAATGTCCTTAAAAAATTAAATATGTATGTCCTTACCTTGGTGTAGATGGAGTAAAATGGTCAGAAGACAACGTGTGCCTGGTGGTGGATTGATCCACAGGCAATTCTGTTCTCAACCCATTGTGCCCACTGTAGGGGTTCAGACAACTGCCTGTGGATGGTGAGAGAGGATCAGGTCCTACTACTATCTCAGATCAACACATCCAAACCCAAAAGACTGTACAATTGGTTCTTCACTCAACTCCAAGTGATGTAGTCCATCTCATACAGTGATGGAATCCATCCTGTACCACATCAAAGTGTGGTGAGGAATAGAGAGTGGCATCCCTAGACTAACTCATTCCTAGGTACTAACTGTGGGAATGAGACCTGCTCCCTTATGTTTGGGAGCCCCAGATGGCACCCCATCAATAGTCAGTAAGTGACCACCCCTGTTGCCAGCCTTCTATGCATTCTCTCCCTCTCCCCTAGAGTTCCTCTCTCCCTGTGGTTTCCACATCTCTGGTGTCCTGACCATCAGAGCGGGTTATCATTATCTACTCCACATGGTTCTATGGCTAGATAGGGAAGATTCGGAAGATTCGGTAGAGGTGGTTGGGAAGGAGTCCCTCACAACCATCTGGTCTCTGGGTGAGACCACCTTACATGGCAAAAGTTAACCTCCTGCTAGTATAATTTTCCTACCTTGTTAAGTTAAAAGAGGGTAGGCCTTCTTCCTAGCTTTGGGTTATATTTCAAAAAGCTGCCTTCAATTACCATATTACCCTAGATAAAGTAGCTGCCCCAACCCTCTCTATTCCATTAATTAATTTTTTTCATTCTTAGAATTTAGCATTAGATAAAATTTATATGATTTTTTTTACATACTAATTGTCTCTCTGTCCATCTTCCCCCTGACCCCAGCCCTACTAGAATATAAGCTCCATGGGAACATAGGCATCACTTCTCTTCGGCTATTCACTGTTTTATAACCAATTTCTATAAAGGTGCCTGGCACAAGGTAAGTAAGTTCCAGATCTGCATGTCCAATTGTTTATTGCTTTATCATACGGGCATCTGAAAGACAACTTGGAAAAAGCAGAATTCTGCAAAGAGTTCCCAGAAAATCTACTCTTCCTCACTTATTTTCTACCACCTACCATTCTGGCCAGCCAGAAAATCCAGTTATCCTTGAATAAACTTCTCTCTCTTCTTTCTCCAATTCCCCACATTCCTCTCCTCTTTCACCACTTTCCTCCTCCTTTCCCTCCACCCATCTCACCCCCTCCATCCTCTCACCACATCTAATTGACTTTCAACTCCAGCCAGTTCTTCCTCCTCAAGCAATCCTGCCCACCTGTGTTAGAGCCTCAGTGAAGCCTTTTCCTTAACACTGCAGCTAGCAGTGATCACCCCTGTGCATCACACCAGTGTGTCTCTTGAGTCAATCAATGCGTTTTAGGTCCTTTTAGGGTCTCACACTTTCTTGAGAATCTGATAAAAGTCATGGGTCCAAGAAAATCCACATGATCTTAAACTTCTCTGTAAAATGTCAGGACTCCAGAAAACCAAAGCAGGAAGTATCATAATCCCAGACTTCAAGCTATACTACAAAGCTGTAATCATGAAGACCGTATGGCACTGGCACAAGAACAGACACTCAGATCAATGGAACAGAATAGAGAACCCAGAAATGGACCCACAAACGTATGGTCAACTAATCTTTGACAAAGCAGGAAAGAATATCCAATGGAATAAAGACAGTCTCTTCAGCAAGTGGTGCTGGAAAAACTGGGCAGCGACATGCAGAAGAATGAACCTGGACCACTTTCTTACACCATACACAAAAATAAACTCAAAATGGATGCAAGACCTCAATGTAAGACAGGAAGCCAGCAAAATCTTCAAGGAGAAAGCAGGCAAAAACTTCTTTGGTCTTGGCCGCAGCAACTTCTTATTCAACACGTCTCTGGAGGCAAGGGAAACAAACGCAAAAATGAACTACTGGGACCTCATTAAAATAAAAAGCTTCTGCATAGCGAAGGAAACAATCAGCAAAACTAAAAGGCAACCGACAGAATGGGAGAAGATATTTGCAAACAACATATCAGATAAAGGGTTAGTATCCAAAATCTATAAAGAACTTATCAAACTCAACACCCAAAAAACAAATAATCCAGTGAAGAAATGGGCAAAAGACATGAATAGACACTTCTCCAAGGAAGACATCCAGATGGCCAACCGACACATGAAAAAATGCTCAACATCACTCATCATCAGGGAAATACAAATCAAAACCACAATGAGATACTACCTCACACCTGTCAGGATGGCTAACATGAATAACTCAGGCAACAACAGATGTTGGCAAGGATGCGGAGAAAGAGGATCTCTTTTGCATTGTTGGTGGCAATGCAAGCTGGTGCAGTCACTCTGGAAAACAGTATGGAGGTTTCTCAAAAAACTAAAAATAGAACTACCCTACGACCCAGCAATTGCACTACTAGGCATTTAGCCACGGGATACAGGTGTGCTGTTTTAAAGGGACACATGCACCCCCATGTTTATAGCAGCACTATCAACAATAGCCAAAGTATGGAAAGAGCCCAAATGTCCATCGATGGATGAATGGATAAAGAAGATGTGGTATATATATACAATGGAATATTACTCGGCAATCAAAAAGAATGAAATCTTGCCATTTGCAACTATGTGGATGGAACTGGAGGGTACGATGCTAAGTGAAATTAGTCAGAGAAAGACAAAAATCATATGATTTCACTCATATGAGGACTTTAAGAGACAAAACAGATGAACATAAGGGAAGGGAAACAAAAACAATATAAAAACAGGGAGGGGGACAAAGCATAAGAGACTCATAAATATGGAGAACAAACTGAGGGTTATGGGAGGGGTTGTGGGAGGGGGTATGGGCTAAATGGGTAAGGGGCATTAAGGAATCTACTCCTGAAATCATATGCTAACTAATTTGGATGTAAATTTTAAAAAATAAAAAATTAAATTACAAAAAATATTTAGAATGTGAAAAAAAATGTCAGGACTCTAAATACTTATTGCAACAAGCATCATGGTTATTTTGTTATAACCATTTTTTTTAAGATTTTTAAAAATTTTTAATTGATCTCTTCACCCAACACAGGGCTGGAATCCACAACCCCGGGATCAAGACTCTCATGCTCTACCAACTGAGCCAGCCAGGTGCCCCTTTGAAACTATTTATTTATACACCTATCTCCCTCACTAGAATGTAAGTCCTCCTCGGACATGTTTGTATCATGTTTTATCTTTTTCCTTTAATCCCTTTACATGTAGCACTGTGTTTAGTATGCACAAGATACTAAAAAATGTCCATGGACTATCTAGTGCAATATTCAGGTATCAGATTAATACAGCATTTCCAAATACTAGTCATTTGAGTAACACTCTCACAATTTTTGCCATATCTGCCACAACTTGTCCTATTACTTACTTACCTACCATTTGTGGTAGATTATTTGCAAAATTATTGCCAAAGCTTCTTTCCATCTCTGGACATGAGTGCCTCTAATCTCCCAAAAAGATGTGAAGTCTATTTCTCCTCCCCTTGGATCTAGACTTGTCCAGTCACATGCTTTAACCAGTCGAATATAGCAGAAGTAATACTTTTTGACTTCCAGGTCTAGGCCTTAAGACATTTTGCAGCTTTCTTTTTTAATCTCTGGAGATCCATCCATGATGTGAAAAAGCCCAGGTCAGACTACTGAATGATGAGAGGCCACATGGAGAAAGAGGCTCAGCCAGTTTCAGCCATTCCAGCCACTCCAGCTGGGCTGACGGGCATGAGGGAAGCCATCTGGGACCTTCTGGCCTCATCCAAGTTCTCAAGATGAAGGAATGACCCCATCGGATATCATGTGGAGGAGAAGAATTGCCCAGTTGAGTCTAGCTAACCCACAGAATCCTAATAAGTCACTGTTTCTTAAGCCACTATGTTTGGGGTAGCTTGTTACACAGCAACAGAGAACTGATTTACTGTATTTCCTTAAATAAACTTTAAAAAAAATTTTTTTTAATGTTTATTTATTTTTGAGACAGAGAGAGATAGAGCATGAATGGGGGAGGGTCAGAGAGAGGGAGACACAGAATCTGAAACAGGCTCCAGGCTCTGAGCTGTCAGCACAGAGCCCGACGCGGGGCTCGAACTCACGGACCGCGAGATCATGACCTGAGCCGAAGTCGGCCGCTTAACCGACTGAGCCACCCAGGTGCCCCTAAATAAACTTTTTTTAACAAGTATATGTTGAAAGAAAATTTTTGTCACTTCCATAGGGAAAACTAGTATCACTTTTCATAAAACTAAACACAATTTAAAAAAAAAAAAAAAGAATAAAGCAATGTTATTCACTTCTAGCCAAATACTGCTGCATACGGAAGCCTCTGCATTAGTTCCAAAGGCAGATGCTCAAATGTCAGAAAAGTATTAAAAGGTACACCGGAAGTAAACTGGAAATCTCTCTTTGGTGTAAACTGGACTGAAAGAAAATAGAATGAAAATAACATGCTCACTCATCCTGACACGTGATATTATTTAGTGTTCTATCACCAAAAATCATTATTTTGCAGCTATAGGTACTAAATAATAACCAAGGTGGTAAACAGCCATGGCAAAAATTGAGAAAGTTACTCAAATGACTGACATTTGGAAGATGCTGTATTAACCTAATACCTAAACATTGAGACAGGACCCAACTCTTTTAGTACCTTCTACACAACAACACAATGCTAAACAGAGAAGGGTTTGAATGAAAGATAAAACATAGTGCAGTCCCATCCTAGAAATACTTCTATTCTACTAGAGGAGACAAGGAAGTGAATAAACAGTGACCATTCACTAACCACGGTAAATGTAACTGTATTAGATTTACAATATAAAGTCCATGGACTCAGACTTCAAATCTCTTATATTCTATATAAAAGTTTGAGGGTAGGTGGCTATTTTGGGGTCCATAACTTTCACCAGATCCTCAAAGGGATCCCCTAGAGTCCCACTCCGTAACCTGGGAAACACTGGATTAGATAATGCATATCTATTATTCTTGGTTCAGTTGTTTCTAACTCAAGACTTTTCCAGATTGCCTGGACATTCCTTTTTAGTTTGTAATTCTGAAATCAAAACTCTGGCCTTCTATTTCCTCTTTATGATTTTATACCTTTCTCACAAAACTATATAAAAGTTCTCTTAAACTCCCTGATGACCAACTCCCCTATAGATCTCAACCATATTTTAAGCTCTTTGAAACTAGAGACATGTCATATAACTTCCTGCCTTCTATTATCAATAAACATCTGCTAAATGAAGAATAAACCTCCTAGAACTCCTGCAGGAAGTTTTTCCTGCTGTCTAGGACTGATTAAAAATGTGTTTTCTATTGCTCAGACTATGAACACTTGAATGTGAATTGAGTCTGAAATGTGTGTATAATAAAATAGTCGGGGGAAAGAAAGCACCAAGTTCTTCCTGCATTGTGTTCTGTGTGTACATTCACAAATGTCTGCCTGGACTGGCATTCTGTGTCTATGCCTGTTTAGGTCAATGTTGAATATTTTAAATAGTGTGGGGACCATATTTGTTTACACACTGCATGCAGCAGCCATTGCCAAGTTATTCACACACGGACTCAGGACCTCTCCCAGGCACGAAAGTGCTACTGTTGATATTTATGCTTTTCTCACTGTTTCTTCTTATGTCCTATTGCTTGAACATAGCAATTTTGCTTTTCTTTGGAACTTAAATCAATGAACAATATAGACCTCTAAAAGTTTAGTACTCTCATCAGAATTTTTTTTTGATTTTAGCCATGTTGGGAACTAAGTGAGCTGAAGTTCCCTCTGTTCAGAGTTCTTGAAGGTTTGACATTTAAATTTATTCTAAAATAGTTTTTGCATGAAAAACCAAGAAAGGGAGGATTGTGGTTTGTACCTTGGCATGGAATTTTATATGAGTGGGATAGAAACAGAGTGGTGGTGTTGGAGCAGTCTGCACGATTTACTGGCACTGATTGGGGCCGGAGTGGCCCAGTGTCCAGACAAGTACATCATTCATATGACTAATTCTAGCTTTGCCTAGCCTTCACTTCCACCCCCCACACATACACACCATCAACATATATGGAGATATTAGTAAAGCTATCATCTTTGAAATGATTGATTCTCCCCAATGACTCTCCATGCCTGGGCTTTTCCACAAAAGAAGCATGCCTTCAGGACAAGGGATTGCCAAGGGCAGCAAATCGACGGGAGAAGTCCTGTAAAACTTTCTGAGGGGACAGAATGAAACATCTTTCATTCCATGATGTTCTCCAGTGGGTATGCTTCTGAGCCACTGGTGCATCTGAAAATATTATGTATATATATACACACACATTCTAAACTTTAGTATTTTTTTCTAAATACTTTTTAACCTAACATTTAATTTTTAAGGTGTATTTAAGTACCGCCTAAATATACTCCTGGGTTACTCATGTTTGATTTTAGTTCTTAAAATACTCTTTTCATTCCTCTGTATCTCTGAAATTTTTTTTAAGTTTATTTATTTATTTTGAGGGAGAGAGGGAGAGAGAGAGCAGGGGAGGTGCAGAGATAGAGGGAGAGAGATACTCCCAAGCAGGCTCTGCACTACGAGCCCAAGGTGGGGCTCAATCCCATGAGCTGAAATCAAGAATCAGGCGCTTAAGCACTGAGCCACCCAGTGGCCTATATCCTTGAACTTTTTAAGTAATAACACTTCCTTATAACTAGTTTTAACTGATTAACCATGACCTGACATGATAGTTTACAAAGACTTAATATACATTATGAATGTGTAATAGAAAGCACTTGCCACTTGGAATGTACTGCTCACCTAACATAAAGTAGCAGATTTTGAGGAAAATGCCTGGTACATGTTAAAGCCCTACCTCCAGTGGCCCCACACGATTGCAGTGACAGCCCTTGGAAGAGCAGGGAGCCAGCTGAACTCTCACATCTTTTTTCTTAGAGCTTCTTCCAAAAGAAAACAAAGCAGATGTGTGTATTTTCTTGTGTTGAAGGTAGAAGGTTCTAGAAGTACATGTTAGCTGGTGCCTGAGATGCCAACAGAGCGGATAAAGAAAATGGGGTGAATACAAAGAAGTTTAACCAGAGGTCTCCCTGGAATGATTCCTTCCAGGTTGAAAAATCTATTATCCTCTGGTTCAGGGCAATTGAATGAGCACAAAACCCTGCTTCTCCCCAGATCTAAAGAGCAAGAGGAAACTGTGGAATGTTAACGGAAAGGTGGTTTGGTGGATGAACGGGCAGGAGGGTGCAGTCCAAATGCAGCCCCTCGAAGACTATGGTGGGAGAGGCAGGTTCCAGGTGCTTTAAGCCTCTGCACAAGTAAATGGGGTAACGAGGCCATCTGTACATTGCACCCATCTGGAGATGCCCTCCACCTGGTGAAGGCACCCTTGTGTACCTGAAGGGATTGTGCATTCACACAGTCATCCCCGTGGTGGACTCCTCTGGAGACAAGAGCAGGAAAAAGACATTGAATCTCAATCTTGGGAAGTAAATACCCCTTCCCTATTTCCTGGGTCCACAGAACCCAGAAACAGTCAAAATGTCTGGGTTCAATCCCCTGCCCTACTGTTTATCAACGCGTGACCTTACGTTAGTGGCTACACTGGTCTGAGCCCAAGTTTTTTTTAAACTGCACAATACATATAGTGCATTTGAACTGACATACATATAGTGCTTGCTTTACCAACATGAAGTGGCGAGGATAAGGACAGCCCTGGGAACAGTGCCCACAGGTGTGTGTCTATGGGGGGGGGGGGGGGGGAGGCACCGGTGCACACGGTTCACCAGATGTACGGCAGATGGCACTTTAGTCTGTCAAATATGCTAACTGCCCGCGAAGGCCAGCTGAGCCATACCAAGTGGACGTCTGTGCTCCCGACCACGGAGGTCCCTCTGAGCCCACACCGCAGCCTACCTCCTGTAGTCACGTGAATGCTCATGTCCCTCCACTGGCGCTCTGGAGCCCATCCCTTCTCACCCTACTCCAAGACTTTGCTCCAGCAATTGTCTACCTACTCCTGCATCATTGAGTTGTTGCTCTCTACTGGATCATTCCCAGCACACAAATGTGCTGTAATAACTCCTTCCATTAAAAAATTTTTAAAAATGTTCCTGGTCCCACATCCTCCTCCTGCTACCGTTCCATTTCTCTTCCTTTTAAGAGTAAAACTCCAACTCCTCAAAGAGTCGTAGTCTGCCTCCTGTCCAGCCCCTCCCACTCCTTCCAGAATCCATTTCAAACAGCTCTCACCCTCATTACTTCATTGGAATAGTTCCTGTGGAAGTCACCACTGACCCCTCCCCATGGTGCTACATACAAAGGTCTGTTCTCAGCCTCCTCCCATTCACCCTGTCCAACACCAGACACACTTGCTCACTCTCTTCTTAAAATATTTGGTTCACTTGGTTTCTAGAACTTCATTCTGCTCAGAACCCTAGAAGGGCAATCCCTCTCACATGGAATAAAGACCAAAAGCCTTAGAATGGCTTAAAAGGCCCTCTCTGACTACTCTTCTGGGAATGTTCTTCCAGATAACCAAAGAACTCACTTCCTGAATCCCACCAGCTCAAATATCACCTTCTCAGTCTGCAAGTCTTTCCCTGGCCCTGTAGGTAAAATAACTGCCTCTTTAACCTCCTGTCTCCCTTACTAGAAGCTTAATATTATAATCTACATTGTACAAGTGTATGTTTACTTATTTTACATAAGCTTGTTTTGTTCACTGCCCTTTCACCAGCACCTACGACAGTATGTGCACATAGTAGGACTTTAGTTATTTATGGAGTGATCCAGTGAAGTAATCCTAAGCCCTGGAAACTGGACAGAGGCTGTGCACATAGCCAGCCTTCAATGTTTAGTTCGAAGAGGAGAAATTGTCAGAATAGAGGTGGACAGTGCTAGAGATGTTCTGTATACCCTATTTCTATCGGGCTGGATAAATCTCTCCCTGTGGGAAGGTGAAGCAGGACGAAAGCAACATGATGGTTTTGAAAAGTTTCTACAGTACCAGAGAAGATGTTCATGTCTTGTTTGGTGTCCTAAAGAGAGGTGTATGAAAATATGAGCTCTATAAAATGAAAGGAAGAAATTCAAGAACAGATAGACTAAGATGACAGGAGAAATGAGTATGAAGCTACTAGTATAAGAAAAAAAAGGCAAGGAAACTTAAAATGCCGTATCAGGATTAAAGTATTCCTTTGAAGCAATAACAATCATAATGGGTATTGCAGAAAATTAATTGTGCTGTGGATGGATCACTTTAGTAGCCCTTCCAAAATGCAGAACAAAGGTGAAAAAATGCATAAAAAAAAGACTAAAAGTGCTTTTCCAAAATGTTAACAACGTCAGTATCTTCAGTGATTTTAGTTGTCCTTCCTACATACTTTTTTCTACATTTTCTAAATTCTCCAAACATATGTGCAGGATCGTAATAATCAGGGAAAAAGGGAAAGGAAAAAATTAAATTTAAATCTTAAATTATTAAGTTTTTTTTCTTTGAGAGGACAGGGAAATTATTCCCTAGCCCGCTGTGTCCCTTCAGCCTAGCAACGCTATTCTTCCCCTCTGGCAGTCAACCACTTAATCCAGAAATTCCCATAAAACTTGTTTTATTGGAAGTCACTGTAGGATTTAGCTTTTTTAATATGACTAGATCAAGGGGTGTCTGGGTGGCTCAGTCAGTTAAGCATCCAGCTTTGGCTCAGGTCATGATCTCACAGTTCGTGAGTTCAAGCCCCACATTGGGCTCTGTGCTCACAGCTCAGAGCCTGGAGCCTGGATTCTGTGTCTCTCTCTCTGCCCCTCCCCTGCTCATGCTCTCTCTCACTGTCTCTGTCTCTCTCCCTCTCTCAAAAATAAACATAAAAAAATTTAATATGACTAGATCTGAGAAAGGTCCTAATCCCTTGGGTAAAAGTGGGAGCACTAAGAAACGAGCATGAAACGGAGGATAGTGTTTTCTTCACTTTCCTCTACTTCTCTTGTGATGCATACACAGCCATTTTGTGTAACTGCCTGTTAGGACAGAGATTGCCAATTCCACTTAAGAGTACATATTTTGGGTAAGAGGTAAGAAACCGTGCTTGGGCTAAGGGGCCTACGTGATTGTTAGTGTTCTGATGGAAAATTTGCCTCAAGACCCTACAGCTCTAATGTGGTAGCCTTGGCTGCTTCGGCCAGCTTCCAAGACGGCAGTTAGGGCTTTTAAACTTCAATTGGCTCTGCTGGTATGTAGTGTTATTTCTTTCCCTCCTTCCCCAAATTTGCAAGCTTGTTTCTTCTTAAATGCTCCATGAGATGATGCATGAATGCATTTTATTTCCTCAATGGAAATGTAGATGCTGCACAGCTGTTAGACTTGAAATCACCAGGTGGTACTTGGAAGCAGGAACTAAGATGCTGTTGCCAGGGTAACCACACATTCTTCCAGCTATGGGAAGAGCTGCCATGTTTTCTATGCTCTTAGGAATATAGTTATAAAAGGATTGGCTTAGTGCATACGAATATTTACTATTTAAAGAGAACACCCATTTCTCCATAAGCCAGTAGAATATTTGTTGATTATTCATATGCCTGAAAAAGACATTTTATCTTTTCAGGGCATCAGGTCTCATCTTTCTTTGCCATTAGAATTGTAAGGATCTAGAGATAACTAATGTTTTATGCTACCCGTAACATACTGGCACATCTCATTTTATATATTAGATTCATTTTAAATAAGCAATTAGAGCTTGGTATTTATACCCCTGTGAATTCCGTAAGAAAATACATTTATGGAATGTATTTAATTCATCAGTTACGAAAATTGTTATCTCCATTCACAGTAGAGTCTGGGAGATGTAGAGGCTAATCTGAGATTCTCAAAATTGCAGGCATTTGACAAACCTGTAGGGTGGTTTCGGATACATCCTGGCATGTACAGGGTCCTACAACACTAAGAACAAAGCAAAAATGAAGCCAATGACATAAATATTCTTCCTTCCTTCCTCCCTCCCTCTTTCCTTTTTCTAAGATCTATTTCCCGAGCCCCTACTCTGCATTAGGACTGTGGCTGGTGCTGTGAAAGCTTCTCTAGAGATTAAACCCAGCAGCAGAGGTGCAGGTAGTATGCAGGCTCATCCACAGTACTGGATTTTGTCAAACTGTTTTCCAAAGGGGTAGTGCCAGTGAAATTCTCCCATGAGCGATGCAGAAGATTCCTGTTTGTTCTACATCTCCACCAAATTTGGTTTCTGGTGGATACAAAATCCTACCTTCTGACAGTTTTAACTTTGCATTGCCCCGATCACTAAATTCTCATGATTATCGACCATTTGAGTTTGCTTTTCTGCGCACTGCCGATTCACATCCTTTACCCATTTTTCTGCTGGGTTGATTTTAGGGATTCTTTATATATCCCATACATGAATTTTTCCATATGTTTAAATCTCTTAGTTGCTCACTGGTCTTACACTTGTTTACATGTCTTTTAATTTTAGGAGTTTCTAATTTTAACATAGTCAAGTTTGTTTGTCCATGTCTTTATGATTTTTGTACTTTGTTTAAGACATCCTATCTCAAGTGCATAAAATGTTTCCTTTAGATGTTTAAAAATTGTGCTTTACACATTTATGTCTTTAAGCCAGCCATAACTGAGTGTTGTTTATGGTATGATATAGAAACCTAATTTTCCTTTTTTTTCCCCTGTTGTATCTAAATCCATTAGTGAACCATTAAGTTTTCCCTAATCTGGCCTTTCATATATACCATGTTTTCATATATGTATGGATGGATCTGTTTCTAAATTTTCCATTCTGTCCCATCAGCATGTATGGCTAAGCCTTTGTCATTACTATGCTGCCTTGATTACCTTAGCTTCATAATAGGTTTTGATATGTATTAAGGTTAAATTCTGCACCTTGTTCTTCAAAGTTATGTTTTTTTAAGGTTTTTTTTAAAGCTTATTTATTTTGAGAGAAAGAGAGAGAACCTGCAGGGGAGGGGCAGAGAGAAAGGGGGACAGAGTATCCAAAGTAGGCTCCATGCTGACAGCAGAGAGCCCCACGTGGGGCTCGAACTCACAAACCATGAGATTATGACCTGAGCCAAAATCTGACGCCTAACCAAGTGAGCCACCCAAGCAGCCCTGAAGTTTATTTATTTATATTTAGAGAGACATATGCATGCGAGAGTTGGGTAGAGGCAGAGAGTGAGGGAGAGAGAGAATCCCAGGCAGGCTCCGTGCTGTCAGCACAGAGCCCAACATGGGGCTCCATCTCATGAACCATGAGACCATGATCTGAGCCAAAATCAAGAATCTGGATGCTTAACCAACTGAGCCACCCAGTCACCTCTTCCTCTTCAAAATTATCTTAACTATTTTGGGCTCTTTGCTCTTACATGTAAAATGTGTAATACTTTATTGAACTGGTATCATCATCACAAGGATTTTATGCTACAGATTATGCAATTGGTTTTTACATACAAAGGTTAATTAGATAATATACAACCTTATCATTGGCAGCTTGGCTGCCAATTAAGTTGCATACACAAATTCTAAAAATGCCATACCCCAAAATCATGTCAAAAAATGATTTCTGTAAGGGATGCCTGGGTAGTTCAGTTGGTTAAGTGTCCGACTTCGGCTCAGGTCATGATCTCGAGGTTTGTGAGTTAGAGCCGCACGTCGGGCTCTGTGCTCACAGCTCGGAGCCTGGAGCCTGCTTCGGACTCTGGGTCTCCCTCTCTCTCTGCCCCTCCCCCACCCTCACACTCTGTCTCTCTGTCTCTCAAAAATAAAAATAAATAAACATTAAAAATTTTTTTTAAAAAGATTGCTGTATGACTTTGGTTGATTATGAATACTGACCAGGCTTTGGGTCTTTCCTCAGAAAAAGACTCAGCCATCTCACTCTTTGTATAAAGCTCCCATCAGCAGTCTGTGGCTAATTCTTTCCCCTCTGGATCAGTGTCAGTAGTTGGCAGCAGCTTCCATGGTTGCTGAAGACGCCAGCAGAGGCCCCAGCACTGGCTTACTAGCCAGTGTAGGAGGTGAGACCGGAAAATGTCCCCTATCATCTACTCTACTCCCCTACCGCCTCCATGCTGCTTGCCCCTCAGAGTCCTCAACATTAATCGCACTTTTAGGATAGGATTTAAATTAGTCTTTGCACATTTGAAAACTTCAGGCTTGTCGCTGCCTCAATAGCAGATGTAGGAATCTTGCAGGGCTAAGATAATGTTATATGTATCTTTATACTCCTCTCACATATTTACTACATAACAGTGCTCAGAAGTATCTTTTTAAAAATATAGTAACACAATCATTTAGAGCCACCATAGCTATCTCTGTCTTCATCAAATTCTGGGCATGAACTTTGAGCACATTTTATGTGTCAAGCATACTACTGAATACTTTTCATACATCTTTCCAGATTATCCTTACAGCAGTCTTGCAAGGTAGGTAATACAATCCCAAACTTCCAGGTGAGGAAATTGAATACCAGAGAAGTTATTGCCTAAGGAAGGTGCAGTAACTCGCAGTAAGTGATGAACATTCAAACCCAGAAAGTTTCACATTCCAAAGTCCTTGCTCCTTCCTACAACACTTCAGACTATGTTAAAATCTTCTAGTTTAAAACAATAAATATAACTATTTGCATTTTAGGGATACTTACTTACAAATTGCTATATGCCTATATGGTGAACAATTCAATCATTTATTTGAAATGCATTAAGTGCCTATTATATGGCACTCTGCCTGGATATTCTTTTTTTTTTTTTTTTTTTAATGTTTATTTATCTATGTTGAGAGAGAGAGAGCACCAGCAGGGGGAGAGGCAGAGAGAGAGAGAGAGCGCGCACCAGATCGGGGAGAGGCAGAGACAGAGAGAATCCCAAACAGGCTCCACACTGTTAGTCCTGAGCATGACACAGGGCTCGATCTCACAAACTGTGAGATCATGACCTGAGCTGAAATCAAGAGTCAGACGCTTAACCAACTGAGCCACCCAGGCACTCCATGCCCTGGATATTCTTAAAAGCCACTCAAAATTAACCTGAGTGTCAACACACCCTGAAAAAAAGTTAGAAAAAGTGAAAATATCGAATTAGCTAGGACACATTACAAGCAAAACAAACAGAAATTCAAGATTCTCTGACTGATTACTTTGAGAGGCTGCAGATATGCTAACTACTACCAATTTTGCTAAAGAATTGTATATTGTCCTTTTGTCTGGTCTGAGTTGAAAATCCTAAGAATTTTAAACCATTCCAAAAGATTCTGTATATAAGTTGGGACAAATTCACAGGCTAGCTACCAATGTAGATATTTCCCACTACGTGAATTGTGTTACATATCATCAAGTGAGCAAAAGAGATTTTAAAGTTGTACTACTGGTTAAGTCTATGGAAAGTATGGGGAGGGGGGAAAATCTCAAATTTTAGTCAATAAAAAGTGAAAAGCCTGGTTCTCTTCATAGCCTTTGGGTAGCACAGTATGTGGATCTCTGAGCTTCAGTTTTCCAGTTTGCAAAAATGGAGATCATAACCGCCATCTCAAAAGCTCAGGTTGATTAAATGTGATCATGCATTTGAAAAGTACTTTGGAAATTGTAATGCATTTTTGCATTCAATTTGCAATTGAATGCATGCAACATTATTAGATAGAAGCATGATCATCAAAACACCTGTTTCTGGAGTTAGGCTTATACTAACTTATGAGTGAGCTAAAAAAGCAGGCTTCCTGCTCATTTTAGAATGGAAAAAACCCAGGGCAGGAGATGGGAATGGAAATGACAGGTTTCTAAGAAAAGGGTAAGATTAGAAAAATAGAAGTTATTTCAAGTTTCCCTAAGAATGAGAGTAAATATATTTGAAACAATAAAACTTTTTATAGGGAGTAGTCTCTTTGTGGGGGATAGTAGAGATACTACCTTCCAAATTTCAGGACCACTCAAACTGTAAGAAAATAGTCTGGGGAGGTAATGTCAAAGAACCAAGACTTTCTGCTGTGTTTGGTTGAATTCCAAACTTCAATGGGATTTTAATCTATTGCATATCCAATGAGGAATCTGACTGCAGATAATACCGAAAAGAAATATTTGATGAGAAACAGGAGAGGCCAAAACTCACAAATCTTGTGAGGCCGCTCCTGATGTGATTCTATGTCAATAGACGGACTGGTTTACCCAGGGCCTTTCCCAAGCTCTCAATCTTTCAGTTACAGCTTGCTAACTATTGGGAATAAAAGAAAATGCATCATCTTAAATCATAAGCGTAGGTAGAAAAAAAGAACCAATGGTACTGTAGAAATATGATTTATGGCTAAAAGGGTCTAATACTCTGGTGTGTCCTTCTTTGTTTTTAGACTCCTGAAAGTTTCAGCAGCACCCTAACCCTAAATTAAGTGCCTTAATAAAACCTCTGGTGAAAAACAGCCTTGGACTGTCAGCAAGATGCTTGTGGATAATTGTAAGTTGTGATTAGCAATTGTCCATTGGATTCGATGACAAAAATCATGAAACCAGCTCTTCCCCAACTCCAGCAATTTAAGTCAAGTAAGACAGAACAGAATGAACAACACATATTCTGAGCTGAAGCCTAGAAGGGGACATTCAAAAACCTGCCTTCCGGGCTACTGCATTCAATGTAGCTTGTGTTCTGCACCAAACCCTGGGCGGAGGAGGTGGTAGGGGCTGCCATCCAGCCTATACTCCACTTTCAAGCTCTGTCCCTGGGGATGGGACTCTGTCAGCCAGCATGACAAGGAACCTTCTTCAAGTGAAAGGCCTCACGCCTCTGAAGGGCTGCAACAGCACAAGGCTAACTGACACAGAACTCTCACCTGGACTTGTGTGCCCTGCCTGGCTGACTCACTAGTGACTCCCTAAATGACTCACAACTCTTCCAATTTGTCCGGAGTAAGCCCTTCACATCATTCATCTACAAATGCTTGACAATCCACACCCTGACTCTGTCCATCACCCACTGCCGGGTAACGCCAAGGGTCTTTATCTTTAATTGGAAATAACATAAACAAATCATGATCCAGCAAGTCCCCAACCTGAGACTTTGAGCAATGGCGTTACACTCTGCTATACCTTCCTCACCTTCTTGTCCTCCAGCTTTGGCCCCAGTTGGATGGGAGCATGTGGAAGATGTTTCACAAGAGGAGATCAATCCCAAGGAAGATCTCTCTTTTCACTTTAGTGATACGCTGCTTCTGCTGGCACTCGATATTAGCATCTACGGCACGGCAGAGAAAAAGCTTGAGATTTTTTATTTGTTTAAACAAACACTTGCATAGTGTTTAATAAGTGTTAGGCAGGGTTCTAAGTGCTTTCTTTGCAAGCATTAAGTCCTCACCAGTCATCATTCATCCTTTACATGTGTGAAAGTGGACGCACACAGCTAGCAAAAAAAAAAAAAGCAGAACCAGGAATCAAGCTAGGCAGTCTAGATCCAGAGTCCATTCTCCTATCTAGACTGTCTGCTGTGGTTGCTGCTCTAGCTGCAACAAAACAAGTACCTCTGAAGAATATATTTTCCAATACTTCCACCCAGTGAACAACATCCTAAAGTCTTTGAAAAATACATACTGTGGTCCTTAAAACCAGATATAATACCTAAATTTTTCAAAATATGTTTAATATCATATCAAAAGAGCATATTAGAATGCAACGTTCTCAACTATGGTAAGCAAAGACCAGGTTTGCTTTGCATTCAATAACAACAACAAAAACCCCACATATTTTCTGCAGTCAAATCTGAAATACAATAAAAACCTTGGATCGTAACTTGTTCTGCAAGTGTTCCCCAAGACAAGCAAACATTTGTAATAAATTTTAACTTGATAAACAAGCAATGTCTTGCAATATGGGTAGTACATGTTGCCGAACGTCATGTGATCACAGCTGAGCCAATGGTTTCTTGAAATTTGCTTTGCTACATGAGTGCTGTGGGTTACAAGCATGTTTCCAGAACGAATTATGCTTGCAAACCAAGGTTTTACCGTATTTTAAAGCAAAGTGAAATGCTCACCCTGAGCTCCCCACTTTCCAGAACCAAGTGATGCAAAAATCCCATATTCTTCACAAAAAGCTGACTTGTCAGAGAAGACATTCAGCACCTTTTCTCTTCAATTCTTCTTTGTAAATTCAGGTAACAAAGTTTATGAAGTGCAAAAATTTCAATTGTGTTTAAAAAGGCAAGGGAGGGGGTAAGTCTTTAACCAGGACTTCCCACAAAGTTTACTCTTCAGAGTCACAAGCAGCTTCGCCAGTTGGAAGGGAAACTAGAATACTACTTCTTAGATACATGTGCTCTTAACTTTTCTAAATGAAATTTCCAGGACAGAGGAACTTAACGCTCATTAAATCAGTACTCAGAAGGAACTTCTAATCATCGTCAGATACATGTGTGTGTGAATTCACGTATGTATGTGTAAATATATACATTTTATATGGTTGTAATTGGCTAGGTTGAAGCATTCTGCAAACTATGGCCAATGGAGAATCAACTTTATAAACTAAGAATGACTGGTTAATTAACTAACTTCTGGCTCCTCCAAAATTCAGAAGGGTGGATTTTTTTAGCCTAATGGATTAAAAGCGTTAAGGGCTAGGTACTTGCTGAGAGCACATCTGGAATCACTTTATCCCGAAACTGTTGTATAATGAGGTGCTAACATAGCCAACTATGGCTCACCCCCCACCGAAATGAGTGTGTGTGCCCTGGACTTAACCCCTTTTCAGTAGCAAGTTCAAATTCCAGAACAGCTTGTCCAGGGATCATGTTGGCAGGAATGTGCTTGTCTTGGAAACCTATAGACGAAAATATGCTCATCCTTAAGAAAAGTGGATCCTGCAGATAACAGAGACTGGCCAATCGGTGTTCTCAGACGTCTCAGAACTGCCGGTTCTCCTCCCCTCACCCTCTTTCCAACATCAAGCCCATCTTCTCTTCAGCACTACTTGTGACACAAAAGACAAGAAGCAAAAAAGTTGTAAGGGGCCCTAACAAAATACCAGACCAAGACATTTGGGGAGAGGCACTTTTGAAAGAAGAGCAATTTGGGGCGCCTGGGTGGCTCAGTCGGTTAAGCGGCCGACTTCAGCTCAGGTCACGATCTCGCGGTCTGTGGGTTCGAGCCCCGCATCGGGCTCTGGGCTGATGGCTCAGAGCCTGGAGCCTACTTCCGATTCTGTGTCTCCCTCTCTCTCTGCCCCTCCCCCGTTCATGCTTTGTCTCTCTCTGTCTCAAAAATAAATAAAACGTTAAAAAAAATTTTTTTAAAAAAGGAAAGAAGAGCAATTTTTCACAATGTCACTGATGAAGCATGTGAATTTACCATAGATTTTATGGTTGTCAATTCACAAGTTTTCTGGTGGAAATCAATGCATCTAACAGCTGCATGATTAGATTTATTAATTCCCATGACATGACATTCTAAAGTGGAACGAGAAGACAGGAGACCTGGGTTCTACCACCAGTCTTCCCACTAATCAGTAGTGCAACCAGGGATGTTATGTTCCAGCCTCAGCTGCTTCCCTTCATAAAATTAGTCAAATCTCTAAAACCCCTTCCAATTCAGAATCTTACACTCAACCTTTTATATTGAACCTCATATACATGTGTATGTGTAAATATATATGTGTATAAGTATATATATATTATTCATATTTTATACACACACACACACACACACACATACATACATATATGGAGAAAGAGAGAGAGAGAGACAGATGCCAAACAACCTATTGAAGAGTAAGACAGGCATAAAAATCCAGATGCTGCTCTATCCCATTCAGACAATTCTTTGTTACCATTTCTTTCTCATACAGGCTACATGGGGTACTCACTGAGACAGGCCTTGACTTCCCATCACTTTATGCCCTCCGGTCTCTCATTTCCTTCCCACTTCTTTTAAAAGCTTTTTTTTTTTTTAATGTTTATTTATTTATTTTAGAGAGAGCACAAGCAGGGAAGGGGCAGAGAGAGGGAGAGAAAGAATCCCAAGCAGGCTCCATGCTGCCAGTGCAGAGCCTGACACGGGGCTCAAACCCACGAACCACGAGATCATGACCTGTGCTGAAATTGAGAGTCGGCACTTAACCGACTGAGCCACCCAGGCGCCTACCTTCCCACTTCTTAACCACCATCACACCAAAAGAGGTATAGTGTAGAAATTTGCAAAACTGTAAAACCATGCCATCCTTCTCCCTAAATGTTTTTATTTTGAGAAATACAGCTATTTTCACTTTAAAATGCTATTTATGGGACGCATGGGTGGCTCAGTTAGTTGTTTCCAACTTCGGCTCAGGCCATGATGTCATGGTTCATGAGTTCAAACCCCACATCAGGCTCTACACTGACCATGTGGAACCTGCTTGGGATTCTCTGTCTCTCCCTCTCTCTCTGCACCTCCCCAGTCTCCTCCCACCCCCCCCCGCCCCCTGAAACTCTCAAAATAAATAAACAAACTTAAAATAAACAAACAAACAAATAAATAAATAAAATGTTCTTTATGTTAGGGGCACCTGGGTGGCTCAGTTGGTTAAGTGTCCAACTCTTGATTTCAGCTCAGGTCATGATCTCAGGGTGGTGAGATCGAGCCCTGTGAGTTGTGCTCCAAGCTGCATGGAACCTGCTTAGGATTCTCTCTCTCCCTATCTCTCTCTGCCCCTGTCCCTCCCCCAGGCTCATGCTCTCTCTCTCTCTCTCTCTCCCCCCAAAAATTAAAAAAACGCATACATACATATATACATACATACATGTTATTTATATCAGCATATTATTGGTTTATTATTTTTTAATGAATTAAATGTTTAAGTTTCTAATACGGTAAATATTAACAGATATAACTCACCTGAACAAACCCTTTGTGGTCTTCCATAATTTTTAGAAGTTTAAGAGGGGAGGGGTCTTAAGACCAGAAAGTTTGAGAACAGCTAGTACAGTGGTTAAGATCACAAACCCCCGGGGTGCATGGGTGGCTCAGTTAGTTGAGTGTCCAGTTCTTGATCTCGGCTCAGGTCATGATCTCACGGGTCATGAGATGGAGCCCCACCTCAGGCTCTGCACTGACAGCATGGAGCCTACCCGGGATTCTCTGTCTCCCTCTCTCTCTCCCTTCCCGATGCTCAAGCACATGCAAGTTCTCTCTCTCTCCTCCCTCTCTGTCTCAAAGTAAATAAATAAACTTAAAAAAAAAAAAAAATCACAAACTCCAGATCCAGACTGAGTTCAAATCCCACTTTTATCACTTAGGAGCTGTGTGACTTTGGGGACAGTTGCTCAACATCTCCGTGCCTCAGTTTCCTCAACTATCAAATGGGGATAATAATAATAATACAGCTTACCTCATAGGATTGTCCTGAGGCTTAAATAAGTTGGTACCTGTACTGTACTTAGAACTATTGACATTATCCATCACTCTCTTTGGTGTCCTTCCCTTCCTCTTCACTGCTTCCATTCCCTTGTTCTCTCTCTTTCTCAGTCTCTCTCTCCTTTTTGCTTGGTTTGGTTTGATTGATCTGGTCTAACTATTGCAGCATCTGCCGTAGGGCCAGCAAGCAGCTGTACCTGGCACTGCTCGTGCGAGGGCTAAAGGTGTAGCTGCTGGGTCCCCGCTCACAACCGCCACTCCCCTTCCCCTGTGCTGGGGCAGCCAGCGTTGTACTTTGAGTTTGCCCTTCACAGAAGCTCCATCAGCAAAAGACAACTGGAAAATCAAAGCGAGCGACGCTGAATTTTTTAAAACATGCTATGTCAGGTGAATTAAAATGTAAAGGAGAAACTTTAGCCTTAGGAATAATCAATGAAACAGAAGAAGGAAGTAGAGAGAAAATGCAAGCAATTACATTCACTCTTTAAAAGAAAACGTGGTATTTACCCAACCTCCTTTGAAACTTTGACCTATTATTTTTCATTGTCTTCCAACACCCCTCATTCCCCAAGAACATTCAAGCCACCAACTCGTTTAAATATTCCGATGAACCAGATTCCCATCATATGCAGGTGACTGATAACCATTTAACCTTGGGGGGGGGGGGGATGTCTTTGAGCTTTACTAATCAATATATAATCATAATGCCTTGGTTTTTTTTTTTTTAAGTTCATTTATTTATTTTGAGAGAGAGAAAGATAGAGAGTGGGAGGGGCAGAGAGAGAGAGAAAGACAGAAAATGCCAAACAGGCTCCACGAGGTCAGTGCAGAGCCGGACAAGGGGGCTGATCTCGAGAACTGTGAGATGATGACCTGAGCCGAAAACAAGAGCCAGAAGAAGGGCACCTGGGTGTCTCGATCAGTTAAGCGACCAGCTCAGATCATGATCTCCTGGGTTCGTGAGATTGAGCCCTGTGTCAGGCTCCCCACTGACAGCGTGGAGCCTGGTAGAGATTCTCTGTCTCCCTCTCTCTCTGTCCCTCCCCAGCTTGTACTCTCTCCAAGTAAATAAATAAACTTAAAAAAAAAAAAAAAAAAGAGCTGGATACTTAACCAACTGAGCCACCCAGGCACCCCCATAATGCCTTGTTTTTATACTAGTCTTCTAATCTATTAAGTATTTTTACATAAATTTTCCTTTAATTCTTGACAATCAGCATGCTATTATTCCTTCTGTAGGGTTTAGGAAACTGAGGCTCAGAGAAGCTGGCAAATTTGCCCAAGACCACAAAACTTCGAACTGACAGAAATTAAACTGGAGTACAAATGAAAGTGGAGGATTTTTGAACCCAGGGGGCGTGGAAGAGATCTTGAGCAAGAAGGGGTGGGGTCTGCTGGGGAAAGGTGGGACTGGACTATTTTTGTCAGGGGGTTACCGCTTAAGCAAATCTGTGCCATTGTGGAAACAACCTCTACTGATTCCCCAGGGCTTTTCACAGCTTTTTCGTTGCCTCCATAACTCAAGCTATACACTCTCTAAGAACTTCAAGATTTACCTTTATTTTTTTATATACTAACTTGCACAGACTACCTTGGCGATACTGTTCTAAGGAGGAGTTTAAAAAAGGTATGCTAGTATGTTTTATATTTCAGCTGCTTCTGAATAAAGTGTTTGTAAATTGAGAACTGTCTGTATTGCACGTGTGATGTCATTAAATATAGATTTGGACATTCCAAAACGATCTGGCATTTGTCCTTTACCAACATTACTGAGAATCTGAGTTTCTCAATCATGCAAGCTTAAAATGTACAGCCAAATCTAATGAATGTCAAACTTGTGCAGTGACTCAAGTTGATTACACCACTTTTACACAGAAAAAAACTAAGATTCACAAAGGATTGGTTGGGGGGGAATATTCACTTTAAGGGAAACAAAGAGGAGTCCTTTTGAACCATCAGTTCTTCTGAATATGTTTAAATTTGCATTAAATTAAACACAACTGTTAAGGAAGAAAATTTTATTCTATATGAAATAACAGACATCTGAAATATGTGATGCTGGGGTGCCTGGGTGGCTCAGTCAGTTAAGCGTCCGACTTCAGCTCAGGTCATGATCTCATGGTTCGTGGGTTCGAGCCCCGTGTTGTGCTCTGCGCTGACAGCTCAGAGCCTGGAGCCTGCTTCAGATTCTGTGTCTCCCTCTCTCTCTCTCTGACCCTCCCCTGCTCATTCTTGGTCTCTCTCTCTCAAATGTAAATAAACATTTGAAATGTGTGATTTTTTTTTTAAGTTTATTTATTTTGAGAGAGATAGAGATAGCATAAGTGGGGAAGGGGCAGAGAGAGAGGGAGACAGAAAATCACAAGCAGGCTCCACAATGCCAATGCAGGGCCCAACACAAGGCTCGAACTCACAAAACCGTGAGATCATGACCTGAGCCAAAACCAAGAGCTGGACACTTAACCAACTCAGCCATCCAGGCACCCCAAATATGATGTTCTTTGCATGTAAAAGAACTAAGCAATCTGAAATATTTTTTAGTCTACAGTGACATAGTTAAGCCAATAAAAGTGTTCTTCTACCTATTTTTTTTCATTTATCAGTTCTGTCCAAAAAAACTTTCTGCAGTCATGAAAATGTCTATTTCAATACCATCCAATAGGGTACCCACAAGTCACATATAGCTATTGAGTACTTGAAATATGTACATACATACATATATATATATGTAGTTAATGCTATAAGGAACTTGATTTTTAATTTTAATTTTAATTAATTTAAATTTAAATAGCTTTGTGTGGCTAGTAGATGTGCATTGGACAGAGCAGTACTAAGGTCCCCTTCAGCAAAAAATCCTATGATTCTATCATTCTAAGGATCCCAAATTGCGAGGTCAGGATTAAGCCTATGGTTATTAAACCTCTGACCATTAATTGGGTCCTGAAATAAAATTGGCTAACTAGACACAAAATTTTTCAGTTGTTTTTGTTATTTAACATCAAAAAACTATAACATGCAAAATAACAAGTGGGCCAATGGCATATACACCCACTCAAACAAAATGTGTATCCCTAGCCCTGGGTAGTTAATATCTAGTGGTAAACTTAGATAAATGTATACAAAATACAAGGAAAAGTAAGAAAGAAGGGAAGTTGGATGAGTTCACTACGGACCAAGAATGGACAGAGACTATGTTCCCCATGCGTACATTGGTCTCCTGGTTTCTGTTAAATCCCAACTCAGTATATTTTTACAAGAAGGTGGAAGGAAGAGGGGTGCCTGGGTGGCTCAGTCAGTAAGTGTCCGACTTCAGCTCAGGTCATGACCTCACAGTTCATGAGTTCCAGCCCCACATTGGGTTCTGTGCTGACAGCTCAGAGCCTGGAGCCTGCTTCAGATTCTGTGTCTCCCTCCCTCTCTGCTCCTCCCCCACTCACACTCTGTCTCTCTCTCAAAAATAAACATTTAAAAAAAATTTTTTTAAATAAAAATAAAAGAGAAGGTGGGAGGGAGGGAGGAAGAGAAGAAGGAAAGAAATCCATAGTATTTTCTTATTGAACATATCCAACATTCATGTTTCTTTTGGAAATTTCCTTTTCACTTCGCATTATGTCATCGACCATTTCAAGGGTATTCACTTCTCAAGCACATTTCAATCAATATATATTTATCAAACACTGACAACTGAAGAGTCTCATCCTCATTTTCCTGGAGGTTTTACTATTTACTAGGGGTTAAAGGTATTTGAAGACAAACCCTTCCGAGAAAAAGAAGTTCCTAACTCAAATATTTCAATAATATTCCATGTAAGAAAAATGTAATAATACTGCCCTGGAATGCATGATTTCTTCATAAGTTTCTTTTTTAAATTGTGTGTGGTTTTCCACCCCAACTAAATTTAGACATCTCTTCAAAATAAACTTCAGGAAGGCTAAATAAATAAAGGGGGGGGGGGGGGAGGGAATTCCACCAAAATGTACATTTAATATTTCAGGACAATTATGTTTGTTAATGGGAAATTTCCACACAGTAGTGACCACTAGCATGGGATTTATCTCCAACAGTCTGGCTTCAAATTCCAGTTCCTCCACCTACAAACTGGATGGCCTTGGGCAAGTTATCTAACTTCAATTTCCCGACCTCTAAGGAATGAGGTAAGGTGTATAATAACCCCCACCATACAGTGTTGATGAATTAAATATTCACGCATTTATAAATAACTTGAAATAGCACCTATCCCAAGCAGTGCACGAACATTAGCTATTCTTTTTAGTTACCGTAATTCTAATTGCAGAAACCTATGGGAAAACAATATACATAGTTCGGGCACAAAAGTTAAAACCGAAGTGGAAAAGGCATCCAGCAAGTTCAGCAGCTTTTGCCTCGAGGTGGAAATGAGAGGAAAAGGCCCCAGAAGAGGCCTTGGGGGAACCTCAACAGAGCAAACCCACAAGGATGCCTTCCCAGGCAACGCATTTGGTAAACAAAGATCTTAACTTTCTAATTCAGGCTAGTTTTTTTTCTTTTTCTTTTTATATTGTTTCCAAGTCTTTGATGGAACTTGAGGAAAAGGAAAAGGTCACAATTACTCGAAAGAACCTAAAAGGACACGAGAGATGAAACAGTAGGGAGTACTTCTGTAATAAATGTTTCCTTGCAAGAGCAGCGATAAGGGCGGGGTGTCTGTGTAATGTCTAATCAACACAGCAGAAGGGTAAGAGGAAATCTTTGGTATGCCAATTCCAAAAGTCGTCACGGGGGAACCATCTGGAACCAGCTGCACGACAACCCCCACGTCCACCGAAGCCTCAAGGGTCTCCTGGTGGGTCTGCGGGTTTAAACGGACAAATACCGGTGCCTGTGGGTCTCCCAGGCCACGGATGATGGCCCAAGGCCGCACCCTTCCTTCTGTCCGTCTGTCCCTCTCTGCCTCCCTCCGGTGCCCGCTTTCCAGCGCCGCGGCTGTCCACGTCAGGAGCCACGTACACAGGCACAGACAGACTCCAACAGGGCGTGACTGTTTCCCACACTGCGATCTCCCAAGCGGGGCATCCCCCAGCCGCCCGGCGCGTTCGCGAAAACCCCGCAGGACCTCAGCCCCCCTGTAGCTTTCCTCAAAGCACCCCGGAAGAAACCTGCCGTTTGAGGGCTATCTAGGTTTCCCCGTCGCAGGCAGGCGCTGGGCTCGCCCCGGGCGAGCGTGGCCCGCGAGCACTGCCCGCGAGCGCACGGCAGCAGCCCAGCAGGCCCCGGCCACGCGGGAGGGGCCTCCGCACCTCCGACGTCCTCCTCCACCCGCCTACCCCGCACATCCCTCCTCACTCTCCGCACCGTCCTCGCCCCTCCCCCGCTCCTTCTCCTCTACTGTTCACTCGCTCCTCACCCCGTCGCTTCCCCGCCCGGGGCTCGGGAGGCGGCGCCTGGTGAATCACCGTCACGTGGGCCCCGGGTGCGCAGAGGCGGGCTGCGCCTGGGCGGCTCTGGCGCTCCGCGCCTTAGTGGAAAATTCCCGGAGACCTACTGGGGCTGCGCGCCGGAGGCCCCGCCCGCCGTCGCTTCCCTCCTCGCTGCCCCCCTGCCCCCGTCTTCCGGCCGCGGCCCGGCCCCGCCACTGCAGAGGTTCCTTTCTCCCCCGGGAGCCGCGCTGCGCAAGCCCCGCCCGCTGCAGCCCCCGGGCTGGCGCCGCCCGCGCCGCTCGCCCTCGGGTTGGCAGCCCTCACTTCCTTCGCGCCCCTCCTTGGGGCTCCGAGCCGCGGCGCGGCCTTGCCCCCGACCTTGTGTGTAGCCGGCTGGCATCCTGAGAAGCCAGGAGCGGCGTCCTGGCGCCTCCGCCTTCGCCGCTGGGGCGCCGCAAGCCCCCTCAGTCCCGCCACCCCAGATCCGCATGACACGCCCTCCCCCCACCTCGGGTGGAGTGAAAGACAAAGGGAGAAGCCGGTTCCGATGGGCGTCTTGTCTTCCACTCCACGCACTGCGTCGTCGCTCAAACAAAGCACGTACTCGGCTCGATTTTTACTTACCCCTACTTAACCACCAGGCAAATAAAAGTTATTTTCCCTTTCCCATAACATTCCTCACTTGGTTTTTCCAACCACGAATGAAATTTATTCCTGAGACAGCAACTTTGGAGAGTTAGTTGACCTCATCCACCCAGGGGTGACAAATGGCTACACAATGACATTATTTCACTCAAAAGGGGTGTGTTATGCGCGTGGTTCACCTCAAGAAAACAAATAACGTTTAACGGTTTCTGCGACTGGTTGGTTCTGGACTGTCCTTTTGGGTGGAAGACACTGAATGGGGTGGGGGGTTGAGAAGTGGTATCAGCGCCAGTTGTCCCAAAATGGGGTTACTTGGAACTGGATGCAGGCGTCTTAATCAGACACAGGGTGCCAAAGATTTCAGCCAAAACTGGGAGTTTTACCTGAGTAAGGATTCCAGAACCGAGCTCAGATAGGCTTTTCATCTAAGAACCAGAATTACAGGTATGTTAATGTTAATAAACCCCTATTTGAGTATCTTAGCCTTGGGCAAAGAAAGTTTCAGAAACTCACTGAAGGCCCAGAACGAACGAACGTAAATCCATTGTGGCCTAAGAGTGTTTTAAGCAGAACTCATCATTCAGTTTCTCTTTGGACAAGAAAACAGACCACTAACAAGCATAAAAATAAAGGTATTTTTAAATCGCCTTATTTTGGAAAATGTTAAGAGTCTGAAAATTTTAATTTTCAAAGAACGGAGCATAGTATACTATTCGATAAAACATAAATCTTCTCTTTACTAAGTATATGACCATGTTGTCTTGTCTTCTAGCTTAATTCTTGATTCTCAGTGAAAACTTGGCACGTTCTGAATAACCTGGAAGCATGTACGTGAGAATTCACGTCTGCGTCTGCGATTTTGTTTTCACATTTCACTTTCCAAGCCACTTATTGCTAATTAGCAGGTGCCAGTGAAAGAACTATGGTCAATAAATCCTTCATCTTTCTGCAGTGTGTTCGTTCACATCCATTATTATATACCACATCTAGCAAAATAGACCATCCTAGGGTCACATGAAAAGGCCAATGGGTAAATACCACAAAAAGGTCATTACTCAAGCCATTCCTTCCCCCTTTGCTTGGGGAGATGAGAAAAACAGCAAACTGATACTCTGGGAAGTTCTACAGTCCTGACGGAATTGAATACATTTATACTAAAATATATGTAAAATTCTCTAAATTTTTTTTCACTTTTAAAGTTGAGTTTCTGTGGGCACCAAGATTTTCCTTTTCTGACTGAAAAAATGAGGTGTGTACTTCACACAACGGTAATGCTTCCAAACATATGGCTTCACGATATACATCTTATGTTTTTTATGTATGACTATGTTACCTAATTCTGGTCATTTCGACCTGAGACATCTACAGCAGTACTTCCAGGGAATGTTATTTCTCATAATAAAATTGACTCACGGAACTGACATTCCTTTCCTTGTCAGTGGATGTGGCCCTGTCTGCATATGACCCCTGAAACCACTGCAGTCAACATGTGACCATGATAGGGGACATCTCCAGCATGTCAAAGATGTCAAAGTGAAGAAATGGTGAGCTGTTAATCTTTGAGGAGGTTATCAAGGCCAAGAATTAACCCTATGACTGCCCTGTCCATGGACTTCCTATTATATGAAATAGTATATGAGTCCTTATAACTTAAACCATTTTTAATTGCATATTGTGTTTCTTGCAATAAAAGGTTTTCTGCTGCTCACAACATCTCCGTGGTGGCCAGCCTCCAGGATAGCCCTAACCATCCTCACCTCCTGGCATTCACATCTTGAATAGGGCTTGCCAGTCAGGCCATCAGATAACTACAGACCTAGCTGTCAGCTGACTGACAGCAACCTCATAGGAGACTTCAAGCCAAAACACAAAATTGAAACATGCCTAAAGTCACCAGGGTGCTCACAATTAATAGTATTGCTTTGGGCTTGAGAGCTGTCTTACAAAGATAAAATAAATACAACATTTCATTTATTGAGCCCCTACTAAAAACAGAATGCCAAGAATAAAATACACCAAATGATAAGAAAAGGAAAAAAAGGGGTAAAGAGTCGAGTGAGGAATTTGTTGAGGAACTTGGGAAAGGCAAATGCTAAGAAATATGTAAGTCATTGGAATAAAGGGAGGGCTGTGGCTGGGGAAGGGTATTTCCTCACAATGCTAATATCAGGACCAGAATTTTGAATAATACTGTCCAGACAAGAATGTCAGCCTCTGTACATTGCAAAAGGTCATATTAATTAGGTGAAATGAAGCCATTAGAAAGCAAGTCTTGGGATCAGTTCTGACACTGTCTTACAGAAGACTGGGTTCAAGAAAAACCTGCCCTTTTCCACCATCAAGCTATTGCAACAGATGTTTATTCAGTTTCTTATTTGCTAGGCACTGAGTTAAATATATGAATTCACTAATTCACAGAACTCCTTCTGTATATCAGGTGCTGTTCCAGGCACTAAAGATTCAGTGATTAGCAAAACAAAGGACTTTTCCTCTTGGAGTTATTTCTCGAAGGGGTCTGGCAGAGAGGCAGGAAGGGGGAGATCATAAGCAAATAAACAAATGATCAAATAATATGTTTTCATACCATGAAAAAAATGCAATCAAAAATAACATAGGACAGTGGTGAAATGGAGATTTCATGCAAGGGGCAACTTTTGCTAGGGAATGGTCAAGGAAGTTTTTTCTTTCTTTGTTTTTTGAGGAAGTAACATTTCAACTGAGACCTAAGTGATGAGAAGACCACCACACAGATCCAGGCAAGGAGATTTCTAGGCAGAAGAAAGAGCAAGTGCAGAGCCCTGAAAAAGGAATAACTTAGAGTGTTTTAGGGACAGAAATAAAATCAATGTGGCTAGTATGTGGGGAAAAGAAAAAGTGGTAGGAGGTAAGGTTGAGGAAGTAGGCAAGGGCACAACCAGGCAATGCCATGGTGAATGAGAAATATGGAATTTTATTCTGGTTGCGAAAAGCAGTCACTGGAGGACCTTAAGTAAGGGAAATAATTTATCCCTTTAAGCAAGGGATTTTATTTATATTCTGAGATCTTCCCGACTGCTGGGGGGGGGGGGAGGGGGGGGGAGAATGAACTGTGAGCACCAAGAATGGAAGCCCAGAGATGAGTTAGACTGTGGCTTTTGCAATGATTCAGGAAAGAGGTAACTAGGACCAGAGCAGTGGAGATAGTAAGAAGTGGCAGGATTCTGAATTTATTTGGAGGCAGAGCCCTCAAGATTTGCTGATGGATTGGCTATTTGAGGAAAAGAACGGCTCACAATGACTCCCTGGTCTGGGTCCTAAGGCCCCATGAGGAAGTCATGCATGGTGGTGTTACTCTTCTAAATCATAAAAATGGGAGAGGAACAGTTTTGCTAGGGAAATCAAGAGTTCTGCTTGGGCCAGTAATGGATGAGAGAGATGCCCTATAGATACACTAGATAATATGTTTCCTCCTGGTCCTAGAAAACCTCACAAACTCTTTACTCCTCCATTTATTCATTCGACAAAGTATTGTCAGGCACTGTTCTGGGTGCTGGCACTAACAGTGATCAAAGCAGACTGTTAACCTTAAAAATAAAACTGCCAGTTATTTTACCAGCAAAAATGGGTTTATTTGGGAATGGCAGAGAATTACAATCCAGGACACGCAAGCCAAGGCAAAACCATAGGCAAGTCCAACAAACAAAAGAGAGGAACCTTATTTTATGGAGAAGAAGGAGGAAGTTGGGAGGGGTTGTTTTGAACAAAAGTCCATTGGAGAGAAGCAAGAGTTCAAGTGATGACAGTTTCTCATCGGCTGAGTTACAGGGGTGGTTAACCTCATATAGAAGATGCAATGTACTTCTTCTCATGTTGGGGCCTGTAAATGATGATTCTTTCCTGTTGAGAATTCTTCTGTTTGGTCTGTAATTGACAATTCTTCTCCGTAATTGTCACTGAGTGGTACCAGCACCCCCTACCAACCTCCCCTTCTAGCATCCCCAATCCATATAGTAAAGTTTTCGTTTATTACTTTTCACAAGATTAAATTCCAGCCTTCAGGGGCTTCCATTCTAGTGAGGGAGCTAAACACATAAATAGGTAAATAAACAAATATAATTCAGTTAGTGATTATAGAGAAAAAAACTTATTTAATTCATCCATCTACTCAGAAAGGACCTTCTCTTTACAAGCGACTAGGCTGGGTATGATTAGCCAGATTCTACCCTGAAAAGACACTAACATAAACTCTGGTACATAGACATCACAAAAAGAAGTCCCACAAAATATACTTCTAAAGCACGAAGTTCAAAGTACAATGCAATCAATTTCAAATGATAGCATCAAACAAAGAAAAATTAATGAAAGGTGTGGTATTCAAGCTGAACCTCAAAGGAAAGATAGAGTTTGGACATACGGTAGTGGCAGGGAGCTGCCTACCACAAGGAATACTAAGGGTGGAGGCTATAAATATAGGCCACGGCCAGATGAAAGAAAGCCACGAAAGCCCACCTGAGAATGAAATTCCATAGTTGGAAATGGTAGGGTAGAAAGAAGTAAATATCTCAGCCCACTTGAGGCAAAGTACAATGCTGGATAAATAGAATTTTGAGGAACATCTTAAAGGTCAGTTGTTTAACAACTGGTTGGGAAAGTTAACTCCTTATGCCCTCAGGAAACAAACCCCCTGTGTTTTGTCAGATGATAATGGTCAAATAATTCTACAGAAGAAAACTACCTATCCTCACTAGAAAGTTCTAACACCCTACCTTGACAATGCATTTCTGAAAATCCACAGCTGGGGCGCCTGGGCGGTTCAGTAGGTTGAGCATCTGACTCTTGATTTTGGCTCAGATCATGATTCTAAGGTTGTGGGATGGAGCCCCTTGTAGGGCTCTGAGCTGAGTGTGGAGCCTGCTTAAGATTCTCTCTCTCTTTCTTTCTCTCTCTCTCTCTCTCTTCCTCTGCCCCCCCCAAAATAAAAAATGAAAATTAAAAAAAGAAAATCTAAAGTTGACAACCGATATTTGTGATTATTTTTCTGTCTTAGGTTTGCTTTTAGTAATGCATGGTGCCCCATGCATTTTAGCTGAAAGCATAACAGCAAAAACCTAAGCACGTCAGGCCTCCATTGGAAGTCACTTGACTTAGCAGATAGACCTCAGATCGGCCTTTGAAAAACAAGATGTTTTTCAATAAAACAATAAAAGAACAGATGTTTCAGTACCTCCCCCTCTTTTTCTCTTTTTCGTCATTTACTGTTCAGGTTCTTATACAGAAGTCAGAACAAGACTACAGCCCTCCCCCCCAGCATATGCACTAACATACACACACACACACACACACACACACACACACACACACACACCCTGAATTTTGCAGGTTCGCCTAAGTGTGAGTGGCAGTACAAACCACCAAAAAGTCCAAAGGACAAGAGATCCAGCTGTGAGGGTGCACCTTGCCAACCATAACCACAGACCCTGAGGGCTTCCTTAGCACATCTGACTGGGCAAAGGGACTCACCTGGATGAAAAAGTGGTTTCAAACCTTTTGATTTTTATCAGTTGAAACCTGATATAAAGAAACTTGCAGGGAGTCCTCTCTAACCCACCACTAAGATTGCTCTCCTGACAAGAAGAGTTGATTGGTGTTATTAGGGAAAGAATGTGGAAGAAAGGTAAGTTTTTTCAGTCCTGATTGTGTGTCAGATGCCAAACCTGCCTTGGGGAAGTTCACCATCTCCCCGGGGAGAGCAGACTACAAACAAACTCCAACAATTTTGAGTACAAGACAGCACAGGTTTAAAAAGTCCAGCACCACATGGTTTAGAAAAGAAACCACATGGTTCCTGCAGAAAGAGGGGGTAGCCTGAGGCTCCGTGACTAAGCCTTGGGTGATGGTGAGGGCAAGTTGGGCACTAAAGCAAGAAAGCATATTGTTTCCGTGAGACTGGTCTGACCACCAGAAGGGGTGGAGAACATAGGAGTGCAAAGGGGAAATCGGGTCCTCCCTTGTCAATCACGAACACTGGTGCAGGCCCAGGGCATCCGCAGCCTCACGTGCCACGGAAATAGACAGCTGTACAGATTTCCTCAGGAAAACATTGAAAGCAAAAATTGTGATCACACCCAACTCTTTCCTCTATGCCCTGCCCAATCTCTCCCACGTCCCCAAAAGGAAGACAGCAGTAGGTCAAACTCGTTTGTTTATTCATTCATTCAACAAGCATTTCTCCTAAGGGGCCTTTGTTTCCAGCAAGGGATGGACTCTTGCCTTTAGGCAGCACAGAGTATTCCGCAGCGAAGGGGCCCCCTAGTTGCCTGGCTCAGCAAGACCACATCACCACTGGAAGGGAAGGACGGCTCGGTCGGGAGAAAGTCTCCCAGACTAGCACTCCAGTGGAGGCAGCGCCTTTGTAAATACGAGGGAAGAAAGGCGAGGTGAGAAGTGCTCTCAAATTGGGTCTGGGGGTGGTGGAATGAGCGAAATGTGTCTGCGAAAGGAAAACTGGGAACTCCTACACCTTCTCAGAAGAGCGGCTCCCCCCACCCCGGAGGCCCATCTGGGATCCCCTTTCAAAGGGTCTCTGGCTTGCTGGTCGGCATGTAGTTTTCCCCCTCCTAGGGTTTTCCACGTTCATACAAAAAGGATAGACCGACATGGAGCTGGCCCCACCAGGCTAGTTTTGAAGAGTGAAAGCAGGTCTAGACGGAGAAGAAAGAACGAGAACAGAAATCGACCATGGAGACAACGTTGCTGCGTTAGTCCAAGTTTGCGAGTGAAAAACCCCAAGTAAATCACAAAATAACAGGCAGGAGAGAGTTGGGTGGGCGGGATGTGTCCCCAAAAAGCCTGGAGGAGAAAGCAAAGACTGCTGGTAACTCGGACGGAAGGGAAATGAAGCAGAAGGCTCCTTAAAGACAACCGCATGTGTTGGGCACATATCGAGGTTGACATGAACAGGCCAAGATGAGCATGGGGGGTCTTTCCCGGCTGACTAGGAGACCGGAGAGAGTGGGGTTTGGCTCTCCGGAGGGCTGGGGGCGCCAGCGGGCGGAGCTACGGCCCCGAATGGGCCGCGGGTAGAGGGGTGGGACGGGGCGGGGCCTGCGGGCCCGGGCGGGCCGGGGGAGGAGCCCAGGTGGTGTTGATATACAAAGAGACAGCACCCCGGCGGCTGCGGCCCCGCCCCCTAACGCGTCCTCCTGGGCGGCTGCTATAACCCGCTGCTCGGCGGGCAGCTTCAGAGCCGCGCGACGCCGCCGTCCTGGAGCACTTTACCTACAGCACCGCCGGCAGCCGAACCACGCGTTCCCGTACACTCGAGCCTTTCCCTTGAGACGGCGGACGCCTGACGATTGGGGCGGCAATTTGCCATTTCCTTTTTTTTGCTAAAATTATTTTCCCTGCCTATTGTTGGGTTTTTTTGTTTTGTTTTGTTTTTGTTTTGCGATTTTTGTTTAGCTGAGAAAACCCCACTGAAGGCGTTTTCGTGACGTCTCCGGGATACGAGAGCCGAGACCACCGAGGTAACGCGCGCGGGGGCGTCTGTGCAAAGGGCGCGGGCCCAAGCGGGAGTGGGGGAGGGGCGTCCGGGAGGGGCCGCGGGTGGAAGGCAGCTGCGGGGGTCGTTTCCTCCCAGGACTGGCGTTTGTGGTCGGCGGGGCCCGTCTTCGACCCCGGCCCGTAAGGGGGTCGCCGCCCTCCTCCGGACGGGGGAGGGGCGCGGCGCGGGGGCCGCGTGCCCGCCGGGAGGGGAGCCGCATCCTCCCGTTAGGGGGAGGGGAACCAGCCCGGCCCGCGGCCCCGCTGCGGCAAGTCTTGTGACTGATTTGCATTAATAAAAAAATTAAATCGAGGGGTCCTGGAATTTGGGAGCAGCAGAGGTGGGTTCGGGCTTCTGGTATACAGAGGCCACGGTTGGGGAAGACGGGCCAGGAACATTTGATAATCGGCGATCGATATTGCATCAGTTTCCTTTCCGGGCATAGGAGGGGCCAGCCGGGCGAAGCGCTAGCGAGCCAAATGCCTGTAGACGAGTGTGCTCGAGGGCACGGGCGTGCGCGTGTAAACAAACCCTCGCCGCCTCTGCTTGCTGGGGAACGGGTGTTCTCCCCTTCTCGAGAGAGGACTCTTGTCAGCCCTTTATGCCCTCTTCGAGTCCGCTATGTGCCGCAGAGGCATTTCCCCGTGTGGGGACCCTGGACACGAAAGGACGGATTACGCGCACTGCTGTTGCAAATCCTAGAAACGGGGAGCTGTGCGCCTGGGGTGCGCGCACACCTAACCAATGCCCGGCGTGCCTGTGCACGACCAGAGAGGCTGGAGGAAAAGCAAAACCGCCCCCTTGCACCCCACTCCTCACACTTGGGATAATGGAGAGGGTGCAGTACCAAAATCCGTTGGAGAGGGTCCGGAGGGCACGGGCCTCTGCGGGCACATCGCCGCGGTGGGACCATCTTTGTTCTTCGCGGCTTCGCTGTCTGTACTTTTCCGCCCCTTGGCGCGCCCCCGCCCCTCTCGCTCGGCTGGTACTTTTCCACTCGCCTGGCCGGGGATGAATCAGCCGCGCTGCGCCTCCCCGCGGCGTCACGTGACCACGGCGGGCGGGCGGGCGGGCGCTGCAGTCCTGACGCGCCGCCTCTACCTTCTTCGCAGGCGGCCGCGCGGGCCGGTGCACTGCCAAGGACAAAAGGAGCCCAGTGTTGATCGCTGTACCCTATTTCCTCCCGGTGCCAGCATGAAGAAAGCCGAAATGGGAAGGTTCAATATTTCTCCGGATGAGGACAGCAGCAGCTACAGTTCCAACAGCGACTTCAACTACTCCTACCCCACCAAGCAAGCTGCTCTGAAAAGGTAGGAGAAGTTGTGTGCTTTTTTTTCTTAAAACGGCTTGGGGGGGGGGGTCCGGGGTTCTTTACCCCCGACTCTGCTTCTGTTGCTTTAATTTACTGTAGCATTTGGAGAGTGTGTAATCTCTGAAAGAGTATCCGATTGTCGCAGTGACAGTATTTCGTGTGAAAGTCGACTCCTACTTAATTCTTAGGCGTTTTAGTAAAGGTGTGTGACAGCACTAAAGGGCAGTCTGTTCAGGCATTCCGTTGTATATTTCAAAAACAGTTCAGGTTTACCCTTTTTTTTTTTAACCTCACAGCCATTATGCAGATGTAGATCCTGAAAACCAGAACTTCTTACTTGAATCGAATTTGGGAAAGAAGAAGTATGAAACAGACTTTGTAAGTTGAAAATAATAATTTGTGTGTCTGTGGCTTTATGGAGTAAAAGAATAGTTTTACGTTTAGATTTCAATCTAACTTGCCCAAAGCTGGTTTTCTCCATTTAATTATTGTTATATGTTTGGTTATCGTTTTCCCTCTATGTAGCATCCAGGTACTACTTCCTTTGGAATGTCAGTATTTAATCTGAGCAATGCGATTGTGGGCAGTGGAATCCTTGGGCTTTCTTATGCCATGGCTAATACTGGAATTGCTCTTTTTATGTAAGTATGTGTAAGTAGTGAGTCTGCCATGCAGGGCAGTTAATATGACGATAAAACATACTTTTGGCTCCAGAGATGGAATTTACAGTTGAAGTAGTTGACTTAAAAATCATTTGTGTGAAATTTAAAATGAAAAATCCAAAAACCTCTTTATTCTGATGTGTAACTGCATGATACCAAGAAAGCCAATTAGGAAGAAGTAGGACAACACTTTAATAATTAAACCAACAGTCTTTAAATCAATTGGAATAGTTAAAAGTTGTAACGGGTTGGATTGTGAAGAAGAACTATTGATAAATCCAAGGTGGTTAGAAATTTTGTTCTAGCAAAATGGAAAGCAAAAATACTAATAAGCATGGTACTTCCAAATTGGTTTATAAATGAGTTTCCCCAAGAACCTTTGCACAAGGAAAACAGACTTTTTAAAATATATAGGGTGTGGTGGTATTTGCTTAACCTGGAACATGTTTGTTCTAAGAAAAGTGAGTCATAATTTTCTGGACACTGAAAGAACCCATATGTGGTGTGGTTTGTTTTTTTTGTTTTTTTTTTCCCTTTTTAATATTTATTTCTTTCAGGTCTGTGTGGTTGCTACATGCCATAGCAAAGAAATAAATATTTTAATAAGTACTTGCTTTTAAATGTTTTTTTTTTTTTTTTTCCCCCCTAGTTGCCCAATTAAAATTACTTATTCCAGTGCTTTCTAGCATCAATGCCTAGACTGGAATTTTGGGGCTATAGAAGACAGTGGTTGTTAACTGATGTGGGGTCACTAATCCTTGGAAAATAAGACAAGTGTGGACATTATGTCCAGAAAAGAAGAAGTACAAAAGTACATGTAAATTTGACCATACATTTTCAGTGATGTCTGTATCATAGCTGTTAAGTACCTATGGGCTCCTGGCTAAGGCAAGTTCTGTGGAAGATAGTGTGATTTATTGTGCAGATGAGGAAACTATCCCTTACAGGGAGTATGGAATTGTCCCTTTTGTGACAGATGTGTTTTAGTTAGCTGACAGGTGCCATCTACTCAAGTTATTTTCTCCAGCAGAATAGCATGTTCATGAAAGGAAAAGCAGACCTTTGCAAAGTTCTGCTTCGTGGTGAAATTCCACACTGAAGTTAAGCCTGGCTTTGAGCATTGGAAGCTAGGATTCCAGCAGCTTGCTTCTTTAGCATGAAGCTTTTGAGAATTCTTACTAAGGGGAAGGACCCTAGAGTTTCAAAGTTTTTACTGGGGAGCTTGAATGGCGTCATTGTTAAATATTTGAAGTCCTTCCTGGCTCTTATAAAAACTAGAGACAGTCTTTAAAGGCTGCTGGTATGGTTATATGTTATAATTACACAAGACAAAATGGCACCTGTTTCATAAGTGAAAACAAAATTCTGATGTTACCCTTGCACTTTTGAAATTACCTATACTTTGGTAAAGTCTCTGTGTTTGATTAACCTTTTTAATAAATGGTTAAATAACATCAGGAGTGATGAAGTGAGTGTTTAATGCCATCAGTATCTTACAAGGTGTATTTAGAGGATATAGAGGTATGCAGGTAAATGGGCCAAAAGCCACGTGGCTGCTATAGTCTGGTTAAACAACTCTAGCTACGCTTATTAGGCAGACTCAGTCTTGAAACTGAAAGTGACCTCAAAGGTTATGAAGTCCATTCATCCCTCATTGTAATTTCAGTGTAAGAAAGAAGGGCTGAATTTGTCAACATACTTTGAACACTGCTTTTGATTAAACCAACAACTTTGTACAGTTAGAAGTAAAAGTAAGGCTGATGGTGTCATTTTTCCACCTCAGACTAGACCCCATGAAACTTGTGGCATGAGAATGGCAGTTTTAATGCAACCACCTAGGTTTTAACTAATAGACATCCGGTTCTTTGCCAGACCTGATATGGTACCATATTCAGTGTTCGTGTACAGAATCAAAAAAAGGGGCTCTCTTGTTTGCAGAGTTTTCTGTGCTTTCTCTGGTTTTGACTTTTTTTGTTGTTGTCCTTTTTAATAAAAAGAAATCCATACTTTTCTTGGCTTGCCCAGGAGGGGAGGAAAGTAAAGCTGCAACGAGAAAGAACTTGTGCCCTTAAAACTAAGTGACATTAGGGAACCTTTAGTTCCTCCCTATTTTTTAACTTTTTTTCTGTTCCACCAGATGGAGGGGAGGAGATAGCCCACTCAACTGATAGCCTGCTTGTTCTAGCACAGGCATTGTTTAAATTTGTCATATTACTGGGCCTGTATTTACACCATGGTGGGCAATATGGTATATTGTCACAGTGGTTACTTCTCTGACTTGTGCCCAGTTGTTTGTAAAGCTGTGCCTGACTATCTCTTTTCCCTTTATAGTCCCATTCCTCCTCTTATTTATGTAGTCCAAGTGGTCTCAAGATCTTTCCTGAACCTGTCTCGGTTGCATTTCACAAGTGCTTTGTGGGCTGGGTTTACTGGCAGATAATTACCACCATTTTATAGATAAAAGGAACTATTAAAATGCAGAGAAGTGGCAAGGATACAGTTAAATATTACAGTGCCAGAATCAAAGTTCAAGTCTCATGAGTCCACCACCTTAAAGTTGAGCTTTCCTGGGTCTCCCGACACCTTTGAGTCAGTAGGTAAACCCCTGCTTTAACCAGTATTGTAGAACTAACACCTGAGACACAGTGCAAGTTTTTAGTACCAGGTAAGAAAAGATGACACTCTAGCCAGGAGAGTAAACACCAGTCCTTGGAGGCTTTCTGTCTAGCGCAAGAACTATTAGGACACGTTACGTTCCATATTTAATGTGTAGCTACAAGCAAAAGAATGGTCTTTAAATACAGCTGTGCTTATTGATAACCCTGTGCCTTTTCCTTCTCTTCATCAGAATTCTCTTGACATTTGTGTCCATATTTTCCCTGTATTCTGTTCATCTCCTTTTGAAAACGGCCAATGAAGGAGGTATGGTAGCATTCTTGAGATTTCTAAAACAATTTATGCCTGTCACGATTTTCTCCCTTCATGCTTCTGTGTTCTTCATATTACAGGGTCTTTATTATACGAACAGTTGGGACATAAAGCATTTGGATTAGTTGGAAAGCTTGCGGCCTCTGGATCAATTACAATGCAGAACATTGGAGGTAAGGATTTTTAAAAGGTGATTTGGGTAGACTTTTTGCTCTTTGTGTAGCACAGAGTGGTGACACGTTACTTTCGGTGTCACATGCCACATTTTGCACTTGTAATGGTATAATTTTGTTTTCCTCCAGCTATGTCAAGCTACCTCTTCATAGTGAAATATGAGTTACCTTTGGTGATCCAGGCATTAATGAACATTGAAGATACAACTGGGTAGGTGCTAAGTAAGGTTACTCATAAGAAAAATTATAGTCTAAAATGGTTAGATACATTTTATCAAAGTTGGATACAAAATAATTACCAATAATTTTTCCGTAAGTGTTCCTGTTGAAATTGAGCAAGAAGTCCCCCATCAACTGAGCCGAACTCTTAAGAAAGAGGGCAGATAGAAGCTAGTGCTGTAACTCTGAATAACTTCTGTAACCTGTGTGTGAAAACAGGTTTTCTAGAACTTCACTTTTTTATATTCATTGAGAGATTGTAGCTGAATAACACATACTCCAACCTAAGGTTGAAGCTTTGAGTAATGTTAAAGACCAGTCCTGTCTGATTTTTTGTAAATTTGAAATTCTTAAAGCTTAAATCTGTTCAAAATGTATAATACCAGAAAATGTATGACCACACTGTGGAAACCTTATCCTTGTAGCAAAGTTATTCCTCCCAGTGGAGGAACAGGTTTTTATCTAAAGTAAACATGGGGAAGGATCATTCACTTGCCCGCCTGCAGCTCATTATCTCAAAGTAGAGCAATGTGGTTATCTCTTTGGCTTGAGAAATTTAATAAGCCACCTTAAACACTCGTTTTCTGTGGGGTCTTTGTTGCCGAAGTAAGTGGAGTAGAATTCACAGGGCATTTAGAATTTGGAAACGGCTATTTAAAAGAGGGTATGGTTGATTACCTGGAAAGGAAGAGACCTCGTTAGAACTCTTAGGACACATGGGTAATTTTTTCTCTAAGTTCAGAAGGGACCTTTTGACTGTTTTTGGAGTCAAGGTGGGTCAAGGTGTCACAACATACTTTTGACAACCTGGAATAAATCCTGGTTTGGGGAATTGGGTTTTGTTGTCTTTTCTTTGCCTGTGTATTTTACCTAAGTATGAAAAAGTCTCCTTGTTGACGTGTTGAATAAGTACTTGTGCTAATGGATGTCTGAAAGAAACTTGTTTTAAATTTTCTTGTCTCTAGCATTAAAAATTGCAGGCTCTAAAGCTATCTGTTACAGAGTTGGTGTACAATTCTTCTAAAAATGCTTCAAGATAAGATTACTGGCCTAACAATGCTGCTTTGTTCCTTACATTAGTATCAAGCCTTTAAGAAGCATTTTATGTTATGAATCAGCTGGCAGCCTTCCCAGAGCAGACAGTGGGACAAAAGTTATACTGTTCACACCCCATTTCTAACCTGAGTGAATATTCAGCTAGCCCAGAGTTAGACATTTATTCCTGCCTATGCTCTGTCTGTGAATAAGCGGCACTTTTTCCAAACTTGTCTTTTTTGTGTGTTTATTTTTATAGTATTTCTATAAAATGAGTCCCAGGAGAAGATGTGTCTAACGTTTTGGGGATTTTCATGATTGGTTTTGACCTTGTTTCTCTTTTCTTTAATTCAGACTGTGGTATCTGAACGGTGACTATTTGGTTTTGCTGGTGTCGCTGGTGCTCATTCTTCCTCTGTCACTGCTGAGAAACTTAGGTGAGCAAACTCCTCTCGAAAGAATTGAAATGAGCCTCTCACCAGCTAGTTGGCTTGCCCTTAATAGAAACGGAAAGCCAAAAGGTCCCCAACACATAACTTTGGAAGCGGGAGAATATACCCCTGTGTAGGCCTTTCAAAATCCTGTGGCCAGGGGCTAGAATGTCTTGTTGACATTTGATAATATCTCTGCTTCATAAATAATCATACAAAATGAAAGTTTCCACTCTTTCAGTTATTTATTTTTACATAATTCTATACCTGGGTATATAAGAATTAGAAATTTCGTATTGTGTTTATACTAAAGTCTTCTAGGCAGCATTGAGTTATTTAGTTGAGAAAATATATTTGCCTGCAATCTGCTGAATTAAAGTTTAATTTCTGCCCCTCTTACAGGATATTTGGGATATACCAGTGGCCTTTCCTTACTGTGCATGATGTTCTTTCTGATTGTGGTAGGTATAATTTTTCTGTAACACTAGAGATTCTCTTATGAGCCCAGTCACACTATTCAGTTTAACAAATGCAAAATTATTCAATTTAACAAATGCAAAATAATGTTTTCAGGTGATTTGCAAGAAATTCCAGATCCCTTGTCCTGTGGAAGTTGCCTTGATAATTAACGAAACCGTAAACAGCACCTTAACACAGCCAACAGCTTTTGCACCTGAGATGGTATTTAATGTGACTGATGACGATACTTGCAAACCACGTTATTTTATCTTCAACTCCCAGGTAACTGAATATAGTCTTTATTTCCTTAAAGTAAGATTTTAGGGAAGAAGAGAGGGAAACTCTCCACCAGAAATTAATTCCCAAGGAAAAGGGAGGAGAGTTAATAGCTACTCTTCAACCATGAGTAGCTAGTTATTGAATTATTGAGGACTGAGAAGAAAGCCGTAGGTTTGTATCTTAATATAGATGGAGAAATGAACTAATCCTATGATGTTAATAATTGACACATTTAGAAGTTAGGATGTTGGTCACACTTAGTGAACAGATTAGAAGGGAATCTAATTATGCAAGGGAGACTTTGAGGTTCTGATCCTAAAATTCATTAATACAAAATAGAAGCTGCAAAACTGTGGTAACACGTGTTCCATAAGGATTTTAAGTAAATTTTTACTTTTTTTTGCAGACTGTCTACGCTGTGCCAATTTTGACCTTTTCATTTGTCTGTCATCCTGCTATTCTTCCCATTTATGAAGAGCTGAAAGGGTGAGTGCTTTACTTATTTTTATATACATTCGTTGGGAAAGTTAGAAAAGTATTAGATTACTGCGATAACTACTGCTAAAATACAGATTTGTATTTTTCTCTGAATTTACACAGCCGCAGCCGTAGAAGAATGATGGATGTGTCCAAGATTTCATTTTTCGCTATGTTTCTCATGTACCTGCTTGCTGCCCTCTTTGGATACCTGACATTTTATGGTAAATAATGTCTGGATTTCAGAAAAAGACACTTTGTGAAGTAAAATCGATACGTTCTTGTGTATAATCTATCACTTGTATTCTGTCTATTTTGGTATATTTCATATCTGTGATGAGAACCTGAATTTGGAGCTTTAGACTATAGGAATATAGTGTATTTAATCTGTGACTTCTCAAGTCCAGGTTCATCTCATTAGTCATGTGATGGCATTTGTATGTGATGCGCTTGCACCTAAATTCATCCTCCCCACCTCCTCTTCCAATCACCTTTCTGTTATACAACACAAACTGTAAGCCAGACCATGGGATTTAGCTATTTAGCTCCTGTTGTTTTTGATGGGGGTCATGTGGCTAAATCTGCTTGGTATTTAGGAAAATTTCCCTTCAATGTTATTTTAATTGCATTAACCCTAATTCCAAATTAATCTTATTAGCCTCTTAGTTTATAGTCGTTTTGTGCGTAGCTAATAACTGGTGCAAATTTGCTGTAAGTTAGATTTGTTAGATTTTCTACCTGATCTCTAGAGGAAATGGCACACTTGAAGCTTTTTTTTTTTTTCCTTTTTTTGTCTTTCCCCATAGAACATGTGGAGTCAGAATTGCTTCATACCTACTCTACTATCATGGGAACTGATATCCTCCTTCTCATCGTTCGGCTGGCTGTGCTAGTGGCTGTCACTCTGACAGTACCAGTAGTGATTTTCCCGGTAAGTAATCCCCTCCCTGCTCTGCTTTCATTCAGTAGGAATGCGTTTTTAAACATGTGGAGATTTGTGAGCAACACCAAGTTGATGGTCGTTTTCGGGGGATTTTTTTTTTAATATTTTGTAGATTTTCCAAACATCCTGGGGCATTTTTTCCATAATTGAAGATCTAAAATGATCTTCCGGCATCCAGATGTTAAAGGAAACAGCAGCAGAGGAAGGGACACAATTTAACAATTTAGAAAGCTGCTTTTTTAGATATATTTCCCATTATTTGGGATTTTTTTTTTCTCCCATTAATTCAAAGCTGGAATTGCAATTTCTGTATGCGTTTTCTTTTGCAGATCCGGAGTTCCATAACTCACTTGTTGTGTGCAGCAAAAGATTTCAGTTGGTGGCGTCATAGTCTCATTACAGTGTCTATCTTGGCGTTTACCAATTTGCTTGTTATCTTTGTCCCAACTATTAGAGACATCTTTGGTTTCATTGGTAAGTTTGAGCAAGTGTCAGAAGTTTTTTCACATATCAGGGATTTTAAAGTTTAAAAAATGAATGACAAGCGACTCACTATTTGTCAAGACAATTTGTCAAGAAAATTTTCTTTTACAGGTGCATCTGCAGCTGCTATGTTGATTTTTATTCTTCCATCTGCCTTTTATATCAAGCTAGTGAAGAAAGAACCTATGAAATCCGTACAGAAGATTGGGGTGAGTGAGATACCCTGACTACCAGAAACTGTAATCTTCTAACCAGAATTTCCTCACCTGGTTTTAATTTTAGTCTCTTAGCTGTTTGTTGTGGTTATACTTCTGAGTTTCTAGCAAATAGTTCTATAATGGTATATTCTGCATACAGGTGGAAGGTTGGACGGGCGGTGAAAGACCATTTTGCTTCTAATACAAACCTAAGTTCATTGCAAGAAAGCTGTTGAGATATTTTAGAGAGAGGAATAGAGATAAAGAGTGGAGATACTGACTCAGCTTTCAGTAGTAGTTTAACTGGTGTTTGCTGGAGTGCCCCTTGTTACAGACACTCAAATAGGCCTTCTTAAAGGAGAGAACAGAACTAACCATCTTCAAAGCAAAGCTGTGGGGAGCTGTCACAACACTTCAAAGTGCCATAATGTACTTTAAAGTGGAATAACAACTAATTTTACAAAGAATATGATATGTTAACTGGTGGTGGGGCTATTTAGGGAGAAGACTGCTTTTTAGTCGTTACTCTGCTACAATTCGAGTCTGATTAAAGAACGAGAATTGCTTATTAAAAAAAAAACTGCCATCTTGTTTTACTCAAAATATATAGTGGCAATAATTGAAGGGGGTAGAATTAGGAGTAAAGTTACTCCTGTCTCTTTGGAAAACTTCTGGCTCTGATGCAGGCTGCATTTTAGGTTGACTTCGGTTTGATTCTGTGATTGAAGTTTTTGCTTTAAAAAATGCAAAAAACCCAAAACAAAAAATCAGTCCCATTCTATTACATGAAGGAGTTTATTAAGCAAAGAACATTTATTTACCTTTTCATTTGAGACAAAGGAATGAAAAAGCAAAACTTTGGAAGATTTCAAAAGTAGACTTATTTTGTACTGCAGGTAACCCCCTGGTACCTTAACAACAGTTTAAATATCTTTAGCAAGTTAACAAGGTATGTGAAATGCTGTCAGCTTAATTTTAGTAATTACAAGACTTTTTAAAAGTAAGAAGGAATGTTGAGTGGATATATTTCTTTGCTTGCTGATCAATTTCTCTTTGCTCATTGCAGGCTGTGTTCTTCCTATTAAGTGGCATAGTGGTGATGACCGGAAGCATGGCCTTGATTGTTTTGGATTGGGTGCACAATGCCCATGGAGGTGGCCATTAACTGGCACCACTGAAACTCCCATAGTCCACTTGATGCCAGTGTTGAGTCAACTCAACTCACTATGAAATTTCACCTAATGTTTTCAGTTTCACTTCCTTTTGAAGTGCAGATTCCTCGCTGGTTCTTCTGAGTGCAGAATAAGTGAACTTTTTTTTTTCTTTTTAAAGAAATTATTCTGTATACTAGAAATGGATATTAACAACAAAACCACGAGTCTCGGGTTAATGGAAGTGACAATTTTATTCCATTCCAGAGAATGGACGAACTCTTAACTTTTATCAAGCCACATGTTTGGCTGTGTCATTGTTTAACTTGGATATTTTATGATTTTACTTGAATGTGCCTAATGGAACCATTCGATGTGAGAAACAGTTCTTATTAATTTACAGCAAAGTATTGAAATAACCATTGAGGAAAACACTATTATGTTTTTGTACCAAAAATATTTAAAGACCTCAGAAGCACTATTTTACTTTTAAAAAAATTGCTTTTTTTTTTAAACCTTCTCCAAAAACAACTGTCAACAAATTCCATTAAGAAAAACTCATTGGTATTTAAAAACAAATGTTAGTATTATGAAATGATTTGCCTTTTTGTAGGCATAATAAGCCAAATACTTTTTTTACCCAAAAAATTTTTAGAGAAAATGATGTAATGAAAAATTGTACCATGAATAGGAGCATAGTTTTTTCCATTCAGACTTCACCATTAAAGAATAATTGAATATTGTTATACCAAATCAGGTGAACTTGTTCATCACTTTTCTTCTGTGGCCCCAAATAATTTGCTTCATTCAGACTGAGATATTTATGGCTTCAGTCTGTTAGAATGGAAGATACAATGCAAATATTTCTGTGGAAAGTAAAATAACTAATTTTGAGGTACCAAATAGTGCAATTGGGTAAAACAGGGTTTATTCAGTTGCATCTGTCTCCAGAGTTGTATTGACAGCTCTGGGTTTTTTGGGCCAGCCCTTTTTTGACATTGCTTCCAGCAGTGGAAAATGAGCATTTGATGGCTACAGGCCAAAACTATTCTATCCAGAGAGTACAACTTTTCAAAATGCTCATCTGCTCCTGGAAGTGTGAATTACTTGATAATGTATGGCTTAGTTGTGTTCATGTTTTGTCTACAGTAGAGGTCTAATTTCACAGGTTACACCGATATTTGGTATAAGTTCTCTTTGTATAGGCCACTGGGTTTCTCATGCAGTAATTTTTTAAAAACTCATTTGCACTGGATTGTCATCTCATTCTTGTACAACACAGAATTGTTTACATCCAACAAGTGGTTAGCTAGGGAAACCAGTGCAACCTGAGTGTAAGGAGTTGGTCCAACTGCATGTGCACCCTGCCATTTCAATGCCAGTTAGAAGTGAAAAAAATTACTTGGCTTTAAGAGCACATTTATTGTACGTTATGGTGTATGGTGAATATATTAAATAATGTGGTACTTTGCTCATCAGGCATAATGTCTAAAATCCAGTATATACATAATTCCATTAGTGGTTGAGGGAAGCAAATAATGGAATCATTAATTGGTCATCTGGCTCTTAAGGTTTTCTCTTGAACTAAGCATTTCTAGTTGTAGGCAAGGGCCAGAAATGTGGCAGACATGGTTTTTGTTACACATTCTTGTATTATATGTGAGTAAATTGCAGACAGGATGTGTCTGTAAAGACCCTTGTGGATGGAACTGGAAGACGTCTTGTAGTGCTACATTGGGTGAAACCAATGGTCCATTTTTGTTTCTACAAAAATTGAGTAATTGGGGACCATCTAGAAAGGCAGTGAGAAGATGGATTCTACAGCACTGCTTTCATTTAATTGGGCTTTGGCACTCCCTTCAAATCCAGAACCTCACCTCTAGTTCAGACCAAGAACTGGCACTTCTACTTGAGTTCCTGGAAGGATTGCCGACTTTGTATCTGAGACCTGCCAGGGAATATACCAAGTAGAGTTGTTTTCTACAGTTTACATCCTTTCAATGTGGGAGAAACTACCATGGCAACCAGAAAGGAATGGAAAAAAGAATTTTCTTCTCACAGCGAATTGATGTGGGGAGGCTCCTTCAATCCTCTTTGGCTGTTTGAGTTTCAAAATGAACTGCCTAGAGTAAATTGCATTGCATGATATTCTTGGAGCTATCTTGTCTGCCTTGAGGTTCCTAAACAGTGAATTCCCATTAATGAGCAGTCTTCAGTATTAAAACCACTGTCTTGTCACCTCATTTTGCATTACTGTCTTCCGTGGATGTTTCAGTTATAACTGTAATGTTATTTATAGAACAGCATTAATCCATTAAAGCTAACCTATTTTTCAATATTTATGATAATCTGTACATACATTGTCTGTCCATATGTATTTGTAATATATAATGTATATAATGTCAGGTTTGGGTCTGGGTTCAAGTGTATATATTCCTGTAAGTTTCTTAACTGCATTTTGATGAATTCACATTATGTATCTATAAGAATTGTCCCCAAAGTACCTGTACAGAGATTTCAATATAAACAAATTGACAAATTATGTAAACACTAAAACCTTAAAGTATTCTTTAAGTTGTATTTGCAATAAATAGACTGGATGAATATCACATTTTTTCATGAAAACTTGGTGCAAATTCAGATCTCTTATTTAAATTTTAAATAAGGTCTAATTTTCAAAATGCAGTAGTTTCAAAATGTGATCTAGTGTAATGAAATCAAATGTGATCTAGTGTAATGAAAGATCTTTGAGAACCTGGGTGTGTTAGCTTTATGTATATAGTGTAAATACCCCCACTGTACTGTTAGAGGCCAACACTTCCACTAGGACTTGTTGGCAAAGAGTGCTACACCGTTTCAATGAAACAATGTATGTTTGTTTTAACTGAACTAAAATAAATACATGCTTAATCCTGAGTAGTCCTGTTTTCTTTGAGGTAATGGGATAAACAGTCTCTGATGTATTTTACATCAGGACCTACTGAGGTGTCCATATAATGGTAAGGAGTATGATGAAGAGAATGGTCAGAAAGAAGTTTTCAAGTTCCTAAAAGTGTGAAGAGGGAAGGAAAAACCTGCTGAAAGGCCTCCCAAGGACCCAGAGTTGGGCCTGCTGTGGGTAGGCCAGTAGTGCATCAGGATCACCTGGGAGCTTTTTATGAGTGCAGCTACACAGTCTGATTCCATAGGTCTGGAGGGCAGCCCACAGGTCACCCTCACCCCCACCCCAGAAACCTACCCCAGCTGATGCTGAGGCACAGATAAAACTAAGGAGTGCTGAAATAGGCCTAGGAAGAAGTCCCGTGGAGTTCAGCTTAGGTGAGGTCCCAGGAAAGCATCAGCACTGTGGCTGCAGACGAATCCGCAGACCGGCTGAAGTTTATCTGAGTGACACTAGATGGGAGAGGGGTTGCTAAGATACAAACAGTAGTTCAGGTATGGCCTACTGATAGCCTTCAAAGCTTAGAGCATGTGCAGTGAAATATCCCAGGCCAAAACAAAAGAAGATACAGCACCAGGTGTGCTTGGGAGTGGTTGCAAAGGCCACAATTTTTCCGCAAGTGCAATGGTTAAGTGGGAGGGCATTATTTGTGGTTAGAAAGTAGAGCAGAATATGCAATACCTCCGAATTAACAAAAGGCTTAGAGGTGTCAGTTACTCATCTGAGTGTTCGTTGCACACCTACTGCATACAAATAACATGCCCTTGGGAAAGATGATGAGGTTGTGTGTCACACTCCAGTTTTAACAGAATCCAGACACTTTGAATGAGCCATTCCAAAAAGAAAAGGGATACCGAAATGAAGCAGAATACCAATTTAATTAATCTGAAACTAGGAATATATTTGGTGGGTAGGTCCACTCAAGAGATGAAAATACAGTTCTATAACCAGGTAGTTAGCTATTCCCAAAAGATCTCTCCAGTAAACCTGAGGAATATTCTAGGAACGCTTCTAACTAAAGAACAAGAGTAGTCTGTCCTGACTTGGAAATACTCTTTCCTGGACAATTGGCTTAGTTATGTTTCTGGTAACAGTAAAGAAAATCCATTTAAATTAGGTTAAGCAAAAATGATGGCAAAGGAAGAGGACTCAGAAGGAGATCAGGTACTTCAGAGAATTAAAAGAAAAACAGGCTTCCCAAAGGTCAAACACGAGATTTGTTCCAGAGACCTCAGTGACAGAAACATGTGAGACTTCACTACAGAACTCTGCAGTTAGATTGTGAGCAATTTCCTCAGCCAACTTCTCTAGATAAACATTGGCTAATACTGGGTCCTGATCTCTACTATAGCCAGGTTGGCAGGGTGACACAGGACAAACAGGGTTACCAAGACCCAGCCCCGTGGTTGGGAGAACAGTTCCCTGAGGAGGACGAGGAGGAGGAGGAGGAGTGAAATGGTCATGGGCTGGAAATAGGGTCACCAACTGTCACAGCTTTAGCACTAGAAGTACTGCATTCTAGGAAACCCCTCAGTCCATTCAAACTGGGATGGTTGGTCACCCTAGCTAGCAAGGCATGCAGGAAAGTGATAAAACGGCTTTGCAGTACTGATAATCTCATTTTCTCTAATTTCCTTTTTCTAGCCTCCCAGGGAGAACACCAGTCTTCTTTTACAACTCTGCCCCAAATCAATGGATTATATCTTCCTCAAATTACTTTTTTTTTCTGATTTCCCTCCCCCCTATGAGTCGTAAGTTTCATAAGAGCAGACACCTGTCTTTTCATTAATATATTCCCAACATTCACAACAATCTAGCACATCACACATAAGTTGAGAAAAGGCTCCAAGTTTTAAGCAAAAATTTACTAAATGCTTGTAAAATAAATACAGCAAGTACCACGAAATTAAACACTCTGACTTAAAAGATAATAGTTTCTTCATCTTCAACCAATAGCCTATGACAGGAAGGCTTCTTGCCTAGCCTGTGATCTGCCTCCAGGTGGCAGAAGCCATCTTTAACCTCTACTACATACATGTGATTTTGCGATGGTGAAATCTATTTCGAATCCTAGTCAGACTTGGTTGTGTTCCACATATTGTGAGGGAAAAGTTCACACAGCAAGTCTGGTTGGTTACTACTTATGTCTTCAAGGGAACCATGAATGTCTCTTGGCCAACTCCTGGGAATGTGGACCTCAGAAAGTTTTTTATGCTAGTGACTAATGGTATTGTTACATATACCTAAAGCAATGGACCATGCTATCCTGGCTTTTCAGGTTGCTCTACCCAGACACCAAGATTAATGACGCGCACCTGGTTTCATTGTTGAGATCCTGAGTTTTGGCTGCCAAGACTGGTTGCCAAGCAGAATATGCCTACATAACCAGTCCCCCATAAAAGCCTTAGACCTTGAGACTCATTCTGGCTTCCCTGAGCAGAGACATTCCACACGCGTCCCTGTAGTTCACTGCTAGAAAAAAAGCACTCATTCCTGTGTGGCCTCAGACAAGGAAGTTCTTAGGACCCTGTGCCGGACCTCTCTGGATTCCAATGTTACGTATCATTTTCCTCTTCCTTTTGCTCTGTACCCTTTGCTGTAATAAATCTCAGTAGCGAATATTACCGGCTATTGAGTCTTGGGAGTCCTTCTGGTGAGTCACCAGATGAAACACGTATGGTGTCTGTTTCTTCTCTACACCATCAGTTTACAAACCTCAGTATCTCTTGCCTTCTCCATGAAGAATCTACTCACAATGAAAGCCTCAAAGCATCACTGAGCAAGTTTGACTAAATATTGTTTGGAATGTGGGTGTTCAGAGGATTAGACAGTAAAGGAGATTTTTTACATTACATGTCCTACTGTGTGCCACTTCATAAAATACCATTTGACACATTTTTTCTCCCAAGTCCCTTTGGCTGTGCTGTGCACAAGAGATTCTCTGTCTGGCCTTCCTCCCACAACACACACACAGCCTGTCCTTGATGCCCATAAGCAATTCAACTCTGTCTTTGAGCAATTCAACTCTGTCTTCAAACCTGCTTATCCTTCTCAAACGAACAAAAGTTTTGAAGTCATTAAGACTCACTTTCCTGAGACGGCATTTTACTGGACTCATCTTAGCAGTCTTCCTAACCACTTACTTTCCCTGAAAGGAGTTCTGGTAAGTTCAACTTCCTTATATGATTATATTAAAAATATCTGATGTAGGGGCACCTGGGTGACTCAGTTAGTAAAGCATCCGACTCTTGATTTCAGCTCAGGTCATGATTTCACAGTTTGTGAGATGGAGCCCCACATAGGGCTCTGTGCTGACAGCATGGAGCCTGCTTGGGATTCTCTCTCCCTCTCCTTCTGCCCCTCCCTGGGTCAAGCTCCCACCCACACACACACACTCTCTCTCTCTCTCTCTCTCTCTCAAAATAAATAATACACATTAAAAAATATATATCTGACGTAAGGTCCAATCTATCAATGAGATAAAAGCAGAGCTGTGTGGGTTGAAATGGTGAGGGGTGAGGTCTAGAGCCTAACGGCTCTGGCTCCCAAACCCTTTCTACCTGCTTCATCTCTCCACCATGGCCCACAAGGTGCTACTTTAATCTAAAGCCCCATGAACATACTTTGAAAACATGAGTCTAAGTTCTTTCAGAAGAACAAGACCCCGAGATACCAAGAACCTACTGGCCTGAAGTTCAACTACTGAGTCACCATTTTCTAATAGTCTCTTTCTCCCCTATTGACAAGATGGTGGCCCAGGCATCCCGTCTACAACCCAATCATCTTTACCTCGGAACAGCCCACTAGTCTCATGATTGACACTGGGTCACACAGAGGCCAAGTCTCCTTGATATGTGTATATTGCTGAGGAAACACTCATGTCCTTCCAGGTATCTCTAATGTGGGACAGGTAAAGAAATCAAAGTAGAAAACAGACATAGATGTCGAACAATCCATTTCCTGTCCCCTAGTCAACAATGATGCCATTGCCAAGAATTGCCTTCAGTTCGCTGACAGAAAGTGTGGTCTTTTCAGAAAGGTAGGGAGAGAAATCTTTGAAAAAAACAAAAACAAAACTGAACTCTGGTTTGATCTAGTTCTAGAGGTCTTTAGTTTTAAATGGACAAGTGAACACAAACAAACCCTGTGAATCATCTGTTTCTAAGGGGCTTGGGACATTACTTCTAGGTCCTCAAAGTAGAGCTTTAAGCTTCTAAAGCTATATACATTGTTACTAAAAATGTGGCAAAATCACACATCAATATAATTTTTTAAAGAGAGGCATCTGGTCAACAGGCAGTAAAAGGAACCAGATATATTGAAGAGGCCTATTTTAAGGATGTAATTCCAGTACGCAACTGTTTATTTTTCTTGAGGGGAAAAGCATCCCATAAGTTTTGGTAAATGATGAATTTTCTTTCAGTGTCTCCAATTTACTGCAGCCTATCATGGAATCGTGCTGTTTTCCAAGCCAAAAATAAGCTATATTTCTTTTTATTTCCTTTCATTTTCTTTGTATTTCTCCTTTAAAGTGACTGAAAATCTCAAGAGATATGAAACTCAGGGTTCACAACCTTTTTGCTCCAGAGAGAGGGATTGTATTTTTAAACTGATCCCTAAATAGAAAGATCCAAAGAAGGAAATATGTGGAATATGAAAATCTCTTCTCAAAATGCATGAGAGCCTCATAAATTTGAAAACATTTTTCTCTCATAAACTGTTCCAAAAAGAAATGTTTAGTACTTACCGCCTGTACTAAAGGCAATGAAGCAAGAGAAAGTCCTTCTTGCTTGTGAGAGAGAACCTAGTGAATTGCATTTTAAACAAGCACCCTTTCTTCTTAACACACACACACACACACACTACACTACACTTAAAGGTCTGGGGGTAGTCGTGCAAAGACAGGTTCAAGTTCTGGTTTGCCATTGCTAGCTGTGTGATCTCGAGAAAGATCTCCTCAAACTGCCAATGGCCCAGTTGCCTCACTTTGTAATAAAATCTAACGTAATTCACATCATTTAGTACTTACCACCTGCCAGGTGCCATGCTGAGATAATCACGACGATCCCCTAAGGGAGGGGCTTTTTTTTTCAATCCAAATTTTACCCGAAGAAGAAAGTGAGGCTTACAGATCCAGTCTCAACCTTAAGAGGTTATGTAACTTGCCCAGAAAGTGAGGGAGTTGAGACTCAAGCCTCAGTCCTGATGTGCCATTTATTAATTTGCTCCCAAAGTAAGGATGAATATTATATGCCCATTTTTAGGGTTGTTTTGGAGATGGAGTGAAATAACCCAGAAAGTGCCTTTCACTGTTTATATCACACAACGGAAAACTGTAAACATTGAGAATGAATAAACTACAGTTCGTTTTAGTAATACCTTGAATGAAAAATGCAAAGCCTCAGAATATCACATACTTGCAGCATTATGTTCTTTTCATAAGTTTCAAAACAACAACTAAACAGTATCTAGACCAGCCCTACCTATGTGCTGGATACAGCGATTAGAGAGAGAGTGATATATGCAACATTCAAGACAGTGGTTGTTTCAGGAGGGTTCTGGAAAGGGCAGGGTGGGGCAAGTATGCAGAGAGATGGATGCTGTGGCTCTAGTTCTTTGGTGTTAGGGGTGGGGGGTGGGAAAACTGACAGACAACAGGTGGCCAACTTGAACCAATGGTGAATGTGACTGATTAAGTCAATTATGTGTTTCTGAGGCTCACAACAAGGTGACTTTTACATGTCTGAACTACATAAAATTGTCAATTTTTTCTCAATTTTCACCTTCACAACTGGAAATTTCAAAATTAGTTTTGAACTAATAAGATCTAATCAATAAATATTGGGGTTTTTTTCTATTTATCCCTTCTTGAGCTTGCTTAATATGATGAGGTGCTTACACAGACTGTAGCACCCTGAACTCATCAGTGCCCCTCAGCCGAGGCTCCAAGGAAGACAGGTGTCTCCATCCCACTACCAATTTTTGGCCTCTGTGTCCCAAGGGCTCTGTCAAAGTGATAAGTTCATTTGGGGTGCTGAATAATCATTGAATTAATGGTCACTCAAAATCTCAATGCAGTTCAACGGGAGAAGAAAAAGATTACACTGTGTGGGGAGTAAGTAGAGGGGACTGGGCACAGAGAAGTGAATCAGAACAGATCTCAGGCCCCGAATGGTTGGTTCCTGGTCATCCCGCCTCTCATAACAAGGGGATGTGCCTTGCTGCTTTGACATGTCCTCTGTAATGTTGAAGGCTCTTCAGGGTCCCTGAGATCCCAGTTTTGGAATCCATGCCCCATGTTGGCACCGCTTTCTTGCCTTCTGACTCAGCCTGGCTCCTGGGACTCCATCTTTGACTTCTGCAGCCATTTTCTGACAGCAGCTTCCTTAGACTGTCAGGCTTGGCTGTCAGTCCCTATTTCTGACATCTGTGCTACATCTCTTGAGCGACAGGGCCCTGCCTGTAACTCTTGGCTTGTAAGCCTTCTCGGATGGTTTCAAGCCACTGGCATCTCTGGAATCCACCCTGGGATTCCAGCCTTGCCTGTCACCATCCAATCCATTCCCCACATTGCATTCAGACTGATTTTTCCACAGAACAAATGTGATCATGTCAGTTCTCTTTTTTATTTTTTTTTAATGTCTATTTATTTATTTTGACGTGAGGAGGGGCACAGAGTGAGAGAGAGAGAGAGAGAGAGAGAGAGAGAGAGAGAGAGAATGAATGAATCCCGGGCAGGCTGTGAACTATCAGCACAGAGTCCAACTCGGGGCTTGATCACACAAACCATGAGCTCATGACCTGACACAAAATCAAGAGACAGACACTCAACCAACTGAGCTGCCCAGGCGCCCCTGTCAGTTCTCTTTTTACAACCATCTGTCAGCACGAAGTCCCAAATCTCAGTGGCCCTTCCTGGCTGGGACTTCTTCCACCTCTCTGGCTTTGGATCATAGCACATCTCCCTCCCCTTACTCCATATCCCCGCCACAAAGAATTATTCCCAGTACCCACCATGCTTTTGTACACTCCATGTCTTCACACTTGCTTTGTCTTCTGCCTGGAACACTGTTTCCTGCTCTTCTTCTCCCCGTCTTTTCATCAAGACTCAGATCAGGCGCTGCCTCCTCCATTGTACCTTATGCGCTCTCTGAGCATGTGTCTGGTGGTTAAGACTGTCTCACTGTCCACACCTGGGCCACTAGACTCAAGTTTCCTGAGGTCGGAGACTGTGTTCCTTGGTCCTGCACCCCAACATCTAAGTGCTGGCCTAAGTGCTATGTTCACATTTGCAGAGTTCCTTAATAGAATCCATCACAGCCCCATTTCAGATCAAGTCCTTGGCTGGGTCTTGGCCTAACCCTTAGCAACGCCTTCAGCTTCCAGAAGACTCCATGTGTCAGCCTCTGAGTTAATCATTAAGCATTCAAATATGGAGAAAGCTTTTCCTTCCTATAAGAAGTTCACAATCAAGCCAGGGGAACAAACCAACAGTTAACTGCACTTTAACATTCAAAGTGTTATCACAAACCAGTACAGTAAATAAGAGATAATGATTTAGTGGTTTAGGATTAAGAGAAGGCCTGAGTCCACAACTGGATTTGCATTCCAATCTGCACTTCCTAGATGTGTGTCCTTGACAATGTTATTTTCCTCAGCCCGAGTTTGCATCTCTGCCACGGGGGAAATTGTACATAGCAGGTATAGAAAATATGGTATTTGGAGGGAGGGTTACCATGGTAAAATTTACATAACGTAATATTTATCATTTTAACTATTCCTAAGGGTGCAATTCAGTGCCACTAAATACATGCACAATGTTGTGTAACCATCACCTCTCTCTGTACTCAAGACTTTTTCAATATCCCCATTTCATTATCTCTGTATCCATTAAACAATAGCTCTCCCTATCCCCTCCCCTCAGTCCCTAGTGTTTCTATAAATTTGTTTATTCTAGGGACCACATATAAGTGGAACCATATAATATCTGTCCTTCTGTGTCAGGCTCATTTCACTAAGCATAATGTTTTTTGGGTCTATCTATGTTGTAGCACATAAGAAAATTTCATTCCTTTTTATGGTTAAATAATACTCTATTGTACATATATACCACATTTTGTTTATCTGTATCCGGTAGATACTGGTTGTTTCCACCTTTTTGGCTACTGTGTTATGAACATGGGCATACAAATATCTGTTTAAGTCCCTGCTTTCAATTCTTGTGGATATATACCTAGGAGTGGGATTGCTGGGTTATATGATAATTCTAAGTTTAACCTTTTGAGAAACTGTCAAACTGTTTTCCATAGTGGCTGTACCATTTTACACCCCTGTGAGCAATGCCCGAGGTTTCCAATTTCTCTAATCTTCACAATCTTCACTTGTTGTTTTCATTTTTAAAATATTATAGTCATTTTAGCAGGTGTGACTTCAAATAAGAACAGACTGCAGCTTCCTATACTTGATGCATGATTCATGGAGAAGCTAGATGGTCTCTTTGGACATGAAAGATAGGACTCCTCCTTCTCTATCCTTCTGGGCCTAGTCTGGAAAATTGGAAAAAAAGGTACAATTAAGGGAGAACCAAAAAAGAGGTGCAGAAGTGGAGAATAAAAGAAGGGTTGAGAGTAAAGGGAGTCGGGAGAAAGGAGAGAGTCCACCTCAGAAAGCTGAGGTACTACAAGAGGCAGCCAGAGGACATGTTCTGAGGATGAGAATGGCCACGGGACTTTTAACAAGAGCAAAGTAATAATCTGAGAAACAATTTTATAAGTTGCTTTTTTTGTTGTTGTTTTCTTGAAAAGAAAACAAAAGCCCATGGTATAAATTAAAAGCCCATCTTTCACTCCTGAGCCCTAACCCTCCAGTTCCCTTCTCTTTAGGCATCTGCAATTAGCAGTTTCTTGTGCATCCCTTCAGAGATATTTGGCATAATGATCAATTTTATAGTGCATGCTGTGCTGCAATGCAATATGCCACTTTGTTTTTCTCAAGACTTTGGTAAAAAATCTGCTACCTGCAACTACCTTATGCTAATGAGTGTGGTGAAGTGAAAGAAAAGGCCTATGTTCCATGTTTGATATAAAGCTGAGAGGTGACACAGGCAAGAGGAAAGATCCAAGTGAGGTCAGGAATTCAGGAGGAATGGAAAAATAAAATCAAGAAGACACTATGAAAAAAAAAAAACAAGCTCTCAGAAGGGCGCAGAAATCCTGGGGAAGACAGTTATGGTAAGGGCTCGCATGATATTGACTTGTGTGCTAACGGCACAAAGATCCCGGACTCCTGGAAGACTTGGGGAGGTTCATTCAACCAGATTTGTGTTAAACAGACCTACACATGACTTATCAGGATTAAATGAAATAATGTGGGTAAAGCCTTTACCTTAGCACAGATAGATAGTAAGCCTTCCATAAGTTACACTTGTTGTCATCATCATTTATTGATTATTTGTTATTTGCAGAAGCAGGGAATACAAAGATATAGTGCCCTTAAAGAACTCAGACTGGTGAGGATAATAGATAAGTGGATCATCAAAAAATCAACAAGGAAACAAAGCTTTGAATGACACACTGGACCAGATGGACTTAACAGATATATTCAGAACATTTCATCCTAAGGAAGCAGAATATACATTCTTCTCCAGTGCACATGGAATGTTCTCCAGAACAGACCACATACCGGGGCACAAATCAGCCCTCAGCAAGTACAAAAAGATTGAGATCATACCATGCGTATTTTCAGACCACAACGCTACGAAACTCGAAATCAACCACCAGAAAAAATTTGGAAAGATAACAAATACTTGGAGACTGAAGAACATCCTACTAAAGAATGAATGGGCTAACCAATAAGTTAAAGAGGAAATTAAAAAGTATATGGAAGCCAATGAAAATGATAACACCACAACCCAAAACCTCTGGGATGCAGCAAAGGCGGTCAGAAGAGGAAAGTATTTAGCAATCCAGGCCTTCCTAAAGAAGGAAGAAAGATCTCAGATACACAACCTAACTTTACGCCTTAAAGAGCTGGAAAAAGAACAGCAAATAAAACCCAAAACCAGAAGAAGACAGGAAATAATAAAGATTAGAGAAGAAATTAATGCTATCAAAACCAAAAAAAAATCGAACAGATCAATGAAACCAGAAGCTGGTTCTTTGAAAAAATTAACAAAATTGATAAACCACTAGCCAGTTTGATCAAAAAGAAAAAGGAAAGGGACTTTTAACAAGAGTAAAGTAATAATCTGAAAAACAATTTTATAAATTGTTTTTGTTGTTGTTTTCTTGAAAAGAAAACAAAAGCCCATGGTATAAATTAAAATTAATTAATTAAATAAAATCAAGAATGAAAGGGGAGAGATCACAACCAACAGCAGAAATAAAAACAACAATAGGAGAATATTATGAGCAATTATATACCAATAAAATGGGCAATCTGCAAGAAATGGACAAATTCCTAGAAACATATACACTACCAAAACTGAAACAGGAAGAAATAGAAAATTTGAACAGACTCATAACCAGTAAGGAAATCAAATTATTAATCAAAAATCTCCCAAAAAACAAGAGTCCAGGGCCAGATGGCTTTCCAGGGGAATTCTACCAAACATTTAAGGAAGAGTTAACACCTATTCTCTTGAACTGTTCCAGAAAATAGAAATGGAAGGAAAACTTCCAAACTCATTGAAGCTAGCATTACCTTGATTCCAAAACCAGACAGAGACCCTATTAAAAAGGAGAACTATAGACCAATTTCCCTGATGAACATGGATGTAAAAATCCTCAACAAGATATTAGCCAACCAGATCCAACAATACATTAAAAAAATTATTCACCACAACCAAGTGGGATTTACACCTGGGATGCAGGGGCTGGTTCAATATCCAAAAAACAATTAATGTGATTCATCACATCAATAAAAGAGAGGACAAGAACCATATGATCCTCTCAATAGATGCAGAGAAAGCATTTGACAAAATACAGCATCCTTTCTTGATAAAAAAAAAAAAAAAAACCTCGAGAAAGTAGGGATCAAAGATCATACCTCAAGATCATAAAAGCCATATATGAATGACCCAACACTAATATCATCCTCAATGGGGAAAAACTGAGAGCTTTCCCCCTAAGGTCAGGAACAAGACAGGGATGTCCACTCTCATCATTGTTATTCAACATAGTATTCGAAGTCTTAGCCTCTGCAATCAGACAACACAAAGAAATAAAAGGCATCCAAATTGGCCAGGAGGGGGTCAAACTTTCACTCTTCGCAGATGACATAATACTCTATATGGAAAACCCTCAACATTCCACCAAAAAACTGCTAGAACTGATTAATGAATTCAGCAAAGTTGCAGGATATAAAATCCACACACAGAAATCAGTTGCATTCCTATACACCAACAATGAAGCAACAGAAAGAGAAATCAAGGAATTGATCCCATTTACAATTGCACAAAAAATCATAAAATACCTAGGAATAAATCTAACCAAAGAGGTGAAAAATCCATACACTGAAAACTACAGAAAGCTTATGAAAGAAATTGAAGACACAAAAAAATGGAAAAAGATTCCATGCTCCTGGATAGGAAGAATATTGTTAAAATGTCGATACTACCCAAAGCAGTTTACATATTCAATGCAATCCCTATCAAAATAACACCAGCATTCTTCACAGAGCTAGAGCAAACAATCCTAAAATTTGTACAGAACCAGAAAAGACCCCAAATAGCCAAAGCAATCTTGAAAAAGAAAACCGAAGCAGGAGGCATCACAATCCCGGACTTCAAGCTATACTACAAAGCTGCAATCATCAAGACAGTATGGTAGTGGCACAAGAACAGACACTCAGATCAATGGAACAGAATAGAGAACCCAGAAATGGACCCACAAACATATGGCCAACTAATCTTTGACAAAGCAGGAAAGAATATCCAAGGGAATAAAGACAGTCTCTCAGCAAGTGGTGCTGGGAAAACTGGACAACAACATGCAGAAGAATGAACCTGGACCACTTTCTTACACCATACACAAAAATAAACTCAAAATGGATGAAAGACCTCAATGTAAGACAGGAACCCATCAAAATCCTCGAGGAGAAAGCAGGCAAACACCTCTTTGGTCTTGGCCGCAGCAACTTCTTACTCAACACGTCTCTGGAGGCAAGGGAAACAAAAGCAAAAATGAACTATGGGGACCTCGTCAATATAAAAAGCTTCTGCACAGCGAAGGAAACAATCAGCAAAACTAATAGGCAACCGACAGAATGGGAGAAGATATTTGCAAACAACATATCAGATAAAGGGTTAGTATCCAAAATCTATAAAGAACTTATAAAATTCAACACCCAAAAAACAAATAATCCAGTGAAGGGCAAAAGACATGAATAGACACTTCTCCAAAGAAGACATCCAGATGGCTAACTGACACATGAAAAACTGCTCAATATCATTCATCATCAGGGAAATATAACTCAAAACCACGATGAGATACCACCTCACACCTCTCAGAATGGCTAACTAACAACTCAGGCAACAACAAATGTTGGCGAGGATGCATTGTTGGTGGGAATGCAAGCTGGTGCAGTCACTCTGGAAAACAGTATGGAGGTTTCTCAAAAAACTAAAACTAGGACTACCCTATGACCCAGCAATTGTACTATAGGTATTTATCCAAGGGATACAGGTATGCTGTTTCGAAGGGACACATGCACCCCAATGTTTACAGCAGCACCATCAACAATAGCCAAAGTATGGAAAGAGCCCAAATGTCCATCAATGGATGAATGGATAAAGAAAATGTGGTGTATATCTATACAATGGATTATTACTCGGCAATCAAAAAGAATAAAATCTTGCCATTGCAACTACGTTGATGGAACCAGAGGCTATTATGCTAAGTGAAATTAGTCAGTCAGAGAAAGACAAATATCATATGACTTTACTCATATGAGGACTTTAAGAGACAAAACAGATGAACATAAGGGAAGGGAAACAATAATATAAAAACAGGGAGGGGGACAAAGCATAAGAGACTCATAAATATGGAGAACAAACAGAGGATTACTGAAGGGGGTGTGGGAGGAGTGATGGGCTAAATGGGTAAGGGGCATTAAGGAATCTACTCCTGAAATCATTGTTGCACTATATGCTAACTAATTTGGATGTAAATTTTAAAAATTAAATTAAAAAAATAAAATTAAATTAAAAAAATAAAATTAAATTAAAAAAAAAGAGAAGTGGACTGTCAATTACTGTGACTGGCTTCTTCCATGTAGCACGTTTTCAAGGTTCATCCATGTTGTAGCATGTATCTGTACTTCATTTCTTTTTACTAATGAATAATATTCCACTGTATGGATACATGTATTTGATTTATTCATTAAATGACACACATTTGGGTAGTTTCCACATTTTGGCTATTATGAAGAATACTGCTATAAATGCTTGTGTACAGTTTTTGAATGGACATATGTTTTCATTTCTCTTTAGTCATACTTCTTGAATTTTCCACATTTCTTTGTTTTATTGACACCCCCCACCACATACACACACACACCGCTCCTCTCTCTCTCTCTCTCTCTCTCTGTCTGTGTGTCTCTCTCTCTTGCTCTCAATTGCAATTACTTTGGGCCTGTCTTTGGTGGGACAGCCACATTTACCCAGAGCTAATCTGTCCAACTGAAAAGATATAGCAAGTGCCACCTCGACCCATACAGAGATTTTAACAATATGTCCCATGGCTAACCTTGATTTGATCCTTGCCACAGGTTTGAGTTTTAATCAGACTCTGTCATTAGAGCATTTCTCAATGCTTTTTGCTGTCTGAGGTTCCAAAATGGTTGCCCTCTGCAACCCTTATAAATTCCCAAATTTGTGGACACTATTCCCTTTCCCGTCTGCAAACTGGCCAATTCTTTCCTGAACTTATCTATTTCTTATAACACTTTGCCAAACAATCATCAGCAACCAACACACACAGGCTATAAACATTCTATTTTCCAACCTCTTCTTCTCAAACCTCAAATTATTAGAAATTCAACGTGCCTTACAAATTACTTCAGCTGACAACTGTACCAAATGTTTTGCTCCTGCATAATACGGATATACATCCTTCCATTTTCCAGTAATAGTTTTCTACCACCTGCTACCAACCCCTAAGCCAATCCTTCATTTTATGGAAATTTAATTAAAATAGAAATTTCTATAACATCCCGAATAGGCTAAGTTATGCTCTGGTAAAACAAAACAAAGCAAAAACCTCAGAATGTCAGCAGCTTAATCTTACAAAAGTTTATTTCTTTCTTATGCTACGTGTCCAGTGCAGTTCATCAAGGTAATGAGAAAGTAAAAATAGCTAGGACTGTAAAAATCTGTCCGCCATTCATCAGATTGGAATAAAAGACACAGATAAAGCCAGCTGCAGAGTTAACAGGAAACAATATTTCCCCCGAGGACACACTGCAGCTGTAAACTGTCATAACACCCTCCTCCTTTAAAAGACTACTGCTTTCTCACTCACTGAGAAACTATTGCCTGCAATCAGAGACTATCGAAATTTTAAATACTTTGATTTAAATTGTTTGAAATGATGTCAGTAAGAATGAAACAACCCACTTGCCCAGGGTTGGGGGTAAGTTACTTGGACACAGAGAAGCAATCTGGATTTACAGCCCAGGTGCAGACCTTCAGATAAGAGGAGTTTTAACACACAACATTCCACATCTATCTCAACTTCCCCCTGCCCCTCCCCCCGCAAGGAAATAAGGCCCTTGGTCTACTTTGCATTCGGGATCTGATATTAACCACTTTATGCAGCCTTGCTTTGCTTGGAACCCATCAAAACACTGATTTATTTAAATTTTACCTAAACTCTACTCTTCCAAAATTCTATCAATTCTAACTCTTTTTCCTTTGTTTAGTGAGATGCCTTGTAGTTTGCCCCATAGCAATGGGTCAAAAAAACCTGATTTGCCTAATAAAGGATTTGATTTTAGTGGTTTGGAGCTGATGGGACTAAGAGAAAATGTTCAACTCACTATAAACTTTTGGCATTGGAAGATATGTATTTTATATAATGAAACAATTGGAGGTTCTTGTCAGGCCCTACCTTGACTCTAAAAACTATCTTAACTTTCTAAAGATTGCCCCTTTCCTGGAAAAATGAAGCCAGGGTCTATATAACACAAACCCTCATTCAAAAGCTGCGGAGTTTAGAAATAAAAATGGATGAAGTCCTTAATGGTTCAGGGCAACTTGGGTCCCAGGCTGTCTCTAAAAATTCCACTGGTGCACAGCCAGACTGTCCACTGAGCCCCCTTCTGTCTCTATCCCTCTAAGACACTAATGTTCTGGATACGGGAAAGCCCTGCACTGTGTTACAGGTAGCTGCCATCTCTCAATAATATTTGGAGAATAAAATAGAAGGAAGGGAATTATAAATCTGCAATTCTTTCTCCACTCCCCATCACCAATGTGGTTATTCCTAGAGAATAAGGAAGGTGTTCAGAAGTAGGAGCTGCACCAAGAAGCCTCAGACTTAGAAATCAGGGAGATACACAGGGAAAGGAGTAGGATACCAGCCACTGTCCCAACAAGAAACAGTTGGGGCAGGATTAAAGAAACTAACAAGGGAAGATGAAGCATCTGCAGCAAGCACTAGCACGAAGCCATTATCACAACGCGGTCTGAAAAGGCAAAGGGAGGGAAATGCCTACTGAGAGCAGGAGATGTGGAAGAAGGGTCTATGGCTATAGAGGGATGAAGCCATTGCCAGGATCCCAAGGAGGCAAAGAATGGGAGTTGGGGAGAAAGGAAGACCAGAAGAATTAATATCCCATCCTCTCCACCTTCGCCCTCCAATCTAATTTCTGGTGTCTCCCATTGGCCAAATCCAACTGGACTCCAAAAAGCCAAAAACCCAGAAGCTGCATCATTGAAGGTCAATCTGGAAAAGCACAGTTCAGGGTGGAAAAGAATAGATAATGGGCTGAGGTTGGGGGTGGGGCAAATGCAGACTAACAAGTATAGGTGGGTTGAAGAAACAAAGAGGAAGATAAACTTGGGCAAAGACAGCTAGGAGCTGGCTTTACATGAATGCAACCTCTGCCCTGTCTGCACTGGCACTTCTCTGATTCATCTCATCATGGGTGGACAGTCTTAATAAATTAGACTTAAGACTTTCCTGAGGTAGAAGGCAAGTTCCCATTTCTTCTGGCCTATATGCTTCTCAGTGAACCAGATGTTAGAACTGGACATTTCACTAGGAATCTAGCATCTTTTTGAAATTGAGATATAATTCACATACCATAAAATTCATCCTTTTGTTTGTTTGTTTGTTTTTTAAATGCTTATTTATTTTTGAGAGAGAGAGACAGCATGACTGGGGAAGGGGCAGAGAGAGAGGGAAACACAGAATCTGAAGCAGGCTCCAGGCTCTGAGCTGTCAGCACAGAGCCCAATGCGGGGCTCAAACCCACAAACCGTGAGGTCATGACCTGAGTCGAAGTTGGACACTTAACCGACTGAGCCACTCAGGCGCCCCAAAAGTCATCCTTTTGAAGTATACAATTAAGTAATTCATTGTATAACCATCACCACTATCTAGTTTTACAATGTTTTCATCACCCTAAGAATATCCAGATGGGAGACACTACCAGGCTCTGCTCCCAACACATATATATCCCTGCTCCCCTGCATATATCCCACATTGGAAGACCAAAGTATAGAAGTCATCAGCTTCATTACCTCACCAAGCCAACTACCCCAGGCTATGTGCAATGACCCTAACGCTAACACCTCTCTGAGGCACTAACCCCACCAAGACCTCTATCTTATCATATCCCAGAGCCCATCACTTCTCATTTCTTCTCACCCTAGGCAACTATTAATCTAGTTTCTGTCTCCATGAATTTGCCTACTCTAGACATTTCATATAAATGGAATCCTACAATATGTGGTCCTTTGTGACTAGTTTCTTACACTTAGCATAATGTTTTCAAGGTCCATACATGTTGTAGCATGTATCAGTACCTCATTCCTTTTTATGACTGAATAATATTCCATCACATGGACTTACTACATTTTGTTCATCCATCAGCTGATGGATGATTGGGTTGTTTCCACCTTTTGGCTATTATGAATACTACTGTGGTAAACATTTGTTAACAAGTTTTTGTGTGGCCATATGTTTTCAGTTCTTTGGGGTATGTACCCAGGAGTAAAACTGTCAGGTCATATGGCAATTCTACTTTTAACTTCTTGAGGAACTGCTAAATCATATGCCAACGTGGCTACACCATTAGCACAGTTCCGATTTCTCCATATTCTCGGCAACGCTTTTTGTTGTCCATGTTTTTTATTATTGCCATTCTTTCAGAATCTTTTTGATAAGGTAATTGGGTTTCTACTATCAGATTATTGAAGTGGGCCCTGGGATATGAAAGGATAGAGGTCTTGGTGGGGAAAATACCTCAGAGAGGTACCTGCAGAGAGAAAATACCTGCAGAGAGGTCACTGCAAATAGCCTGGGATAGATGACTTGAGGAGGTGATGAATCTGATGACTTCCATGCTTTGGTTTTCCAATGCAGGATATATGCAGAGGACATGTGTGCTGGAAGCAGAACCTAATAGTCTCTCCCATTTGGACATTCTCAGCCAGTTGTTGTATTCTTTGTGCTCTTTGGGCCACTGGAAGTTCTTCTGAAAGTTCTCATGACTTGCCTGTCATTCTTTCAGACATTAGCCAGGTGCTGGAGAAACTATGGTGCAGGGAAGCTCAGGAGTCAGGTGGGGAGAACAGACAATTGGTGTGGAAGTGGATGTACTGTGGGAGAAGTGGTATCTTGTTTGTAAATACCACAGTGGCTCAGTACTCTGCTAGCCCAGCTGTCTGTAGAATGTCTAGCAACAGATAGAGCTGTTCTGCTAGGTCCAGCTTAATATGCTCCACCAATCTGTGGGTGGTGAGTGTTCAGTGGAGATTTGGAATTTTTTCCAAAATTGGCATGCACAGAGATTGTTTACATGGAGAGAAAATGTATGCCTTGACAAGCAAAGCAGAGGTAGTGAGAATTAAGGCAAATGGGATTGCTGTGTAGAGGAACAGTGTATCACTTTGGTGAGCTACAGATTTTAAAATGGTATGGGAGAGACACTGATGAAAACGTAAGTCTACTGTAGTGATTCCCAAGGTATCAGATGTGAGTGCAGTGATCCCTACTTCCTGATCAGATGCCATGGGCGCCTCGTTGCTGGATGGGTCATATCAAGAGTAGGGCCACCAAGAATGACTTCAGAACTTTAAAAATGTGTAATAAAGACTTGTTAGGGGGCAGTTTTTCCAATGTCTCTAGTCCAGGAAGCTGTCCCTGGAAACCAGGGTATCTTTGCCCTTCACTTCCACTATAACCCTCAGGCATTGCTGGGTGTGGAATTCTTTAGTGACATCAGCTGAAAAGAAAGCTGTTTGGACCCAGGGAGGAATCATTTCATTTGACTTTAAGGAGGTTGCAAATGAAAGACTCTGTCTCTATTTCTCATTTAATTTACTTTTGTTTTATTTTGGAATCTATGTTCTTAGAGGAGCTGGCAGTGGACTGGCTCACTGAATGTTATAGATAATTTCTGATAATAACTGACAATAAAACTGGCTTGCAGGCTAAAAGGATTTGTGCTGTTATTTCTAATCTGTTTTATAGATCAGAATTTATTTTTTTTTCAAAAAGCATAATTAAATGTATGATCCAAATAACCTCTAAATCTAACCACATAATGTACTTTTCTTCTGTAAAAGAATTTTTCTATTGATAGTTAAGGAATGATCCCTAGCCCCAAAATATCAGTTGCTATACCTATAAGATTAAAAGCATTGCACAACTTAAAGCCTGTAATATTATTTCCATCTAATTCCTTACTTTAGCACATTGAGGACATTGTTCATTTTAATCATTAAAGAAGATCAAATGGAAAAGCAATGAAAAACTCAACTTCTCAACTTTGTTTTTAGAGTGGACTTTATCATTGCTTACTGGGTTTTCCATTTCTGGAAGAAATTCATTGCTTAAATAAACAGGCATCGGAAAACAAAACTTACACACATTAGCAGAGAACAGAGGTAGAATGTAAAAGCAGCTTTGCCAGAACTTTGTTAGCCATTCTCTTGAATTTTTCACGTCAAATGCGTAATGCTGTTTTGGTATTACTCCTAATAATAAGAATTTTTCAACCTCTCCAGGAAGCGTGAAACATTCAGAAAACAAACACTGCCTCAGAAGCTTCAACTGATGAATGTGAATACAGAGTGCAAATATTTCCATAATCCTCCAAGAGAGTTGGAGCTAATTTACCATTAATGTTGCCTGCTTTTCCTGGAAAACTCTGAATTTTTTTTTTTCAGAATAAATTGGCTCTATGTAAATAACCTTCAGGTTATTCATGAAAATGTTATAACTCTGCTATGGTGAAGTTACATACAGATGTCATAAAACCAACAGTTCTATGAGAACCTAGTCATGCCTTTCTTTTCCTTTTTTTTTTTAGGCTTTTCCTTTTTTGAAAACTGCTTTATTGAGATATAATCCACATACTGTTAAGATTTACACTTTTAAGGTATACAACTCGGTGAATACAACAAAGCTGAATAAACTAAATACAAATATGTATATACTTATATATACACAGATATATTCCATTGTACGGATACACCACATTTTCTCCATTCATCAGGGAATAGACATTTGGGTTATGTCAACTTTTTGGCTATTATGAATAATGCTGCTGTGAACTTTCATGTCCAAGTCTTTGGACATATGCTTTCAATCCCAGTATACATTTGTATAGCTTATTGACATATGCTTTTTTCCTTCTGCGTGCCTGCTTCTGAAAGAAAGACACTTTATCATCAATTATGCTCTCACATTGTCTTTAAGTCTGAATAAAGAAGAGAATAGGTAAGAGAGGTAAAAGGAGGGTGACCTGGAACCCCAAACATCCCTTTCCTGGTTCCAAATGAAGAAGTGTATTCACCAAGGTTATCCGGAAACTGTATGTTTCTTTTTCTTTTTTTCTGTAAAAAGAAATACAAGTAGGCAAACTAAGAATACACACACACAGTGTGTGTGTGTGTGTGTGTGTGTGTGTGTGTGTGCGCACCTGTATGTGTATGTATAAAGGCTTCCATCCAAAAGGCAAATAAAAAGTGAGAAAGAAGGCTTTCAAACTTAAACATGGTTATGTCTCTTTTGAATATCTGGTCCCTAGGCCTTTTAGGGAAAACCAATGTGTCCCACTGGGTCTTGAAAGACTTTATTTTACCCTTATTCTAAGAGGCCATATGCTCATTCAGGCCCACTTTGTGATCATAGGGTAAACTCATGTGAAATAAGTTTATTTCTGATTGCCCATTTTCTAAATTTAATTGAAAAATCATTTTTTTCTTTTATAAAAGAAGTTTTACAAATTTTATCATTACAAATCCGCATATTGTTGATAACATCTAATAATAAAGCAATGCTCTGGGTGTAATTCCCCCTCCACACTGTAAAGTGAACTGGCTGAAATGGTCACTCACCACCAAGCAGAATGAACAAGAGAGACTCCCCGCCTCGCCCTCATCCTGCTGGAGCTTCTCAGTATAGTGTTAATACACCTTGACCCTGACTGGTATCTGGCATCATGCACTGTACCATTACACAACCATTTTCTCGTTAATCTTCCCAAGGGACCCCACAGGTAACTTATTATCTCCATTTCATGAATGAATAAACTTTGACACAGGCTGCATAACTTCCCAAAGTCACTTAAGTAGTCACTGTGAAACTCAGATTCAAACCCAGGTCTTCCTGACTTTTTCTGACTCCAGAGCCTAAAATTTTATTCATTCCAATTAAAGTGCCTTTATATATTATGAACCTGAATGAGGGCAAAAAAACCCTATATAAAATTTGTCAAAGGACTTCACTTATATCGAACTCAGCTACTAGACAAACGCTTTTGCATGAAACAGAGCAGAGAATCAAGGAAAAAAACAAAAAGAGTAAGTAGTAGTCAAAATGGAATTTATAAACCTGTACACTAAAATACACACACATTGTTTATATGATAATTCCTCAGGTTCTCAGAGACTTTTTATTGTGCTAAAATAAACATAGTGTAAAATTTACCATCTTAACCATCTTTAAGTGTACAGCCTAGTGGTATTAAGTCCATTCATACTGTTGTGCAACCATCACCACCATCCATTTCCAGAACTATTTTCATCTTGCAAAACTGAAACTCTATGCCCATTAAACAGTAACTCCCCATTCCTTCCTCCCCTCAGGCCCCGGAAACCACCATTCTACTTTCTGTTTCTATGATCTGACTACTCTAAGTGCCTCATATATAGATTCACACAGTATTTGTCTCTCTGTGACTGACTTATTTCACTTAGCATAATGTCCTCAAGGTTCACGCATGTTGCACCATGTGTCAGAATTTCCTTCCCATTTAAGGCTGATTAATATTCCATTGTATGTATATATCATTCTTTTTGTCCATTTATTTGTCAATGAGCACTTGGTTTGTTTCCGCATTTTAGCTATTGTGAATAATGCTGTTATGAACATGGTGAACAAACATCTCTTCAAGACTCGGCCTTCAAATTTAGAAATGGGCTCCAAGACCAGGAGCACTGCTATCAGGGTGGAGAGAGGTGGGTCCTGGTCACAGCCCTGCCGGGAATTCTTCTGGGTACCTCAGGTGCATCAATTTTACCAAGGAGTAACTGAGATCGGACAACTCAGGGGACAGCAAGGCCGAACAGGGACTGAACAGGAACCGGTAGAGAAACTCACAGAGGCACATACAGATTCCCAACCCCTGCTGAGACCCACAGAATCAGAATTTCCAGTTGTGGTTCTGAAGCACAACTGATTCATCTACTAGAACTTGTAAATGGCAGCCTGACATCACCTCCAAGATCCCTTCCAACTCTGCCAGTCTGGGGATGGATGGAATAGTCCTCCTTAATCATTTTGGAAGACACGGTACACCCTGCAGTCCCGCAAACAATTAGAGAGGAAATGAAGGAGTGGGTGGGGGAGGGAGGGGGGGAATGAAACCACCAGTGGAATAAAATGTAATTGAATTCTTAAAAAAAAAAAATTTAGAAATGGGGTTTAATGGATCAAACTGAAATTTAATTTTTAATTTTTTGAGGAATTGCCAGATGGTTTTTCACAGCCGCTGTTCCATTTTACATTCCCACCAACAGGGCACAAGGGTTCCAATTTTTCCATACCCTAGCCAACACTTGTTAATTTCTGTGTTTTTTTTTTTTTCACAGTAGCCATCTTAGTGAGTTGAGGTGGTATCTCACCGTAGTTTTGATTTGCATTTCCCTAGTGATTAGTGATGTTGAGCATCTTTCCAAGTGCTTGTTGGCCATGTGTATATCTTCTTTGGGAAAATATTTATTCAGGTCCTTTGCCTATTTTTGAATTGTTTTATTTTATTAGTGGTTACCATGGAGATTACATTTAACATCCTAACATTACAACACAGCATAATGTCATTTATTTGCATTTTTAACAGCATTTATAACATTTGCATTTATAACAGCATAATGTCATTAACATACAAAAACTGCTCCTTTACATTTCTGCTCCTGCCCCTTTCAGTTATTGATGTCATAAAATTACATCTTTATACGTTGTGTGTCCCAAAACATAAACGGACAATTTTTAAAAATGTGTTAGTCTCTTAAAATTATGTAAAAAACAAAATGTGAAGTTATAGAGCAAAGTCACAATGATACTAGCATTTAGACTAATAATTGTTGTTTTTTAAAATATATCAGTCTCTTAAATCATGCAGAAAACAAATGGAGTTACATACCATTGTTATGAAAATACTAGATTTTATAATTGCCCATGTATTTACCTTTACTGAGCTTTTTATTTCTTCATACAGCTTTGAGTTACTGTCTACTGTGCTTCCATTTTAACCTGCAGGACTCACTTTAGCATTTCTAGTAAAGCAGGTCTAGTGGTAACAAATTCCCTCAGATTTTATTTGGCTATGACTTAATTTCTCCCCTTACTTCTGACAAATAGTTTTGCTGGATAGGATAGGATTCTTGGTTGGTAATTTTTTTCTTTTAGCACTTTGACTATATCAGACCACTGCCTTATGGCCTCCAAAGTTTCTGAGGAGAAATCTGCTTATAATCTTACTGAGGATCCCTTATATGTGACGAGTCACCTCTCTCTTGCTGCTTTCAAGATTCTCACTCTTGGGTTTTGATACCTGTGTTTTGATAGTTTGATAATTTGATAGTTTCATTATAATGTATCTTAGTGTGAATGTTTTTGGGTTCATCCTATTTGGAGTCATGGAGCTTCTTGGCTGGTTATATTCATGCCTTCATCAAATTTGGGGAGTTTTAGCTATTATTTCTTCAAATATTCTCTCTGCCTCTTTCCTCTCCTTCTGGGACTCCCACAATGTATATGTTGCTGTGTTTGATTTATTTTCATTTTGTTCATGCATTGTTTCTGTGACTTTCTCCACATATTCTTTTAGTTCTTTGAGGCTTTTAAGACAGTTGTTGAAAGACTTTGTCTAGAAGATCTTCCATCAGGGCTTTTTCAAGGACAATTTTTTCTTTGATTTATGTTTTTTTTTCCCTTTGAATGGGCCTTATTCAGTTTCTTTGTAGTCTTGTGATTTTTTTGTTGTTATTGAAAACTTAACATTTGAATCTAATAATATAGTAACTCTGAAGATCAAATTCTCTCCTTTGCCCAGGGTTTGCTCGGTTTTGTTTTGTTTTTTTTTTTGTTTTTGTTTTTGTTTCGATTGATGTGAGCTATCTCTATGCCAGGGATCGACCTGAGGAGTAATATTAATGTCTTCTCAGGTCTTTTCTGAGCTTGTGCTCTTTCCTCGGTGTGTGCAGTGACTTTCCAATGTCCCCATATATGTAGTTGCCTTTTTTTTTTTTTTTTAAGTAAGTTCTATGCCCAACGTGGGGCCTGAACTCAACACCCCAAGATCAAGAGTCACATGCTTTATCGACTAAGCCAGCCAGGCACCCCTGCAGTTGCTTTCGAAAAATCTTGGGGTCTTTTTTGTTTTTTAATGTCTTGGTTTTTAATGTCTGGCTCATGGAAGGGGAAAAAGAAAAATGAAGGCAAAAAAGGTCACTGGCCCTTTAAGTTCTCTGGAAGTCTTGTCAGCCAGAGGAGGAGGGGCTTGCAACAATGGGCGGAGGGGTAACAACAATGGCCATCACCTTCTTTGTCTGCATCTCTGTGATCAGAGCAGTAATTAGCAATTGGAGTGCAGATCCCCAACATTTGCCTACCCTGGCTCCTGTAAGCTGCATACAAACTTCTTCTGGAATGCATACATGGCTGCCTGTCATGGATCTAGGGGGTGAGGGCTGGGTAGCTGATACTGTGCTAAGAGCTGAAAGTGACCAAAATTTACTGCAATTTACCATCCAAGCTTTCCTCTGAAAGTTACAAGCCTTCCACAGATTCCACAGTTCCAAAATAGTTACATCACACAGATTCTGCCAATACAATTTTTGTCTAGGTAGGGAAACAGATTTCTGGCACTTGGTATTCCACCATCATCCCAGAAACTTTTTATTGTTTTTTTACCCACAGTTCTGACAAGATTAGGTATCTGGTTTCCAAGCCCATAGTAGATAAGCAGCAGCAATTTAGAAAGAGGAAAGTGAGCAGCTACAGGCAGGCCCACAGTCTAACGTATCTTCAGTGGTGCCAAAGCATTGCTGCTCCCCCCAACCAACTCAGTGTTTGGGGTCTCAGCTATCCCTGCTCCACTGATGGTTACTGCTCTGCTCCCCCTCACGTACACATTGCCTCTCCTTCCATTCTAGGGCTTTTATAACTCTCCAGCTAGTGGGACACACCTGCTTTTCCTAACCAGCTGTTTCAGAGAAAGGTTGCCACAGCAGAGATATTGTACCCTAGGTGATATTTTTTCTTTTTATTATCATCTTCTCTTTCTAAGAGCCCAGAAGCACGCCAGCTCCTTTCAGCAGTTAGTTCCTGCTGCTGAGCCCGAGCCACTTTGTGAGAATATATCTTTATTCAAAGAAACTTTTTCCTCAAACTCTCCATTGCATCTTCCTGAACGTGATATATCTTTCATTTTTTTTGGAAAATCTCTTTTTTTTAACGTTTATTTATTTTTGAGACAGAAAGAGACAGAGCATGAATGGGGGAGGGTCAGAGAGAGAGGGAGACACAGAATCTGAAACAGGCTCCAGGCTCTGAGCTGTCAGCACAGAGCCCCACGCGGGGCTCAAACTCACGGACCGCGAGATCATGACCTGAGCGGAAGTCAGACACTTAACCGACTGAGCCACCCAGGCGCCCTGGAAAATCTCTCTTTTACCATTAAAACTTTCTACATCTGAGCCCCATTTGTAAGCTAAATTTTAACTCATTCCCATTGCATTCCTGGACCAATGCAAATTGGGAAATATACTTGGGCATCTGTCCCACATATCCTGTGGGAGTTAAATTTCTGGAACTTTCTAACGCAGTTAAAAAGTTAATTCACCCAGATCCTGCAGAGTACCTCTAGGGGAATAGTGCTTCCTAATTCCACGTGCCAGCCTATCAGAGGCTTTGCAGTGGCTTAGCAAAAATACTCCTGTATCATCATTAGCTTTTCACCATGTTAGTAAGCATACACAAACACACAATGTGTGCTCATGCATGCAAGCATGCACACACACACATACATTAACTTTAATATTCAATCCTGGCAACGGTACGCTAAAACTATTGCTTTTAAATATTGATGATGGCATTGTAAATTGGAACATGTTTAAAAATCAATAAAACAAAATGTATTGAGAACTATAAAAATGTTCATTGACACAATAATTCTATTAAATTATATATAGTCTCAAAAAATAATCTAAAATGTGAAAAAAGCCATGTCTTGCATTATTTATTATGCTGAAAAACTGTAAGAAAATTAATGGTTACCAATAAAGATATTATCATATTATGTATCTGCTGAAATTCCATATTGAAATTAAAATGATATTGGTATTAAAATAATTATGAAGTCTATAAAACAATATATGTACAGTACAATAGCTACCATTCACTGAATACTCAGTATGTCCCAGGCCATATAGTAGCTATACTGTGGATATCATTTCTATTTCACAATAATTCTGTGATGTAGGTATTACTCCTATTGAAAGTTCTTTTGAAGGTTCTTTTTTATCCCCCCTTTTCTTTCAATTATCTCTCCACCCTGACTTCCCTTTCTACTTAACAGAGAATTCTGTAAAGAAGGTCTCACCTGACTTCAGAGCATGGATTTTTAACCTTTTTTTTTTTTTTTTTTTAATTGTTTTTTTCAACGTTTTTTATTTTTATTTTTGGGACAGAGAGACAGAGCATGAACGGGGGAGGGGCAGAGAGAGGGAGACACAGAATCGGAAACAGGCTCCAGGCTCCAAGCCATCAGCCCAGAGCCTGACGCGGGGCTCGAACTCACGGACGGGACCGCGAGATCGTGACCTGGCTGAAGTCGGACGCTTAACCGACTGCGCCACCCAGGCGCCCCGATTTTTAACCATTTTTAACCATTACCCTAAACTATCTCCTATTTAATATCGTGCTAAACAGAAAAGCAAAAAGAAATCAGGTTACAAAATTATTATATCCACTATAACTTAAAGATGTTGCCTCTACAAAAAAATTTGGAAGAAAATAGGCAGAATTGGGGGAGACTGAATGGATCAGTCGGTTAAGCATTGAACTCTTGATCTCTGCTTGGGTCATGATCTCATGGTTCATGAGATCGAGCCCCACGTGGGGCTCTGTGCTGACAGTGAAGAGCCTGCTTGGGATTCTCTGTCTCTCTCTCTCTCTGCCCCTGCCACATACTCACGCATGCTCTCCCTCTCTCTCAAATAAATAAATGAATAAAAAGACATTAAAAAAATAATACACAGAATTGGTGACAGCTGTCTTAGGGTAGTATAATCTCAGGGGGATAACATTTTTCCCCCAAATTTTCTGTAATATAGTTTCATTATTCTTTTTTTTAAATGTTTATCTTTTGAGAGACAGAGAACACGTATGCGCACCCACTGTGCACTTGAATGAGAGAGGCAGAGAGAAGGGGAGACAGAGGATCTGGAGTGGGGCTCCTCACTGACAGCAGCAAGCCCATAGTGGAGCTTGAACTCAGGAACCTTGAGATCATGGTCTGAGCCAAAGTCAGATGCTCAACCTACTGAGCCACCCAGGCGCTCCTATAGTTTCATTATTTTTATAAGTATATAAATACTTCAAGGCCCCCCGAAATGAAAATAATTGGATTCTTTTTTTTTTAATTTTTTTAAATGTTTATTTTTGAGAGAGACAGAGACAGAATGCGAGTGGGTTGGGGCAGAGAGAGAGGGAGGCACAGAATCCGAAGCAGGCTCCAGGCTCTGAGCTGTCAGCACAGGGCCTGACGCAGGGCTCGAACTCACAAGCTGTGAGATCATGACCTGAGCCGAAGTCAGATGCTCAACCGTCTGAGCCACCCAGGTTTCCCAAACTAATTGGATTCTTAAATCATGGATCCTTTTCTTGTTCTCAAGCATTCTTTATGATCATTATAATATTGTTTTCGGAATTTTAAAATATGCTTAGTAATAAAAAATGATGTCTATTCCATTTATGAAAATAACAATGGTTAAGCTTTAAAGTTTTAGAGCTTAAGGAGAGAAATAATTGTAACCTCATACAAACACATCACAATTGTGCTTTGTAGGTTTCAATTTTATGTATATCGGCTCACTTGATCTTTCTGACACCTGAAAGGTACACCTTCAACCTTATGAGGGCTGTCTGAAGAGCTCGCTCCCTAGAGTTTCAGTGTGGCCACAGCTCTACCATAGCTACTGGCTGGTCTACATGCCCCTGAGAAGGGCCACAGGGGCACTTGCCAAACACATTATCCAGCCCGACTAGGCACAGCTGGAAACACAGCTGCATGCTGCAGCTGGCTGAGACCCTGGAGTAATCATCACTGAAAAATGCTGAAGAGGAAGCTCTCCTGAAGGTTCTTCCTTCACCACCACCACCCCCTCTTTCTGTTCTTCTAGGCTGACTCTTCCCCTTAATAGGAAGAACAATTCTACTTACCGCTGCTAATCAATTAACAACTGGTGATGGACAAGGAGCCTCATTTCTTCCCTGCACTTCAGGCTCTCCCAGTCGCACGGAGAACATGGTAACTGCAGAAATCTTGGGGACCAATACTGCCCCCACCAGGCAAAAAACTCAGCTGAAACTCAGCTGAAACTGCAGCCTTAATTTAGATTCAAACACCTAACAGTAAAAACAGATTCTAAATGCCGTTTTTCTTTTTTTGAAAATATGGGATTCTTCTGATTATAAAATGAATACATACTCAGCATGGAAAATTGAAAATGAATTTAAAGAATAAAATAAAATCACCCTAAGTCTTTTTGACCAAAATTACCACTAATGGTTTTCTGAAATAAACTCCTGGCCTTTAAAAAATACATACACTTATAAACGCTTTTTAATTTTACCATTTGAGAATCATACTGCAGATACTATTGAGTTTTCTCTTTTATTTCACATTACTTATATCTCTGCCATTTTACTGACTGTGTGGCAAAAATGCTTTCAATGCTTTATGCATAAAATCGGAACCATTCCCTGCAGTTGTGTTGTAATATTAGCACTATATGACTCCTTTTCCTGTATTCCTTAACTCCACTGAATCCTCATGGACATTTAGCATTCTCTGGCTTCAGTGAGAATTAAGCACAGGAAGAGGAAAAGCAGGCCATCTGTGCAGGAAGGTAAAACCAGTGTAAATTAAATGGGGTGTGAAAAAAAGCCACTTATGCTCTTTAAATATAAGCTACTTGAGAGAAATTCTCACCTGTGTACAGAACTAATCACTGAACACACAGGCTTCAGGTGAATGAAGTGTTCTTTGTTCAAAAAACAAAAGCAATGCTATTTTTCAGAAATAATTTTTTATAGCTCCATAAGGATCCCAGCATTTTAAATCAAACCTTAAACATTTCAAGGAGAGTAAGCCAAAAACAAAACAAGCCTCCATCTCTGGCATTGGTGCCGTTTTCCTTCCGGCTCTGCTTACCAGCTCAGAGTTATTTTGGACTTTATTCATCCAGGGCTGTTTGCTCACACGCTGCCATCTCTCCTCACCCATGGGCATTTGCTCCTCCCTTTCTTTTCTAGTTCTCCCATCACACCCCTCCTCCTTGTCTTCACGGAGACACCAGGAAAAGAATAGCACGGTGGGCAGGAGTGTCAGACCTGAAGTCACACTGTGCATTTGAATTGTCTGTGGAAACTTAAGTCACTTAGACTCTCTGTCCCTCAGTTTCCAATCCGACAAATGGGAATAACAATCTCCACCTCATAGGACTATGGTGAAAAGTATGTGTGCGCTTTTTAAAATGTTTATTTATTTTTGAGAGAGAGACAGAGTGTGAACAGGGGAGGGGCAGAGAGAAGGACACAGAATCCCAAGCAGGCTCCAGGCTCCGAGCCGTCAGCACAGAGCTCGATGCAGGGCTCGATGCGGGGCTCGAACCCATGAACTGTGATATCATGACCTGAGCAGAAGTTGGACACTTAACCGACTGAGCCACTCAGGCGCCCCTGTAAAGTGCTTTTAGAATAGTGTCCTGCCACAGGGAGCACCTAAGCACTGTTGCTATCATTATCACTATTGGAAGAGCCTCCCATATGTATTCTCTGCTTTCAGTCTCTCATCCCCCATGCCTGAGTAATTACAACCACCTCTGTGCCAGTGGAGGGCTTCTTATGTGCTGATCCTGGTCTAAGCTCTTTGCATGGTTTACAACAATCTGTACACTGGAAATTACCCTCCATTTTCCAGATGGGGAAACTAAGGCTTAGAGAAGTTCCAGCCCATCCTTTACAGCCCCCTAAAAAAATGGCAAAACCCTTTTTAGTCACATGATTTCTTTGCTCAACTGCCCACAAGATATTCTATTAACTGCCCCCACATGGCTTCAGCTTTCCAATCACGGGGATGTGTTAGTGTCCGTTAACTCATTCTCATTGCAAGCAAACATGGTCATCCCAGGTCTACTCCTGAAAACAGCTCCAGTCTTGAGGTTGCTTTTGATTCTACTCATACCCCTTTCTTTCCTCATCACCATTTTTATCAAAAGGCAAGGATTTAAATGTCTATCGTTTCCTAGAATTATAGTGAAGGCCCTGAATTTAACTGTACTCGCCTTTAAAAAAAAAAAAACAATGCATGTATCATGGATAAAATGATTAGTGTATACTGGTGGAATTTTGGGACAAAGTATCATTATTTTAAGACTTTCCAGCCACTGACAAAGAACAGTAGTATATTTGCAGGTGGCTGTGATGGCTTAGTACAGCGCTTCTCAGACTTCAGTGTGCAAGGTAATACCAGTTAGGGATCTGTTCACAATGCAGACTCTGCTTCTATAGGTCTGAAGAAGAACCTAAGGTTCTGCATTTCTAACAAATTCCCATGGGATGCCCACATTGTTGATTCTTGTGTAGCAAGGGCTGGGTAGATATTCTCCAGGAAGAAAATGAAGAATTAATTGAAGCCCATAGAAAACTATCAACGAATAAAGAGATAAAGAAACAAAAATCATTTACAAAAGGCAAATATTTATTAAGGAACAGAAAGACCCAAAGTTTAAAGGCAGTATAAGCTTGACTAGATGTCCTTTTTTTTTCTTTTATATGAGCTTTAGACCCTAACTCTGTGTTCCCCTCCACCACCTAAGATTTACTTGTACCCCTCCTAATACATCCTGGTCACTCCTGAATTGCACATGCACCACTACCTTCAGATAATGTTTCGGGTTCTTTAGGGATCAGCAACTTTTACAGGTACCTGTGCAAAGTATTTAGGAAGCTGTAATGTGTTGAAGGGAGAGGAAGAGAGCAAGATCAGGAGTCAGAGTTAGAGGATTTGGAGGAATAACCTAGTGGTCCAGAGCAACATCTTCTCCAAACAATATTTAGAACATGTGGTCTGACAATGGAATAGCCAAAGTGAGCACAGATCACATATTGGAAAATTTTAAGTGCAGAACATATTGTCAACACACATATATGGGATGATCAAGGGAACTAGAAATACTCATGCTGAGGAAGAGAAGACAAGACAGATTGGGGTGGGGTTGGCCTGGGTGAGATGGTGGCTAAAGAAAGAATGCATGAGAGGCTGCTCTAGTGTCTGTCATGTGGCAGAGGGAAGAGGGGAGTGGGGTGGTGAAGGACAGAGTCAGGAGAAACAGAATAACCTGAAAACCCAACTGGCTAGACCTATCCACTTATCAGGGATGTTATAAAGGAAATTCCAGAGTCCCAGCTTGGAATGCTGTGTTTCTATGATGCTTCCAAGATCTGTCTGCTCACACATTCAGTGACACCTGCTTGGCCACTGGCATACTCAGGCAGGTCTAGCTGGTTTGAGGAACCTGTCAAAGCCCTCGCTTAAACTTCTTTCTCCTTCCTCTTTTTAATGGCTCCCTTCTTTTTTCCAACTAAAAGTGGGAACGTTTCTTATGGGAGACAAGTCAGAGAGACTGACTGATGACAACATTTTCTGAACCAAAGGTAGGAACCCCTGCGTTGACTCATAATCTGGTAAGGGAGTGGAAAAGCTGACGTGGGTTGTGTCCAGCAAACCTTGTACACATAACCCAGAACCTCCGGCACTGTTCTGAATGAACAGTCCCACTGCTCCACCTGCTGTGGGCTGTCACTAAGACCCTAACAGATGTTACAAAGAGGGAGAGTTGAAGAGGTGGAAGAAACAAAGCAGAGACTGCCCCTTCCTCCTGTAAAAAAAAGAAAAGGCCCTCTGGGAGGTTTTGTACCTGAAGTTCTCA